>NC_064920.1:421582977-422832977 GCF_023897955.1 Schistocerca gregaria
ATATAGATGCAGCGACATAAAAATAGGTATTGCTATTATATTTCCTAAAAATTTTGTGTTGCAGCATCTTTGTACGTAGACCTAATGTGGCTAAAATAATACTTCGACGTGTGTGTTTATGTTCAAAGTTCAGGAAATTATTAAGTCTTGTTAAGTCTTGTCTGGTAGTAGGCGAAATGTGGATTTCTTTCGAAACGATCTCCAGTGCAATAAAAAGACGAAGGAGTTAAACGTTAATATAATTCACTAGTAAGTCCATTTACAGCAAAACAGTCATTCATACATAGCTTTTTTTCTTTTTGCTTTAGGGCTTCAGAACCCCAAGAAACCTCACCACCACCAGCATGTGCGGCATAAAATCCTCTTAAATATGAACCGCCGTCTAAAGATGTACATGTCGGTTAAAAACCGATAATGGCGATATTTGTTCCTAATAAATAGCATTATTAACAGTGGCGGCTTGCTGTTTTTACTGCATGGTAAATATTCACTTGATTTTCACAAAACCACGGTCTTACCATGACAATTTTCGACAAATCTACAGTTACTGACGAGAAACACGTGTGTGTTGGAACGGCAGGCCAGGAACTTGTGAACAAAACAAGACGCTGGAAAACGACTTTCCAGCTCTGTCACGGCCAAAGTACGAGAGGTTAGCCAGCATGAAGACCGCAGGCTCACCACGGCTCACCAAGGCGCCCCCTACTTGGAGGGTGCGCAAGGAGCTGGTACGAGTGTCTGCCCCTAATTGCAGGGCTCCTCCACAACACGAAGCGACGCTGCACTGTCGCATAGCACGCTCTGTAGCGCCAAGAAAGACCCTGCGTCCATGTTACCGGACATTTATGCGGGGTAGATGGAAAGGGCCGACAGAAAACCTTATTTCATAATATCAAAACTTGGGCGTATTATCGAAACTACGGTCGTATGGGACATCGAGAAAAATATATGACCGGATTCAGGATTTTTTGGCGGGGAGGGCGTGGTATATTATCTTGGATAGACTCTCATTGTCTGTGATGTAGAACTGCTCCCAGTAACTTTAGGTGTGCCCCAGAAAAGTGGTGCGATCGTTTCTGTCCGCCCGCATCTCGTGGTCGTGCGGTAGCGTTCTCGCTTCCCAAGCCCGGGTTCCCGAGTTCGATCCCGGCGACGTCAGGGATTTTCTCTGCCTCGTGATGGCTGGGTGTTGTGTGCTGTCCTTAGGTTAGTTAGGTTTAAGTAGTTTTAAGTTCTAGGGGACTGATGACCATAGATGTAAGTACCATAGTGCTCTGAGCCATTTGAACCAGCCTTTCTGTCCCTGTTGTCTATTAATGACCTTACAGGGAATGTTAATAGTAACTCAAGAGTAGTCGCAGGTGATGTGGTCAGCTGTAATGAAATACTGTCTGGAAAAAGCTGCACAAATACTCAGTAGGATTTTATAAGATTTCGAGTGGCGCAAAGACTGAGAACTTCCTTTAAATGTCCAGAAACATAGAACTGCACACTTTTTATTTTATTTTCCTTTTTTTAAAAGTAAATGAATTTAGTTATCAGTCGCGATTCGATATGAAACTTTATTGTAGACCTAAATTTAGTACAGTATAGCTGTCATCAGTGCGTATGATAGCTATAACTTTATTATTGCACTTATTACTATAAAATTATAGTTCATATTAAACGGGATAAAATATACAATTCAAAATTACCTGGATTCGTGAAATTTTAGTAGCAGTCAAACACTCCGTCAAAGCCTCTTGGTCTTTCTCTGCATCCGTCCATCAAGGACGTCATATATATGCGCTTCCACAACGCACTCTACCGCTGCCGCCTTAATAATGCGCCAGTACTTTAGATGACAGTCTTCATAAGCGACATGGAGATGAGATAATAGTGCTTCGGGTGCTAATCGTACTGATTTAACAGAAACGTGACCAAACTGAAAGTTGAAGGTACTTCGTAAAAACCCAATCACAGAAGAAAACATGGGAATCGTGAGCAATATGGTACTGGATATTTGGCTTTTAAAGCCGTACGAAAAATTTCACGCCATATGGAAATCATAAGGATAACTACGTTCCATTTTTCGTGAATAATTATCTGTGAGAAAGCTTCGTGCAAGATAGGTGCCGCGTTTGTTTAAATGCTGACGAAAAGTAAATATGAACCCACTTTATCAGCAGTATTTGGATCTATTTGATATAAACCAGACTGATTTTGTGTGCTTTTTTTCTTTTTTGTTGCTTTAGATGGACTGTGTCTACCACCTCACATCAGAATGGAAACAGCGATCAAAGAATCGGGCGGAAGGCGGTGTCGGTACGTGAAAAGAGGCAGGAGCGTTATAGCCTGTGTTGTTTGGAATAAAGTAGTGTTTCTTCTGATTCGTTGCCTTGCAAAAGGGTAGAAACCATTATATTACGCAACCCACCCAGACTGTAGGCTTTTCCGTATTGTGGTGGAATGTTCTGGGTCCGCATGTGTGTTCTTTGTGTAAGCAAACTTATTTTTCACCAGGCGGCTACAAAAATTTAGTCATACAGTTCCATTTTCAGTGCACCTGAAAGTTGGCTCTAGTAAACCAAAACACATACAAGAATGGCAAAAAAAAGATAAATTAATCTGCTCCAGGTCGAGTACTGTTGTATAAGGGGCGTTCAAAAAGAAACGAGCCGGAGGCATAATTACAGAAACCAGTACCTGTATGTTAGAAGTTTGACCCTGGCTGTTAAGACACTTGTCCCACTCTGACACAAGGCGGTGAATGGTTGTCTCATAAAATTCCCGGGGCTGCGATGTGAACTACTCCCACGCGTACAGCTGGACGTCGTCGTCCGAGGTGAATCGTTTGCCCCTCAGAGCCTTTTTAAGGGGACCAAAAATGGCGTAATCACAGGGACAACAGTGAATGCCCAGCGCTACTCGCAAACCTTGACCACCCTTCGCCAAGCGATCAAATGAAAACGGGCAGGCAATCTCAGCCGTGGGGTCATTCTGCTCCACAATGCAAAGCCTCATACGGCCACCACCGTCGCGGCCTCCTGCAGAAATTCAATTGGGAGGTTCTCGGCCACCCTCCATACAGTCCGGACCTCTCTCCATACGATTACGTCATTTTTGATCCCCTTAAAAAGGCTCTGAGGGGCAAAGGATTTACCTCGGACTACGACGTCCAGCTGTACGTGCGGAACTGGTTCACATCACAGCCCCGGGAATTTTGTGATACAGCACTTCACCGCCTTGTGTCACAGTGGGACAAGCGTTTCAACAGCCAGGTTCAATACTTCAACATACAGGTACTGGTTTCTGTAATTATACCTCCAGCTCGTTACAATTTGAACGCCCCTTACATGAGAAGCGACGCGTAAGTATTCTGTTTACCATCATAAGACAAGTCGTACTGTATTGCGATACATTTGTGGTACATATATGCTTCATTATTTATGAAACAATTTTTGAGCTGGCTTAGCTTAACTGTTGCTCAAGTTTACCCCAAGTATTGTTTCTCAAAATTATGTCGCCTTTATTCTAGCTTTACTTTTCTGTAGTTTGCTTCATATTTTTGGTATGCCTTTGCCTATCCGTAGCGTCCTTGGCAGTTCGCGTTGGAATTCCTTCGAAAGGAAGACTGGATAATTACGGTATCGACGTCGGCGCCAGGCGGGTAACTATTTCGTCCATGAGGGATCTCATTTCTAGGTCTGCAACTGATAATTTGATATAAACAATTTTCTGAGTCAATCTCTTCTTTTATTGGCACTACTATGGACATATATGGTTCATACCATCATCCTCACATGGGAAATAACAAGAATTACTTTGTTTTGCTGGTTAGTGAGGAGATGGAACGACTTATTCTTTTTCCAGCAGCAAACCATATGACAAACAGTTTAGTTGTCGTCTTGTGAGACGAAGAGGAACAAATGAGATATTGTCTACTGTTACTTCATGTGTGCAGCGACGTACACACACAACCTCTAGTAATAGCGTTATTAGAGATCGTTTTCTAGGATACTGCGAGTGTCTCATAAAAGTGAAATCCGACACTGCATTGGTTTCTAGCGTCACAGCGGTATAGTCTCTAGACGGACGTTGCTTCTGGTGATGTCGGAAGTGATAGTGACTAACTCAGCTGTACACTGTCAGGTAAGGTTTTGAGATAAAACACATGCTTTTTAGTTTTTGAATATTCGCTAAGATCTGTATGTTCCATCGTCCATTCAACAATGACCTGTTTCCGTGTAACATATAAACTGGTCTTCAGCACTGCCGTGGCGCACCTCTGCCGCCGGTACCACGTCGTGCGCTATTGTTTCCGGCATGGTAGATGACACTGGTGCCGTTAATCCACGCGTGATACGCTTCCATCACAGAAGTACGCCCAGAGCTCACAGACTTAGCCGTTTGAGAAATCTTGCCTTCCCTTCCATTGAAAACTGACGAAACGATCATTTTGAATTTGGGGCATACCGTGTACATATAACACAGCCGAGGCAAATGCCTACTGACAGATTGTCTGTGACATTACGTATCTAGTTTGATGGTGCAGGTCACGACATATACAGCATGAGCTACGTGGTGTAGCCACTCAATCTTCGAGATGATGATAACGTTACTCCATAAAGAACGTATAATTATTTTGGTATACTTACACACTATCTGGTCAGCTACAATTAACTATTTTAAAACGAACTATTTCAACATGCATCGGTAAAGTAGCGATTGAATCAAACTTCCTGGGACATTAAAACTGTGTGCCGAACAAAGACTCGAACTCGGGACCTTTACCTTTCGCGGGTAAGTGCTCTACCAACTGAGCTACCCAAGCATGACTCATGCTCCTTCCTCACAGCTTTATTTCCTAACTTCTGTGGCTTAGCCATGTCTCCGCAATATAGTTTTTTTCAGGAGTGCTAGTTCTGCAAGGTTCGCAGGAGAGCTTCTGTAAAGTGTGGATGTAGGAGACGAGGTACTAGCGGAAATACAGCTGTGAGGACGGGGCGTGAGTCGTGCTTGGGTAGCTCAGATGGTAGAGCACTTGCCCGCGAAAGGTAAAGGTCCCGAGTTCGAGTCTCGGTCGGGCACACAGTTTTAATCTGCCAGGTAGTTCAGCGCACACTCCGCTGCAGAGTGAAAATCTCATTCTAGCGACTGAATCGTTCTACATTAAAAAAAGAAACAAAAGAAATAGATTGATGTTTCGTCTCTGTTTTTACGGGTTTCAGATGGAGCGGTTTTAGGTGATTGTTATGGGACTGCTTTTGCTACGTGCTTCTGTTGATAACCGAGTTCCCACATCCCATTTCTGCAAGGTTAATTTAATAAAAAGAGCAGCCTCCATCACTGACAGTTCCAAATGCCGCATTTCGAGCGACCAGCAGCGAGGAATATGAGTCGCTGTGCAACCTCAATTTTCACTATATCATGCTAATATATGCGCAGTTTTATGTACGATGAAACGTTATACGCAGGAGATAGAAAGAGAGAGAGAGAGAGAGAGAGAGAGAGAGAGAGAAAGAAAGAAAGAAAGAAAGCTAATGGCAGGTCTACTGTTGCAGTGTATGTGGAGGGCTGGAAGGGTGTCTTTATTTTCCATTACTGGCGGGAACAAACAAGAATCCTGACAACACCAGGGAACACTGACTGAATGAAGTTGGCTTGCGGAAGGGATGTTCTATATTTCTACATAGCAATCTCAGACCTTGCCGCCTGCAGCGAAGGCCCCGTACGATCGATAATCAATCACGCTCTTCATTCCTCGCTGCAGCACAGCGCATTCGTCCTCCTGCAACAAAATTTTCCATGTTTACGGTGAAGAGTAACCGAATTTCAGTTCCATATATGCGTATAAAGTAAAGACTGTGCTCAAAAATACTGTCCCTGAAAATTGTAGCTCGATGAATCTCTTTAAAACAGTTTCCTCAGATTCAAATTCACATTTAGGTTCCTCAGACTTTGCTCAGCGGACAACCGTTTTTAGGTGTAGAAGTATCTAGTGTGCAGATTTAGAAATATTGGTTATCTTCAGCATCGTTTTGCGCAAGAGGGGTGAGATATGTAAACGGTGTATCACTTCTGCACGGCGGTGGAAAAAGTTAGGTCCATACTTCACCATATTAAGGGGAGTTGAAACGCCCTAGCCGGCAATGTTAAATTTAGTGACTTGGCTTCCCTGTATTTCAGGAACCACTACAGCCATTGAAATGAAACTTTTACAGGACATTAATCTCTATGTTCTCAGTCTACTGAACTACAGTAATTGCATTTCAGGCACTGCTTTCGGAAATACAATTTCTTAATTACACAGTTAAAATTTAGTGTACTTTTTTGTGCATTATCGTAAATAATTTTATTTATACATAACATTATGTTCTTCTTTTAGTTCAGTAGACTCAGGATATGTTTGTTGTACTACTGGCCATTAAAATTGCTACACCAAGAAAAAATGCAGGTGATAAACGGGTATTCAGTGGACAAATATATTATACTTGCATAGATCCTGAGAAATCAGTACCCAGAACAACCACCTCTGGCCACGGGTTAGGTTAGGTTAGTGTTGTGTAACGTCCCGTTGACAACGAGGTGATTAGACACGGAGCGCAAGCTCGGGTTAGGGAAGGATGGGGAAGGAAATCGGCCGTGCCATTTCAAAGGAACCATCCCGGCATTTGCCTGAAACGATTTAGGGAAATCACGGAAAACCTGAATCAGGATGGCTGGAGACGGGATTGAACCGTCGTCCTCCCGAATGCGAGTCCAGTGTGCTAGCCCTCTGGCCATAATAACGGCCTTGATACGCCTGCTTAAATGGCGTGTACAGGTACAGCTGCCCATGCAACTTCCACTCGATACCACAGTTCATCAAAAGTAGTGACTGGCGTATTGTGACGAGCCAGTTACTCGGCCACCATTGACCAGACGTTTTCAGTTGGCGAGAGATCTGGAGAATGTGCTGACCACGGCAGCAGTCGACACATCTGACACATCTGAAATGTGTCGTGACACATCTGAAATGTAACGTCCACTGTTCAAAGTGCCGTCAATGCGAACAAGAGGTGACCGAGACGTGTAACCAATGGCACCTCATACCATCACGCTGGGTGATACTCCATATGGCGATGACGAATATACGATTCCAATGTGCGTTCACCGCGATGTCGCCAAACACGGATGCGACCATCATGATGCTGTAAACAGAACCTGGATTCATCCGAAAAAATGACGTTTTGCCATTTGTGCACCCAGGTTCGTCGTTGAGTACACCATCGCAGGCGCTCCTGTCTGTGATGCAGCGTCTAGGGTAAGGCAGCCATGGTCGCCGAGCTGATGGTCCATGCTGCTGCAAACGTCGTCGAACTGTTCGTGCAGATGATTGTTGTCTTGCAAACGTCCCCATCTGTTGACTCAGGTATCCCGAGGTGGCTGCACGATCCGTTACAGTCATGCGGACAAAATGCCTATCATCTCGACTGTTAGTGATACGAGGCCGTTGGGATCCAGCACGCCGTTCCGTATTACCCTCCTGAACCCACCGATTCCATATTCTACAAACAGTCACTGGATCTCGTCCAACGCGAGCAGCAATGTCGCGATAGGATAAACCGCAATCGCGATAGGCTACAATTCGACCTTTATCAAAGTCGGAAACGTGATGGTATGCATTTCTTCTCCTTAAACAACGCTTCACAACAACTTTTCACCAGGCAGCTGCTGTTTATGTATGAGAAATCGGTTGGAAACTTTCCTCATGCCAGCACGTTGTAAGTGTCGCCACCGGCGCCAACCATGTGTGAATGCTCTGACAAGGTAATCATTTGCATGTCACAGCATCTTCTTCCTGTTGGTTAAATTTCGTGTCTCTAGCACGTCATCTTCGTGGTGTAGCAATTTTAATGGCCAGTAGTGTATATTCTTTGTTGGTAATAACGAATTTATGAAGCACGACTGCTCTTAATTTTTGTTTCGTTTTATTTACGAATAAAAATGACTAGAAAACAGGCGAAAGGCTACGTGATCTCAAGAATCCAGTGAAGATCGCCGCTCGAGAACATCAGGCTTTAACTCGGTCTTTGGAAACTTCTTCTGAAAGCGAGGGACGACGTAACTCTGTTCGAGAGTGTTATGCATTATCCGTCTCCTCAGAACCCTTCTTCATCGAGGGTTAAAGCTACTTCCCTCCAACGTATCATCATAGAAGCTGAAATTTTGGCGGGAAGTGGCATATATGATTTTTCGTACCCTGAATCTCGCTTGTTCGTAACAGTTTGCCGTTTTATTTTGGAGTGTAAGATTCCCCGTGAGCTTATGTTATGGCATGATGGTAAAAATGCACAAGGCCAAACGCTATACGTTGAGGGCGTGAACTTTACTGTCAGCTGCTGTTAGAACGGCCAGCTCTTTGTGGCTCTCTCCCGTGATACTGAAGCAGACAAGCTCTTCCTTCACGTCATCAACCATACTACTTCAAACGTCGTACACAAAGAAGCTTTATAAGTCGAAATAAATCCCACGCGCACGAAGTACGGGCACACCAACAAAAATAATTAAACAGGTAACGCTGGGTTTCTCAGTTGGTTCCAGAGAATTACTTACGTGCGAGACCCACACCGTGTAGGACTAAGAGGGGATGCTGAAAGTTTACTGAGGAGGACAGTACGAATGTGACTGGTACTTTTTACCCAGAATGGCAACACGAAATGTGACTTGTCTAAGCCGGGCGCGGTGGCCGTGCGGTTCTAGCGCTTCAGTCCGGAACCGCGGGGCTGCTACGGTCGCAGGTTCGAATCCTGCCTCGGGCATGGATGTGTGTGATGTCCTTAGGTTAGTTAGGTTTAAGTAGTTTAAGTTCTAGGGGACTGATGACCTAAGATGTTAAGTCCCATAGTGCTCAGAGCCATTTTGTTTTTCTTGTCTATCTGGCCCATGCAAGAGCATCATGGAAATGTTGAAAAACCGGAACGGGCAGATGCTTGAAGAAAGACGCCAACTATATCGCAAAAGATGTACTTACAAAGCTACAAGTGCTGTAACTAAGTGAGTTATCTAGGACTATAACACAGCCCTAAATGTATAACTCCTATAGGAACCACGAAGGCAAGATTAGAATATGTATCAAACAGATGCATTTAACAGTTGTTCTTCCCGCGTTCCATGAGCGAATGGAATAGCAATAACCCTTAATACTTGGTGCTACGGGAGGTGCCCTCTGCCATGCGCTTCATTGTGGTTTGCAGACTATGGATGTAGATCTAGATTTGTGGTTTTACAGCTAATATCTGCTCCCATACTGAGTTATACCCAGTTGACCAGAAAGTAGAAGCGGTTAAATTTTTGTGTGGTTCTGGTTCAGAGGTTTAGCTTGTAAAATAGTAGTGAGTATCTCATAAAACATTAGTCTGATTTTAGTTCTACACATTCAGAGATGTGTGTCCGTACAATCCTGTGTAATTCCTTGAGGCCCCTTTGTTAATTTGGATCTTCATCTGTTATAATAGTCCGCTCATTTACTAAAATAAACTTGGAAAACGTATATTTGCAACAATATCCATGTGAAAATTTTAGCACCTGAGAATAGTCTTCCATTCTTTAGTGGATTTTCATTTTCTCACGTGATATCCTGCGAGCCATGGATGAAGGCCAACAGGCATACTCCATATTCCTAGATTTGTGGAAAGCGTTTGACACGCGAGGCCCACAGCAGACTTAACGATGGTAGAAGCATGCGGAATAGGTTCCCTGGTACGTAAGCGCTCGTTTTCAAGTAATATAACCCAATTTTTGACGTCGAGTGCTCATCACACACGAGAGTATCGTCAGGACTGCCCCAGGGAAGTGTGATAAGATCGCTCTTATTGCCTATACACATAAATTAGCTGACGGACTGCTTGAGAGCAATCTACGGCTGTTTACTGGTGACGCTGTGATGTATGGGAAGGCGTCATTATTTAGTGACTCTGAGGATACAAGATGGCTTACACAAAGTTCTACCTGGTGTGAGGATTGATAGCTTGCTCTCAATCTAGAAAAATACAAGTTAAGGCAGATGAGCAGGAAAAACAATCCTGGAGTATTTGAACACAGCATTAGTAGCGTTCTCCTTAATGCGTGCTGCCAGATACAGTCACGTCGATTAAATATCTGGGTGTATAGTTGCAAAGCGATATGAAATGGGATGACCACTTAAGGACGGTAGTAATGAAAACGAATGGTCGACTTCGGCTTATTGGAAAAATATTAGGACTGTGTGGTCCATCTGTAAACGAAACAACGTACGGATCACTAGTACGACCCATTCTTAAGTACTGCTGAAGTATTTTATATCCCAGTCAGGTGGGATTAAAGGAAGGCATTGAAGCAATGTAGAAGTGAGCTGCTCTACACGTTAATGGTCGGTTCTATGCTTGTTGACGGTAGCTTCGATAAACATGCGATTATTCCCGACATACTTCGTAAACTCAAATGGGATTCCTTGAAACATCACTGGTCAAAAAAAGAAGCAGTGAAACAAGATGCCGTAGAATCGCAAAGACAGCAAGGTTCCAGCTTCCTAAGACGAGCGCTTATGGCGGCTTCATAATTGCGTAACTTTTTAAAGGTACATCACGGGTCGCCGATTTTCCGTTAAACATTAATTGGCCACTTTGCACAAAATTTCCATCATGTAATATCACGGCAGTGTTGGAGAGGGTATAAGTATGAATTATCTTATCTTTCCACTCGGTCTTCTTCACCCTTGACTAAATAAAGTGGTGCTTCTCGTAGGAATATGGTGCAATGACGGCGTCTGTGTAGCCTAGGCGTAAATACGTACCTGAATACATTAGTAGCTAACCTGTGGAGGAAGAGGTGTAGAAAAGTTTTGTTCTGTTTCAAGCGACAGGTAATGTCAGTGTCGTTGACGCATACAGCAATGGATGAAATGACGACTGTGTGTCATGTACACCGTTCGTAGTAAATTATTAAGCAATTATGACAATTTAAGAAAATCTGCATTGGAATATGTTTTTATTATACTACTCACTCATCATCAACATCATCATCACCACCACCAAGCACTAACAGTTTCTTTCAACTGCGTGCGACGTGCTCAGAAGGTTATGTTTCGTCCATGTGTGTGAAGCAGTGAATATACGTTGCATTCTCTTATGGAAATAGCATACACTTCTCACGGTACGTTAATCGACATACTAAAAATTACGGAATAAATTAAAATCATTGCATCTCAATGGAAAACATCAAATTCACTTGCATACGTCTTCTTTAAAACCAAATTAACGTACTAGACATAGACTCATTATAACATCAGACGACTAAAAACGGAGCAGGAAAGGTTGCAGTAAGGATCTAATAACATATGTATTCACGCCGAACAGTTGTATGAGCCTGACAACGATTGTGCACAAAAGATTATGAAGTGACTGGATTGGTATCTCTCTCTCTCTCTCTCTCTCTGTTACTTTCTAGAAACGTTTTGCAACGACTGAAAGTTCGCGGAGGGGAAAAGGACTTGATAAAAATATGTGGCCACTAACTTTTTCTGGTTATGAGATGCGCGAGGTACATACTTTATTTCGAAGTAAACAACACTCTTCCCCAAGGATCAGAGACCATTATCTGTTCTTTCCGAACACTGGTGGAAGTAGCGAAGACCGCTAGTCTCATTCCTGGTTTACAGCACAGTTGACGATCTGCAGTGTCGATTCGGAGAGTGACCGGTGTCATCTGTCTTGAAGCCGACTGGAAAGTCGCTCGTCGGTTTTTTGACGAACTTTGTTGTTGACTCCTCGAACTGTGCTACATAGTGTTATGAAGCCGATCTGGATTGGACTGGTACACACTATGCACGGTCGAGTGGCAGAGTACTTGTCTTAACGCACATGGCATTTTTTAGGTTAATAGCTTGACAAACAGAATGGATAGCAAATACTGAGAGTTAAAAATGTTCATGTATTAGTTGGTAACTGCGGAAGCATTCGCAGCACTCTGAACTTGCAGTCACCCAAAAATTATGTTAGGAACCGAGAGATGACTGAAAATTGAAGATGAGAATAGAGAAATCGTCACCTCGACAGATCAGAGTCCTCAAGTTGTGGAGTGTTGATAGTACCAAGCAGAAACACCAGGCCTATAGAAATGCAAAATGAATCAAACTGCGAACTCCTATGGACGATAGCTACCGAATGTTTCAACCACCAGATTCAGACTCATCAGATCTAGAATTATTAAAAATATCTTGCACTCGAAACTACGGAAATACTCAGAGCATACGGTGACTTTAATTTGTCCAGTGTCGACAAGGGAAACGGTGAGTACGTTATCGGCGATGAGCACAAACGATATTGCGAAGTAATACCGAACAACTGCTCCTACGAAATAGACATACTGCTCTCAAATCCTCCTCCCTCCCTGCAAATACTAAGAAAAACCTTTGGCTACACATTTTGAGATAATCTAAAAAAAAGCTACAGAAGACCTCGATGCTTCATAAATAGAAGATCATTTGTCAAAGGTACCTCTCGCACACTAACCAAAAGGTAGAACAGGCATGGGAAGATTTTGTGATGGGAATCGTAATGATTACGATGATGATTTCTTGGCCATCTAAAGAAGTGCATGTCTGTCCGCCAATTGCATTCCCCCACATATCATGGATAAATATTAGCCTTGTCATCTAATGAGGGGCTCCGTGACCATCTTAAAATTTTCGGGAATGGGATACTCTCAGACTCGGTAGACTAAATTAGGTGTCCATTCAGAAAGCACGAAACCTGATATTACCACTCCTCATCTGATGACAAATCGAAGAGCTCACAACTGAATTTTAGATTTTTTCACCATTTCAATTGAAATTAACTGTTAGAAATGTTGACGGTTTTTCAAAAAAAAAAAAAAAAAAAAAAAAAAAGGTTCAAATGGCTCTGAGCACTATGGGACTCAACTGCGGTGGTCATCAGTCCCCTAGAACTTAGAACTACTTCATCCTAACTAACCTAAGTACATCACACACATCCATGCCCGAGGCAGGATTCGAACCTGCGACCGTAGCGACGGTTTTTCACTCACTAGTCTCCTGTACTAGTACCACGAGTACTCAGTGACTATGACAAGCAACTTTGCGACATCTATAATATGTTAATTAGATATATTAGAGCAAGAATGCATTTTTTTCTATATTTGATTTTTGACCTGTATGTTTTCAGTGCCTTTCAACTTTACTAAAATTCAAATCTCGTTTTGGAACCTGTTAATGATAGTGCATTAACCAAACATTCTGAATTACGTACTTCTTACTGAGTTTTCAGACTAAACTTCTGGTTTAGTTTCTTTTTCCTGTTGGTCTGTTTAGGGGCCATGCAGGGAAGGCAAATGATCGACTTCGATATATTGGGAGAAATCTGACAAAGTGTGCTTCATCTGAAAGGAGGCCGCGTTTAGGACGCTAGTGCGATCCATTCTTCAGAATTTCTCGAGTGTCTGGGATCTCCACCAGGTCGGATTAAAGGAAGATACCGAAGCAGTTAAGAGGCGGGCTGCTAGATTTGTTAGCGGTAGGTTCGAAGAACGCGCAAGCACTACGGAGATGCTTCGGGAACTCAGATGGGAATCCATGGGGGGAAGGCGACGGTCTTTTTGAGGAACGGTATTGATATAATTTAGAAAACCGGTGTTTGAAATTGACTGCAGAATGATTTTACTGCCACCAACGTACATTTCGCGTAAGGACCTCGAAGATAAGATTAGAGAGATTAGGGCTTGTGCGGAGGCATATCGATGGTGGTTTTTCCCTCGCTATATTTGAGACTGGAACAGGAAAGAGAAGACTACTAGTGGTACAAGGTACTCTCCTCCACGCACCACCCAGTGGTTTGCGGAGTATTGATGTAGATGTAGCAGTTACGGTTCATAAGGAAAACAAGTAGGAATAAGTTGTAAAGTAAATCACTAGAATTGGTTTAAAGCTGCACCAGAAATCGTGAATCAGAATTTTGTAATGGGAATTCAGATTCGCCTCAGAACTTTTGTGACATCATCACAGGCTACTTTTATTCAGCTATTACTTACTGCGTTCCTGGGATCTATAGAACCCTCTTTACTGTATTGTCACCTGCAGAGTTATTTCGAAGTACCCGTCCTTATCTGCGTCCCTCGTCTGTTGTGGAAAAAGACTTACGATGCATATTTTCGAGGAGCTTCACTCACACGTTACATTTGTTCACTTAAGGAAACACAATGTTTGTGCTGCTGCTGTGTGTGTAGTCCACGCTGTTGTTCACAACCACTACCCAACTAAAACAGTCACGGATTTAAAAATAGTCAACAAGCAGGAGTAACATAAACGTCATATTTTGTGAAGTGAAAGAGTGTAAGGTACGAGTGGAGCTTCTTAAAAACCTGTACTGTGGTGTTTTCGTGTGTATTTTTACGATATAGGAGCATCCAAATAATGACGGATGCTTCGAAAATAACTTTGTACATGACAAGTTACCGATATACAGCATTATAGAGAGGCTCCTACGGGGCCCTTCAGTGTAAAAAATGAGATCTGAATGAAAATACCCATTGATGGCGGCACAAAGTTTCTGAAACATGTGTGGACGTTTATAAACAACTGTTGTTTTCATGATAGGTGGACCTGAATTCCTGTAATTCAGTCCGATAACATGGCTACTGCTAGTGATTCTAAACTGCTCTAACGATTATTCAGAACTGAGTCCTTATCAGTACTTTTGAAATGTCTCAAGCACTGGACCACTTCATTCACTAAAAATTCAGTTACCTAAACGAAGCTTCGAAAATTAACACTGCGAAAATAACTAACTGATGAAATGATAATAAAATGTTTGAAAAGCTTCTGGTGATGTCAGTGGCTTGAAAGAACCCAGTGAAACGGTGCTGTTCGACTATACGAGCACTGGGTGAAAGCGAGCAATCAGCTGATTGTAGTGGCAAGAGTCGCTGATGCGGCTCATACTGATAATGTAACTAAAACTTGGACGTTTAGTGTGCAGAGAGGAAGGGCTTTGGGGCGTAGCAGTTAATGGAATGCCGCAGAGAAGAAAATCAGCCTCTGGCTGTTCCGTCGAGACAACGAGCGCATTCCTCACGCCGTGCCGGCCGCCGGCAGAGTTGGCGGACTGGGGCATTCTTTGTGCAGCGCCAAAGTGGCGCGAGCGAGCTCCGCAGTCTGCGCCAGGCAGTAATTAGCTGCCGGCGGCACTTTGCGTCTTCGCTGAGTGATACACAGCGCACTTTTTCTGGTTGTGCGAGACATGTTGGCTTACTAGAAGAACGGCCTAAGAGCGAGTTGTTTAAAGCTCGCAAGTCTGAAAAGCAAAAGGAAGGAAGGATGATCGGCGCTTAATGTGTCATGAACGGCGAGGTCAGGAGAGACTGACGACTACCTCTGATTAGACAAGACTGGGGAAGCAAAAAATTAGTGCCATTTTCAGAGAGACCGTGACGGATTATCGAATACATGTGTGTCGAGCGGACAGCATAGAACAGATTAATTGTTCCTTTCATAGATGTTTAGCGATCAGAGGCTCGTACATGAGCAGATCCAAAGGGCAGAGAGGGTTTTGGGGAGGGGTCATGATTCTCTCTCCCCCCCCCCCCCCTTCGCCAAAGCAAAATCACAGTACCAGCCACTGATATAAACAATTATTACGATTTTATTTTTATTATTATTTAAATCCTAGGCATCGGTAGCATATTTAAAGAGTGTGTTGCTGTAAGTTACATTTGGGGGCAGGGCGAGGGGGGGGGGGGAAGGGGAGGGGGGGGGGGGCTACTAAAAACCGTGATCACCTGCTACCCTATTCCCATAGACCACCTTTCCTATCCTCATAAAGCATGTTACTTATTGCGTATGTCAGGCCGCAACGAAGGAAGACCATCCGCTATATGGTCATCAGCCCCACATCCTACGCTGAAATCAAGAAAGAGCTTCTAGACAACTATTGAGGCTCTCATCGCGAATTCACATGCGGCAAGGATCTCACGATGTCGGTATTTGGGAGAATTGATGGCTCCAAGGGGAGAACTTCCGCCTGGACATTCGGAGAAGTGGTCAATATGGAGGTCTCTCAATAGATTACGATCAAATCACAACGAGATGCAAGACCAATCTGCGGACTTGGGGTTTCTCTGTGGACTCAGTTCTTTGTCAGTGTGACGTTGAGCAGACTAACAGCCATTTCCTCCAGTGTTTCTCATCACCAACCACCTGCACTAGGCAATACCTACACCATTGTGAGATGATCCGTGGAAGAATAAAGATTAATTAATTAATAACTCAAACCTTCGATCTGTGTCTGACGTCGTAGATGTGGTAATGGCAGAAAAGAAAAATTCATAACATAAATTTTGTATGAAACTTGACTGCGTTTACATTTAGTGAAATTTTTCTGGTTTTGTGACCTCTTTGTCAATATATATAAAACTACTGACGTTTCGGTCCCTATTACAAGGGACCTGCTACAGGATATTCTTGTTTACTGTCGGTAGTTTTATATATATTGACAATTCAGTCACAAACCCAGAAAATTTTTATTGAATGTGACAATGGCCACGAAAGCCTACGTTAATAATGAATGCCTTAAATTTTGCATTCATTTTATAGATCCTAAGTAAAGTGGACATCAAGAATGCCTTTCCAAAGAAACAAATAAGAACCGGCAGAACTGACTCTACCATATAATAATATAGTCTAAGACAAAAAATAAATAAAAATAAAAATAACAATAAAAAACGGGACGGAAAGCGATAGATGTGATGTACATGTTCAGACAAAGAGCTTCACAAATTAAGCAAGTCAACAACGTGTTGGTCCGCCTTTGGCTCTTACGCAAGCAATTATTCAGATTGGCATAGATTCATAGAGTTGCTGGGTGTAGTTGCTGGATGTCCTCCTAAGCACATCGTGTCAGTCTTCCCAAGTGGCGAGTTAGATCGTCAAAATCCCGAGATGGTTGGAGGTCTCTGCCCACAGTTCTCTAAACATTCTTAATTGGGGAGAGATCCAACGACCTTGCTGGCCAAGGTAGGATTTGACCAAAGTCGAGCAGTAGAAACTCTCGCTTTGTGCGGGCGGGCACTGCCTTGTAGAAATGTAAGCCTAGAATGACCTGGGACGAAGGACAACAAAACGGGACGCAGAATATCGTCGGTGTGGTGCGCAGTGTATGACAACCAAACGAGTCCCGTTATGAAATGATGCTGCACCCCAGACCATCTCTCTTGGTTGTCAGACCGTATGGCGAGTAACAGTCAGGTTGGTATACCGTTGCTGTCCAAGGCGACTCCTGACACTTCCTCAGTGGTCATCGGGGCCCAGCCCGAAGCGGGACTCATCACGGAAGGCAGTTCTACCCCAGTCAGTGAGATAACAGGCCGAAGATGTGTCTGGAGGCGCCCTGGCCAGCAGTGGGAAACCGACCTGACTGTCGCCTGCCTGGCAACCAGGAGTGATTGGCACAGCCGCGTTTAGTTGCCCTCGTGGAAAGCCATCCTGGAATTACATGTGAACAAGACAATTGCCTCCCACCACGTCGACAGCTTATACTGCTCATCTTCGTGCTTGTCAAATCCTACCTTGACCTGCAAGGTCGCCGGATCTCTTCCCAATTGAGTATATTTAAAGCGGTACGGGCAGGGTCTTCCAACCAGCTCGGGATTTTAACGATTTAATGCGCCAATTGGACAGGCTTTGGTACGATATGCCTCAGGAGGACATCTAAGTCAATGTCAATCTGAATAACTTCTTGCATAAGGACTAGTGATGTATCAAGGCGTTATTGACCTGTTCAATTTGTGAAGCTCTTTCTCGTGAATAAATCATCCAATGTTTCTGAAATTGTAATCGTTTGTTTCTCTGTACATGTACATCATATCTACTGATTTCCAACCCACTCGGATAGTTCCTTGTCTTAGAATGTATTAAAACATTATGTATTGCATTTTATCATTATTAGATTCCTAGGCTTCAGCGGCGTGTTAAAAGGGGTCGCGACGGTGTGTTATATTTAGGGGAAGGGGAGATAGAAAGTAAAACACTGCGATCCTCCCGCGACCCATTCTCCGAGACCATCTCTCCTGTCTTCATAAAGCATGTTATGTATTCCGTGTGTTGTTTACTCTGAGCTCCTTTTTTGGATTATATTATCTTGGCACGTCCTACTTAACTGTGGAGCATAAAGATAGATAAATAAATCGAACCATAGAGCCAAGCCTGAGTTTGTTGATTAACATAAATTTTGTACGAAACTTGATTGGGTTAAATTTAGCATTCATTTCATACATCTTGAGTGAGTGGTCCTGAAGAATATATGCGTAAAGAAACAAGTAAGAACACATTCTCTTTACAAATTATCTTGGGTATTACTAAACCGCTTCAACTGTGTTCAGTCCTTTACTATTGGATCACTACCGGTTTAGTGGCGCTAGAAGCCACATCTTCAGGTGAACATCTAACAAAAACATTAGAGCGGAAAAGATCGGAACGTTTTTTCCCAACATTCATTGTCCATCAGAACAAACACCGCTAAAGGGCGGTGTGTCATAGACACAGCCGGATCCCTATGTAGTGGATTTGTCGGCTTCTCCGAATGTTGGAAAAAAAGATTCCGAGCTTTTACGCTCTAATGTTTTAGCGCTATGTTCACCTGAAGAGATGGCCTCTAGTGCCAATAAACCGATAGTGATCCAATAATAAAGGACTACATACAGCTTAAGCGGTTTATTAATACCCAAGATGACTACTCATAGCTGTGGTTGCCCTGCCTACAAGTTACCTGCTTTTACAAATTAATTCATTTGTGTAAACATTTATTGCCGCTTTTTGTGGTCTTCTCTCCAATGACCAGTACTTGAATCTCCGAATGACTACTGTAGCCGGCCGGGGTGGCCGTGTGGTTCTAGGCGCTACAGTCTGGAGCCGCGTGACCGCTAAGGTCGCAGGTTCGAATCCTGCCTCTGGCATGGATATTTGTGATGTCCTTAGGTTAGTTAGGTTTAAGTAGTCTAAGTTCTAGGGGACTGATGACCTCAGAAGTTAAGTCCCATAGTGCTCAGAGCCATTTGAACCAGTCAGCCTACTGCAATTTACATCCATTGGAACATACTTGCGCATTCATACTTTGGACACACTCTATTTTTACAACGCTCTTCCCATCCACACACTTACCTCCATTATAAAGCCGACGAAACCTTGACGTCTCAGGATGCGTAATATCATCCTTTTCCTTCTTTTAGTCAAATTGAGCTAAAATTACTTCTTGCCACAGTTGAAAAGTCTCTCTTCTCTTCCTGTCTGAACTACTTATCGGACACGTTTCACTTCCGTACAAGGTGACACATAGGCAAATACTTCTAGAAAAGTTACTGATCACAATTTATTTTAAATATTATCTGAATAGTTCCGGTCCATAATGATCATCTTCAGACGTACAAAACACAAACTTATCGTACAAAGTACACCGTAATTAAAAAATAAGGTATCAGAAATCATTTCAAGCATTCACGGAGCAGTCGCATACTTGAGTACACACAGTTGTTCGCTAATCATTATTGACTCGGCATATGTGAAAATGATGCAGTCACAATAATGAGTGAGACAGTATTTGTCGTGTATGTATAAATAGACGAGAGCCACACACATTCTATGAAGAGACTCTAGGACTGCCGTGCGGCGACGACTGACCTGCCTGCGGTGTGGCACGGTACGTGTCGCTACCGCACAGCAGGAGGCCTACTCAGTGTTAATAAAATGCGCTACTAGAGCACTAGCATATATGCTGTATTGTAAAGAAAAGGGAAACTGTACTTCCTATCATTAATACATATATTACAAAACAGGTCTGAAAATAAAGTTGCGCAGTTTAAACTGTAATTGAACTAAAACCAGTGTGGAGCATAAACCGTAAAACACAGTAGGCACATGCACATTCACAAAACAAACATCCTACCACTACAAGCCTATGACACGAGAGCTTTCTTTGCATTCTGGGACAGGCATCAAAAATACTTCACGTCATTACGAAAAAGTGTCAATACGTATTAAAAAGCAATAGCTAATCATGAATCAAGGATTCAACCAGGACGAGCGCAACACGATAGTACATCCTACTTCATGAATAGCAATAGACACCCAGTTTTCCAACTGCGTGATGGGATGGAGAGGCTGCTGTCAAACAGAATACACTACTGGCCATTAAAATTGCTACACCAAGAATAAATGCAGATGATAAACTGGTATTCATTGGACAAATATATATTATACTAGAACTGACATGTGATTACATTTTCATGCAATTTGGGTGCATAGATCCCGAGAAATCACTACCCAGAACAACCACCTCTGGCCGTAATAACGGCCTTGATACGCCTGGGCATTGTGTCAAACAGAGCTTGGATGGCGTGCACAGGTACAGCTGCCCATGCAGCTTCAACATGATTCCACAGTTCATCAAGAGTAGTGTCTGGCGTACTGTGAAGAGCCAGTTGCTCTGCCACCATTGACCAGACGTTTTCAATTGGTGAGAGATCTGGCGAATGTGTTGGCCAGTGCAGCAGTCGAGCATTTTTTGTATCCAGAAAGACCCGTACAGGACCTGCAAAATGCGGTCGTGCATTATCCTGCTGAAATGTAGGGTTTCGCAGGGATCGAATGAAGGGTTGAGCCACGGGTCGTAACATATTTGAAATGTAACGTCCACTGTTCAATGCGCCGTCAATGCGCACAAGAGGTGACCGAGAAGTGTAACCAATGGCAACCCATACCATCGCGCCGGGTGATAAGCCAGTATGGCGATGACGAATACACTCTTCCAGTGTGCGTTCGCCGCGATGACGCCAAACACGGATGCGACCATCATGATGCTGTCAACAGAACCTGGATTCATCCGAAAAAGTGACGTTTGGCCATTCGTGCACCCAGGTTCGTCAATGAGTACACCATTGCAGGCGCTCCTGTCTGTGATGCAGCGTCAGGGGTAACCGCAGCCATGGTCTCCGAGCTGATGGTCCATGCTATTGCAAACGTCGTCGAACTGTTCGTGCAGATGGTTGTTGTGTTGCAAACGTCCCCTTCTTTTGACTCAGGGATCGAGACGAGGCTGCACAATCCGTTACACCCACAGGGATAAGATGCCTGTCATGTCGACTGCTAGTGATACGAGGCCGTTGGGATCCAGGACGGCGTTCCGTACTAACCTCCTTAACCGAACGATTCCTTATTCTGCTAACAGTCATTGGATCTCGACCAACGCGAGCAGCGATGTCGCGATACGATAAACGGCAATCGTGATAGGCTAAAATTCGACCTTTATGAAAGTCGGAAACGTGATGGTACGCATTTGTCCTCCGTACACGAGGCAGCCCCACAACGTTTCTCGAGGCAACGCCAGTGAACTGCTGTTTGTGTATGAGAAATCGGTTGGAAACTGTCCTCATGTCAGCACGTTGTAGGTGTTGCCACCGGCGCCAACCTTGTGTGAATGCTCTGAAAAGCTAATCATTTACATCCTGTCGGTTAAATTTTAATGGCCAGTAGTGTATATTCAGCGTAATTGTTCACATAAGCTACAGATAAAATTCATCTTAAGTAAATAGAAGCGTCGACAAAATAATTAAAACAGCCATAACATACGAGAGCGTATACTGCGTCCGTACAAGATTCTTCTGCAGCTTCGCTACGGATGCAATCTGCTCATCAGAGCTGAAACATAAAACAAAAGTCCAGTTAAAGTGTATTACAAAGAGCCATCATACAGCAGCATCTGAAACTCGCTACTCATTACAGCCAATTAAACATTATCCTGCGCTAAGATATAGACAAGATATAATAAACCTTCCATATGCATTGAGTGCTGTGTACATTAATTTATCTTGGTACAAAATAAGTATAGATTTAGGTAAAATAGGTAGCTTGAGGTTCGAATAAAATAAAATATGAAGGCCTGAACCACATCCATGCAAATTACTGTTGGAGCTTCAGTACACTTGCACACTGCTCATCAAAGCTTTAGCATAACAGAAAATTTAGGTAAAATTACATTACAATGAATAGTTAATTCCTTATAACCTATTTTAGGTTGCCAGAAATGTACTGAAAATCTCTTCTGCTCCATGTATACGTTTGTGCAGCCGTATATCCAACTTCTTCAAAGTTATGTATTAATTGTTTGGCTCCAAACTATTTATTAAAATCAATTAAAGTTTCATTAGGAACTATTTTTTAAACTTTCTTCAATTAGCTATTTATAACAGTATTCTGCATCATACAGTAATTTTAATGACGATAGGTGATTAGTAGAGACAAGAGAAAATTAAAGTTGTAAGATGGCGCTTTGGCATAATGGTATCCTAACCAGATGACTAACACCTTAACATATGAGTTTTTCCTACTGGTAACCTTTATTACATGCTAGAGAGGTATGAGGATAAACAGTTTGCAGTATCTCTTTCTACACCATAATATTGCAATTTAAATAAAGAAACTTGTTATTCAAAAAGTCAAAAGTTATTGACGTCTGATAGAACCATACGTAATTAAATTGTAAAATGTAATTTATTTCCTCTTCTAAAACTCTGCATTGTATTGATGATTTTGGTACAACTTAGAACATTGTGTAGAATTTGGATTCGGATCTGGACGTCTAAATTTTCCTAGAAATTCTCTTACGGAGTCAGATTTACAGCTTCAGATACATTAAGCAGATCCACTACGAACGTAATAAGGCAGGACCTCAGAAAGAAAGGATTACTGCGTGTGAAACGGTAGTGCCTAGGTTCTACTTTGGACGGTAGAAGTGTTCCGCAGTTTATAATGTTTCTCGATACAAAATAGGAATACAGTAACAATAAGTTGCGTCGGCGCCACAGTAATACATTGGAATTTAGGACCAAGTTTCGAAACTTCAAGCATTCCATGTCAACAAATAGGGAAAGCGTAAATATATTGCGAATCAGGAAGCTTCACACGGAATTCAAAAGTATTCGATACTTTGCGTAATTTATCAACATGCAATGTATGACTAAAGCGTGTAATAGAGTGAAGTTGAGATACTAGTAAGCGTTCTCGCTGCAAAGAATGGCCACAGGAGGGATGCCAGCTACATAACTATGCCGCAAAGAAATACGAACCGTCGAGGTCAGTATCTGTATGCATCTTAGTTCTTGCTTCATATTGCCTTCATTAACTAAAAATATTTGTTTTGCAGACGGAACATACAAGAGTGCCTTCATATGTGTGTGTGTTTGTATGCGTGCGCGTGTGTGTTCCTAGTTTCCACTAACATGGTCTCTCTTCTCTTTCTCTTTTTATAGGTCTGTGTTTCTTTTAGCATGTAGCCTGAGTTTCACTATGGATTTGCGTGTGTTAGCGGTAACAGTGCATCTGCTGATTTGCGACGGTACTGCCTTGGGATTCCTCGTAGCAGACGCACTCGCTAGTTGCAGTTACAGCCAGGCGGTATAGTGCTAAGGTTTAAGGACTCACTAATACCAGAACATTCACAATATCTGACGATGATTGTTCTTCAGATAATCAGTGAACGACGTCTCTGTGTGTCCGGAACTCGTAAAGCCGTCGCAATTTTTCATGTCATATTCGTGTTTGCATATAGTAAGTTCCTCCTCTAGCACTGTCGGTATCACATGGCTCTCATTCAAAGCACGAAAAGTATATGGAGTACGAACTTTGCCAATCAGTCAAAAAGCGTAGTTACTAATTCAGGATCAACACAACTACACAGTAGGCTATATCGCATTACAACCTACTACATTGTCTTTTGGAGAAGATATTCTATGGACAGGACACGAAAGTAAAGTAGGAAGCTATTCCATGCGCAGTAGCACAAATTGCTTATACTTGTTGCTTACGTCACCAGGTCTGTTGCTTTCACTTCGAACACTCAGTCCTGAATTCTCCAGGAGCGTCCACGAATGTAGTTAATTTCTGTACCCCGGTCCTCGTACCAGTCTTTGTGTTTTGAAATAGTCAGTGTTTCATCTCTCGCCGATTTATTCGCTTTGTGGCTACAGTAAAGAGTCGCAGATAGCGCAGAGTCTCGTAATTTTCTGAATTGGAAAAAAAACCACGTGATTTTAGTCATATACATTAGACTTCTTTGCGGCCCTCCAATTCAGTTATCCTATTCCAGTAAGGTTCATGTATCTTATAGGCTTCATCTATGTTACTAATCATCTGGCGCTCCTTTGATTCTCGTAGCAGCGAATGCTGAAGGTCTTAAGAGACGTTTCCACCAATTATCGTCCCTTCCTAAACAGTTTTTTGTATATTTCTTCGTCCATACCGTGGAAACATTTTATTTCCTTCTTAAACATCTCGTCTAACATTCACTAGCACCATATTCAACTTCTTTATCTTCGTTACCCACTTTCCGGATGTCAACAACTCACTTCCATACGTTTGTGTAATATAAACATACAAGATATTTGCTGTGGTCAGTGTCTGATGCGTGTTTATTATACTTCTAACGACAAGCAACTGGCTGATTCCACTGGTTCTGAAACATTCCTCTTCAGCTTGTGGTGTACCAGAAGGACAATGTACAGATGAAACGCCCGAGAGAACTTCAGAAAATCAATGATGTCTTCGAAATTTCTCCAGTGTCTACAACAGCGCCAGTTTCATGTCTGTAGCAAGATGCTTGCTGTCGATACTGTTTCCTACACTACAGCATCATTTCTTTTATTTTTATAAGTAGCAGTTTTACGACTTGCGTAAGTGGATGTCTATTCGAGTACATATTTTAGCAGGAGAGGAGGTTAAGGAATGCACACGTCTTACAGCCACGGCTATAGGGGTAGGGTGTTCGGGGTAGGGGAAAATCAATCTGATTTACTCATTTCACAGTATGAAAGGCGTCTTCGAAGAGTGCAGGTCGTGCCTACCTAATTAGTCATGATCCGCGGACAGGTGGCCCCTACTGGCCTGTTGGTTTATCGTGTTCCACTCCTGGCTTTTCGGTGACGCCGTGAGCCGTGAAGATGAGCAAATCATTGCCGCCTGGCTGTGTCCTTCATTACCTATAATTACGCTGACGCGCCGCCCCGCGCCACTGTGTTCACGGATGTCCTCTTGTTTCGCACGCTGCGCGCGGCCGGCGGGCCGCCCTGACCTGCCGCTGGTTCCTCTACTCTCTACGGCAAGTAAGCAGCGCCTCCTGCCACGGATGCTTGCAGCTGACGCACAAAACCAAAGCTCTGCAGCGCTCAGCAACACGGGCAGCCACAGTGCGCAGACAGCTTCTGCATGACGAAATTTATTTCTTTATCAACGAAGGCTATCAGGACCTGTTTGTTTTGGTTGCTGGTCAGTCTTCCAGGTCGTATGGTCAAGGTCTATGCTACTCTTTTGTCCGCAACGTTTCGTCCGGAGCTGCGTTGGACAAGTGTGATTTTGGTTCCGCTAAGTTTTACTGACTGATATGTCCGACGTTGGAGAGCGACTTAGGTACCGCCCGTCTGCAAGACTCAGCGGAAATAGGAGCACCTCTCATGATGTCCAACGCTGCTCTGGACAAAACGTCAAGGATAAAAAAGTTTCATGGATAACGACCGTACAGCCCAGAGGATAAACCACCTTCTAGTTTATCAGATTACTGTTCGTCAAGCCAATGTTCACCAGCATCTATTTACCAACGTCTACATTTACATATAAAGGGTGGTCGGAAAATGTCTGAAGCGCTCATAGGGGTGTTGCAGGGCAGGTTGCACCGTGACATAAATGTTATGAAAAAATGCGATACGTTGCACCGTTTCCGAGTTATTAAGCACTAGATGTAGCCAAAGGGAGCGTCGCGCGCTCACGTTCAAGCGGCCTGCCAGGGGCTTTGTTTGGTTAGCAGAAACTTGAATTCGCGCGCGCCAGCGACGTTATTGGCTAACTTCAATGCTAAATAACTCGGAAACGGCGCAACGTATCGCCTTTTTTGTTCTTAACATTTATGTCTCAATACAATTTGCCCTACAACATCACGACAAGCGTTTCAGACATTTTCTGACCATCCTATATGCTCCACAGTACATCTGACGGTGTATGGCGGTGGGTGTTTCTGGTACCGCTTTCTTTTACCCCATTCCCAGTTACATTCGTGAATGGTACGTGGCAAGAACGATTGACGATAAATTCCATATGAACATTATTTCTCTTTTATAATATATATTACTACAGTCTTAGTAGCACACATTCAATCTTGATTACTAGTTTCGATGATAGGCAATGATTATTTTCAGATCTAACAGTAAAACGGAACGAAACATTAATAAATATTTATTTCTACAGATGACAAAGATAGAAAAATATTTAAAAGTAAAGACATTAATATTGTACCAGCATATTCAAATTACATAGACTGGTATTGTTTAAAATATAAAATACATAAAACAGTACCTGATGCATTAATTCATTTTACATCTTGTTGAAATTTATAAAAGTTTAAAATACTGAACTAAAGCACATATAAGTGCAGTTTCCGCCAGAGGGCTTCTGAGGCGTGTTGTACTAGTGCACATTGGGCTAGGTCTCTTTGTGACCTCGCTTCCACTCAGCCACGCTGCCAGCGAATGCGGCGCGAGCTGCTAAGGCCTCGTTTTACCGAGTACGGCTGTAATAGAGTCGTAAAACTATTCTACGCTACCGCAGATAAGTAAACGTAGACGATGCCACTTTTCTTAGTAGTTTTGGTCAGTTAAGGTAGTAATCGCGTTACCTGTACGTCGGATATGTTGCATATTTATCGGGCGTTACCAAATTTCGATTGCCTTGATTGCGTATGCGATCAGTGTTTTACTAGATTCCCCAAGAAACAGGACTAGAAACTGAGTGAAGATATATAAAGGGCCTCGTAACCTACTGAAAATTTGTGTTCTACACAGGTATCCTCCTGATTCTTACTTACAAATAAGCACTACTGATAGCAAAATTGAAACTATCAATATATGATTCAGGATTTACTCGAAAATTGATGATTTGTTACGTGAAACAGTGGGGCTCTGTAGTACCGATAAAGAAACAATATAGATTTATCATATAGCGTATGAAACGCAATGTTGTTGTTGTTGTGGTCTTCAGTCCTCAGACTGGTTTGGTGCAGCTCTCCATGCTACTCTATCCTGTGCAAGCTTCTTCATCTCCCAGTACCTACTGCAACCTACATCCTTCAGAATCTGCTTAGTGTATTCATCTCTTGGTCTCCCTATACGATTTTTACCCTCCACGCTGCCCTCCAATACTAAATTGGTGATCCCTTGATGCCTCAGAACATGTCCTACCAACCGGTCCCTTCTTCTTGTCAAGTTGTGCCACAATCTCCTCTTCTCCCCAATCCGATTCAATACTTCCTCATTAGTTATGTGATCTACTCATCTAATTTTCAGCATTCTTCTGTAGCACCACATTTCGAAAGCTTCTATTCTATTCTTGTCCAGACTAGTTATCGTCTATGATTCACTTCCATACATGCCTACACTCCATAAATATATTTTCAGAAATGATTTCCTGACACTTAAATCTATACTCGATGTTAACAAATTTCTCTTCTTCAGAAACGCTTTCCTTGCCATTGCCAGTCTACATTTTATATCCTCTCTACTTCGACCATCATCAATTATTTTGCTCCACAAATAGCTCCTTTACTACTTTAAGCGTCTCATTTCCTAATGTAATTCCCTCAGCATCACCAGACTTATTTCGACTACATTCCATTATCCTCGTTTTGCTTTTGTTGATGTTCATCTTATACCCTTCTTTCAAGACACTGTCCATTCCGTTCAACTGCTCTTCCAAGTTCTTTGCTGTCTCTGACAGAATTACAATGTCATCGGCGAACCTCAAAGTTTTTATTTCTTCTCCCTGGATTTTTATACCTACTCCAAATTTTTCTTTTGTTTCCTTTACTGCTTGCTCAATATACAGATTGAATAACATCGGGGTGAGACTACAACCCTGTCTCACTCCCTTCCCAACCACTGCTTCCCTTTCATGCCCCTCGACTCTAATAACTGCTATCTGGTTTCTGTACAAATTGTAAATAGCCTTTCACTCCCTGTACTTTACCCCTGACACCTTCAGAATTTGAAAGAGAGTATTCCAGTCAACATTGTCAAAAGCTTTCTCTAAGTCTACAAATGCTAGAATCGCAGGTTTGCCCTTCCTTAATCTAGCTTCTAAGATAAGCCGTAGGGTCAGTATTGCCTCACGTGTTCCAACATTTCTACGGAATCCAAACTGATCTTCCCCGAATGAAACGCAATACCCTCAACAAACACAAAAAAAACCCGCAAAACAAAAACAAGAGAGACATCTATTCAATACTTCGTCGAACATTGTGAAATATTTTTAAGTTATTCATAAACAACTTTCGCAGTTGTATAATAATAACATGGAACTCGTGCCTTTGATCGTAATGAAGAACTTTCTATTGAGTATAAAAACAACAAAGCTCTAAGGCGTGATAGGTTGCTATCCCACCACGCAAGGGCGTCTCTAGACACGTCTGCGGCCTGAAATCTCATTTCCTGGAAGATAGTTGTCTTTAGTGATTAGTCCTGCCAGTTGTCCTGAGCTTGCATTTCAGCAAGATAATGCCCGCCCGCACACGACAAGATTATCTAGTGCTTGTTTTTGTGCTTACTAAACCATACCATAGCCAGCAATTGGTATGATGCGGCCCGGCACGAATTCCTCTCCTGTGACAACCTTATCATCTCATAGTAGCAGTTGCAGCGTATATCCTCAGTTATTTGCTAGATATATTCCAATCTGTATCGTTCTCTACAGTTTTTACACTCTACAGCCCCCTCTAGTACCATCGAATTTATTCACTGGTATTTTAATAGATATCATCCTGTGCCTTTTTCCTGTCATGTTTTCCATATGGTCCTTTCCTCACCGATTCTGAGCAGAACCTCCTCATTCCTCACTTTATCAGAACATATTGTTTTCACAGTTTTTCTGCAGCACCGCATCTCCAATGCTTCTACTCTCTTCTGTTCCAATTTTCCCATGGTCATTTTTCACTACCATACAAAGCTGTGCTCCAAACGTACATTCTCAGGAAATTATTCCTCAAATTAAACCGCGCTGGGTGGCTGAGCGGTCAGGGGCGCCTTGTCACGGTCCGTACGGCTGCCCTCGCCTTAGGTTCGAGTCTTCCCTCTAACATGGGCGTGTGTGTTGTCCTTAGCGTAAGTTAGTTTCAGTTAGATTAAGTAGTGTGTAAACTTAGAGACCGATGACCTCGGCAGTTTGGTCCCATAAGACCTTACCACAAATTTCCAAAATTTCCTCAAATTAAAACCTATGTTTGATGTAGTAAACTTCTCTTAGCGAGGAATACACTTTCTGCCTTTGCTAGTCTCAATTTTATGTCCTTATAGCTCCACCCATCAGAGATGATTTTGTTGTCAAGAGAACAGAAATCTTTAACTTCATCTACTTCGTGATCACCACTTCTGATTTTTAAGTAACTCGGTAATCTCATTTCTGGTGCCTCTCAGTACTTTCCTTTTCATTCCATGTTCTGTACACATTAGACTGCTCATTCCATTCAACAGATCCTGTAATTCATCTTCACTTTCACTGAGGACAGCAATGTCATCAGCGAATCTTGCCGCGGGTATCCTTTGGTCTTCAATTTTAATTCCACTCCTGAACCCTTCTTTTATTTCGGTCATTGCTTCTTCGACGTATACATTGAACAGTAGTGGCGAAACACTACATCCCTATCTTACACTTTTTTTAATCATTCTTTGTCTTCCATTTTCCGTCTTGACGCTTGTACTATATATTGCTCATCTTTCCCTATAACTTATCCCGGTTTTCCTCAGTATTTCGAACATCTTGCACAATTTTACGTCTTTGAGCGCTTTTTCCAGGTTGACAACTCCTCTGCACGTATCTTGGTTTTTCTTCAGGCTTGCTTCCATTATCAACCGGAACGTTAGAACTGCCTCTCTGTTGCCTTTACCACACCTAAAGCGAAATTGATCGTCACCTAACGTACCTTCAGTTTTCTTTTTCCATTCTTCTGTATATTATTCTTGTGAGTAACTTGGATGTATGACCTGATAAGCTGATCGTGCGTTGATTTTCCCACTTGTCAGCTATTGCAGTCTTCAGAATTGTGTGGATGATGTTTTTCTGAAAGTCAGGTGGTATATCTCCAGACTCAGCAACGTAAATAGGCGTTTTGCTGCCATTTCCCACAATTATTTAGAAATTCTGATGAAAAATTATCTATCTTTTTTGCTTCGTTTGGTCTTAATTCTTCCAAAGTTCTTTTAAATTCTATTACGTGATCCCCTCTCTCTTCCCTATCGATGTCACTTCTTCAGTCACAGTGCACATGTCCTGTGGATATACATTATGCGTCTTTAGTGCAGTGGCTTCCATTGCTTTCTGCATCCTCATGCCGTTTAGGAATGTCTATTCTACGCCTTTTAGGAGCAGTTTCCCACTCTAGGACAAGAGAGTGCCCTGAACCTCTGTCCGTTCCTCCGCCCTCTTTGAGAAGGCCGTTGGCAGAATGAAAGCGTGACTTATTACGCTGGAAGTCATCGGCCGCCATCGTTAATAATTATTATTCAGTTGTGAAGTTCGAATCCTGGATCGAGGATTTTTTGATTACTATTCAGACGCTACTCTTAGACCACGGATGTATCTGATGATTTAACGCTCCAAGTGGACACAATTTGACGCGATTTCCGTAAGGAGGACATTCAAGAACGCCGTCAATCAATGCCAAGCCGAATAACAACTTTCATAAGGACGAGAGGTGGAACAACGCGTTACTGACCTGCTCAGCTTGTGAAACTTTTTCTCTTGAATAAATCATCCAGTTTCTTTGAAATCGTAATCATTTGTTTGCAAAGATACGTCACATCTACCGATTTCCGTCCCATTCGGATAATACCTCGTGGTGCGTCGCTTTCTTTTCTTTCATCTTAGAGTGTAATTAGAAGTAACAATACGGTGCAGATGGCTAGCAATGAAACTTGAAGACAGCACAACATACAGATGGGAGCTCTTGTCATAAGAATTTTGCAAACTTTTAACAAGCCTAGCTTTACCAGTGGTGCATTGGTACGTAGCAACAATATGTAGCAAATTCCGACGGGTTCTCTGATAACCTATCATGTGGCGCAAATGTCCCAAAGATTGTGAAAAAGTTAAGGACGAATTTATGTATTCACCTCCGCTAATTACCTTTTCATTTTCCACACTGTCTTTTCAAAACCATTGGTGAAATTCCTTGAAACAGAAGAGCCAGAATGGGGAACGGGGCAGTACTGGAGGAAGTGGAAGAATTAGCCTAATGTAGGAACCAAAGTTACTCAACATGACCGGGCAAGAAGTTTCAGAAGCAGATTGCCGTAGGTGATGAAAACTTTTCCTCAATAAAAATGCTCTACTGGACTGGATACTGATACGGAAATTACGAAGAAGTTCCTGAATGTGAACGATTCGAGCACATAGCATTTAAAATGCGGTACTTATGAAGAATTTTAAAAACTAAGTGGACGGTAAAATAGGAAACTACGAGGTACTAAAAAATAATGGGAGATGAAAGTAATATAGTGGAATCGAGGCTCTGTCCATCATTGATTTTCAGTCTTCCACGAAGTTTCACAATAGCGTACACTCCGCTGCAGAGTGGATGATTCGTTCTGGGAACTATCTCTAGGTAAGGCAAAGCTATTTCTTTAAAACATACTTTCGTTCAAGTATAGTAGTCCAGTCATGTATGTAGCAGAAGTGAAGTCTGAAAATTAGGAGAGAGGTACTGACGAAATTCAAGCTTTCGATACAGCCACGACGGCAAAAACTAGTAACAAACAGATTGTTGGCAATGCCTTTATTTGAAATCGAAATTACAATTGAACCAACTGTCTTACAACAGTGGCCAAAGACAATTATAATGAATTTGACAGTGACGAATTATTTATAAAACTGAAATAGGAGAGAGTAAAATTAGAATCTTACAAGATCTTCAGGAGACTAAATTCGTCACGATGGCATGCAGTGATTTCGGTTTCGGAAATTTCATGTAAAAATTGCATGTAGAACGAACAACACGCTGAAAGAAAGACTACGATACAAATTAGCTAGCTGGACGAGGTGGCCGAGCGGTTCTAGGCACTACAGTCTGGAACCGCGCGACCGCTACGGTCGCAGGTTCGAATCCTGCCTCGGGCATGGATGTGTGTGATGTCCTTAGGTTAGTTAGGTTTAAGTAGCTCTACGTTCTAGGGGACTGAAGACCTCAGAAATTAAGTCTCATAGTGCTCAGAGCCATTTGAACCAAATTAGCTTATAATAATAGGAAAACGAAGTATATGGACCAAGATGTTTACACAATTACATGGTAAGACTGCAGTAAAGTCAGAGAAACGTAAGAATTTTTAAATTTTGATATTTTAAAACTCCGCCTCATACACAACCCAAGTAGTTCTTCTTCTATTCACTCAGACGTTTTTCGACACCTATGTCATCTTATGTGCGTCTGGAATTAATTACGTGAAATTTTATACAGAGTTGTTCTGCTTCAGGCCTTGAAACAATAACATGTGCATTTTTCAAATTGTTGCGATTGCTGATCTGAAATTACATTACCTGTGACAATCTTTTTACGGTTTTGACAACTATCATGTGCAGAGTGGTCGAAGCAAATATGCTTATTTTTGAAACAATTTGTCTATGTTATTATGCTTACTTTTTCGTCCTTTTTTTCGTCTCTGGTAGGTTTTCTTTTCTACTGCGATTCTATACATCGTTTTCCACACCTTTTTTAATGTTTCATTATAAACTGCTTTCGCACGTTTGCAACAGAAAATGGGATGTGATCAAACACTTGCGTCGTCATACTCAAAGAGAGGCGTTATCTTATTCGTTCACAGATGCAAACAGAATTTTGTTCTCAGTGTTGTATATTCGTTCAACAGAGAGTGAAACCCGGTGCCGGAACATAGCGTATTCTTCTCAAATAGCACCAAGAGGGCCGCCGAACTTAAGATCCCCATCCGACCGGTGGATCATCATCATTTGCGTCACGTGCCCTCATTTCATCATGGATTGTGGAGAGCTTTGAAACTTAATGCAGGACGTGAGAGAAAAGACTAGTGATCAGAAACTTTACGCCATACTTCTCCTCCTCTGGCCAGCCAAATACTGGCAATAAAAATGTTCCATCACCAGGATTCGAACCGGCCTGTCTCCGCACATGCGCGCGTTAGCGACTTCGGCACAGTGGCGGGTGCGCAACTGTCCGCACGTTATCAATTTGGCCTGTAGGTGTGCATTACGAACAATACAGCAAACGCCCCAGCACTGAGATACCCGCAGAAGCTGAATAAGGTAACATCCGAAATTGATTTGTGGCTTCGAGTTCTCTTCACCGACTGACGATCGTCGTATAAATGTGATGAGGCTGCCACTTAGCAATGTACGTCTCAGGCAGTTCAGAAGTTCACATGGCTTTCGCGGGTAATATGATGGCTGCGCAATATCGCCACGGTATTCACCAACGTATTACTTAGCCTTACATTCAATATCCCAGTGATAAGTTCGTTTCTTAAGAGAAAAAATGTGTGACCACACGGCGCATCGCGCGTGAACAACTCCTCCGTACAAGAGGCAAGAATCATCGGAATGGAGTGCCCTGCGCTTTATACTGAGATGAACGTGATTCACCACCCTTGAGACCTGATGAAACTGGTTCATCTTCGCAGGTACTCTCCTCAGACACTGGATTCCGTCAGGTGTTCTATTATCGAAGAGTGGGTTAGTCTTGGACAACAATGTCTCTACCTCCTTGTGGAGAGCATGCCAAGGAGAACCCAAACATGTTCCAATGCAACACGCTACTGACTGCTAAACAGCAGCAGATTTTGGTTTCTTATGGACACGCTGCCTTTATTTTGGTTATTCTTTTGCATTTATGTCGTTGTTACATTATTATTTTTTAGTTTTATGACGCCTTTTGGTCCCACCCTGGGTTAGGGGTAGCGTCTTTCATTAGTAATCAAAATGTCCTCGGGCCCGGATGCGAAACCCGCCACCACTTAAATTTTGATTCATAATCAGAATCGGCTGCATAAGAAGTCATCTTCATTCTGCCAACGGTCGGAGGAGTGGAAAGAGGCTCAGGGCGCTCTCTTGCCGTAAGGGTGGAAAACTGACCCTAAAGGTGGATGAATCAGCGGTGATCAACGACATAAGGATGCAGAAGCTAATGGAAACCACTGCATTAAAGACACGTAACGTGTGTCCACAGGACATGTGGTCTGTAGTTGGAAACTGTCATGAAGATCTCTCCATTGGCAAAAGATTCCGGAATAGTCCCCCATTCTGTTCCTGGAGGGGACTGCCAAGGAGGAGACGGCCGTGAGAAAAAGGTAGAATAATCAATGATACCATAATGTTCTACGAATCGGGGCGTCGAATGTCATAAGCTTGAACGTGGTAGAAAACTAGAAAATCTGAAAAGGGAAAGGCAAGGGGTCAATCTAGATATAGTAGAGGTCAGTAAAGCGCAGGGAAATAAGACAAGGATTTCTGGTCAGGATGAGTATAAGTTAATATAAACAGCAGAAGGAAATGCTACAATGGGAGTAAGATTCGTTGTGAGTAGGAAGACGGAGCAGAGAGTGTGTTACTGTGAACAGTTCAGTGATAGCTTTGTGCTGCTCAGAATCGACAACAAACCAATACCGGCAACGATAGTTCAGGTATGTATGCCGGCGTCGCAAGCTGAAGAGACAGAGAAAGTATATGAGAATACTGAAAAGATAATACAGTACTTAAAGAGAGACGAAACCCTAATAGTCATGGGAAACTGGATTGCAGTGGTAGGGGAGGGAGTAGAAGAAAAGATTACAGGAGAATATGGGCCTGGGACAAGGAATGAGAGAGGAGAAAAACAAATTGAGTTCTGTAGCAAGTTTCAGCTGGCAGCAGCGAATACTCTATTCAAGAATCACAAGAGGTGGAGGTATACTTGGAAAAGATTTCAGTTAGATTACATCATGGTCAGACAGAAATTTCGAAATCAGATACTCGATTGTAAGGCGTACCCAGGCGCAGATACAGATTCAAATCACAATATAGTAGTGATGAAGAGTAGGCTGAAGTTTAAGACATTAGTCAGGAAGAATCAATAGGCAAATAAGTGGGATACAGAAGTAGTAAGGAATGAAGAGATACGCTTGAAGTTCTCTAAGGCTATAGACACAGCAATGCAGAATAGCTTAGTAGGCACTGCAGTTGAAGAAGAATTGATATCTCTAAAAAGGGCTCTCACAGAAGTTGGAATCGTAGGTAAAGAGAAGGTAACCGCGAAGAAACCATGGGTGACAGAAGAACTACTTCATTTGATTGGTGAAAGGAGGAAGTACAAAATTGTTCTGGGTAACTCAGTTATACGGAAATACAAGTCGCCGCATAAAAAGTGTGAAGAAATCGAAAAAGAAATGATTGTCGGAAGGACAGAATCAGCATACAGGAAAGTCAAAACAACCTTCGGTGACATTGAAAGCAAGTATGCTAACCTTAAGAGTGCAATGGGAATTCCACTGCCAAAAGCAGAGGAGAGAGCGGATAGGTGGAAAGAATACATTGAAAGCCATTTACAAGAGATAGGGGATCCAGTATCAGAATCAGAATTTAAAAGAACTTTGGAGGACGTAAGATTAAATAATGCAGAAGGCATAGATAACATTCCCCCATAATTTCGGAAAGCATTAGAGGAAGTGGCAACAAAACGACTGCTCACGTTGGTGTGTAGATTGTATAAGTCTGGCGACGTGCCATCTGATTTTCGGAAAAATATCATCCACACAATTCCGAAGACTGCAAGAGCTGACAAGTGCGAGAATTATCGCACAATCAACTTAACAGCTCATGCATCCAAATTGCTGACAACAATAGTATACAGAAGAATGGAAAAAAATTGAGGATGTGTTAGATGACGATCAGTTTGGCTTTAGAAAAGGTAAAGGCAGCAGAGAGGCAGTTCTGACGATGCGATTGGTAATGGAGGCAAGACTAAAGAAAAATCAACACACGTTCATAGGAGTGTCGACCTGGAAAATGTCTTCGATAATGTAAAATTGCCCAAGATGTTCGAAATTCAAAGAAAAATAGGGGTATGCTATAGAAAGATACAGGTAATATACAATACGTACAAGAGCCAAGAGGCATGAATAAGAGTGGACGACCAAGAATGAAGTGCTCGGATTAAAGAGAGTGTTAGTCTGGGATGTAGTATTTCGTCCCTACTGTTCAATCTGCATATCGAAGCAGCAATGATGAAATAAAAGAAAGGTTCAGGGTTGAAATTAAAACTTAAGGTGAAAGGATATCAATGATGACATTGCTATCCTGAGTGAAAGTCAAGAAGAATTACTTGATCTGCTGTACAGAATGAACAATCAGATGAGTGCAGAATATGGATTGAGAATAAATCGAAGAAAGACGAAAGTAATGAGAAATAGCAGAAACGAGAACAGCGAGAAACTTAACATTAGGACTGATGGTCTCGAAGTAGATGAACTTAAGGAATTCATCTTCCTAGGCAGTAAAATAACCGATGACGCACGGAGCAAAGAGGACATCAAAAGCAGACTAGCAATGGCAAAAAGGGCATTCCTCGCCAAGAGTAGTCTACTAGTATCAAATATAGGCCTTAATTTGAGGAAGAAATTTCTGAGAACGTACGTCTGAAGTACAGCATTGTATGGTAATGAAACATGGACTGTGGTAAAACCGGAACAGAACCGAATCGTTTGAGATGTGGTGCTACAGACGAATGTTGAAAATCAGGTGGACTGATAAGGTAAGGAATGAGGAGGTTCTGTGCACAATCTACGAGTAAAGGAATATATGGGAAACACTGATAAGGGTAAGAAACACCATTTAACGTTTGACATCTGTGACGCACGACGACCTGCATACTGTGAGATTCCCCTCATGTTCAATAGCATAGAGATTTCACAATTGGCACAAATGACATTTGATATGGACATGCATAATAATATATGCCACTGGCGGTGAGCACGATGCCAGGAAATAGGTCTGGTAACTAAATTTTTTACAGACAACTCAAGGTGTGCTGCAAGATGTCTTTTATCAAGTGCAAACAGTCGCCAGGAAGGACACGTCGTTCGGATTCCATGTTAAACTGTAGGTCCCCTTTCTCCAGTTGGATACCTTGGATAGGTCAGGGACACGCAAGTCGCCCAAGTGACGTCCAAGTGAAAGACTTGCACTCGGGCTTTGAGCCACATTAAATTATCATTTTTTTTTCCACCTCCGATCAGACGCCAACTGGAAACCACAGCGAAAATCAAAAATGTTTTATCTGCAACGGTTAGCTACATCTCTCAGCTACTTCTCCACATAGTAGCCTCTCAGACTTCGACATTTGTCGTAGTGTGATACCGATTTTCAAAAATGACTCTGAACTTAACAAATGCGGTCATCAGTCCCCTAGAATGTAGAACTACTTAAACCTAACTAACCTAAGGACATCACACACATCCCTGCCCGAAGCAGGATTCGAACCTGCGACCGTAGCGCTCGCGCGGTTCCAGACGAAAGCGTCTAGAAACGCTTGGCCACACCGGCCGGCTATCGGTTTTCTAACACCCTTGTTACAGGAGGCAGCTGACTCTGATTTGGTCTGCAGCTCGTTTCTGTGCCAAAATGCTGCGCTGAAGCCCAGCGGTTTATGTAAGAGAAGAGATGAAAATCAGAGGTTGTATGGTGGGTTAATGATTTTTGGTAACTTCTTGGAATAACAGCGATCTCAATGCAAAATTTAAAAGTTAAAAATTAAAACAGACTTGCTCGCATAAAAAACATTACAGTGGTGATCGTTTTCAGTCTATTTGCAGACCATCTGCAGACAATTCCCCAGTGGTGACAGGCGGAGGTGGTGAACGGAGCAGGTACAATCTGTTGAGTAGTTGACATTTGTCTTTCAACGGACGTTAACTGGTCCCAGAATGAGATTTTCACTCTGCATCGGAGTGTGCGCTGATATGAAACTTCCTGGCAGATTAAAACGGTGTGCCGGACCGAGACTCGAACTCGGGACATTTGCCTTTCGCGGGCCCATCTGAGCTACCCAAGCGCGACTCACGACCCGTCCTCACAGCTATTAATTCCGAGAGTACCTCGTCTCCTACCTTCCAAACTTCACAGAAGCTCTCCAGTAACTAGAATGGAACTGGTCATTGTTGTGATACATGTTTTTTTGCGATCAAGAGTGTTTCAGTTATTAACTTTAAAATGCATATGGGCATCTTCGTTGTCACTTCACTGTGCGGCTGCGAATTGTTATGAAAAAGGAAATACATGGCAGGTTCGTGATGTCATGTTGCATAAAATCAGGGGAAACCTCGCAGTGGGCACTCACATTTGGTGGGAGGCACTATTATTGTACGCATCTTGAGGTGTTCACTGTGCGCTGAAAACTGTAAAGTCGAGGCACACAGGAAAGACAGGTTGTAGGCCGTGGCGTGTACGTCACACAGTATCACGTGACACTGCAAGTCTTTCGAGCACCAGCAAACCGCCTCCACCGGAGAGCGGGTAAGTATTTCAGAAGAGTTTAATAATTCTTGACTGAGTGTTTAAATGCATGCAAGTTCTCGACAGCACACGACAAAATCAAGACCTTTAGTGACCCATGAATGAAATATTGCTTTCTCTGGGTGCTGCACGGAGCGGTGCATTCGCTGAAGTATGACGGGCAAGCCGACTAGTGTTACGTTGCAAGTTCGTCGCAGGCCCGTATATCTCGTTGGCACGGTGGAAACTGCATACGGCCCTACTAGGGACAGTGCGCAACACATCTGTGCAGAGCTTCATCGGATTTTCACTGTGGTTTTCATTTTGTGACCCATCGCTGCTTGAAAAAACAGCTCTCGTGTTTTAATTATTTTGCAAGTGCAAGATGTCGCGGCAGTGCAGCCAGGAGGATTTTGATGAGATTAACGTCGGCTACTGAAGCCCACGGTATTATCATTTATATCTTTTGTTGTGCAGCGTATTTGAGTTCCCTAGACTAGTAGTGCAATAATTAGAATCTGAAGACTACTCAAGTATTTCTATTACACTTCTGAGAGTGATTCCGTTTCAAACCGGTACTACGTCCGAGAACCGCCTGCGCCCGGCTGTTTTACCGTTGCGAGTCTTATGCCCTCATTGTACTATAACGTGCCTGCCAGCTGATAGGCTCAATCCACAGGACCGAATAGAGATAAGTGCGACTGGTTTTCCCATGCGACTGATTGCAGATGGTGCTGCGTACGGCTACCTGCGCAGAGGAACATATCGTCAGGCATCCCCGAAGCACCTGCGCTCGGCCCTCACGGGATGCGTCGTACACGTCGCACGGGAATTCCAATATCCTCTCACACCAGGAGATGACGCGTGGCGTTTCTGCAGGGCTGGGGATGCAGGGCATCCTGTTGAGTGGTTCCCTCGGAAGGGCAGGGGCAGATAGGGGGAACGGGACGGGAGCGTCAGAACCGGCGGCGAAGGTCGGTGTGACGTCAGGCGCGACTGCTCACCTAGCAAGGCCTGAAGAGAGCTCCGGCGGGCCGTGTTTTCGCTTGCGATAACGGGATCGAGTTGCGCCAGCGGTCGGAGTTCATTTTGCTGCTGGAAGACTCTGCGAAAGAAGAGAATTTCATCACTAATGATAAAGCTAATATTCGCTTTGTAAATAAAAACCGCCTTTTTCTTGCTGCAGTGTATTTCATTTGTTCCAGACACGTTTCGCCTTCTACTTTAAGGCATCTTCATTGTAATCGAGAATGACACAGTTTCATTTTGATGTGCAATATTTTTAGATTGTAAAACAGTTCACTTTATGTCTCTTTCTGTTTGGTTTGTTGAAGTACATGTTACTGTCCTAAAGAAGAATATGCTGAAAACTAATGTCTTTTCTGTTCTCGTTATCTCTCCCCCTCTCTCTGTCTCTGTTTGTCTGTCCCTGTGGGGGAGAGAGAGAGAGAGAGAGAGAGAGAGAGAGAGAGAGAGAGAGAGAGAGAGAGAGAGAGAGAGAGACAGAGAGATTGTTTTCAGGTGAAATATCTACAACTACTGACAGAAGATTAATAGTGCTCCTCAGCAATTATTGCAAAGAATATGGAAATTGAGAAGACTAAAATTCGTAAAGTGAAAATGTACTTATGTTTCGTAATGAAGTTGTTGTACGACCTCCAGCATGTGACCAAATGAGAGGAAACGCAGATGCCAGCTAAAAACTCGAATAACTGCAATTAATCACGTAGTTATGGTGAAAATAAAGACTTTAACTCTTTTGTAATCTATGAATACCGGGTATCAAAGCAAAACTGTATCATTCTAGATTCCACTGACGATGCCTTAAAGTACAAGGCAAAACGCGTGTGAAACAAATAAAATACAGTGCAGCAAGAAAAAAGTGGTTTTTATTTACAAAATGAACATTTCATTGCTTGCTACGTATGATAGCTACGCAAAATAAACGTGCTATAAGCTAATATCCGTCTCGAATCAAAAGTGTACCGTCTTACGTTAGTTGTGCGGTGGATTCATGGTTTCCTGCCAGAAAGCTCACTATTCGACGTAATTGACAAAAGCCATCTAGTGAAATAGTAGTTATATCTGTCGTTCCTCGTGGGAATATTACAGTCCCCTGCTATTCTTAATCTTTGCTAACGATGTAGTCTGGGCAATTTCTTCAGAAGATCTGGTTTTTCACACGTGTCAATGTTTATAATGTCATGTATCCTGAACAACGCGCCTTCTAGTGATATAATTTTACAGCCGAATTCAGTACTATATATGAGTAGTGCGTGTAAGACGTGTTCCTTTCTTTATTTTGTGAAACGTGTCAGAGAGAAGAAGATTCGAAATGATTTGAAAGAGTCTAAAGTTTCTTCCAAGTGGCTACGTACTCTCATTCTCAAATTCTGAACGAAAACAGCATGAGTAATTTGCGCGCCTGAAGACCTATGCAAAGTTCGTAATTTTAGTGCTTAACTTTTGATGATAATCATGTAACACAAGATTATAGCTATTAATTAGTAGATAAACACAGCATTTTAAATTTTTAAATCCGGTCAACAATTATGTGAAGTTGTTTTTGTTGACTTTGGAATCCGTTACATACGGTAAGCAACCTGCCTGGGCCTGTGTGATAGGGTTAACATTTTCGCCTTTTAGTGATATAGCTATCAGAATAGTGTGAGATGTGACCATTGACGCTAACCAATAAAAAGTGTGAGAATTTAAACATAAGCACTAAAAAATCAATTATACTTTGGTTCGAATCCTGCCTGGGGCATTGATATGTGTGATATCCTTAGGTTAGTTAGGTTTAAATAGTTCTAAGTTCTAGGGGACTGATGACCTTAGATGTTAAGTCCCATAGTGACATTTGAACCATACTTTGGTTACACGATAAATTATACAAAGTTAAAGGTAGTCGTTTCAACTAAATACCTGGGGATTGCAACTACGAACAACTTTAAGTGGAACTACCAGATAGAAAATATGAGGAAGACAAACCAAAGCCTGCGTCTTATTGGTTGGTAGAAGATCAAACAAATCTAATAAATGGACTGCTGTGCCATACTTGTCCATCCTCTTCTAGAAAATTGCTGCTTAGTGCGGTGTTCTTACCACATAGGATTGACGGAGGACATCGAAACAGTTCAAAGAAGAGTAGCTCGTTTTACATGACCACGAAAAATTGGAGAGAGTGTCACGCATCTGACACGTAAGTTGGGTGGCAGTCATTAAAATGAAGGCGATGTTTGTTGCGGCGAGATGTTTTCACGAAGTTTCAGTCATTGGTTTTCTCCTTCGGATGCGAAAATGACTCCCACCTACACTGCAGGAAATGACCATCTTAATAAAGTAAGCGAAATCATAGCTCGCACTGAAAGATTTGGGCTTTCATCTTTCCTACGTGCTATTCGAGTTTGAAAAGATCGAGCAATAGCCTGAAAGTGGATGCGTGCAAGTGTGACTTGTAGAGTAGAATTAGAGGCCCGTTTTCTTTACGGTACTATCATCTAGAGATATCCACATGAAAAAGAACAAAGCACATGCCTTATAACAAAGGTAGTGCATGTTTGCAGTCGAAAGACATTCGGAAAACCACACAGCAACGTGACATGCTGGAAAGAGCCCATCCATATGATCAAGTAACACAGCGCCATTCCCTTAACCCAGTGCCAAGCACTTAAGTGTGAATTCCAGAATAGACGTAGAAGACCTTTTTCATTATGGATTTACTGTCTTCAAATATCCAAATGAGAAAGAACAAAGCTTGTACATGTCTGCACTCGAAAGATTCGTAAAAAAAGGATAGCAGTGGGGCATACCCAGTGCTCCATTTGTAAAAATAATAAGTTCGGTACTGTGACCTTCCTGAGGGTATTCTTGAAATTTAGACTTCTTAAAATGTTATTTTAGAGCTCTTTTGATCATTACAAAAGTGTAAATACGGCATATGTAATGGTAAAAAATTAAACTCCCATGTGCACCAATTGTCGTTTATTGCATGTTTTAGTAATTTAGTTAAATAGTGCTCTACTGGCCAGTAAAATTGCTACACCACGAAGATGACATGCTACAGACGTGAAATTTAACCTACAGGAAGATGCTGTGATATGCAAATGATTACCTTTTCAGAGAACTCAACAAGGTTGGCGCCAGTGGCGATACCTACAACGTGCTGACATGACGAAAGTTTCCAACCGATTTCTCATACAAGAACAGCAGTTGACCGGCGTTGCCTGGTGAAACGTTGTTGTGATGCCTCGTGTAAGGAGGAGAAATGCGTACCATCACGTTTTCGATTTTGATAAAGGTCGGCTTGTAGACTATCACGATTGCGGTTCATCGTATTGCGACATTGCTGCTCGCGTTGGTCGAGATCCAATGACTGTTAGAAGAATGTGGAATCGGTGGGTTCAGGAGGGTAACACGGAACGCCGTGCTGGATCCCGACGGCCTCGTATAACTAGCAGTCGAGATGACAGGTATCTTATCCGCATGGCTGTAACGGATCGTGCACCCACGTCTCAATCCCTGAGTCAACAGATGGGGACGTTTCGCAAGACAACTGCACGAACAGCTCGACGACGTTAGCAGCAGCATGGACTATCAGCTCGGAGACCATGGCTGCGCTTACCCTTGACGCTGCATCACAGACAGGAGTGCCTGCGATGGTGTACTCAACGACGAACCTGGGTGCACGAATGGCAAAACGCCATTTTTTCGGATGAATCCAGGTTGTGTTTACAGCATCATGATGGTCGCATCCGTGTTTGGCGTCATCGCGGCGAACGCACATTGGAAGCGTGTATTCGTCGTCGCTATACTGGCGTATCACCCGGCGTGATGATATGGGGTGCCATTGGTTACACCTCTCGGTCACCTTTTGTTCGCATTGACGGCACTTTGAACAGTGGACGTTACATTTCAGATGTGTTGAGACTCTTGGCTCTACCCTTCATTCGATCCTTGCGAAACCCTACATTTCAGCAGAATAATGCACGACCGCATGTTGCAGGTCCTGTACGGGGCTTTCTGGATACAGAAAATGTTTGACTGCTGTCCTGACCGCACGTTCTCCAGACTTCTCACCAATTGAAAACGTCTGGTCAATGGTGTTCGAGCAACTATCTCGTCACAATACACCAATCACTACTCTTGATGAACTGTGGTATCGTGTTGAAGCTGCATGGGCAGCTGTACATGTACACGCCATACAAGCTGTTTGATTCAATGCCCAGGCGTATCAAGGCCGTTATTATGGTCAAAGGCGGTTGTTCCGGGTAGTGATTTCACAGGATCGATGCACCCAAATTGCGTGAAAATGTAATCACATGTCAGTTCTATTATAATATATTTGTCCAATGAATACCCGTTTATCATCTCATTTCGTCTTGGTGTAGCAACTTTAATGGGCAGTAGTGTATTTCTCGTGTGATTCTTTAATTTCGCCATGCGTATTTAATGACGAAATAAATCTCGGGCGTACAGCCTAGTATGAGTGAGCATCGGACACACTCATACCAGGCTGTTCACCCGAGATTTATTTCGTCAGTGTATTTCTCAATTTACTATTTGTTACAAAATATAAGTAACAGTAAGGTGAACATGCCTAAATTTGAACTTTAAGATACTGAATAAAGAAACTTAAATGTTTTAACTTATAGTCCAAAGCTCTTAAATGTTTTCGTTTTACGTCTGTGCACACTTTCCTGCTCTTGGTATCCATAGCGGCCTAGATGACACGTCTTTTGAGGGTCCAAATGACTCAGTAGTGGGCCATTCAACATCAGAAATAACTTCGAAGAAAAGCTTTTGTTAACGGGGAGACTCTACTGTCAGTAATGATGAGATTCACATTCACTAGGTGACACAGGAAACATCTTCATGGAAGTTTTCAACGGAAGCTAATTTGTGTGATAGATTGCTTTGTTTTCACGATTTGCACAAAAGTTCTGACGGTTGTCAAAACATAAGCAAGAAATGCTTTAATCGTATCTCGTTTGTTCAAATGCAAGCGAACTACAAGTGACTTTACATTTTTTCCCTAAAGTTCTGTCATACCACTTCTCAAAATATGCAGTCCTTTGTTTTCTATTTGTGCCCACCATCTCAGATCAAGCGTTGAGCATGCCTATGGATGTACGCTAGAAAGAGCGTAAAGTAAATCTACATGGATAATCTACTAATTGCTTACTATGTAAAATGTTTATATTAAGAGTGAAAGACACTGTATCAACAAAATTATAGCTCTTCTTAGTAATACAGATGCAGGCACTAAAAGAGTTAGATAGTGTCCTCGTATACAAGGTTGTCAGGAGCAGTCTGGAAAGCTTGTATGTGTGTGGTAGGGTAGGTCTGCTGAGAAGTAACTGTTACGAAAAAAATTCGAAACGTTGCACCCTTTCCGAGCTAACTGAAATTAACCAGTCACGCCGTTGCGCGCTCAAAATCAAGCGCCCCGCACGAGGCGATGTAACCAAACGTGTTCCGAAAACAGAACAAGAGGGCGATACCAAAATTGGCCTGGGACGGAAGTGACGATTTAACCCGAGCCAAAGGCTGTGCAGTCTCGTGCGCTATCACCTATGCTATGAGAACAACTGACAAATTGTATCTGGCGGATAGCTCGATTTCTACACACGATAGCCTGATTGACTAACTTCAGTACTAATTAACTCAGAAACGGCACAACGTATCGAATTTTCTTTTGGCAGTTATTGCCCAGCACAACCTACATTGTAATACCGTCACAAGTTTTTTGGACACTGTTGTTACATAGTAGACGCTAGCGTCTGTCGAGGCGACCTTCCACCCTGCCCTGTGATGTGTAGTGAGCTGTTACACGTGACATACCTGTTCAAGTGGTTCAAATGGCTCTGAGCACTATGGGACTTAACTTCTGAGGTCGTCAGTCCCCTAGAACTTAGAACTACTTAAACTTAACTAACCTAAGGACAACACACACATCCATGCCCGAGGCAGGATTCGAACCTGCCACCGTAGAGGTCGCGCGGGTCCAGACTGTAGCTCCTAGAACCGCTGGGCCACACTGGCCGGCGACATATCTGTACTGTTTGTTGAGTGGAAGAAACTCATATTTCGAATTTAAAAAAGTAAAAGATTTCTTCCCGTCAGGCAGCTGTAGCGTCTGTTGCGTTTTTCACTTCTTTGCGTCGCGTTTAGTTCCATGTTTAATATTTTTATCGTTTCTCGTTGTGGATGATTGTTGCATATTGACTTACAATTACTGGCAGTTTCACTTTTTTCATAGCCAGGATCCTTTCTCTTAAGAGAATTGTATTCAAGCCTGTGGCCTCTCCTTTAACGGTACTCTTGTGTCTACGGCAGCCTTATTCAAAGGAAGGTCTGAGACTTGTTAATAAGATATGAGGCGGCAGTGACACGGAGGTGAGTTAACTGACAGGGAAGAGGCGCCATAGCGCTACGCTTGCGTTTCTCACGGACAGTCTCCTCGTCAAAATAGACGACAGAAGTTGCTCGTCCGGCGCCATGAGGTTTCGCTAGCCTTCACGGCGCCTAGCTCACGTATTCGTTTCTTACGTCAGCGCTCAGACTGGTTTCTCTGCACGCTCCTCTTACGGCCGTGGCGGCATCGTGTAACTAAGTCTGTACGTTGCTGGTGGCGCAGCTCCTCACCAACTCCTCGGCTAACAATACTTTCTTAAAATTGAGCCCATACCTTCATATGATAATGTGCGTATGTCACTAAGAAAGCTAACATTACTATCGTGTAGGAAGACTATCCAATCTTATCCACCTGTGTGTTAAAACTGGTCACATTTGTCCCACGCTTACTCTGATCCGGTTTTATGGGGTCTCATCACCCAATTTCTGAAGATTTTCAGTTTAGTGCTACATTATACGTCACATTTCAGTAAATCTTGTCTCTACGTTGCTCTCCTCCAGAACCACGCCACGTCTCGCTTCATACAGTGTTTCGAGTGCTAGAAAATACAGTGAACAGACGAATGTAGTGTGTTGTGGTCCAGCAGACCTTGCTTTCTGGAAGTGTATTAAATTCTGAAGTATGAATTCTCTTCGCAAAGACTGAAATGAAATGTTATCGTTGCTTCAGGATCTTCCCCATTTTTCATCGGAGCTACTACGTAATACATCTACATGGATACTCTGTAAATCACATTTAAGCGTCTGGCAGAGGGTTCATCGAACCGCTTTCACAATTCTCTGTAATCCAGTCTCGTATAGCGCGCGGAAAGAACGAACACCTACATCTTCCCGTGCGAGCTATGATTTCCCTTATTTTATCATGGCGATCTTTTCTCCCTATGTAGGTCGCTGTCAACAAAATATTTTCGCATTCGGAGGGGAAAGTTATTCATTGGAGTTTCGTGAGAAGATTCCGCCGCAACGAAAAACGCCTTTGTTTTAATTATTTCCATGCCAAATTCTGTACCATTTCGGTACTTTTTCGATGTAATCCGTCAATCCTATCTTGTAAGGATCCCATCCCGGGCAGCATTATTGTAAAAGAATATGGACAAGCGTAGTGTAGGTAGTCTCTTTAGTAGATCCGTTGCATTTTCAAAATGTCATGCCAGTAAAACGATAATACCCAATATGATTTTACATGTTTAGAGGGTCGACCCGCCGGCCGCGGTTGCCGAGCCGTTCTAGGCGCTTCAGTCTGGAACCGCGCGACTGGTGCGATCGCAGGTTCGAATCCTGCCTGGGGCATGGATGTGTGTGATGTCCTTAGGTTAGTTAGGTTTAAGTAGTTCTAAGTTCTAAGGGACTGATGACCTCGGTTGTTAAGTCCCATAGTGCTTAGAGCCATTTGAACCATTTTTGAGAGTAGATCCACGCTAATTTCCATTTAAAATGTTTTAACCCTGAACTGCTGAAGCTTAGCTTCATTGGGACGTGCTTTGCACCCACAAGATTCGTGATCTCAACACTGGAATAGATGATGTACACCGATTACTTAGCCTCCCACTGGTTCAGTGAATCTCCTCGGATATCTTGAAACAACAGTCTCAATTTACTGGAAGAAGTACATCTACATCTACATACATACTCCGCAAGCAACACTACAGTGCATAGCAAAGGGTACCTAGTACACTATTGGTCATTTCCTTTCCTCAACCACTTGCAAATAGAGCGAGGGAAAAGTAACTGTTTGTATGCCTCTGTACAGCCTTAATATTTTTACTCTTACGATAGGTGACCGTCTCACAAAAGCAGACGGTTACATTTCCATGGAAACAAAATAATATTATTTTGGATCTTTGACAAACCTTCCAAATCATTTCTTTATCATTGGCCTTTTGTGATTTGCTCTTAAAATGAAGGGCGTATCACTCCCAACAGGACTATTTACCTTCTTAGTAAAGCCGTCATCACCTCCTTTTAAGGGGTGACTAACATCATATCCGGTGAGCTTGTATCAAAAATTCCTATGCGGTATTTTAACGACGGCAACAACGTGATAGATAAGGTACACACTTTTTAAACGGACTGGTCTTCAAAATATTAGTGTTGTATCATAAATATTATTGCTCCCCCTTTTTTTCCATAAAGATAATAATTTAAGAGTGATTGTTCTGTCAGTGACACATTTCATGTTTACGGCTATATGCTTGACTTAATCATAAAACTACTACCGGTTATGCACATATAGCAATCTTAGCCACAAGAATATTGATGACCGTCAGATGAATCCTTTTAAAATATGAACTTCTGGTCATACGTACTAGAGGGAGCTTGTCATTGTGAAAAAAAAATGACGCATAGTGCGGTGGCAAATCGGCGGCAGCTGTTATCTATCATGTGATAAACGACGTGACGTCAGACAGCGTGCTTTGAGCTGTGTGAATGGGCTCGTGCGAGCATATAGCGTATGCTATAGGCTACTGCCCTGATGGTAGCTCATGACGAACGAAATGAGTCGAAAATATTTAAAGAATTTTCGTCCTCCAGGAGTTATTAGGAGAGAAGGGAATTCTTTAGCAGCACTGCCAGGAATATTTTATTGCAGCAGCGTCTCCGATATTAGATTTTTTAAAATTTCCGTTCACCGAATAAAATACTGCTGAAATTAACGGCCACCTTTACAGCTCGATATAAATGCCGATATCCGACCGGCCGTAGAATTTTTTCTCGTAGTTAGCTTGACTCCTGTGTATGTTCATTCCTTGCATGTGTAAATATGCTACGTAGCAATGATAGGCAGATTTATTGTTTGCTGCCGTTATTGCCGTTGTCACTGTTCGCATATCGTCGGCCTTCCTGTGCGTAGCTTCGTTATTATTGACACTATTGTTACAATTATATTTATGTGATAGGATGTTGTTTATGTTGCCACATATAGGGAGAAAGGACTTGTAGATTTAAACCCTCTTCGTCGACCAAGTCATTACAAACGAAACACAAGTTCGAGTTGGACAAGAATGGAAAAGGGAAGGGTCCTTGTCATTTTTAAAAGAATTATTTCGGCTTAGGAAAACTCTGGCAAATCTAGATCTGGATGACTGGAAGAAAATTTGAATCCTGTTTCATCCTAAAGACAAGCCACTGTGCCACCTCGCTCTTTACTTCAAAAGGGAGGGGAAACTTTACTAAGGGTGCGAGTCACGTACGAGGGCGTGCTGAGAAGTAATGCCTCCAAATTTTTTATTTGAGAGGTTTTTAAATGAAACAAACGTTATTAACATTGTGGTTCTTTCTTCTTCATGTCGATGTATTTGAGGCCCTCTGGCTCTAGAGGGATCCGAATTGTAGCGTGTAACGTGGCGGTGTATAAAGTGACTATGTCGGTGCGTGAGAAACAGCGTGCTATATTCGAGACTTGAATTCGAGGAATTCGTCCACACACGCAGCAACCTCTCTTTCAGCGTAACAATTCCAGACCACACAAGACTGCTGCGACAACTGCAACAATCCGACACCTTGGGTTCACCGTCATTGATCATCCTCCGTACAGTCCCGACTTGGCTCCATCTCATTTTCATCTTTCCCCAAAACTTAATGAATACCTTCGAGAACGTCTCTTTGATAGTGATGAAGCGATTCAACTACAGTGACGGTATCAACAAACTGGTCTCCCCTTGGGAGAAATGCGTTTATCGCCAGGGTGACTGTTGAGAAATGAATATGTAGACATTAAGAACTAGGACGCAGAATGTAAGTAACGTTTATTTTATTTAAAAAGCTTGAAGAGTTTTCACATAAAAAATAGGAATGTTTACTTATGGGCATGACCCCGTAGGTTTTTCTGCGGGTGCTTTTTACCTTTAGACATTAGTTTACCCGTATTCATACCTGGGGTCACTAAGACACATTTCAACAGTGGCACTACACTCGGAGGTGATGGGCTCCAGGCTACTTGAAATAATAAAAACACCCATTGCTCGTATTTGGTCAGTAGGGTAGTAGCATGCAGTCTTTGGTCCACCGCTCGTGGTCTCGCGGTAGCGCTCTCGCTTCACGAGCACGGGGTCCCGGTTTCGATTCCTGGCGGGGTCAGGGATTTTCCTCTGCCCCGAGATGACTGGATGTTGTTGTGTCGTCCTCATCATCATCATTCATCCCCATTACGGTCGGAGGAAGGCAACGGCAAACGACCTCCATTAGGTTGTGTTGGGTTCTTTCGGGAAGGAGACCAGACTGCGAGGTCATCGGTCTCATCGGATTAGGGAAGTATGGGGAAGGAAGTCGGCCGTGCCCATTCAAAGGAAGCATCCCGGCATTTGCCTGGAGTGATTTAGGGAAATCACGGAAAACCTAAATCAGGAGGGCCGGACGCGGTCTTGAACCGTCGCCCTTCCGAATGCGACCTCCATTACGTTGGGTTGGGTTCTTTGGGGAAGGAGACCAGACTGCGAGGTCATCGGTCTCATCGGATTAGGGAAGGATCGGGAAGGAAGTCGGCCGTGCCCATTCAAAGGAAGCATCCCGGCATTTGCCTGGAGTGATTTAGGGAAATCACGGAAAACCTAAATCAGGAGGGCCGGACGCGGTCTTGAACCGTCGCCCTTCCGAATGCGACCTCCATTAGGACCTTGCCTAGTACGGCGGTGTGGGTCTTCCGCATCGGGCCCCTACTCTCTGTCAAGAAGCATGGCACATCATTTCCATTCCATACAGTCTTTGACCGCCAGACTTTCTACCAACGTCTTGAATTGTATTGTAAATCTGTGCAGTGTCTCATCAAGAGAGTTTACGTGCCGCCTGCAATGCTCTTAAAGCATCCGTTAGTTATTAGGAATAACGTGGAATTGACCGTGAGGCATACGACTGACAGTCGCGTGTAGTAGCTGCTTGGACTTTAATTGAGCGATATGTGCCATCGGCAAAACAGTGCACTCAAGCTTGTACACTTACAAGATACGTGTCAAAACAATAGGGGAGGAATATCCATCACTCTAACGACACGATGGCTGGCGGTATGATGAATACTGCAAAGGTGACACGTTAATCTGAATAACACCGACTAGTGCCATATAGACTCACGCATGATATTAGTATACACAACATCCAATAGTAAGCATCAGTGAAACAAATAGGTAGTTTGTTAGTGTATAAACAACCTTTATTGTACTGAAGGTACAGTGCACATTGTAGTGATTTGTTGTCTGTGTAATTGTGTAAGTAACGTTCAGAATTAGTAAGAATGTGGTCGAGTTACCCACTTTTCTAAAAGTGTCTGTCACAGGCGTAAATTAATTAAAATGTGTCACTGAAGTGTAATATTTGAACATTACATGATTTGACTTGAACATGCACAGACAGTTTTTTCTTCGCTGCAGTTATCTTCACCACAATGCCTTCTTTTAGAAGGAACTAATGTAAATATTTATCTGTGTTAGAGTCGTTGTGTTACTTATTGCATATCTTACACTTTTTGCAGAAAGCTGTTTTTTACTTATTTCGTTGAACGCATTTGCTTCTCTCTGAATATATAATTTTACCTTGCTCCCACATTAACATATAGAAGTGTGAAGTATGAATGAAGTGTAGAGACAGACAGGTGACCGGGATTGAGATACTGATTCACTAATTAGGAAACGGAAATACGTAACAACAGAATCTCTTTCCATGCAAGTAATTGTTGAGATGATTATGACCCATTCGAGAGAGTTTGGCCTTGCAAAACTACGGAACTTCACGTGGCACATTCCTGTGAAAACTTTCATTGTTTAACTCTAAACGTGCTATAAAATATGCTTGATTACAGTCATCTCATTAACTATCTGTGTCATGCCTCTGGAGCCACTGCTCTTCATTCCAACAACTGCAGCAAGTTCAGCGTTTAGCTCCGTCCAGTATTAGATACTGCTTCCTTTGTCCAGTTAGCCATTAACCAGAGCAAGCTACTCCAAAAGCTGACTATTAAATAACTCTAGAATACTTGGGCCAACATTTACCTATAGACGGCATAATTTTACAACACAGTTGGCGGCTGCAAAGTGACATTTTATACAAACGAATATTAGAGGCTTTCATCACGCACCTTATCTGTGATTTTCATTTCGCACTCTCACAATGAACTTTCAGAAAAAGCTGGATTAGCAAGCTGCTTCTTTTCTTTTGTGACTTCCCCGGACTGTGTACATCTCTGGTCTATATGTGAGGACTGCTCTCTCCCCCTCTCTCTAATTACATTTAAGCATTTTGACAATAATGTTTTATTGTTTATTCTACTGTTTAACTTCTACAAACATGCGAAATTAGCAAATACAGTTTCAAACTAAATGATCTGTATGAAACAACATTCATTGCAAGATACATGCAGTGAGCCAAAATAGGCAGTTAGTCAGCTGCAGTAATTGCCGCTAGATGGCGTCCGCTTTGAAAACCTCTTGCACTTCAAGTGTTTCCTATTCGATTAGTTTAACTACTGCTACAAGGCGCAAGCATACTCAAATCTGACATTTATAACAGCATCACTCTCTGTTTATGAAAGCACAAAAAGGAATATTAACGTTGATACACTGTATAATAGAAGTGGTAGTATGTGACTCGTTACATACTTTACAAAAGAAAAGAAGGAATATTAGCATTAATGTTAAGCCGACAACGAGGTTGTTACTAATTATAAAGCAACCGTCCCGGAATATTTAACTATGGGTGGTCCAATGGGGATCTGAACGACACTTCGCTGGAAAGCGGGTCTATCTCATTCGAGCGGAGTAAGACCAGGTTTTGTAATATCTTCCTCTCATTTTCTACTCTTCCTTACAGTGCAATCATAACAGTAACCTACTCGAAGATTGGCCACCAGACCAAGGGAGTGCAAGACAGCGGATTTACAAGTGAAATCTGCGATAGATAGGAATCCACATACGTACGCCATTGGTTGGGAAACGGGGGTTGGGGAATTACTTTGAAGTCTTACTAATGCTCTTCCTGTCATTTGTGGGTACTTCTAATCCTATGGCTAATCGCGATTTTGCTAGAAGAGCTCGTACTCTCCAGAGAAGATAATAAGCCTATGCAGGTGAGTATTATCCCAAGGTATAATAACGAATTTCGTTCTCACGAATATTTACTCGGAGGGAAAGTTCCTCTCCATGAAACACAAGTCAAAAATGTGTGCGACAAACCCACTAAAGAGACAGCCTACTTTACACTTGTCCGTCCTCTGCTGGAATATTGCTGCGCGGTGTGGGATCCTTACCAGGTACGATTGACGGAGGTCATCGAAAAAGTGCAAAGAAGGGCAGCTCGTTTCTTGTTACCGCGCAGTAGGGGTGAGAGTGTCACTGATATGATAAGCGAATTGTGGCAGTCACTGAAATAAAGGCACTTTTCTTTGCGGCGAGATCTATTTACGAAATTTCAATCACTAACTTTCTCTTCTGAATGCGAAAATATTTTGTTGACACCCACCTACGTAGGGAGAAACGATCATCGTAATAAGAGAAATCAGAGCTTGAACGGAAGGGTTTAGGTGTTCCTTTTTCCCGCGCACCATTCGATAGTGGAGTGATAAGAAAGTAGTATGAAAATGGTTCGATGAACCCTCTGCCAGGCACTTAGTGTGAATTGCAGAGTAACCATGTAGATATAGATGTAGATGTATCAAACTCTGTGAAGGTATTCATAACAATCCGAATATTAAATAACTGAAATTTCATCTTATTGGGAAACAATGTCCATCATCATCAGTGTAACGCATGACCCCTATGGGCATGGAACATTTTCATATTAGTTGCAGCGTAGAAGGAGTCAGCCTCAGGATATCATATTTTGTGTCAGTGCCTGAAGATTCCTGGCTGAAAGGTGATACAGACTGTCCAGCCATATTAATGTGATCACCACCTGTGTTCGCCAACTTGCAATAACAGCTCACAGACGGCAGATAGCAGAGCTATCAGTGGAGGGAATGTGAATCGTGTCGGCACGCGGTATACAGTGCAGTCTTTGTCTTCATGCAGATGTCCGGAAGGGCATGATCATTGGATTTCGGCGAAAGGGTGGAAGCATTTACCAAACAGTTAAGTTCGTAAACTGTTAGCGTGCCCCAGTGCATTGCAAAATGGCGCTATCCAAAACCGGTGCCAAGACAATTGTGATGCATCACAGGCCATAGATGACAGGGATGAACGACGGCTGCGGAGAAATCTATGAGCGAATAGACGTGCAAACCAAGGTTATACCAACAGGATCTCCTCAAGGACCATTCAGCGGACTTTGCTGCGTATGGGGTTTGCAGCTGGTACCCGCTTTGTGCACGCATGCTGACTGCTGTTCATCTTAAACCAAGGCTGGAATTCGCACGCCAGTGCCTCAACTAGACGTCCACTGAGTGGCGATAGGTGGTCTTTTCATGAAAATCACGTTTTGCGCACTGACGGACAGATGGTCGACACCCTGCTGCTGTTGTCGAGAAGGTTCATGCCGGATGTCTGGGGAATATTTTCACGGCATTCCCTGGGCGACCCAGTCATTCTGGAAGGCAAAATTATGCGTCTGTCCTTGGGGACCAGGTTCACCTCTAGAAGCGTTTGGTTTTTCCTCGGCACGATTAGATGTACCAGTAGGACAATGCAACGTGTCACACAGCTCGCTGCGTACGTGCGAGGCTCGGAGAGCATTAGGATGAGTTTACCGTTCTCCCCTGACCACCAAACTCACCAGCTTTAAACCCAATGGAGCATCTGTGGGACCACTTCGATTGTGTTGCTCGTGCCACGGATCCTCAAACGAGGAATCTAGCACAGATAGGTGCGACACTAGAGACGGCATGCCTCCACATACCTGTCGTTACCTTCGAGAACCGCACTAACTCTCTTCCTGCACGTCTCGCAACGTTCGGCTCTGCAAAAGGTGATTAATTCAGGCTTTTGACACACTAATGTGACTGGACACTGAAACTGTATGTGTACCGACCCATACCAGATAAAGCCTGTGGGTGATAAATCAAGGTCCCGGAGAGGGTAATTATGTGAGGTATCACTCGAAAAGTTTACATTTCAGTTACATTTATATTAACTAGGACAATACTTCATACCAATTCAATGGTGATTTGTGGCGACACATTCACAATTATCACGCAAACGGCTCGTTTGTGGACCTTGTTTACTGGGAAGTTTTTGATTTTGATATCGTACACTTTCTCACGTGTCAGTTTTCGCTATTGCGACATAACCTGTATAAAATCAGATTCTGTATGACACTCAGACAGCCTCTGTCGAAGTAAGAAGGAAACGTACTGCGAAACACAGCGCTCCATTTCCAGTTTGACAGTTTCCTCGTACAGTGTGACAGCTGAGAGTAGGTCGCACTGCTGTGTGTGCCCTGTCGCGGCTGTTTTAGTACCGGCTGCTCGACGTCCCAGTTGGACCATTTCGCCATCTGTGGCTCGCTGCAAATCTCAGATCCGGACAGCGGAACGCAGTTTCCGTTCCCTCCGGCCCCGAGCCCCGCGATAGGAGGCTGTCATATTGTCTCCCGGGTCTGGCCGACGAGGCGCGACACCACGTCGCGCGGCCTGCATTATTCATGCACCAACCTGGCGCCTGTCTCGTCTCGTCATAGTGCGCCGGTGCCGTCATCTATGACGTCACAGCTGCCGGCCCGGCTGGGTGGGATGTGGTGGGGGCTCGCGCGACCTTGGCGGGCCCAGCTCCACGCCTGCACGTCGACGTATTGGCGCGGTGACCTCACGGCCCTATCCGGCCTCTGAATCAGCTGGCCCCATTCCCGCCGAGCGCTCACCGCACAACACCAGCTCCCAGTGACGATCCCTGCTGACACGATTTTCACCTTACCTCTTGTTGCGCTGTTGTTTCTTTCGTAGCTTCGTCCTAGATCGGCGTATCCTTGCCTGCTCTCCCGTCAGTGACTGGTATCGTTAACATCAACAGGTGGAAACAACGAGAGAGTGTATGAGAGAGTTGGGATGCGAAGACTGATGGTGTGCAGCTGGAGGACAAATATTTGAGTTAATTCCAAGATGCGAAAAGAAATGCGACCAACATGTAACTCCTGTAGTTGGTAAGGTAAATTCTAAAATGCAAGAAACCTTAGTTGCCCACCACTCAGTCCAGAAAATAACTTTTTCTCCTTCTGAAAAGAAGATATAAAAAAAAATTCATCCTTTCAACCTTGCCCCCGTAGCAACACCGGTTTCCCGTCAGATCACCGAAATTAAGCACTGTAGGGATTGGCTAGCACTTGATTGAGTGACCATCCGGGTCTGCCGAGCGCTGATGGCAAGCGAGGTGCACAAATTGAGGAGCTGCTGCTTGATTGAGGAGTAGCGGCTCCCGTCACGAAAACTGGCCCTTCCGAACTTAAAAAGAAACTCATGGGATCACTAACACTCTCCGTACGTGATTATAGTAATCTTCTTCAAGGCATGATTCTTGAGTTTCTCCCGGCGTATTTGATAATCAAAATATCTACGGGTGTACTGCCGGTCTATAGTGTCCAATGGGCACAATATTTCGGCGATCAAACATGTCGCCATCATCAGGTGAACTGATGAACTGAGCTCCTGTGAACGTGCCGGCACGGAGATCCGTACGCTATGGCTGCTCAGGGGGAACTGGGTTCGGTCGCGGCGGCGGCCGATTTAAATACCCTCCGCCCGAGGCGCGCTCCCTCCGCCGTCCGCGCCCCGCGCCACGGTCTCGCGGTGGAACAGATTGCGACGGCGTCTGAGATGACGTCGGTGTGATGGCTCTGTCCGCCGTGGTCGTCACAACTATGCGTTTGCTCGATTTCACAAAGAGGGGGTACCATTACGCCCCATTGTCAGCAACATCAGGGCACCTACATATTTGTTGGCCAAATACCTGACGGGAATATTAAGTCCTTATGTGGGTAAATGCCCTCATCACATCCGTAATTCCGTGGATTTTGTTAAACGCCTTGATAGCTTCAGGTTGGATGAGTCAGATATCATGGTGAGTTTTGACGTCGTTTCCTTGTTTACGAGGGTACCCCTGCGAGAGTCGCTAGAGTTGATTGGTCAGAGGTTTGACGAGAATACCACTGAACTTTTCAGGCATGTCTTGACTTCCACGTATTTTCTTTTTAATGGAGAATACTACGAACAAACGGAGGGAGTCGCCATGGGTAGCCCACTCTCACCGGTGGTGGCGAATTTGTACATGGAGAACTTCGAGGAGGAAGCCCTGTCGTCATCCGAATGGAAACCCACTTGCTTTTTCCGTTACGTGGACGACACGTTCGTCATCTGGCCACATAGTATGGATAAACTCCTTGACTTCCTTACACATCTAAACTCCATACACCCCAACATCAAATTCACTATGGAGACTGAAAAGGAGGGTAAATTACCTTTCCTTGACGTCTTGGTCAGGAGAAGGGCTGACGGCACCCTAGGTCATGGGGTGTATCGAAAGACAACACACACTGATCTGTATTTGCACGCAGACAGCTGCCACCACCCTTCACAGAGGAATGGGGTACTTAAAACTCTAGTACATAGGGCGCGCACTATCTCTGACACAGAGAGTCTACCCCAGGAATTGGAACATCTGAGAACTGTGTTTCGAAAAAATGGGTACTCAGAATGGCAGATCCAACGTGCTCTCCACCCAACCACTGGAGCACAACCTGTTGATATGGATGAAGTCACGAGGGAGGAGGTAGGCACTGCATTTATTCCATACACAGGCGCACTCTCGGGGAAAATCGCCCGCATTCTGAAGAAACACCGTGTCAGAACTGTGTTTTGTCCTCCGAATAAAACTCGTGCACTGGTGGGGAGCGCCAAAGATGACATCGGTTTGAGGAAGGCTGGCGTGTACCAGATTCCGTGTCAATGTGGCAAGTCGTATATTGGTCAGACGATGCGTACTGTCGAGGATCGATGCCGTGAACACCAGAGGCACACTCGACTAATGTATCCGAGCAAGTCGGCGGTCGCTGAACATTGTTTGTCGGAAAATCACGCTATGGTGTATGACCGCACGAGGATTCTGGTACAGACGTCGAGATACTGGGACAGCGTTGTTAGAGAGGCCATCGAAATTCGCACCAATGACGACCTCATAAACCGTGACTGTGGCTATAATCTTAGCAAGGCTTGGGAACCAGCGATTGGGTTAATCAAGAGTAAATCGAGCAAACGCATAGTTGTGACGACCACGGCGGACAGAGCCATCACACCGACGTCATCTCAGACGCCGTCGCAATCTGTTCCACCGCGAGACCGTGGCGCGGGGCGCGGACGGCGGAGGGAGCGCGCCTCGGGCGGAGGGTATTTAAATCGGCCGCCGCCGCGACCGAACCCAGTTCCCCCTGAGCAGCCATAGCGTACGGATCTCCGTGCCGGCACGTTCACAGGAGCTCAGTCCGTCAGTTCACCTGATGATGGCGACATGTTTGATCGCCGAAATATTGTGCCCATTGGACACTATAGACCGGGAGTACACCCGTGGATATTTTGATTCTTCAAGGCACCTGCGGGAACTGGCACTGATTGTCTGTGTGCTACAAATTTGTGTCGTCCACTGTTTCGCCCATACCACTACGCCCTACTAATAGTTTACCATGGCTACGAGCCGATATGTTTTCTGTATCATCTTCTCAATCAATGCACTCCCTCTTATCCATCTTCAGCCCTTGCATTATTATCTGCACAGCACAGCAGAAATATTCGTTCTCAACAAAGTAAAATCCTCTCCCTACCACTTCTCAAACTCATTTTCTGTATAAGGAGCCCGACTCTGCAACGTTGTTCCTCAGAAGAAATCTAATTCCTTACAAATAATACAACTTATTATCCACCTATCATTATAGGTACCTTTTTCATGAACTTGTCTGCAGCTCACTTTTGTCAACTCTCCCCCCCCCCCCCCCCCCCCTCCCTAACAACGTCTCCATCGCCCTTGTTCACAGGCGTTATCAAGCAGGCATGATAGCAGACATCGAACGAATACAGAGACCTATTGTCAGGTCGAACCCAGATTACTCACTCGCCGAGAGCGGTCAACCTAACCATTTTGGCTATCCCTGGACGTCACACGGCCCGACTCAGACTTCCGTAAGTCGTCGTCCATGTGCCAGTAACCTGCACTCGTGCACTTTCCGTAATCCCCGTACGGAGGAGACATTTGATCGAAAGTCGCTAGCTTGGTATCGTCGGATTAATACGACATCCCAGTGCCCGTGTTTGTAAGAAATACGATGCAACATTCTTTCGGACATACATGTACGCATTTTTGGGTCTAGCTGTGAAGCGTGCATGGATGGCAGAATTGGTTAATGTCGCCGCTCGCAACAAGCAAGAAATCTGGTTTCGATTCATGGTCCGGCACGAATTTTTGATGACGCCATTCTATTCTTGAGTTGGAGGTTGCAAGTATTCCCAACTGCGAATACGTTCCCTGTATTTCAAAACGGCTGTGGCCGATGCAGTGTCCGCTTCTTTGGATATGCATGCATGTGTGAATGAACATAGTCAGTGCAGCATCGTAATCTTCACACTTGAAAAAGACACCAGACACTGGAGCAGTATTGTAGACTAGGTTGCGATAGCATCTTGTATATAGTTTGATTAACTGACGCGCTGCACATTTCCAGAATCCTAAGTCATCCATTCGCCCACCACACTCATGCTATCAGGTGTTCGCTCTCTTTTTATCGCATCACACTACTATAGATACGTATTTAAATGATTTGAGAGGCTCCAGAATTTGAGTGCTAATCTTGAAATCACCTACTAATGTCTCTTTTGTGTATTACCTTGCACTTCATCCATTTGTCATTCCATAATACCTCCGCTTCAGCATAGTATTCGCCGTTGCTTTTTGATCTCACACGAGTCCTCTCTCATTTCCTGCAGCCATCCACCATTTTCTTGAACATCTCTAGTACACTCTACATTCTTTCTCTCTGAGTGCATATCCTGTACAAATAAATTTGCACGTTTCATGTTACAACAATACTGGAATGTGAGTACCGATCCGTCATTAATTTGTACACTGAGGTGACAATAATCACGGGATAACTCCTAATATCGTGTCGGACCTTCTTTGGCCCAGCATAGTGCAGAAACTCGACGTAGCATGGACTCATCGAGTCATCGGAAGTCCCTGTAGAAGTATTGAGCCATGCTGCCTCTGTAGCCGCCCATAATTGCGGAAGTGTTGCCGGTGCAGGATTTTGCTCACGAACTGATCTCTTGATTACTCTCACGTCTGATAAATGTTCGATGGATTTCATGTCAGGTGATCTGTGTGGTCAAATCTCTCGCTCAAATGGTCCACAATGTTCTTCAGTCGCGAAACATTGTGGCTCGGTAACATGGAGCAATCTCATCTATAAAAATTCCATCTTTATTTGGGAACATGCAGTCCATGAATGCCTGCAAATGGTCTCAAAGTAGTCGATCATAAATATTTCGAGTCAGTGATCGGCCCAATTGGACCAGAGGACCCAGTCCATTCCACGTAAACACAGCCCACACCAATATGGAGCCACCACAAGCTTGCACAGCGCCTTGTTGACAACTTGCATCCATGGCTTCGTCGAAGCTGCGTCACTCTCCAACTCTGCCATCAGCTCTTTCCAACACTCCGCTGCCGTAGCCCATTGATGCCTTCAGCCGCACTGTCCTCATGTATACTTTCGTCGTACGTCCTACATTGATTTCTGCGGTTATTTCAAGGAGTGTTGCTTGTCTGTTAGCACTGACAACTCTTCGCAATTTCCGCTGCTGTCGGTTGTCAACTGAAGGCCTCCGGCCATTGCGTTGTCCGTAGTGAGAGTTAATGCATGAAATTTGGGGCTGTTGGCATAATTTTGACTCTGTAAATCTCGGAATATTGAGTTCCTTAACGATTTCCGAAATGAAATGTCTGATGCGTCTAGCTCCAACTATCATTCCGCGTTCAAAGTATACTAATTCCTGTCGTGCGATCTTAATCACGTCGGAAACCTTTACACGTGAATCACCTAAGTACAAGTGACAGCTCCGCCAGTCACTGCCCTTCTATATCTTGAGTACGCGATACCATTGCCATCTACATTTGTTCATCGCTCTCCCATGACTGTTTGTCAACTCGTTCTATATACTTGTATGACTGTAGAACTTAGGTGCCAGAGTTAGTTTCCATAAAAAAGTTTCATGCTGTAGATCGCGTCAGATTGTGGAATGATCGTTTTTCAATTGTTTCTTGATATCTCACAGGAGTTTAATCCGCGTCATGCAGGAAAATAAACTTTTGTTACTTATTTGTTAATATTCTGCTCTTCGAGCACACAGTTACAGCTATGAGAGTGAGGTTTTCAGCTGGCGTAGCAAAAACGGTTTAACAGCATCGACTTTCCGATTGCCAGAAGAAGTACGATGATGGACACAATGCGAGATAATCGATATATGTATAATCGTCATATGTTCATGCATGTGCATGAAGTATGAAGAAGTGCACGCAGAAGTTGACAGTATTAAATTCTTGGGATTACATCTTGATTATAATTTTAGTTGCCAAGTGCATATCACAGAACAACCGAAAATCCTAAACAAATCCTTATTTGCAGTACGAATGTTAACAGACGTATATGACATGAAAATAAAACAAAAGCCGGGCAAATGTGAGGAGAACTTGCGCTCTTCGAGTTAAAGAAAGGTTTTCTGAGTGCAAAACCGTGACTATACATTATTTGTGACATGAATCCGCAAAACTCCTTTAAAAGTCTTGTCAAGGAACTGGGTATACTAATTACTATGAAAATTTGCTGTAAATAATATAGCACTTTTTCTAACAAGCAACTCATTTCGCAGAATCGAACTAGGAACAAGAAAAATCTACATAAAGACTTAAAGGTACTTACTTTACTCCAAAACAGTGTACACTATTCAGGGACACACATTCTCAATAATTTGGCAGCAAAGATAGAAAGTTTAGCTACAAATAAATTCACTTTAATAAGAGTCTGAAGACAAATTTGTGGCCAACTTCTTGAACCGACTTGTCTAGTTTCTGAACAAATTTTTGGAAATTTGTAGTAAGTTCACACGGGACCAAACTGCTGAGGCCAACAGTCCCTAGGCTTACGCGCTGCTTAATCTAACTTAAACTTACTTACGCTAAGGACACCACACACACACACACACACACACACACACACATGGCCGTGCGAGGACTCTTAACTCCGATGGGGGGGGGGGGGGGGTGCAGCGTGAACCGTAGCAAGGCGCCTGAGACCGCCCGGCTACCCCGCGTGGCTGTTATCTGAACAAGACCAGTTGATGTACCATAGGTATTATTTCTGCATTCTTATTAATATCACATAGTATAAGTAAAAACTAAAAATCGTGCATGTTCTAAATCCACGAGGGTCTCCTTGATATGAATCCCTGGGACGAAGAGTTCATCTAAAGTAATCGCACGAAGTGTATCCAGTGTTCACTGGTTGATGGTTGATGTGTAGTATTCCGATTACAACGCTATGTGCTGGAAGATAAATACTTTTTGTGCTTTTAATTGATTGCAGTTAGGGGAAAACAAAAAATACATGTTTCTACAACATTTTTGTCGGTATTCAGACGGTGTCCCATCTGAATTAAAACTCAAGCTTTTGAAAGTAATCAGCATTTTCTTCTCCCAGGTGGAAAGCTTGCCTCGTTTATAGTGGTGTTCAAGCTTGTCACTGGTCGGGTAACGTGGCTTGAAATTCTATTGGCTTAGGACAGAGCTCGAGATTCACATACGCAAATGTGAGGAATGAGCGTACCCACCCTTCTTTTTCCTTCCCCAACTGAGCCGCGATTAGGCGGAAGGGAAACGAAGACCAGTTCCAAATTGTTTTATTTCTTTGAAGACGCTCCGTTTCAAGTGTCGTCTCAAGGCACCACCTGTTGGGACTATTGCTGCATACACAAATTTCTATCGCTTATTTTATTGCGAATCCCATTGTTCAGGTTATATCACTCCGCCAGTAGAACACCATGCGCTATCACCTGATGAATCACAAGTTTGGTCGCTACTATAAAGGACGCGCACTTGGCTATCGGCAGGTAGCCATCTCCTGACGAAGAAGATGTTTATTATCTTCGGAAGCTCGAGTTTTAACTCAGATCTGATGCGGGTTGTACACCGAAATATTTTATGCAAAGATGCTGCCGCGAAAAGGTTAGATTTAATAAACAGAGGTGGGTGGCGTAACACATAATAAAATGATATTTCGTGAAAGATATCATAGTCGCCGTTGACTGTATAAAATATTTACTGTTACTATTGCAATTTCGGCCTTATGACCATTTTCAAGTAAACTGCAAAAGTTACATTCTGTCAGAATATAAATCTATATGACATGAGTACATGTCGTCGTCAAAATGCAGCCTTTTGAATGTGAGAGTCCCACAAGATCCGATGAGTACGACAGTTATTACATCGTAATATGTTGTTAAATATATACTGAACTGTCGATGTTACCACCGAAATTGAATAGTAGCAATAAATATTTTATACAGTCAACGGCGGCTATGATGTATTTTAAGAAATATTATATGACTGTGAATCCCAACCATGAGAAGTTAATCAAATAAGATGATAAATAGTTAAAAATCTTCGTAGTAAGATGTCCGTCCTTTGGTTCATAGACAGTGGCAAGAATTTCCATCTTGATGTTTGGCTCCCAGAAAGTCTAGCAAAGACGGTCTAAAGCTATGAAGCGTGATGTGTGCAGCTATGCCCTCGAAAGAGCAGGACGGTAACTACAACCCGCCAACCGTGATGTAATCGTCAACTGCTCATCCAAGATTGTGTGTACGCGAGACCATTAGCTACGTATGGTTTTATATATTCACATTGTCAGTTTGGAGTGTAGATACGTAGCCAAAGTTTACAAGTGTGAGTATAGAGATGTAAAGAGATGCTTATGTATGTTCTTTTTCCTGTACACCTAGTGGTTCGTGCCTACAACTCGATAACACTGTCAGACAGATCTCGAGAGATATCGGGAACACCAAAACTCACTGCATCAAGTGGTTTGCTCTATCTCCCGAGCTTAACTTACATTGGTGCGCTCTCAGGTTACTCGTAGCCGCTCGCCACCTCCTTCCACAGGTCTTTGCTGCGCTGAGAGCACCTTTGCAATTGAGGCCGAAATCACTTTCTACGGAGTCCATATAGAGTGTCGTTAACAGTATCACATATCATTAGGCCTATCTACTGACTGGTGCACGAGGTAGTCACATTCGTGTTGGCATCACTTGTTCCATACGAATATGTCCACTGCATAGAAATAGCGCATTGTGTACATGAGGACATCAGTTAATTGTCTGGCACTGTATTTTCAGGTTTTGTTTATTCCGCGTCATGTTTTCTTCGCGTCCGCAATGTTTCATCACATTTTGCGTTCAATTTTTATAGTTATCGTTATCTGAGTGTTTTCCCTTGATTTACTTAACCGGAGTATAAATTTTTCCCGCTTTTAACGCATAGATTGTTCGATAATAACTCTAAAAATATGGCACAAATTATTGTTCGAGTGATGTCCTCTGCCCTGGAAATATTTATCGCGTACCTGCTGGCTGCACCTCCCCGAACGCACGTGTAATTAAAAATGTAAAGTGCGAGGGCTTTATTTTTGGAGCCTCGAATACGGCCAGAATTTAAAACAGTTATTAATATTAGAGCTTACGCACTAACACTACATATGTAAGTGAATATTGTTCAGTAACCTATGATAGGGTGGAAAAGTTTTTGAAAAGGGTTTCAACTAACTGGTGTCCAAAATTAAAGCAATAAACTGCTATTTCTCCGCAATGTGTCTAATTCACGATATAATCACACAAATTGTCAACAGATGTCGCTACGATCGTGCTTTGCGCGGAAGTTGGCATGCCGATCAACGGGCAACCACGACAACAGTGGCACTTAACAAGCGGGATAGTGTTTGCAGGGTGGTCTTACATCCACAATCGTTGTGTACACAGTCGCACACATTGTAGTATGACACAGAGAAGACCCCTACAGACTCGCAGATGTGGAGGGCCATAGGAAGAATGGAAGCAGGAGAGTCGAAAAACTGATACGACCCTATGGCTTAATGTGAATCTTTCTGTTGCCTCTCGGATGAAACTGTATCCTAGGGACCAGGACAGAGCGGACCACGTTCACATCAGAAAGAGTGGCCCGTTATTTGGCTGTAAGGAGACGGCGGTATCGCCTCAGTACTGCACTGCAACTGGCATCTGACCTCGCAGCGTCCCGTTCACGTGTTGTATCGAGGCAAACGGTATACAGAAGACTTCAGCAGAGTGAGCTTTATTGTTGGAGCCGTGCTCTCTGTTTATTACCTCTGGCGTGTCTTCACAGAAGGGAATGTCTAGAGTGGAGCCGTCAACAAGTCACCTCGACGGTCGAGCAGGGGCCCAATGTTCTTTTCACAGACGAGTCCCAATTTGATCTGGAGAGTGATTCCCGAGGATTCGCATCTGGAGAGTATCTGGAAAAGGATTTTGGGACCAAAAGATTGTGTACAGAGACCGATATCGAGCAGGACCTCTAACGGTTAGGGCAGGGTTACGTAGGGTTACGTTGACCACACGAACACACTTTCATGAAATTGTGAGGATGAATAAGTACAACATAACTGCTGTCAGGTACCGTGAGGAGATCTCGGGATCTCACCCGCGATTATTGCGAGGTGCTGCGGGCCCACGCTTCGCACTGCCGGACAATAATGCTCGACCTCATAGAGCACAGGTGGTTGATGTTTTTTTGGAAAAGGCAGATACTCCACGGTTGGCGTGGCCTGTTCTCTCTCTCGATTTGAATCCCATAGAGCATGTCTGGGATGCACAAGGGAGACGGGTTGCATCACACCAGCATCCACCAACCACTCTCCAAGACTTGTGAGCAGATCTGAAGGAAGAATGAGCGTCATTGTCTCTACACGAGATTGATTACGTCATTCACAGTATGTCCCGTCGTTGCTGGGCATTTACTGGCGCCAGAGGTAGTCACACCCCATACTGAGCACATTAACCAGCTGTCAGAATGTGTGTGCAAATCCGTTAACTTGGCAAACGCGAAGAACATTTTTGTCTTCCGTTATGCATGTTGCAGTTTATTATGTTCTGTATTCTTTACATTGTTTCTACAATACTATCACCTGTTTATACAGTTTTGTGGCAAAATGAACGCAACCTTGCAAATTTTTGTTGCTGTTTTAATTTTGGACACCAGTGTAATGACGAAGTGTGATGAATGGTCACTTATAATTAAACGTACGTTTAAGATTCTTCTAATAAATTTTCTTAGATTGGTCCAGTATTTTATTTATATTTTTACGTGGTTTTTTCTCAGAAAAGCCTCGTAGACTGAAGTCTATTAAAAAGTAATATATTTACCGTTTTCATACAATTCTTAATAAGAGTATATTTTGTTTGACGAGACGTTCGTCACTCTCCAAGTGACGTGGGTGAGGATAGATAGTTCCATTACCTGTAACAGAATATGTTTGTTGAGAAAAAGAAGGGACAAAACGTTAGTTACTAGGCACAATGACAGTAATTCGCCATTAGACTCTTTCAGACATTACGTTGAGACGTGTTGTATATTGTGACTAGCACACAAATTCAGAGAGGGAAATTGGGTCAGATTCGTGTCACGTGTAGTGCTTCAGCATAGTAGTCTCTCGTATGTTATGCCCTGTTGCTTGGGACCTGACCAATCTTGTACGCTGACACTTAAGATTATGCTAGAGCTTTTTTTTGGAGATACTCAGGAAACTTTCAGGGGAATCTTTGCTTAGAATACATTGTCCTTTCGCAAAATGCCTTAATGCCAGTTTAAAGAAACAATATTTGTGACAGATTGAGAATCGATTCTGTTGGCTCGGTCATAGACTGAAGAAGCAAAAGATCGAGATAATAGAGAATCGGGAAGATGCGGAGGCATACTGTAATTGTTGGCCTACTCCATTCGTAGATGGGACAAGAAAGTGAGTAACTTTATGCCAATTATCGTCATTATCATGTTTATGTAATTATTTAGTAAGTACTAATAGTGTAACTGACGATGCGAAACGGTTGCTGTGACGAGTTCTTAGTCAGATAAATTCACTTATTGTTCTATTTTATTTACGTTTTTGACTGTTGTATTCATTGCATATGACTAATTTAATATTAATTTGTAGAATTTTTTTGGGAGCCCTGATTGGGGGAACTTAATGATCACAATGTAATATTTACAATTAACTGTAAAAGAGGTCTAGACTGCTGAAGAAAGCAGTACATCTATTTCTTAAATACTGGGGGCTCTGCTACAGCTGACATTATGTCAGCGTTAATCGATCAGGCATAAGTTGAGAGAATTATCTAAACAAAATATGTTTATTAGGCACGTTTATTACTATGTGACCGGTTTCGATATAAATTAGAGGGATATGTATAAAGAACTTAAAATTAACTATAAAATTACAACAACAAAAAATAGATGCGCCCATACTGATCGACACTGGCTGTGTGTGGAGTTGGAATCGCCGAATGAGGACAGCCAACTGCTGGAGAGAGCTCCACAGTAAATGTACAGGCATCTTCTTTGCCCGGTTTATATGAAAGAACTCCAAACCTTGCGGCTACGCCTTCACTGTTAGTAAAACATGGCTCTCTTGCTGGTTAATGCTGGAGAGAGCAGTACATCTATTTCTTAAATACGGGCGGCTCTGCCTATAGCTGACAGTACGATATCAGCGTCAACCGATCAGGCTAAGTCGAGAGAATTATGCACAAGAAAATATATTTATTAGTAAGCAGAACGTCAAAATTATTTAGAATATTTTTGTACTAAAGAATAAATACAACTATTGTGAAATAAATATACTAAGAACTTTAAAAAGGGAAACAAATAAACGTCACATGCGTTGTGTATAGATTACGCTCTAGGGCATACTGGAAAAATACTCACAATTACGATGTTCGTTTCGGTGGAGATGGTGGACTCCGTTCCGAAGATGTAGCAGCAGGGCGATTTACAAAGATATGGTTGTGACTATCGACAGGTGATGTCAAGCATTCGACCTTCCATAGATGTACGAAGTGCTTGGTTACTATGGAGATGCTAGATGCTGATCTTGGGCGGTTTCCATTGAAATGACCTTTTTCAGCCACTTACTATATTTATTTGATGATATCTATATTAACAATCTTTTCATGTAACGATCGTAAACGGTCACCATTTTGAAACAAGTATGCCTTGCGATCTAGACTGTTTTAAAAACTAATCTGTAGATCTGAAGATTGCCTATGCTTGCTGAAACCGGTGATGGAAAACACAGTAGGATTTTGATGTAGATTGTATTATACAGTCAGTCACAAATGAACATGCGAAGCATACTCCCTTGTGTACTATACAGGGCATTAGGACTATTTATGTAGATGTAGATGTGCAACAGAGATGTCGTCAAGTTGACGGTTCTTGTTAGCAGTTTTCAGTTTGGTATGACCCACACCGTACAGGATTTCCAGTACCTCCCCAATGCCAGCAACCGGTTTGAGGTGGCGCATTTTCCTTTTTCACAGACAAAAAATTTGTTTTCACTGGAATTTGTGGAGTAAATAGGAGTTAATGAATAGACTTTTATCCAACGGTAATTTATAATAGCTTCTTCTGTAGCCATTTCATATCTATGGGTCAGCGTGGCGAGAATTAATAATCAATATAAGAAATTAATGCAACCGTTTGTCGCATTAAACAAACAGTGGAGTTGATAAACTGTTATTACTATTGGAAGGAAATACCTTTTTCTTTTTTTTTAAAAAAAAAAAAAGCTTGTAAGTGTATGGCACGGTAGGTCTGCTCAGAAGTAACTGTTACGAAAAAAATACGATACGTTGCACCGCTTCCGAGCTAACTGAAATTGACCAATCAGGCGGTGGCCTGAGGCGATGTGGCCAAACGTGTTCTTCATTTGGATTTCTAAAACAGAACAAGAGAACTATATCAAAATTGGCCTGGGACGTTAGTAACGATCTAACCCGAGCCAAAGGCTGAGCATTCTCATGTACTATCACGAGAAAAGGCTAGTGACAGTTGGTTAGGCCATAATCGTTTGAAAAATTTTCTGATTCAATTACATGAAATATTGCTAACAAATAAAACATAAATCAGTTGCATTATGAGCACAGCACATTTAAAAACAAGAGAGCGCGTGTTTCATTGGCACACAGATACACAACACAATTTATGTCAGGCTCTTTGTCGCCAAGGTGAGGAAAACGTCTCACTCTTATCCTATAATCCTTCGCCTGATGACTCAGTTATAGCGGTGATAAAAGGAATTTTCTGCTCTAACGTTAGACCAATTTCTCACTTAACACCGTTTAGTCGCGTGCTCTGCCGCTGCTTTAATTCGATAAATCACTGCACCACGGCTGCAGTTCGCATGCCTGCGGCTAGCACTGCGCTCGCCAGCCAACACATTTAAACGTTCCACCTGCACGTTAATTAAAGCCTCGCCGTCATGGTGCATGTGTATTTGCCTGACAGTTAAAATAATCGTTAGACAAAAATAGATAAAGGAATTGTTTTGGCCAAACAAAATAAATGGTAGCGCCTTTGCAGCCTCGCAGCAATAACTCGCCACGCTGGAGCATTACATTAAATGATGCTTACAACGGCTTTGGCGGGCGTGAGATACGTTGTTTCTAACCGTATGTTGTGCGATCTCTTTTCCAGCCGAAGCAGTTCCTCCACCGTCCTCGACCGAGCTATGGCAAGGTGAGTGTCTAGCTCATTTAATCTTAACATCAATTTAGTCGTGTGTCCCATGCTGAAGTTTAACATACCAATATCATTAATGCAGTATACCTAGATGAATAGTTGTAGTAGTGTCACACTACGATTAAAAGGACCAGAGCTTTTTCTGTCACTTACCGGATCTTTGTCCAGATAGTCGGATGTATGCTGCTGTTGTTGTGGTCTTCGATCGGAGTACTGGTTTGAGGCAGCTCTCCATGCTAGTCTAGTCTGTGTATCACTTTTCATGTAGACATTATTTAGAGGTACCGCCATTGAACATTAATCAAATTCCCCACGTCCCGGATTGGAACATAGTCTGCGCTTAAATTTTTGAATAAAAATCGTCAGCAATGGCAGCCGAAGACTTTCGGTATGAGAAGTCACGCTAATTCAGCCAACAGTCTCGTCGAAGAGGGCGGGAGGAGTGGACAGAGATTCGGGGCACTTTCTTGCCCTCGGGGTGGGAAACTGCTCGTAAAAGACGGAATAATCAGCATTGATCAATGGAATTTTGAGGAAGAACTCAATATAAACTAATTCATTAAAGATACGTAAGGTGTATCCACAGGACACGTGGATTCTAATTGAGAAAGTGTCACGATGATCTTTCCATTGGTAAAGATTCCAGATTAGTCCCCAACCCAGATCTCCAGGAGGGGACTGCCAATAGGATGGTGATCATGAGAACAAGATGGAATAACCGACGAAGGGATAATGTTCTACGAGTCGGGGCGTTTAATGACAGAAGTTTGTGCCTGCTAGGAAAGATAGAAAATCTGAAAAGAGGAATGAAAAGGCTCGTTCTAGATATAGTAGAGGTCAGTGAAGTGAAACGATCATACGTATATAGTGTAATATAAACAGCAGCGGAAAATGGTATAAATGGAATAGATTTCGTTATGAATAGGAAGGTAAGGCAGAGAGTGAGTTACTGTGAACAGTTCAGTAATGTGGTAATTCTCATCAGATTCGGCAGCAAACCAACGCCGACAATGATAGTTCAGGTATACATGCTGACGTCGCAAGCAGAAGGTGAAGAGGTTCAGTAAGTATATGAGGATACTGAATGGGTATGCAGAGAGGGATGAAAATCTAATACTTCGTGGGGGATCGGAATGCAGTTGTATGGGAAGGAATAGAAGAAAGGCATATGGGAGAATATGGTCTTGGTCGTAGGACTGAGAGACGAGAAAGACTGACTTCTGCAATAACTTTCAGCTAGCGATGATGAATATTCTGTTCAAGGATCATAAGAGAAGGAGGTATGCTTGGAAAAGATCCGGATACACTGGAAGATTACATATAGATGTGATTATGGTCAGACAGAGACTCCGAAATCAGATATCTGATTGTAAGAAGTACCCAGATATACAAGGTGTTTATCCGGAAACGTCATCAAATGGCTCTAAGCACTATGGGACTTAACATCTGAGGTCATCAGTCCCCTAGACTTAGAACTACCTAACTAACCTAAGAACATCACACACATCCATTCCCGAGGCAGGATTCAAACCTGCGACCGTAGGAAAGGTCACCCAACGACGCTACATAACGTCGAAGTTACAGACGCAGCCTCTAATTCACCCCTTCGGCAACAAACGTGACTTTGTACGCTGATGGACCATAGGCGGAACGACTCGCTATGTTGTTTGTTTTTCAGAGAACTGGAAGCCACGATCCTCAATGGAGAAGATGGAACTAACTCCTCCATAAACAGACCTGGTCTCCTATGAATGCGATACTCTGTTGCCTTGTTTCCATCTGCAGTTCATTTTTCTCGTGGAACCCTCTAAAAACTCCAGAGTTTTTCGGTACACAGACGAAAAATAAAATTAGGATGAAAATCCGTATCCGTAACCGTCATCCACCAAGCCAAGAGAGCATCGCATTCATGGGGGACAGCCGCGCCTTATTAGCCGAGCGGTTTAAGGCGCTGCAGTCATGGACTGTACGGCTGGTCCCGGCGGAGGATCGAGTCCTCCCTCGGGCATGGGTGTGTGTTTGTCTTTAGGATAATTGAGGTTAAGTAGTGTGTAATCTTAGGGACTGATGACCTTAGCAGTTAAGTCCCATAAGATTTCACACACATTTGAACCTTTTTTTTCATGGGGGACAAAGTCTCTCTATGCAGCACTAGTTCCATCTTCTCCATTGGCGACTGCGGCAATCAGTTGCGGTCACTTAGTAACAAGCAACACTGGTGTATAGCGAGACGTTCCGCCTACGGTACGTCAGCGTACAAGGTCACGTTTCCTGTAGAACGGGTGGTCTAGAGGCAGGCTCTTTGTGGCGTCGTTCGATTACGTTCCTGGACACGAGTTCCTATCCCCAATTTGTTCTTCACGACACCCTCTGCAACCCCTTGAAATGCGTCGGCATCGTTTTGTAACTCACTGTAGGTTCTGGTCACAGTTTAGTTATTATGAAGAGTAGACTGACGTTTAAGAGCGTTGCACAAAAGGATTGGTGTGGAAGGAAGTGGGATACTGAAGTACTGAGGAATGCTGAGACTCAATTGAAGTTCTCTAAAGATGTAGATATTGAACTAATGAATCCAGTGTAGGCAGTTCAGCTGAAGCAGAGGTGACATCTCTTAAAACTGCAGTCGCAAATATTGGGCAGACAAACATTGGTACAGGGAGAGTTAACCGCGAATAAACCTGGCCAAGCGGTTCTAGACGCTTCAGTCCGGAACTGCGCGCATGCTACGGTCGCAGGTTCGAATCCTGCCTCGGGCATGGATGTGTGTGATGTCCTTAGGTTAGTTAGGTTTAAGTAGTTCTAAGTTCTAGGGGACTGATGACCTCAGAAGTCAAGTCCCATAGTGCTCAGAGCCATTTTTTTTAATAAACCTGTGGTTACAGAAGAAATCAATTGAAGGGCTTATTTCAATAGCGGTACAAGTCCATTTTTGTTCATTCTGGACTCTGTCTCTCAGAATGGACAAAAATAGACTTGTACTACTATTGAAATAAGCCCTTCAATCGGTCGACGAAAGGAGGAAGTACAAAAATGTTCCGGGTAAGACAAGAGTACAGAAATATAGTACTGTTAAAAATGTTTTCTTTTACCTATTTCCGTCTTTCCTGTCACATTAGAAAATTGTTCCGCTTCCACTCCTTGGTTATTTGGTTTTCTAATAACCTTTTCTTAAGTAATATGGAATAAGCGGTGGGAATGTTCTATAATGAATATTCTTTCTCGAAACGAAGTATCGGCTTATGAATATGATCTTTGTGAAAAGAAACGGTTTTTTACAGTTAATCTACGTAAATTTTCTGTTGTTTACACATAGACTTTATTACTCTGCAAGGCAAACTGATTCCCTATCCATGGTGGCAGCACCGCCATGCTTAAACACGAGAGGAAGAGAAATGAGGCAGTCAAGACCATTAACAAGACGTTGCCACATACGGAATGAAATTAACTACCGCTTGCATGTGTGTCGTGTGCCAGAATGGACACTCTTAGAACATTTGTAGAGCGAAAACATGGTGAGTTTACGGTTTTATTCATGCGTCAATCATATTTTTACACGTAATACTTTGGAAAACATGGAGCTCTGAAAACTAATGAAACATTTATAGCAGCCCTATACATTTCAGTATTTTTACAAGTGGAGGATTCTCACATGTTACGTTATCTGTACGCGCCATTGAATAAGTCTCCATTTATAACAAGGATAGGGAACAACGCTTACGATACGTCTCCCCTTGATTGCTCGAGACGCCTCGCTGGCACTACCTGTAAAACCTCTCGCCGTTAAGCGTTGTTATACCCAAGAAACAACAACTATCCCTAAGACAATCTGCCTCAGTGATGCCGCTGCATTGCACAGCTTTATCTGCTGTTTCAGTCGCGCATGATAACGTCGCATCTAATCGCTGACTGATTTGCTGCATTTCCTCGTCCGTCATTATATCTCTCCTCCTGCACTAGTCATCACATATTATCTGGGAATGAAATTACAATGAAATCTAGACCTTTAGTTGCATACAGACACCATTTTCACATAGATAAGGCTGCATACAGATACCATTTTCATATAGATAAGGCTTACCGGCCAATGATCTTCTTCAGTTCGGATGCACTCACATAGCCCGAACTCTTACGGGAATCGGTAGATTGACTGCCGCGAGTAACGAGTATAGTGGGCAGGTCCACTACAATGTAATGTGCGGACAGTAGCTGGAATAGTGGGTCTCACGGGGAGCGTGCCAGAGATAAGTCCCTGCAGTCGCACTATCCTCTGTGTCCTCGGTGGCTCAGATGGATAGAGCGTCTGCCATGTAAGCAGGAGATCTCGGGTTCGAGTCCCAGTTGGGGTACACATTTTCAACTGTCTTCGTTGATATTTATCAAAGTCTGTATGCAGCTAAAGGTCTGGATTCCACTGTAATTTCATTCTTCGAGAGCTGCAAGATCACCAGTGGTATCTGTTCTTTCGGATACCACCTTCATATATTATCTGGGATGTTGCACATTCTTTACAGTCTTCTAATGTCACAACAGTGAAAGATAACATTACGGCAGTAGAAGTAAACCGATCGAGTAGAGCAGTAGTTAGCGTTTTTGGGTAATAACACTGAGGTTCCAGGTTTGATTCCCGGTGACCACCACTTATTTTTCTCTTGTGGAAAGATCTGGAAGGAAGTCCAGTTAGCCTCGTTGAGCTAACTGACAGATCAGTTAATCCACCAACAAAATTGGACCCCTAAGTGAAACTATATGTAAAAAAAAATTAACACCGATTTTTTCCGTAGTAACGAATGATAAATAAAACCTAGTTAATGTTCTAACAAATAAGTCATTTTAGTAGTTTTTCAAATAAAGTGATAATGTGTCAATGACAGTTGCTATCGCTTACTTCTAACTATAGTCATTATTCTGGACAATGGTACATAGAAGGTCACACTTAATTTTCAGTAGGCTCCTCACATTTATTTTTATTGCTACCACACCCGTGGCCTATTTTCACACCTGTAAATAGCGGTAAATAAAGATGATAGTAGTGAATTCTGACCACCGGAATTCGCCAAAAGTGTAATATGTTTTATAAAAACCTGTTTCTAGTATGTTGTCTTCACAGACTCGAAGATACTGCACTTGGTATTTAACAATCTCAAAATACTCCTTTCATCAATGTAATTGTCTTAGAGCCTCAAATTTATTAGTCGGTTCATAAAAATCAGGAAAATAGCTGCTAATATGAACTAGTGCTGATGAGAAATGTTGAAAATACAACTAGATTCACAGCAAAAGAAATAAAAGTAAGCATGAAGGTGTCCCGAACTGATTTTGGTAAACTGAATTGGTTTTCAGAGCGGAAGCTTCCAACGTGTTTGAAAATTTGTATGTGTGTGTTAATAATTTTTCATAATAGCAGTGAGACTTGGGGTTCAATGCAGATTATTCATAGTCTGAGAGCTGTTCAGGGATAAATGGAGAGGTGCACGTTGGGGAACAGTGTTACAAACATATTGACCTGGGAACAAAGTGGACTAGAAGACGTTGTTACGAACACAATGAAAATGACGTGGAGCTGCGTGATACAAGCATATGGTTGAACTGACGGAATATGAACCGAGGAAACTCTTTGCTAGATTCTAAGAGATAAGAGACGATCGACATGAAGATCTAATGGGAGATAGGTAGGCTATTTATAAATCCACTACAGCGCAATAGAATGGCACCACCAGGAATTATAGCATGTACCTAAATTTTAGTTGTTGTGGGTCTACAGCAGAGTAAGAAGAAATTTGTAGGTGCGGACTATTGTGTACAAACCTGCCACCTCCGGTACCTGGCTGGTTATTGAGTCGAACTGAGCTTAGTTGACCATACGGGAATGTCATTCATATGCTGCTCCACTGCGTGCAAGATCTATCAACTGTAGTCGCTGGCGAGAGGTGCGTTGCCACCCTGTCGGCAACCGATGCGCAGGTGTTTTCAGTGGGCGAGAGATATGGAGAACGTGCTGTCTACGACAATCAAAAATCATCTGTAACATTTGATTCCACAGAGCACTCAACCTCTGACGTGAATAGTACAAGTGTTTTTAATGTTTTGATTTATATTTACTGCACTGAAGATGGCGACAAAGTGACCGAAATCTAGATATGCAATAAATATCATTGCGACGATTGCTGTATCCGTTATTACTTGAAAACTCGTATGTAACAAAATAGGTCAAATCACCACTGGAAACATGCGGTTTTCTGTTACCTAGGTGAAAGGTAACGTCACGGGCACCTTGAAACGAGAGCATAACCACCACCCTTAACATTTCATATTGTAACGGTTACCGACCAAATTATCGACTGGAAAAGTGGGTTATCATAGGTCTGTATATACCCAGCGGTATTCCACATTATCACACCCGATGCAGAGCCCGCATGTCGATGACAAATCCAATCTGACACCGATCATGCTCCTCGAAGGCACCACACATGGTTAGGTCTATCGTGATGCAGTGCACAGAAGCTGGACTCTTCTGGAAGACTTCGCAGTGTTACACCCGTGATCAGTACTGTTGTTGGGCGCCCAGCTGTCGGCGCCTCATTTTTGTCTCTGGGTCAAAGGAAGCGGCAACAAAGACCACCATGCTGAGAGCCCATGCTGCCCCACACATTGTCCTTGTGAATGTAAACAAGTTCATCCACCAAATCGAGCTACTTGACGTGGCGTCAGCGAACAACATGTATGTCCTCTCATGCGTTTTCCTCGCCACGCTGCTGCTAAGCTGCAACGCTTAGAGTATGGCTTCCTGGGGGGATCCCGTTCAATGCTATCAGCGATATCATGTTACGAGGAACTGCAGCCTGGACAGTCCACGATGATGCCGCTGTTATCCACTCCCCACACGTACTCGTAGGTGCTTTTCCTTCAAACACGATGCGTAACGCCATCTTCTCACAAACAACATTTAAATGCAGTTTTGTGGATGAGATTTTTTTTGAACCATTAATCTTCTAACTGGTTTGATGCGGTACGCTACGAATTCCTCTCCTGTGCCAACCTCTTCATTTCAAAGTACCTCTTGTAATCTGCGTCTTCAGTTATTTGCTGGATGTATTCCAATCTCTGTTTTTCTCTACATTTTCACCCTCTACAGTTCCAAATAATGTTCTTGACAGTGTTTCTGACATATTCCTCTCCTCGCCGATTCCTCGGAGAACCTCCTTACTTACTCAGTCAACCTAATTTTCGACATTCTTCTGTAGTACCATTTCTCATATACTTCGAATCTCTTCAGTTCCTGTTTTTCCACACTTCACGTATTACTACCATACAGTCCTGTGCTCCAAACGTATATTCTCGGAAATTTTTTCCTCAAATTAAGGCCTATGTTTGACACTGGTAGACTTCTCTTGGCGAGGAATGGCCTGTTTATCAGTGAAGATCTACTTTTTTGTGTCCTCCTTACTCCGTCTGTCATGGGTTGTTTTTCCGCCCAGATAGCAATTCATTAACGTCTATTACTTCTTTATCACAAAACCTGGTGGTTAGTTTCATCTTTGTTCGATTTACTCTCAATTCATATTCTGTATTTATTAGACTATTCATTCCATTCAGCGGGCCCTGTGATTCTTTTTCACTTTCACTGAGGATAGAAATGTCATCAGCGAATCTTATCATTGATATCCCTTCAGCTTGAATTTTAATCTCCTTCTTGAACCTTTCTTTTATTTCTCTCATTGGTTTTTCGATGTGTAGGTTGAACAGTTGAGCTGAAAAACTACATTATTGTCTTACACTCGTCTTAATCCGTGCACTTAGTTCTTAGTCTTCCACTCTTAGCGTTCCCTCATGATTCTTGCACCTAATGTATATTACCCTTCTTTCCCTATACCTTACCCCTATGTTTCTCAGGATTTAGAATATCTTGCTCCATTGACGCTTTTTTCAGTTCGTCAAATCCTATGAACGTGTCTTGTTTTTACTTCAGTCTTCCTTCGAATAGCACTGAAAGACCTGAGTCGAAACAAGGTCCCCGGAGTAGACAACATTCCATTGGAACTACTGACGGCTTTGGGTGAGCCAGTCCTGACAAAACTCTACCATCTGGTGAGCAAGATGTATGAAACAGGCGAAATACCCGCAGACTTCAAGAAGAATATAATAACTCCAATCCCATAGAAAGCAGGTGTTGACAGATGTGAAAATTATCGAACAATCAGTTTAATAAGCGACAGCTGCAAAATACTAACACGAATTCTTTACAGACGAATGGAAAAACTAGTAGAAGCCGACCTCGGGGAAGATCAGTTTGGATTCCGTAGAAATACTGGAACACGTGAGGCAATACTGACCTTACGACTTATCTTAGAAGAAAGATTAAGGAAAGGCAAACCCACGTTTCTAGCATTTGTAGACTTACAGAAAGCTTTTGATAATGTTGACTGGAATACTCTCTTTCAAATTCTAAATGTGGCAGCCGTAAAATACAGGGAGTGAAAGGCTATTTACAATTTGTACAGAAACCAGATGGCAGTTATAAGAGTCGAGGGGCATGATAGGGCAGCAGCGATTGGGAAGGGAGTGAGACAGGGTTGTAGTCTCTCCCAGACGTTATTCAATCTGTATATTGAGCAAGCAGTAAAGGAAACAAAAGAAAAATTCGGAATAGATATTAAAACCCATGGAGAAGAAATAAAAACTTTGAGGTTCGCCGATAACATTGTAATTCTATCAGAGACAGCGAAGGACTTGGGAGAGCAGTTGAATGGAATGGACAATGTCTTGAAAAGAGGATATAAAATGAACATCAACAAAAGCAAAACGAGGATAATTGAATGTAGTCGAATTAAGTCGGGTGATGCTGACGGAATTACATTAGGAAATGAGACACTTAAATTAGTAAAGGAGTTTTGCTATTTGGGTAGCAAAATAACGGATGATGGTCGAAGTAGAGAGGATATAAAATGTAGACTGGCAATGGCAAGGAAAGCGTTTCTGAAGAAGAGAAATTTGGTAACAAGAAGTATAGATTTAAGTGTCAGGAAGTCATTTCTGAAAGTATTTGTATGGAGCGTAGCCATGTATGGAAGTGAAATATGGACGATAAATAGTTTGGACAAGAAGAGAATAGAAGCTTTCGAAATGTGGTGCTACAGAAGAATGCTGAAGATTAGATGGGTAGATCACATAACTAATAAGGAAGTATTGAATAGGATGGGGGAGAAGAGAAGTTTGTGGCACAACTTGACCAGAAGAAGTGATCGGTTGGTAGGACGTGTTCTGAGGCATCAAGGAATCACCAATTTAGTATTGGAGGGCAGCGTGGAGGGTAAAAATCGTAGAGGGAGACCAAGAGAGGAATACACTAAGCAGATTCAGAAAGATTTCGGATGCAGTAGGTACTGGGAGATGAGGAAGCTTGAACAGTATAGAGTAGCATGGAGAGCTGCATCAAACCAATCTCTGGACTGAAGACCACATCAACAACAACATTCCTTCGATTATCAACCACAACATGGATCAGATATTTGCTGCGTAATCTTTCCTTATTTACAGAACTATCTTAGCCGCTTCGCTCTCGAAGACTAAGTTCTACACATATTTTGTTTGTTTGTTTTTCTTTAATCGAATTTGTCTGTTGTTACGCTCATTTCTCATACTTTAATCTACAAAGCCGATTTTCCATGGTGGCTGTTAAATAGCTTTCTGTGATTTAGTTTACAAAATCCAAACCCTTCTAAACTTTTCACGCCAATTTAAGCCATAGAAGCATAACCTTTGCCGTATGTACTTGTGACTAAAGAGCAATTATGGTAGCTGTACTCGGAAATTTTTGTTAATCCTGTCTTTCGAGTTCCTGTTGTGATATTTCCATAGAAACTTTCATCCCCTAACATATTTCTTTATTTCTAACCGTGAAGTCAAATACCGATTTTCGTAGATGTAGCTTCAAAAACGCTTTAGTAGTTCTTTAGCAATGATTTATTTCCTAGAAATACTTTCACCCGCTAAAGGGTTGAATTTCCAAAAATGCTGACATACGCATTTTTATATTTTTAAGCGACAAGGCAAAAGCAGATTTTTGAGGTTTACCTTCAAAAATGCTTTCATAATTAAATATTTGTATAAAACTTTCATCCCCTATTTCACCCCTTTAGCAGTTGAATGTCCGAAGATACTGAACAATGTCTGTTTTGTATTTCTAACCGAGAAACCAAATACAAGTTTTCCTAGTTCCATCTTCAAAGTCGCCTTAATTGCGATATATTTTCAAAAAGCCTTTCATCCCCTAAGGGATGGAGTTTCGAAAAATCCCTTCTGAAATGATGGCTACGTTATGAGGTCAACATCTTCTCCAAATTTCAAGTTTCTCTCCTTAGCGGTTTGGGCTGGACGATGATGAGTCAATCAGTCAGTCAGTCAGTCAGTCAGAACATTTTCTTTTATATGTAGAGGTTTGTATAACGTTACATCCACCTGCTTTATAAGATTCATATCAATGTGTCGCTTGTTGTTTACTTGCTTTGAGGCGTATGCGTTGTAATGGCCAGCAGTGTATTAAATTCTAACGAAACGATAGCCACAGAGATTAATTTTTACAGACTACGTCAGAGTCGTTGCTAAATCTCAATCGAAGACTTTTTTTTACCCCCCAGAAAAATGAATTTCACACAGCAGAAGGTAAGTACCCCAAACTTGGGAACCAAAGTGCCAGAGCAATAGAAGAGAAGTCAACACGAAACCAAAATCTGCAATCACAACGCTGAAAAGTTGCCTGGTAGTATTGTTTGACAATACTCTTCACTCACTGTCATTTTTTCCCAGTTTAAGATGTACGAATCCAGAGTTCATCTAAATAAACCACTGCCCGCTTTAATCCTGATACTTTATTTTTCGTACATATAATCTAATCTCTTTGCAAGCATATTCTGTCCTTCGCACCTGATGACGTGTTAAATGTGGCACCTTCTAAAATTAAGTCCCTCAGATGGATCAATTTTTCTCGCATTCTGAACGACAACAGTTGTGAAGTTTTCGCAAATATGGTATTCCCTTGTATTTTCATAATATCCCAATCTGTCTGATTATCCAACAATAATCGATATCATCAGTGAAATACTTACTGTCAATACTTAATTTCTTCGCTATATAGGTGACGTTGACAGCAAGTTGTCGCAGTCTCTCGTGAAGGTGTTTTTTACAATCACTTTTCGCGCTCGTACTTGGATGGAAACAACTTGCGCTGCTTTGAATCGGATCGTGACTGCACCTTGTGACGTGACCAAGTTCGTTCCCCGTACGTCCAGGTAACCAGTTCACCTTGCCTAATAAAGTCTGTGGTTTATACACAGCCTCGTAGCGAACGTTCGGTTAGTGAATTAGATTTTTGGGGTTGGCCGTTGGGCTGGTCTATTGAAGCCGAGTTTTCGGTAATACTTCTGGACCATTTCGCTTTACCCTCTTGCGACGGCTGAGGTCGCTAACACGCACCTGTGCGGTGGCACTCAGCTCTGAGGCAGCTGGCTCCTATTCAGATTCTGGATGAATTTTCACTTCCACACCTCTCGGAATGTCTCATGGACTCGTAGCATGTTATAGTGTCGATGATTACTCGCCCGTTTGATGCGTACATTACGCCCAGCGGCCACATTGGTGTTATTCGAGAGTAGCAGGCTGTGTGCCCGTACCATGTCTCACCCCTTCTATTCCCTCATCACCACGCAACAAAACTTGGAACCAAATTACAGCATCATCTATTATACTCACACTAACTCAACACGCACAAAACTTTCACACACCGTGCGGAAAGAGGCACCAAGGAAGAAAACGCTTTCGAATCAGGCGAATGAAACTCTACCTCGGGATGTCCGAGTTGCAAAACCAAACGTTCTTCCATTTCATTTCTCACTTTAAAACCAATACACGTAGGTGACAAAAGTCATGAGATACCTCCTAATATATGAGATACCTCCTAATATCGCATCGGACACATTTTGCCTGGCGTGTTGCAGCAACTCGATGTTTGCATGGACTCAGTAAGTCGTTGGAAGTTCCTTGCAGAAATACTTTGCCGTACTGCCTCTACAATCATCCGTAATTGCGAAAGATTTGCGGTGCAGGGTTTCGTGCACGAACTGAGCCCTCGATTATGTCCCATAGTAGTACGATGGGCTTCATGTCGGGCGACACGGGTGGCCAAGTCTTTCGCTCGAATTGTCCAGAATGTTCTTCAAATCAGTCACGAGCCATTGTGACCCGCTGACATGGCGCATCCATAATAATTCCATCGTTGTGAGGGAACATGACGTAAATTAATGGTTGCAGGTGGTCTCCAAGTAGCCGAACATAACGAGGACCCAATCCATTCCACGTAAATATAGACCACACCATTATCGAGCCACCTGCGTTGTTGGAAAACCTGTGTCCATGGCTTCAGGGTATCTGCGCCACACCATCAGCGGTTAACAACTGGAAACGGGACTCATCTGATCAGACCACGATTTTCCAGTCATCAGGGATCCACCCGATATGGTCATGAGCCCAGGAAAGGCGCTGCAGGCGATGTCATGCTGTTATTCAAGGCACTCGCGTCGGTCGTCTGCTGCCATAGCCCACTAACGCCGAATTTCGCCGCGCTACCCTAAAGGATACGTACGACGTACGTCCCACATTGAAATAACCGGAGAAATCAGACAGTGTTGATTGTCTGTTAGCTGTACGACTCTAAGTGTATGCCGCTGCTCTCTGTCATTAAGTGAAGGCCGTCGACCACTGTGTTGTCCGTGGTGAGAGGTAATGCCTGAAATTTGGTATTCTCAGCGCACTGACTCTGTGGACCTTCGAATATTGAATTCCGATTTCGGTAATGGAATGTCCCACCTAGCTGCAACTACTATCCTATGTTCAAGGTCTGTTGATTCCCGTCGTACGGCCATAATCACTTCGGAAACCTTTACACATGAATCACGTGAGCACAAATGACAGCTCCGTCAATGCTCTTCCCTTTTATACCTTGTGCAGGCAATACTACCGCTGTCTGTGTATGTGCGAATCTTTGTTACATGACTTTGGTCACCTCAGAGTGTTTTGATGTCCATCTACTGTATTTATGATGTGCAATATTTCGAGGACTATCTCCGTTTTTGTTTTCGCGTGCTTTTACCTTAATATCTCTATGTTTCACCGTCGCGTAAATGTTCATGTGTGTTTTCATTTGGGGAATGGAAACGACGAACGCTTCATTTCTAAAGTCACGATATTTCACGCTCTTGTAATAGATGTAATCTGTGTAACGCTGAAGCAATTTACAATATTTGACAACAATATACGCCAGAGTAACATCATTCTACATACAGTTTTTCTTTTCGGTGCCTTACATTTTGAGTTCTTTGATCGTAAAGTTTGGTAAGGTGCTAGTGTTCCGCGAGTGTAATGCAACGCAGTGTGTACCTACAAATTTGTTTAATAGCTTGTTTCATGTCGTTACTTCAAACTCTCTGAGCCAGCGATCCATCTACGAAAACTGCATACTAAATCCGCGCCACCTATCGGGACACCAGTAAAAGAAGTCGCCAGGAAGATAAAATGAATAAGAGCCGCCACGGATCACAATAAAAAAATAAAAATAAAAAAAACCACGGCTCAGGTGAGTGGTCTCTTTCGGTGCTAAGGTGTCGCGCACATACATTGCCACGCCTCCTCTGCTATCAGTTTTTATGGAAGACAGTGACTTGGGAAGGTCACACTTGTTGTTGTCTTTTAGCCACGCTTCCGCAAGTGCCGCAGCGTGTATATTTTCGTTGTGTAGCTTATGCATTAGTAATGGTTTTTTTATTTCTCATTTGTTATACGTTGGCAAAGAGGAGATTAATGTGGTGCTGATCTTCATAGTTAGCCATTGCTAGAGGTCCTCGGGGAGAGGGGAAAGGGGGGGGAGGGTTGCCTACTGTACTTTAGTGTGTGTGGTTCTTGCTGCGTATTGTGAGGTGTTGACTGGATGCGCGTTTCTTAGTGAGTGTGCAGTGTGTCTCGCGTTCGTGTGACTCTGTTATTGGAGCACGTTTCTGACTTGTGTCGTAATCATGATCCTCTCAAGGATTTGTGTCGTTGCTCTGTTAATCGGACTTTTTACGTCCTCACGTCGGTGTATAGGGATGGTAGTCAACAGCCCGATGAAATACCCCTTGTAGGCCACTTCACTGGCGAGGTTCACTTTTGGTGGAAGAGGTTCTGATTCGTCCATGGTATCGATTGATGCCCTCGTTTCGGTACTGGTGGCCTCTTTGGTGTGCTGTGAGCGTTTTTAGGATAGTGCCGTGTTGCTTGTGTTTTTTTTGCATCGAGACAGGCTGTGGGTTCCCACCGCACCTTACGGACTACACCTGTTCCGTGCAAATTACGGTCGCGTGTGCAAAGTGGAGGCACCTACCGCACTGCAGCGGCTGAAAAGCAGGGGGGGGGGGGGGGGGGGGGAAGCAGGAAGGTCGTGTTATGGTTCATCTGTTTTTCGTTTATAATGTATTACAACACCGCCACCTAACAGTTTGTTGATAGTACATAAATACAAGAAAATTTTCTATAGGGCGTTATTCTGCAGATAATGCTGCAGGGGTACTAACGTCAAGTCCTTGATCACGTAACTGTTATAGCAACGATTCGTCTGTCGCACCTCGCGGTACCTTCTCGATGATAGCAGAGAGTGAGGGAGTCGTAACAGAAACTGTTTCTCAGCAGTTGGTGATAGCCCTTCTGCCCCATATATTTTTTGTTATTATTCTGTCAAAGGCTCTGGCGTAGGCTATAAAAACAACGCAGCTGCTGTAGTTCATCTCTCTTCTTTCCCGAATTATGTAGCTTGTAACTTACGGAATTTCTTGCCATTTTCAAGACTCTGTAAGTTTTCATGGTACCAACGCTCCGAAAATCAGTTGTGAAATTTTAAGACGTATGTGTGTGAAATTATAAGCGTTTATGTTAATTCTATTTTGTGTAAGGGAGAGAGGCGATTATTATTACCACCATGACGACCCCCGCGGATCAGCGCCTGATTTGGCGTCGGCTGTGGGGGGAGGTAGGGTAACTGAGATTCTTTGCGGATTGTAATTTATTGGCCGACATAGGCATGCAAGGAGGGAGCTGCTTCCGTGTTTAACACACCGTGCTTCGAACACTCGCAAGAACGCCACGAACAAATGTCGACAGCTTTGGCGGCCGCGCAAGGCCGAAAACAAAGGATGAGTCAAGAAGTAATCAAAGAATGTGAAATCTGGTGACGGATTCGGGACCTTTCGATGACGAACAAACCGCTGCTCTATCCATAATTTGCACATCAATTTCGTTTCGAAGTAGCTAAAAATTCAACGGCGAATGGAAGCACCTAAATAACTGCAGAAACGAAAGAAACCTCGGAATAATAAATCCATACATACAGAGGAATCGAAATCTGTAAACAGAATTCACCTACCGTTATTTTCAGAAGCATTAATAAACTGTGCAATGTGGTGGCGGTCGTTAAAGAAAGTCATGTCATGTCTTCTTGGTCTCGAGGCTCGCACGAACACAGAAAAGCTCGCGTCCCTACGGCCGAGGCTGCGCCAGGTTAGGAAACCTCTCGGACAAAAAGGAAGCAGCGAGTGCTATAGCCCAGCAGGCGTCAACTAATTATTTGACAACCCAGCAAGTAGGCACAAGAACTATTTTTTTGAGCAGTATGCCGACCAGCTAACGAAACCCCTAAGCATCGTCGCTCAGGTCTATTCTGTAAAGTGTGCTTCGGAGGTCCAACAGCTGCCGTCTCATCCGCGACCGCCTCTTGCCGGTAATTAGGCTCCTCCAAGCTACAGTTAAGTTTAACGGCGCGTAACGTCGGGAACAGTCTAGTAACAATGTCCGGATTCAGTCTCCGTTTCGTGATACTACGGGAGAGCAACAGCGCCAGCCATGCGATAATGTCACCGTAGTCTGTCACCCGCCTTTTCGTTGCCGTAACCTAGTGCTCGTGGTGCTCTCGGTTGTGTAGTTATTGATTAATGTTATTTGTATATGTAGTGCTGCGAATGTACCTGTCAGTGGAAGCTGCCCTAGGTTAAGAGTACGTTATTCTGTGCGAACTTCAGAATGTATCTCTTTGTGTCAGCTTCTAAACCGTTTATCAGAAATTGAATTTACCTTGATGCAAAACACCTTGTTATTCGTTTGTTTCTTATTATCCCAAACTAGTTTCTGCTACAAATATCACCATCATCAGTGGTATTTTTTAATCTAAAACATGCAGAAAATAGCATGATTGTACAAACACAGCAAAACATTATTACATTTTTACAATTCGTCTTTTGAAATATACTTTTCTATTGGTACTTTCATACTACCTTATTTGTTGTATGTTACAGCATGTTTCAAACAATTATTCGCGATGTTTGCGACGTATTTTCTGTGCTCTTTTTATATGTTACCGTCTTTTTACTTAGCGGGCATCATGTCATCTGCAACCTTATGAGCGGCTGTAAGTAAACGAATACTAAAAGGTGAACTTCGTATGTCAGCAGTATATACTTGGGATTGTGGTAGTGTTGGGGAAACCAGTTATTTGGTGTGTACTGAGCTGTTGCTTAGCTATTCGTGTACTCGCGTTCGTTCGATGGTATGTGGCTGCTTTTATGCACAGAAAAACAAAACTTTTGCACTTAGTTTCTGATTCAGAATATTACGCCATCTTGCTGTTCGCGCGTGTTGCGAAAGGCGTATCGCATGTGGCGAGAAAGGCTACGAAAAACTGTAGCGCGAATTACGACGACTTCTGTTCATTGCCCGATCTCGTGGTCGTGCGGTAGCGTTCTCACTTCCCACGCCCGGGTTTCCGGGTTCGATTCCCGGCGGGGTCAGGGATTTTCTCTGCCTCGTGATGGCTGGGTGTTGTGTGCTGTCCTTAAGTTAGTTAGGTTTAAGTAGTTCTAAGTTCTAGGGGACTGACTTTCTGTTCTGTATCCTTGGTCAGTTCTCACAGAGCGGTAAAAAGAGTGTTGTTGCAGAGTGTTGTGTTTTCATGTACTACATTTTTCCCTTCGATTATAGCCTTTTGTATGTAGTAATTTTCTTCTGTTGTTAGTTGTCGGTATAGACTGTTGCTGTTTCTTAGAGCGCGTAGATCGTTTTCGATATTAGTGGGGTTATGGTTTTTGTTCATTAGATGTTCTGCAAAAGTTGAATGTGTGCTGTCACTTTTTAGAGCTCCCATGTGCTCTGTGTACCTCGTTCAGAAATTTGTGCTTGTTTGTTCTATCTAGTGGGCCTGACAGGAGTTGCAAGTGAGTTGTTATATTCCAGCGTTATTGAATTTGTCTGAGTTTTTTTCTGACTGGTCTTACTCTTTTCTGAACTGTACTGTTTGTTCTGAATGTTATTGGGATCCCTTGATTTTTCAAGATGTTTCCTATTCTATGTGATGTTTTGTTATTGTATGGTAGTGTGTACCATCTCTTTCTTTTTTCTGAAGTGGTGTGGTCTGCTGTGTTGTCTGTGTGTACTGCATGTTTCCGTTTTACCTTGTTGTTGAGTTTGTCTATGTTGTCTGTTTTGTAGTCGTTTTGAACAGCAATTTGTTTGATTATATTTAGTTCCTGTGTGTAGTTTTCTGGTTTAAGAGGTGTTCTGTTTATCCCGTGGAGCATGTGTGTGAAACTGGCATATTTTGCACTGCCGGGTGGTTGGATGAGATGTGGATAACAGTGCTTACGGATGCGGGATTTCTGTAGATGGAGAATTCATGTTGGTGGTTGTTTCTTGTGATTGTAAGATCCAAGAAATTTAGTTTCTTGTTTTTCTTTTTTTTCTATTTCCATTGTGAAGTGGATTTGTGGGTGTATTGTGTTGATGTTACTGTGTAGCTCTTCTATACTGTTGTGTGTTTCATCTACGAGACAAATTATATCATCCACATATCGGTACAAGGAGGGTACAAAATAATCTACTGGAATGTTGCTTAAAACATGCTGTAACATACAACAATAAGGTAGTATGAAAGTACCAATAGAAAAATATATTTCAAAAGACGAATTGTAAAAATGTAATAATGTTTTACTGTGTTTGTACAACCATGCCATTGTCTGCATGTTTTAGATTAAAAAATCCCACTGATGATGGTGATATATGTCGCCGAAACTAGTTTGGGATAATAAAGAAATAAACGAATGACAAGGTGTTTTGCATCAAGGCGGACTCAATTTCTGATGTTACTGTTTGCCGCGCGGGATTAGCCGAGCGGTCTAAGGCGCTGCAGTCATGGACTGTGCGGCTGGTTCCGGCGGAGGTTCGAGTGCTCCCTCGGGCATGGGTGTGTGTGTTTGTCCTTAGGATAATTTAGGTTAAGTAGTGTCTAAGCGTAGGGACTGATGACCTTAGCAGTTAAGTCCCATAAGATTTCACACACATTTGAACATTTGTTACTGTTTTCTATGCAAACACGGACCAAATGGAAGAGTTCCAAGATAATATTATTGTTCTAAAGCGTTATTTGTATTGCGATTTCTACTACCTTCACCCAGTATTCATTCAAATCAGTGGCTCCCTGTAAGTAGGTTTGTAGTCGAAGCCTTCCGACAATCTGATACTGGTCAGGATAATAACATGAGATCACAATGCCCTATGCCTATCAATATTTATCTCGCCAGCTAACTGGGGCAACCTCTTTTCATTCAGGACGTCTGGGGACACGAAAACTGTGGCAGTCAGTTTAGGTGCGGGAGCGCACGTCGTGTCTTGTGTCCAGTGGCGGCCAGGAGGGGTCACTGCGCTGTTTTTCCGCTCGCGTGACGTGGGTAGGTACCGCAGTCGGCGCTCAGTGCCCGCTGCTGAGATGACAGCTTGCAGACATCATCGCGGTTCATGTTGGCGAATCTTTTGCCTCCCTCGACCGCCTCTCCTAACATGCTTTTGAAACTAATCATCTGCCGACCTGCCACGCGGTCTTCCTCATAAGCCATTCTCACACGGGACGAGGCAGCTCTACGCGGCTGGTCCCAGTGGAGGTTCGAGTCCTCCTTCGGGCATGGGTGTCTGTGTTTGTCCTTAGGATAATTTAGGTTAAGTAGTGTGTAAGCTTAGGGACTGACGACCTTAGTAGTTAAGTCCCATAAGATTTCACACACATTTGAAAATTTGAACGAGGCAGCCAACATTGTCGAGGGCGCGTGCGGAACATCAAACCTCACTAGGCACGCCGCCTGCGTCACATGGAACATGCTGATTAACGTGATCTGTGACTGTAGCGCTCTCCAGCAGCAGCTGTCGGCTATATGTGGCTCGGACATTCCACAGTTTGTTTACGAAAATAGATGCACGTAGAATTCTTATGTTAGCTCCATATGCGTTATCCATATGCTAGTCATAGTCTGTTGTAGGCATTAATAAGAACTTCAATATCCGTGAACACACTAGAAGATAAAAAAAGAATGTTCCAAGTCCAGTCAGTGAGGATATAAGCGTATAAAAGTTCGCAAAACCGGACAGACTCGCCATCTACACTATGCCGAACTTCTGCAACATACGACTTAATATTTTAAGCTGCAACAATCTGAAGGAAACGACAGTTACATGGCGCCTCGCATGCTCTACTTGTAGCGTTGAGAGTGTTTCTGCGTCTTATTGGTTGAGCCTTTCATTGCACATTGCCGAAACCTGGCAGAACTTATTTTGTGTAAATATGGCGGAACGAATTTTGTGTTTCGCGCAAGGCTATGGCTCCTCAATGTCAAATAGCACGAAGTGACGTCACAAATTTCGTACTGCTCCAAGTTAACGTTAGCTAACTCGTCCCGTGTGAGGACGGCTTAACCATCTCTTTCTTTGTCGTCCGCATGAGTGCTGACTTAGTCGTGAGTGTTGCCAGTTTCCTTCGTCTCTGCGCAGTCACGGCTGACCCCACAACTCACGGCCTTTGCAGTGTATCCAGTCTTTGGTGAAACCCACAATACTTTTGCAGAACTAACTCTGGTTGCGAGAATTTGCAAACAAGCAACATGTACAAAGTTACTAAAAAAGGAAAAACGAACTGGCTACAGAGTTGAATGGGCACCCACATTGTTTACGCATTTATGAATATTGAAAATTGCTGCAAAGTTCGTCAAAGTGTTTGTTGTGGATGGCAGTTCTTCACAAAACTTCACGAGTGTGCGCGGTCCTTTACTCAGTTTCGTTGGAGATAGTTCGGATGTAATGTAGCGCTGCGCCATAACGCTAGAAACGAAACTGGTCATCCCTTAGAATGTACGATTGCGAGCAAGATCCTTGACTATTCAAGTACTCTCTACCACATTGTCTTTTGTCATCCGTTTTTCAGCCTGGTTTAACGCGATCTTCCAAGATTTCCTGTTCAACCCTTCCACATCAGAGAAGTACTTATACCACACGTGTTCAATTATTTCTTGGATATTTTCCAATTTCTGCCTCCCCATAATTTTTTGCGCTCTACGGCTCACTGTAGTGCTACGGAAGTTATTCTTATTAATCTTTCGTGTGTACGGGCCCATACTCACTGTAAATTTACCAGAGGAAGTCATTTCCCTGTGTGGACTGTTAATCTGAAATAAATATATTATTTCATGGTCTGTTTATGCACACTGAAGTGACGAATAAAAATTTGTATAAAGGGCACGTCTCCTGCTCACCAGTCAGATGCTCAACCACTACACCACCATGGCACAGTGGCTTTGGACGACTGCATGGACTACTATAGTGGGCCCTCCTCCTCAATCCAAATTCACATTCACGCCTCTGCCCACGTGGTATTCCTATTTAAGACTTGAAAAAGCCTCTGGAACCATATATAGTTTCATTTGACTTTATTTCACAAAATAGCAATCAGCTAATTTCGCCCTCTTGTGCATTATCCAGCTACTTGGTGGTCAAAATAATATCAAAAGTTATAGCACCTTCAAGAAGCAACAAGAAATAAGAATCAAATTACATACATTAGCAACATACATAAGACTAAAAAATGTTATGTATACAGCATACAATGATATATTCCACACATCCGTGTGGGAAAGCAACGTATGATGGAATCTCTAATAAGGGTTTCGCACAACCGTAGTAGGAATGGACACAACTTATGTGCCTCAGTATTCGACATCACCCACACTAAAAACATGAAAAATAAAATTCATATGATGTTTGTGTCCAATGACACATCTTATTATTCCAGGTGTGAAGTCCATATGTTAAATGGAAACAGCACCACCCTTATGCATGTTTTATCACTGCGCCAGCATACAACACACGAAAATACGTTGATGTAGCTGTTAAAGTGTCGATACTCACGGCACACGTACACTATTTATCATAGACTTGGATTGTAGAGCGGCGCCGGCCGGAGTGGCCGAGCGGTTCTAGGCGCTACAGTCTGGAACCGCGCGACCGCTACGGTCGCAGGTTCGAATCCTGCCTCGGGCATGGATGTGTGTGAGGTCCTTAGGTTAATTAGATTTAAGTAGTTCTAAGTTCTAGGGGACTGATGACCTCAGAAGTTAAGTCCCATAGTGCTCAGAGCCAATTGAACCATTTTGTAGAGCGGCCACTGCTGGTAGCTTCGACAAGGAAGTCCGTATCTTCCACTTTCAGGGCTCGAGAGTGGCTCTCCGAATTATGTCACATATGAAACAGATAAATATCTTAAGAGTTGCTTACAAAAGTAATTTTGTATACATGTGAGATGGGATATAGAAAGGATTGGATCCTTTGACGTTTTATCGTCTGCTTATTTTAATTTTTTCGTTGGCCTTTTTATCCATTTTTTCCTGTTTTTCACGCTCCCTTCTTTGCGTTTCTTTCTGTCTTTGACTTTCGAACTTGCTTTCCATTATTGATTCGATCATTGAAGCCAGGTCACTTTTTTCAAAAACGGTAATAGTTTGCCCACTAGGACCGGCTTCTAAAACTTCAGTCGCGGCTGCTTCTGCCTCAGGACGTGTACCTATCGCGCGTGATCGTAATGGATAGGGAAGTCCATTCGAATCACCACCGTCATCTGCTTTTGTCTGTGTCGGCTGTTTACGGTCAGCCATGTTCGCGAATTATTTGTCAAACGTCAGGATGCTACAGATCTTATTTGTCATTGCAGTCAGTCGTTTGACTGTGACGTAGTGCTATGTCTTGCTGGGACCTGAGATGAAATTTTAACTGCGGGTAACAATTGACGTTCATGTACGTCACGAAGACAAGATGGTTCCTATTTATTACAAACAAATCAAATGACACACGTTTTACCACTTTTGAGCGTAACTATCCGCCATATTGTAAAATTTTTGCATTGGACTGATAACAATAACACACTTTCACTAAATTTAACTACCGAAGACTTGACTATGGAAAAAATGAAATAAAGCAGTTTAAAGGCGGGAAAAAACAGGGTTAAGTTTTGATCAACTCGAAAGATGCTACGTCACTACGAAAGCTTGGCTACTGCGTATGAAAATTTCACTTACTGTTTGCTGTCTTGATAGCTGGACCAGTGATGGGGTGGCGAGGCGTGGTGACTCGAGCGCACCGAGATTCCTCGAGCCTCTGGTTCTCAAGTAATTCTCGAGAAGCTCACGAGAAATGGCTCGGCGGCGTGTGCCGCTGCGCGCCAATTGGCTGCCACAACATACGTCGCGCCGCTGTTGTTTTATGAATTGAATGCCGCCGCTAGACAAACACGCTCGCTGCTCGCTGTGCTCGTAACTAGTATGTCTCAGGTTTCATTCGAGTAAAGTTGTTATTCAAATCAATATGGACACTCGAAAACGAACGTCATGGTGCTGGCAATACTTTACGGAGGATGGAGATAACGTTACTTGCAACAGTTGTCGTAAAAATCTCCGTAATGTATAACAAAATACAACGGGCATGATTAGTCATCTTAAACTGCACAATTTATCGAACAATAAAACAGCGACGTCCGTGGATACAGAGGCTCATTCTTCCAATAGTGCGAGGCAGACAAAATATCCAGGTACGTATGGTACAAAAAGTGAATTCCGTGCAAATGTTCGGAGAGAGTCCGAAGCGGTCCGCCACGCTTAAAAAACATTGATTTTTTAATAGTACTCCGATAATCTACAACATACCTCAAAATCAAACCCATACTATCCTAGCTTTTGCACTATACGATATGTAATTTTATTGGACTAGTTTTCGAGCATAACGTATCCCTTGCAGGTGCACTGATCTAAATCTTACGTTTCTCTTCATAGAGGGAAGTAAACGGCAACAAAAATTAGATGAAGCACTAGTGGCCATGATAACAGACGATTTTCAACCGCTTTCAATCGTCGAGGACACTGGTTTTCAAAGTTTTGTTTCACTGTTGGACTCAATACTCGATACCAAATCGAAAAAAGTTGCGCCTCATGATTGAGGACAATCACCATAAACAGAAAGAGGCTGTAAACTTGACCGTGGAAGATTCTACTTGTGTTTCTTTAACGACCGATATTTGGACCTCACTCAATAGTGAGGCATATATTGCTGTAACTGGTCATTTCATTAACACTAATTGGTGCCTGAAAGCTTTAGCTCTCGAGACATTCCGTTTCACGGAAAAGCATACAGCGCTAAATATTGGTGAGGCCTTAGATAACGTAATTTCAAAATGGAACATTGAAAACAAAGTTTTATGCATCAAAACTGACAACGCCAGTAACACGAAGGCAGCTCTACAACTTATTCACAGTGGCAACATAGATATGCAACATGCCTTGTTTAGCACACACCATCAATTTAGTTGTGAAAAGTTCTTTGAACAGCAACAGTGAGCTTTGCGTAATGCGGGAAAAGACCAGAAAAATTGTTAGCTATTTTAAAACAAGTTGCAATGCTAATGAAAAACTCCATGAGATCCAGGCTCTTATGAAAAAACCTGTTCATAAATTGATTCAGGAAACCGAAACCCGATGGAACAGTACGTTTTATATGCTACAACGTCTAGTGGAGCAAAAGGAATGCATTGCAGCCTGTTTATCATCTTTGTATTCAGGTGTAGAGAACCTTACAGCTCAGGAGTGGCAAATTTTGAGCGAATGTTTATGTGTACTAGAGCCATTTGAAGTGGTAACAAGTGAAATCTCAACTGAAAACTATACCTCTCTTTCGAAAGCTATTCCAGTAATTAGACAGCCAATCATAACCGTATGCAATGGGAAGCGGGCTACTACGACAGCGCAAGAGCTACAGCAACATCTGCACAACTCACTTATAGACCGGCTAGGATTAATAGAAACAAACAAAGAACATGCCGTTGCCACTGTTCTCGATCCAAGATTCAAAACGTTACCATTTACGAATCTCATTCATTCAAAACATGCCGTTGCAAGCGTAATTGCAGAGTGCACAAACGTGGTTGCTAACTACACTAGCCACGAGTACCATGTCTTACAAAACGCCATTAGTTCCTTATGGGCTTCTTTCGATGAAGAGGTTTCCAATAAAAATCTAATGAAAAGCGGTCGTGATAGCATAGACCTGGAAGTACAACGATATTTGGAAGAACTGTACCTACAACTCACGGATAATCCTTTACACTGCTGGGGAAAAAAAATGAAAACAGTTACCCAGGTCTAGCTGTCGTGGCAAAAAAATATCTTGCAATACCTGCAACTTCAATTCCCAGTGAAAGAATATTTTCAAAAACAGGACTATTTATAAACAAACAAAGAAGCAGCTAAAAGACCAATCGGTTAATAAAGTGATATTTCTAAACAAAAATCGACGGCAGTGTAGCAATGGGATGTAAAAATGCCTTGTGCTGAACAACTTTTGTTTCCCTTCTTTCTTCAGTAAGTAAACGCATGCACGCAGTTTCTCTACATAGAAGGCTATAGCACTTCTCTTTTACGTTTAAGCATGCATTCAAACATGCAGAATGTACAAGGTAATTTATTTTGCACGAATAAAGCTTCTGTTTTATGCAAATTCTGTGCTTTGTTTTAAACAACAATTCTATGATTTTGTCTTATGAGACATATACTAATACTTCAGTAAACATTAATGACGGTAGTACAGTTGATATCAATCATAGAATTTCAAAGTTTTCCGAGCACGTACGTACGACGAGTATGACCGCTGCGGCTCAGTGCTTCGTGTACTGAAGGTTTGCGCAGTTTCTCAGAGAGCGCAGCACTGTCAACTTCTCGAGCGTACCCGAGAAATTCTCGAGAAATTGCCTTCGCGTCGCGCGTTTCTCGAGCGCGATCATAGCCCATCCCTAATCTGTACTGCTGGATACTCGGGTTTTTATATTTCCTGCGTTCGTTCTTCCGGGTAGATTAAATGGTTATTCCCACCTCTGTTTCTCGGATGAATTGTATCCACATGAAAAAATGAAACAGTTATTAGAAAAAGCATGCAAATTTTAAACCCATTCATGAAATGATTTTTGAGCAAGTCCCTGTTCGGGCACCAAGTGTAGTGTTATAAAAAATATAGTGTTGAAGATATAATGAAGTTTTGTGTGTAACTTGGCAACAGGATCAGAGACTGATTGTATTGTCCTATCATAACAAGTCACTGTAGTGATTATTTCACCTGATAAATATTTTTGAAATACCTGACATTCTTTGGACATAGAGCAGGAGATTAATTTATTTCAGATGGGTAGGACGCAACATTATCATTTCGGCGCGTTTTCATGACCGCGATGCAGTCATACCCGGATCGACACTAAGGGACTAAAAGATTAACTGTCTTTAAAAGAAAACAACAGTACACAATTAAAAAGGGTTGGTTAGGAAATGATAGGAAAACGATAATGTTCCTCCTGCCTCAATGCTGCGTTCGCTCCATCAGCGTGATCGTAAGTTCTGGAGATAAACTGATACAGAATGATTAATATTCAAGTAATGAGGAAATGGAGATACTTAAGGTTAATTTGTCTAAATAAGTACACTTCATATATAACACGCGATTTTTAATGCTACGTACCTTTTTATATTACAGTTACAATACCTGGTGCGTATCAACAAAAACTTTGCACATATCAGGCAATACTCGAGATTAATGTCCCCTTGATGGTCCCTGTTCGTAATTAATTGGCAAAAAATGGCTCTGAGCACGATGGGACTCAACTGCTGTGATCATTAGTCCCCTAGAACTTAGACCTACTTAAACCTAACTAACCTAAGGACATCACACACATCCATGCCCGAGGCAGGATTCGAACCTGCGACCGTAGCAGTCGCACGGTTCCGGAATGCGCGCCTAGAACCGCGAGACCACCGCGGCTGGCTTCGTAATTAATTACATTAACATATATGTTCTCTGGCTGAGAAGACAATTAGCACATTTACAGAATATTTTCCACAAATTATAAAACACAGATTGCGGAACGCAGCAAGTCCGCGTCCGCCTTTGATGGAATACAAACAGTAAAAGGTGAAGCGCTCAAGACCTCATTTGTCTTGAAACAACAGACTTCTTTTTATATCATTAATCGATATGTGTACATAGAGATTTACAGCCGCCACGCAGGAGCGGCAAAGATAAAGAACAATACATTCAGTCGCTGCTATGCGACGGTTCATTTCTTTTACATTACAATTGTTTCATAACTTTAGGCCATCAGGCGTTTACTATTGAGCCTGCACCAATGTTTGTGAGGCGAAAATTACCAATATTACACCTGGATGACTGAATGCTCTCTCAAGACAGTCCTGTTTTCCGGCACTTGTTCATGGATGTGAGGTTGTTGTTGTTGTTGTTGTTGTTGTTGTCTTCAGTCCTGAGACTGGTTTGATGCAGCTCTCCATGCTACTCTATCCTGTGCAAGCTGCTTCATTTCCCTGTACCTACTGCAACCTACATCCTTCTGAATCTGCTTAGTGTACTCATCTCTCGGTCTCTCTCTATGATTTTTACCCTCCACGCTGCCCTCTAATGCTAAATTTGTGATCCCTTGATGCCTCAAAACATGTCCTACCAACCGATCCCTTCTTCTAGTCAAGTTGTGCCACAAACTTCTCTTCTCCCCAATCCTATTCAATACCTCCTCATTAGTTACATGATCTATCCACCTTATCTTCAGTATTCTTTTGTAGCACCACATTTCGAAAGCTTCTATTCTCTTCTTGTCCAAACTAGTTATCGTCCATGTTTCACTTCCATACATGGCTACACTCCAAACAAATACTTTCAGAAACGACTTCCTGATACATAAATCTATATTCGATGTTAACAAATTTCTCTTCTTCAGGAACGCTTTCCTTGCCATTGCCAGTCTACATTTTATATCCTCTCTACTTCGACCATCATCAGTTATTTTACTTCCTAAATAGCAAAACTCCTTTACTACTTTAAGTGTCTCATTTCCTAATCTAATTCCCTCAGCATCACCCGATTTAATTTGACTACATTCCATTATCCTCGTTTTGCTTTTGTTGATGTTCATCTTATATCCTCCTTTCAAGACACTGTCCATTCCGTTCAACTGCTCTTCCAAGTCCTTTGCCGTCTCTGACAGAATTACAATGTCATCGGCGAACCTCAAAGTTTTTACTACTTCTCCATGAATTTTAATACCTACTCCAAATTTTTCTTTTGTTTTCTTTACTGCTTGCTCAATATACAGATAGAATAACATCGGGGAGAGGCTACAACCCTGTCTCACTCCTTTTCCAACCACTGCTTCCCTTTCATGCCCCTCGACTTTTATGACTGCCATCTGGTTTCTGTAAAAATTGTAAATAGCCTTTCGCTCCCTGTATTTTACCCCTGCCACCTTTAGAATTTGAAAGAGAGTATTCCAGTCAACATTGTCAAAAGCTTTCTCTAAGTCTACAAATGCTAGAAACGTAGGTTTGCCTTTTCTTAATCTTTCTTCTAAGATAAGTCTTAGGGTCAGTATTACCTCACGTGTTCCAACATTTCTACGGAATCCAAACTGATCCTCCCCGAGGTCCGCATCTACCAGTTTTTTCCATTCGTCTGTAAAGAATTCGCGTTAGTATTTTGCAGCTGTGACTTATTAAACTGATAGTTCGGTAATTTTCACATCTGTCAGCACCTGCTTTCTTTGGGATTGGAATTATGATATTCTTCTTGAAGTCTGAGGGTATTTCGCCTGTCTCATACATCTTGCTCACCAGCTGGTAGAGTTTTGTCATGACTGGCTCTCCCAAGGCCGTCAGTAGTTCTAATGGAATGTTGTCTACTCCGGGGGCCTTGTTTCGACTCAGGTCTTTCAGTGCTCTGTCAAACTCTTCACGCAGTATTGTAACTCCCATTTCGTCGTCATCTACATCCTCTTCCATTTCCATAATATTGTCCTCAAGTACATCGCCCTTGTATAAACCTTCTATATACTCCTTCCACCTTTCTGCCTTCCCTTCTTTGCTTAGAACTGGGTTGCCATCTGAGCTCTTGATATTCATACACGTGGTTCTCTTTTCTCCAAAGGTCTCTTTAATTTTCCTGTAGGCAGTATCTATCTTACCCCTAGTGAGATAAGCTTCTAGATCCTTACATTTGTCCTCTAGCCATCCCTGCTTAGCCCTTTTGCACTTCCTGTCGATCTCATTTTTGAGATGTTTGTATTCCTTTTTGCCTGCTTCATTTACTGCATTTTTATATTTTCTCCTTTCATCAATTAAATTCAATATTTCTTCTGTTACCCAAGGATTTCTAGCAGCCCTCGTCTTTTTACCTACTTGATCCTCTCCTGCCTTCACTACTTCATCCCTCAGAGCTACCCATTCTTCTTCTACTGTATTTCTTTCCCCTATTCCTGTCAATTGTTCCCTTATGCTCTCCCTGAAACTCTGTACAACCTCTGGTTCTTTCAGTTTATCCAGGTCCCATCTCCTTAATTTCCCACATTTTTGCAGGTTACTGGGTAAAAATAATAATAATGTTGTTCACTGCGATAGCAAATATGGTGATTCACAGGATGATCCCCACACGGTCACCGCTCTCATTATCAAAATTGTCTTACAGGACTCCGCGGACTCTAAACATAAAAGGAAGGACCATCTAAAGGTGGACTATTATCTAATATCGTGCTGACTGTCCGTTCACGCCTCTATCTGATGCCTGCTTCGAATAAAACAACTCATAGTTTCTATGGAAGGTAGCGTGAGTGTGTGCGGCGCTATTTCTTCTTATCTGAGTGTTTTATTCTCACTTTGGGTAATTTCCAAGAATGATTGCATATCAAAGTCGCGGGGTTGAAACGATAAATGTCGAACTTGAGATTGTAAATCGATCACGCGACTCTGGTGGCTAGCGTTATGACCGATTATTTGTGATCGTCATTTTTATCTGTTTTCCGTCGTTCCCTTAATGCTCTAAGTTTCATACCTCCGCGAATTAATGGCAAAAAGGGAATTGTTCCGGTAGCGTACACATCACATGGACTTTCACAAGACGACAACACTGTCGACGAGTGAGGTAAATCCTTTGTACGAGGGTAATCAAAAAATAAAGTCTCTAATTTAAGTACATAGACCTGTTTATTTCTACAATGGTTTACATCAGTTTACAGAACATTTAGGTATTTTTCGACATAGTCACCATTTCTGTCGATGAATTTTTGTAGACGCTGTGGCAGTTTTTATATGCCCATGTTATACCAGCTCGCCGCCATGCTGTTCAGAAAGTTATGAACCTCTTCTTTCACATCGTCACCGGAGCTGAATCGCTTTCCGGCCAAATGTTCTTTTGACCTAGGGAACAGGTGATAGTCACTGGGCGCCAAAGCAGTACTATAGGGTGGGTGGGTGATTATGTTCCACTGAAACTGTTCCAGGAGCGCAACGGTTTGCCGAGCGACGTGTGAACGAGCGTTGTCATGGAGAATGTGTACGTCCTTGTTCAACATTCATCTTCTCCGGTTCTGAATTGCCCTATTGAGTTTTTTCAGTTTAACAGTACCTGTCAGCGTTAATTGTGGTCCCAGGGATTCAGCTCGACGATGTGATAGAAGAGGTTCATAACTTTCTGAAAAAGATGGTGGGAGCTGGTATGACACGTGCATACAAAAACTGCCACAGCGTCTGCCAAAATTCATCGACAGAAATGGTGATTATGTCGAAAAATAGCTAAATGTTCAAGCTGTAAACTGATGTAAACCATTGTAGAAATAAACAGGTCTATGTACTTATAAAAAAAAATTGGAGACATTACTTTTGGGATTACTCTCGTAATCACAGGTATTTTGTAACGGTCTTTTTTTTAACTGTTTTAGTGACCACCTTAAACATACGCATAACGCCCGCCGCCAGAGTCGCGTGATCGTTTGGACCCCGCGACATCGATAGGCAATCATTCTTGGAAATTAACTGGCTTTGTATGACCGAGTGACGTGGCGCAGTGGTTACACACTGGACTCGCATTCGAGAGAATGACGGTTCATATGGGCTTATGACATGAATTCTCTAAATCACTACACGCGAATGAAGGGGTGGTTCTTTTGAAAGGCACGGTCGATTTCCTTCCCCATTCTTGACACGATCTGAGCTTTCGTTTCCTCTCTAATGACATCCATGTTGAGCGGGACGTTAAACCCTAATCTTCCTACCATTCTTCCTTCCGTTGTGTAGGCTTTTGTGAATCCCCTGTCACAGCTACAACTATCTGGTGAACAGGCCACTACAGAACCTATATTACGGGATCGCAAGGTCGTTTCAAGTAACACCGGAACTAGGCACCGCCCCCCCCCCCCCCTTTTCTTCTCTTCCCCCTGCCTCTGAACTCTTCAAGTACATTAGATCACGCTGCAACTTTTACTCTGACGTACTAGAAGCATTAAGCGAAGAAAAAAGTACGATACCTGAAAGACGCGGGCAGGAGCGTGCGAAGCCTGACACAGCTCATTATGCACGCTGTGTTTTAAGCGAGTGCGCACGCAGGCGGTCGTTAAGTGGACCACTTCTGTCGTCGGCATAGTCACGACAGCTACCAACAAGGCAACGCTGTGTGACTCGTTACTACGAGGCACTTTTCACCCACTTCATCCCCATGTGTATACATAAAGTATAGGCTCTATATATCATAGAGCGAAATTCAAAGCAAAAACGCGACTCAACTGCGAATAGCCCAGGAAAGAGCTGCACTTCAGACAGAAAACTGAACTTATCCTGCGCCCTACATGAGAAATCACAGTGTTCATGTCCGGACGTATGGGTGTGGGGAGCTTACAGGGTGTTTCAAAAATGACCGGTATATTTCAAACGGCAATACAAACTAAACGAGCAGCGATAGAAATACACCGTTTGTTGCAATATGCTTGGGACAACAGTACATTTTCAGGCAGACAAACTTTCGAAATTACAGTAGTTACAATTGTCAACAACAGATGGCGCTGCGGTCTGGGAAACTCTATAGTAGTATATTTTCCACATATCCACCATGCGTAGCAATAATATGGCGTAGTCTTTGAATGAAATTACCCGAAACCTTTGACAACGTGTCTGGCGGAATGGCTTCACATGCAGACGAGATGTACTGCTTCAGCTGTTCAATTGTTTCTGGATTCTGGCGGTACACCTGGTCTTTCAAGTGTCCCCACAGAAAGAAGTCACAGGGATTCATGTCTGGCGAATAGGGAGGCCAATCCACGCCGCCTCCTGTATGTTTCGGATAGCCCAAAGCAATCACACGATCATCGAAATATTCATTCAGGAAATTAAAGACGTCGACCGTGCGATGTGGCCGGGCACCATCTTGCATAAACCACGAGGTGTTCGCAGTGTCGTCTAAGGCAGTTTGTACCGCCACAAATTCACGAAGAATGTCCAGATAGCGTGATGCAGTAATCGTTTCGGATCTGAAAAATGGGCCAGTGATTCCTTTGGAAGAAATGGCGGCCCAGACCAGTACTTTTTGAGGATGCAGGGACGATGGGATTGCAAGATGGGGCTTTTCGGTTCCCCATATGCGCCAGTTCTGTTTATTGACGAAGCCGTCCAGGTAAAAATAAGCTTCGTCAGTAAATCAAATGCTGCTCTCATGCATATCGCCGTCATCAATCCTGTGCACTATATCGTTAGCGAATGTGTCTCGTGCAGCAATGGTAGCGGCGCTGAGGGGTTGCCGCGTTTGAAATTTGTATGGATAGAGGTGTAAACTCTGGCGTATGAGACGATACGTGGACGTTGGCGTCATTTGGACCGCAGCTGCAACACGGCGAACGGAAACCCGAGGCCGTTGTTGGATCACCTGCTGCACTAGCTGCGCGTTGCGCTCTGTGGTTGCCGTACGCGGTCGTCCTACCTTTCCAGCGCGTTCATCCGTCACATTCCCAGTCCGTTGAAATTTTTCAAACAGATCCTTTATTGTAGCGCTTTTCGGTCCTTTGGTTACATTAAACCACCGTTGAAAACTTCGTCTTGTTGCAACAACACTGTGTTCTAGGCGGTGGAATTCCAACACCAGAAAAATCCTCTGTTCTAAGGAATAAACCATGTTGTCCACAGCACACTTGCACGTTGTGAACAGCACACGCTTACAGCAGAAAGACGACGTACAGAATGGCGCACCCACAGAATGCGTTGTCTCCTATATCTTTCACATCACTTACAGCGCCATCTGTTGTTGAAAATTGTAACTATTGTAATTTCGAAAGTTTGTCCGCCTGAAAATGTACTGTTGTCCCAAGCATATTGCAACAAACGGTGTATTTATATCGGTGCTCGTTTAGTTTTTATTGCCGTTTCAAATATACCGGTCATTTTTGAAACACCCTGTACCTACTCCAGTTCCTATTATTTGGTTTCAAGATCACATATTATTACTTCGTTCCCCGATCTCGAATAATTTTTTTTCATCCATTGTATGCTTCAATATTGTGACAACAGCTTGCAGCCGGATGTAAAGGAGCGTTGTTGCAGTTTAAAACGCCTATGTAAGAAATGTATACCGTATACCTTCATTGTGTGGTCCAACCTCATCCATGTATTTAATTCCCACATACAACACAGGAGTCCTTCACAGAGTTAAAGACGATCTTTGCGTCGAGAAAACACAATGGTGCCATAAAATCGCAACACCAAGGAGATGTGCGACACAAACGAAAGTTGATAGGCGTGTTCCTAAATCTGAAAGATAATGTCTATTATAATTCCGCTTCAGTAGCATAAATGTGGAGCATCTAGAGCCGTTGTGGGGATACAAGTCAGGTTTTCTTTAAATGCACGATGTAACGGTCGTGAGCATTCATTACCTTTGAGATTAAACGTGGTGAGTTTATGACAGTCAAGAATGCCTTTAAGGCGACAAAGACGCCTTTATTAACACCTCACTGAGTTGAATGAGACCGTATGAAGTGGCTACGGGAAGCTAGATGTTCTTTCTGCGATACTGCAGAAAAGCTTGACAGGAATATAGTCACTGTACATGATTGATGGCAGGAGCGGGCACTGGAAAGTACGTCCGCAAGGAGACCGGACTCCGGATGCCCACGTGGCTCTAGCAAGAGGGACGACCATCGTGTTCAGCGTGTTGCTCTGGCACATCGTACTGCATCTGCAGCAGAAACTTCAGTGACAGCTGGCATCACACAAACACAACGAACTGTTGGAGATCGGACAGCTCCGAGCCAGACGCCCTGTAGCGTACATTTCACTGAGACAAACTACCATCGTTTATGATTTCAGTTGTGCCAAGCTAGATCTTACTGGAGGACAGTATTTTCTGATGAAATTTTCTTCTGCTTCGGAGCCAATGCGAGACAAATTCGATCTACACCTGGAGTTATAGTCTGGGATACGATTTCGTATGACATCAGGAGCACTCTCCGGTAATCCCGCGCACACTGACTGCAAATTCGCACCTCAGTCGTGTGATTCGACCTGTTATGCTGTCATTTATGAGCAGCATTCCTGGTTTTTTTTTCAAAGAGGATAACGCTCGCCCACTGTTGTAACCCAGCATGGTCTACCGACTGCTGCGCCAGATTAGCCGAGTGGTCTAGGGGCTACAGTCATGAACTGTGCGGCTGGTCCTGGCGGAGGTTCGAGTCCTCCCTCGGGCGTGGATGTGTGTGGTTGTCCTTAGGATAATTTAGGTTAAGTAGTGTGTAAGCTTAGGGACTGATGACCTTAGCAGTTAAGTCCCGTAAGATTTCACACACATTTAACATTCTACCGACTGTCGACATGTTGCTTTGACCTGCTCCGATAGAGCGCATGTGGGACGTCATCGGACGACAACTCCGGCCTTAACCACAAACATCATTAACCGTCGCGGTATTGACCGACCAAGTGCAACTGGCAGGGAACTCCACGCCATAACCTGACAACCGGCATGTTTACAACACAATGCATGTACGTTTGCAAGCTTGCGTTCAACATTCTGACTGTTACACCGGTTATTAATGTATCAGTATTTCACGTTTGCAGTGGCTTATCTTGCGCTTACCTGTGATCTTGCAATGTTAATCAATTAACTATGTTACCTAGACAAATTTATTCTCAGTGTGTCTTTATACACTCCTGGAAATTGAAATAAGAACACCGTGAATTCATTGTCCCAGGAAGGGGAAACTTTATTGACACATTCCTGGGGTCAGATACATCACATGATCACACTGACAGAACCACAGGCACATAGACACAGGCAACAGAGCATGCACAATGTCGGCACTAGTACAGAGTATATCCACCTTTCGCAGCAATGCAGGCTGCTATTCTCCAATGGAGACGGTCGTAGAGATGCTGGATGTAGTCCTGTGGAACGGCTTGCCATGCCATTTCCACCTGGCGCCTCAGTTGGACCAGCGTTCGTGCTGGACGTGCAGACCGCGTGAGACGACGCTTCATCCAGTCCCAAACATGCTCAATGGGGGACAGATCCGGAGATCTTGCTGGCCAGGGTAGTTGACTTACACCTTCTAGATCACGTTGGGTGGCACGGGATACATGCGGACGTGCATTGTCCTGTTGGAACAGCAAGTTCCCTTGCCGGTCTAGGAATGGTAGAACGATGGGTTCGATGACGGTTTGGATGTACCGTGCACTATTCAGTGTCCCCTCGACGGTCACCAGAGGTGTACGACCAGTGTAGGAGATCGCTCCCCGCACCATGATGCCGGGTGTTGGCCCTGTGTGCCTCGGTCGTATGCAGTCCTGATTGTGGCGCTCACCTGCACGGCGCCAAACACGCATACGACCATCATTGGCACCAAGGCAGAAGCGACTCTCATCGCTGAAGACGACACGTCTCCATTCGTCCCTCCATTCACGCCTGTCGCGAAACCACTGGAGGCGGGCTGCACGATGTTGGGGCGTGAGCGGAAGACGGCCTAACGGTGTGCGGGACCGTAGCCCAGCTACATGGAGACGGTTGCGAATGGTCCTCTCCGATACCCCAGGAGCAACAGTGTCCCTAATTTGCTGGGAAGTGGCGGTGCAGTCCCCTACGGCACTGCGTAGGATCCTACGGTTTTTGCGTGCATCCGTGCGTCGCTGCGGTCCGGTCCCAGGTCGACGGGCACGTGCACCTTCCGCCGACCACTGGCGACAACATCGATGTACCGTGGAGACCTCACGCCCCACGTGTTGAGCAATTCGGCGGTACGTCCACCCGGCCTCCCGCATGCCCACTATACGCCCTCGCTCAAAGTCCGTCAACTGCACATACGGTTCACGTCCACGCTGTCGCGGCATGCTACCAGTGTTAAAGACTGCGATGGAGCTCCGTATGCCACGGCAAACTGGCTGACACTGACGGCGGCGGTGCACAAATGCTGCGCAGCTAGCGCCATTCGACGGCCAACACCGCGGATCCTGGTGTGTCCGCTGTGCCGTGCGTGTGATCATTGCTTGTACAGCCCTCTCGCAGTGTCCGGAGCAAGTATGGTGGGTCTGACACACCGGTGTCAATGTGTTCTTTTTTCCATTTCCAGGAGTGTATTAATTATTTTCCGTTTTACGATTTTTTCCCGTCAGAATAAGTTTACACCGCATATGATTTGTTCCTTTATGGTGATGGTGAGGCCTGGGTGGATGGTGACTGTTAGAGTAATGAAGAAGATATGAACATAGCCTGGCCCGCTAACAGCGCGCGTTAGCGTGCCCCTTCCAGGATTCGTGGAGGCGCGCTGGCCCCGGCGGATTAACAGTGAAGAGCCCTGTGCCTGGATGCGATTTTTAGGCGATTTCCCACACCATAATAGGTGAATACCGAGCCGAGACCCACGGTCCGCCTCAGTTACACGATACGCAGATATTTAGAAAACGTTCGCACACTTTCACATTGAATAAAACTACAGGCAGACAGTTAGGGTACACAAATTCCGTCCCTGTACGGAAATGGGCGGCGACAGGAAGGGCATCCGTACACACTCTACCATTTAGACAGTGACATCGAAAAATTAACAATATAGGAGATAAAGACCAGGAAAAGGAAGAAGAAAGAGGTATGAATGTGACAGACTCGGCAAAATCAGCCAATATAATCAGCTGTTATCCTTGAGTATAATCGTAGCAAGACTAGTGTCGTTGTGTAGCCATAAAGTTCTTGCGCCAACGTACCTACCGGCTCTAAGGAATGTGCACGTCGGAAATTATAATAGACAGCGAAGGACGTTCAATTGTAGGAAGACATTGGATTCACCACAGTAAATTATGTTACTCCGGTCCATTTGGTTAGTAAAACTCTACATAGTTTAGGGAACAGATATTTCAAGGAAATAGCGTCACGAAACCTGTTAAACAAGAATTCAATCGAGCGTAGATGACTCTGGGGCTAGAATGGGAATATAAATACTAGCGCAGTTTACAAAGAAAAATTGTTAATGGCGAATTTGAAACCGTTAGCAACAGGCCAATCGCTTTGTGTAAAGAGAAATAGAATAACTTGTCCGATTGGACAGAGGGTCATACTGTGTGCATGTGCCTTATACCTAGAAAGAAAAGCAAATGGAAGATCTGTTAGATGACGGTCAGTTCGGCTGTAGGAAAAGTAAAGGTACCAGAGACGTTTTTTAAGATGCCGTGGTTGATAATGGAAACAAGAATGAAAAACAATCAAGACACGTTCATAGGATATGTTAACCTGGAGAAAGCAATGTAAAATTATGTAAGATCTCCGAAATACTGAGAAAAATGGGGGTGAGGTTTAGGGAAAGACGGGTAATGTACAATATGTGCAAGAATCAAGAGGGAATAATAAGAGTGGAAGACCAAAAACGAAGTGCAGGGATTAAAAAGGGTGCAATACAGGGATTCGACAGTCGGCCTTACTATTCAGTGTATACAAAGGAGAAATGATGGAAACAAAAGGAAGTTCCAAGAGCGCAACTAATATTCAGGGTGAAAGGATATCAATGATAAGATTCGCTGACCACATTGCTATCCTCAGAGAAAGTGAAAAAGAATTACAGGACCTGCTGAGTGGTATGAACAGTCTAATAAGTAAAGAATATAGATTGAGAGTAAACTGAAGAACGAAAGTAATGAGAAGCAGTGTAAATTAGAACAGCGAGAAACTTAACATGAGGATTGGGGATCACGAAGTAGATGAAGTTAAGGAGTTCTGGTAGCTAGGCAGCAAAATAACCCATGATGGAACAAGGAGGACATCAAAAGCAGACTAACACTGCCAAAAAGGACATTCCTGTCCAAGGGACAGTGGCGGCTGCTGTGTGAGAGCACAAAAGCACGTGAACAAATTAACTTTCGACGACTTGCGGATTTGTTCGTTATTTTTCTTTGAATGGTGTTAAACGCAATTTAGATGCTGCAATCTGAAAGACATAGCACTTAAATTTGCCACGCTATTGCTCCGTGAAACTTGGCATCAGAGTCGCGATCACACCTTCAGTTGCTAACGTTTTTTAAGGAGCTTCTGTGCATAAACAAGTGCACGGTTCATGATGTGTACAGCTAGCCCTTGCCACTCAACTAGAAGTTTACGTCAGTGTCACCGGGTGGTAGCATCCTGCTAGATGATAGCGTCCCCCCCCCCCCCCCCCCCCAAGATACGAATTTGCTCTTTGCAGTGATCCTTTTGAGGCTATGAGTATCATAATGGCCTAAAGCACATCACCGTCGGCTGTGAGTTTGAAGCATTGATTCATGTTTCAGAAATCTCTTGATCTTATGTTGAGTCAGGTTTACCTGTGCAGTAGGCCCGCATTGTATACATGAAAATTCACGGAAAACTGTGTCATGGGTTAAATGTGGGATCGACGGCTGTTCGCTTTAAGCCTTATGGATCTCAGCCCCTCACTTGTATTCTGATGAAGCGACCATATTGGTAGTCATTACTACTTGAGTTTAATCATTTCCAATAACGGCACTTTTTGTTTGGAGTTGGTTGTTTACTGTGCGGGAATCGGCTGCAGTGTAAACATGACCTACGTTGACTCTAGTTTAAATGCTAACAGAAAAGTAAAGCTGCAAGTTCGTTCCACGGTCCGGTACACAGCTTTTAGCTGCCAGGCAATTTCATATCAGCGCACACTACGCTGCAGAGTGAAACCTGGTTCTAGGAACAGGAAAGTAAATTACCGGGAAAAGTTAGTCGCAAAGGAACTAGGTCCTCCGAGAATAGATACTTCGACTGAGGGAGTGTCGAAATCAAATAATCATGTCTACAGAACAACTTTTAACAAGGAAGTGTACAGTTAGCACCAGTTGTTGTATGGGTACAGCGTACGAATATTTGATTTTCAACCCGGAAGTAAATTCGTGAACTAATACATCTGTTACGGATATTGTGCATTTTTCTGAAAAATGGAAAAAACAAGAAAATTACCACTTAAACAAAAATGCTAAATGGAGAGTTGCCAAAGCTTCCTCATTATTTCGTTATTGCCCTAAATTGTACATCGTTATGTACAAAAGAACACAATTCAACAAAAGCAACTCTTTCTTTTGTCAGATAACGTATGCATTTTATTATTATTATTATTATTGTTATTATTATTAATTGGCGAGGAAAGGAATATATGGAAAACACTGACAAGAAGAAGGGAAAGGGTGGTAGGACATCTGTTAAGACATCGCGAAATAACTTCCGTGTTACTAGAGAAAGATGTAGACGGTAAGAACTGTGGAGGAAGACCAGACATTGGAATACATCCAACAAACAACTGAGGACATAGGTTTCAAGTGCTACTCTGAGATGAAGAGGTTGAGTCAGGAGAGGAGTTCGTGGCGGGCCCCGTCAAACCAGTCAGATCACGGATGAATACAAAAGATAAAAAGAAAGAAAACACGATAAACTTTGAGCGTTTATCGACAGTGTCTTGAGGAGGAAATGAGGAACGGAACCTAAATCCGAAAACGTATTCCAATGATTCTACAAAGCGTCCATTATTTGCGGTTCACCAACGTACAAACTCGTGCTTTCTGCCGAATGATTTACTAAGCAGCGCAGCAGGTGTTATTATCCAAAACTTGTAAATTCTATCGCGTCGTTGAATGACGTGAGATGTTGTCCTTAGTTTTTTCCTCAAGACCCTCTGAATAACCCGTCGAAATTTCTCGTTATCGTATTCTTACAACATATATAAAGAGTGTCTTATAATTAACAGCGGAAGCTAATATAGGATTAAGATGGACGATTGTGGAATGAAAAACCTTCATGTGAAAATCGGACCGCCAACGACACGTTTGCGAGATAGTTACGAAGCTGTGGTTACGATCCGCCACTGTCTTCGACAGAAAGGACTCTTCTAATTAGTAAAATTGTGTCTGAAATGTAAACTTCTCGATTAAGTCCCTGTCTAACTTGTCTCAAATTTCTCCCCAGACCCTTGGTTGGAAATTGTCGTAGATTTTGGTGCTGACGTAAGACGACATCTAACGTGTTAGTACGGACCAACATTGAGAGGTCGAACCGGGCCCGCATCATGAACTCTGCGATCAGCTGACCTCAGTCGTATGAACTTCCCTATTTGGCGTCATCACCACTCCCTTCGATAAGACTGAAGAATTGGAGCAGAGAATTGAAGAGATTTGTCGAGGCTAATTGGAACTGTCTGAAATATTTGTAACTCATTGCAATAACGAGTGTAGTTTTGGCTCTAAATGCGAGGACGAGTCATGGCACACCTGCTTCAACAACCACAAGCGTACAGTAAATTGCTACACGTAAAGTTGACGTTGGCCATGGGTGAAATTAGAGCTCAATTATATAATGCTTTAACCAACATGTTTAAATTTCAGAAACATATGTACTAGCTATGAGAATATTCATTATTTCATACCGAAATCAACGACGGCCTGTAACTGAACTTCCACAATTACGTCAAAAATGGTTCGTTTTCGAGCTGATGCCTACTAAAATGTATTTGCTGCTATTATCGCATTCTTCTCGTTTTAGCTTTTAATTATGATACATGCTGTATTTGCCATCAGTCACACTTTGACGCTTTCAGAAATGCAAAAGATTAGAGTTACTTCTACTTACCATGTTTTTTGAACAGCGTTAAAGTGATACAAGAATATGCATCGTTGAAAAAGAAATAAAAATAGAAAAACCACTTCGTTTCCACGTAGATGAGTGAAATACGTTTTCCAGTCATGGAAATTAATGCATCGATGGATAGGTACGCGTAACAGAAACGGAAGCAGAGGCAGAAATAGATACATTTCCAGCCAAAGACGTTAGTGTGCAGTAAACCAGTGGATAAGTTCTCGCATGCAGATGTCCTACTGGACGCAGTGTTAGGCATTTCGACTCCCCAAAGCAGGGTCCCATACCATGCAGCAACACTCCAGAAAAAGACGAATAAGCTTAGTATAGGTAGTCTACTTAGTACATTTGCTGTATCTTCTAAGTGTTCTGCCAATAAAACGGTCTTTCATTCGCCTTCCCCACAATACTTTCAATTTTCACTTCTTAAGCAGTGTTCCAGATTTTAGGTTTTCAATTCATTACAATAACGGAGGTGTTCGAACGAATTTGGAGACACCGTATTAGCCATGTAACAGGCCAGTATCAAAAAAATTCTGACGGAAATCACGTGGGAGATTTTGTAAGAGGTACAATTTTCTTTCCGCTAAGCACTGTTGGGAAAATTGAAAGCACGGATATTCTCAGACAAAATTCACACTAGAACCCTAATAACAAGAAAATAGACATGTCGCAAGAACACACATTTTTTTCCAATTCTCACGCAACAAATGGAATGAGAAAGGACACAAGGGTACGAAGTAGACCTAGCCTTCGTTATATTCTAGGTCTGCTAGCCGAGTATTGATTGGCAGAATGTAATTTCGTCTATTAAGACTAGACCGACAATATGACAAAAGTCTTCCATCAGTTTTCTCTTGCATTCTTCTCCCTATTCCATAAACCGGTAACCGTTTACTTCGTTGCGGCTATGATTCAGAATACGTTTACTCCTGCATTTTAAGCAACACGCAACCTGCAATGCAGAGCTGTTTTGCTTGCAGCATACTGCGTGCTTGGCACGGCGCTCACAGCCGAACAAATTGTAACAAGGGACTCGACATACTGGCGTATTCAAGGTTTGCGGCGACAGCATGTCAGAGGCAGAAAAACTTATCACGACCGACTAGGTGTTTGTCTGAGTTTCAGAAGACTTTTTCTATGGTGGTTTGTTCCTTATATCTAAGTAAGTATCACTTTTACTTCATTTGATGTACTAGGAAAAACTCTTCATAATGACATAGCTGTGAAACGTACTGTGTTAACTAACATGTAACTTAGAAGTTTAAAAACACGAGGCAAAGTCATTCTATCGGCATTGGAATATCCACTATTGGGCTAACGCTTATTGCAACTGCGCCAGAATCGCGCTCACCCATGAAGTGGAAATGGCCGGCAAGAACAAGTGTGATTACATTTTACAATCTATCACGGCTGGAAATGTCACTCTTATTAATTCATTCCACTCTGCTATGCCCTGTTCGAACGAAGTTCTTGCTGGAACCCATCATTTTGTCCCCATCTGCGGAAGACTTTTTCAAAGCAGTTCGTTTAGATTTTTCGAAAATCCGATGCACGCCTTTGCTCGCTACGGACTGCAGTAAAACTCTGTTTTGGGGGTGCTCCCGCGCTGAAATGTAGCGTCACGTATTTCGAAAAATCAAGTGCAATTGGCCGTTGTCGGATGCTTCCGTCCGCTATTGCTATCACCCCATGGTGAAAGACTGCTACACATCTTCATCAGCACTGGAATCCAGATACCATTCAGTTTCACTCATTGCTCCTTCCGACTAAAATTACTGTGGTGTTTACTCTCTGTATTATCTGTCAACTTGTCCGTTTATGGCTATCAGTATCTAAGCAAAGCATGATCTGCCTGTCTCACGCATTTTGCAGGTACCCTTGTGTTGCTGTAGTAGAGACCTTGTGAGTGATGAGAAAGACACACCATGGTTCGACAGCCGCGTCTGAAAACTGCTGCGAAAGCAAAGACCTGTAGACAAGGAAAAACTGAAGAAAGCCGAATATAGTGTAACAAGAGACATGCATGAAACGTTCATTATACGGTAAAGCTCTACCTAACGATCGGACAGAAAATCCTGAAAATCCTTTTGCATTACACGCAGAGAAGTTGCAGCATTAGAAGACTGTCGTGGAATGAAGGAAGACCTGCAAAGGTTCGACAACATAAATCCGTGTAATATATTGCGCGTAAATAGGCAGAAAGATCCGTTGTTGTATGTTTACACTATTACCAACAAACCACTGAAAGCAACCATTGTTGTTGATGTGATCTTAAGTCCTGAGACTGGTTTGATGCAGCTCTCCATGCTACTTTATCCTGTGCAAGCTTCTTCATCTACCAGTACCTACTGCAACCTACATCTTTCTGAATCTGCTTAGTGTATTCATCTCTTGGTCTCCCTCTGCGATTTTTACCCTCCACGCTGCCCTCCAATACTAAATTGGTTATCCCTTGATGTCTCAGAACATGTCCTACCAACCGATCCCTTCTTCTGGTCAAGTTGTGCCACAAACTACTCTTCTCCCCAATCCTATTCAATACTTCCTCATTAGTTATGTGATCTACCTATCTGATCTTCAGCATTCTTCTGTAGCACCACATTTCGAAAGCTTCTATTCTCTTCTTGTCCAAACTATTTATCGTCCATGTTTCACTTCCATACATGGCTACACTCCATACAAATACTTTCAGAAATGACATCCTCACACTTAAATCAACACTCGATGTTAACAAATTTCTCTTATTCAGAAACGCTTTCCTTGCCATTGCCAGTCTACATTTTATATCCTCTCTACTTCGACCATTATCAGTTATTTTGCTCCCCAAATAGCAAAACTCCTTTACTACTTTAAGTGTCTCATTTCCTAATCTAATTCCGTCAGCATCACCCGACTTAATTAGACTACATTCCATTATCCTCGTTTTGCTTATGTTGATGTTCATCTTGTATCCTCCTTTCAAGACACTGTCCATTCCATTCAACTGCTCTTCCAAGTCCTTTGCTGTCTCTGACAGAATTACAATGTCATCGGCGAACCTCAAACTTTTTATTTCTTCTCCATGGACTTTAATACCTACTCCGAAGTTATCTTTTGTTTCCTTTACTGCTTGCTCAATATACAGATTGAATAACATCGGGGAGAGGCTACAGCCCTTTCTCACTCCCTTACCAACCACTGCCTCCCCTTCATGCCCCTCGACTCTTATAACTGCCATCTGGTTTCTGTACAAATTGTAAATAGCCTTTCGCTCCCTGTATTTTACCGCTGCCACCCTTAGAATTTGAAAGAGAGTATTCCAGTCAACATTGTCAAAAGCTTTCTCTAAGTCTACAAATGCTAGAAACGTGGGTTTGCCTTTCCTTAATCTTTCTTCTAAGATAAGTCGTAAGGTCAGTATTGCCTTACGTGTTCCAGTATTTCTACGGAATCCAAACTGATCTTCCCCGCGGTCGGCTTCTGCTAGTTTTTCCATTCGTCTGTAAAGAATTCGCGTTAGTATTTTGCAGCAGTGGCTTATTAAACTGATTGTTCGGTAATTTTCACATCTGTCAACACTTGGTTTCATACATCTTGCTCACCAGCTGGTAGAGTTTTGTTATGACTGGCTCTCCCAAGGCCGTCAGTAGTTCCAATGGAATGTTGTCTACTCCGGGGGCCTTGTTTCGACTCAGGTCTTTCAGTGCTCTGTCAAATTCTTCACGCATTTCGTATCTCCCATATCGTCTTCGTCTACATCCTCTTCCATTTCCATAATATTGTCCTCAAGTACATCGCCCTTGTATAGACCCTCTATATACTCCTTCCACCTTTCCGCTTTCCCTTCTTTCCTTAGAACTGGGTTTCCATCTGAGCTCTTGATGTTCATACAAGTGGTTCTCTTTTCTCCAAAGGTCTCTTTTATTTTCCTGTAGTGAGATAAGCTTCTACATCCTTACATTTGTCCTCTAGCCATCCCTGCTTAGCCATTTTGCATTTCCTGTCGATCTCATTTTTGAGACGTTTGTATTCCTTTTTGCCTGCTTCATTTACTGCATTTCTATATTTTCTCCTTTCATCAATTAAATTCAATATTTCTTCTGTTACCCAAGGATTTCTACTATCCCTCGTCGTTTTACCTACTTGATCCTCTGCTGCCTTCACTACTTCATGCCTTACAGCTATCCATTCTTCTTCTACTGTATTTCCCTCCCCCATTCCTGTCAATTTTTCCCTTATGCTCTCCCTGAAACTCTGTACAACCTCTGGTTCTTTCAGTTTATCCAGGCCCCATCTCCTTAAATTTCCACCTTTTTGCAGTTTCTTTCAGCAACCATATACATTAAATATTAAGGAGCTGTTTAAGGTGGCACGACCACGTAAAACTATTCGCAGATAAGGCAGATGCCTGACAGATACTCATTGGAAGAATCATCACGAAGTGAAATCCCCAACGTAGGAGGTAGCTTACAGAACCCTTTTTCGATCAATACTTGAACATGGATCGTGAGACTGGGACCGCTTACCATGTGGGATTCATAAACACTGAAGATCCTGGGTTGAGCAGCTTGTTAAGTCACAAATTCGTTCAGGAAGCGCGAAAGCGTCATGGAGATACCTAGCCAGTCTCATTGGTGATACATATTGCCCGTCAGCAGGGGATCCGTACCAGATAGGGCTGGAAACTATGTTTCCATGAGGTATGTAAAACCGAACTCACAAGACAAAACTATTTGGTACATGACCGCTGCTCGAGTGATAGGGTCGGGATCACACTCTGATGCCGACCGCTGTCAGTCAAGCAGCGGTCATATACCAAATAGTTTTATCTTGTGGCGTTGTATCGTTATATCCAAATGGTTTATAAATGTTAATCTACATTCAGATCCGATGGTGGCACTTTTAGTGTGTTGAAACCTGTTATCCAGTAAACAGTATTTAAGCGATCTTGGCTTTTGAATTATTTCGTCAACATAGTGATCGACTCACTACACACTATGTGTTCACTGCTTCATAATGGATGTTTGCCATCCGAAAACTTTGGTTAACAGATGGCAATGAGCAAGCGAGACTTTAGACTGGTGATTATAATCACTATCCGTACATGAAACACTGACTTATATCTCAGTCTAGAGTAGCTACGTTACCGCGGTCACTGGCGTGTCGAAAGAAAGGGATTGGGCCACCACTGGATAGAACATGTAACAGATGGCAATGAGCAAGCGAGACTTTAGACTGGTGATTATAATCACTATCCGTACATGAAACACTGACTTATATCTCAGTCTAGAGTAGCTACGTTACCGCGGTCACTGGCGTGTCGAAAGAAACGGATTGGGCCACCACTGGATAGAACATGTATGTACGCCATAACAAACTGTGTCTGACAGTATCTGGATTGTTTGTCGCATTAGGTATCACATATTACATTCTGCATCCAGAGTTTGCATTATTTTTCGTTAGTGGTCTTCTCAACCATTAACTCTGGTCTTGCGCTTTAATGCCTTCGCATTTTATTTTTGTATGGTTTCTTACCACAAATTGTGTGGCAACTGGGAAAACATTATTCCTGATGCAACAGCCCATATACTTGAAGTTTCATAACAATTACTATCTCATGCATCTGTAATTGTATACGGTCAACTACCTGAAAGTGGATGAATAAATAGCCTTTAAGAAAGAATATTTTAACAGAGGTAAACTATGTTTACTGCCACATAATTTCTTAATTCACATGTTTTTGTCAATTTTATGAGCACAGCACTAGGAAATCCAGACTGCCGACCACTGCCTGGTGATTTATTGCGCTAAAATATGATACGAAACATACCGTAAAGTGAAATTAAACCTGTCATAACGTTATTGTAGCAATCTGTTTGCTGCTGTTGTTGTCTTACGACATACCACCTCTTATTATGACACTCTTCGTGCAATGGGCGTTAGGGCAGCTTGCTTTCTGTTTTTTGTTCGACACACACCTGTATAATATTTCATTCATGGACATGAGTTCCCAGTATTTAAAACATTCTGTGACTGGAATAAACTTCTTTGATGCAAGTGATAGGCTGTAAATTATTTTGAGTGGCAAATGTTTATATATTTTTACAATTTTGTTTTTGTCCGATATAGCTTTAAATGCAATGTAGTGTCAAGAATCGATCAGTACTCAAAAATTTGAGAGTATCTAGAATCCATCTCTTGTCTCGATTGCATGTATTCTGTTTTATAGTCGGTTGCCTGAAGCGTTCCCCCACCACTTCACGTGTTAATGGAAGCATGTCAGTTCACAAATCATTATGTAATTAATTAACGTTGGAGCAGGATCACTGCATCGACAGGTTCATACTGCCGCGCTGATTGAATTGGTGTGTCACTTACAGTTTTGCGTCTGAAACTACTACCTAAAATCCTTAATTATAAATTTATAAAATCACGCCAAATAATCAGAACACATAAAATGTTTCAATAAAAATATGAGGACACAGTAATCTACACTCTTTTTTTCCTTGCTGCTTTGAACGTTACAGCCAATTTTTGCGTATTGCACGCCGTTTCGGAAGTATAGTAATAGTTAACACAAAGATAGTGCAATGGCGCGAAATGCATTCAGACTACTAGAAAAAGCTGAATGGAAGTGTGTGAATGTGCTTCAATTTCATTTGAAGCGTCATATGTTGTAACTTATTTTGTGGATTGTTCGTAAGTTACAGATATTGTAATTTTAGCAAACTTTACCTGTAGTTGTCCAAAGTACATGCGAAACGAATGTGTTTATTCCAATAGACTCCTCTGCTTTTTAAAATAGCTGCTTTCTGAATGTGTCAGTTCCTTCTCGCAAAGACAGATCTGTCCATATCTGTAATAGCGCCATTTCCGAGACCTTGGATGCAGTCTCCATCATTACCTGGACGACCGACACAATGAACACTGGGATTTCCAACTCTCACGCTTACGTAGTTTCACGCTCGATGCACGCTTGTCAAACTCTACGGGGCCGTTTAGTGCATACTCTCCTCTGTCTATGCCCGCATCTCGTGGTCGTGCGGTAGCGTTCTCGCTTCCCACGCCCGGGTTCCCGGGTTCGATTCCCGGCGGGGTCAGGGATTTTCTCTGCCTCGTGATGGCTGGGTGTTGTGTGGTGTCCTTAGGTTAGTTAGGTTTAAGTAGTTTTAAGTTCTAGGGGACTGATGACCATAGATGGTAAGTCCCATAGTGCTCAGAGCCATTTGAACCATTTTGCATACACGTCCGAAGGAATAGGCTTGCGAATATGGACAACCATAGGATGTATAATGGAACGACGACAATGAAAACTTGTGCGAGGCCGACATTCGTTTTACCATTTGGCATGCATGACCGAAGGAGCTTTGCATCGGTATTGGGAATAACACAGGCACTGCAATATCGTTGCAATCCTCCGACACGGGCAAGCGGCTTTCAAGTAAAATGTGTCCCAAATGGCTCTGAGCACTATGGGACTTAAATTCTGAGGTCATCAGTCCCCTAGAATTTAGAACTACTTAAACCTAACTAACCTAAGGACATCACATACATCCATGCCCGAGGCAGGATTCGAACCTGCGACCGTAGCGGTCGCGCGGTTCCAGACTGTAGCACCTAGAACTGCTCGGCTACTCCGGCCGGCAAAATGTGTCCCCTGTACGGGATTATACATAATGGATGTACGAGGACTGGTTGTAGACACATGGTTGACGACATATGGAAGTTAGGGTGTGACCGCGAGACGTGGTGGGATAGCCAAATGGTTAGGCAGCCGCTCGCGATATGCGGGAAGTCCGGCTTTGAGTCCCAGTCGGGCACAAATTTTCATTTTTATCATTCCATTAGACAGCTGATGGTTGTCCATATTCGCAACTGCGGATATATTTCATATATAAATTTGGGACTGTTCTAATTGATTTTATTTTCGATTTATAAAGATTATTTCATTTTCATGTTGGAAACCCCAATCGGAAAGAAATAGATTCGTTGCACGAAACGCATGGTTTGTTATCACGAAACATGCTCTTCATCTACACAGATATACAAATAGATATTTGGCAGATGTTTCTTGAGGCTGAAAATAGCTAGGGAGCATTGTTCATTCTTGGTCTTCATGTGATTTTATAAAAGTGGAAGTGTTTGGAAATGCTAGAACGGGAAATACATTTAAAATAATTGTACTTTTTAGAATTTTTATGAGCGACGAAACTACCAGCACTTCCTTAGTGCTTCCGTTTCTACAGTATTTATGTTTACGTCAAACACTGGCTTTAGCATGTTATAACAGTAACTTGCCTGCAAGTGCAGAATAAATTGAGGAGTGTACAAACGTATTTTTCTCTCCATTTCCATAACCTTTTAGGACTGATACAGTCCCTAACCTAATAATATGGCGAAATTTGGGCTCCGTATCGAACCGTTGCTGTTCCGGTGCTCGCTTCCATGCACTGTGAGCTACCTGAGCTACCGCAGACAATAGCCGACAGACGGCTGAAGGAGCAGTGAAGGTCCCGCTAAAGCGACAGGAGCACTGCATCTGCGTCGCCTCCCTGCCGCCAGCCGGGCCGTCACGCTGCGGTGACGAATGCGGCCACTTTACCCTGGCGGCCGGGCTCAAAAGGACGCCTCGTTCTGCCTGCTGCCTGCGGCCTGCCGCCTGCTGCCTTCACTGTTTTCTCGACGACTCCGGTTCTGCTCTCGCACAAAGACGGCTGTGGGTGACTTTGTTCGGTACAGCCAACAGCGTACAACGCAGTAGAGAGAGAAGTACAGGATGTGTAGCCAGTCACGTGTTTAGAATTATTAATCTTGTAACAGTAATGTACGAGGGCTATCCACAAAGTACATTACGTTTTGGAATTAACAATAAATAAAGCATTGGATTTTTTTATATATAGATGAAAGCAACACTTAAATACTAATTTTCTACATAGTTGCCATTTAAATTAAGGCACTTATCGTAGCGATGGACGAGCTTGGAAGTTCCTTCGTCGTAAAATTCGGCTGCCTGCGCCTTCAACCACGCGGTTACCTCTTCTTGAAGCTGTGCGTCGTCATCAAAACGCTGCATAGCCAACCACTTCTTCATTGCTGGGAATAAGTGGAAGTCGCTCGGTGCCAGGCCGGGACCGCACGAAAAGATTCGAGAACTTCGCGAGTGGCATTTGCCGTGTGGGCCCGGGCGTTGTCGTGAATCAGCAAGATCTTTGAGTCCAACTTTCACCTGCGCTTGTTTTGTATTGCTCTTCTGAGGTTGTGCAAAGTTTGGCAATACCTTTGAGAGTTTATTGTAGTGCCACTTTCCAGAAAATCCACAAAAATCACACCTTTTCTGTCCCAAATGACAGTCGCCATCACCTTCCTTGCCGACATTGTCTGCATGCATTTCTTGGGTTTTTGGGGGGAATTTTTGTGCCCCCACTGCATTGACTGCAATTTTGTCTCGCAGTTCACACTTATTCCCAGCAATGAAGAAGTGGTTGGCTATGCAGCGTTTTGATGACGACGCGCACAGCTTCAAGAAGAGGTAACCACGTGGTTGAAGGCGCAGGCGGCCGAATTTTACGGCGAATGAATTTCCAAGCTCGTCCGTTGCTACGATAAGTGCCTTAATTTAAATGGCAACTATGTTGAAAAGTAGTATTTAAGTGTGGCTTTCATCTGTATATAATAAAAAAATTCCAATACTTTATTTATTGTTAATTCCAAAACGTAATGTACTTTGTGGATAGCCCTCGTATTAACGACCCGTCTCATTATCAGGCATCAAAGCATAAAAATTACTTAAACTTTATTTACGATATTAATACTATTAAACAGATTGCCGATAATTTCTTGGGTTGCTAGGGTCTTCAGTAGGTTCAGAACGGACGCCTCCCTGGAATAAAAGAGAAGAGTGATGTATTTCTTGACGAAGGATTTAAAAAAAAAAATCTTGTTAAAATTAGTCCTGATCGCTCCACGTATGCTACAAGAACAAAGGTGGACCGGTTTCGGTCATATCACAAGATCATCATCAGACATATAATTTAGTTTACAAACTAATAAAAACCGTACTAGATTGACAATAAAATATGACAAAATGTTTATAAGGATAAATACAATAAAACTTGTTATACCCACAGAATGCTTCGAAAATGGTAGGTGGAGCACTATTCTCAACTGCTGTGATCTGAACTGGTGCCAGCAAGTGACGGGCGTACGCTTAAATACGAAGATGCTCCGCCTACCTCTTCTCTCTCTACCTTACGTCAACCAATCAGTGTAAAACGTAAAAAAAACAAAGTACAATATTAACATAAAATAGTTATGTATAAAATATCTCTTTACAACCATAGAACTACTTAAATACAGTATGAAATATCAATTAAAAGAATTAAAATAACTGTACAGACGATGTAAACTCATTGTGTACGTCGTCTGTATTTTATCTTTATAAGCATTTTGTTATATTTTATTGTCAATCTAGTAAGGTTGTTATTACTTTCTGCCGGTCGGGGTGGCTGAGCGGTTCTAGGCGCTACAGTCTGGAACCGCGCGACAGCTACGTTCGCAGTTTCGAATCGTGCCTCGGGCATAGATGTGTGTGATGTCCTTAGGTTAGTTAGGTTTAAGTAGCTCTAAGTTCTAGGGGCTGATGACCTCAGCAGTTAAGTCCCATAGTGCACAGAGCTATTTTTTATTACTTTCTAAATTAAATTACAGGTCTGATGATGGTCATGTGATATGACCGAAACAGGTCACCTATATTCTTGTAGCATACGTGGTGCGACCAAGACTGAATTTTAAAAAAGAAAATTTTATAAAGTTTTTTAATCGCTGTTCCAAAAATGTTTACTAAGAAGGATTTTTTTCTCGTGCTAATGTGTGTGGTGGTACTATACTCGTGACTTATTGCATATATGTCCATATAAGTTGTTCGAGCATCTGCTCTCATTTCTATAGCACTTTTTTATAGTGTTTTGTGTCACTCTTTAATTTCCTCGACTTCTTAAAGTGAGAACAACACAGCACATTATACTAATACATAATACGCTGAAGTTAGTTCACCTGGAAAGACGACGTGTATTTTGATCCGATGCTGGCATACGCCACTTGGCTGATAGTAGATATTCTGACAATGGTATCGGCGTCGTCCGTCGAAGGTTGCGTAGTGGCATAGCTATCAGAGAGCCATGTGTGTCTACCCTTTAATAGAGAGATCTCACAGCCAGGGGGGTACTGTGTGGTGCAGACGTGTGAAGCAAGCAGCCAACCACGCCACGGAGATGCACTCGTGCTTTCTGCAGCCAGCTGAGCGAGTTTGAATGGATCAAATTGTGGCCTTCCGAGTGGAGGGTTGGCCCTTTAGGAAAACTACCACACACGTTGTGTAATTATGCTGGTCTCAGTGGTCACGTGAACATTCTCAAACCCCTAGACGAGGTTCTGGACGTCCACGCGTCACAGATGCCAGCACAGATCGTCGTATTGAAAGGGCAGCTTTGCTTGTGGGCCCAAACGTATCATTATGAACTATTGCGAACCGTGTATTAGCAAGGGATCTACTGGCACACACACACCTCCAGCCAGGCTTCCACTCACGCAAGAGCAGCTACGTGCACGGCTCGACTCGTGCTATCAAATGTTCAAATGTGTGTGAATTCTTAAGGGACCAATCTGCTAAGGTTATCAGTACCTAGACTTACACACAAGTTAAACTAACTTATGCTAAGAACAACACACACACCCATGCCCGAGGGAGGACTCGAACCTTCGGTGGGAGGGGCCTCACAATCCGTGACATGCCGCCTCAAAACACGCGGCCACTCGTGCCATCATCAGAGGATCACTTATGAAGGTGACATGGCGGGCCGTGGCCTTCAGCGAAGAAAGATTCTGGCTGCAGTCAAGTGATGGTCCTTTGCGCGTACGTCAAGACCTGGTGAGCGCTGTCTCGCAGATTGAATTCGTCCAAGACACACTTATGGTCTGGAGTGCGACAGGCTGCAAATCTCGTTCACGTTTGCTTTTTCCGGAAGAGACGCTAACCAAGGCTTGGTAAGTGCAGAATGTTGTTAGACCTGTGTCGGCCGCGGTGGTCTAGCGGTTCTAGGCGCTCAGTCCGGAACCGCGTGATTGCTACGGTCGCAGGCTCGCATCCTGCCTCGGGCATGGATGTGTGTGATGTCCTTAGGTTAGTTAGGTTTAAGTAGTTCTAAGTTCTAGGGGAGTGATGACCACAGATGTTAAGTCCCATAGTGCTCAGAGCCATTTGAACCATTTGTTAGACCTGTCCTTTTGTTGTTCTTGGCACAGGAAGGTGATGTGTTGTTCCAACAGGATAATGATCGCCCACACACTTCCCGTGAATTCATCGTCTGTGCAAGACTTGCAGCAACTTACCGGGCCAGCACGATCTCCGGACTTCAGTCGAGCGCGTCTGGAATTTGAGCGACTTATGCGACTCGTCGACCAACAACTCTAACAGAACGGAAAAAAAAGTTCAAATGTGTGTGAAATCTTATGGGACTTAACTGCTAAGGTCGTCAGTCCCTAAGCTTACACACTACTTAACCTAAATTATTCTAAGGACAAACACACACACCCATTCCCGAGGGAGGACTCGAACCTCTTATACAACTACATGGACCGCTTAAGCAGGGTTGCAATAACGTGTCGCAGGACAATATTCGCCTTCTGTACGATTGACTGGATGCCAGATTCAGCTCTACAAAGCCGACCATGGAGGCTACAACGCGCACTAGCATGAGCGTTTCAGTAAGGGTCGATACGTGGTGTCTCAGATCCGTGTGTGCTATTGATATGTAAATGTAGGCATCTCATATACTTAATATGCACTGTTGCAACAATAAATAAAATTTGGAAACCTCTAAAGGGGTATACTAATTTATTCTGTTCATTTTAATTGGAGACATTGCAATATTTCGAAAACTATGCATCGGACCAAAAAAGGTATGATTCCTATTTGTTTGTTTCGAAGGGGAGGGGGGGGGGGGGGGACACCCAACGATACCACAGTCGGTCCGCCACCCCACCCCGTACGTGGGTGGCGGGGGCAACATTTTGTTGCAGTTTACGATTCTACGTCAAAATGTACATACTTGTTTTGTCTGAAGCATTTTCTTCGTTTCGTCACACATGGCGCTGTAATCACAGGAATAGAAATGGGTACACATTCATAATTTACCGTGAGACAACAAAATGGGAACTATAATCTTTTTTGATCCGTCCGATGTTTAGTTTTCGAGATATTTCAATGTCTTCAATTAAAATGAACACGGGGGAGGTCCATTGATAATGACCGGCCCAAATATCTCACGAAATAAATATCAAACGAAAAAACTACAAAGAACGAAACTCGTCTAGCTTGAAGGGGGAAACCAGATGGCGCTATGGTTGGCCCGCTAGGGGGCGCTGCCATAGGTCAAACGGATATCAACTGCATTTTTAAAAATAGGAATCCACATTTCTTATTACATGTTGGTGTTGTACGTAAAGAAATATGAATGTTTTAGTTGGACCACTTTTATCGCTTTGTGATAGATAGCGCAGTAATAGTCACGAACGTATAAGTACGTAGTATCACGTAACATTCCGCCAGTGCGGAAGGTATTTGCTTCACACCGGTAAATGACAAATGACACTCGCTTGGTGTAAGGAACGTTAACATTGGAGAGTGGAAAAACGTTGTGTGGAGTGCCGACGAATCACGGTACACACTATTGCGATCCGATTGCAGGGTGTGGGTATGGCGAATACCCGGTGAATGTCATCTGTCAGCGTCTGTAGTGCCAACAGTGAAATTCGGAAGCCGGCCAGGGTGGCCGAGCGTTTCTAGGCGCTACAGTCTCGAACCGCGCGACCGCTACGGTCACAGGTTGGAATCCTGCCTCGGGCATGGGTGTGTGTGATGTCCTTAGGTTGGTTAGGTTTAAGTAGTTCTAAGTTCTATGGGACTGATGACCTCAGATGTTAAAGTCCCATAGTGCTCAGAGCCATTTGAACCATTTTAAATTCGGAGGGTGGTGTTATGGTGTGGTCGTGTTTTTCATGGAGCAGGCTTGCACCCCTTGTTTTGCCTGTCAGTATTACAGTACAGGCTTACATTGATATTTTTAACACGTTCTTGCTTCCCATTGTTTAAGAGCAATTCGGGGATGGCGATTGCATCTTTCAACACGATAGAGCACCTGTTCATAATGTACTGCCTGTGGCGCAGTGGTTACACGACAATAACATCCCTGTGATGGATTGGTCTGCACGGAGTCCTGATCTGAATCCTACAGAACAGCTTTTTGACGTTTTGGAGCGCCGACTTCGTGCCAGGCCTCACCGACCGACATCGATACCTCTCCTCTGTGCAGCACTCCGTGAAGAATGGGCCGCCATTCCTCAAGAAACCTTCCAGCACCTGATTGAACAATGGAGCGATCCACGAACTTGTAAGTCATTTTCAGCCAGGTGTCCGAATAGTTTTGATCACATAGTGTACATTTTATCCACTATTATGAGAATTTGGCATGAGGTACTAAGTGACAATGAACGCGTTATGGAACAATAAATCTTGAAGACCAGGAGATGAGAACAGTTTCCGTCGAAACCGGTTATCGAAACTAAATAGCTATTTGAGTCATCTGGGCTATAGAGAGTTTTTTTTTTACCAAGTAAAACAGATTGCTCCAGCTCATTTCTCAGCGTGAGAAACTTCTATCAAGAAGCTGGACGGTATCTGACTGGAGGCTCGTAGTGCAGTCCACCGAGTAGCTCTTTTGTCCCCTTTCAAATGATGCGAGTTGTCTAGTGTACCGATGGCGTAATGAGGCATTTCACGCACAGTGTGTCGAGGTGGTATATCATGCGCTAGGTGGTTCTGTGACGTTTTGGAGGTGTTACTCAACCCATGATTTGTGCGCGCTCATTCAAGTTACCATGAACAGGAACCGAGGTATTTATTTCTACATCCTCGGTGGCCAAGTGTTGCCCTTTCGTCTACAGCTCATGATGCTGTAGACACTCCCGTCTTCAAAGAAACAATAACTGAGTTCACGGGGCTTCATGCATACGTTCTTGGCTTATTGAAGATGTAGGCGCCTTGTTGTAACATGATTGGCTCGCTAAATAGAATATGATGCGACCTTTTGGAACGTAGCAATCAGCATCCACGTACTTTGACAGTTGTGTGGGATCTAAGCACCAGTGATGGGATTCATATTGATGTGGCATAGATGAAGGGACATGTAGGCTCTCTTCCTCGCCGCACTGAGGCCATTATGACACCTGGAAGCATAGCTACACGATACTAGCGTCATATCTGCTAGGAGTGCATTGTATTTTCGTAATGCATGTTCCACAGGAACAGATCAAAGAACTGAAAAGAAATTGCGTCAAAGAAAATAAATGTAAAAGATCTAATCGTAAAAACGTTTTTAATATTGTATTGCTCATAAAACTGAACGCTGGACTAACGAATGAATAACCCCATTCATAATTACGATAAAACTGGACTTTAACCTATAAATTCAGTATGTACCAACCGGGAGCTATCTCCTGCCGATTTATCTCAGCGTAGCAGCAGGTCCACAGCTTCTTATATCTGGTCTGATGGCTGGCAGTTTGCGGGTTTACGACGACGGAAGGCCGCCTGCAGCCGTCGTAAATTAGGACTACGACCGGCGCTGTGATAAGGACACGTGTGTGTTGCTGCTATACAGATAGTCCGCCCCGCTTTACTGTACGCCATGAAACTACACTGTACGCCAAGAAATGGCTATCGTCCTCAGTCGTAGCAGAGCTCACGCTAAAGAACAAGAGAGTCGTTTCTTTTTATGTTGACACTGTGGGTCATGTGATCGCCTAAGGTCCAGTTCCCTACCGCGCTAAATGGTCTGACCATCAAAGCAGTTTCGGTGGTTTGTCGTCTATTAACTAGGTAAAGATGTCCTGGAGGAAATATTTTCTTTGAAATCTTCAGTTTTACTAATAACGAGAAGCCGTCCTTTTCCTCCTATCGTCTGCTTAATTTTTCGTCTTTGCATACGTCGACTGTCCATCAATATAACTGACAGATTTGTGTGATCCAACCGCTTTCCCTTTGCTTCTCCTCCCAACAAATTAACCACCCCAATACGGCGTACCAGATGCCATACTAATTTATGTGTTCTTTTGACAAAGGTTGTCTGTGAACCCCTTTTCACGGCCTGGAAACGCATCTAATAGAGTAGACTTGTCTTAAGCAATGAGTCCCTCTTCGAATACAGCTCCCGATGACCAGAGAAGACGCGTCTGTAGACGCCCCAGACAGCAGTAGGAGACCAATCTAACTAACGCCCCACACGATCAGACAACCAGGTCTGGGGTGCCATTTCTTTTCGTAGCAGCACTTCTTTGCATAACAGCCGCCGCACCCTTACAGCGCAGCGTTATGTCGACGATATTCTACGCCATCTTCTATTGCCACTCATGGGAAGCCGTCCAGGCCTATATATCAGCAAGATAATGCCCGCCTGTATACGTCGAGAGTTACCTTCGTGCTCGCCAAACCCTATCTTGGCCAACAAGGGCGCTGCATCCCTCCCCAATTGACAACGTTTGGAGCATTATGGGCAGCTCGGGATTTTGACCATCTAACCCGCTAATTGAACAGGAAGACATCCAACAACTATATCAATGAATGCCAATCCGAGTAACTGCGTGATAAATGTGACAAGTGGGGAATCGCTTAATTCGTGAAGCTCTTTCTCTTGAATAAATCATCCAGTGTTCCTGAAATTGTAATCGTTTGTTTGTCTGCACATGCACATCGCGTCTACCGATTGCCGGTCCTAGACTCTCTACTGTGTCCTTAGCAGTGGCGGGAGCAAAGCATACATGTTATCAGCTTCTATGCAATTCGGTTGGCGTCATTTATCATCGTACAGAAAGGAGGTGATCCAGAAATCGAAGGCGAGCTTAGAATCGGCACGGACATTATTTTCAGACCAATGAGTGAAGATGACTCATGCAGCACATCTACTCACTTGTGAATTTCCTGAAAGGTAGAAGTGTGCTCGGCGGTGTTCATCACTCGTCTGCGCTCTGTCGACACTGAATATACTTTAACGTTATGGTTATCAGTCGCTGTTCCAACATTAACTTCAAATAAAATTCACAAGGCTTTACAGTTTTGTATGGATTATTTAAATTTTTTTCTTTTTCACGTAGAAATTTGTAAGTAATGTATTTCTCATAGTTCGTATTAGGTTCTTGTTTTTATGTTTACAATATTTTTTTTACCACAGACGTCACTATCAGTCGGGGCTGCATGGTTGATACATGTGAAATTACGTGGACGCGAACATTGCAAATATACCCAATAAAAATCGAAATATATATGTATAAGCTACTAACTTGTCTTCCTCAATTTTCCTCTATGTTATTGCAGGTTAGTCGGTTGCCTCTGTCGTCCACCCACAGTCTCTGTTGAAAGGTCTAACATAGTGCTCACATACCTGGTGAATGCAAACACCATCGACAGAATTTCGGGTGTTGTTCAGTGCTATGTCCTGAGTGTTTTGTTTCGTTTATTGCCTACAACATCTTCAATACAGTGGAAAGTCTGTACCGTAGTGCCCTTTGGAACGCAATGGGTAAGGATTACACCCTCGATGTCCCAGAACATGGACACCATCATTTTTTCAGCACTGGCTGTTACCCGAAATTTTTTTGGTGGCGGTGAATCTGTGGGCTTCCATTGAGCTGACTGGCGCTTTGTTTATGGATTGAAAAATGGCATCCACGTCTCATGCATTGTCACAACCGACGAAAAGAAAGTCCCATTCATGCTGTCGTTGCGCGTCAACATTGCTTGGCAACATGCCACACGGGCAGCCATGTGGTCGTCCGTCAGCATTCGTGGCACCCACCAGGATGACACTTTTCGCATCTTCAGGTCGTCCTGCAGGATTGTGTGCACAGAATCGACAGAAATGCCAATTCTGGAGGCGATCTGTTCAACAGTTATTCGGAAATCCCCCAAAACAATTCTCTCCACTTTCTCGATCATGTCGTCAGACCGGCTTGTGTGAGCCTGAGGTTGTTTCGGTTTGTTGTCACACGATATTCTGCCTTCATTAAACTGTTGCACCCACGAACGCACTTTCGACACATCCATAACTCCATCACCACATGTCTCCTTCAAATGTCGATGAATTTCAATTGGTTTCACACTACGCAAATTCAGAAAACGAATGATTGCACGCTGTTCAAGTAAGGAAAACGTCGCCATTTTAAGTATTTAAAACAGTTCCCTTTCTCGCCACTGGCGGTAAAATTCCATCTGCCGTACGGTGCTGCCATCTTTGGGGCGTATTGACAATGACCGCGGCCTCATTTTAAAACAATGCGTATGTTTCTATCTCTTTCCAGTCCGGAGAAAAAAAAAAGCGGAGGCCTTAGAACTTGAATGCACCTCGTATATTACATTTTAATACGGAAAGATCCGGTTTACCGTAGGCGCCTGTATGCAGACTCTGAGGTCTTCATCTCGATCGATACGAGAACAAATGCAACCTCTGTGAGACGTGACAACGCGCGGTTAAGTTTCTCTGGGCTGAACTACGAGTTTTGCGGTTGCTTACTTTCCAGCGCGCGCCAGCACAGCAGTCGTTAAAATACAGTCTGCTGATGTGGTCGAACGCGAGCAACCTGCCGCAGACAGTTGTTGAATGGTTGGCGAGTAGTGTACTGATGGTACTGTCGTGTGTCAGAAGAATATTGAATAGTAAAGAATACTCAAAAGTAAACAATATCGTCCACGACTGAAGCATCCATGAATTTTATTCGAATATCGTAGCATCATTTTGTTACTACACGGTCCTTATGCTCGACTTCAACGTGCAATAGTCACTCACAGAAAGCATGTGCTATCACAAATGGCGGAGAGTATATAAAGCGTGTCGGTGGTACGCGGAAAACAGTGTCGTCGTTGCAGTAAAGCGGAAACGAAGCGATTTACCTGACATCCAAGTCCGGATGTAGGGAGGGTCTATGCCCCGGGTAGCAATTTATGGGGGTGACAAATTTATATTATTGAACAAAAACACTTGTTTCACGAAGTGTCCAGCACCAAGCGCACGTTGATCTATCGATGGTTCATATGACTTTGAAACGCATCCCTGTTGATTTTTGAACACCTTCTAAGTTGATTTATGAATGAACCATAAGTTGATTTTTGAGTGGGTGCATAGTGTACGCCTCTGCCAGGGAAATCCCCGTCACGTCTAGAAATAATAAACTTTTCCGCAGACAAAAGTGGACGGGAATATACGAGCTGATGCGAATAAATCCGAACGGGTGAATGCCAAGCGCAGTTTGTTTATGTAGTTGATTGGGTGCGAGAATGATAAGCGTTATTATAATTATTAGCGAAATTCATTGATTCAGACTACCAGAGTGGAAATAAACGACTAACAGGATCAACAGGCAAGAAATATTACATATTATCTGAAATTTTGACAGAAAATGTTTGCCAGATCGCTACACTACTAAAGGCCAGTTGTACAGTCCCTGGTTACCAGCCGCTTAAGTTGTATTGTCGGTATAGCGCGGAAACGCGTTGTATGAACACGTAATAATGACTAACAGGAGAGTAAATGCGGGATAACTAAACTGGTGATTCTGGGAGGGTTAGTGAACTTAGCCGGAGAGTAAGTTTTGACAGTGGGAGCAATAGCTACAGAATTAGGATTGTTTATTAGAACGAGGAAGGAGAAGAAATGGGGACATCACACAAATTATATGGAAGAATATGATGATTCCAAATTTATATAAAAATTTCATACTACTATTACTTTTCGATCTTATGCTTGAGAAACTGGAGCTTTTGAATGAAATGTGAAACTGTTTTCAAACATAAAACTTTTTGCTTGTAATAGACCTAATACTCATTTGATATTTATTTATTTATTTATTTATTTATTTATTTAACCTGGCAAGATTAGGGCCATCAGGCCCTCTCTTACATCTAACCAGGCATTCTACTTATTTTACAGTCATATGTTTCAGTAGGCATGTTAAACTACATCTAATACAAAAAGTGAGATAAACAATTAGAAAGGTACACCTCGAAAAATACATTATTGAAGAGAAAGATTTAAGATAGGAGTGCTGGCAGCAGGGAGTATGAGGGAGACTCATGGTGAAGCGAGGAGAAGAATAGAGAGACATGATGAAACATAATTAAGGAAAATATAAAGGAAAAGGAGACTGCGTGTCTAATAGAGATAGATGAAGAGGAGCAAGATAGCAAGATAGGAGACACTAGCTTTGCTATTTGACAGATGAGAGGATTTGCCTTGCACATTAATTTTGTGGAGAATTTTATGCGGATGATAGTAGGAAATGCTTCAACTTCTTCTTAAAAGCAACAGGAGATTGAATTTTCCTCAAGGTAAGGGGCAGTTTGTTCCAGAGGCGGACAGCGGCAACTGAGAAGGAGTTTGCAAAAGTTTTTGTTTTGTGAGTGGGCACAGTTAGGATACCAGATAAGAGTGACCTCGTGTTTCGATTATGATGGTATGACAGGATTTTAATCTCTGAAGCTAGGTACTGGGGTGCTTGCGCGATGAGGAGTCGGTGAAGTAGACATAGAGTGTGGTAGTCACGCAGTTTGTCCGGCCGCAGCCACCCTAGCTCGGAGTATGAAGCACTAACATGATCATATCGGCGAATGTTGCAGGTGTAACGCACACAGGCATTCATGGTTAGCTCTAGCCGTCTTTTGTTTTCACTACTCATGCCTTGTTGAATCACATCACAATAGTGGAGGTTCGGTAGAACGAGTGCTTGCACGAGCTGGCGTTTCAAGTCCTGTGGGAATATGTTCCGAAACTTTTTGAGAGCATAGAGACAAGCAGACGTTTTTCGGCACACTGCGACTGTATTCTCCGCCCAGTTGAGATGCTCGTCCAAAGTTACACCCAAGTTCTTCACTGTTTTCTGATATGGTATTGGAGTACCTTCGAGCAGAATAGGAGGTAGCCGTTCGCGGAAATCTGAACTTATTAATTTCTGATGGGCTATTAAGATTACTTGCGTCTTTTTTGCATTTAATTTAAGCCCCAGGTTTTTCGCCCATGTCACTACTGAAGACAGATCATCATTCATCAGAGCGATTGCAGTGTTTACGTCTTCAGGTCTGACGCTGAGATAGAGCTGGAGGTTGTCGGCATAGAAATGATGTTTACAGGAGGACAAAACCGACGAAATATCGTTGACATATAAAGAAAACAAAAGTGGTCCTAAGACTGATCCTTGTGGCACTCCCGAAGAAACATGTTTCCAGGAAGATTTTTCATTTGCGCAGACAACACATTGCTGTCTGTCTTTTAAGTAGCTTTCAAACCATCTCATTGCACTATCAGAGAAATTAAGCTGTTGCATTTTTCTGAGTAATATGTCAAAGTTAACAGTGTCAAAAGCTTTGCTGAAGTCCAGTAGCGTCAATATTGTTGCCTTTCGATTGTCGATGGCATATTTCAGGTCATCAGTTACTTTAATTAGAGCAGTGTTTGTGCTGTGATGTTTACGGAAACCGGATTGAAATTTGTCATATAGACTGAATTCATGCAAGTGTTCAGTGATTTGGTCATGAACAATATATTCCAGTGCTTTGGAAACAGCAGGCAGTATGCTAATTGGTCGGTAATCACTAGGCAGTTGCGGGTTTTCGACCTTAGGGATGGGTCGAATTATGCTTCTTTTCCATGCAGTGGGGTATATTCCGTTCACGAGGGAAAAATTAAATATGTCAGTTAAGACAGGTACTAAGATATCGGCAACATTCTTAATCATGGTTATACCGATACTGTCGTTGCCTATTGCATCAGAAGAGATTCTCATTATTGCTTTTCTTGCCGTATTTGTTGTTACATGTTTTAGATGAAAGGTATCGTTGTTAGTTATCCTGTTTGGGGATTCTTGTGGACGGAAATCATCAGCCGTGCTGGTATTCAGAGGTGCAGAGAAGAATTCATTTAATTCGTTAGCTGACACATGAAAAGTAGTTTCCGATTTTGCCTTTCCGACCCCCAAGCTACGGAGATTCTTCCATAGAGTCGTGGGTGTCAGATCGCTGCATACGAGGGAGCGAGCGTGCCTGATTTTGGCATTGCGAATGCATTGTTTCACTCTGTTCCGTAGCTTTCTATATTCTTCAAAACGTTCGGGTTTCGGAACTGCCTTGAAACGCCTGTGGGCAGCATCCCTATTAGTCATCATTTGACGTAATTCAGCTGTCAGCCATGGAGCAGGAGATTTTCTTACACGGACTGTGCGCACAGGTGCATGTTTGTCATAGAGGGCAGTGAGTTTATCACCAAGTTCATTAATTTTGCCGTCGATTGTAGGTTCTCTGATTATTTGATGCCATGAGATTTCTGAGCAATCGGCTGTTAGAGCGTCAAGGTCAATACGTTTCATGTTCCTACAAGTTATGTAACGCGATTTGATCCTTGGGGGCTGCACAGAGTAGGCCAGGAATATTACATCATGTGCTGAGAGGCCGGGGGCCGATGATTGACCAACATCTCTTACTTTGTCAGTCTGTTTCGTTGCGATCACGTCTATAAGAGTATGACTGTGCGCCGTATGGTGTGTAGGTTGTAATGGAAGAATGTTCATGCTATTGCAACTAAACAATCTTCTTAGGTTTATTGCGGAGGGAGTGTCTCTTAGCAGGTCTATGTTCAAGTCACCCATTACGATGACATGTTCGTATTGACACTGAAGTGAATGTAATTCCGACTGGAAGGAACTCATTGAGCTTATTTTTGGCGGCTTGTACACGACGCCAGTCAAGAATTTCCGACTTTGTATATTTATTTCAATGAACATGAATTCAGCCTCTTTTTCTTCAGCAGGATTTGACGTACATAAGACTTTCGCTTTGAGATCTGTTCGTATATATGCGCCGACCCCGCCACCTCGCTTTTTTGATCTGTCTGCCCTAAGAAATGTGTACCCTGGGAGATGAATAGATGCAGAGGATATGTGTGGTTTCAACCACGTTTCGGATAAGAGGATTACGTGGTAGTTTAGTTGGTGGAAGAGGAGGCTAAGTTCTTCGTAATGCGCAGGTAAAGACTGAATGTTGCAGTGAGCTGCTAAAAGCTCGGACGCGTTCCGCTGAGCAGCCTGGAGTAGGGTGGCAGACTGGTTTGTCCCTTTGTTAGGCACTACCTGCCGCGAGGGGCACTGACCGGTGTTTCCGCCAAGTGACATATTCCAGGGGTGTCCGAGATTTTGCGCGCCCTGTTTGTGACTCCGCGAGAGCCGAAAGAAAAGCGACTGCCAGAGATTTCCTGAGGTTGCGGGAGTATAGAAAATGGATTAGTGGTATTCGGTGCAGGGAGAATATGACCAAAATGGTGACAGCTGTGTGTCACTGAGTATCCTATGTCGTAAGAGGAAAAGTGTAATTAGAGTATTTGAAACAGCTTAGGGTGGAAATAAGGGAAAGAGGAGTGACTTAAGAGGCCGATGCTGCCAGCAGAGAGAAGAAAGCTTAATATTTAATAGAGTATCGTAGGAAGCTAGAATTAAATTGAAGTTTGCTAAAGTGATACTGATAGTAATTTTTGTTATGCACAATTTAAACCGAAGAGATGGTTGACTAATGAACTAAAGGAGAGACAAATAATTGCAATAGAACTATTACAGAATGGAAGAGAATAAACTGAGAAAATGAAAAAAGTATTAGCAGTAACTAAAACTAAGCAATGGCTACAGCTAAAGACACAAAAATAGTAAAAAGTTAATACAGTTACAAAAACAATTAGTTGAAGGTACAAATAATTGAAAAGTTAATAAGTTACAAAAACAATTAGTTGAAGGTACAAATAATTAAAAAGTTAATACAATTACAAGACTATATCTGAGTATAGGACTGTTAAAATTTGAAAATGGTGTTAAGTTTGACTTTTGGCTCGAGTAGGTTCACTTAATACTATTTAGTTCTGTCATGTTTGTGACTGTTTTCTTTCCAGCTGCAGTCTTAATGATTACTCTGCCATCCTGAGTCCACACATTCTGAAGACCGAAATGGGATATGGCACTGTTTAAAATCTTTAGCCGCTCGTGTGTCAGATCTTCCCTTATTGTAATCCCTGTCCTTGCTAACTTCTTCTTCTGGGTAAAGATCTCAGCCCTTTTTCGGTACGACACAAATTTAATAATTATTGGACGAGGTTTGGTAGCACCTGGTAGTTTTCGTCCCACCCGGTGGCTCCTGTCAATGTCTGCCTTGGTCACTTCGACGCCTAATTTTTCACGCGCAACCTGTATAAGCAGGTTGTCCGTGTCTTCTTCTTTATTTTCTGCTACTCCAAACAGTCGTAGACTATTTCGCCTTTGGTACTGTTCTAGCTCGTCTGTGGCGGCAGATAGTTTCACTTCCAACTCTCGTGCCTTTTTCTCGTATTCAGACACAGACTTTTTTAGTGCTGTAATTTCGGCAGTATTGGCCTCAACAGTTTCACGCATTTTGGCCAATACTGCTGCCGTTACAGTATCTGATATGGTGCCTGCTATCAGATCGAGATTGTTTTTATCGCGAAGCGCAGCGTTTACCTCAGAGCGAACCAGCTCCGCTATACCGGGAGCCGCGGCCGCACCTTCCGCCAGGAGCAGGCCCGCCGCACCTGCTGCTTCCCCGCTGCTGGACGCGCTGCTGTTGATTCTTCTGTTTACCATTTTCTCGCAGATATTGGCGGAGCACAGAAAAAAATAGCACTACTGCACAGAACACTGTTGTTTACACGATTTCCACTTGTACTAGACAACACCACCTGCGAGAACACCTTCGAATTCGACTAAATTTCGCGAGCCGAACTTAACACGTGTTACACTGCAGCCGCCATGAGCAGGATATTGGTAATTCGTGAATTAGATTCTGTCGCGTTATTTATGTAAACGAGGTACATGAAAATGATCATTTGTGCCGAAACGCTCTCGCTTCTTTGACGCGTGTTGCAATTGCTGCAATATTAAAATGGTCTAATTCGTTTTGTCTAGCAGGCTGTGACAAAATAGACGTATTCAAATCGAGAAACTACACCGCTCGTGGATATTATTCGTATTAATAGCTTTCTTCAGTGTTAGACAACGACATTTTAATTTTTCATGTAGCAAAACGTTTGACGAACCTTGATGAGCTAACAGATTTTTTTCGCAGAAAGGGAAACGCGCCATGGAAAGCCGTGGTGAGATTAGAGAGAAAAACAATGCTTGGACTTAAGGTTTGAAAATATGTTTACTGTCTTGTTTGTCTCGTGTCTCTATTGGTTTTATGTTTCCTATATTTAACTTTGTCCGTAGTTCGTGATCTCGCGGTAGCGTTCTCGCTTGCCGAGCCCGGGGTCCCTAGTTCGATTCCCGGAGGGGTCAGGGATTTTCCCCTGCCCTGAGAAGACTGGGTGTTGTGTCGTCTTTATCATCATCATTAATTCCCATTACGGTCGGAGGAAGGCAACGGCTAACCACCTTCATTAGGATCTTGCTTTGTATGGCGGTGTGGGTCTCCCGCATCGTTCCCCTACGCTCTGTCAAGAAGCATGGGACTTCTTTTCCATTTCCATACTTAACTTTATGTCACACGAAAGAGAAATTTATTAGCTAATAGGCAATGAAGAATGCAAATTTTCTGGAGAGTTCTTATTCTTCCGGTCACAAATAATGCCACCCAGTATTAACTGTGTTTTTTTTTTTCCTTCTTCTTTTTTATGAGCGGTTGGATGCCGAACCGGCTGACTGGGAGCAGGAGAGTCACGACTGGACATTTTAATATCCACTGTCCTGAATATTAGTTTGATGGCTTCCATTACAAAATATACAAGTTTGAAATCCACCAATTGAAATACAGTGACGTGCGATAGAAGGATGATGTGTGAAGAGGCGTGGCACTGCACTTTCACTCACTTAAAACCAAATAACATGTCTTACATTTCCTCTAATATATATGTTTTATACATCAAACTCTTGAGAAAGATGTGCGCTACAAAATGAACATATTTTTGAAAAATCTTTTTTTAAATTTTTGACGTCCTATCTCAAACGCTCGAGTGGGTGGTGGCGGACGCCACTACCAAGTTTTTGCGCCAGTTCGGAAATGTAGATCCGGGGCTGTCATTGGCTTTCGAGCCAAGGGTGGAAGCATTTACGAATTGGACATGTTCGTAAACAGTTCGCGTGTGGCCTGGTAAGGCTTGGGGAATGTTTTCGTGGAATTTTCTGGGTGCTCTCGTCATTCTGGAAGGTACACTGGAGCAACACACGTACGCATCTATCCTTGGGAATCAAGCCCACCCACACATGTAGTTTTCTATCCCTTGACATATAGCGGCAGGACAATGTTACGACAGCCGCGCGGTCTAGGGCACCATGTCACAGATTGCGGAGTCCTCCCTCGGGCATGTGTGTGTGTGTGTGTGTGTGTGTGTGTGTGTGTGTGTGTGTGTGTGTGTGTGTGTGTGTGTTGTTCTTAGCATAAGTTAGTTTAAGTAGTGTGTAAGTCTAGGGACCGATGGCCTCAGCAATTTGGTCCCTTAGGAATTCACACACATTTGAAAATTTGACATTGTAACGTGTCACACAGCCCGCAGTGTACGTGCATGGTTCGAAGAATACCAGGATGAGTTTACCGTACTCACCTGGCCACCAACTCCCAGGACTTAAACCCAATCGAGAATCTGTGAGACCGCCGGCCGCGGTGGCCGAGCGGTTCTAGGCGCTACAGTTTGGAACCGCGCGAACGCTACGGCCGCAGGTTAAAATCCTGCCTCGGACATGGATGTGTGTGATGTCCTTAGGTTAGTTAAGTTTAAGTAGTTCTAAGTTCTAGGGGACTGATGACCTCAGATGTTAAGTCCCATAGTGCTCAGAGCCATTTTAACCATTTACTTACATCTCAAGCCGTTGTGATTAATGAACGTCATTCAACCGACCATAAAATGATGGTAATTAAAAACCAATGAATATGTTACAGGGAGAGGAATAGTTATCAGCGAAGTGAGTAAGCCAGGGAGCTCGCAAGACGCATAACTTCTGTGATATGTTTGTGGTCGCTGCGGGAACAGCTGACCGTAACGTCGGTATGCCGCTCTACCAATGAATTCAGAGAATCCATACATGAGAAGCATCTTGGCCAACTCGTCATGAGTAAACCTATCCATACTGTTGTTTATCAGTGTTAGCGTGCACCTAACAGTGCCTGAAAAACAGTCGCGAGAGAGAATCGAGCTGTGCGGAATGCAAGCTTGAGGGCGGAGAGTGAAATTGGGATTACCGTTGTCAGCAGGATGATCCGTGAGTGAGTAAACCAAGTTTGTTTATAAATAATATACACAGCGCAATCCCCGAAATTTACACTGTTCAGATATTTTAAGTGCGACACAGATAAAAAATAAATGAGGACAATCAATCAAACGAAATGCAATCATTTTTAATGAGCCGCCGGAGACTATGGGCAACTTGTATCAAAATACTCGGAAAATATCTCTGCTTATCATTAAAAAATTTGACAGTGGTGTTCGGGTTCACCCTGTGTAGATAAAACGTATGTACATTATTATCTGTACATCATTATACTAGAAAGTTTTCAGGGACATTAAGTGAGTGACGTGTACTATCTATATCTTAAAATTAGACTTCATTAGTCTTCTGTAGTAAGGGACTGATGACCCTGTAGTTTGGCCCCTTTATACTCCAAACCAACCAACCAACCAATCAAACTTTTGTAGTCTTTTTACATGTCAATTACTTCGAAGCAGATTCGATTTTCTCCAATACAAACAATCTAGTTTTGGCCCAGAAACACCCCCACATTGTCAATACCGTTTTTACAGTGAAACTTTCTTTGCAGCGTACACGTCGGTGGGTGACGTGGACAGCAGAAGAGCTGTCTCATTAATCGGGATTCGCCGCATTTGAAGAGTTCAATACAGCTGACGTACCTCCATTGTAGATTTGTTTCTAATTTCCGAGTGCTGTTTTTCTTTGTGTTTTTTCCAAAGTCGATTGCTGTCATGGTCGCCACAGACTGTGCAGTAATGTTGTCACTTCCCTAACGCTACCGCGAGAATAGCGTACATTTTCAACGGTCGTCTAGTTACTCTGTTCACGCGAGTATCAAAAAATGGTTCAAATGGCTCTGAGCACGATGGGACTTAACTGCTGAGTCCATCAGTCCCCCCGAACTTAGAACTACTTAAACCAAACTACCCTAAGGACACCACACACATCCATGCCCGAGGCAGGATTCGAACCTGCGATCGTAGCGGCCGCGCGGTTCCAGACTGTAGCGCGTAGAAGCGCTCGGCCACCCGGCCGGCTCACGCGAGTATCGACCAGAGTGTGGTGAACTAAGTTGTTGTTCTGAAGAAGAGTTCATTCACAACATGTCGGGCGGTAAGATGGCCAGGGAACATATTGAACAGTCCTCCTTTGACCAGACTCTGCGTTGAAGTGTTCCCTGAAGACCTGAATACCTTACGGACGACCAAGCGAGATCGGCCAGAGGTTGAGTCTGCCCTTGGCGGCCGTGGCTTGCGGAAGTGAGCCGTGTTTAGATGTCCGCTGCCAGCGGCTGTGCGCTGTTGGTGTCGGTGAGTGTAAAGCCGTACAGCGTTCGTAACTTATTCGTTCAGAGTAGATTATATTTCTAATGACAGAACTTACTTTGAAACTTATGTTTGACAATAATTATGCACTACCTCAATCGTTTGAAGTAGAGGACTTTTTGAAACAAGTAGTTAACAACTAACGATATAATTGGACTTCACCTGTCGATCAGAAGTAGTACCTTCTATCTTAAGTTATAGAATCCCGAAAAATGTGACGAAGTTGTAGAATTATATGGGATCAACTTAAAGTTCAAACATTCTGACGAAAATGTTGGTAACGTTAAAGTTACTCACGCTGGACTTGGAATCAGAAGTATTAGAATTTTCGAACTACCATTTGAAATAACCACAGAGCAGATTAATGAATTGTGGAAGCCTTATGGCACCATTCTAAGTAACATTAGTGAGAAGTGGTCCGCTGCACATTAATTCTCTGTCTGAAATGGTGTGCAGCAGGTTAAAGTTGGTGGTAGGTGGTTAGTGTTTAACGTCCCGTCGACAACGAGGTCATGAGAGACGGAGCGCAAGCTCGGGTTAGGGAGGGATTGGGAAGGAAATCGGCCGTGCCCTTTCAAAGGAACCATCCCAGCATTTGCCTGAAACGATTTAGGTAAATCACGGAAAACCTAAATCAGGATGGTTGGAGACGGGATTGAACCGTCGTCCTTCCGAATGCGAGTCCAGTGTGCTAGCCACTGCGCCACCTCGCTCGGTTCAGCAGGTTAAAATTGACGTGATAAAGCATATTCCCTCCTATGTTAAAATCTGTGGATGTAGGGCCATTGTTATTTATGAGGGGCAGCCAAGAACATGCGCTTGGTGTGGCTCCACAGGACGCGCACGCGCTCAGTGTCTGCAGCGCCGAGTGACACTACCGACGGAGGAGGCAGCGGTCCCATCCACTGTGCCGCTGCTACCGATAACGGACGTCGCAGCAGCTCGTGGAACCCCAGCTACCACATCAGAGGCAGTTATTGTTGACACCATGGGCCACGTCGAAGAGGACACTCGAATGAGAACGACCACTGCAGAAGAAACTCTAGAAGATACAGTTCATCCCATTGACACTGAACGAGGCAGCGAGGCAGACATTGGTACGACCTTAGCTCCGAACAACGAGAAGCAGGCTTCACACGAAATTGAAGCACAGGTGGCAACGATGAAACACCAGCTAGCTTCACCAACGAAAATGAAAAGAAAAAACGCAGGATTTCCCATGAAGGAGCGCCCACCTTTAGAGATAAAGCGCAGGAGGTACGACAGAAACTACGTGACATGCCATTGGACAGCCAGGAAGAACATCAACAAGTGTCGAAGAAATCAAGAAGGGCAGTGCTGTCAGCTCGAACTACAGGAAAATTAGAGGAATCCGCGAACACTGTAATGATTCGAGAAGACGCAGCAAACTCGAACAACCTACCTACAGATGCACCGAAGGGGAAAAAAGAACCACGGAGAGGCACAGGAGGAGGATAAGGAAGTCGGTATTCAAAACCAAGCAATGGCAGCAACACCTGAAGGCAAAGCACGAAGAATAGGAGGAGAGGGACTCCGTCCAACACGAGCCCCCCCCCCCCCCCTCCCCCCAAGCAGCAGAATCCGCCATTCTTGACACAGAACATAGTGATCGCCGTGCTGACAATCTCGCTCCTAACAGTGTGGACCTGTCTGCAACACCACACGACAACTCACCTTGGCATATGGAGGAGTGTAATACGCCGGCAACACACGGTGGCGGACGCGGGCCGTTGAAGCTCGGTGGAATTGATGCAGGCATTAAAGACAACTTCTGTTAACACACAGCTGTGAATCCACGTCTGACAGAAATGCGTAGTAGAACAGATCTACAGTCGTACAGTATAGCTACAGTTAACACTAACAGAATCACTAGTTTGACAAAAATTGAATGCCTACGTGATTTTATACATGCTTTCGATATAGACATAGTCATGTTGCAAGAAATGTGTACGGACAGAGTGGAACGTATATCAGGATACAATGATATCCTCAATAGAAGACCTGAAAGCGGCATTGCCACGTTGTTCAAGGACAAGAGTATACCTAGAGGTGTTATAAAGTTAACAAGTGGAGGAGGAATTTCTGTCGAAACAGACACAGCTCAGCTTATTAATATTTACACTCCGTCCGGTTCGCAAGCCAGACTGGATCGATCTATCTTCTTTCAGGAAACTCCCGCAAACGAGACCATCATCCTTGCTGGTGACTTTAACTGTGTTCTTTCCGCCTTCGACCAAAAGCCCAGTCCTAACATATGCCTGGAACTGGGAGACTTAGTGAACGGACTGCACATCTTCGACACCTGGCAAAGCCAGTCGAGAGCGAAAGCAGGGTTCACTTATATTATTAGACAGTCCATGAGTAGGATAGACCGCATCTACTCTTCTCGTCGCCTAAAAAATAGTGTTCTCAGCGTTGAAACTTCTGCAGTAAGTTTTTTTGACCATTTAGCACTCTTGGCTACGATTAACATGCCCAGGCAAAGGACATTTAGGGGTAGGTCCGTCTGGACATTCAATATCTCACACCTGATGGACACTAGACTTGAGTACGATTTAACGCGAGGTTGAGAAATTTGCGGCGCTACAGAATTAAAATGGAATGGCTGGTAACACATGCAAAACATAAAATACGAACTTTACTCAAACGCTACGCTTTTGAAAAAAAAAAAAAACAGCGGGAAACAAACACAGTGGAATTCTACTTCCAGTGCCTAATGGAACTATACGAAGATTCCGCCAATGTATCACGTCACACCATGAGAATAAAAGGGATCAAGGCCAAAATAACTGCTCTGAAGCGCCAGCAAATAGAGAGAGTTAAAATAAGATCGAAAGACAACAGCGGCGTTGAGAATGAAAAAACTGCACTTTTCCACCTTCTGGCCGAATTTAAAACAGGGTACCGGCTGCACATAAGTTCTCTCCGAAATGATGATGGAATCCAAATTATCAGCAGTTTGCCCATGATTATTTTACGAGACTGTTTGCTGAAAGGGAAATTGGAAATTTATGGTGAGGTCTTATGGGACCAAACTACCTAGGTCATCGGTCCACTTAATCTAACTGAAATTAACTTACGCTATGGGCAACACACACACACCCATGCCCGAGGTAGGACTCGAACCTCCAACGAGGGCAGCCGCACGGACCGTGAAAAGGCGCCATAGACCGCGCGGCTACCCCGGCTCATATCACTACAGAAGAACTGCACGAAGCTTTGAAAGGAAGCCCGAGGAACAAATCCCCTGGACCCGATGGGTTACCCGCAGAGTTTTATCTTAACTACTGGAATTTACTCGGTCGTACGCTGACTGGAGTGTTCGACGAACTACGTACGTCCGCCACTATTCCCTGTGAGCTCTTCGAAGGTCTTACAGTGTTGATTCCTAAAAGTGTGTGTACTAATGATTTGACAACCATGCGTTCTATATCGCTCCTAAACGTTGACTACAGGATAGTTGCTAGGGTATTGCTTCGTCGATTGAACACCACTGCTGGTCGCCTCTTCGGTCAATATTAGTCGTGTGCCGTCCCAAGGAGGACAATACAGCAAGCACTGGAAGTATACCGGGATGTAACGGCTGTCGCCTCGGGGTCCAACTGCAGAGTGGCCATCATGTCGTTCGACATGGACAAAACGTTTGACAGGATCCATCACAACCACATGCTACGTGTCATGTCGTAAATGGGAATTAAGCCTTCTTCCGTCGATATCATCAGGAGATTATACACTCATGCAACTTCAAGAATTCTTGTCAATGGAGAATGCACAGCGAGAATTCCCATCCTAGCGTCGATACGACAAGGCTGCCCTCTCTCGATGCTGTTGTTCTCGTTATCAATCGAGCCTCTTCTAAGAACATTACTTGTCAAGCTGGAACTGAAATCGGAGGCACCAAATGTGTCTGCAGATGTTACGCTGATGACCTGGCCGTGTATCTCACTGATCCGACCGATGTTATGAAGATACAGGACGTGATTCAGACATACAGTTCTTGTTCTGGAGCTAAGATTAATGTAAGTAAGTCTAGCATTTTACAGTTAGGCAGAGGGATAGGATTCGTTGAAACAGGACCAGTTCAACGAGCGGGCACTAACAAACTAGGGATACGGTTTAGCATCTGTCCTGTCAAGACAGCGGCCTGAAATTGGACAATGAAGCTCAACCATCTCCGGGCGGTTGTTGTTGTTGTCTTCAGTCCAGAGACTGGTTTGATGCAGCTCTCCATGCTACTCTATCCTGTGTAAGCTTCTTCATCCCCCAGTACCTACTGCAGCCTACATCCTTCTGAATCTGCTTAGTGTATTCGTCTCTTGGTCTCCCTCTACGATTTTTACCCTCCACGCTGCCCTCCAATGCTAAATTTGTGATCCCTTGATGCCTCAAAACATGTCCTACCAACCGATCCCTTCTTCTAGTCAAGTTGTGCCACAAACTTCTCTTCTCCCCAATCCTATTCATTACCTCCTCGTTAGTTACGTGATCTACCCATCTAATCTTCAGCATTCTTCTGTAGCACCACATTTCGAAAGCTTCTATTCTCTTCTTGTCCAAACTAGTTATCGTCCATGTTTCACTTCCATACATGGCTACACTCCAAACAAATACTTTCAGAAACGACTTCCTGATACATAAATCTATATTCGATGTTAACAAATTTCTCTTCTTCAGGAACGCTTTCCTTCCCATTGCCAGTCTACATTTTATATCCTCTCTACTTCGACCATCATCAGTTATTTTACTTCCTTAATAGCAAAACTCCTTTACTACTTTAAGTGTCTCATTTCCTAATCTAATTCCCTCAGCATCACCCGATTTAATTTGACTACATTCCATTATCCTCGTTTTGCTTTTGTTTATGTTCCTCTTATATTCTTTCAAGATACTGTCCATTCCGTTCAACTGCTCTTCCAAGTCCTTTGCCGTCTCTGACAGAAGGCCATATAAATTATAGGTTGTCGCATATTAAAATATACGTTATTGAGAATAGCTATCTCCAACAAAGGGTAAGGTACTACACAAGCAAGGGGGATTATAAAGTACTTAGGGAAGATAAGTGTATAAGCAAATTACCAAAGAAATTCCCAACCACTTGGAGTCGAGTTTGGCGAAACATTCATGTCACACGTAACAGCTACGTTGTATTGAGCTTTATACAACACTATAAGCACAAATGAGCGTCTCTTTAAAGTTGGCTTGTCAAATACCGACCAATGCTTGGACTGTCAGCAGACTGATACTATACTGCACCGTTTTACTTGTGGCGCCGCTAACGAGGTATGGCTATGGATACGACATAAACTGGCTATCATGAACCGCACGCCTGATGACAATATATCTCTTGAAGAACTGCGTTCTCCCACAAGATGGCCCTATGCAAATCAGAAACGACTTTCAACCGTTTGGCTCATGGGTAAGTTCGCAGAGTTCTGCTTCGCAAGGAAGAGCAAATCTCTAGTCGAATTTCAATACGACCTCATGCAAGAGTACGCGAAAATTTCCCAGCAACGAAACTGGAAGCTCCAGATGGGTGGCTATTTGCCGGCAGTACTGAACACAGTGTGACAAAGCAAAGACCACCGTCTATGTATGTAGTCGTGTCTTCCTGCCTCCTCGCCCTGCAGAAAGAATTAGATTTAACGCAACTGTTCGTATCCTAAATGGAAGAGGTGTATCCTCAAGGTTCTTTATATTCACATAACGTCTGTGATTCAATGTTTAGAAAGTTTGTTTATTTATGAGTGCACGGCGCACCGTTAATGCCTTTAGAATAACTTTTTGTGTTTTGGAGAAATATAAAGGCACATTTAGCTCTTAGGCAACAGGCATTCCCGAAACTACCATTTATGTTTGAATTAAATTAAAAAGAAAAAACCAGGACAGTACATTCGTCATTATCTGGAGCAACGACGTTGCAACTGCAAGTGTGCACCGTCGGGCGAATGGCGCGCTCCAAGTTACGAGAAGCCGAAATAGTAAACGTCATTTGGAAAACGACGCACGGGACGATCCGGACATGATTTGGGACTCTTGCGGACGCAATGGAATCCCGTTCTTGGAGGAAAACTTGAAGCCGGCACTAGGCTGCAATTGTTTCCATGTAGCGAATGTCATCTTATGTTCCGGACTCCCATTCATAAGGACGACGGTTTAAATCCGGCCATCCCGATTTAGGTTTTCCGCGATTTCCCTAAATCGCTTCAGGCAAATGCCGGGATGGTTCCTTTGAAAGGGCACGGCCGACTTTCTTCCCCATACTTCCTTAACCCTAGGCGACTGATAAACTCGCTATTTGGTCCTCTCCCCCAAATTAACCAATCAACTACGGACGAACACTTGAATGGGGTGTTCAAAACTCGATAGTGCTCCTACATTATGATTGACGAGCTTAGTTTTATTGTATTTGTTCTTGCAAAGACAGGTTGCAAGTTCGTATGGGACAGACTCTTGCAAGGACAGGAAGAAGCGGATGATTCAGTAATGATTTAACGGAAAGCAAACGTGCATTGCGTTGGACGTCCTGACGACAAACCTGTGCGATCTATTTAAGTTCGTCAGAAGAGCTACCTTTCACTTTGCGTGAGATGTCTTCACAGTGAAAACAAGTACTCAACTCGACAATTTAAGATTAGAAGGTAAAACCAACAGCGCAGATATCGCCATCTTTTAATCAAGACGGAGTGCAAATAAAAGCAGACGTACTATCTTTTTCCTCCTCTGCTGTAATATCACGAAATGTTGTTAGCTGCAAATTCGTAAGTTAAGAGTGAATGGGAATTTGAGTAGCCTTGCTAATCTTATTTCGTTATCGTTACATTTCACGATGGATAAAAGCTTCTCTGGTCGACCCAGGCACGGGAATCCGATTGAGACCAAAGGCAACACCGAATAAAAACTTTAAAGATAAAACCTCACAACTTTTTCGAATTTTTACATTTAAAGTATAAAGTTTAAAGCTCCTCTAGTAATTTGCTTGCAATGTCACACGTAGGATAGGCATGCATTGGTACTAGTGGACTAGGACTTTTGAATGAATTTAATGTGTACATGCCTGTGGTTTATTGATTGTCTGACTCAAGCGATCACTGTTGTGTGGTACTATCAACCGTACACATAGAATGTACGACATCTTTCACTGTTATGAAGAGTTCTTATCTGGAAATGATAATAGAATTTGGTTGGCTGTGGACGCTTAAAAGCTGTGGCATTTTAGTTCGAATCATTGTGAGACACACTTAAGTGGAAATTGTTAAGTTCTTTATACAATACAATATTAATTAGAACACCTGAACATGTTTCACACCAAACTGCAAACACGATTCAGTCAAAATGAGAACTAAAAGTACTTATAATAAGCAGTACAGTTTTCAGTTATCAGCTTAAGAAAATGGTGAAAAATATTTATTGCGGTTTAGGTTTCCGTGAGGCCGATTGACAGGTACATAAAATGTTATTGCAATATGCATCGGTTTATGAGGTGACAAAAGTCTCATGGGAGACATTCTAATATATGTATTGCGATGCCTGTGTTCTTCTGAATTACGATGCAAAGTTCCTTCGGACAGGAATGCATGTCCAGAGAAACAGAGACTGCTGCGACTAGAGCTGTTATGAAATACATTAAATGTACTCGCAGTTGCGAATATCGATAACCATCAGCTGTAGAATGGAATGATGAAAATGAAAATTTTGGCGGACCGGGATTTCCCGCTTATCGCGAAAACTCACCTTAACGTTAGGTTATCCACGCACGACTTTATTCGTCCAGTGCTTGTTCGGCATGCATGCAGAATAACACAGGGACTGTAGTATCGAATATATCCGCCGACACCGGACAAGCGACATTCAAGTAGAATATTTCGTCTGTACGGTAATACACTACGGTCGCAGGTTCGAATCCTGCCTCGGGCATGGATGGGTGTGATGTCCTTCGGTTAGTTCGGTTTGGGACTGATGACCTCAGATGTTAAGTCCCATAGTGCTCAGAGCCATATGAACCATTCTGTACGGTAATATATGTAATGGATGTACGAGTACAGGTTGTAGACATATCATTGACGGCATATGGAAATTTGGGTCTGGCCGTGAGTCCTGCACGGATAGCCAAATGGTAAGGCGATCGTCAACGATAAACGGGAAATCCGGGCTCAAGTCTGAATCCAGCACAAATTTTCATTGTTGTCATTCCATTCTACAGCTGATTGTTGTCCATATTTGCAAATTTTATGTAATCCTAATGCCATGCCGTACCTCCTTTTGTTCGGTGTAATGCAGCAACTCGACATGGCATGGACTCAACATGTCGTTAGAACTCCCCTGCAAAAATGAGTCTGCTGCCTCTATAGCCGTCCATAATTGCGAAAGTTAGTACCGCTGGATTTTGTGCACGAAGTTACCTCTAGATCATGTCCCATAAATGTTCGATGGGATTCATGCCGGCGACCTATGTGGCCAAATCATTCGCTCGAATTGTAAAGAATGTTCTTAAAACCAAGCGAGAACAATTGCGGCCTGGTGACATGGCACACAGTCGTCTATAAAAATTAAAACGTTGTTTGGGAACATGAAATCCATGAATGGCTGCAGATAATCTCCATGTAACCTAACAGACCAATTTCTAGACGGTGGTCAGTTGAGTCGGACCAGTGGACCCAGTCCATCCCACATAAACACAGCCCACAGCATTATGCACGCTTGTGCAGTGCCTTGTTGACGAATTGGGTCCACGGCTTTGTGCGGTCTGCACCACACTCGAACCCTACAATTTGTTATTACCAACTGAAATGGGGATTCATCTTACCAGGCCACCGTTTTCCAGTCATCTAGGATCCAACCAATACGGTCACATGCCCAGTAGAGGCGCTGCAAGCGATTTCGGGCTGTTAGCAAAGGCACTCCTGTCGGTAGTCTACAGCCATAACCCATTAACGCCGATTCTGCCCCATGGTCCTAACGGGTATGTTCGTCGTACGTTAGACATTGATTTCTGTGGTTATTTCACGTAGTGTTGCTTATCTGTTAGCATTGCTGCTCCCGGTCGTTAAGTGAAGGCCGTCGTCCATTGCGTTGTCCGTGGTGAGAGATAATACCTGAAATCTCGTAGTCTTGACACACTCGTTACACCGTGGATCTCGGAATACTGATTTCCCTAACGACTTGTTAAATGGAATGTCCCATACGACTGGTTTCAACCACCGTTCTGCGTTCAAAGTCTATAGATAATTCCCGTCGTGCGACGATAACCACGTCGGAAACCTTTTCACGTGAATCAGGTGAGTACAAATGACAGCTCCACCAATGCAGTGCCCTTTTATACCTTGTGTAGGCGATACTACCGCCATCTGTGTATGTCACCTTAGTGTAATGGTTACGTACACACAAACCATCAAACATTAAATTTGGATTCCGATTTTCTTTAAAAGGAAGTCACACTAGTAACTGTCATAAGGGTGTTTTAGGACCTTGAAGAAATCTTCATCGAAGCTAATAGTGAATATAGTGTGCTACTATCTTCATTAGGACTGTTGTTATAATGTGATTCACTTTACTGAATAAACCTGTGGGTTTTGAAGCTTTGAAGTACTTTCTAGCTTCTTAGTGTTATCATCGTACTATGTAGCTACACAATTTGATCGTCCTTTCATCGTCTTTTCTTTAGTACTTTCCTTTAGAAGCCGTTTGTTTTTAGGGTGTGCATTCTCACGCCATTCCTAAGTAATTTTACCACGTCCCTTACATAATGTTAGTTTTTATTTTAGCTGTTTGTTCTTTCTTGTCTCACTTGGACATTATTTAGTGGTGTTAGGTGTCAGCTGTAGGGGGCGGCTACCTCTCGGCTGTACCTAGTGGGCCCGAGCACCGGATCCTCATGTACTCTGTGTAAAATTTTGTCAGATAATGCTTTTATAACCCGTGGTCACACTGGAAAGAACAGAAATTGCGATTTGGACTTAATATTTATTCTTATATAAAGTTAAAATCACAGACGTTACATGTTACAAAAAATTCTTATTGTCACTGATACAGCACCTGTCTGGGAATACTAACTGAGTGTCGACTTTTTCTTTTTCAGTTGCTATCCACAACGCCCTTCCCTTCGTTGGATTCGGATTTCTCGACAATTTCTTCATGATTCTCGCTGTAAGTATGGCTGCTGATTTATACGCCAATGTTAGTGAAATTGCAACATAGAAAATAATCCAGGATACGAGTATGTATAAAAACATACGGGAAATAACGGATAATGATGAAGTGTGATATGATGACATTGAAGTGTAGAATGAGCCAGGGTTCAAAACTTGTGAATGTGAAAACATTTTAAGAAAATGATGCTCAACGGCTGTCATATGGTTCGTAAAAGATATGTTTGCGTAGCTACCCTGCCAAGTGCCATCAAAACCTTCACCAAGTTAGTATTGATTTCGATCATATACATGGACCTTCGGGCACTGTTCAAAAATGGGTTATATCGGTTTTCTGATGCAACTACTAATTGATACCGTAGTATTAAGTTAAAAAAGTAAGCATTAGTGAAGTTATTAAATGTCACTTGCACACTTTTGGTATCTGGACATATCTGCACTCTCGCTGCGCTAGGGGCACACATGTCTCTTGTAAGACGTGCCGAACTTACTATTAATCTGCTCACATAGCAGGGTCGATAAAACATAACTCACCTGTAGTATAGTGTCATCGTCATCAATAAGTATCCACGAAACTCACTACCCTCTCCGACATCAAACCTGGCTGCAGAGTCCAAGCCCGCGTAGATCGCAACATGGGACAAATAACATCAGATGAATTCGCAATTGCTAATTATGACTACCAGCAGCTGTAGAATGAAATGACGACAATGAAAATTTGAGCCAGACTGGGACTCGAACCCAGATTTGCCGCTTACCGCGAGCAGTCGCCTTACCATTTGGCTACCCGTGCACGACTCTCGGCCACATCCAAACTTCCAGATGTCAATACCAACAACAAAGCGGCCACGCTGATAGTATTCTAAGTCCAGTTGTCTGCACAACCTGGCAAAATGTAAGCTGCGGCAGTTTCTGGAGAAAGTTTTGTCTCTTGTTCGAGTTGTTCAGCTACGTCTGCACCCGTGGTCTGGCGACAAACAGAACGTCGTCTAAATGCAATGTATCGCGGTCGAAAGCGTTCATTTTCAAAATTTTTGTAGTCCCTGTAGCCCGAACGCTGATGGCCTGAGTTTAATTACAGCACAGTTCCAGTGTATTTCAGTTTCTGTCAGACAGGTAATAACAGTTCCGTTCAATACCGTTTTTGTTGCCTTTGAAAGCCTCATGCGCTACACCTCTCCAGGACCCATTTGCTGACGCACGGAAGCTGCGCTCCCTCGCCCTGTGTCAAAAGTGTCAGCTACCGCTCAGCTCATCTCTTTGGAGAGTATAAAATACTGTTGTTGTGTGACGCTCTAGAAAAAAAAAAAGTCTATGATTTGCATTTCTCGACCCCTTTTTTATATGATGAGTATTGTATTAAACTAATATGCAAGACATAAATACGGTTCAAAATTTATTTTGTAGGTAGTGATACAATCAGAGTACGTCAGTACGTCGTTTAATGTTATTAATTTTTTATATCTACAAGCAACTTTTTCGTCATGAATTCGTATGCTTTCGTCAAGCGACATTGAATGACTATGGGATAATGACTTTTACTGCCGTTGTTCGATTTCTAACGATAAAAGTATGCAATAAATCGTGTAAATGCCCTACAGTGAATGCTCTACAGCAACGCAGGCACGCTGCACATTCTGAAGATCTCGTCTGGATTCAAGAAGAACTTATCGCTGACCGAAAGTCATATTTATGGTACTGAATTGTATTTGAATCAACAAAACTTCCCAGTTTTGAAGTTACCCAAAGTGGAAGAAAATTGCTGAAAGCGGTGTCCGCGAACGTCTCTAGTGGTGCCTAATTACTATTACACAGTTTTAGTACAGAGGAACTATACACATTTCATAGCTATTCCTCTGACACATGGGTCGTACATTACAAACAAAACCCAAATTCGTCTGGTTGACGTGTAGTGAAGAAGCTTGGGATTCACAAAGCAGACATATGGGACAATTAACACAGTTTACTGAGTCGAACTTGTGAGAAGGTTCTCATCACACGTTGTCAAAGAATTTCTTCAGGCAATCTGCAAATCCATTAAATAAAACTGAAAATATGAACCTAGAATGCACTGGTCTGCACCGTGATTAGAACTGAGAACTCACGTCGACCTTGTGTGACATGAAATGTGTGGAAGCACAGGGCTATCTAGACACTGCTGGGATCTGGTCTGTCTCGTTGCAGGATTGGTCGATGACTCTTATAATGCAACGTTAAAGAACTGTTTTGATGTGAAGCACGGCATTCCTGGAGTCCAAAAATTAAATTTTCTGTCTCACTGTCTCATCTTAAATGAGGATTATGTAGCGTCAGTCATCGAGGTGAAAAGGGAATGCCAAGTGAATTTAGCAGAACAGTTCAGGATCATATGCGGAAGTAAATGCTCTGTCACAGGGTTGCAAAGTATATGCAACCATGTTGCCAATTCCTAGATTTGCTGGCGACAGCCGTGTAGGGAAATGCTTGTAGAGCTCGTCTTATTTGGGTTCTCAGAGGGGAGACGCGAGCGCATGTGGTTCTTATGTAGCGTTATTCCTGATACTCTGTAACGTCGTCTTTCACGCTGTCTATATTTGAGGTGTTCAACTAGATCTTATAATTAAATTTTCCCCGAGAGATTTAAGTCTCGTCTTTATAAACGATAATGATGGAAGCTCAAGAAATGAAATCTATAAGACCACGTCCCACGCTGGGGTGCTATGCCAATGCCGGAGAGCAATGGTGACAATATGGCGGGGGGGGGGGGGGGGTGGATTCGACTAGTGTAGTTAGTGCAGCATTGTTGGCCACAGTGCTGCGGTCGTTTAATGTTTAGCATATCTACCAAGTAAGCAAAAGGATGCGGGTTCGAGTCCCGGCCGTAGCACAAATTTTAATTCATTTCTTCAGCTTCCATCATCGTCTACAATTAGCTTTAATACATAATTTCTCATTTTTAAGCTTTCCAGGGTGGAAGGGGTGTGTTGACGAACAGTTTCAGCTCAGGGATAGCAAAGCTAATAGCATAAGTTTCCGTTCATGCAGCATACAGCATGTGAAATATTGAGTTATATAATTTTCCATCACAGTGACAATTTCCCCAGAATACAAACGAATAAAACATGGACAATCCCCCTTAAGTCGAATTCCCTATCTCTCAATATTAACTGTGGCCAGGCCACTAAGATCTATTCTTTAAATTCAATTGCGCGCAAAGTTAAGCGGATAAAGCGAAATTACAGCCCTATGCATAGATAATAAAGTGGAAGATTTGGTTAAAATACCTGATTATACAGAAATGTTTCTCCCGCATCTATGCCCACTTGAGAGTTTCCCCTCTAATAAAGTACAACGGTAACAGAAATCTTTATAATTCTGCAAATTCCTGGCGGAAGAAGTGACTGGAAGTTGGTGACTATCTACAGAAGTTCACACATTCAGTACAAGTGAGACTGGCGATCGTCCTGATCCCACAAGCGTGAAATCGAATTAAGCTGCTCCGCCGATGCTGCGTATTGTGCTCACCGTGAATATGGCTGTGATTCGCTGAGCTGTACGCTGCAGATGTGCTGGCTCCCTCTTGTGAAGACGATGTCACCAGTCCTCTCTCGCAACTCGAGGATAATGCGGGCTCATCCGCGATGCCACGGCAAGTCATTCCTCTATTGCTACCGTACGTGGCGCTCTAAACCGAAGTCGGTGTGGCCACCTCTGATTCCTAACCCCAAGTGCATCCTTTTTGGCACTCAGTAACACACTGCCAATTCGTTCCCGCCAGCCACTGCCAGTTACCAGTTGCAAAATTAAGAAGCACTGCGGCCCAACTGCGAGGTTCCTCTCCAACTAGAGAATCCCGCCAAAATAACGCCTCTCCTTCAGATGCCAGTCACAACACGAAAATCTCCGCTATTACCAAAAAAGATTGACTTCAGTGCTGCACTCTTGTCGCCGCGCACCATTACTCCAATCTCGTGTTTTCTCGCCTGTGCCGTTGGCCTCGCAGTTGTAGAACTGAGAAATAGACCATTTATGAGAGTAAACTTAGCTTCCAGTAACCCACGCTTTCTCCACGCAGTAGATGGCCACCTACATAGATGGTCCGCAGAACACGAAAAGGCGCCCCCTGACTTCTGCACTCGGCGCCACACTGCCCTCCAGTCGGACGTTAGGCTGTGCAGATGTACAAATGGACGAAGGTAGGCTGCTCCCTGGGCCGACCAGGCTGGCTTCAGTTCTCAGAATCCTTCACCCGGGTCTCCGATCTTTGCTACCGGCCAGTCCCGTTTGGCCATAGCGTCCAATGATCGCCCATCTCAATGTATTGGACGAGGGTTGGAACACTAATAGTGGCAACTTTTTATTTGCAGCTCGTACAACATACACTCCTGGAAATGGAAAAAAGAACACATTGACACCGGTGTGTCAGACCCACCATTTCTTGCTCCGGACACTGCAAGAGGGCTGTACAAGCAATGATCACACGCACGGCACAGCGGACACACCAGGAACCGCGGTGTTGGCCGTCGAATGGCGCTAGCTGCGCAGCATTTGTGCACCGCCAGCGTCAGTGTCAGCCAGTTTGCAGTGGCATACGGAGCTCCATCGCAGTCTTTAACACTGGTAGCATGCCGCGACAGCGTGGACGTGAACCGTATGTGCAGTTGCCGGACTTTGAGCGAGGGTGTATAGTGGGCATGCGGGAGGCCGGGTGGACGTACCGCCGAATTGCTCAACACGTGGGGCGTGAGGTCTCCACAGTACATCGATGTTGTCGCCAGTGGTCGGCGGAAGGTGCACGTGCCCGTCGACCTGGGACCGGACCGCAGCGACTCACGGATGCATGCCAAGACCGTAGGATCCTACGCAGTGCCGTAGGGGACCGCACCGCCACTTCCCAGCAAATTAGGGACACTTGCTCCTGGGGTATCGGCGAGGACCATTCGCAACCGTCTCCATGAAGCTGGGCTACTGTCCCGCACACCGTTAGGCCGTCTTCCGCTCACGCCCCAACACCGTGCAGCCCGCCTCCAGTGGTGTCGCGACAGGCGTGAATGGAGGGACGAATGGAGACGTGTCGTCTTCTGCGATGAGAGTCGCTTCTGCCTTTGTGCCAATGATGGTAGTATGCGTGTTTGGCGCCGTGCAGGTGAGCGCCACAATCAGGACTGCATACGACCGAGGCACACAGGGCCAACACCTGGCATCATGGTGTGGGGAGCGATCTCCTACACTGGCCGTACACCTCTGGTGATCGTCGAGGGGACACTGAATAGTGCACGGTACATCCAAACCGTCATCGAACCCATCGTTCTACCATTCCTAGACCGGCAAGGGAACTTGCTGTTTCAACAGGACAATGCACGTCCGCATGTATTCCGTGCCACCCCACGTGCTCTAGAAGGTGTAAGTCAACTACCCTGGCCAGCAAGATCTCCGGATCTGTCCCCTATTGAGCATGTTTGGGACTGGATGAAGCGTCGTCTCACGCGGTCTGCACGTCCAGCACGAACGCTGGTCCAACTGAGGCGCCAGGTGGAAATGGCATGGCAAGCCGTTCCACAGGACTACATCCAGCATCTCTACGATCGTCTCCATGGGAGAATAGCAGCCTCCATTGCTGCGAAAGGTAGATATACACTGTACTAGTGCCGACATTGTGCATGCTCTGTTGCCTGTGTCTATGTGCCTGTGGTTCTGTCAGTGTGATCATGTGATGTATCTGACCCCAGGAATGTGTCAATAAAGTTTCCCCTTCCTGGGACAATGAATTCACGGTGTTCTTATTTCAATTTCCAGGAGTGTAGTTACGTGTTTCAAAGTTTTACTGACCTTCAAAGTAGTCACCGGCATTGTGTATAACCCGTTGCCAGCGATGTGGAAGTCATAGGAGCTGTGCCAGTTATGTTAAAAGTTCGATCGGCGCGGTCTATTGCCCGAAGAATTTGTAGCAGTTCTGAAGCGAATGCCGTGAAGTGTTTCCTTCAGTTTAGAAATCGAGTTGAACTCAGGGGAGTGCTGTAGGTCGTATCGCAGATAGCAGCCCCATCATTCAAACAAAACAGTAACAGCTTGCACTGTACGTGTTTGAGCATTGTCGTGCAAAATGATGTTCAGGTCCTGCAGAAAGTGTCATCACTTCTGTCTGTATGCTGTTCGTTTTTTGAACACAACCTAGGACCAGCTGGTGACTAGTTTGAAGGTTAATAAAACTTTGAAACACATATCTATTTTGTACGAGCTGTAAATAAATAGTTGCCACTATTAAAGTTCCAACCCTCGTATATTTACGTTCGCACCAGAAGCAATCACAAACTGAAATTTCATCTGTGTGTTAGTTTTAGTAGCTTTATCGCAAGCTGGTTCTTGTTTAACGTTGAACAACACATTAGATGTTACAGCCTATATGCAACACAGCTCTCCCCTCCCCCTAAATTAAAAAAAAGTTTCGATCCTATGCTGGATATACAGGCTTCTATGAGTTGTAAAGTTGAGTTGTTAGACACAGTTTTGTTACAAAAACTCATCTACGGAAATGTAAACTTCGTGTAAGATAATAGCGGACTTCAAAGAGTAAGTTACTTATTATTTTGGTGGGCAAGTAACTGCTGTCGAATACTGCACTATACTTCAAAGTTAAACAGATACACGACACTGTTTTGCAGTGTATTTACGACGTATGTGTAAACAACGGTCGGAACGTTGTACCATTCGTCGAGTTCTTCGGCAATATAAATCCGCTCCTTGGTCACGGAGCCTTTCGAGAAACTCAGTCTAAACGTCCTCATCGTCGGAATATCTGCGATTGCTGCGAATTAGTTCCTCGACTGTGTCAACATTATCTGTGGTCGCTGTCGACGGCCTTCGTTTCCTAATCAGTCTGTCCGTCCTCGGTCAAGGCTGGTCGCGACATTGCATTTCGTCCACATACAATCAGAATTTCACCATGAAACTGTACACCATTTACGCGTTTTGCCGAATTCACCATTGGTGCATGTTTCTAGTTGCCGCGCCTCTTCACACCCACATTGCAATGCGGTTCTTAGTCGTACGGCAGCACAACTGTGTCGGCAGGAAACCGAGAACACGTAGTCTCTTCTGACAACGCGCCGTTATTTTTGCTCCTAAGTCCCCTCTACAGCCTCTACAAGCCTGTAATAGAAACTGTGAAATACACAGAATGTTTCTATATTGCAACACGGAAGCACACGGTATGTTTCGGTTTTGCAACACGCCAAGGAATGTTTTTACCATCGGTTAACATACGAGAGTGAAACGCCCTGTGAACTGACTCCAGATACGTATTTGACACGTAGGGCATGTAAGCCTGCAACAGGTAATGAGTCACACAATACGTAGATCAGGCTTTTACACTGAAGCGCCAAAGAAACTGATATTCGCATCCCTACTCAAATACATATATGTAAACAGGCAGAAGACGGCGCTGCAGTCGGCAACGCCTATATAAGACAAGTTCAAATGGCTCTGAGCACTATGGGCCTTAACAGCTGTGGTCATCAGTCCCCTAGAACTTAGAACTACTTAAAACTAACTAACCTGAGGACATCACACGCATCCATGTCCGAGGCAGGATTCGAACCTGCGACCGTAGCAGTCGCGCGGTTCCGGACTGCGCTCCTAGAACTGCGAGACTACCGCGGCCGGCTATAAGACAAGTGTCTGGCGCAGTTATTACATCGGTTACTGCTGCTACAGTAGCAGGTGAACCAGGTTTAAGTGAGTTTGAACGTGATGTTGTAGTCGCCGCACGAGCGACGGAACGCAGCAACTGCGATGTAGCGATGAAGTGAGAATTTTCCGGTACGACCATTCAACGAGTGTAGCATGAATATCAGGAATCCCGTACAACATCAAATCTCCGACATCGCTGCGTCCGGAAAAAGATCCTGCAAGAACGAGATCAGCGACGACTGAAGAGAATCGTTTAACGTGACAGAAGTGCAACGCTTCCGCATATTGCTGCAGATTTCAGTGCTGGCCCATCAGCAGGTGTCAGCGTGCGAACCATTCAACGAATAATCATCGATATGACCTTTCGGGGTCGAATGCCCACGCTTATACCCTTGATGACTGGACGACACAAAGCTTTACGCTTCGCCTGAATCCGTAAACACCGACATTGGACTGTTGATGACTGGAAACATGTTGGCTGGTGGGACGAGTCTCACTTCAAATGGACGTGTACAGGTGTGGAGACAACCTCATGAATTCATGGACGCTTCATGTCAGCAGGGGAATGTTCAAGCTGGTGGAGGCTCTGTAATGGCGTGGGGTGTGTGCAGTTTGAGTGATACCTCTAGAAACGACTTGGACAGGTGACACGTACGTAAGCATTTCAATTGTGCATTCCCATGGACTTGGACAATTCCAGCAGAACAATGCGACACCCCGCACGTCCGGAATTGCTACAGATTGGCTCCAGGAACACTCTTCTGAGTTTTAACACTTCTGCTGGCCACCAAACTCCCCAGACATGAACATTATTGAGCGTACTTGGGATTCTTTGCAACGTGCTGTTCAGAAGAGTTCGCCACGCCCTGTACGCTTACAGATTTGTGGACAATCGTGCAGGATTCATGGTGTCAGTTCCCTCCAGAACTACTTCAGACATTAGTCGAGTCCATGCCACGGCCTGTTTTGGGCCCTTATGTTTGCTCGCGGGACCCTACGCGATATTAGGCAGGTGTACCAGTTTCTTTGGCTTTTCAGCATATATGTTCATTTCATTCTTAGGGCTGCTTTTTCAGCACGGGGATACGTCGGATACATTTTATTGTACATATTGAGAGTTTTCGTATGTTTCTCTAGTCTAGTGAGACATGAAAAACAGCATCACACGCCGTGATCGTGGCCTTTGAACTACCTTGCAGCGGCGCCAGTGGATGGAATGCTTGAAAAACGTGCCCAGAATTGTATTTCGTATATGACTTACACAAAATTGATACAATTGTATACTCTATGTTTGAGACGTAGCCTTTAAAGGTAATTTATGAAAATTCGGAATTGTGAATTCAAAAAGGCGTGTAACACGAAAAGCAAATCAAACTTGACCAAACGACAAACAAAAACTGTACGCATGTGTACTTTATGTTTAAAAGAAAAAAATCAATGTTTTTTATTATTAAAGTCAAATGATGGCTCCAAAATGGCGTCTAGGATTCGCTTGGGAATTTAAATTTTATCTTTATTCCAATTTATCCTGTTCATATTGTTTACATGCTTCTTCTGTTTCCCTGTGGTCATATCGTTCTCTACTCGAAGGGAAGTTCGACGTTGGGCAGTGAGTTTTATTGACGTTGGCGTACGCAAAATAGGAATGTTAAAAATATGATTTATTTGAAAAGAAATTGGTTTACAAACCACTCATTCGGTCTATCCTTGAGTATTACACGCCAGACTGGGTCCCTTACCAGGTTGGAATAATACAAAGAATAAAAATATTGCTGGCGGCAGTGGCCAAGCGGTTCTAGGCGCTTCAGTCTGGAACCGTGCGATCTATACGGTCGCAGGTTGGAATCCTGCCTCGGGCATGGATGTGTGTGATGTCCTTAGGTTAGTTAGGTTTAAGTAGTTCTAAGTTCTAGGGGACTGATAATCTCTGACGTTAAGTCCCATAGTGCTCAGAGCCAACTGAACCATTAAAAATATTCAACGAATAGCGGCGCGTTTCGACACGGTATCATTTAGTTAGCGCGAGAGCATTACGTGGATTCTCAAAACCTCCAGTTGCAGTGTGTATTACGGGAACGTTCACTGCTTAAAATTCGGAGCGCACATGTACTGAAGAGTCGAACAACGTATTAGTTTTGTCCACATACGTTTCGCGAATTGATCACAACGAGAAAATTACAGTTCATACAGCAGCTCAACGCCACTCGGTCTTCCCACGCACCATTCGCAATTGGTTCAACGAAAAGGGGGAAAACAGTAGCATGTGAATCTAGTACTAAGACAATCTTCTAAACCATCGAATTTCCTTGAAAATGCTAGCCACTTTCCTTTTATCTTTGGGAATATTTGTGGAAATGCTATCCTTGTGTCTGGAGTAACCGTGTTGTTGCAGCAAAGCAATTTGGATAATTTTGCTTTAAAAATACCAAATTTCTGAATTTTATCTTCTGATAAATTTCGTAACATCGTAGATTCTTCAGTGTCGTAGTCTTCTTCTGAAGACCAGTTTACTTGCCACGATCGGTATTTTAACAAAATTACTGGATTACTAGCTTCGGAAATATGTGTTGCCATCCTCAGATCCATAAAGTCAGGCAGTGGTGGTTACATCATACAGTGCTTACACTGTTTTGTCATGTGAGGACTATGGAATAGAAATGAAAAGACGAGGCATGTTGTATAGTCCTTAATGATAGAATGGTGTAAGCACTGTATGATGTGACTACCGATGCCCGGTTTTAAGGATCTAGTGATGGCAATACATAATGCCGAAACTAGTAATCCAGTAATTGTGTTAACACAGCGATCTTGGCAGCTAAGAACGCTACAATACAAAATTATAGATCGCCTCAAGCAGTGAATGATAATGCTAGGGAATCACAACAAATATTTCGCATATGAAATACGTTCATATTCGATACTGAAATAAAAAAAGAAACTGATAACATAAATTAATCTTGTTCCTACAGCTGTTCTTTATGCTATCTGTAAATCCGTTGTGTCTTAGTTTTTTCATATCTATCAAGTCATAGACTACCGTTATTATTATGTTGTCAAATGTAATTCCACAAAACTCCGTAGCTATTTAAAAAAAATGATTCTGTGTACTCTAAACTGCGATATGACAGGGCAGGATTTTGTGGGAACGATAATTTTTAATCTACATAAAGACATATTTAAATTAAGTCAACATGTAAATTCATTAATTTTACCTCTCCATCGAGTTTATAAATGTATGAAACAGGTGGAAAATATGTCATGTTTTAAGAAAATTTGTGTAATACCTCCTGAAAAACAGTTAATTTTGTCTCTTATTGACATATAGGTCACACGAATTAAACACATTACTGCGCAGCTGAAATGCGGCCCAGCAGAATTTGCTACTGACGTTAGTATTGTTTCGAGTAATCTTTTTAACACGTTTTTATTAGGTCGCTTTCTTGTCTTTCTGTCTCTCCAGTACAAATTTTGCAACCGATTTTAAACTAACTTCCCCATGAGCTAGAGACTTAAAATTTGAAACATAGCTCAGAACTGAATGTCAGTGCAATTGTGTGGATAACAACCACTATAACCTGCAACATGGGAGGTGGTGGGGATGAAAACGGGGTGACAAAGAAACATAGCGCCGAGCACTTCCTGTCCAATTCCATTTCTTGCACTATGACTGTGCTTAGCAGATTGTGTCACAGCTCTACAGACCCAATGTTCGTAAATTACCTGCCGCAGAAAGTATCTGCAACTCACTGAATTTATAGGTGCACCTCTCTTGCAATCTGGAAAAAAATTAATTTGAATCTGAGGCCCCCCTCCAATCACCCCAAAGACTAGAGCTGGGGGTGGAAAGAGGTGATATAAAAGTACTACTCAAGGTCATCTAGAGCAATTTCAACCACATTTGGTGCATTATACTACCTGTTATTAATTCGCTGCAGTCATGGACTGTGCGGCTGGATAATTTAGGTTAAGTACTGTGTAAGCGTAGGGACTGCTGACCTTAGCAGTTAAGTCCCATATATACATTTGAACAGTAGTTCGCTCTCTTGTCTCTCTGTTTGTCTATTCAGTACCAGTTTTGCAAATTGTTTTTAAACCAACTTCCGATGAGCTAGAAGCTCCGACTTTTCAACGTAACTTAGAGCTGGATGGCAAAGCAATATTAACTCGCTTTCTGGTCTGATGTTTGGCAGAGCATAATTTGTGTACCGCTGCCATTTCCTCCGTTTCTTGTTCCCGTTGCGAAGGATTTGCAGAAAGAACGGCTGCTGGCAAGTCTGCGTGTGAGTTTGAACCTCTGTAATGTTTACCTTCACGGTCTCTTCGCGAGATAATATGTAGGAGGAAGCAATATATTCGTTCCACCAAGTGAAGAGAAAATGAAATAAGCCTGAGATTAACCACATGTCTGTCTTATAACCTCATGAAGATGTTTGAAATCGACTGAAAGTTTTCACACACATAAAACTAAAAAGCGGAAAATAATTGTTTAAATAAAAAGAAATTTCAATATAGCACATTTTTATATCGGAATAAAACTAGAAAATAATTTCTCCTAGCACTGTATAAATTACTAACCCACACAGATGGTTCTGAAAATTAGTTATTGTGAATTTTTAATCGGTATGAAAGTACCAGCAACATTTATAACAGGAAACGTGGAGCGCATGCAACACTTTATTGATGCTTGATTAGTTCACTCCCAGACTTGTATCTACTGTACGCGCCCCCGTTTTTTTCGTTGTAAATCATAAAAGTGTTTTCATAGCTAAGACAGCTTCACTATCACAAATTTTCAGGACTATCTGTACGGGATTGGGGATCTGTATGGGCCTACATTTATTCCGATGTTATATTGAAATTTATTTCTATTTAAATAATTATTTTGTTCCACTTTAGTTCAAGTTTCCTGGCATATTCGAGGCATACTCTTCACTATCAGACAATACATTTATAATTTTCTTAAAATACTTTTACAGGCTCATTCCTAAACATAATATCTTTGTACCATCTATTGCGTGGATTGTGACATTTGGACTTTCAGCCATGTTTCTAAGCATTCCGTCCACTGAGCACTTTGTTGCCAGAAACTTGGGAACACTTCGGGCTCTGGAAGCTTATCCACAGAGTGATGTTATTGCCACCGTACTATCCAACTGGGACTCGAAAACCCCAGAGCAAGAAGACCAGCAGTAAAAGTTCCCTGCTTTCCTGCCACGAGTGCTTTTTCCGGTTTTCCAAACCACGGGTAACGGCGGAGTTAGATAAACTGGGTGTGCTGCGTCGGCGGATTCTGCACAAAGGAGAAGCGTATTGTCAAGAGTTCTCTAACTGCAGGGAAAGCAATGTATTTTTACACATAATTTATCACACCATTTGCGTTTTATTTCACGTTGAACATATACTTATTTTGGATTTATTACTTAATATTTCTTTCCCTTGTTAGTACAGAAAAGTTGTCTGAAGAAAGATGAAGCCTAGCTCTATCTTTGTTTGTCTTTGCCTTGGGTTCGCAGTATCCTTGAAATTTTTTGAAAGACAAGATTTTCGCCATAAACTGCGGTATTTACGCGAATTATAAAAGTCACAATTACAATTTCTATTTTTAAGTTATCTTAAAGTGTTAAACCCGCTGATGTGTGCTTATACGGATCATGTAAGTAATCGTCGTATGCACCATCGGTATGTAGCAGATAGAAATAAATCTTGTGATGATGGATTCGTGGTTTCCTACACATGCTGCTACAAAGAGCGATCGCTACTTTTCTGTGGCATAAAAGCAATTCACAGCGATAGGAAGGCGATTTTCTGTTACAGAAAGAATGGAGGAAGATAAGAACAAGAGTGGGAGAAGGAAATGGATCATGTCTTTTCAAAGGAAAAAACACGGCATTTCTCTTAATAGATTCAGAGGAACTACGGGAAACCTGAATCTGTTTGGTCGGATTGGGACTTGAACCTCGCTCCTCTAATTGCGATAGCAGTGAGTTAACGACTACGCCACTTGGATCGGTCGCTGTTATGTAACACATCTGCATAAGAGCAGCATTTTTTTTTTTTTGAGTCATCAGTCTGCTTAATTTTCTTTTCAGCTGAAGATGATACGATAAAAAGTAATAATAATTAATATGTGCAAGGATTTCTAAACACTTTTATATATAGGCATTCGAATTTCAATTTATAATGACATCCAACCGTCTGAAACCTCGAAAATCCGTCACTAATGCCAGCTTTGTTAGCCTTGGTTCATGGCATGAGGGGCTATTCTCGTAATTTGCCTTTATCCAGCTGATTTAAATCAACTGATTTTTCGTATTGTTTTATGTTGTTACGGACGGGCCAGTGTAAGCAGCTGATGAAAACTGAATCTATGTTGTTCTAATTAATAAAAATTAAAAACATCTCTCGCACGTTGCCGAGATTCTGAAATATAACTGCCACCTAGTAATTACTGAACGACAAAAAAGAAAAAAAAAAAACAAGATCTATCACGATATTTCACACCATAATTTTTTCCCAATACAGTTCGTAATCGCTGTAGAATATTAAAATCAGGTGAGTGAAGAGGCTATGGAACACAGGTTTCATTCTCATGCACAGCGAAGAAATCGTGAAACTTTTTTGTAGGTGCACCATCATTGTGAAAGGTGCAAATTCTTGACTGAAACAGTTCCTACTTCATTCAGTGATCATGGTCCCCTACAGCGATTTCGTGGACTTTACCTGTGTAACTCACTAAAAAAATATTTATAGAACTCCCCCAATCCATTACCGAACACCTACCAAGCTTCATAACAGACAACACTGTCCCAGTTGTAGGTGTGCAGTGTAAAATAAAATGGTTTGACTACATATCAGAATCGGAACGGCCTATACTTCAGGCTTTGTACTCATCCCACAAGAGAAAACCTCTTGTTACATCCACCTGGGTGGTAAGTGGCTTCAAATAGCTACTCTATCATTAATTTTTTATACGTCTTTCGTTTGGCATTGTTTCCTCTAGACTTACACTTATTAAAATTGCAACATCACGAAGACGACATGCAACAAACGCCAAATTGGCACGAAGGTAGGAAGGAGTAAAGCCATCCACGGTGCGAGCCATATACATCTGAACTACTTTAATGAGACATAACATCTCAGTCAATAGCGTGACACAATTACAATTTTTTAGGTGATAATGCACAATTGAGAGATGACATACATAAATACAAAGTCCTCATAGCAAATGTTGTAAGTGTTCTCCACCAGTATCGAAGCACAACTGTACTAGTTTCACCATATTCCATGACGTTGTGTGAAGTGTATTCGCACCAATGTTGCTTACTTCGTGTGTAATGGCCTCACAGATTTCTGCGTCTATTCTTGTACACTCTGCCTTTAAAATAATCGCACAAGAAGAATCCGGGTTATTCGGTCACAAAAAACTGGTTATATATAGCATTGGAGGTGTGTGACGCGTTGCTCCATCTTGTAGGAAATAAACTTCTGTAAATTCAACATTATCCAGTTGCTCCACAAATTTATTAAAGATTCCCCTTATAAAATGTAGTGTCTAGATCGTATCAAAGGAAATGGGGCCTACAACCCTGGAAACTGTCGTCCTGCACCACACTCCAACCTTTTAATGGTGGAGTGTGTTTCGTGGACGTACGGGGTGTTCACCAGGCCATACCTCTGAGAATGTCTGGAAGTTGAATAAGAAACACCCCTGAAACCATCGACAGTAATGCATTGTTTCTGGTCGCAATGTCAATTTCTTTTTAAGTCTCTGATATGTACCATATGAAATACTTGTCTCCTAGTTCAATCGATGGAATGATTTCCTTGGAGAGTTCAGTAAGCGTCATGGAGCTTTAACAACAACCTCGGCGCTCACTGTTGGTCAATTTTTACTGCTGTCACTGTTTAATATACCAGTTGTCTCCAACTTCCTGACAATCGATAAAATTGTCGCCTTTGTTGTAACATCGCGCACCTTTAATTCTATCCAAAACGCCCGCTGTGTTGTAATCAAATGTCATCCAATGTATTTTCACATTATAAATCCGCTCTCGAAGTGAGTACTGCATGTTTCTACGAGATAAAAACTGCGAACGAATCATTGACTTGCTCGCTGTTGTCACGAGACTGATTTGCTCGCTGTTGTCACGAGACCCGGTCTATACACTTACAGACTTCACAAACCGCGATCGACGAGGCTAAGAACGAACTAAAGTGAGTCCAGCAAGCGCGGCATTATACGGGACAAAGGACCACACGAGCATAAACAATAATTAATCAGCTTGCCAACGACGGGAGGTACTTCTGATTCTCCTAGAGCTACTGAGATCATTAAAACAGGTTTTTCGTTTCTACAAACTTTCGGAGAGAAATTCTGACCTATTGACGTCGTTCAGATTTATATGGATCGCCCTGTATATTTAGTACGAACGAGGGTAATCCCAAAAGTAAGGTCGCCAATTTTTTATAACTACATAGAGCTGTTTATTTCTGCAATGATTTACATCAGTTTACAGCTTCAAAATTTAGCTATTTTTCTACATAATCACCATTTCTCTCGATGCATTTTTGTAGACGTTGTGGCAGTTTTTGTACGCCCATGTCATACCAGCTCGCCGCCATGCTGTTCAGAAAGTTATGAACCTCTTCTTTCACCTCGTCGGCGGAGCTAAATCGCTTTCCTGCCAAATGTTCTTTTAACCTAGGGAACAGGTGATAGTCACTGGGCGCCAAGTCAGGCCTATATTGTAGGTGGCTGATTATGTTCCACTGAAACTTGCAGGAGAGCAACGGTTTGCCGAGCGATGTGTGGGCGAGCTTTGTCGTGGAGAATGTGGGCGCCCTTGCTCAACATTCGTCTTCTCTGGTTCTGAATTGCCCGTGTGAGCTTTTTCTGAGTCTCACTGTACCTGTCAGCCTTAATTGTGGTCCCAGCGATTCAGCTCCGAACAGAGGTCCTGACTTGACGCCCAGTGACTATCACCTGTTCCCTAGGTTAAAAGAACATTTGGCCGGAAAGCGATTCAGCTCCGACGACGAGGTGAAAGAAGAGGTTCATAACTTTCTGAACAGCATGGCGGCTAGCTGGTATGACATGTGCATACAAAAACTGCCACAGCGTCTACAAAAATGCATCGACATAAATGGTGATTATGTCGAAAAATAGCCAAATATTCAAGCTGTAAACTGATGTAAACCATTGTAGAAATAAACAGGTTTATGTACTTATAAGAAAAAAAGGAGACCTTACTTTTCGGATTACCCTCGTATATATAAAGAAAGATCATGGGACGATTTATCGTTCGGAAACCACAGTTGAATGTTGACTGTTTGTGATAAGATCGTTTTACGCTTCATGCAAGAAGGAGAAACGCGTACGAGCACATACTGGAATTCGACAGCGACGTAATGGTGATCTATCTAGACTGGGGTTTATCATTCTGCGATATTGCCGTACGCGTTGGTCGGAATTCCACGACTGTCGTACTAATATTGAATATATGGCTTCAGGAGGCCATGAATGCCATAGAGGATCGTAACGGTCTCACACAATTAGTACCAGAGATGATAGACACATTGATCGCTTGGCCATGCGGGATCGTACATTCACGTCACATACCTTGAGTGAGGAAATGGGCTTCTTTGTAGCAAGACAGGTAGCCTCATGGACAGTGTGACGATGTCAGGAGCACCACAGACTGTCAGTAAAACGTCCATCGTTGCGACTGCTCGTGACACGCCAGCAGGGAGTGTAGCACCGACAGGGGTGTTCGCAAAGACAATTTTGACCGCACCTCAGTGGCACCATGTCGTCTTTTCAGGCGAGTACCTTTGTACATACAGTATTACGTACCCGTGAATGGGCATTCCCAGGCGAATGAACATTGCAAGATTATATTTGTCTTTGCCATGCGGCCGCAACACGTGGCAGCATGATATTGGGTTTCACGAGGCACACAATTTCGTCTTGTCTACTTGTTAAGCCGGTAACTGTGCCCTCTCCCCGAGGTGTTCCACCTGTTGTCCGTGCTGCCCTAACCCGCTTCGGTAGAGAGGTTGTTGCCCTGGCCAGCACTTTCTCCAGACCTCTCACCACTGGAAACATCTGGTCGTGCGTTGTAGGGACAGTGGCATACTACTAGCCGTCAGCCACTATAACTGATGAACTATGGCAGAGTCGAAGCAGCATAGAATGGCGTATTCGTAGCTGTTATCCAAGCTCAGTTCGCTTTAGGGTCATTGTTGTTACTAGAGGTGTCAGCTGTGTATACCATATTCACACTCTGGGTAGGCCGAACCAGCTACATATTTAATCATTTTGCGTTCCTACAACAAGTAAAATTTCGTTTTTTGTTATTCTACTGGTAGTTTGCTGGCTAGCAGTATATCAAGCTCGTCAGTCATTTTCAAGATACTAATCTTATAAGGAGCAACAATTCTTTTTAATACACCTCTGGTACCGTAAATATAAGGTGTAGTCAAATGCAAACGAGACAGATGGAAGAAGAGCAAATGAATGTTTATTAATCCACTGTGAGACAACACGATTAGTGCCTTCATGGAAAAATGTTTGCAGTTGCAAATCGAAAACTTTGATAGATGATAATAATAATAGGGGAAAGTATGTGGCCTAAGACTGTGACCAGGCTATTGGCCTGTTTGTAGATAGGTAACCATTTCTTCACCGCGACACTAGAAGGAGGTAGGTGAGAGCCTCCTGGGGTTGAACCTGGGACCTCCACGGTCGAAGACGAATGCCCTAGCTGCCAGAACATCACGTCCATAGATAAAAAAGTGAGACACGTGTCAGCATGCTACAGACTGTCATGGGACAGTCTCCAAAACTGGTGTTACATAACAGGATGTTCAATTTGTTTATTCTATACCTGTACCTGTAGTGGTTGTCGAAGCCATGCTACCAATAGTGCATCGCACATGAGGTGGTTGGAGCGAAGCAGATACATAGAAAGAACATCAAGAATGTGATTAATTCTCATTCTGGGAGAAGGGAATAAATAGGATGCCATAAGGTACCGGCTAGTCGTAATATGTCTGGAACCAAGAAACCAGCAATGTACCCCACTAACTTCCGAGCATGCTTGACAGATGAAAAGAGTGAACATCTTGACGGAAATGGAGACATACGCGTTCACCTAGTTTAAAGAGGAAGGAGTTAAGAAACCAGAGACTAGTTCTTTAGAGTCAGTGTTATCAGCAGTATGATAAACCACACTTTTCTGCAGAAAAGCCCCATTCTCCTCAGAAGGAGATTTACCTTGTAGAGAAATACTTGATCTTCAAGGATAAGTTAGTATTTATCTTTTATTTACTCCACAAGTTACACGTAGACTTGTGCTATAAAAATCATTCTTGATGCTCTGGTACAGCTTCTATCACTATATTTTTACTAACGAAGCGTGTTGTTGTTGTTGTTGTTGTAATTGTGGTCTTGCTACTTGATCCTGTGCAAGCCTCTTCACCTTCGAATAATTACTACATCTTACATCATTTTGAATCTGCTCCTGTGTTCATCTCTTGCTCTCCCTCTACATTCTTTACCCCCAACACTTCCCTCCGTACTAAATAGGTAACCCCATTATGTCACAAAAGGGTTCTATCAACCGTCCCTTCTTGTAGTCAGGTTGTGCCACAAATTTCTTTCCTCCCCATTTCTGTTCAGTTCCTCCTCACGAGTTACTGGATCCGCCCACCTAATCTTCAATATTCTTCTGTAGCTGCAAATTTCAAAAGCTTCTATTCTTTTACTGTCCAAACTGATTATCACCCATGTTATACTTCCATACATGGCTACACGCCATACAAATACTTCCAGAAAAGCCATTCTAACACTTAAATCTATATTCGATGCCAACAAATCCCTCTACTTTGGCCACCATCAGTTATTCTGCTGCCCAAATAGCAAAACTCATCTACTACTCTCAGAGCCTCGGATCCTACTGTAATTCCTTCTGTGTCATCTGGTTTAATTGGACTTCATTCCGTTATCCTTGTTTCGCTTTTGTTGATGTTCGTCTTATATCCTCCTTTCAAGACACTGTCAGTTCCGTTAAACTGTTCTTCCGAGTCCATTGAGGTTTGCCGATGACATTGTAATTCTGTCAGAAACAGCAAAGTTTTTATTTCTCCTCCCTGAACTTCAATTACTACTACAAATTTTTAATTAAGATTTCGCTTACACCTTGCTCAATGCAAGCCGCTGCTTCCTTTTCATTCCCCTCAACTCTTACTTCTGCCGTCTGGTCCTGCACGAGTTGTTAATACCTTTCGCTCCCGGTATTTTACCCCTGCTACCTTCAGTATTTCAAAGGGACTATTTATTTCAGTCAACATTGACAAAAGCTTTCCCTAAGTATACAAAGCTATAATGATAGGTTTGCCTTTCCTTAATCTATCTTCTAAAGTATGTAGTATGATCAGTATTTCCTCGCGTGAGACTACATTTCTCCGGAATCCAAACTGATCTTCCCCGAGGTCGGCCTCTACCAATTTTTTCATTCTTCTGTAAAGAATTCATGTTAGTATTTTGCAACCATCAATTATTGAACTAATAGTTCTGTAATATTCACGCCTGTCAGCATCTGTTTTCTTTGGAAGCGAAATTATTACAATTTTCTTGAAGTCTGAGGGGTATTTCCCATGCTTCATACACCATGCACACCAGATGGAAGAGTTTTGTCGTGGCTGGCTCTCCCAAGGCTATCACTATTTGCTTGTTCGTTATTAAATCTACTCCTGCATTACTCCTATTTCATTTTATATTAAAAACCCTGTATTCATCTGGCCAGAGTCCTGTTCTTCCTGCTACCGAAATTCACTAATTCGTACTAACTTCAACCTATCCAGTTTCCTTTTTAAATTTTCTAACCGAGCTGCCCGATGAAGTATCTAGCATTTCACGCTCCGATCCGTAGAACGCCACTTTTGTTTATCCTGATGACGACATCCTCGTGAGCAGTCCCGAACCAGAGATCCTTACGGGCAACTTTTTTAATTCCGGAAAATTTTACCCAAGAGGATGCTATCATCATTAACTTTGCATTAGAACTGCATACCCTCGGGAAAAATTAGGGCTGTCGATTCCCCTTGCTTTCAGCGGTTCGCAATGCCAGCGCAGCAAGGCCGTTTTGCCTGATGTTACAAGGCCAGCTCAGTCAATCGTCCAGACCGTTGTCCCTGCAACTACTGAAAAGGCTGCTGGCTCTCTTCAGAAATCGAACTTTCGTCTGATCTCTCAACAGCTACCCCTCCGTTGTGGTTTGCACCTACGGTACGGCTATCTGTATCGCTGAGGCACGCAAGCCTCCCCACCAACGGGAAGGTCCATGGTTCATCGGAAGTCCTTAACCCTATGCGATTGATAAGCTCGCTGTTTTCCCTTGCAAGTGTACTTGTGGTACTTGGAAATCCTTTGACCGTTGTTAGTTGTTTTCAGAGTACATCGCTCAGTTTACATCTTTCGTTCGTCTACGAAGCGATTAGAATCCTAAATACATATTATTTCCTTCGTAGTGGCATATATTTCTGCAGTTTGTAAGTTGCTTAAACGGTACAGGCTCAGCATATTTTATTTCTATAAGTGTTCAGCTCGTAGTAAGAGTGATTCCTTCGATCTTCTATTTGCGGTCTCTTAGGTCGTCCCTTGATAAATTTCACATCTCTTGATCGTTTCTAAATATTTGCCTAAAGGGTTTGGTCATCTGTATGTATCCAAGTCCTTAGTGATGTTCGTGCTTTTGACAGCTGATCACTATATGATACCCTATATACACTCCTGGAAATGGGAAAAAGGACACACTGACACCGGTGTGTCAGACCCACCATACTTGCTCCGGACACTGCGAGAGGGCTGTACAAGCAATGATCACACGCACGGCACAGCGTACACACCAGGAACCGCGGTGTTGGCCGTCGAATGGCGCTAGCTGCGCAGCATTTGTGCACCTCCGCCGTCAGTGTCAGCCAGTTTGCCGTGGCATACGGAGCTCCATTGCAGTCTTCAACACTGGTAGCATGCCGCGACAGCGTGGACGTGAACCGTATGTGCAGTTAACGGACTTTGAGCGAGGGCGTATAGTGGGCATGCGGGAGGCCGGGTGGACGTACCGCCGAATTGCTCAACATGTGGGGCGTGAGGTCTCCACAGTACATCGATGTTGTCGCGAGTGGTCGGCGGAAGGTGCACGTGCCCGCGACCTGGGACCGGACCGCAGCGACGCACGGATGCACGCCAAGACCGTAGGATCCTACACAGTGCCGTAGGGGACCGCACCGCCACTTCCCAGCAAATTAGGGACACTGTTGCTCCTGGGGTATCGGCGAGGACCATTCGCAACCGTCTCCATGAAGCTGGGCTACGGTGCCGCACACCGTTAGGCCGTCTTCCGCTCACGCCCCAACATCGTGTAGCCCGCCGCCAGTGGTGTCGCGACAGGCGTGAATGGAGGGACGCATGGAGACGTGTCGTCTTCAGCAATGAGAGTCGCTTCTGCCTTGGTGCCAATGATGGTCGTATGCGTGTTTGGCGCCGTGCAGGTGAGCGCCACAATCAGGACTGCATACGACCGAGGCACACAGGGCCAACACCCCGCATCATGGTGTGGGGAGCGATCTCCTACACTGGCCGTACACCTCTGGTGATCGTCGAGGGGACACTGAATAGTGCACAGTACATCCAAACCGTCATCGAACCCATCGTTCTACCATTCCTAGACCGGCCAGGGAACTTGCTGTTCCAACAGGACAACACACGTCCGCATGTATTCCGTGCCACCCAACGTGCTCTAGAAGGTGTAAGCCAACTAACCTGGCCAGCAAGATCTCCGGATCTGTCCCCCATTGAGCATGTTTGGGACTGGATGAAGCGTCGTCTCACGCGGTCTGCACGTCCAACACGAACGCTGGTCCAACTGAGGCGCCAGGTGGAAATGGCATGGCAAGCCGTTCCACAGGACTACATCCAGCATCTCTACGATCGTCTCCATGGGAGAATAGCAGCCTCCATTGCTGCGAAAGGTGGATATACACTGTACTAGTGCCGACATTGTGCATGCTCTGTTGCCTGTGTCTATGTGCCTGTGGTTCTGTCAGTGTGATCACGTGACGTATCTGACCCCAGGAATGTGTCAATAAAGTTTCCCCTTCCTGGGACAATGAATTCACGGTGTTCTTATTTCAATTTCCAGGAGTATATATATATATATATATATATATATATATGGTGTTACAAAAAGGTACAGCCAAACTTTCAGGAATCATTCCTCACACGCAAATAAAGAAAAGATATGTGGACATGTGTCCGGAAATGCTTAATTTCCATGTGAGAGCTCATTTTAGTTTCGTCAGTATGTACTGTACTTCCTCGATTCACCGCCAATTGGCCTAATTCAAGGAAGGTAATGTTGACTTCGGTGCTTGTGTTGACATGCGACTCTTTGCTCTACAGTACTAGCATCAAGCACATCAGTACGTAGCATCAACAGGTTAGTGTTCATCACGAACGTGGTTTTGTAGTCAGTGCAATGTTTACAAATGCGGAGTTGGCAGATGCCCATTTGATGCATGGATTAGCACGGGGCAACAGCCGTGGCGTGGTACGTTTCTATCGAGACAGATTTCCAGAACGTTGGTGTCCCGACAGGAAGACGTTCGAAGCACGGAACATTCCCGCCTATGACTCGCGACTGGGGAAGACCTAGAACGACGAGGACACCTGTAATGGACGAGGCAATTCTTCGTGCAGTTGACGATAACCCTAATGTCAGCGTCAGAGAAGTTGCTGCTGTTCAAGGTAACGTTGACCACGTCACTGTATGGAGAGTGCTACGGGAGGACCAGTTGTTTCCGTACCATGTACAGCCTGTGCAGGCACTATCAGCAGCTGATTGGCCTCCACGGGTACACTTCTGCGAATGGTTCATCCAACAATGTGTCAATTCTCATTTTAGTGCAAATGTTCTCTTTACGGATGAGGCTTCGTTCCAACGTGATCAGATTGGAAATTTTCACAATCAACATGTGTTGGCTGACGAGAATCCGCACGCAGTTGTGCAATCACGTCATCAACATAGATTTTCTGTAACGTTTGGGCAGGCATTGTTGGTGATATCTTGATTGGGCCCCATGTTCTTTCACCTACGCTCAATGGAGCACGTTATCGTGATTTCATACTGGATACTATACCTGTGCTGCCAGAACATGTGCCTTTACAAGTACGACACAACATGTGGTTCATGCACGATGGAGCTCCTGCACTTTTCAGTCGAAGTGTTCGTACGCTTCTCAACAACAGATTCGGTGACCTATGGGTTGGTAGAGGCGGACCAATTCCATGGCCTCGACGCTCTCCTGACCTCAACCCTCTTGACTTTCATTTACGGGGGCATTTGAAAGCTCTTGTCTACGCAACCCCGGTACCAAATGTAGAGACTCTTCGTGCTCGTACTGTGGACGGCTGTGATACAATGCGCCATTCTCCAGGGCTGCATCAGCGCATCAGGTATTCCATGCGACGGAGGTTGGATGCATGTATCCTCGCTAACGGAGGACATTTTGAAAATTTCCCTTAACAAAGTGTTTGAAGTCACGCTGGTACGTTCTGTTGCTGTGTATTTCCATTCCATGATTAATGTGACTTGACGAGAAGTAATAAAATGAGTTCTAACATGGAAAGTAAGAGTTTCCGGACACATGTCCACATAAAATATTTTCTTTCTTTGTGTGTGAGGAATGTTTCCTGAAAGTTTGGCCGTACCTTTTTGTAACACATATATAATGTGTGTGTGTGTGTGTGAGAGAGTAAATTGGAAATTTGTGGTAAGGTCTTATTCATATGTGTGTGTGTGGGGGGGGGGGGGGGGGCAGGAAATGTATGTGGTTGTTAGAAGTGTTATGCTAATGACCTCCATTTCTGTGCCGCATTCTGAAGCATCTCACAGTTTACATAAAGCGTGATTCCAGGTTTTAGGTATATTTTGCAATTTCCTACTTACTGCACAATATCTGGTTTTCAGTTTTGCGCAAATTAAAATACTGCTGAAAACGAGGCATAGAAAGAATTTCTAATCATTATATGGGATCTTCTATTTGAGAGGACATAGAATAAGAAGTGGTACATATGGACAGTGGTGCTATAAAGCCATCAACCGTTGGAGAGTCACAGCGTACCTGTAGGTGCCCGGCCTAACTCTTGGAGATTCGCCAGCAAAGTTGCAGAACTGCTCCATTAGGTACTATGATGACGTAAACAGTGCTACATTGCGTGTTATTGCACGGTAGAGATGACGCCTCCGGAAATCACAGAACTATATTCGCAAAATTTCAACTTACTAACGAATCTGCGGCGTTAATATGGAGTTTGTGATATCCGTTTGTTGATGTGACTGTTTCTGCCATCGCTACCGCCGCTCTTGATATACCATTCCGCCCTTCCATTTCAAACATTTACGGAACATAATGCGTTTCGTGATGTGAAATTTGCACAGCTGCACTGAGCAGGTTTCAATCGGGGAGCTCTGTTATCGACTGACGATTTCTCGCGTCTGCTCGCTCATGGTGGCGTGTGTGTGGGCGGCACTGCATTTAGGTGCGTGATTTGCGCTCGCTGTATGGTGCCGGCTGATGGCACGATAGCATTTCCGGTCCGACCGGCGCCTACCACACCCCTTTTTACGCGACCCTGGGAGAGGCCAGTTGCTGGATCGATGGAGAGTAACCCTGTTCAGGCCGCTTCGTGACCTGTGCACTCGCCTGTCTACAGACACTGAAGCGGATTCATTTGTATTATGGCCTATGCTAAAAGTGCATGAGCAGCCGATAAATGGCCTAATTTTAAGAGTTTTGAAAGCCCACGACTATAAAATTAAAAACTAATTGCTGCCATCACTATTTTTGTGTAATTATTGCACATTTATGTTACACCTTTCAAATTTATTCTTTCCTGTTGTAATATTCTCATGTGAATTCTTTCATTCTGAGTTGCTGCAGCCAAATTTTGTTCTATTAATTAATTCTGTTTTTCTCATTTGCAAGCTTAAAGTTCCCAGGCCCTACAATCTACGCCTACGAGGGCCATCCAGAAAGTAAAGAACCTTTCGCCATGCCAAGATATAGTTTAATAATAATACAGAGACTGAATATGCGAGTTTTGACACATACTTTATCTACTTTTCCATATGCGTTTGACATTAAGGCACCTGTCGTATGTCTTCTCATCACGTGGCCTGCATGGCTATTCATCCAGTCACGACAGCATACTTCAGGTCATCACCACTTGCGATGCGTTTACCAGCAAGGTGCTCCTCCAGTTTTGGAAACAGCAAAATGTCCGGCGGTGTCAGATCCGGGCCATGCGAAGGATTCTCGGAGATGTTCCACTGGATTTTCTCACGCAGCGAGGCTTGCATCTACCGGGCAGTATGCAGCAACATTTGTACCTACTGGGCAGCAGAACAATTCCATGCGAGAGCTTACCTCTTCGGCGGTTCTGGATAGCTGATGTAGACGATCAAGGATAGCAGAGTATGCTTCACTATTGACTGATGTGTGCGGGGCATGACGTCGACGGGTAGCACCCCTTCAATGTCCGTGAATACAGAAGCCATCACTTTTTGAGTTAATGCTGTTTGTTTGAACTTAGCCGCGCGAGATTAGCCGAGCGGCCTAGGGCGCTGCAGTCACTGACTGTGCGGCTGGTACCAGCGGCGGTTCGAGTCCTGTTTGTACTTAGGATAATTTACGTCAAGTAGAGTATATGCTTCGGGACTGATGACCTTAGCAGTTAAGTCCCATAGGATTTCACACACATTTGAGCATTTGTTTGAACTTACGTGGCTTGTGTGGCGACTGGGGATGACGTCACTCCATAAGCTGTCGCTTCATTGTGGAGGTTTTATGAGAAACCTACTTTGCATAGACAGTAACAGTCAGTAACAGCATGGCCAGTGATAATGTTGCCATCCGTTTCGTAACGACCCAAGAACCCTCATGCAGCACATATTCTCGCAGCTCTCTGGTTATCCATGAGTATGCGTGACACCCACGATGCACAGATTTTGTGGTGCCCTGAGTGAAAAGTTCCGTGCACAACTGAACGAGTCACTTGTTGAAATGGTTCATGCACGTCGCTAACCGTGCATCGTCGCTTCTCTCGAATGATGCGATCCACCTTTTGTTTCAGCTCATCTGCGATGATGGAGGGTCGCCCTGTTTCCTCTTCGTTTTGCAAATCTGTTCTACCATTCTCATGCACCACTTTCGGACACTGGCTACATTCGTTGCACCTTCGCCATAAATGGTAGCAAGTCTGCGGTGAGTGTCACAGGGCCTAACATTTTCCGCCTGCATAAAACGCACCTCACAATCGACGAGATTCGCTGTCGCCACAACCATGGTCACAGTTCTCTCTGCACTTGTCACGTGACGAGATCCAACGTACAGTTGCATGCGGTGACTGTCCGCATCACACTTAACACCAGAAACCAATAAATGGCTGCTACAAGCTAGGTGTTTGGACTGCATATGCAAACGTTCTTTCCTCTCTGAAAGGCCTTTGGACGATACTCCGTAATCAAATTTTCTTTTATTTCTTGTCCCATTCGTGAATGCTGCGCGGGGGAAACGACAGTTAGTAAACCTCTGTATGAGTACCGATTTCTCTGATTTTATTGTTATACTAATTTCGTGGAAGGAAGCAATATGTTGGCTGACTCTTGCTTGAAACGTAACCCTCGTATTTTTAACAGTGTTATTCTCCATGGGGCACAGTGCCTCTCTTGTACGATCTGCCGTAGAAGCACTATGAAGGAAGGAAGGGAGGGAGCAAGAAAGATTAGGACAGAACGTCCCGCCGACAGCGCGGTCATTAGAGACGGACCTCAAGCTCGGACTGCTTTCCCGGATGGGGAAGGAAATTGGCCGTGTCCATCCTTTAAAGCCGTACAATTTCAAATAAACTATCCCGGTATTTGCCTGGAGCGATTTAGTGAAACCATGGAAAACCTAAATCTGCTTTGCCGGACAAGGATCTGAACCTTCGTCCTCCAGAATGCGAGTCCAGTATGCTAAGCACAGCGCCGGCTCGAGTATGCCGCGCATCTACGTTTCGCTCTCGCGTTTACTATGCGAACCCTTGGATAATCTTCTGTATTAACCCAATGGCGACTGGAGAGCAATGCTCAACAATCGGTCGAGCGAGGAATTTGTGAATAGCCTCTTTGATGGATTGACTCAGTATTATGTGATCGTTTCACTTTATACACTCTTGACGAATACTCCCAGTTATTTCACGATTGTTGTTGCTAATGAGCGTGGATTGAGAGTAAACTGACACAGGCAAAAATTACGCGGATGAGGACAAGTGAAATTAGCGATAAAAATTATCAAAATTGGTGACCAAAAAGTAGACGAAGTGACAGAGTTCTGTTACCTTGGAAGCACAATAATACTTGTCGAACGAAGCTATGAGAAAGTAAGAAAAACAAAAAAAAACAAAACAAAAAACAGATTAAAATAGACTAGAGGGCATTCCTGGCGAAAAGAGGCCTATTAGTGTGAAATATCGGCCTTACTTTAACAATGAAATTTCTGAGGATGTTGGTTTGGATCACCACTGTGTAGTGTGGTAGTAACGATGGACTGTGGGAAAAACGGGGAAAAGTAATATCGCAGCGTTTGAGACGTGGAGCTGTAAAGAAAATCGAAAATTAAGTGGACTTGTAAAATAAGAAGTGATGTGCTTCTCTACAGAATTGGTGAGAAGAGAAATATGTGGAAGACATTGACAATAAGAAATGAACGATGATAGGACGTGTGTTAAGACATCACAGAATAACTTCCACCATACATGGGTGAGGCATATGGCGCAAAAAACTTAAGAGAAAAGCAGAGGCTGGAATATGTGCATCAGATAACTGAGGAAGATTGGTGCGATTGTTTCTATGAGATAAAGAGACTGGCACAGGAGTGGAATATGCGGAGAGTCGCATCATGCCAGTCTGAAGATTGATGAAAAAACTGATTCGTGTGATGTACTGCCAATAGAGTAATCGGATTATAATAATTTTCCTCCTATTGATGCACAGTATGTTAAATTTTTTATTTTGGGGATCAGCAACAGCTCCAGCCATGAACAGCCTTATTTTTCTTTCACCTTCATTCACAAGATTATTTATACATGTTGTGAACAATAACGGTTCTATAACATTGCGTTGGAGTGCTCATGAACTACTTTTACATTTGACAATTTTGTCCCTTTGAAAACGACGTGTTCGGTGTTATTGGAGCAATCCCTCAGTCCAGTCATGAATTTACAGATACCACCATAGTCTGGTAAACGTCAGCAGTGGTCCATTTCTTGGTCGTTAACGTACTATTTGGTGCACCTCACTTTCTCTTAATTTTTTCAATTTTCGTGCCGACATCGCGTTCTTCAAAAGGTGACGGCGTACAACCAAGGAAAGTAAACTGGCTTCTTCATTGATGAATTTGTTGATAACCAAATTGCAGCGGCCTTGAGATGTGCCACAAAATCACGTGGATTCTGTTTTATGCTGCAAAATTTCAAAATTGTAATTCCGAAACATTGTTCAGTTCAAACAGAGCGCGCTGTAGTATTTCTTCAGAGTTTGAAACTATTGCCTGATCCAACACAATTTTGCAATGTCTGTATTTTACAGTGTCTGTATAGTACCATGCAATATCTTTCAGTCATGCAAAGACGATTATGAAATAAAAGAGATGTATTCGCAAACTGCCACTATGATCAGCTGTACAATTTATTAGTGACACATGAACATTTGTGATAGATAGGGATTCGAACCCGGATTTCTCGTTTAGCGCGAACGGTCGCCTTAACAACTTCGGTTATCAGTGCATGCTTCCTGGGACGATCCAAATCTGCAGATGTCGCCGTGTCCACGCCACTTACTGCTCGCACGCTTTTTGTGATTCCCGCACAGAGAGAGACATTATTACTATCGTCGTTTTGGCCTGTATTGACAACCAATCCAATTTTGCAGTGTCTGTATAGTATTATGCAATGTCTTTCTGATATGCATACAGATTTGACGGAACAGACACAGTTGAAAACTATAACCGAATGCAATAGAAGAAATGTTAAGTTTTGGAAACAAATGAAAATCGTGTACTGCCAAGTCGGAACTGTATGGAGGATGATCGATGACAGTTAACCCAAGGGGTTGGTTTTTTGCAGTCGTCGCAGCGCTAAAAACTGTATTACGCTGGAAAGTGATATCTCCGAATTGTTTGTGTGCGAAATGTTCATCCGTTTTAAATAAAACAAACATTATTAACATTCTACATATTTATTCTCCATGTCTACATATTTGCAGCCCTCTTCCGTTAGAGGACACCTAATTGTAGTGTGTAACATGTCGGTGTATGACGTAATTACGTCGGTGCGTGAGAAGCAGCCTGCTGTTTTCGAGTTTCGAATTCAGAGGAGCGGTCTCTCCTTCAGCACGGCACTGCCGCATCACGCACGAGCGCTGCCACATCTGCAACTTGACCCCAAACGATTTGCCCCCAAAAGTTTCTCATCTGTTTCCAAAACTCAAGAAACACCATCTAGGACTTCACACTGATAGTAATGAAGCGGTGTAAGTAAAGGCGAGGTGGTGGCTCCGTCAACAGAGTCAAACATTCCACAACGACGGTATCAAGAAACTGGTCTCTCCTTGGGAGAAACGTTTTTGTCGCTAAGTGACTATATGGCATTAGAAATAAATAGGTAGATATGGGGAATAAAGATGTAGACTGTCAGTAGAGTTCGATCCATTTTAAAAACGAGAACTTCAAGAGTTTTCACATAAACTGTTAGGAGACATTACTTTTCAGCAGGCCCTCGTAGGCCTACATGACAAGACAGGCCAAAACGACTATAATAATAATGTCTCTCCCTGTTCTGGAACCACGGAAGCTGTGCGAGCACTAACGGACGTGGACACGGCGACAGATGGAGACTTCGATAGGTCTGGGGTGCGAGCACGTATAGCAAAGTTGTCTAGGCGACCGCTCGCGTTAAGAGGGAAATCCCAGGCAGAAATTTTCATGTGTCATTGATAAATTGCACAGCTGATGTCTAATTAGATTCGCAGTTTGACAATGCATCTTTACTATAACCTGATCGTCGGCAGACGAGAGCGTCAAACTAAGCTGTCGATATTAATGTCATTACGAGAATCTACCAGGTGTACTGCTATGAAATGAGCGTTTTTTTGTGAACAAGGAACACTAATTTTGAATTGAAAAGTAAAAATATTTTATTCGAAGTACTGACCGTTGCTTTCTAGACATTTTGACCACCTTTCTGGCAATTTGTGGACACCACGCCAACAGGAATGTTCGTCTTTTGAACCAAACATATCAGACAGCCAATTTTCGACTTCTTCGTAGGAATAGAAGTGTTTCTCAGCCAATGCATGTCCCATTGATGAAAAAGAATGGTAGTCGGAAGGGGCCAAGTCTGGTGAATACGGCGGGTGGGGTGGCAGCTCCCAGCCAAGTGTTTTGATTGTATCCTGAACCAGTTTTGCTCTGTGTGCAGGTGCATTGTAGTGTAAAAAAATTACTTTGCCAGGTCTTCTGGCCCATTCTGGTCTCTTTTCGATCAACGTATAGTTCAAATTGATCATTTGTTGTCTGTAGCGATCACTATTCACAGTTTCACCGGGTTTTAGAAGCTCATGATACACCACACCTTTCTGATCCCACCAAACACAGAGCATTATCGTCTTGCCGAATCGATCTGGTTTTGCAGTCGATGTTGATGGTTGTCCGGGGTTAAAAACATGATTCAAACGGCTCTGAGCACTATGGGACTTAACTACTGAGGTCATCAGTCCCCTTAGAACTACTTAAACCTAACTAACCTAAGGACATCACACACATCCATGCCCGAGGCAGGATTCGAACCTGCGACCGTAGCGGTCACACGGTTCCACACTGTGTCCCGGATTAACCCATGATTTTTCCCGTTTAGGATTCTTAAAATAAATCCATTTTTTAATCGCCTGTAACAATTCAATGCAAAATTGATTTTCTTTCATGATTTGAAGCAAAATTTGACAAATGGTTTTCCGGTTTTCCATCTGTCTTTCATTCAATTCATGTGGCACCTATTTTCCACGCTTTTGTATCTTTCCCATAGCTTTCAAACGGTCAGAAATTGTTTGTTGCGCAACATTTAGCATTGCTGCCATTTGCTTCTGACTCAAATTATCATTTTCATCCAATATTGCTTGCCATTCGGCGTCTTCGAACTTTTTTGTTGGTCTTCCACGTTCTTCATTCCTTACATCACAATCATTATTTATGAACCGTTGAAACCATCTTTTGCATGTTGCTTCTGATAGAGCATAATCACTATACGCGTCAACAAGCATTCGATGCGACTCTGCGGCACTTTTTTCCAAAATAAAACCAAAAATTAATGCATTGTTAACACAATGAAAACATATGATGTTGTTTGTTCCATGACTTGATGTATACTAAATATCTTTGACAGATGTCATACAAAACAAACAAACAAAAAATTAAGGCCCGTTCATAACAAATGTGTCCTATCGACACATTTGTATCTTAATGCTCATTTCATACCGGTACACCTGGTAAATACAGAAGTTTTTTCTATTCCCGAGGGGCGTCTGTGTATGAAATTGGTGACAGAGAACAACATTGTCGCATGCATGTATTAATATAATCTGAATTGTTGACACATATGTGTCTGTCGCCTATAGGTTTAACACATGCTTTGAGATTCCCCTTTTGTCAATGATGTCATATAGCTTGTTCCTTAGTGTTCTGTCCTGAAGCGCATAACTGAGTAGAGAACTGTGCACCAGCAGCGCCTGCGTTATATCTTATGATAATCACTTTGGACAAAAAATTAGTTACCCCTGCGAGAAATAACGCTAATACCGTGTAACACAATAATGGCATAAATCAGCGAGCCATGTTATATCCAGTTAAAGTCACTCAATGATGATTGGATGCCGCACTTCGGGCATTTGACTGCTACTTTTCAGACGCTATTCCAAGGAATCCCAGATACTGCCTATGGCATTACGATCAACTGATAAATCGGTAGAACAGAGGTGCGCAGCAGCTTACCTGCGTGTCCGTCGAAGCAGGAACTTGTAAGCGTGCAGCATTATGAAACTGGCTGTTCTCATTTCGGATGACGGAAGTGTCCACTGCACCCTCATCATGGCGATGTATAATGAAGAGCAAACCGAGAATGGTGAAATGAACATCTTTATTCATGTTCAGGGGAATGAGTGGTCCCAAGTAACAGTGCGAGAAATACCCTGAAAACACCACACAACCTCCTATGGCCATAACTGCACCCTCCGCATGCTGCGGGTTAAACGCCGCATTGGCCGTCGGTGAACTCAACGCCCTTGACAGATACTTGTCGGACCACTCTATACTCCTCCAGTCTGCTTATGCCCAGTTTCTGTGTTTCTTGGTCCACTGAAGATATGCAGATTTATGCGTCGCTGTGGGCAATGGCCTTTTGCAAGATACCCGACTCAAAATACCTACTGCATGCAATTCCCTTCGAAGTGTTCGCTCGGAAACTGGTTGAGACGTTTCCACTGACAGAAGCAATTCTTGTCGTGTTAGTAACTGAACGTTACTGACAAAGTGTGACACTCGCACTCAGTATCTGTCGATTAGCAGGGGTTTCATGGCTACGTCGGGTGCACTGCACATTGTCGACACGTTGATCAGTCCATATTGACACATCAGTCAATCTGGCAACTTGTTTCACGGTGTGGTGACTGGCACATCTAAACACGATGGCACATTTCTACCACACACACACACACACACACACACACACACACACACACACACACACACACACAACCCGCAGTACTGCCGTCATTGTGGTCGACACACACACACACACACACACACACACACATACGCAACCCGCTTTACTGCAGTCATTGTGGTCGGTGGTGTAGGCTCGCAGTAACACCAATACCAATTCTAGATTGAGGCGACGAAAGCCATGGAATGGCTATATGCATATATATAGATGGCGGCAGTATCGCATAGACAAGGTACAAAAGTGCAGTGCTTTGGCGGAGCTGTCAAAAATGGCTCTGAGCACTATGGACTTAACATCTGAGGTCATCAGTCCCCTAGAACTTAGAACCACTTAAAGCTAACTAACCTAAGGACACCACACACATCCGTGCCCGAGGCAGGATTCGAACCTGCAACCGTAGGGGGTCTCGCGATTCCAGACTGAAGCTCCTAGAACCGCTCGGTCACAGCAGGCGGCACGGAGCTGTCATTTGTATTCACGTCGTCATCTGAAAAAGTTTCCTGTGTGATTATTGCCACACGACGGGAATTACCAGACTATGAACGCGGAATGGGACGTTCCATTTCGGAAATCGTTAGGGAATTCAATTCCGAGATCCACTGCGTCAACAGTGTGCCAGAATACCAAATTTCAGGCATTGTTTCTCACCACAGACAAGACCGAGAGCAGCGGCCTGTGCGTAGAGTTGTCAGTCTAACAGATAAGCAACACTGCATGAAACAACCAGCGAAATCGATGTGGGATGTACGACGAACGTATCTCTTAGGATAGTGCTTCGATATCTGGCATAATGGGCTATGGCAGCAGGCGACCGACGCGAATACCTGTGCTAACAGCACAACATAACGTGCAGCCCCTCTCCTGGGCTCGTGACCACATCGGTTGGAATGGAAAGTCGTGGCCTGGTCAGGTGAGTACAAGTTTCAGTTGGTAAGAGCTGATGGTAGGGTTCGAGTGTAGCGCAGACCCACGAGGCCATGGACATAAGTTGTCGACAAGGCACTGTGCTAGCTAGTGATGACTCTACAGTGGTGTAGGCTGCGTCTACACGGAATGGACTGGGTCCAGTTGAACTGATCATTGCCGGGAAATGGTTACGTTTGGCTACAAGTTAACAATTTTTAGCCGTTCAACGATGAAATTTGTATGGATGACAATGCGCCATGCCAATGGCCCACAGTTGTTCACGATTGGTTTCAAGAGCATTCAGGACAGTTCGAGCGAATGAATTGGACACCCAGATTGCCCGAAATGAATCCCATCGAACATTCATCGGACATACGAATAACTAAGAGCTCAGTTCGTGCGCAAAATCCTGCACCGTCAACACTTCCGGGATTACGCACGACTATAGAGGCAGCACGGGTCAATATTTCTGCAGAGGGCCTCCAACGACTTGCTGAGAGCATGTCACGTCGACTTGCTACACTACACCGGTCAAAAGGAGGTCCACACGATATCTGTAGGTATCCCACGACTTATGTCACCTCGTTGTATAATAAGGGCCAAATGTTGGTTACATCGGTGAAATGAACGTCTTTATTCATGTTTACGCTGACCTGAGTGGGTGGGCCCAAATGACCGTGTGAAAAACACCTTGAAAATACAACAGAATAACAGAAATACACCATCCACATGCAGCGGATTAGACGCCACGTTGGGCATCGGTGAACTCTACGCCCTTGGCCTCGACTTGTCGGATCAGCTAATTATTGTGCTGTTACATAACGTGCAGCTCAATGGTATTCTAATCAATTAAGTCAATTTTTATCTAAAGCTCAATTTCATAGTTTACCTGATTATTGTTATGTTAAATCTATATCTATTGATTTAATTCCTGTTGGATTAGAAGCTTCATTTTCCACAAGTAGTATATTAAGTGGATCGGGATCTATAACACATGTACCATTTATTATTTATAATAAAGGTGGAAATTTAGCTGTTGCTCATGAAGTAGTTGAAATAAGTAGCACATCTACTAATCCAATGTTAATTAGTGGTATTAAAGGAAAGAAAGATGTATCAAAAATTATGTGGGGAGATGGATATAACGATTATCCTTCTAACAACAGTAGTACGTAATTGGCCTAATTATGATTCATGGATTATACCCTTTGGTAATAATGGTTCACCGAGCGAGGTGGCGCAGTGGTTAGCACACTGGACTCGCATTCGGGAGGACGACGGTTCAATCCCGCGTCCGGCCATCCAGATTTAGGTTTTCCGTGATTTCCCTGGATCACACCAGGCAAATGCCGGGATGGTTCCTTTGAAAGGGCACGGCCGACTTCCTTTCCCATCCTTCCCTAATCCAAGCTTGTGCTCCGTCTCTAATGACCTCGTTGTCGACGGGACGTTAAACACCAATATCCATCCATAATAATGGTTCAGGAAAACAGAATATGTGGAGCACACAAAATGAAGTAAGAGGACCAGTATTATTAAATAAAATATATTCACAAGGTACAGTAAGTCGGGCAGTTGATAATTCAGAAATTTTTTCATGGAATTACAAGCCACAAATAGGTGTAATTAAAACAGCACGGCGTGCTCATGGTATTGGTTTAGCAGATGATACATATATGTTAGATTCAATGAATAGACCTGATTTTTCAACTGTAATAAAAAAATGTAAGCTAAAGTCCAGTTTCCAGTGTTTCCGGCGCACTGAAGAACTGCAGATTTATGTGTCGCTGTGAGCAATGGATTTTTACGAGTTGTCTACTGCGTGCAATTCCTTTCGCAATGTTCGCTCGAAAACTGGTTGAGATGCTACTGCATGAACTGACAGCAGCAACTCCTGTAGAGTTGGTAACCGATTGTCGGTCCTTTTTTACGACCTCTATTCTCACGCCATGTCACACAGGTGCGAGTAGGACACCGTTCATTATAAATACGTTGATCAATCCACGTTGACATCCATATTGATACACGAACAAATCTACCAACATCATTCACGATGTGGTGATTGGCACGCCAAAACACGATAGCTCATATTTTCTGCCACACACACACACACACACACACACACACACACACACAGGCTCACAATACCAATTTTTCACCTCTACAGCCGGCCAGTGTGGACGAGCGGTTCTAGGCGCTTCAGTCTGCAATCGCGCGACCGCTACGGTCCTGCTTCAGGCGTGGATGCGTGCGATGTCCTTAGGTTAGTTAGGTTTAACTAGTTCTAAGTTCTAGGGGACTGATGACCTCCCATAGTGCTCAGAGCCATTTGAACCATTTGAACAGCTCTACAGCTCTTCTAAGCGATTACTGTGCTCTTAAGTGATGAGGGGGAGGGTGTTGCCCAGTAAGCTTGTAATTACAAATTTAAAACATTAAGTCTGAAGCGTTTTTGCGTTTACCTATCTTTTACGATCCTGGGGTGGATCTACAGAGCAGGTGTGGTGTTTTTGTGCGCAGGGAGACTACATCGAGGTGACGATGGGCACGATGATGGTACTGTCGACGATGGCGGCGGCGGCGCTCGGCAACACCATCTCCGACATCCTGGGCATCGGCTCCGCGTGGTACGTGGAGCGCGTCGCCGCCAGGGTGGGCGTGCGGTCGCCGAAGCTCACCCCCGTTCAGCTGGACATGGCCTCCTCGCGGTGGGCAGCCAATATTGTGAGTACCACCCCTTCCTACGGCGCCGCGCCCGCTACCTTCATGTTTGCTACACTCAATTGTAAGCCCCAAACCCCTATTCTGAACTATACTCCTCGGCCATCATCTGCCGCAAATTAACGGTAATCAGTGTTTAGCTCAGAGGTAAACCAAGCAAGGTTACGAGCCGTGACCACGAGCCTAGTTACCATCCCACATCCTTGTTTCGATTTATGTATACAGAGCGTTCCAATACGGTTCATCCAGCTTAAAAATATCTTTAAAAATTGTTAGTTTTACTGATAGTTTCTATTTATTGATTTTACATTGGCAACTGCTCTTCTTGGATTGATGAAAAATTGTTTGAGAAGTTACCTCTATTCCATACAATAAATCGAAATACAAGCTAATCTGACCGCATGATTTCCAGTAAAGTGTACTGAGTCGGCTAATAAAGGAAACCAGATTCTAAGTTTGCTTCAAAAATCGTAACATTCTGCTTTAGTCACGGAGAAGTTTTGTATTAATTGTTGTAGACAACATTTTCTTTCCTATGTCGTTCCTGCTTCTCTGTTTTGTTGCACTGTTACGCATATTTTGTCCATTTATTGTACATTTTCAATTCTTAAGATTGTGTTAGCTTTATTGTGAATAACTTTCGACACATTGTAATACTATTTGAAGCCTGCTTTCAATAATTTGAGATTTGACGTTTGGACACCAGCACGGTGACATAGCTATGAGGCACATTGTAATCACGTAACACACTATTATCAAAGATAATGTAATGTTACGACAGTTTTTGTAGTCCTGTCTTCCTCAGTTGCGTGTAATATTGCGTTATATTGATAATTTTTACTTTATGGTCCGTCTGACTACTAAATGAAACAGAATATTCGTGCGATACGAATTTCGCTTTTATTCTCTGCAAGGCGTCTTCAGTGGCTTGGAATATGTACATTTTTTTCTATGTAGTTTACATTTTGGGCAATGTACCTATAGGTTATAAACAGATCTGATTTTTGGTTTTTGCTATTATGTAGTAATATTTTGAACTGTACTTACAGGTTGCGTGGACGATTTTCTACATTTTACTCTTCTGTTCCATTTGTTCTCTTCTGTTACATTCGTGAAATCTGCTGTTTAGATTCTGCAACATCTAAGCTGGGATACTGTGAATTGCATCCCGAATTCTCTGTTTTAACTCATCCAGGGTTCTTGGTCGAGTCGTGTAGACTTCGCTCTTGAGATAGTCCCACAAGAAAAAATCACAAACAGATAAATCTGGTGGTCTAGGGGGCTAGGGAATGTTACCGAATCGTGAGATAACATGGTTGCCAAACAATTCTCGCGTATATGCCATTGATTGCCGTGCAGTGTGTGATATCGCTCCGTCTTGTTGAAACAGGCTTCTTGAAAGTTGTTCAATGCAAGTGTAACGAAACTTCGTAACATCTCCACGTAGCGATCGGCATTGATAGTTATTGTGTTTCCCTGTTCATCTGTGAAAAAAATACGGTCCGGTAATCTCCTAATCTCATGTGACGAAACACCACACCATACACTAACGTGTAAAGGGCGCTCGTGAACGTCGTTAGGATTTGTGTTTGCCCAGTAACGGTACTTCTGTTTTTCACATAACCTGGGAGATGAAAATGTACCTCATCTGACATCCACAACTTGTTTAGAAATTCATCGTCATTGTTTGTTTTTGTTATCATTTGTTGACAGAATCCTAATCGTAACCGGTAATCGTTGTCCTTTAATAGTTGCACCATCTCTAGTTTGTACGGATGAAATTTTAAACCAAGATGAAGAATTCTGCGAACACCCTCCCAGGACATTCCAACCACTGCTGCTTGCTTACGAATTGAACGCCGTGGGCTCCGTAAGACAGACTCGCGTACAACACACTGTTCGCTGGAGAACGCTCTCTTCTAAGTCGTCCTGTTGGTTTCTTCTTGAAGGCAGGTCCAGTCTCTTCAAGGTTATTAATCCAACATTTTATCGCGTGTTTCGACGGAACGGAATCATAACGTCCTAAATTATAAAAACGTCGAACCTCCCTATGCGCCGCTACCAGACTGTCATTGTTTTTATAAAACATTTTTATGGCTAACGCACGCTGTTGTCCGTTCTGATCCATGATTACTGAAATGGCCAAATGTTTACTCGCTAACCGTCACGACCCGTAGTGCTACCACCTGCCCATGGTCTCCACTACTCGTTTCAAACGTTCCCATTATTCTGTGTCACCCTGTATTTCGAAAGACAGTTGACAGCTAAATACAACACGTTATGTCTGAGCATTCCAGACTTCGACAGCAGCAGTATCAGTGCATCAAAATCCATTGTGCTTGTTGCTACGTTAAAATTAAGAGCTCCAGAGTCATCACACGACCTATTCCTAAAGCAACAAAGTGCCATGAATACACATGGTCTGCACAAAGTGGTACGTGCCGCAGTGTGGTGTTGTTTTGCATAAGATAGTGGGTGTCTTCAGATGGTGATGTACTGTTCATGATTTTGGTCATTCAGTCATTCTAAAATCAATGAAAGTTGATGCGAAATGATATACCTACTCCAACAAGTTGTGCTTGCAATAAATGAGGAATTCATAGTACACAAAAACAATTATTTCCAAAATAATGTCACATAGTTCCCAAAGATCAGTTAATACTATTTGCGGACTATGATGATGTGTGTGGTACGAGGTGCATTCAACTTCTAAGGCCTCCGATTTTTTATCTCCGGACTGGAAAGAGATAGAAACATGCGCATTGTTTTAAAATGAGGCCGCATTCATTGTCAATACGTTCCAGAGATGGCAGCACCGTACGGCAGATGGAATTTTACCGCCAGCGGCGAGAATGAGAACTGTTTTAAATACTTAAAATGGCGACGTTTTCCTTACTTGAACAGCGTGCAATCATTCGTTTTCTGAATTTCCGTGGTGTGAAACCAATTGAAATTCATCGACAGTTGGAGACATGTGGTGATGGAGTTATGGATGTGTCGAAAGTGCGTTCGTGGGTGCAACAGTTTAATGAAGGCAGAACATCGTGTGACAACAAACCGAAACAACCTCGGGCTCACACAAGCCGGTCTGACGACATGATCGAGAAAGTGGAGAGAATTGTTTTGGGGGATTGCCGAATGACTGTTGAACAGATCGCCTCCAGAGTTGACATTTCTGTGGGTTCTGTGCACACAATCGTGCATGACGACATGAAAATGCGAAAAGTGTCATCCAGGTGGGTGCCACGAATGCTGACGGACGACCACATGGCTGCCTGTGTGGCTTGTTGCCAAGCAATGTTGACGCGCAACGACAGCATGAATGGAACTTTCGTTTCGTCGGTTGTGGCAATGGATGAGACGTGGATGCCATTTTTCAATCCATAAACAAAGCGCCAGCCAGCTCAATGGAAACACACAGATTCACCGCCACCAAAAAAATTTCGGGTAACCGCCAGTTCTGAAAAAATGATGGTATACATGTTCTGAGACAGCGAGGGCGTAATCCTTACCCATTGCGTTCCAAAGGGCACTACGGTAACAGGTGCATCATACGAAAATGTTTTGAAGAACAAATTCCTTCCTGCACTGCAACAAAACGTCCGGGAAGGGCTTCGCGTGTGCTGTTTCACCAAGACAACGTTTCCGCACATCGAGCTAACGTTACGCAACAGTTTCTTCGTGATAACAACTTTGAAGTGATTCCTCATGCTCCCTACTCACCTGACCTGGCTCCTAGTGACTTTTGGATTTTTCAACAATAAAAGACACTCTCCGTGGCCGCACATTCACCAGCCGTACTGCTATTGCCTCAGCGATTTTCCAGTGGTCAAAACAGACTCCTAAAGAAGCCTTCGCCGCTGCCATGGAATCATGGCGTCAGCGTTGTGAAAAATGTGTACGTCTGCAGGACGATTACGTCGAGAAGTAACGCCAGTTTCATCGATTTCGAGTGAGTAGTTAATCAGAAAAAAAATCGGAGGCTTAGAACTTGAATGCACCTCGTACTTCCTGCCACCATTAACAAACGTTCGATTAAAACTAGAGTCTTCCATGCCTTATACCTGCATATACACTCGATTCTAATCGAAATGTTTTTGTTTAAGAAGAAAAAAAAACAACCAGTAATCCAGTGATGCAGTGAAATTAAGTGAATATAACTTAATCTTCAAACGTCTGTCAGGGCTATTAAGTACAGTGCTGCACAGGTCTTTATGTTTTTTGGCTGTTTTTACCTAGTATTCCTAGAGCCATCACAATGTCATCCCCATGTAGGAGACACGCTTTTTCAGCCCTGACAGAGATGGAAATTTACCCTCTAGCTATCTGCTAAAGCCTACCACACATATTTGAAAGTATTCGTGAGTTGGACTCCTCCTACGAAGATGCCGAAGGCTGCTAGGCAGAACAAGCAGACTTGATGAATCACAGAAACGTATATGTACTGAACAAGTGAACCACACACACACACACACACACACACACACACACACACACACACACACACACACACACATCGTGTCTATATCAGGGAGGGACTGCCATTCATGATCCTTACTCTTTTGTACAGATGGTACAGCGCATGAAGTGGACAGTAGACCCAGCGCTGTATCTGAACATGGTTTCGCACAGGGTGGTACAGCACACTAGCAGGCCGGTAAACTTTAGTGCTGTACCTGAGCGTACTTTTGCATGGGGTGGTAGAGCATACTACCCAGCCAGTCACAACCTCTATTGCGGTATTTGCTGGGTGTATTCCAATCTCTGTCTCCCTCTAGTACCATTGAAATTATTCCCTGATGTCTGAACAAATGTCGTGCGGTCCTGCCCCTTCTTGTCGTCAGTGTTTTTCCACATATTTCTTTCCTCTCCGATTCTGCGCACAACCTCCTCATTTCCTACCTTATCAGTCCATCTAATTTTCATCATTCGTCTGCACCGCCATATCTCAGATGCTTCGATTCTGTTCCGGTTTTCCCACAGTCCATGTTTCACTACCATACAATAATGTATTCCAGACGTACGTTATCAGTAATTTATTCCTTAAATTAAGGCCGATGTTTGATATTAGTAGACTTCTCTTTACCAGGAATGCCTTTTCCCCCATAACTAGTCTGCTTTTGATGTCCTTCTTGCTCCGTCCATCATTGGTCATTTTACTGCCTAGGTAGCAGAATTCCTTAACTTTATCTACTTCATGACCATCAATCCTGATATTAAGTTTCTCGAAGTTCTCATTCCTAAGACTTCCATTTCCTTCGTCTTTCTTCTATTTACTCCGTCCATACTGTGTACTAATTAGACTGTTCTTTCCATTCAGCAGAAAGATCGTCAGCAGAAAGATCATGTATTGCTTTTTCACTTTCCCTGAGGATACCATTATCATCAGTGAATCTTGTGATTGATATCCTTTTATCTTCAATTTTAATTCCATTCCTGAACCTTCCTTTTCTTTCCATCATTGCTTTTCAATGTATAAATTGAACAGCAGGGCCGGAAGACTACATCCCTTTCTTGCACCCTTTTTAATTCGAGCACTTCATACTTGGTCTTCCACTCTTATAGTTCCCTCTTGGTTCTATACATATTCTATATATAACCAGCCTTTGCCTGTAGGTTATCCTTACTTTTCTCAGAATTTCGACCATTGGCATCATGTTCCAGGTCGTCAAATCCTATGAACGTGTCTTGATTTTTCTTTAGTCTTGCTTCCATTATCAACCACTATGTCAGAATTGCCTTTCTGGTGTCTTACCTTTTCTAAAGCCAAAGTGATCGTCATCTAACACATACTCAATTCTCTTTCCCATTCTTACGTAGACTGTTCTTGTCAGCAACTTGGATCCATGAGCTGTTAAGCTCATTGTGCGATAATTCTCGCACTTCTCGGTTCTTGCTATTTTCGGAACTGTGTGGATGATATTTTGCCCGAAAGTCAGATGGTATGTCGCCAGACTCACACATTCACACATCAACGTGAATAGTCATTTTGTTCTTCGTTCATCGATCAACTGAAGTACTTATTGTGTGACCCATGATTTCTTCGCAGTTACCTTCTTTGTACCGACAGTTTTATTTCCAACATCCGTGATTGCACTTTTTAGTGATGCCCACTATCTTCAGCCAAACTGCCTATCGACCTGTTCCTCATTGCAGTATCGCTGGCTTCGGATAACTTCCCGCGTACCTCTTCATTCCTTAGTACTTCCGTGTCGCGCTTCTCTGCGCATTGATACTTTCAGAATAGTCTCTTAAACTTCATTCTAGTCTTCATCACTAAAAAAATTGTGATCTAAGTCTACATATCCTCCTCTGTACGCCTTATAATTCAGTATCTGGTTTCGGAATCTCTGATGCTCATGATGTTATCTAACTGAAATCTTTCCATATGTCTCGGCCTTTTCCAAGAATACATCCTCCTATTGTGATCCTTGAAGAGAGTATTCGCTATTACTAGCTGAAATTTGTTACAGAACTCAATTAGTCTTTGTTCTGTCTCATTACTATTACCAAGCCCATAAGCTCCCCGAATACTTTCTTTTACTCCTTCCCTACAACCGTATTCCAGTCCCCCACGACTATTAGATTTTCATCTCCCTTTGCGTATTACAATCTCCTCATATACTCTCTTTATCTCATAATTTTTGGCTTGCGACGTTGGCATGTATACCTGAATTACACTCCTGGAAATGGAAAAAAGAACACATTGACACCGGTGTGTCAGACCCACCATACTTGCTCCGAACACTGCGAGAGGGCTGTACAAGCAATGATCACACGCACGGCACAGCGGACACTCCAGGAACCGCGGTGTTGGCCGTCGAATGGCGCTAGCTGCACAGCATTTGTGCACCGCCGCCGTCAGTGTCAGCCAGTTTGCCGTGGCATACGGAGCTCCATCGCAGTCTTTAACACTGGTAGCATGCCGCGACAGCGTGGACGTGAACCGTATGTGCAGTTGACGGACTTTGAGCGAGGGCGTATAGTGTGCATGCGGGAGGCCGGGTGGACGTACCGCCGAATTGCTCAACACGTGGGGCGTGAGGTCTCCACAGTACATCGATGTTGTCGCCAGTGGTCGGCGTAAGGTGCACGTGCCCGTCGACCTGGGACCGGACCGCAGCGACGCACGGATGCACGCCAAGACCGTAGGATTCTACGCAGTGCCGGAGGGGACCGCACCGCCACTTCCCAGCAAATTAGGGACACTGTTGCTCCTGGGGTATCGGCGAGGACCATTCGCAACCGTCTCCATGAAGCTGGGCTACGGTCCCGCACACCGTTAGGCCGTCTTCCGCTCGCGCTCCAACATCGTGCAGCCCGCCTCCAGTGGTGTCGCGACAGGCGTGAATGGAGGGACGAATGGAGACGTGTCGTCTTCAGCGATGAGAGTCGCTTCTGCCTTGGTGCCAATGATGGTCGTATGCGTGCTTGGTGCCGTGCAGGTGAGCGCCACAATCAGGACTGCATACGACAGAGGCACACAGAGCCAACACCCGGCATCATGGTGTGGGGAGCGATCTCCTACACTGGCCGTACACCTCTGGTGATCGTCGAGGGGACACTGAATAGTGCACGGTACATCCAAACCGTCATCGAACCCATAGTTCTACCATTCCTAGACCGGCAAGGGAACTTGCTGTTCCAACAGGACAATGCACGTCCGCATGTATCCCGTGCCACCCAACGTGCTCTAGAAGGTGTAAGTCAACTACCCTGGCCAGCAAGATCTCCGGATCTGTCCCCCATTGAGCATGTTTGGGACTGGTTGAAGCGTCGACTCACGCGGTCTGCACGTCCAGCACGAACGCTGGTCCAACTGAGGCGCCAGGTGGAAATGGCATGGCAAGCCGTTCCACAGGACTACATCCAGCATCTCTACGATCGTCTCCATGGGAGAATAGCAGCCTGCATTGCTGCGAAAGGTGGATATACACTGTACTAGTGCCGACATTGTGCATGCTCTGTTGCCTGTGTCCATGTGCCTGTGGTTCTGTCAGTGTGATCATGTGATGTATCTGACCCCAGGAATATGTCAATAAAGTTTCCACTTCCTGGGACAATGAATTCACAGTGTTCTTATTTCAATTTCCAGGAGTGTATCTTTGTCGGTTTTGGTTTGCTGTCATTTCGCATAAGAACAACCGTGTCACTGAACTGTTCACAGTAACAAACTCTCTGCCCTATCTTCCCATTCATTACGAACTCTACACCCGTTAAACAGTTTCCTGCTGTTGTCGATGTTGCCCAGTACTCACCTAACCAGAAAATCATGCCTTCTTCCCATTTCACATCACTGACACCCCCCCCCCTACACCTAGACTGAGGCTTAATTTCCATTTTCAGATTTTCTAGCTTCCTACCAAGTTTCAGCTTCTGACATTCCACGTCCAGACGTGCCGGACGTTATACTTTCTTTGATAAGTCAATCTTTTTCTCATGGCCAACTCCTCTGTGGGAGTCGCCTCCCGCAGATACGAATTTTTTGCCAATGGAGAGGTCATCATGACGCTTTTTCAATTACAGCCCACATGCCTTGCAGATACACATTGTTGTTGTTGTGGTCTTCAGTCCTGAGACTGGTTTGATGCAGCTCTCCATGCTACTCTATCCTGTGCGAGCTTCTTCATCTTCCAATACCTACTGAAACCTACATCCTTCTGAATCTGCTTAGTGTATTCATCTCTTGGTCTCCCTCTACGATTTTTACCCTCCACGCTGCCCTACAATACTAAATTGGTGATCCCTTGATGCCTCAGAACATGTCCTACCAACCGGTTCCTTCTTCTAGTCAAGTTGTGCCACGAACTTCTCTTCTCCCCAATCTTTTCAGTACTTCCTCATTAGTTATATGATCTACCCATCTAATCGTCAGCATTCTTCTGCAGCACCACATTTCAAAAGCTTCTATTCTCTTCTTGTCCAAACTATTTATCGTCCATGTTTCACTTCCATACATGGCTACACTCCATACAAATACTTTCAGGAATGACTTCCTCACACATAAATCTATATTTCTTGTTAACAAATTTCTCTTCTTCCCATTGCCAGTCTACATTTTATATCCTCTCTACTTCGACCATCATCAGTTATTTTGCTCCCCAAATAGCAAAACTCATTTACTACTTTAAGTGTCTCAATTCCTAATCTAATACCCTCAACATCACCCGACTTAATTCGACTACATCCCATTATCCTTGTTTTGCTTTTGTTGATGTTCATTTTATACTTTTTCAGGACACTATCCATTCCGTTCAACTGCTCTTCCAAGTCCTTTGCTGTCTCTGATAGAATTACAATGTCATCGGCGAACCTCATAGTTTTTATTTCTTCTCCATGGATTTTAATGCCTACTCCGAACTTTTCTTTTGTTTTCTTTATTGCTTGCTCAATATACAGATTGAATAACATCGGGGATAGGCTACAACCCTGTCTCACTCCCTTCCCAACCAGTGCTTCACTTTCATACCCCTTGACTCTAATAACTGCCATCTGCTTTCTGTACAAATTGTAAATAGCCTTTGGCTCCCTGTATTTTACCCCTGCCACCTTCAGAATTTGAAAGAGAGTATTCCACTCAACATTTCCTAAGTCTACAAAAGCTAGAAACGTAGGTTTGCCTTTCCTTAATCTAGCTTCTAAGATAAGCCGTAGGGTCAGTATTGCCTCACGTGTTCCAACATTTCTACGGAATCCAAACTAATTGTCCCCAAGGTCGGCTTCTACTAGTTTTTCTATTCGTCTGTAAAGAGTTCGCGTTAGTATTTTGCAGCCGATACACATTATGCCTCTTTAATGCAGTGGTTTCCATTGACATCTGAATCCTTATGCCGTTGATCAGTGCTGATTCTTCCGCTTTTAGAGCCCGTTTGCCTTCCCGCGGGCAAGAGAGTGCCCTGAAGCTCTGTCCGCTCCTACGCCCTTGTTGACAAGACAGCTGGTAGAATGAGCGTGACTTCTTCCGTCGGAAGCTTTTCAGCCGCCAGTGCGGATTATTATTCAAAATTTAAGGGATGGCGGGTTTCAAACTCCAGGTATAGGACGATTTGATTACTAATCACAGACGCTGTCCTTCGACGGCGGTCGATGAAATATTTTATATGCCTGTTTTTGATTCTTATCGTTCACGCACAATTCTTAACTTTGACTTCGTGAGCTACTCTTACTCAGTATACCACTTATTTATTCAACATACTATCACATTTTTTTAACCATAGTACCAATAATACTCTACCTCTCACCGCACTTACCTCTATTTACTTATTAATCTCACATTTCATATTCCATACGATTTCACATAATGCACTCTAAAACATTCGGACTGCCTGCACATCAACGACGACTCACTACCTTCCCGAAAACGTACTAGCACTCGAATCAAAATCCTCGCATTATCAACATTGCAGTTCTCAACATAGTACTTGGCCTCAGTAGGTATAGGTACATTTACAAGCTGTAACCACCTACAAAGTTTTATAAGAATTCTGACGGCCTAATCGTTATCGGCTGTGGTGTGCAGCTCAACGTAATCGCCGTCTGCAGGCCAATGTGAGAATGCCTGCTCACGCTTTATGTCTGACGACTAGGCCAGCCTTCTCAGCTATAAAAGGAATTCATCAACGCTGCTCGACAGGCATAAATGTGTCTTTTATCAGTCACATTGGAAAGATACATGTACTAATTAAACGGCGATGGACCTTTTTACATGGTTCTGCCACATGCTTATTTTCCTTTAGCGAAAATTTAATGACTTCGAAGTAGCAGATTTGGAACTAAAGCTGGAAACGTCAAATGACAGCGAGAATGCATGCGAACTACAGAGCGTGCCCTAATGGAAGAACACTTCTGCACATGGAGGAAAGTGTTGTTGTATTTACTGTACATTGCTCTAATACTTTGTAACCCGAGGGTGCATAGAATAACATAGTGGGAATCTCTTACTTCACTAGTTTCCTCATAAAGAGTTTTCGAAGAGACTAATGCTATTCATTAAGAAAGGATTGGATGTACTTGTTTTTAGCATGTCGGGATCAAGATTAGTTGGTTCAATGTTCCAATGTCAATCGAACGACGTTTCCGTTTATTGCCACTTCTTTGGTGTGGAGCTGTTGACTAACATGGTGAAGCATCTGATAATGCATTGGTTCACCTTTCCTAGGCGTTCTGCCTACACGGTTCATTATGGAATCGATTGTATAGGTCTTTAGCACATGGCTCGACATGAGTGGACCAGGGCGACAAACAGCTACGACGATTACTGTAGACTGTGAAAAAGAGCTTCCTGGTCTCATACCTCCCTTTGCTACACCCTAAATGTTCAAATGGTTCAGATGGCTCTGAGCACTATGGGACTTAACATCGATGGTCATCAGTCCCCTAGAACTTAGAACTACTTAAACCTAACTAACTTAAGGACAGCACACAACACCCAGTCATCACGAGGCAGAGAAAATCCCTGACCCCGCCAGGAACCGAACCCAGCAACCCGGGCGTGGGAAGCGTGAACGCTACCGCACGACCACGAGCTGAGGACACAATCTAAATATATGCGATATATTAATACCTGGCGAATCTGAAGATCAAGAACTCAAATGAAAATCATTTAAACTAGCGTCTAGTATTGTGACATGGAAAATATTTTTTGCTGCAATCAAAATTTTCATACTATGAGAAGGACATCAGCCGTGAAAACATGTAACTGCTTAATCACTGACATAAAAGACGGAATCACGAAATTTTTCTCTCGTGTGAATGTGGTCCATTAAAGTAAAGTGCGTCTACTTTGCTTCGTACATACCTGTGTTAATTTGTCAAGTAGGCATTCTTGTATAAAATGGATTCTCCAGTCCTTACAATAGATGTGGAGTAACAGGGAGCTCGATTACAGGAGGGTTATTTGTTTCCATTGTTCCATGATTCAGTCACTGTGTTGACGTGCGCACTGGGAGTATAAATGGGAATGTCATTCGATCAACGATGTCACACGCACCAGTCGTTTGCAGCGGAGCTCTGTTTGTAACAGCTTGCAGTTTTTGGAAACACTTCTGCCTTCGTGAGTCCTCCGCTGTCTGCTGAACCCCAAGTCGCAGCCAATTGTGCGTTAAGGAGCGGGCAAGTCTCCAACGTCCAAGTTATTGAGCGATGGGTGGAAATCTCGTGCCTCGTCGTCCGCAAGCAGTTCCACTGCAGTTGATCCTCTTTCGATAAGCCCATCAAAGGTGGAAAAGAGCTTAGCTGATTTCATGATACTTACTCTCTTTTGACGAACGGTGACAATCCTCTCCTCGTCACGCTTCTTCATGTCCGAAAGAACAGACACATTTTGATCTTGCAGCCATTATGAATAAAACACAACGGAATTAATGACATTAGCTGCTTGTGGGCATTGATTTAAATCAATGAGGAAAGTTGAAATTTCTGCAGGATCGGGATAAGCAGGAGACGCGAATTCGAATCCCGGTCCGGAACAAATTTTCAACTTTCCTCGTTGATTTAAATTAGTCCCTATTAGCAGCTTATGTCCAGAGCACCGAATCGATATTAAGATTTTTCTATACATACAGCACCTGTTACCCAGGATGACACATGAAACCACCCACAAACTGTGAGGGCCACACATATATTTTCTTTATAGGCTATACATATGAGAGAGACATTGGTTATGACCCGCAATGCAACGTGACTCACTCGTAGTCAGTCGTAGCGCTGCTTTTAAGCCTTCAGTGTATCGTAATTGTTTACCTGTGAGGTTCCGGGCTACGACCTGTTCGAGATTCCTGACATGATTACGGTGACACGAGGGACATCGTCGCACCTACGAGCATTATTTTGGCGACATCCACACCACGGTACCTTTGCCGTTATGTACGCTTTCGGAAAATAGTTAGGCCTTGATTCTCAGTATTCCGTGATAAAGTCCGGTAGTGTCCCTTTAATGCGTGCACGTGCTACGGGTCAGACCACGTAACCGTTAGGATTTTATCCTAGGACTAAAACCTGCACATTCACCAGCTTCAGAAGGTGCAGGCGGTAGTACCATCCGATGTCACAGCTAGTATGGAATTTGTGCAGTGTTGTATATTTTATACAAGGCTATTATAACGGTCTGAATAGTACCATCTCAATAAGAACGCACATGCTGCTGCTGAGGAATCTCACTACAAATTTTGTCGGTAAACAGTAATCTTGTAAGGTTTTGTATACATCGCACAGAAACCTGAAAGTCTTCCAACATTATCAGCTGGATCAGCTGAACATCGGTATCAAGGAAAGTCACGTTTTGCCGTCGTCAGAGAGGCGTTTAGTTGTTTTTTTGTTAATCTATATTGTCTTTCATTACGCTTTCGACAGTTTTTATGACAGACAAATAGTTGTATCATCATTGTGATCTTTCTTATCTGACTGCACAGTGTACTTGAAAAGAGTTTACTCCTTGTCTACCTATGCAGCTTGCGAAGAAGTCTATGGCTTGTATCTTCTTTCCTTGTATATATATAGAAGGTGATTCGGTTATGACTTCAAAAATTGAGAGACGCTGCATCCCATTACCCATTATCGCTAAATATATATTAAGAATAAAGTTTAAGTCTATTTTTATGGTCACTTTAGTGCATGAACTCTTATTCGTAACCAGGGTGGCTGATGCACATCTGTGAGATGACGCTCAACGCGGAGGTAAGCCGGTTCGAATCCTGGTGATAAAAGAAATTTTCACCGCCAATATTTGGCCAGCAAGGGGAGGAGAGAAAGGAGCGTTAAGTGTTTGATCACCAGACATTACGCCAATATCCTAGATTAAATTCCAAACGTCTCTGAAGTGTCTCATAAAGTGAGGACTTGTGACAGTGTTCATAATGATCCGTGCTTCGAATGGGACCTTTAACATCGACGGTCCAAATATGAAGCATACTATAAACTATACACACGTCTACTACACTCATCTACGCTCATCAACTCTCACACATCGGTCAAAAAGGGATCATGATGTGGGGAGAAACAAGATCCTTTCTGACTAGGCAGCTGAATCTGCCGTTAGTTCTCCCACCCAACAATGTCATAAGACTCTTTCTTTCTTTGGTGTTGGTGTTGTTAGATTAAAATAATATGGTTTTTCAGAAATATCTTCCCATTTTAATGTTACAGTACATGTTTTGTACTGATGTTTGTAAGAACAGCGTTAAGCAAGGCCATGATTCCGGAAGATCAAATAATCCGGTTGTGTCACCCCAGTAACTTCTGATCCGAAATTATTGCCAGGGTCATGACATTTGTATGAGGGGCAATCGAAAAATTTCCGTTCGGAGGCGGTACAGTCCATAATCGGGATGTCAGTAGGCGAAATCACCGTGAACACTGCGGCAATCATCCCACCGATGCACCAGGGTGAAGATACCCGTTTAGTAAAAACACAGAAGTCCATAATTGCCTGCTGCAGAGCCTTGTTCGAAGGGGATAGTCGACCGTTCAAGGCCTTTTTTAAAGGACCGAAGGTATGATAGTCGGAAGGGGAGGGATCAGGACTTTAGAGCTGGTGCTCGAGTGTCTCCTACTTCTCCATAATGGATGAGGTCGGTCTACCAGATCGACCAGCGTCTTCTGTCGAATCGGGACCAGCACGGAACTTGGCGTACCATTATGCAATGATGGTTTTCGTCAGATGTGCTACACAATATACACACATCAAAAAAAGTTTTCCATAACTCCGATTCCCAGAACTCCTGATGATAGACGTTGACTGTGGATATTATATCACAGACACAGTGCCTTTGACTGTAGACAGAGAGGGACCGACAGCCGATCAGTTCCAGTCATTCAACCAGGAAGGAGGTACCCGGCTCGTGTTGTCTGTAGTTCAGCCATGCCTAGACGGTCAATACTGCGGTTCGATGGCGTCCGAATTGTTACTTTGCGCCAGGAAGGGCTCTCAACAAGGGAAATGTGCAGATGACTTGGCGTGAACTAAAGCGATATTGTTCTAACGTGGAGGAGATACTGAGAGACAGGAGCTGTCGATGACAGGCCCCACTCAGGTGTCCCAAGGGCTGCTACTGCAGTGGATGACAGCTGCCTACGGTTTATGGTTCGGAGGAACACTGACAGCAACGCCACCATGTTGAATCATGCTTTCCATGCAGCCACAGGACGTCGTGTTACGACTCAAACTGTGCGCAATATGCTGCATGATGCGCAACTTCATTCCCGGCGTCCATGGCGAGGTCCATCTTTGCAACCACGACAACATGCCGAATGAACCGCTCAGGATTGGCATCACGTTTCTTCACCGTTGCCGGCCGCTTTGGTCGAGCGGTTCTAGGCGCTTCAGTCCGGAACCGCGCTGCTGCTACGGTCGCAGGTTCGAATCCTGCCTCGAGCATGTATGTGTGTGATGATCTTAGGTTAGTTAGGTCTAAGTAATTCTAAGTCTAGGGACTGATGACCTCAGATGTTTTATGCCTGAGTTAGATTGAAAAGGGCTGTTTATGAACGACGTGACCCACGAGTCACTTTGAGGGATCTACGCCGAATCGCCATTGAGGAATGGGACACTATGGACCAACAGTGATTTGATGAACTTGTGGATAGTATGCCACGACGAATACAAGCATGCATCAATGCAAGAGGACGTGCTACTGGGTATTAGAGGTACTTCTGTGTACAGCAAGCTGGACCACCACCTCTGAAGGTCTCGCTGTATGGTGGTACAACATGCAATGTGTGGTTTTCATGAGCAATAAAAAGGGCGTAAATAAAGTTTATGTTGATCTCTGTTCCAATTTTCTGTACAGGTTCTGGAACTCTACGAACCGAGGTGATGCATAACGTTTTGAAATGTGTGTATATTCTTCACTCTCCGGTGAATGTCTACCGGTGTTTGCCCTTCGGTAGCCAACAAAGCAGTAACAACATATTGAGAATAACGTCGCTATAGTTCACGCCTCCACATTTACGGCATGCATGTCGGAAAGACGCGAATGCCACACCAATCCCTTACCCATGCTTATACATCCGCATGAGAGTAGCACGACATCGGATATATGCTGCGGCAACGCCCTCAAACGGAAAAATTTTGATCGTCCCTTATGTAACTTTCACTTCTAGGTTCAAGTTGTACAATGTAGTGTTAGAGTGGCTTATGACATCCTTGCTCACGTCTAGAGAGCATATGGGAAGATGAAAGAGCGTGTCAAGCCAGTCTTGTCATTCAAAACAGCCTACGCCGTCTGTTCAAAAGTATGTGGACACCTGTTTGTCGGCATTAATGTTGCGTGTGTCCACCTTTCGCCTTTGACAGGTTAAACTCTTGTGAGGACACTTCCAAAAAAGTATATGCATGCCTCTGGGGGACTGACGCCCATTCTTCCTCAAGAGAAGAAGCTAGAGAAGTTAGTGACTTGGGACGCGGGACCTGAGCAAGGTCGACGTTCTGACTCGTCCCAAAGATATTCCTTTAGGTTCAAGTCAGTCCGTTTACGGCAAGTAAATGTCTAAAAACTACAGTCTCATAGAGCGTGCTTTGTGGCAGGGTATACTGCCATGTAATACAATCATCGTCTACGAACTGCTCATTTACTGTATGCAGTATACAATGCTGTAGGATGTGTTCACATCCTACCACATTTAGTGTCTTCTTAAGCGCAATAATCGGAGGATAACCTAACCATGAAAACACCCCAAGCCGTAACACCACCTCCTCCATACTTCATTGTTGGCACTACATACAAAGGCAGGTAAAGTTATCCTGGCTTTTGTCACACCCAAATTCTTCCATCGGATCGCCACAGAGTATAACGTGATTAATCGTTCCAAACCAGCCACTCATTGTCCGGTAGCGGCGCTCTTTACACCATATTGCGCGTCTCTTGTCGTTGGCTACAGAAAAACGTTGCTTATGAGCAACTGCACGGTCAGTGTAGCCCATTCCCTTTAAGCGCCCACCTACAGTTACTGTGCTGCTTTAACTGCTAGTAACACTCTGGAACTCACCAGTGAGCCGGCCAGGGTGGCCGAGCGGTTCTAGGGGTTACAGTCTGGAACCGCGCGTCCGCTACGGTCACAGGTTGGAATCCTGCCCCGGGCATGGGGGTGTGTGATGTCCTTAGGTTAGTTAGGTTTAAGTAGCTCTACGTTCTAGGGGACTGATGACCTCAGAAGTGCTGAGAGCCATTTTGGAACTCAAAACGAGTGATTCGTTTCGCGATTTTTTTTTGCCACCCTCTTCAATGCTCGACGCTCCCTATCGGTTGGTACACGATGTCTTCCTGGTCTCGGTTTAGCAGTGATCGTTCCTTCGCTTTTACACTTCACACTCACTTCATCAATAGTCAATTTGGGCAGCCTTAGAAGCTTTGAAATGTCCGCGACGGATTGTTACTCAGTTGACATCCCATAACTAGTTGACGTTCGAACTCACTATGCTGTCAAATTTTGCTGTTACTACTCCTCTACTGACACCACGTTACTCCCTCCACCTTTTGTACTGGTGTGTACGCCTCTCGCGACATCTAGTGATCACTTCCGTAGGGCCGTCTACATACTTTTGATCAAATAGTGCACAAAGCGGAAGCCTATAATCTGCACGTCAATCAGACTTACACAACTGCGGAACTGGTTACAAATGATTTCGAAACAGAGCGCTGGCCTGCACAATCAAGAGATCATCAGGCTCTTGTGAAATACTGATTGTTGCTGGAAAAACTGTGATTTTCAGTTTAACACGAAAATTGTGTAAATTCGCGAATAGTGAAACAGGAAAGCATGAATTGATGCGAGCTCCCTATACTTAATGAAGAAAAAAAAAAGTATAGAGGAAGTGCACAAGTTTCCCACAGCATCAGCTTTGCGAGCTACCTTCCTATCAGGACGTTGGGATACATTATTTTCGTGCTTCCTCCATTAACAATTACATTTCATGCTCCCTCCGTCAACAATTACATGCATGAGAGACAAGCACTCAAAATTTTGTGCCATTGTGGTTAACGTTGTTAGACGAATGTTTCAAATGGCTCTGAGCACTATGGGACCTAACATCTGAGGTCATCAGTCCCGTAGAACTTAGAACTGCTTAAACCTAACTAACCTAAGGACATCACACACATCCATGCCCGAGGCAGGATTCGAGCCTGCGACCGCAGCGGTCGCACGGTTCCAGACTGAAGCGCCTAGAACCGCTCGGTCACTTCGGCCGGCGTTGTTGAACAGTAGAGTGTGTTGTTACGCATTAAATTACATTAGCTATATACATATGCGCGATTGTGGAGCAGTTTTCCATACAGGTAAATATATAATGCGAGGGTATTTTCTCAATGCATTCAATTACGAGGGTTGCCCAGGAAGTAATGCTCCGCATTTTCTTCTTCAACAATTCTTTATTGAACGGAATGAGAATTACACACTCGAGAGAGTGGTGTTTCATCTACACACCCTATTTTTCCACGTAATTTGCATCCTGTTCTATGGCCTGCCTCCTGTGCGAAACAAGGCTTTGTATGCCCTGTCGATACCAATCCATGTCCTGGTGGCGGAGCCAGTGCTTCAGTTCGTGAATCACCTCCTCATCGTCCTCAAAATGTCTTCCACGAGTAGCATCCTTTAATGGTCCAAACAAATGGAAGTCTGGGAGGGGGGTAGGTCAGGTGTGTCAGCCGTGCACGGTCTCCCAGACCGCTGCAAGTCGTCGGGCTCTGCCGAACCGCCATCTCATGACCTCACCCTCCGTGTCCAGCGACTACCTACTTCTGTCGACTGTAGATGCTCCATAGACTTTGCACAAGCGTTTCTGAATATTCCTCACAGTTTGTTTCTCTGCAGTGAGTCATCCAGTGGCGGCACGTTGCTTGTAACGTACATCACATACAGACGCCATTTTGAAACTGCCCTGCAGCTACGCTATCTGTCGGAAGTGATGGATACTTGGCGCGTTCATTCAGGAGACTTCAAGTAATACATAAGTAACATTTCGCATTCGTAGCATTGTTTTCGGCTGAGAAAAAAAGTGCGGTGCGTTACTTTCGGGGTAATCCTCGTATTAACGCAACAGATGAGAAAATATCTGTCACAAGATGTGGTACGCAGGTAGCACGTAATGTTGTTTATATGGATGACGTGTTCACGGAAACACACTAGGAACACGAATAGAGAGGGCGTTCCTGCTGCCAGCTGTCCTGGTATGACAGACCGTGTGCGATCATAGGGCAGCGGGCTTACCGGAGACCACCGCGACTGTCTGAACAAACAGCGCGCACACAACTATTGTCGCTCCCCCATAACTGAGAGGAGGGCAGCCAACCACGCTTCTGATCTAGCGCTAGACTCGTAAGTAAGCGGTTCGAATTCTGTGGTGGAAAATCTTCGCCACCGGTATGTAGTCAACGAGGGGAGGAGAAGTGCTGGCGTAAAGTTCTTGACTTTGCGCCCATGCCACACATTAATTCCAAACCTTTCTGCAGTGTCTCACACATAACAACACAAACACAACACCACACTCATCACAGTCACCCACACGACACTGATACACGCTTGACACTTCATAAGAGGTCAGAGGAGGGTAAAAGCAAAGACCTGCACTAGGCTCTTGTACACTCATTTCCCGATATGGAACTCGAAGTTCTGTTAAGAGCAGGAACATATGGCCGTCCACAAGCTCGCCGCCGTTTATCAGTGGGCTACAAATTACAAGCAAGCTGTGAAACCCTCTCTTCAATCATCGACGAATTGAACTTTAAGGCCATAAGTTTCTAAGAAATATATCGTTAGAAATTTAGTATATTGAAACATCTACTCCACAGATTATTATTGAGTGCCCTGCAACGCACGGACAAGACGTTGCTTGTTTTAGGGTTTTAACATTTTAATTCTGTATATATAAAAGTAAATTACCTGACTGACTTGACCATCATCATCATCACACAGCCGAGAGCGCTGATGATAGACACTTGAAATTTGAAGAGGATGTTTTTCTTTTTACTGCAACATCGTTTTAGTGAGGGATTGTTGCAATCCCCCCCCCTCCCCCCCCCCCTTCCAAGGAGATGAAGTAGAGGATGAAAGGTTTTTCAAAATATGTCGCAATTAAGCAATTTTGAAAATAGATGTAAGGAAATTGGTATTTGGTTTCTCGGTCAGAAAAAAACAATACATGCTTCAGCACTTTTGGGTATTCAACCGCTATGGGGATGAAATAGCGGGTGAAAGTTTCTTTTGGAAATAAATCATGATTAAAATAGTACTAAAGCATTTTTAAACCAACATCCATGGAAAGTGCTATTTGAATTGTCGGGTAGAAATAAACAGAATAAGTGATTCACTGTTTCTGGAAATTCGCCTCGAAGTGGATGAAAAGGTGTATAAAAATATTTCGTTATATTAAGATATTTCTAAATCTAAATTGGCTGTGTAAATTGGAAATAAATTTCTGAAGAAATATGTGGTGGTGGATAAAGTTTCTATGGAAACATAACCACAAGAATTGGAAAGACAGGACATAGAAAGATCTCCGAATCCTGCATGCAAAATCGCTGTTTGATCAGAACGACACTTCGAAAAGACCATGCGTGCAAGAAGATGCAACAACATAAAGTTTCAATTTAAGAAAACAAAAAAAAAAAAAGAAAAAGAAATCTATGTGGACCATAAAATATACACAAGCGAAACAGCGGGCGCTAAGCTAGTATTTTACAAGATGGGTAATTTCCGAGAATGATTGCCTATCGAAGTCACGGTGTCCAAACGATACATACAGAATGTGCGATCGTAAATCAATCATGCGACTCTGGTGGCGGGCATTGTGATCAATTATTTGTTTTCCGTCGTTCCCTTAGTTGCTCTAAATTATACACCTCCGCGAGTTATTTGTGAGTTGCTAGGGAATCCTAGACGATTTATGTCGCTAATGAGTGGGATGTCTCGTGTTCTTGACGTTTTTTCGGCGGATTCTCTCACATGGAAAAATCTAGTTCCATGTTTATACAACGTAGAAAATTGTTAGACTTTTTGTCGGAAATATGGAACACTATCGGACGAGGAAAGAAGGGACTGTGTAGACTATGATGGTGCGAAGTGTGTAAAACTTCGTAAGAACAATTTCGATGCTGAAATACCGTTTTCAATTTCATTGCGGACAGTGAGGAAAACATACGAGTATCAGGAAGAATGGATGGTTGGACTCTTTCAAATTATCCATCCAGACCACCGTAATGAACTTTCACATTTTGCCAACACCGAGGAGTAAGGTAAGTCGTCTCCTTTGCAATTACAAGTATTTTTGTAACGCTCTTCTTTTGTCGTTGCTGTAGCGAACACCGCAAACATACTCATAACGCCCGCCACCAGAATCGCATGATCGTTTTACGATCGCAAGTTCGATATGTATCGTTTGGACACCTCGAAATCGATAGGCAATCATTCTTGGAAATTACCACAAGATGGCTTGGCAGTATACCCAGAGAGATTTTAGTGCAATTGACTCAGGCCGTGCAAGGCTATGTATTTATAATAATGATCCCTATAGTTTATTTTGGAGTACTTTACAAAATAGTGTCCTGCACTTTTTATAGGCACAGCTAGCTGCTTACTAGTGCTCCAGTACGGTGCTAGAGGGTAGGGCATGGGACGTACAGTAAGCTGAGGTAATTTCCGGTGTGTTCGCAGGGCCGCGTGTTCGGCGTGACGCTGGGCTGCCTGCTCGGCATGACGCCGCTGCTCTTCCTCAACAAGCAGCCTTCCAGCCCGTCCCAGCAGCAGCAGGACGCAGAGCCCACATGAATCACCGCCACCGCTGTGACATCGCGCAACTGTAGTTCTAGTACACCCGTATGCCATCCTACGTGGACAGAAAATTTTCCTTTGTGTTCATTGGTATCTGGATTGTGCTGCACATTAGTCAGCATGGATTGTTTTGGATATGAAATCTTTTCTCTCCTTCTGTGAACTTTCCTGTGAATGCTAACATGTATATGTGACGAAAATGAAACACCAACACAATTAGATTTTATATAAAAAACTAAATAAAAAGAAATGCACCTACGGTTTATGACACTCTCTTGTTTCCACTGCTTTTCAACAGGTAAAATGCATAATAGCAATAAATTTTTTATTTTATTTACCAATTATCAAACGTTATTGATAAGTTAAGGAAAAAGCTGTTGAGGAGGTTTGGTTTGTTATTCATTTAGTATTAATCTCACACAAACCAGAACATTTTAACCGCATTTTAGATTGTAATTCCCTTTTTTACAATTTTTGTTGCATTATTATTTCTTAATCTTTAACCAGTGTTGCACAGCTTCAATGTATTTAAAGCTCGCCATGACGAAGCCACTAAAAGATGCTGTGATGTGTATTTATTTACTGATAACTATTTGTGGTCAAGTCCCAGATTAACTTTACCTCAGATTAAAGGAGGTTTTCTTCACATCAAACACATAACTGGAAACAACCATATTAAACCTTATGAAATGGTAATCTGAGACTTGAAGATGATTACTTGATACACAGGTTGTCCATAAATAAATCCACATTACGGCAGCTTTCAATGGTTTTGTGAAGTCACTTTTTAAAACTATTTCTTTTGTATCATTTTATGGCTGACCATTATGTCTTCTGTTATTTTCTGTAACGTTATTTTAATTAATTTTTCGTCGTGGTTGAATGTTTGACTTCTGGGGTATGCTCAGTCTTTGAACAAAAAATTTTTGTGAAATAAATATAAGAAAAGAACTTAATAAGAGTAACCATAGTTCTTTCATATATGGAACAGAGTCTAGCCACCTCCCTACTCTGTAGAAGTAAGTTTCGTTTGTGCTGACGACGATGATAACCACATATCTCTTGTGATCTAAGACTTTATAACATACTTGATGATTAAACAATTCTGTGTGCTGACGGATCTGCTTATCAGAGCTTCAGACGACAGAAAAATATTTCTTGACGAGGTCCTGTAGCTGGGTCACATCAGTGTTTTAGTCCTAGCCATCTTACAGAAACCAAAATTTGCTAAGGAGCCCCTGAATTGCTTTACTGTCCTTGCAAATCTCTTTTTCTCCTTCTTCTTAATTTCAAAGCAGTGGCTATAATCAGTGGAAACCTTACCCTTGTATTAAGTATGCTAATGATTCTCAGACACAATTTAACACAGAGTACATATGCAAAAATGTAGGCTACATTATTTGTTCTACAACAGCAAAGGTAAAATAACGTACATGTTGTCAACAAATAAAATTGTTGGTCAACTAACAAAACTCTTTAACAAAATACTGTTATTGTTATTTTTGAGATATCTTCTAATGTTACATGGTTTGCTTGTTAAGGAAAGAAAATAATATGGTTTGTTAAATGGTTTGCACAACAAATTTGTAGTGTTACAGTACGTCATTATTTGATTATCTTTGTGAGTTCTCTTGCACCTCATCATCAGTTTACGATTTTTTGAAGACTGAAGATAATCTGTGAATGTATAAACCCATTTCATGCAGTCACTATTCCAAAAATGAACATTAATCCTCTCTATTATAATAAAAAGATGATCCCAATGTTTTTGGATAGACAGTTATATTTACTGCTGTTAATTGTTATTTCTGTCTTCACATACATTAATTTGTAGATAAACTGTTTGACAATATAATATTTTAATGTTTAGCTTAAAGAATTATAATGTTGGTCTCATTGTTAATATAAACTTATTGTTTATTTTTGTTAACAGAATAATATATGTATATATCTATGTTGTAAAAATATTTATTTTTAGCAAATTTATGATATTGCTTGATTGTTCTGACAAAAAGTATGATATATTTTATAAATTAAATTTTAATTAATTTTTATTGAATTAAATGAATTACAGCCTAACTACCAATAGCTATACATTGTAACAGATTGCTGTCATTCAGCAAGTTCTCTAAAGAGACTTTTTTTTGTTTCTCAGATGTATAGTTTGGAATTGAAGCCTATTATAATTCATAGCATCAAAAATTATTTCTGTGAAACGAAATCTACATGTGCTTCATATACACAAATGATAAGAAATAACAATGCTGTAACTGCACTTACGAAAATGTTAGATATATGAAAAGGAGAAATACAATGTAATATTATTCCTTTGCTTAAGGAAGACACTTAATAGCTGTCTGTCCCTGCTCAAGGTATAAGGGAAGGTAGAAGCTTTGTAGCAGCAGATATCACATGCATCTCTGTATTATGTAACACTCTCACATCTGATAGGACCAAATCACATAATGATTCACACAACTCACTCAATGAGCTTCAATAGGATGCTTTTCCTCTTCTATTTTGTAAGGAACTAGATAGCATCAAACATATATATTGCTGTTGTAACTAATAGCTTAGATACTGAAAATTCTGGTGCTACATGAATGTTATGTAGTAGTACACATGACTCTGAAGAAAACTGGCATGTACTTACAAGAACTGAATTCAAAAAATGAAAGTATTGTATTGAGGTCCACAAAATTTATCACTGAGAAGATCCGAATATCTAATGAATCATTATATTACTATGAAGTTTTATTGTGCCCATGTATCTTCAATAGCTGTTATCAGGTGGAGCAGGTGCAGATTACCAATTTACATTTGACATTTATGTTTTTTTCCTTGAATTGTTATGAAGTTCAAAAAACTACTATTAAAATTAAGTTGATACCTTATTTTGTGTAATTGGTTCAGTTTTGCTTTAATGAGCTTTTCTCTTAGGAATAACTAGAAACCACAATTGTCTAGTTTTTAAATTATCCTTACTGGATTTATTTAATTTTGATACATAATATGTACATAATTACTATTTTGGTATCTGTGTTCTTCCTATTCTATTTGCACTGTTCACTGAAAGATGTGAATATTAAAGGATCTGGCACCTTATGAGGGTAGTCTGAGTCATGTTCATAAAGTGCTCAATTTATGATATGTAAGTAAATGAATTTAATTACTAGCCAGTGTTACAGTTCTGCTACAGACATACATCTATTTCCATTTTGAAATCTGTCAGAATGACTCAGTGCTGTGTTAAGTGTGACATGATTCTGAAATGGATTACAGTGCTAGAATTATTTGCATCCCAGTATAAGAATTGTGGTGCTTTAACTGTCTTGAAAGTCTGACGTTTTTCTATTAATTCCAGCTGAAACTACCCACAGATGTGCACATAATAATTATAAACAACAGAAACAGTGTTGGAACAGAAATATATTTTTAACGGCCTCAGAATGTTAAAAATAGCTGCTGTATATTTCATATGAAACAGATCTATTTCATGTTATGAGTGACTGCCAGTACTTCACAAGAAACTTCTTGTAATAACTATTTTCGCAGAAAGCAACTTCCTTCTTGTATTGTTTGAGAAAATAATTAAAATATCCAAGCAATAACACACTGTATCTTTGATTTCTAACAGTAGTTTGTCAATTTTCTATCACTATTATTTTCAAATCCCTCATAAAATGAAGTTATGGTCACCACATTACTTCACTGGATATTATCCTTACCTTCTTCCATCCTTACGACTAACCTGGTTATTAGGAGACCTACAGCTTGATGTGGACACAAAATCACCACGTAATTTACCATTTTTGCAAAATAAAAATCATTGATGGAGGTAAATGAAGCGACAGGCGAGGAAAAAATACTGCAACAGGCTGAGGATTGTAATGTGAAGAGGCTGACATTTCAAATCTGTTTTGACATGAGGTTTTCGTACAAATGGGTTTTAACGAAATTTGACACAAGCTGACCACCATTTTTGGAAATCGTAATGTCAACCTGTAGAAAGTATAGTGATGTTTTTATGACTGTAGATAGTCGTAAACGCCAAAACGAGATATATGAAGACAGTAACTGTTCTCGAAAGAACAGATACCATTGATGACCGTGCAGCATCTCTAGAATAAATGATAATCAATTGAAACCCTAAGCTGCTGACAGGTGTTTTTGTTGTACCTCGGTGGGAACAGCTGAAAATGTATGCTTCCGACCGGTACTCGAACCCGGGATCTCCTGCTTACATGGCAGACGCGCTATCCATCTGAGCCACCGAAGACACAGATGAACAGCGCGACTGCAGGGACTTATCCCTTTGCATGCTTTCCGTGAGACCGACATTCCCAACTGTCCACAATCAACATACGTAATGTACCTAATAGATACTTGCCCATCCACTCATTACTTACGCACAGTAAGGTCACGATTCCCATAAGATGTCGGGTAACCTGTGCGCATTCGCACAGACGAGTGTTAATGGCTGGGAAGCCTTTAACTATATATATGAAGATAGTGACTGTTTTAGAAAGAACAGATACCACTGAAGACTTTGCAGCTTGTCTAGAATAAATGATAATTAATTGAAACCTTGAGTTGCCGACAGGTGTTTATTATATACCTCAATGGGAACAGCTGAAAATGTGTGCCCCGACCGTTACTCGATCACGGGATCTCCTGCTTACATGGCAGACGCTATATCCATCTGAGCTACCGAGGACACAGATGAATAGCAAGACTGCAGGGACTTATCTGAAATCCATTTACTGCGTGTGGATTGTCGAACAGACTGTTCAAGACAGGTGTCAGAAAATGGTTTGAGGGACATTGGGCTGCGGACCGGAAATAGCTGGAAGTTGCGGGGGCCCAAATGTATTTTCCACTTTAGAAAACTTTATTACGACTCGAAGCTACACTATAACAAAAATATGTTTGCATACAATAAATGTGAATGGTAATAGGAAATGACAACAAGAAAACAAAATATGTTCAAAGGCTAAAATTGAGACTGATGTGTCCTGCATGGCAGCACATATTCAATAACTGATTGTCTCAGATCGTATTCAATTAAGATTTTCTTTTCGTTCCACACAAAAGTGTAAAAATACCAACTTAATCAGCAGTGACTTAGTGTGTCAACTGGATTTAACCATAAATTCATGATTAATAAACAATAAAATTTATTTAGTCTGTCCATGAAATGAAATTATCGTGTGGTACTGCAGGCTGGGGGACCCCATATGTTGCTGCTCGGCCACCTAGTTAGTGCAAATCTCTGGCGCCACTTCGGCGACTTGCATGTCACTGATGAAACGATGATGATAACATCACAGCACAGCCCACCCAGTCCCAGAGCGGATAAAATCTCTCACCCGGCTGACTCGAACCTAGGTTCCCTGAAAGTCGTTCAGCCATGCTGGCTATTCAGCGATGGATGCGGACGACTACCCATGAGACCACTTGAAAAATTAAGATGACAGGAGTCACTGGGCTGGTTTACGAAAAGGCTAATAAATCTTACGTTCATTTAGCACTGGACCCCATTCTGGAAAAGTCAAAGCTTTTTCGGTAGTGTGGTGACAGTAACTATTGAGCACAGTTGATAGTCTGATTTTCACACAAAAATACAAGTCGAGGGCAACGGGAGGCCAAGTTGGAGGAGGCGAAATTTCCTGGGTGACGGCTGGCTGTTGGTAGTGGCTGCAATGCAGTATCCTCCAGATTGGGTTGCCACCGGGGTTGTGTGATGCAGGTCCTAGTAGCCGCTCTACTTAGGGATTTCTTGCAGTGGCTCAGAGACTGAACTGCTGGTGACTGGCCAGACGATGCCTAAATACACACCCAGTGGAGTGACAGCTGATCGTTGCTTGGATGGCACATGATTCGCAGAGACAAAGTAGTGCCTCCGACTGTGGGATGAACGTGCCGCCGGTGAAATTCAATTCTCGTGGTGAAACTAGAACAGTACACGCCCGTGGTACCTGCTGGAGTTCCACTCAAAAGAGACCGCCGTATTTCGGACACAGTTGAGCTAGTTGTGGTTGATACACGGTTCCTGGTGTACTGCTGCTGTCTGCGTCTGCCAAGGGAGTGTCCCCTGCAGCGCCAGAGCATAGGCAACTTGCAGACCATGCCTGTAATGGAGGTGGCTGTGGCCGGAGGTGAAGGCTTTAGTTACACAATAAGCAGCGGAATAATCTTAAAAATAAATACAAAAAATGGGTTCTGTTACTAACTTCAACAGGAAAATCGACCCGAATAAATTGCAAAATGCTCCTATCATTCCACATTTAAATCTTCGTGGTTGATGGGATACATATGTCCCACTAATGTAATGTTTAGTTTTGAGCGTCTGTGCGTCTAAATCGCCTATCTCTCTATTGCTGGCATGGAGTGAATTGCTTTCTTGACTCGGAGAAAAACTCATCGGATCATACTCGTAGAGTGGTCATACAGAACGCTGCGAGCCGTCAAATGGGGCGGCGTGTGTTCATAGGTGGCAATATACGTTGGTTTCAAGAAAATCAGATCGAATCACCTTCTCCATTCCAAGAATATCTTAAATGACTAATTGTGTTTGCTTATACATCACAGACACTGTTTTGAAACATTACTCCACACCCCAGAAATTCTGCTTGCTAGTAGGCAACGGAATTTTTATGTTGTGGGACGTATGTGCCCCAGAACATTTCATAGAATGTAGAAAACGTTGGTGTGTGGTATGTCAAAGCCACCTTAAAATATATCGGGTTTATTCTCAGGAGAATAAATGTGTTTTGATAACTGGTATCTTATACGAGGGTTGCCCAGAAAATAACTCCGAGTTTTTTTCGTCAACGATTCTTTATTGAGATTTTCACTCTGCACCGGAGTGAGCTCTGATACGAAACTTCCTGGCAGATTAAAACTGTGAGGCGGACCGAGACTCGAACTCTGGACTTTGCTTTTCGCGGGCAAGTGCTCTACCAACTTAACTACCCAAGCACGACTCTCACCCTGCCCTCACAGCTTTACTTCTGCCAATATCTCGTCCCTACCTCCCTAACTTCACAGAAGCTCTCCTGCAAGGTTCGCACCACTCGTCATTTGCCAAATAGCATTTAAAGTCTGACAGATTGCCAACCAAGATTTAAAGACAAATTTAAAGAATATCTGAGTGATAACTTCTTCTATTCCATAGAGGATTTTTTTGATATGAAGTAGTAATTAGAAAAAAATTAATTATATCGTGTAAAGTAGCCTTATGTTAAACTGACACATTCCACATCATTACAAAACGTCGTAATTATGACCTATGGAACAAGTGTTAATGCAGTCAAACAGTAGGGGACGAAAGACGACTTCCCTGTCTTACACCATTTTTAAACCGTACCGTTCATTCTTCGTCTTTCCCTGTTATTGCTCCCTCTTGGTTCTCGTACACATTCTATATTACCCTTCTCTCCCTATAGCTTATCCCCTATCTCTCAGGATTTCGAGATCTTACAACATTTTAAGCTGTCAAACGCTTTGTCCAAGTCGACAATATCTACGAACATATCTTGATTTTTCATCAGTCTTGCTTTCATTAACAAATACAACTTTAGATCTGGCCCCTTTGCATTTCCACAATTTCCTTTTCCATTCTTCTGTATATTATTCTTGTCAGCAACTTCGATGGACGAGCTGTTAAGCTGGTTGTACGATAATTATCACATTTGTCGGCCCTGGCAATCATGGGAATTGTGTGGTTCATGTTTCTTCCGAAAGCCTGATGGAATATAGCCAGTCTCATACATTCTGCACACAAACGTGAATAATCGTTTTGTTGTGACTTCCCCCAGATGAAATAATGTTATCTATCCCTTCTGCCTTATTTGATTTTAAGTCTTCCAAAGCTCTTCTAAATTCTGATTCTAATACTGGAACATCTATCTCTTCCCTATCGACTCCTATTTCATCTACCACGTTATGAGATAAATACACCCCCTCATAGAGGCCCTCAGTGCTCTCTTTCCACCTAGTCTATCTCCCCTCAGCATTTAACAGTGGAATTCTCGTTGTGCTCTTGATTGTTACCGCCCTTGCTTTTAAATTAAACGAAAGTTGTTTTGCCCTTTCTGTATGCTGAGTAACTCCTGTCAATCATTTCTTTTTCGATTTCTTCAGATTTTTCATAAAACCATTTGACCTTAGATTACCTCAAATTCCTACCTATTTCTTTCCTAAGTAACTTGTATTTCTGTATCCCTGATTTTTTCTGAACATTTTTTCTTGTATCTTTCCTAACTAACTTGTATTTCTGTATCCCTGAATTTTTCTGAACATTTTTTCTTGTATCTTTCCTAACTAACTTGTATTTCTGTATCCCTGTATTTTTCTGAACATATTTGTACTTCCTTCTTTCGTCGACGAACTGAAGTATTTCTTCTGTTACCCATGGTTTCTTCGCAGTTAGTTTCGCTTAACTGCGTTTTTCTCTTTATCTTGTCTCCCTGCCCTTTTCCCAGACGCCCATTCCTCATCAACAGGAGTGCCTACTGAGCCATTCATTGTCACAGTATCTATAGCCCCAGAGAACTTAGTATTTCCGTATCTCAATTCTTTGCGCAGTTATTCTTCCTGACTAGTCTCTTAAACTTGAGCCTATTTTTTATCATCATTAAAATGTGTTCTGAATCTATAAATGCCCCTGGTTACGCCTTAAAATCCAATATCTTATTTCGGAATCTCTGTCTTACAATAATGTAATGTAACTGAAATATTCCTTTATCTCCCGGCCTTTTCGAAGTATACTTCTTCCTCTTTTATCCCTCAACAGAGTATTCGCTATTACAAGCTGAAATTATTGCAAAATTCAATTAGTGTTTCTGCTGTCTCATTCCTGCTACCGAGCCCATATTCTTCCGTAAATAACTCCTTCCCCTATGACCGCATTCCAATCCCCCACGACTATTAGCTTTTCATTTCCCTTTCCCTACTGAATTGCCCATTAAGTGTCTTCATTCACTTCATTTCTCGATCTTTTGCTTGCTTCCGATGTCGGCATGTATACCTGAACTATTGTTTTCAGTGTTGGCTTGCTGTCGACTCTGATTTAGAACAATGCTAACAATGAACTGCTCACAGTGACTCACTGTCTTTGATATGATGCTATACTCGTCTGACCGAAAATCTTTGTTCTCTTCCTATTTCACTTCACTTCCGCCCAATATATCTCTACTGAGCCTTAGCATTTCTCTTTTCAGGTTTCAGGCTTCCCTACTACGTTTAAGTGTCAGACATTCGACATCCCGACTCTTTAGAATGTTATTCTTTCGTCGGTTGTTCAGTCTTTTACTAATGTTCACCTCCCCCGGAATCACCTCCTGGTTATCCGAATGGTGGGTCTAGTCTGGAATCTTTTACCAATGGAATCATGACACTTGTTGGATAAGAGGCTACATGTCCTTTGGGTACACGTTATGTGTCCTTAATGCAGTGTTTTCCACTGCCTTCTGCAACTTCATGAAGTTGATCATTGCTGATTCTTCCGTCTTTTAGGGGCAGTTTCCCACCCCAAGGGCAAGAGAATGCCCTTAACCTGCGTCCGCTCCTCCGCCCTCTTTGACAAGGGTACTGGTAGAGTGAGGGTGACTTCTTATACCGGACGTTTTCTGCTTGCATTGCTGTTCATTTTTATTCAAAATATAAGCAGTGGTGGGTCTCGAATCAGTGATGCTATCCATATACAATAGGTGCACTGTCCTGCAGCTTATAAAACAGCAACGGCGCTGCAAAATATTAGAGCCTTGTGTCAGTTGTTGTGCACATTTCCTGCAACAACCAGCCCTGCAGATATTTCTTTCTCAAGTTATGACATATGAAGACATATCTTGGCAACAGGATGATATCACATCCTTTAAATGAACTGGCGCTGATGTATATACATCAACAAGTGTTGTTTATCTTCTACAGGAAACACAACAGGAAACTTTAGCTACATCACATTTACAAAATTGTTAAGACTTTCGTGGCCACTTGTTGACAAACTGCTTATTTGCTTCTGTCTCGGGTTCTTCGGCCGACGTTCGTGTGATGATTTTGCTGACGTTTCGCCAGCACGAGTGGCTGGCATTGTCAAAGCTTCACCCTCCATTGCCGGAGGTGAACTGGAGTCTGCGGCCGCGAGCCCGGCTCCAGTTCACCTCCGGCAATGGAGGGTGAAGCTTTGACAATGCCAGCCACTCGTGCTGGCGAAACGTCAGCAAAATCATCACACGAACGTCGGCCGAAGAACCCGAGACAGAAGCAAATAAGCAGTACATCACATTTAATAATGAATGTAATAAATTTATATTTCTAATATGCGCATCATAGTATTGAATGACCACAGGCTGCAAATGTGAAATGTTGTTATATTAGTAAGCGGTATAATCAGAATGTTGAATGCAAGCATACAAAGGTGCCAGATGCCAGTTTGTGGCGTGGATTGCCATACCTGTTGCAGCTGATCGGTCAGTGGAGAGATGTTTAATGCTGTTTGTGGACGACGCTGGAATTAATGGGATATAAGGTGGTGGTGTATGGAATATAGTTTATTTAAGGAATCGGTCAAGAACCAGATCGCTGTTTGTGGAATATTTAAACAGTACCGCGCTTTTGTTATTCCAATCTCGTAAGGAAACACGTAATTACACTGTCACAGACCGCTTCTTCGCACACACCAGAACAATAAGCGACAGTAAATGTGCGCTGCAACACGTACACATTTCAGACAAGCAGTGCAATTATCGTTTATATGGGTGCAACACCCGAGAAAACTACGATATGCGCACACTCACAGCGGCTTCGTGTCTCGGTTCTCCTCAATTCTAGGAAATTATCTGACGGTTAAGTCTTCCAGTCAGGACTTCCGGAAGGTGCTGCATCTTGCAAAGTCTCTCTCCCACAATTACTGTGAAGCACAGGTGTACGGCACTGTCTGATAATCAATAATGCTCCCACGGGCGAAAGGGTTGGAAAGACCTCACCGATACAGGATGTTGTACTGTAGCCAAAGTCGCAGTCGGTAGTGGAGCAAGGAAAACGTGAGGATCTGCTTAGGGCAGCTGATGAGGAGTTGTTCTGTGTATCCATTTTGTTACTGCCGTATTCCCATCCTGTTTGTGCTCTATAGCAGATCCAGTTGCACCCTAACATTGATATAATATGCAGCTATACACGAAATCAACCTATCTCCCCTTACGTTTGGATATACTCCTCAGTGCACAAAACTACAATTCACGACATCAAGTCAATCCTTCCATTTCGACTAGACATTATTATTATTATATTTTTTTGATGTAACAGTAGTCTACTTTCCAAAAACTTCTGGTGCTATATCGGAAGGCAAAATTGAGTTTGATATGAAAAAAGAGAAGAGTCTGTCAGAGTGTCGTACAAAGATCAATTGTTTGTTACATGTGAGACTTGACGATACAGACCTCTTTAGATCCTATAACGTGTGTGTGTGTGTGTGTGTGTGCAGGAGCAATATTTTCAAAAAGGAATACCATGTTATATAGACACCTACTATAAGCTTGAATGCAAAAAATTCCTTGTTAGGTATTTGCTTTTCATGGAAGGCATCTCTCGCGTGCGTGTTATCTGACAGTTTTGGGTCATGCATACGGACCACTTAAGATGGCAGGGGGAAGGCGACAGGAATTTCTGAGGCGTTAATATCTATGGGTTGACGCCGCCTGATGTTTTTGTTCAGGTATTAGCGCTGTACTTCACGAAGTCGTTGAGATGCCGACAGCCGTAGCGGGCCCTGGGGTAAGCGGCCGGGGCAGCATGCATGGGTAATGAGACTGAGAATTTTTTCACATATGTTTAAGCGGTCTGTGATAATGTAATTACGCCTTTCCATACACCATCGGAATGAAAAAGCGTCCAATCGTCCAAATATTCCACAAACAGCGATCGATTTCCTGACCAATTCTTTAAATAAACTATATTCCACACACCATCTTGTATCCCGTTAATTTTTAAATAAACGGTATTCCACACGTTGTCAAAATTGTTTAAGCAACGTTCCATATACTGTGATCGATCAATCAGTACTTCCAGAAGGGGGCGGAGAGCAAGGAAATCTAAGGAATATCGATTTAATTAATTAATCAATCAAACTCATATAGTTCTAGGGAAATCACTGTATGAATAACTTGAAGCAGCTTCTGAATACATAAAGTGGAGCAACTGAGATATTTTCCATTTTTCAAACAATTTAATTAATTTGTGAATTAATTTGACATCAGAAGTGGTACGGGGTGTCTGAAGACTAGGAAGGGCAGGGGTGACACGGAAAACCACTTACGCAAACAGTGCATTAAAGACCTGTCAATCGGGTGGACGGATTATCCTCAGGGAGTCACACTCCTCTACGCTGAACAATAGGTTAAGGACCTGCCAATCAAAACAGAACAACAGGCTTGTCCCTGATGGTATACCTGCCACTGATGTACGCAAATCGAGAAGGAGGGGGGGGGGGGGGGGAGGACTCCTTACTACTAACGAACAGTGACTACATTCCTGCCAAGTGTTCGTACATGACTGCAGAATAAACATACAGCTTCTCGTAGCCCTATTACACGACCTCGTTCAAACGTTAATAATGGCATCTTCGTTGCCTTGAAAGCATTCTTCACTAACATCAACTCGCCGCATCGAATCTCACGGGTAGTTACGTGCACGACGGTTACAGCGTATATTTAAAGCAAACCTGATTTGCATTCTCATATTGAAACTACAAACGCCACTCTCATGCGGCTGTCGCTAAATTTGAATAGACATGTTTCAGATGTAGGAACTATCGTTTACGTCACACAACATTTTGGTGGTGCGATCATTTTTCCATTTAACACACACACACACACACACACACACTCACACACACACACACACACAACACATATATATATGGAGATTATAATTAATTTTGAACTTTCAAACCGCTTCAGAAATAACACCACTGGTCAGAATGAGTTCAAATTACAACGAAATATTATCGGATAAGGGGGAAAACGTAAGAGCAGCGCGGGATTAGCCGAGCGGTTTAAGGCGCTGCAGTCATGGACTGTGCGGCTGATACCGGCGGAGGTTCGAGTCCTTAGGATAATTTAGGTTAAGTAGTTCAAATGGTTCTGAGCACTATGAGACTTAACATCTGAGGTCATCTGTCCCCTAGAACTTAGAACTACTTAAACCTTACTAACCTAAGGACATCACACACAACCATGCCCAAGGCAGGAATCGAACCTGCGACCGTAGCGGTCGGGCGGTTCCAGACTGAAGCACCTAGAACCGCTTGGCCACAACGGCCGGCTAGGTTAAGTAGTGTGTAAGCTCAAGGACTGATGACCTTAGCAATTAAGTCCCATAAAATTTGAGACACATTTGAACATTTTTTTTGAAAACCTAAGAAAAATAGTCACAAAATGTAGCAATAGATGGCTCTGTAAGCATCATAATTTAATAGTGGTCGGCTACAAATGACAAACGAATCATACAACAATGCCTAAGATGCACGTTTGACGTTAAACAAACTGTACTACTCAGTGTGCGTGGATGTACAGGTGTGATACTGTTAATTATGTAAGCCCATCCATCACAGCAAGGTTATATCACATCGGATGGGAAAAATCGGTTTTTAATTACCCTGAGGCCAAAAACCGCTTAAAAAGCATCACTCAAATCGGTTTTTAACTGTCCTGCGGCCAAAAATTGCTTAAAAAGCATCAATCAGAATCAAATCTGATTATTAATTTCCGTGTGACTGGCGCAAAACATGTTCAATATGCTGTCCACGGTATTCTGCAACAAATTGAAATCGAGAAACTACATGTTCCACAACTGATAGAAGTGTTTCCGGGGTCACGTTCAGAATGTGTTGCGCAATGCGTGCCTTCAATGCAGCTAAGTTCGCAATTGGAACACTGAATACAACATCTTTCAGGCAGCCCCACAGCCAGAAGTCACATGGATTAAGATCAGGTGATCGGGACCGGCAGGCTGTAGGGAAATAAAGGCTGATAACTCTATCATTTCCGAAGTGGCGCTCCAGCAGCTGCTTAAATGGATTTGCAACGTGCGGAGGTGCGGCATCTTGCATAAAAATGATCCCCAATTACACATCGACGCTGTTGGAGAGCTGGAATGTCGCTCATAGCGCTTGCCAGTGACGGTACAGGTAACAGGATCGGAAGCACCTGTCACTTCGAAAAAATATGGCCCTATGGTAAATGATGCCGTAAACCCGCACCACACAATGACCTTTTCAGGATGAAGTGGTACAGATTGATTTGCGTGTGGATTTTCCGTTGTCCGTATTCTACAGTTCTGTGTATTGACATATCCTGTCAGATGGAAGTGGTCTTTGTCTGTCCACAATATCTTCCACGGCCAATCATTGTCCACTTATATGCGAGCAAGAAATTCTAAAGCAAACGTCTCTCTTATTGGCAGATCAACAGAAATCAAGTCGTGCACATGGATAGTTTTGAATGGACAGCAAAGAAGTATGTCTCGTAGGATTTTACGCACCGGGCTCACGGGTATGTCCAACGTTCGGCCAGTTCCCCGTGCACCACACGTTTGCACACCACCACTATTGTCCTGCATTGCTGTGGCCACCGCTTCCACTAACTTCGAATCAATTCGTCGCCTCCCTCTACTAGGTTGCACACCAAAAGAATCCGTCTTTTCGAATTTCCGATTCATTTTCTCCAGACCCAAGGCAGTCATGGGACCAACGCCCTTTTTCACACTCTTCAGTCTCCGGAACTTCTGGAGGACAACGTGTGCACAGCCATCATTCTTGTGATACAGCGTTACAAGCAGAGCGCGATCCCACATTGAGACAATCATGGCGAACCTCGCGTCTGGCCGTGTACCCGGCTTGTTTATACCAACTTCAGTGGTCGCCCGCATGCCAGGTGTTTTCATTTACGTGTTCTGACACATACAGCGCCTTCTATTGGTCAACTTTCACACAATTGTTTTTCTTCTACCATACGTTTTCCCCCTTCTCCGATAATATTTCGTTGCAATTTGACGTTATTCTGACCAGTGGTGTTATTTCTACACCCTTTTGAAGGTTTAACTTTAATTGTAATAACCCTGCATGATATATGAGGGCTGCCCAGAAAGCAATGCACCACATTTTTTTCTCAGCCGAAAACGATTCTACGAATGCGAAACGTTACGTATATATTATTTGAAGTCTCCTAAGTGAGTGCGCCAGGTTTCTGTCACTTCCTTCAGATATCGTAGCTCCAGTACAGTTTCAAAATGGCGTCTGTAGGTCGTGTGACTAGGGTCTGCCGTCGGGTAGACCGTTCGCCGGGTGCAAGGATTTCGATTTGATGCCACTTCGGGGACTTGGGCGTCGTTGGGGATGAAATGATGATGATGACTAGGACGACACAACACCCAGTCCCTGAGCGGAGAAAATATCCGACCCAACCGGGGACCGAACCCAGGCCCCGAGGATTGACATTCTGTCACGCTGACCGCTCAGCTACCGAGGGCGGACGCTTCTGTAGGTGATGTACGTTAAAAGCAACGTGCCGTCATAGAATTTCCCACTGTAGAGAAAGAAACTGTGGCCAATATTCACAAACGCTTGTGCAATGTCTATGGAGCACCGACAGACGTATAGTTAGTTTCTGGGCACTGAGGGAGGCGTCATCATAAGGCGATCTGGGAGACCTTCCACGGCTGCCACACCTGACGTGCTGCAGCGAGCTGATGTCATTCGCGAGGGCAGATGCATTATGACTTAGCAGTTGGTGCTGCATCTGTCAATCAGCAATGAAAGTGTGGATGCAATTATATACCCACTTGGATATTCAAAAGTGTGTGCAAGATGGGTCCCGCGGTGTCTTGATTTGTTGCAACGTTTTGAAGCTGAGAGGGAGGCCTTCTTATCCTGCACTGTGACAGGCGACGAAACCTGGGTTCACCGGTTTGGGCTCGAAAGAAAACGACAGTCGATTAAATGGCGCCATTTCCACTCCCCAGAGAAAAAAAATTCAAAGCAACGGTTTCCACTAGTAAGGTCATGATCACCGTGTGCTGGGAGTGTGAAGATGTGATTCTCATTTATGTGAAGCCAAGGCGCGGCACCATTAATTCAGAAGCATATGTCAACACATTAACAATATTCCAGACGCCCTTCCGGTGACTTCGGCGTCTCAGCAAGCCAGGAGATGTTTTGCTGCAACCTGATATCGCTAGATACCATACAAGTCTGAGGACTGCTGAACACATCACAAAATAGGATTGGACAGCCACTCTACAGCCTAGACCAAGCTCCCTCGGACTTCCACTTGTTTAGGCCACTAAAGAATGCCATTCATGGAAGACATTTTGAGGACGAAGAGGAGGTGATTTACATACTGAAGCACTTTCTCCGCCACCAGGGCAAGGATTGGTACCGATAGGGCACACACGCCCTTGTTTGGCGCTGGAGGAAGGCCACAGAACGGAATGGAGATTACGTGGAAAAATAGGGTGTGTAGATAAAGCACCATTGTTTCTTGTGTGTAATTCTCATTAAGTTCAATAAAGAGCTTCATCACTTTCTGGGCAACTCTTCCACTATGAGGATGCGAATCATGTTTGCTTGAAATACATGCTGTGTCTGTGCCTCTTTATTTCAAAATTTGTTAAGCCTACAAGGACATGTTCTCCCTTTTGTACCCAGACTCCTTCCCACGGTTGCAAAATGAAATTGTAATTCACATTTAAGAATGCATGGTAATGTTCAGAAATTATTCTGCATCTTTGAATGGACTCTAGTGATCAGGGATAGCACTCTTTTTCATAATTTTCTTGGGTTTGAGGAGAGGAGCGGCGATCTGAAAGACTTGCTTTTTTATCATTTCAAGGAACAATTTCGTTGGAAAGGAGAGACGGCGAGAGTTAGAAGAATGTTCACCCGAACTATGCAATCAAGTGAGAGAGCAACTAAGCAGTTGACCTTACTTTGTATAACCTGACTGTAATTGAAACATTTTTTTTCTTTTGAAAATATCGAAATATATGGTCTCAGAGCAGGTACATGGACGCTAAAGAAATTTTGGGAAACTGATTCATAAGAGAAAGAACTGAACTCACTCCCTTCCTTCCTCTTCCCCTCATTCTCTTTTAGACTCTCCTTTCTCTTGTACTTTTACACTGTAATTTTAAAAAATAATAAAAAATCAAACTTTTTTGTCTAAATTATACTTTTTAACTTCTCTCTCTCTGTTCCGCTCGCAGACACTAACACACACGCTTATTCATTTACACAGTTACCAACTTTCGAAGTCAGGTGTTGTCATTTAATGCAAAGGCACGAGATTTTACTGGGCAAGCTCCTGTGGTGATGCCTAATCAAAGATATTGTATTCCAAAGTAGGGCGGGTGAAGCCTTGGAACTGATGTTATTAACAGAAGCCAACCTTATCATGTGAATAACTAGAATTGGGAAGCTTCTTAAAAAGAAACATAATTTTGTTTTCGCGAGACACTGTGTCTATCGGATCTTTCCGGTTTCGAGCTTTGAACTTCAAAATTAAATTTCCATTTACTGTGATTTTTTTAATGGAAGTGCAGTGTTCTAGTTGGTAGCGGCGCATATTTCCGGTCCAATGGTAGGAATTTGGAGCTAAAGGAATATAACCGGTTGATACAGAGATGATGACAATACATACGTTGTGAAGTGTTTATCCTCGTCTCGCAGGCCGAGGCGAGGCTAGTAACCCTAGTTTACACTATTTCTTGAATACTCAAGTGTTGGAGTTGATTCCTGTGATGGCAGAGCAGCCTCATGTAGTGAGGCCACACATCCTATCGCACTGGGACTTCTTTGACGCTCGCCACCGCCACCACGCGAGTAAAAGCAAGAAAACACCTAGCATGTGCATCGGCGTTTGTTCTTCTGTGAACTTGGTTGGTGTCTAAAAGTATAAATTTCCCTCTATCGTATCATTTGAAACCGTTTCTTTAGTCTATTTCGACTTCTCAGTTACTTTCTCAAGTGTGTTAATTGAGAGTGGAGGTTGGGAGAAAGGATTACTGATGTCAGCTGCACTGAGACATTACGAGACATCAGCGGCGACGAGTAAAAATGTGTACCGGACTGGGAATATAACCCAGGATCTGCTGCTTACTAGGCACAAGCGTTAACCACGGCGCCATCCGGCACACAGAGTGATCGCCACTGTGCACACTATCTCGTCGCGCCTTATGGCCGATCGACACTCCCAACGAGCGCCACCTATCCGCATGTCCGAAACGTTAGATAATAAAGAATACATATAATTAATTTGCTTAGTTGAGCCATGGATCCACGTTGTTCAGTGCGGATACACAAGTACGTCCGATTCCTGTGGGACTCACAGAGTAGCGAACATGGACAAATGGGCAGGCGCTTCTTTGGCGATTACAAGTGTGGGTTCGCAAGTGTAGATAGCTATTTGCCGTTTCCTTGTACTTATTCGACCCTCTATTTTTCGTTAAGCCAGGGCCAATGACCAATAGTATCAGGACACAGCTTGATGTTCCCAGAACTTGTCTCGAAGGCATTATTCTACGGTTACGATAGACTCCAAAGAAATTGACAGTAGGGGGACTACGTTCGTATGGCGCCACTTTCCTTTGTTGCCAGATTTATCTAAGATGGCGGCGATGACAAGTTGGCGGAATGTAGACTTGGCAACATCGCATGACATCATCCAGGATGGCGGCCATTACGTCATCTAAGATGGCGGATTTTGTTGGGAAGTTAGAATTTTGGCGCTAAGATTGGCCAAATGGGCTACCTCCACTAACCTAGCCCCCTTCCACCAGAAAAATGGCGGGAAGTTCAAATTCCATCAGGACAATGCAGCACGCCTCTACTAAACTAAGAAAATGGCAGGAAAATAGGTCAACCTCCACTAACCTAAGTCATCCAACCGCCACCTCATCCTGGTGCCATGTTTGAATTTTGGCAGTAAAGAAAGGTCACTTGGGCTATCTCTACTAACGTAAGAAAATGGCGGGAAAGATAGGGTACTTGGACAAACCTAAGTCACCCGACCGCCACCTCTTCCTATGGATTGGTGGGAAAAGGACCCAGCCTTCACTGGGCTGCTGGAGAGACGAAGCAGTGTACTTTATTTATTTTGAAAGAATTTATGAAGCGATGGACTATATTTATTACTCTGATACAAAACACATGCTCTGACATGCTTGGGGTCACACCACACACGCTACAGTCCAGCAAACCACTAAAAGACTCTGCAAACAAGTTTGCTAATTGTCAAATGTCGAAATCATGCACCAGTTTTTACTTAAACATTTAGAGACAGCACCACCATTCAGTGTGTTTTTTGCCATGAGGTCTGGACTCCAACTGACTTAGTACACAGTCCCACCACCAGAGGGAACTGTCATCTGTTCATGACGTAATCCAAGATGTCCACTGTGGCATCAGCTGATGACGCAAGTACCGTTATCCAAGATGGCGGCAAACAGTGTGTTCACCACGAGTTCTAGACCTAGACCACAGTACCACCACCAGAGGGCGCTGTTACCTGTTCCCTGACATAATCCAAGTTGATGAGAGATGATGGGGAGGGGGGGGGGGTAATAGTGGGAAAACTACTCTGCCTGTGCTGGACATAAGTTTTTATTTTGCAGGCAGTGTCCCCACCATGAGATCTAGGCTCCAACTGACCTAGTACACAATACTGCCACCAGAGGATGATGTCATCCTGCCTGTGATGTAATCCAAGACGGTGGTCTGGCGGGTGAAAATGGCGCGAATATGACTCAACCTGTGCTGAGATGCAGGAGAGAGTAAGGAAGGAGTGTACTTAATTTATTTTTGAACAATTTATTTAGGGAATGATTTTGTAAGATAGTACACTCCTGGAAATGGAAAAAAGAACACATTGACACCGATGTGTCAGACCCACCATACTTGCTCTGGAAACTGCGAGAGGGCTGTACAAGCAATGATCACACGCACGGCACAGCGGACACACCAGGAACCGCGGTGTTGGCCGTCGAATGGCGCTAGCTGCGCAGCATTTGTGCACCGCCGCCGTCAGTGTCAGCCAGTTTGCCGTGGCATATGGAGCTCCATCGCAGTCTTTAACACCGGTAGCATGCCGCGACAGCGTGGACGTGAACCGTATGTGCAGTTGAGGACTTTGAGCGAGGGCGTATAGTGGGCATGCGGGAGGCCGGGTGGACGTACCGCCGAATTGCTCAACACGTGGGGCTTGAGGTCTCCACAGTACATCGATGTTGTCGCCAGTGGTCGGCGGAAGGTGCACGTGCCCGTCAACCTGGGACCGGACCGCAGCGACGCACGGATGCACGCCAAGACCGTAGGATCCTACGCAGTGCCGTAGGGGACCGCACCGCCACTTCCCAGCAAATTAGGGACACTGTTGCTCCTGGGGTATCGGCGAGGACCATTCGCAACCGTCTCCATGAAGCTGGGCTACGGTCCCGCACACCGTTAGGCCGTCTTCCGCTCACGCCCCAACATCGTGCAGCCCGCCTCCAGTGGTGTCGCGACATGCGTGAATGGAGGGACGAATGGAGACGTGTCGTCTTCAGCGATGAGAGTCGCTTCTGCCTTGGTGCCAATGATGGTCGTATGCGTGTTTGGCGCCTTGCAGGTGAGCGCCACAATCAGGACTGCATACGACCGAGGCACACAGGGCCAACACCCGGCGTCATGGTGTGGGGAGCGATCTCCTACACTGGCCGTACACCTCTGGTGATCGTCGAGGGGACACTGAATAGTGCACGGTACATCTAAACCGTCATCGAACCCATCGTTCTACCATTCCTAGACCGGCAAGGGAACGTGCTGTTCCAACAGGACAATGCACGTCCGCATGTATCCCGTGCCACCCAACGTGCTCTAGAAGGTGTAAGTCAACTACCCTGGCCAGCAAGATCTCCGGATCTGTCCCCCATTGAGCATGTTTGGGACTGGATGAAGCGTCGTCTCACGCGGTCTGCACGTCCATCACGAACGCTGGTCCAACTGAGGCGCCAGGTGGAAATGGCATGGCAAGCCGTTCCACAGGACTACATCCAGCATCTCTACGATAGTCTCCATGGGAGAATAGCAACCTGCATTGCTGTGAAAGGTGGATATACACTGTACTAGTGCCGACATTGTGCATGCTCTGTTGCCTGTGTCTATGTGCCTGTGGTTCTGTCAGTGTGATCATGTGCTGTATCTGACCCCAGGGATGTGTCAATAAAGTTTCCCCTTCCTGGGACAATGAATTCACGGTGTTCTTATTTCAATTTCCAGGAGTGTATATTTATCACACTGATACAAAACACATGGTTGGGGTCATGCCACACAGCCCACAGACCTGTAAACCATTCCTAAATAATGCTCTGCAGACACGCAAACAACTCCTAACTCACCGAAATAATGTCAGTACAGACCTGCAAACTGTTCCTAAATAATGCAGCACAGTGATGTGTAGATATGCTCAGTACTTGCAAACTGTCCAAATAGTGCATAGAACATGCTACAGACCCTCTCGCAAAATAATGCAACAGACACACGCAGACACTGACCCTCCCCCCCCCCCCCCCCCCCCCCCCCCAAATCCACTAGACCGCACAGGAGGCTACCAACAGCCCTGCTAAGTGATGCAGCCATCAGTTGTCAAATGAAACACAGGCGACCATTCAGGTCCCTTTCATACTCAACACCTGAGAAATTCCTCTCGAAATACATTTTCACCTAGGCGCCATTGACAGGAGTGAAAACATATTTACACAGCGGACACACTTCAAGGTGGGCCGCGCACCTGTTTGTTCACCACTGCTGGTGTGAACACACCCTCTACCTGCGGTCCGGCACAGAGCTTGTTGCCAAGCGACGCTCCAGAAATCCGTTCCAGAATAGCACAAGCTGCTTTCTCCTTAGCGATTGCAATGGAACATTCATGGCGTGTGGCTGACGCTTCACCTTGCACAGCTACATACCATCGTAAGTGCATCTAGCAATGTTCTCAGTGTTGTACTGAAGACACATGGCTATCTAAAATAATAACTAAGTGGAACTCTGTTAAATTGTGTAGTGTCCTAGAAATACTTAACATGCACTTTTGTAGGTGTTTTCATGATGACCCAGCTTGTATGCATGGAAGTTTTTACAACAACAGAACCTGTTTACGAAAATAGAGCAGAATAACATCGAATGCACTCTTCCTAGTTGTCCTAATGTGATATCCCATCCATCACGTGTTACCCTTCCTGCTTTGAACACACACAAACGTTCCCACCACTATGTAGAAGCTCCTATATCCCAGCAAAAAGCATGTCTTGTGAATGAATCGAGCATTTTGATTGGCTCTTATCGAATTTACCCGCCAAATTACTGATGCCGCCGGTATCGAAGCAACATCCACCTTTTCTTTTTTTTTTTTTTTCAGATGAGACTTCCAGAGAACACAGATCGTCATACTACACCGACAATGAAACCCTACATATCGTCAAATATGGAAAAACTCTTACTCAATTACACTGCTCTCCCACCGAGGACAGGAGCTTGAATATTAGAGTGTGAAACAGATCTCCAACCCAGAAATATATCACTGCATACCATCTCGATGTAGTAAACATACAATTCGTATCCTGCGCCATACAAAATCAGCCCTTTTACACACCGCAAAGACAGACACCACGGCACATATAATCACACCAGTAGATTTTTTCGTGAGGTCGGGTGGGCATCCGTCCCCAACGCGTGACGAGAGTGCCGTCAGTGGATCGAAGTCACTCTCAGAACTGTTCTGCAAATTCGGCCTCGTTTCCCACCTCGGCAGAAATGCATTACTGTTTCTGGTCCAGACATACTTGCTTGCTTACTCGCTTTTCTACACACATCTCCAGACTCTGGGATTACAAGAACATATCTAATTTCGCATGGTTTGCTAGAATATCATCTGACAGTTCCTACCATTAACGGGAAACGTGAATCATCCCCACTGTAACACATCGGTTCAGTTTACAGTGATAAAAGCTATAGAAAGAATAATTTAAACTTAGAATAGAATTTTTAGAGTGGAAAATAGAGTAGAATCAGAGTTCGGTAATTGCAGATCGAAATAATAGTATATCAGCAAGTAGTTTAACGTCTAAGTACAGCAAAGCCACGGAAGCTCCGTCATGGAGAAGGCAGTGATGTTAAACTCTTGTGATGAAAAACCTATAAAAAGGCCTGATCTTCATTACTGCCGCCTTTTTTCCTTGATTGTGTCGTTAAAGAGCGGTGAACCCGTGTCAGTAAGCGAGACAATAATTAGATTGGACTTTATCGTGTAAAGATTCACGTTGAACTGTTAGAACATTATGGAGCTTAAATGCGATGTCGTGTACGATCTCTGACTGTTGGTAGCAACGGAGTATTAAGGGGATTTTTCGGACTTTAGTGCTATATTGGAACTTTACGGACATATAGGCGACAGAAACTCAAATTATCTGCTGATACGAGTGAATGTAGAGGTACCGGTATTCAAGTATTAATGTGCGGACTTCTGAAAGTGTGGTATGCTGTTAGTTGCGCATCTGGACGTAGAGAGCGTGCATATTGGCATTTGCGGACTATTTAGATTTCTCCAGGCTAGGAACCTTTTAAATAGACTATGATCCATCACCATCTTAATCCTTGAATATAGAGTGAAAGTGAAATACATGAGTGTTGTACTTATTTCATTTATCTAGTATTAATCAGAGAGGGTTTTACGGAACCAAAGCTATTCAGCAGTAAGTCAGCACCATCTAGCGGAAAACGTAGGCATTAACTAACACGATAACTGAACTGAACGTTTACGTGTTTTACGGACTGCTTAATATGAACTTTTGTGACTCTTTGACGTTCCCACTCTCTCTGAAAGGTGGCGCAGGCTGTCTTAATCATAAAATAGGAGAGTTTTAGCCGGGCAACTTACTAAATAAAAGCGATATTTACAAGACTCACAGTAATAGCTAAACAAAAGGCCCACACCTCATCGGAGGGTCGTTGCTGTCACGTCGGGAAGTAAAGCCGGAAAACCTACCGATGATACGTATCTAGGAGCAGATGCTGACGTGGGGTACCTAAAAAGGGAACCACAAGAGAGTTGGGGAAACTTCACCACACAGGTCACCAGAGCTGCAGGGCGAGAAACCACAGATAGAATCAAGCATCCTAAGAAATCGGTCACCTATATATTTTACCACTGTACTTACAACTAAATGTTACAATCGCGAACCCAGTTGAACGACATTCGGCAATGAACGCAGTATCGGAAATACACGCTGTTGACGGCTGTGGCTCTGGAAATAAAAATATCAGTACCATTCTTACGACTTGATATACTCTTACCTTTGCTTTTATAAATCCATGATGGTAGTACCTACGAATCACGTGGGTGTTCCAGACAAATCCATACATTCCTTATGAATGGACATAATCATTTCATTTGCATATGTCGGAACACAAACTCTTATTTTATAAGCCTATTGCTCAAGTCGAACCTTTCATGCACTCTCTACTACTAAGTATAATACTTCGTCAATAACTGATTACTTACGATACAAAATAATACTGACAGAAAATCAGCTATGAGTGGACATGTCTCGTGAGTTTTTTTGCGAGTGATACCACTGTGTCTTAGAAAGAGAGCCGTAATCGCCTCATGCGTTAAAAAACCCGATCGCAACAACTACTTTGTGTTACTGTCACAAGCGGTCTTCGTTCTAAAGGTGCACACTAGTATCCTTGTTTAGAGCTATACTTGCTTTATAAATCCATGATGGTAGTACCTACGAATCACGTAGGTGTTCCAGACAAATACAGAGACAGAGATCGTCTTACAAACCGCCAGATGTTAAAAAATAAACTCGATCTCAATAACTAGTGTATGTTACTGGGCGCAGAGCATCAAGTGACATTATACTGAGTGCACTATCTTAAAATTACCTTGAGCAATTAAACAGAGAACCGACTCATGGAGATAACATCTTGGACCTACAGATAACAAACAGATCCTAACTTTTTGACTCTGTAAGCGCAGACCTGAGTCGAAACAAGGCCCCCGGAGTAGACAACATTCCATTAGAACTACTGACGGCCTTGGGAGAGCCAGTCATGACAAAACTCTACCAGCTGGTGAGCAAGATGTATGAGAGAGGTGAAATACCCTCAGACTTCAAGAAGAATATAATAATTCCAATCCCAAAGAAAGGAGGTGCTGACAGATGTGAAAATTACCGAACTATCAGTTTAATAAGTCACAGTTGCAAAATACTAACGCGAATTCTTTACAGACGAATGGAAAAACTGGTAGATGCGGACCTCGGGGAGGATCAGTTTGGATTCCGTCGAAATGTTGGAACACGTGAGGCAATACTGACCTTACGACTTATCTTAGAAGAAAGATTAAGAAAAGGCAAACCTACGTTTCTAGCATTTGTAGACTTAGAGAAAGATTTTGACAATGTTGACTGGAATACTCTCTTTCAAATTCTGAAGGTGGCAGGGGTAAAATACAGGGAGCGAAAGGCTATTTACAATTTGTACAGAAACCAGATGGCAGTCATAAGAGTCGAGGGGCATGAAAGGGAAGCAGTGGTTGGGAAAGGAGTGAGACAGGGTTGTAGCCTCTCCCCGATGTTATTCAATCTGTATATTGAGCAAGCAGTAAAGGAAACAAAAGAAAAATTTGGAGTAGGTATTAAAATTCAAGGAGAAGAAATAAAAACTTTGAGGTTCGCCGATGACATTGTAATTCTGTCAGAGACGGCAAAGTACTTGGAAGAGCAGTTGAACGGAATGGATAGTGTCTTGAAAGGAGGATATAAGATGAACATCAACAAAAGCAAAACGAGGATAATGGAATGTAGTCAAATTAAATCGGGTGATGCTGAGGGAATTAGATTAGGAAATGAGACACTTAAAGTAGTAAAGGAGTTTTGCTATTTAAAACGTAAAATAACTGATGATGGTCCAAGTAGAGAGGATATAAAATGTAGACTGGCAATGGCAAGGAAAGCGTTTCTGAAGAAGAGAAATTTGTAAACGTCGAGTATAGATTTAAGTGTCAGAAAGTCGTTTCTGAAAGTATTTGTATGGAGTGTAGCCATGTATGGAAGTGAAACATGGACGATAAATAGTTTGGACAAGAAGAGAGTAGAATCTTTCGAAATGTGGTGCTACAGAAGAATGCTGAAGATTAGATGGGTAGATCACGTAACTAATGAGGAGGTATTGAATAGGATTGGGGAGAAGAGAAGTTTGTGGCACAACTTGACTAGAAGAAGGGATCGGTTGGTAGGACATGTTCTGAGGCATCAAGGGATCACAAATTTAGCATTGGAGGGCAGCGTGGAGGGTAAAAATCGTAGAGGGAGACCAAGAGATGAATACACTAAGCAGATTCAGAAGGATGTAGGTTGCAGTAGGTACTGGGAGATGAAGCAGATTGCACAGGATAGAGTAGCATGGAGAGCTGCATCAAACCAGTCTCAGGACTGAAGACAACAACAACAAGCGCAGAACAGGGAATCAGTGATCATAAGGCCGTTGCAGCGTCCCTGAATATGCAAGTAAATAGGAATATAAAAAAAGGGAGGAAGGTTTATCTGTTTAGCAAGAGCTATAGAAGGCAGATTTCAGACTACCTAACAGATCCTGTTCTGACACTGACAATGATGAGTTTTTATGGAAAAAGTTCAAGGCAATCGTAATATGCGTTTTAGACAGGCACGTGCCGAGTAAAACAGTGAGGGACAGGAAAAACCCACTGTGGTTCAACAACAAAGTTAGGAAACTACTGTGAAAGCAAAGATAGCTTCACTGCAAATTTAAACGCTGCCAAAACCTGTCAGACAGACAAGAGCTAAACGATGTCAAAGTTAGCGTAAGGAGGGCTATGCGTGAAGCGTTCAGTGAATTCGAAAATAAAATTCTATGGACCGACTTGACAGATAATCCTAGGAAGTTCTGGTCTTACGTTAAATCAGTAAGTGGATCGAAACAGCTTATCCAGACACTCTGGGATGATAATGGCGTTGAAACAGAGGATGACACGCGTAAAGCGGAAATACTAAACACCTTTTTCCAAAGCTGTTTCACAGAGGAAGACCGCACTGCAGTTCCTTCTCTAAATCCTCGTACAAACGAAAAAATGACTGACATCAAAATAAGTGTCTAAGGAATAGAAAAGCAACTGAAATAGCTCAACAAAGGAAAGTCCACTGGACCTGATGGGATACCAATTCGATTCTACACAGGGTACGCGAAAGAAGTTGCCCCCTTTTTAACAGCCGTGTACCGCAAGTCTCTATAGGAACGGAAGGTTCCAAATGATTTGAAAAGAGCACAGGTAGTTTCAGTTTTCAAGAAGGATCGTCGAGCAGATGCGCAAAACTATAGACCTATATCTCTGACATCGATCTGTTGTAGAATTTTAGAACATGATTTTTGCTCGCGTATCTTCTTGTCATTTCTGGAAACCCAGGATCTACTCAGCAGGAATCAACATGGATTCCGGAAACAGAGATCGTGTGAGATCTAACTCGCTTTATTTGTTCATGAGACTCAGAAAATAATTGATACAGGCTCTCAAGTACACGCCATTTTCCTTGACTTCCGGAAGGCGTTCGACACAGTTCCGCACTATCGCCTGATAAACAAAGTAAGAGCCTACGGAATATCAGCCCAGCTGTGTGGCTGGATTGAAGAGTTTTTAGCAAACAGAACACAGCATGTTGTTCTCAATGGAGAGACGTCTACAGACGTTAAAGTAACTTCTGGCATACCACAGGGGAGTGTTATGGGACCATTGTTTTTCACAATATATATATAAATGACCTGGTAGATAGTGTCGGAAGTTCCATGCGGCTTTTCTCGGATGATCCTGTAGTGTACAGAGAAGTTGTAGCATTACAAAATTGCAGCGAAATGCAAAAAGATCTGCAGCGGATACGCATTTGTTGCAGGGAGTGGCAACTGACCCTTAACATAGACATATGTAATGTACTGCAAATACATAGAAAGAAGGATCCTTTATTGTATGATTATATGATAGTGGAACAAACACTGGTACCAGATACTTGCTGGCCGCGTTGGTCTCGCGGTTGTAGGCGCGCACTCCAGAACCTTGCGACTGCTACGGTCGCAGGTTCGAATCATGCCTCGGGCACTGATGTGTGTGATGTCCTTAGATTATTTAGGTTTAAGTAGTTCTAAGTTCTAGGGGACTGATGACCACAGCAGTTGAGTCCCATAGTACTCAGAACCATTTGAACCAGATACTTCTGGAAAATATCTGGGAGCATGCGTACGGGACGATTTGAAGTGGAATGATCATATAAAATTAACTGTAGGTAAGGCGGGTGCCAGGTTGAGATTCATTGGGAGAGTCCTTAGAGAATGTTATCCATCAACAAAGGAGGTGGCTTACAAAAGATTCGTTCGACCTATACTTGAGTATTGCTCATCATTGTGGGATTAGTACCAGGTCGGGTTGACAGAGGAGATAGAGAAGATCCAGAGAATAGCGGCGCGTATCGTCACAGGGTTATTTGGTAAGCGTGATAGCGTTACGGAGATGTTTAGTAAACTCAAGTGGTAGACTCAGCAAGAGAGGCGCTCTGCTTCGCGGAATGGCTTGCTGTACAGGTTTCGAGAGGGTGCGTTTCTGGATGAGCTATCGAATATATTGCTTCCTCCTACTTATACCTCCCGAGGAGATCACGAATGTAAAATTAGAGAGATTCGAGAGCGCATGGAGTCTTTCCGGCAGTCGTTCTTCCCACGAACCATACGCGACTGGAACAGGAAAGGGAGTGTAGCGTTGCTCTTGGAGGGGGGGGGGGGGCAAAAAGAAAAATAATTCTTATTTTATATTTTTTTTGAAAAAAATGTGGAAAAAGTGGATATTTTGGTGGGCCACTTGGCAACAGAATCATGGATTGTTTACACTATTATAATAACAAACGTTGAGCATTAAATACCTGAATAAGAGAAGCATTGTCATTTCTGTGCATTTTTATATTCGTGACGTGGTCATAGCCGGAACAACACTAAGGGACCAGAAGATTTATGGACTTTAAAAGAAATGCAACACTACACAATTAAAAACAATTGTCTCAGAAATAATAGGAAAACGATAATGTTCCTTCTGCCTCATGCTGCGTTCGGCCCATCAGCGTGATCGTAATTTCTTGTGATGAACTAACACAAAATAATTATCAGTTGAGTGAATGAGGAGATGGAAATTATCAAGGTTAATTTACTAAAATAAGCACACTTATCTGTAACACACTTTTTTTAATGCTACGCACCTTTTCATATTAAATTACAACTGATGACCATTGTGTTTAAATACTTTTTACATAAGTCAAAATGTCCTCTTGATGCTCTCTGTTCGTAACCAGTTACAAGAAACTACATATTTTTTGATTGAAAAAAATAACAATTAGCATATTGACTCAATATTTTCACATGAAATATAAAATACCGATGAGGAACGCAGCAAGTCCGCGTCCGCCTTTTATGGAATACAAACAGTAAAAGGTGAGGTGCCAAATGCCTCATTTGTCTTGAAGCAACAGAATTCTTTTTTATACCATTAATCGATACATGTGCATAGAGATACAGGCACCGCGCAAGAACGGCAAAGATAAAGAATAATAGATAAAAATAAAGAATAACAGACTCTGTCGCTCCTATGCGATGGTTCATTTCTTTTACTTTACTATTGTTCGATAACTTTAGGCCATCAGGCGTTTACTATTGAGCGTATATGAATGTTTGTGAGGCGAAAATTACTAAAATTACACTGCCTCCCATGAGGAGGGATGGAATACCGAAGGTATGACTCTCATCCTCATGCCCATTGGAGTATTTGTAATTTTCGGGTGTAACATACAGGTTATTAAAAGTTTCATTTCACATTCATTCCATAATAAAAGATTTCACGTTTCAATTTGTAATTATTGACGGTGGATCATTGTGAATTTGTTCTGTCTTTCTTTATGATTCTTAAAATTAAGGCTATAAGTACACATATTTACAAAATTTATAAGGAAATAGAGTCACACTTCATTTTTCATCATTGCAAAAGTAATTTGACTATCACAACTGGTTCACAACTTTCTGTTTTGACTGTCTTCATTATACTGTCATCGTCTTGTCAATTGATTGCCTTGTCCGTTATCGCACTTAATTATATATTTATTTTCGTCGCACATACACTATTTATGATAGACTTGGATTGTAGAGCGGCCACTGGTGATGGCTTCGACAATGAAGTCCATATCTTTCACTTTCAGGGCTCGAGTGTGTCTCTCCGAATTATTTCATATATGAAACAGATAAAATATCTTATATTAGAAAAGCTTACAAACCTAATTTTATATACATGTGGGATGTGATATAGGAAGGATCGGATCCTTTGACGTATTTTCGTGTGCTTTTTTTTCATACGTATCGTTCTCGTTAAAGTTCACATTTCAACAGTGTTCAGAGGTGACCTTGTGACTTATCTCTGTGTACAATCAGTCATTATACTAATTGTGCTAACTTCTCTATCTTAGAATCTCTCAGAAGGTTTACGATACATACAAAAATGTTTTCAGTACTGTGTTCAAAAATGGTTCAAATGGCTCTGACCTCATTAACATCTGTGGTCATCAGTCCTCTAGAACTCAGAACTACTTAAGCCTAACTAACCTAAGAACAGCACACACATCCATGCCCGAGGCAGGATTCGAACCTGCGACCGTAGCGGTCCAGCGGTTCCAGACTGTAGCGCCTAGAACCGTACGGCCACACAGGCAGGCTTCAGTACTGGGTGTGAATGTTTTTGCTACAGAATGTAGCGCACAGCAACTGTGTTGGCGGTTGAACGTCTACGTTATTTCGTCACATTGTGGCTGTCCGCCTCCACTGTTGCGAGTAATCTTGAAATTCAGTCTGTGCGCGCACACGTGACCGGAGCTTTCTTGCAGAGCGTTGATTTCGCGTTTGAGGTGCCGTGCGTCGCTTTTGTTCGGCTTTTTAGATTGTTTGAGGGAGCTTCTGCCACAGAAACTGTCTCACATCACTTCCTGTCCACTATCCAATTACGGATTCACAGGTAAGTAGTAGCTACCGCTGCAACTGCATGTGTGGAATGACACTGATTATTACACTCTGCACACATCAATGAATTTTTCACACATATGGTGCAGTGGAATACTGCCACTGAAAATCGTCGAACTATAAAACTTCACTTTTCACTGTGGTGAGCGTCTGCGTGAACGATGTATTAAAAGAAATTCCCACTTCATAACATCACACGGTGTTTACAAGTTGATTTACATACTAATATTTACAAGAGTTCATTTAAATCGAGAAATAATCTAATTGACCACTTTGAATCAGAACAATTGTTTCTTAATTAGTCTTTTTTTTACTATTTATGCCTACGGCCACAGGTAAGCTATTATAAGTCCCTTTTCTTTGGCCAAATTCATTCCAATCTCCTTTGCAAATTAATTTCATTCATAGTAATCTTTAACACGCTTGCTTATTCATTTTGCAGGCCCAATACATTTTTTTAATGCTCGTCTTATTTAGTGACTTGTGAGGGGAGCTTCATTTATATCAAAGTTTCTCTCGTATGTGCTTGTCTTTAAAGAAAGTTCGAGGACCGATTTGAAAACAGCAAATCCGCCTCTAGATTTTGTGTAGAAAAATAAACAGTCGAAAAAGAAAAGTGGGCAAAGCGGGCCTACCCGCGGATCGTCGACAGAATTTAAATTACTCCTCAACCAGGTCGAAAATTTAATTTACATTTCGCATTACAAATGCAATTTGCGCCTCGCGAACCTACTCATTTTTATACGTAGTGCCTCACTTCCCAAGCACACGTGCATCTTTACAAGTTGATCCTGGGGAGTGGTTGGATCAAGGATCTTAAAGGATTTGCACTTAGGAAAGGGATTCAATAATCACAGAGAAAATAATAAATATTGCAGTGCACACTTAAAATAAAATCTATCACTTCAAGCATGTATATCTAATATGTATCCTGCTGCAGCTTGCTTACTACTCTTTGTTCACTTCTTAGACTAAGTCAAGTTTATGCATTACGCATTTGGGTCTTAATTATCATTTGTATATATAAGCCTCTCACTAGAGTGTTCTTGTTTGCTTTTGTGGCGACCTGTGGAGCTTGGGCGCAATTCTTATTCAATTTGCTGCTAGCTTGTGAATTTGCAGTATCGCTAATGTTCAATAGTACCGTGAAGTTGCCATAATAAACCATGTTACTCATATGTTCTTTTACTCAGCTTGTTTATAGTCTGGACTCGTCTCACTTTGCGTTATATAATAAACTTCCTTTTTATTCCATCACGCTTTTACTTAAGGTTAACTTCAGGTCTTTTTAGAACAATTGCACTGCGTTATCAATTTGTTCATGCCTAATCCTAGGTATCTGTTTACTTCAAAGAGATATTATTTTATCGCTGGCACAGCACTGTGCTGGAATTTACAAGTTAAATCTACCGACTGTTTTGCGCTAACAGGTGGTGCCATATTTACTTCACATTTGAAAATAGGGAATAACCTCATGGAATCGAAACTTCTCACACTACTTTCCTCTTTTGTCTGGACGTTAAGTATTTCCTTTCAAAACAGGTTAGTAATTTGTCCTCGGTTAAATTTCACTTACTTATACTAAGCACATATAATCATCATTTTCATATTACTGTTTAGTGAGAGAAGTGCATTATTCGCTCCTCCCTGCTCATTTTCAAATTACTATTTAGCGAGAGAAGTGCATTATTCGCTCCTTCCTCTTTCCTCCCTTTAGTACCTCGGGACTAATTAATACCTCTCGAGTACATCATTTTTCTTACATACTAACGTATAACTAAAGTTGAAAATCGCCTCTAGGACATGTTCTCCTGTTTGCATAAAGATTATTAATGTAAATACTTGTCTACAACTTATTCTGTATTTTATTTTCCAGATACGTTGTTTTAATACATAAGGTTCCCTTTTAGCATCGGTTAACGTCCGTAGTCAGTTCAGTTCAGTTCTTGTCACTCATTGGTTAATCCTGATCTCCAATACCTCAGAATTTTCTTACAGCTTAAATTAACTTAATTCCTGGCGTTATAAAATTTTCTTAAATCATGATGGTGAATCAATCCTTTGATTTTACTCGTGGCAGGGTCAGATAACAAATAGCTACCAATGTGTGGTGTCCTCATTATCACATAGGGACCTTCATAAATGTGTTGCCACTTACGATTCTTCTTTAACAACGGGGATGATTTAAAGTTGAGTCCTGACTAATACCTTTTCTCCTTCTTTGAAATCGATAACTCTGTTTACCTTCTTATCAAAAGCCTTTTTTTCGGAGGTTTGCATACATTGTCAATGATATTCGTTGTCTTGTAACTTTGGAAGGGGGTTTATCCATTCATTCCTTTCTTTTGATCTTAACATTAACTCATGTGGTGTCAATCCGGTCGACAGATGTGAAGGGGGTTTACAATCTGTTCGAAAGGTGTTACGAAGTCTACCCACTTAGATTGCTTATTCGGAATGTACGTCCTTATAAATCTGTTAAATTCTTTGAAGATTCTTCCTGTCGGATTCGATTGCGGTCGAAACAGGGCTATCAAAATTTGTTTGATTCCATGGCGAGCAAAAAATGCACGCCACGTGCGTGATGTGAAATTTGAAGCATTATCGGACAAGATTGATTCTGGAACCCCGAATCGTGGGAAATAATCATTTTCAATGCGACGAATTATCGGATTTGCACAAGAAGATTTCACTGCGTACAGTCTTATGTGAGAAAAATTGTCCAGGATTGCTACTAAGCATTTAGCGCCTCCACTACCGGTGGGTAGTGGACCTGCCAAATCAATACTAAGAAGCTGGTTGGCCTTTCAGCAATTATTCGATTTAGTGGGATTGAAGTGGAAATGTTTAAGGATTTTGCCTTTTGACAGATGACACAGTTTCTCAGTAATTTAGGGATTCTCTGATGTAGATTCGGAACATAACAGTAATTCGAGATTTTCCTTTTACATTTTTCTGGCCCGTAGTGAACCCATGAAATGAGTGTATCACAGAAAATGTTCAATGAAATTTCGAGGGATGCAAACACACCAACTCTCAGATGACTCAGACGTCTTATGAAATAGCACTTGGTTATGAACTTTATAAAACTTTGACAACTTGTGGCCTGGATTGTCGTGAAGAATTTGTCCAACCTTTTTCCATTTTGGATCTGTATTTTGAAGAATCTGAATCTGCCTGCATAACTGAAGAAAATACTTTCTGTGAATTGGATCTCTTATTAACAAAACTTTATAATTAGACATTTGTTCCACCAGTTCGCTGGTTTCTGGTAAGCCCCCAGGTGATCGAGAAAGTGCGTCTGCTATAACATTATTTTTACCTTTTATATATATAATGTCAAAGTCATATTCCTGCAGGAATAAGCACCATCGAGTAAGACGGGGATGTTGCAACTTGCATATAAGGAGGAATGATAAGGCTTGATGGTCTGAATAGACTTTAATTTTTCCTCCATAGATATAATAGTTAAGTCGCCTAAAAGCCCATACAACGGCGAGTGCCTCCAACTCTGTAACCGAATAAGACTTTCCACACTCAGATAACACTCGACTCTCAAAGCTAATCACTTGGATTCGCTCGTGCCCATCTTCTAATTGAATCTGGAAAAGACAAGCGCCGATACCCACAAAAAAAGCGTCTGCAGTAATGCAAAATTCCTTATCCATCTGAGGATGATGGAGGATGATACTGTTAAGCAAACTGTCTTTAATTTTCTGAAATCCGTCTTGGAATTCCGGCGTCCAATTCCAATGTAAATTCTTTTTTAAAAGGTTGTGAAGAGCGGGATTGTTCAATACCTGATTGGGAACACAACGTCTGAAAAATAACGTAAGACCAATAAATCCTTTCAGTTGCCTTTTTGTAACAGGGGTTGGAAAGTTCGGGCGCCAAGTGTAGCGTTGCTCTTGGGGAGGGGGGGGGGGGGGGAGAAAAAGAATATATATATATTTGAAAACATGTGGAAAAGGTGGATATTTTGGTGGGCCACTTGGCAACAGAATCAGGGATTGATTGTTGTTGTTGTTGTTGTAGTCTTCAGTCCTGAGACTGGTTTGATGCAGTTCTCCATGCTACCCTATCCAGTGCAAGTTTCTTCATCTCCCTGTACCTACTGCAACCTACATCCTTCTGAATCTGCTTAGTGTATTCATCTCTTGGTCTCCCTCTACGATTTTTACCCTCCACGCTGCCCTCCAATGCTAAATTTATGATCCCCTGATGCCTAAGAACATGTCCTACCAACCAGTCCCTTTTTCTTGTCAAGTTGTGCCATAAACTCCTCTTCTCCCCAATTCTATTCAATACCTCCACATTAGTTATGTGATCTACCCATCGAATCTTCAGCATTCTTCTGTAGCACCACATTTCGAAAGATTCTACTCTCTTCTTGTCCAAACTATTTATCGTCCATGTTTCACTTCCATACATGGCTACACTCCATACAAATACTTTCAGAAACGACTTTCTGACACTTAAATCTATACTCGATGTTTACAAATTTCTCTTCTTCAGAAACGCTTTCCTTGCCATTGCCAGTCTACATTTTATATCCTCTCTACTTGGACCATCATCAGTTATTTTGCTCCCTAAACAGCAAAATTACTTTTCTACTTTAAGTGTCTCATTTCCTAATCTAATTCCCGCAGCGTCACCCAACTTGATTCGACTACATTCCACAATCCTCGTTTTGCTTTTGTTGACGTTCATCTTATAACCTTCTTTCAAGACACTGTCCATTCCGTTCAACTGCTCTTCCAAGTCCTTTGCTGTCTCTGACAGAATTCCAATGTCATCGGCGAACCTCAAAGTTTTTATTTCTTCTCCGTGGATTTTAATACCTACTCCGAATTTTTCTTTTGTTTCCTTTACCGCTTGCTCAGTATACAGATTGAAAAACCACTGCTTCCCTTTCATGTCCCTCGACTCTTATAATTGCCATCTGATTTCTGTACGAATTGTAAATAGCCATTCGCTCCCTGTATTTTACCCCTCCCACTTTTAGAATTTGAAAGAGAGTATTCCAGTCAACAATGTCAAACGATTTCTCTAAGTCTACAAATGCTGGAAACCAAGTTTGCCTTTCCTTAATCTTTCATCTAAGATGAGTCTTAAGGTGAGTATTGCCTCACGTGTTCCAACATTTCTACAGAATCCAAACTGATCTTCCCAGAGGTCGGCTTCTACCAGTTTTTCCATTCGTCTGTAAAGAATTCGTGTTAGCATTTTGCAGCTGTGACTTATTAAACTTATAGTTCGGTAATTTTCACATCTGTCAACACCTGCTTTCTTTGGGATTGGAATTATTATATTCTTCTTGAAGTCTGAGGGTATTTCGCCTGTCTCATACATCTTGCTCACCATGTGGTAGAGTTTAGTCAGTACTGGCTGTCCCAAGGCCGTCAGTAGTTCTAATGGAATGTTGTCTACTCCCGGGGCCTTGTTTCCACTCAGGTCTTTCAGTGCTCTGTCAAACTCTTCACGCAGTATCATATCTCCCATTTCATCTTCATCTACATCCCCTTCCATTTCCATAATATTGTCCTTAATTAAATTGCCCTTGTATAGTCCCTCTATATATCCTTCGACCTTTCTGCTTTCCCTTCTTTGCTTAGAACTGGGTTTCCATCTGAGCTCTTGAATTCATACAGCTGGTTCTCTTATCTCCAAATGACTCTTTAATTTTGCTGTAGGCAGTATCTATCTTACCCCTAGTGAGATAAGCCTCTACATCCTTACATTCGTCCTCTAGCCATCCCTGCTTAGCCATTTTGCACTTCCTGTAGATCTCATTTTTGAGACGTTTGCATTCCTTTCTGCCTGCTGTATTTATTGCATTTTCATATTTTCTCCTTTCATCAATTAAGTTCAGTATTTCTTCTGTTACCCAAGGATTTCTACTAGCCCTCGTCTTTTTACCTACTTGATCCTCTGCTGCCTTCACTACTTTATCCCTCAGAGCTACCCCCATTCTTCTTCTACTGTATTTCTTTTCCCCATTCCTGTCAATTGTTCCCTTATGCTCTCCCTGAAACTCTGTACAACCTCTGGTTCTTTCAGTTTATCCAGGTCCCATCTCCTTAAATTCCCACCTTTTTGCAGTTTCTTCAGTTTTAATCTACAACTCATAACCAACAGATTGTGATCAGAGTCCAAATCTGCTCCTGGAAATGTCTTACAATTTAAAACCTGGTTCCTAAATCTCTTCCTTACCATTATATAATCTATGTGATACCTTCTAATATCTCCAGGATTCTTCCATGTATACAACCTTCTTTTATGATTCTTGAACCAAGTGTTAGCTATGATTAAGTTAGGCTCTGTGCAAAATTCTACCAAACGGCTTCCTCTTTCATTTCTTACCCCCAATCCATATTTACCTATTATGTTTCCTTCTCTCCCTTTTCCTACTCTCGAATTCCAGTCACCCATGACTATTAAATTTTCATCTCCCTTCACTACCTGAATAATTTCTTTTATCTCATCATACATTTCTCCAACTTCATCATCATCTGCAGAGCTAGTTGGCATATAAATTTGTACTACTGTAGGAGGCGTGGTTTTCGTGTCTATCTTGGCCACAATAATGCGTTCACTATGCTGTTTGTAGTAGCTTACCCGCACACCTATTTTTTATTCATTATTAAATCTACTCCTGCATTACCCCTATTTGATTTTGTGTTTATTACCCTGTATTCACCTGACCAATAGTCTTGTTCCTCCTGCCACCGAACTTCACTAATTCCCAATATATCTAACTTTAACCTATCCATTACCCTTTTTAAATTTTCTGAACTACCTCCCCGAGTAAGAGATCTGACATTCCACACTCCGATCCGTAGAACGCCAGTTTTCTTTCTCCTGATAACGACGTCTTGTTGAGTAGTCCCGCCCGGAGATCCGAATGGGGGACTATTTTACCTCCGGAATATTTTACCCAAGAGGACGCCATCATCATTTAATCATACAGTAAAGCTGCATGCCCTCGGGAAAAATTACGGCTGTAGTTTCCCCTTGCTTTCAGCCGTTCGCAGTACCAGCACAGCAAGGCCGTTTTGGTTATTGTTACAAGGTCAGATCAGTCAGTCATCCAGATTGTTGCCCCTGCAGCTACTGAAAAGGCTGCCGCCCCTCTTCAGGAACTACACGTTTGTCTGGCCTCTCAACAGATACCCCTCCGTTGTGGTTGCACGTACGGTATGGCCATCTGTATCGCTGATGCACGCAAGCCTCCCCACCAACGACAAGGTCCATGGTTCAGAGTGGGGGGGGGGGGGGGGATTGATTACGCTATTATAATGACATACGTTGAGCATTAAATACCTGAATTTAGAGAAACATTATCATTTCTGTGCATTTTTATATTCGCGACGTAGTCATACCCGGAACAACACTAAGGGACCAGAAGATTTATGGACTTTAAAATGCAACACTACACAATTAAAAAAAATTGTCTCAGAAATAATAGGAAAACGATAATGTTCCTTCTGCCTCATGCTGCGTTCGGCCCATCAGCGTGATCGTAATTTCTGGTGATGAACTAACACAAAATAATTATCAATTGAGTGAATGAGGAGATGGAAATCATCAAGGTTAATTTACTAAAATAAGCACACTTATCTGTAACACACTTTTTTTAATGCTACGTACCTTCTCATATTAAACTACAACTGATGACCATTTTGGTTTAATTTTTTTTACATAACAGTCAAAATGTCCTCTTGACGCTGTCTGTTAGTAATCAGTTACAAGAAACTACATGTTTTCTGATTGAAAAAGAAAAAAACAATTAGAACATTCACTCAATATTTTCACATAAAATATAAAATACAGTTGCGGAACGCAGCAAGTCCGCGTCCGCCTTCCATAGAATACAAACAGTAAAAGGTGAGGCGCCAAATGCCTCATTTGTCTTGAAGCAAAAGAATTCTTTTTTATACCATTAATCGATACATGTGCATATAGATTTGCAGGCACCGCGCAAGAACCGCAAAGATAAAGAATAATAGACTCTGTCGCTGCTATGTGATGGTTCATTTCTTTTACTTTACAATTGTTCGATAACTTTATGCCGTCAGGCGTTTACAATTGAGCGTACTTTAATGTTTGTGAGGCGAAAACCACTAATATTACATGAGGTAATGACAGTGGCACGTAAAGCGCCCTCCGCCACACACCGTTTGGTGACTTGCGGAGTATAAATGTAGATGTAGATATAGATGTAGCTGTACTGTCACAAGCGGTCTTGGTTCTACAGGTGAACACAAGTATCCATATTAAAAGCTATACTTCCTTCATAAATCCACGTATGGCGTTACCTACGAACCAGGTGGGTTTTCCAGACAAATACCGAAACACCGATCGTCTTACAAACCGCCAGATTTTAAAAAAACTCGATCCCAACAACTACTGTATGTTACTGTCACAAGTGCTCTTCGTTCTACAGGTACACCGAAGTATTCATGTTAAAAGCTATACTGGCTTTGTAAATCGAGGTATGACATTACCTCTGAATGAGGTGGTTTCTCCAGACAAATACCGAGACGGTGATCGTCGGAATGTGTACTATCAGACCAGCAAACCGGTTACAAGTCGCCGACGGTGCAATCTCGTAATAAAATCGCTGAATTTTGAAAGTGATTCGGTTAAGGAATGTGGTATGTAAGCGGTATTTGCGACTCCCTCACGCCGCCCCAGCTAGATATTTCTACAGTATTTGTAACGCATTCTGTCTCGATGCCATATCATATTACTGGCACTCACATGTCTCGAAAACGAGCCAGCTTTCTCGAACGTATCTGCTACAGTAAAATTCCAACGTGGTTTTAGGTGACCTCTGTGTATCTTGCAACTAGATTTGCGCTTGTGATTGTTGCAATGTGAGTCGACTGTTGGAGTGTAGGAATATATTTTAATTAACGTGTTGCCCTCTAGAGTACCGAACAGCGAACTAAACTTAGTATGTGTTTAATAGATTTCGTGATAGCATGGGAATTTGAGAATAAATATGGATTTGCGTTTGCGCTGGACCGTTATTCCATCCCATGTAAATTGTTCAGTTGAAAGCTTCTGCACATTTTGTGCTTTTATTTAGTTAAGAGAAGATCGATTGTGGCGTGTGCATCTAGCAAGTGGAAGACATGTTTGCCGGTTCTCTAGACGTGAGAAACACCCTATTTGACCTTGTAAATTATAGGGATGATTTGGAATCTGCTACATCACTGACAACGGTATTCGCATGTGGAAATATCAGTTATGTGTATTTTTTTTTTTTTTTTGAGTTCCAAGTAAATGTCTTCGCCGACGTGATAGGTTTCTAGTTAGTCAGTGGTTTGCAGGATGCCCCGCCTAGCTAAGGTTCCGGTTTTCTAGAGATATAATTTCCATCCTATCTCCGGAATTATATTGTGCGAGCGGTACTGCTATTCAAGTGATATCGATATGTGTTTGATATCGAGAAGTACTGCGAAAATGGTATGATATTCCAGCAAACCATGCGACATTATATATGTTCTTGTAATCCCAGAGTCTGGAGATGGGTGTAGAAAAGCGAGTAAGCAAGCAAGTATGTCTGGACCAGAAACAGTAATGCTTTTCTGCCGAGGTGGGAAACGAGGCCGAATTTGCAGAACAGTTCTGAGGGTGACTTCGATCCACTGACGGCACTCTCGTCACGCGTTGGGGACGGATGCCCACCCGAACTCACGAAAAATATCTACTGGTGTGATTATATGTGCTGTGCTGTCTTTGGGGTATGTAAAAGGCTGATTTTGTATGGCGCAGGATACGAATTGTGTGTTTACTACATCGAGACGGTATGCAGTGATATATTTCTGGGTTGGAGATCGGCTTCACACTCTAATATTCAAGCTTCTATCCTCAGTGGGAGAGCAGTGTAGCTTAGTGGGTGTCTTTCCGTATTTGACGATATGTTGAGTATGCGGTGATGTATTGATGGGTTGCAGGTCGGTTTCACGTTTTAATATTCAAACTCATGTCCTCAGTGAGAGGAAGGTGTAATTGAGTAAACATTTTCCCATATTTGACGACATGTAGAGGCACTTTGCAGGGTTTAATTATCGGTGCTGTGATCGACGAAGATAACTTGATGATCTCGGAGTTGCCAAACATATTCTACAATATTACCAATTATATTAGATATAGGAACATTTCGTTTGTTCATCCGATGTATTTCATGAGTCAGCTTGAAGTGACGAGCGCAGATAGCGTAGAGAGAGACGTGATCGCCAGTCTGATTCAGGTCAAAAATACCTAAAGTGTAAGCCAGTGGCGTCTACTCTCATTTCTATAACTAGGTTTGGTGCTAGAGAGTAGTTACTAATAATGCTTGATGCTAATGAAAGATAGTGTTCTCTCTGATCTCTGAAGTCAAACAACTGTGGCATGTTATTTTTGACATTAATTCGCATTCCAAAATGTAAAAGAGTATAATTTCAGTTTGCGAACGACTGACGCAAAACATGTTAACAAGAAATATATAGGTATAACAGGACTTCCGTCTTTAGCTGCTTTCAGTTATGCAGTTTAAAGGCTGAACGGTTGGTTGCCAGCACCTTAAAATGTATTGTTAGAAGTTTTATAGCCTCCAAAGTTTTATAGCCTCATATGTTTCTATATCTAGTTGCAGTCGCTGCTATGCGACCGTTCAGTCAGGTCCATAATCTGCGTCTGTATCGCCAGGTGTTCTGAAGCAGCCTCTTTCAGCCTTGCAGGTAAGCAGCAAATCCTCACACACTACACATAGGCAGCTGCAGAATGAGCGCCGGATACCTCACACTTCCTATATCACTGGGTCACTTCCACTATCTGACGTCATGCCATGGACTGGTTTTTCTGCTGCTATTGCCAAATGGTCCTACGTCTATAGTACCCCAACAGTTTTGCTTTTGAGTGTACATCAGTGGTAGTACATGCCTGATGTCAATAGGAAAAGTAACTAAATGAATATCAAAAGAATAGGGAGTTTATTTGTGCACTAATTCTTTAAGATCGTAATGTTCCAGTTCAAAATTTGCTCAAAGATCCCGCAACGTCTCGTAGCTATTGCTCAGTGAATCAGCGGCTCAGTGAAATGTGTGTTTTTTTTATGAAGTAATGAACCGTCATTTAGGGACGGCGTGGTCTTGAAGGATGGTTAATGAATGGTTGTAGCAACACTTGTTTAATTTTGAAATGTGTGGGGCCACTATCTTTTTAATGCTATACTTGCCGCGTCATGCATTCATGAGCAATTGAATAATACATAGCTGCTATGTTGAAGAGAGAACTCTCCTGTAGTCATGGCGAATGAAAATAGTTCGGCGTGCCAGACAGCAGCAGTGTCTACAGACCTTGGAATAGTCTGCAGCGTGTGACAAGCGCACGACGGAAAGAAATCGTGACTACTTCCCTCGGTAGCAAACCTAATTTACATGATTATAACTACTTATTCGATAAAAGGAACGTCATGTAGCTTGCCAAACTTGAGTTTCTCCCAGCAAATAAAACGTTCAAACAGCTGAAGGGAATGCAGTCAGATGACGTCTCCGACAACCGCCGATATTTCGATGTTAACACGTCATTTCGAGGCCACAAATACAACGAGGCGAAACTGTGCAAGGAAATTCAAACCTACGGTTGGCGTGGCTATACCGATCAAGAACCATAACGCGGCGTATGCAGGAAGACAACACATACGTCGTTAACAAATAGCGCCATCACACAATCGAAGTAAGATGACCAAAGACAGAAATTATTGATAGTGAATGTCAGTTACCAGTAGCTCTAACCAAGGACAGACTAGAATTCCACAACGGCCTTCCATGGGAGGGCCTAACGCAAAGGAAGATCATCCTTTACAGGCCTAAAAAAAATCTAATCTTTGACGGTGATCTAAAAGCACATGTTTCTACAGAATACAACGAATTTAATTGAAAGCACTTCTTGTATAGTGCAAGAAGGCTGTAGACTTAGGTATCACCTCGATATTTTAATCACTCACCCGATTTGCGGAGGGTCGATGGTGATGCACGCTTTTCATTTGTCTTTCACAGTAACCATTCAAGTGAAATTTGGCTTCAAAGTGGGTTGACTCAGTTGAAACTTTCAAGGTCTGAGATTGCGTGAGCCCCATGAATCACCATGAAGCCTCTTCACATTTAGAGGAGGTAAACGAAGTTCAGACTTAGCACCAAACCGATAGTAAAGCAAGTAAACATCATCAAGGTCTGGATACGCAGCAGCTACATGAAACTGTGTTTTGTAAAGTGAAAAAGTGTAATGGAGTTCCGCAAAAACATGCATTGTCTTTGTGTGTACATTTTCACAACGACGAGAATGCAAATGAAAACTGATATTCCGAAACTGACTGCAAGTAACTGTAAAATATAGTCACGAAATATTTTAGCGCAACAAATTACGTCCATAGATAAAGTGATTTTGTTTAACTCCGTAACCAAACTCACAGTAATATCATTTAACTGCAGATGACAAGCTACCGTATACAATAATGTTGAGAAGGTGCTACAGAGCCTAATAACGTAGAAAAATTAAGGTGGTAACAACTGACAAATACTATTTTAAGCTTACTTTCTTTAGAATAATTGTTACTTCAAACATGTTTACATTTTATAGAACGGAATAAAAGTACCCACTGATGATGGCACAAAGGTGCTGAAACATGTTTGTGCATTTATAAGCAACAGCTGTTTGCATAATAGGCACATCTTTAAGCCAGTAATTCTTATTTGCTAATATGGCTAATGCTACAGCTTCAAAACTAAGTGATGAATAATATGTTAGTGCTATTACGTAACCCATTTCTTTTCATATTTTACTGCGACAGACAGCATTGCGCTAAACGCAAAAACTTCACCTTGATAAATCGTCCTGTGCGAATTCGATATATGTGAATAATTTGTGGCAACCTACGAGCTAGTTTCGTTTATCCTGTCTTGTGTTAAATGCATGCATATGTAACTAAGTACAGGACTTGCATTTCAGTCTCTCTCTCTCTCTCTCATTCCATATACATTATTTGCTGCATGGTGGCATTAGCTGTCACATAGATCAAAGCGTTGTTAAAGATAATTGGCAAATATTCCGGATCACCTAGTTGAGAAATTATTCGTATGCATTCATTACTTAAGAAACGTAGTTCTGAAATAGGAAAATGAGGAATTTTAAGTACGAAAGCACCTAGTCCACCAGATTTGATACCCTCTGCGTTCCACATTTTTCATCATCGGAGTAATTTTATGTCACTTAAGTGTTTAACATCGAAGGACAAATTATAGCATGCATCGGACTTTAGAAAAGGAGTCTGTTCACTGCATTTTATCCCCCTACCCCTGCCCAAAAATAGTGTATTACAGCTAAGCAGAAAAACTGATACCACTCCCTTTTATTCACAGCCTGACAGATGTTTCAAATGACCATTATCATCATAATCATCACAGTGACCATTTGCACATCCGCAGCTAGTGGTCGTGCGGTGGCGTTCACGCTTCCCGCTCCCGGGTTCCCGGGTTCGATTCCCGGCGGGGTCAGGGATTCTCTCTGCCTCATGATGACTGGGTGATGTCCTTAGGTTAGTTAGATTTAAGTAGTTCTAAGTTCTAGGGGACTGATGACCATAGATGTTAAGTCCCATAGTGCTCAGAGCCATTTTGAACCATCTGCACGTCCTGGTCTTTGCTTGTTACGTCTACTCATGCAGATTCCATCTGATTGTGGGTCTGGCTGTATTTATTCGTCCTGGCGGTTTGAACTTGGGTTACAGCACTTTTTTTAGTTTTTGTCCTCCATCCTATTGATGTACTGTTTACATTTCTTCTGTATTGTACTATTTTTTTCATTTAGAGACATTAATTCTAATCCTGTTGTTATTTCTGTATTTCTTTTTCGATCTGAACCTGCTGATTTTGCTGAATGTCGGAGAAATCTCATTCCCACTTTCTGGATTCTCACAAGTAAACCTACCGAAAGGAAGAGATGCTCTTCGACTTTGATCGGCCGTCAATACGTTTTAGTGCAGAGCAAAACAACAGAGGTTTTTTTGATACTTGCTCATACAGCCATTAATGGATTAAACACTCCATTGAAAAAAGTGAGTTTAATATTTCCGAAGAAATACCCTAGAAACGGTAACATAAAAGCTTCAAATGAAAGTTTTATGGTTTTTACTGTACACAACCACGGAGCATACAGATTTGTCGAAAATGTCCTTTTTCTCTAAATGCCCTCCCCCTAATATTTTGTTTTTCATTCCGACGTTTGACGAATAGCAAAAAGTATAGCATCGTGGATACCAAATACAATCGTAAATGATGAAGTAGTATTGCAAAGACGAATTAGCCAGAAATATCTCTATATCGCGGTATGCGATCCCGATATGTGTCCGCTTCATTGCCAGTCTTGAGGTTGGGTTCTTTAATAAGGCTTTCCCAGATAAATATATTATAAATGTATTTTCTACATAGGTTTATATTTTTTCTTTTAATTTAATTAAATATTAAATATCTTGTGTTGTATTTGTGTTTCCTTTTTAGATTTGGTGAAACTTTTATTTGAAAGTCGCACCTTTTCACATTCATTCATGTTATATTTGAAATTGTTTGTATATTATTGTTGTAATATTACTGTAAATCTGTACAATAATAAGAAAGGCGTAGAAATGTTCGGATCAAAAAATGCTAAATGCACTATGATATAGAGAATTTCTAGCTTATTTCTGACAATTGCGTATTTGAAATAACACTTCATTATAAATGACTGAAATTTGTGTTAGCTGTTCTATACGTTTTGCTTTTAGTCAAATATGGAAATGGAAAGAAAAATAATGGGGAAGAGTGACTTTTTTTTCATATGTGCTACCGTTTCAAAGGCATTCATTGAGGAATATTAAACTTCGTTTTCCAAGGGATGTCTCACCTCCTTAACAGGCGTAGTTTGCTCTACATTACAACATATTCAAAGCTGATCAAAATCGAAGCGTATCCCTTGGATAGATTTGCATGTTAGTACATCGTTTTTCGTTGTTATGCAGGTTTCGCTTCCATGTTTTACAGTTGTAGGTGACAACTTTTATAAAATTTCAGGAGTGTCTCTTTTCTTAATTCACTATGTAAAGACTTCTGATAGTATCATTCTTTGCATTAAATTATCTGTTTTAGGTTGTGAGCTAATTTATTCTTGATTCTGTTTATTTAAACCTTTTTGCAAGTTGGCATACTACAAATTTATGTTTGAAGGAAATTTGTTGAAAATTATCTCTGACTGTGAAGGGCTTTGACAGTCGTAGTTTTCAACTTGTATCCAAAGAATCAAATAAGAAAGCGACAAGATAATTCAAAACAAGGATGTAAATGTGAACAAAGCAGAATAGCTACGTTAAAGGTGCCACTTGGTACGTCTTGTTCCACAGAACTTAAGGACTTAGAATTAAACTGAAACACTGTAGGGAGTTCAACTGAAGGGTAAACGAAGGAAAGCCAGCAGTAAAGAGCAGTGATAGAAACGGAGTTAACAAACTTATATGGATGGGTGTTTGAAGTGTGCGAATTCCGCAGGCAACGTTACCTGAGCCACAGTGCCGCTAGCATAGGTGAAAGGAAGCTGTTATTGTAATACATCTGATTGCCAGAAGGTCTGGGCTGGAGTTTTGATTTACGTTTTTGAATTTCGTTTGGGAAACTACATAAGATTTTAAAATATGTCGACGAGCGATAAAGCTTCTACAAGAATATGAAATGAAGCAGAGCAATGTACTGGGTAAATAAATGAGAAAATAAAATTTTGTTGTATTAGTCAAACGAAATGACAGTCGTTCTTAACTGAAGCCACTCTCATGAAGGGCGACAACTATGCCGGTACACTGTGAACCTTCAGAGAGCACTGCATGATAGACTTCAGAGTACAGACATGGCTGTATATTTCAGTTTACCATAGTAGCTTTCTCACAGCGGAACTTCGGCCATAACTAATACGATGCCTTTGTTAGAGAAGAAAGTATTTCATGTCCTTTTCTCGTAATTTGATTCTTTCTTCCTTATGTCGCTATCAGTTTGATATGTAAGGTAAAAAAAGCACACATCTTATAACTGCTCTACTAGACCTTATTTAATATTGAAATTCGGTTCCGTCTATTATACTCACGACTAATATTTTGATTGCCCATATTTGTTTCGAGACATTTGTTCTGTGTTATTTAGGTCTGGAAAATACAACATGTTTTATGTAATAATGTTCATTTTATGTAATTATGTATATTTATTGTGATTACTACCTTATTCTCTAGGCTGTAATGTCGTGTGAAATTCGAAAGAATGAGGTCATGACACCCTGACGATGGCACAAATGTGCCAAAACGCATTTCTGGCAGTAAAAATATTAGTTGTTTGCATAAAAGGCAGAACCAAATTGCAAAATTTTGTCTGTAATTTCGGCTGCCTTTAGTAATGTACCGGTAAACTAAACAATGGAAATTTATTTAGTTTCCAAACGACTTCTGGTCTTACTAAGATAACCTCTGCTGAGAGCTAATTTGCATCTACAAATATGTTACCATTAAAATCGAACAACACCTTAAAACTAAAGGTATTGCACATCGTACAGAGCCCTTTGTCGTAACTGTTGGCAGCAAGCTATAACATATTCAGAGAGATTCGTAAGTATTAACCAGTGTAATGTATGGAACTACTGATAACCTTACTACGCTGCACTTCCGATAACCAGTAAATGTACAAGGTAAGCGTTAGGTGGTAGGGGACCAATACAGCTGGATTATAAACTGTAGCGTAACGCATGTGAAGAAAATATGCAAAATGGAGTGTGCAATACAAGTTGAGATTACTATTCCATCTATAAATAAGTGACGATGCAACATCAGAGAAGCATCGACACTGATACATACTGACAATGTAAAACATGTTGATCTCAGTTTACAAAACATAAAATTGATTATCATCAATTTAAAATAACAGCATGAGTAGGAAATAACATTCCGTGTTAAGTCATATCATGATTCTAGGATACAGTACAGCCCCACAGAGATACAAACTATTACTAAAAAAGAACAGGTATGAAAAATTAATTAATATCAAATACAGTATACACGTTGATCGAACAAAATATGCAGTGACATGTATGTGCATGTACAGAGCGAACATTAATAAAACAGACAAACTGCAGGGACGGATTCCCGACTAAAAACGGAGAAAGAAAGGTGCTATGAACATGTGTCTGGAAATGAACGGTGTGCGTGCAACGACATAAAATCGTCCCTGAGCACAGTACAGAGCTGCGTCGCATCCACGTCACAACATGTGTTCAAAATGGCCTCCATGGGATGCAGTGCACGCGTTCACACGTCGCGTCATGACTGCCGCACTCTTTCGGATGTTCCGGCCTCTCTCTCCGAATATCGTCACTAACGTGTTGAGTGCTGCGCATCAGGAACTGGTTCAGCCTACAGAACGCTTTTAAGACGGCCCCAGAGGTAAAGATTAAGGAGGTTTAATGTCCATTGATCTAGCATGCCGTGCTACAGGGCCTCCGAGTCTTATTCAATGTCCGGGGAAGATTACGTTGAGGTGTCGGCGAACTCTAATGGGGAAGTGGGGTTGTGCTCCGTCATGCAGAAACCACATAACCTGTCGTACTGCCAGAGTCACATTCCCAAGACGTCCAGGCAGAGTATTCCGCAGGAAGCCCAGGTATGTTCCTCCATCGAGGTGTTGTGGAATAACAACCAGTCCAGGAATCCCTGCCCACACACTGAAGCTGAGCCGATGCTGATGAGGCACCTCAACCGTTCTCCCAAGGATTACCTGTAGCCCACATACGACGATTATGCAGATTGATGATGCCAGTTGTGGTAAAGTTTGCTTCTTCAGAAAAGAGGACTGATGACGAGGATCCCATAACTGTCATGGTCTGTGCAAAAACCATAGACGAAACACTTCCTATAGAGGGAAACACTCGTTGCAGGGAATAGGTATAGTAGTGGTTGTCATGCAGGATACACATTATCAACTTTGGCTTGCACTATGTTGGCAGGACACCAGCCTGGGTGCCTATTCTGTATCTTTCCGCCATTGCGCCATCTAGTAGTCGAATTAGAGTCTCTGCATTATTCAGTATGCATTTCGGTAGCGATACCGTTCGGGTCTAGAGAACCGAAGGGCTGTTGTCCGTTCGTGTCATACAAGCCAATCAAAAGCAAGCGGCTGCATATCCGCGCATGCGCACTGCGGCGCGCACAGCGCCACGAACACAAAGCGGCTAACAGACGACACAGGCGCGCTATTCTTCCAAGTACCGAAAATTGCGTTTACGTTGCCATAACGCCTGACGCCGCATTCCATCGAGATGACGCCCTTGCCTCCTCCTTAACAGTATCAGGCGCAGTATATCCATTTCCATGATTCTCAGCTGAAATACATAAAAATTTTTACAGTTTCTCTGACAGCATGTTTCCACGCATGCATAATAACGATAGCGTAAACAGGTTCTTGTTTTTGTAGTTTTCATTCTCTACTCCAAAGAGTTTTCAAGACCTAAAGTTGCCAAAGTACCTAATCGATAAAGTGAAGATGCTATACGAAAAGTATTACAGCTGTGTCCAGATAGACTATGGAAGATAAGAATGGTTTGAAACAAAGAGATGTCCAGTAAGGAAGTGCCCTATCACCATTCCTGTTTGTAATACTGATGGACAAGATTATAAAATGTATCAAGAAAATAGACAGCGAACCAAATTCAAAGGTTTTTGCTGATGTATAGTATAGAGAGGGACAGAAGCTGAAGCACAGAATAAACTTAATCATTGGAACAACATTTCGGATTAAAAATAAGTAAAACAAAGACACTAGAAGTGGCCATCAACAGACAAGGAACAATCTCAGATTCATTTCTAGAAGAAGGGAATCTGTTTCCTATTTTAGTGCCTAGAAAGCATGAACCATGGACCTTGCCGTTGGTGGGGAGGCTTGCGTGCCTCAGCGATACAGATGGCCGTACCGTAGGTGCAACCACAACGGAGGGGTATCTGTTGAGAGGCCAGACAAACGTGTGGTTCCTGAAGAGGGGCAGCAGCCTTTTCAGTAGTTGCAGGGGCAACAGTCTGGATGATTGACTGATCTGGCCTTGCAATATTAACCAAAACGGCCTTGCTGTAATGGTACTGCGAACGGCTGAAAGCAAGGGGAAACTACAGCCGTAATTTTTCCCGAGGACATGCAGCTTTACTGTATGATTAAATGATGATGGCATCCTCTTGGGTAAAATATTCCGGAGGTAAAATAGTCCCCCATTCGGATCTCCGGGCGGGGACTACTCAGGAGGATGTCGTTATCAGGAGAAAGAAAACTGGCGTTCTATGTATCGGAGCGTGGAATGTCAGATCCCTTAATCGGGCAGGTAGGTTAGAAAATTTAAAAAGGGAAATGGATAGGTTAAAGTTAGATATAGTGGGAATTAGTGAAGTTCGGTGGCAGGAGGAACAAGACTTCTGGTCAGGTGACTACAGGGTTATAAACACAAAATCAAATAGGGGTAATGCAGGAGTAGGTTTAATAATGAATAGGAAAATAGGAATGCGGGTAAGCTACTACAAACAGCATAGTGAACGCATTATTGTGGCCAAGATAGATACGAAGCCCACACCTACTACAGTAGTACAAGTTTATATGCCAACTAGCTCTGCAGATGATGAAGAAATTGAAGAAATGTACGATGAAATAAAAGAAATTATTCAGATAGTGAAGGGAGACGAAAATTTAATAGTAATGGGTGACTGGAATTCGAGTGTAGGAAAAGGGAGAGAAGGAAACATAGTAGGTGAATATGGATTGGGGCTAAGAAATGAAAGAGGAAGCCGCCTAGTAGAATTTTGCACGGAGCACAACTTGATCATAGCTAACACTTGGTTTAAGAATCATGAAAGAAGGTTGTATACGTGGAAGAACCCTGGAGATACTAAAAGGTATCAGATAGATTATATAATGGTAAGACAGAGATTTAGGAACCAGGTTTTAAGTTGTAAGACATTTCCAGGGGCAGATGTGGACTCTGACCACAATCTATTGGTTATGACCTGTAGATTAAAACTGAAGAAACTGCAAAAATGTGGGAAATTAAGGAGATGGGACCTGGATAAACTGAAAGAACCAGAGGTTGTACAGAGTTTCAGAGAGAGCATAAGGGAACAATTGACAGGAATAGGGGAAAGAAGTACAGTAGAAGAAGAATGGGTAGCTCTGAGGGATGTAGTAGTGAAGGCAGCAGAGGATAAAGTAGGTACAAAGACGAGGGCTGCTAAAAATCCTTGGGTAACAGAAGAAATATTGAATTTAATTGATGAAAGGAGAAAATATAAAAATGCAGTAAATGAAGCAGGCAAAAAGGAATACAAACGTCTCAAAAATGAGATCGACAGGAAGTGCAAAATGGCTAAACAGGGATGGCTAGAGGACAAATGTAAGGATGTAGAAGCTTATCTCACTAGGGGTAAGATAGATACTGCCTACAGGAAAATTAAAGAGACCTTTGGAGAGAAGAGAACCACGTGTATGAATATCAAGAGCTCAGATGGCAGCCCAGTTCTAAGCAAAGAAGGGAAGGCAGAAAGGTGGAAGGAGTATATAGAAGGCTTATACAAGGGCGATGTACTTGAGGACAATATTATGGAAATAGAAGAGGATGTAGATGAAGACGAAATGGGAGATACGATACTGCGTGAAGAGTTTGACAGAGCACTGAAAGACCTGAGTCGAAACAAGGCCCCCGGAGTAGACAACATTCCATTAGAACTACTGACGGCCTTGGGAGAGCCAGTCATGACAAAACTCTACCAGCTGGTGAGCAAGATGTATGAGACAGGCGAAATACCCTCAGACTTCAAGAAGAATATAATAATTCCAATCCCAAAGAAAGCAGGCGCTGACAGATGTGAAAATTACCGAACTATCAGTTTAATAAGTCACAGCTGCAAAATACTAACGCGAATTCTTTACAGACGAATGGAAAAACTGGTAGATGCAGACCTCGGGGAGGATCAGTTTGGATTCCGTCGAAATGTTGGAACACGTGAGGCAATACTGACCTTACGACTTATCTTAGAAGAAAGATTAAGAAAAGGCAAACCTACGTTTCTAGCATTTGTAGACTTAGAGAAAGCTTTTGACAATGTTGACTGGAATACTCTTTTTCAAATTCTAAAGGTGGCAGGGGTAAAATACAGGGAGCGAAAGGCTATTTATAATTTGTACAGAAACCAGATGGCAGTAATAAGAGTCGAGGGGCATGAAAGGGAAGCAGTGGTTGGGAAAGGAGTGAGACAGGGTTGTAGCCTCTCCCCGATGTTATTCAATCTGTATATTGAGCAAGCAGTAAAGGAAACAAAAGAAAAATTTGGAGTAGGTATTAAAATTCATGGAGACGAAGTAAAAACTTTGAGGTTCGCCGATGACATTGTAATTCTATCAGAGACGGCAAAGGACTTGGAAGAGCAGTTGAACGGAATGGACAGTGTCTTGAAAGGAGGATATAAGATGAACATTAACAAAAGCAAAACGAGGATAATGGAATGTAGTCAAATTAAATCGGGTGATGCTGAGGAAATTAGATTAGGAAATGAGACACTTAAAGTAGTAAAGGAGTTTTGCTATTTAGGAAGTAAAATAACTGATGATGGTCGAAGTAGAGAGGATATAAAATGTAGACTGGCAATGGCAAGGAAAGCGTTTCTGAAGAAGAGAAATTTGTTAACATCGAATATAGATTTATGTATCAGGAAGTCGTTTCTGAAAGTATTTGTTTGGAGTGTAGCCATGTATGGAAGTGAAACATGGACGATAACTAGTTTGGACAAGAAGAGAATAGAAGCTTTCGAAATGTGGTGCTACAGAAGAATACTGAAGATAAGGTGGATAGATCACGTATCTAATGAGGAGGTATTGAATAGGATTGGGGAGAAGAGAAGTTTGTGGCACAACTTGACTAGAAGAAGGGATCGGTTGGTAGGACATGTTTTGAGGCATCAAGGGATCACAAATTTAGCATTGGAGGGCAGCGTGGAGGGTAAAAATCGTAGAGGGAGACCGAGAGATGAGTACACTAAGCAGATTCAGAAGGATGTAGGTTGCAGTAGGTACTGGGAGATGAAGCAGCTTGCGCAGGATAGAGTAGCATGGAGAGCTGCATCAAACCAGTCTCAGGACTGAAGACAACAACAACAACAACAATTTGACTGTATTCTGCAGATTGTCGTAAATGCCGCATTATGTCATCTTATTCTCGTTCACACAGACATCGTGTTTTGGATTTTACGTTTCGGAAAATGAGTTAGGAATAGCGTGTAGTACCACATTGTACTAATACATCTATAAAAACACCCGAAAATTTTATTCTGAGAGTTTTAAAGAATAAGAAGATAAACAGAATGTGGTTATAACGCGCTCCTAGAGATCCAAATGATTAGGTAGCCGACTTTCCTATATGATGCGTCAACAATTTGGGTCTTAAAAACAAAAATTAAAAAAAAAAAAACATTTTCGATAGCACCTGCAGTTCGTCGAAGTTTATAACATGCATCTCATGAATGAAAACGTTTCGTATATAGTGCAACAGTCTAAAGATATCACGGCAGAGATCTTTCATCTCTGTCTACTCTGGTTGGGGATTCGATCGCAGGTAAATACTCGTGAAAGCAATATTATGAAGGTGACTGCTGCTAGTTACATTCCCAGTAGTTTAAGCTGTGCTCTTAGATTCCTGTCGAACTGCATACTCGGAAATCGCTACATATTCTGAAATAATGGTGAATTATTTCTGACAATAAAAAATATAAAGCTCACTTTCGGTTGTTTCACTCACAGCAGTTTCATCTCCAACAATTTCATATTTCGTAATTTAAACACATAGAAATCACTAAATCATTACTGAGGAAGTGCGCGAAACCATGACCTTTGGTATCGTATTCCCGCGCGCTAACCACTTGGGCACACCAAACAACAGACATCACATCCTCTTTTGTTGTAGTATTGTTGAGAGGAACGTAGGCTGACTTCGTTGCCAAACGGTGCTGCGTAAGTCACAAGTGCGTGATAGTTTCGAAGGTTTCCAATATCAGGCTTCACATAATTGCTTTCCATTGTTACTTAGAAGTTGTAAACACGTTTTGATAATTACTAACTAACCTATTTGTGGATTTGTGGGAAAAAGTACACGAAGGCACTACGAACGTCAGTTCACACTCATGTAATATACGTAAGCAGAGCCGATGTCTTGATATTTAATGATCTGTAAACTATTATTTGCGTAAAATAACAAGAATTTTGACAGAATATCGACCGAAAACGTTTTTTTAATGTTATCATTCACATTAACAACCTAACCTAACCATATTTCTAACAAAGGAAAATAGTCTACTACGAACTCACTTTCCAACTGTATGCGTCCTCTGGTGATTCCTTAGTAGCACAATCACTAAATCCAAAGCTAAAACCGCTAAATATGTTTAAAATAACAAATTATAGGTGTACATAAACCACAGCTCACCGATCGACAGGGCCCGACCGAAATCCAAAACCTCTCAGTACAATTGTCGTAAAATCGGTGGGAGGACCGCTCGGTAACAAGTCTCAGAATCTTACTGAGTAGGATATTTCGATAAAGAACCGAAAATGATGCACTACCGAGACTAACCTACTTCACCGATCGGTATGAACGACACAGAATAGGGCCCCTGGAGCTTGTACAAGGGTTCAGCTCAATATCCTGTAGAAACCGCTCCTCCAAATCGGGTGAATGCACTGTCTGCCACATCCATGCACATTTTGTGTGGAAGGACCCATGATCACACAAACGCCCAAAAAGGCTTGAAATGTTGGGTGATGTGGTTGGTGGCTGTGAGGGTACTTGTTTTGGTATAGCCGTGCTGCCTCTCGACCATTTTCATCTGCTTGCCCGCACACAAACACAATCTCGGCTCGTTTCCAACATGAACACTGGACCATTCTGCTGCCTAATGTACGCACAAGGTCAGAGGGGCTTCCATTCGTCAACGCCATCTTCAGCACCATCTACTGTGGCAACGATGCATTTCCGTACACATATTCATAGGAACTTTCTTCCTCCATTTCCAGCCGGTTTTATTAATGTTCACTCTGTACATTATTGTGCTTAGATTGTCGGGACATGAACTACGAATGACTTTTTGCCAAATCGCATTGAAAAATTAAAGTAATGATTCGGACATAAGACTGTTACATTGCGTTCAAACTTCACGTTATTTGTAATTTCACAAAAATTATTTGTTAGACAGCAGTTTTTAGTGAAAGAGACTCGTGGGAAACGTATGTATTGCTACAAGGTCATAAGACTGTTACATTGCGTTCAAACTTCACGTTATTTGTAATTTCACAAAAATTATTTGTTAGACAGCAGTTTTTAGTGAAAGAGACTCGTGGGAAACGTATGTATTGCTACAAGGTCACAGTACAGAGATATATGGGCATTTACATGCATGTCAAAAACGAATGATTCGAAAGCAGTATCAGAAATGAATGGACACTGTATTAAAGAATACAGAGTTGTGTGAATGCTTGAAAACAGTATGGGGAATGGCTATAACCAGCGTACAGTGTAATGACGCTGTTGGAGCCCACAAGTTTCTCTCTTCTGTAATCCATGTTTTTCCGTTCGTTGCTACCTCCCTGTGACGTTACTGTTGGAAAAGGAGGTCTCGACAAGGGTGTGCGTGACGAACGTGCTGGCCTGGGAGAGGCAGCAACCACTCACCATGAAATTTTGTGTGGAAGGACCCATGATCACACAAACGCCCAAAAAGGCTTGAAATGTTGGGTGATGTGGTTGGTGGCTGTGAGGGTACTTGTTTTGGTATAGCCGTGCTGCCTCTCGACCATTTTCATCTGCTTGCCCGCACACAAACACAATCTCGGCTCGTTTCCAACATGAACACTGGACCATTCTGCTGCCTAATGTACGCACAAGGTCAGAGGGGCTTCCATTCGTCAACGCCATCTTCAGCACCATCTACTGTGGCAACGATGCATTTCCGTACACATATTCATAGGAACTTTCTTCCTCCATTTCCAGCCGGTTTTATTAATGTTCACTCTGTACATTATTGTGCTTAGATTGTCGGGACATGAACTACGAATGACTTTTTGCCAAATCGCATTGAAAAATTAAAGTAATGATTCGGACATAAGACTGTTACATTGCGTTCAAACTTCACGTTATTTGTAATTTCACAAAAATTATTTGTTAGACAGCAGTTTTTAGTGAAAGAGACTCGTGGGAAACGTATGTATTGCTACAAGGTCACAGTACAGAGATATATGGGCATTTACATGCATGTCAAAAACGAATGATTCGAAAGCAGTATCAGAAATGAATGGACACTGTATTAAAGAATACAGAGTTGTGTGAATGCTTGAAAACAGTATGGGGAATGGCTATAACCAGCGTACAGTGTAATGACGCTGTTGGAGCCCACAAGTTTCTCTCTTCTGTAATCCATGTTTTTCCGTTCGTTGCTACCTCCCTGTGACGTTACTGTTGGAAAAGGAGGTCTCGACAAGGGTGTGCGTGACGAACGTGCTGGCCTGGGAGAGGCAGCAACCACTCACCATGAAATACAGCCGAGCTGTCGAGCTCCGGCTGGGTACTTCTGCTATTGATCTGTGTTGGGGGAAGCTCATCTAAAGAGCAGGATTCACCATCTGGATCACCCACGGAATGACAAAGCTGTATCATAGTCGTCCAGCTTTAAATTAGAGCAGCGGAATTTACAGCAACAGAACAAATAGAAAAAACGAAACCTGATACAGGAAATGAATGTTATGGAACAGGTAAGAAATTAGAGATTCCTTAAACTTCAGCGACAGTACAGAGTTGCGTACCGCTTTGTAGCGGAAAGGGGCTCTTGGATTGTATATGACGGAACACGAATATGTTTGCCGAATGTGACATCCGTTCGTAATTAAATACGCCCCTGTGTTTACTGTACAAAACTGCATTAAATTGGGCACACACACACACACACACACACACACACACACACACATACTCGACCATCCCCACACTATCCCACAAGTGCCCTCACTGTAATGATCATACACTCCTGGAAATTGAAATAAGAACACCGTGAATTCATTGTCCCAGGAAGGGGAAACTTTATTGACACATCCCTGGGGTCAGATACAGCACATGATCACACTGACAGAACCACAGGCACATAGACACAGGCAACAGAGCATGCACAATGTCGGCACTAGTACAGTGTATAACCACCTTTCGCAGAAATGCAGGCTGCTATTCTCCCATGGAGACGATCGTAGAGATGCTGGATGTAGTCCTGTGGAATGGCTTGCCATGCCATTTCCACCTGGCGCCTCAGTTGGACCAGCGTTCGTGCTGGACGTGCAGACCGCGTGAGACGACGCTTCATCCAGTCCCAAACATGCTCAATGGGGGACAGATCCGGAGATCTTGCTGGCCAGGGTAGTTGACTTACACCTTCTAGAGCACGTTGGGTGGCACGGGATACATGCGGACGTGCAGTGTCCTGTTGGAACAGCAAGTTCCCTGGCCGGTCTAGGAATGGTAGAACGATGGGTTCGATGACGGTTTGGATGTACCGTGCACTATTCAGTGTCTCCTCGACGATCACCAGAGGTGTACGGCCAGTGTAGGAGATCGCTCCCCACACCATGATGCCGGGTGTTGGCCCTGTGTGCCTCGGTCGTATGCAGTCCTGATTGTGGCGCTCACCTGCACGGCGCCAAACACGCATACGACCATCATTGGCACCAAGGCAGAAGCGACTCTCATCGCTGAAGACGACTCGTCTCCATTCGTCCCTCCATTCACGCCTATCGCGACACCACTGGAGGCGGGCTGCACGATGTTGGGGCGTGAGCGGAAGACGGTGAGCGGAAGACGGCCTAACGGTGTGCGGGACCGTAGCCCAGCTTCATGGAGACGGTTGCGAATGGTCCTCGCCGTTACCCCAGGAGCAACAGTGTCCCTAATTTGCTGGGAAGTGGCGGTGCGGTCCCCTACGGCACTGCGTAGGATCCTACGGTCTTGGCGTGCATCCGTGCGTCGCTGCGGTCCGGTCCCAGGTCGACGGGCACGTGCATCTTCCGCCGACCACTGGCGACAACATCGATGTACTGTGGAGACCTCACGCCCACGTGTTGAGCAATTCGGCGGTACGTCCACCCAGCCTCCCGCATGCCCACTATACGCCCTCGCTCAAAGTCCGTCAACTGCACATACGGTTCACGTCCACGCTGTCGCGGCATGCTACCAGTGTTAAAGACTGCGATGGAGCTCCGTATGCCACGGCAAACTGGCTGACACTGACGGCGGCGGTACACAAGTGCTGTGCAGCTAGCGCCATTCGACGGCCAACACCGCGGTTGCTGGTGTGTCCGCTGTGCCGTGCGTGTATCATTGCTTGTACAGCCCTCTTGCAGTGTCCGGAGCAAGTATGGTGGGTCTGACACACCGGTGTCAATGTGTTCTTTTTTCCATTTCCAGGAGTGTATTTATTGTCAACAACCGAGCATCTTTTAAAAAGGAAAACACAGTTATGACGATAATAAAAGTCATCTCTGCACGAAAATAGGCGCAGTACATTTTCTTTTAGTTTTGTGAGCAACGTCAGTGCAGTTTTTCCATTCGATACAATTTGCAGCTCATTCTTTTGCTATATCTGACAAAGTGCACTGCCACCAAATACAGACGACCAAAATTCAGAGGTTGGGTTAGATATCCCCTATACATCTCCACTCTGCATAAAATTGGGAAAAACACTTCCACTATTTTTCTGCGAAAACTATCGATTCTCGAGTAATAACAACAAACCAAAGTCATACTGGGGGGTCTATCACACCTCCATTTTTACTCTTCAAGATCCATGATGACGGCACATAATCATCTCAGTTCCGCTGTTTTGTATGCTAGGTGTCAGTTGGAAGGAGGGAGACAGTCCTCTGTGAGTATTATTCTTATGTACTAGATATAACAGCACGTTAGTCAGACGGTAGAGTATAGTACTGCACGCAGTCACTCACAACAAAATTTTCTAATGATGCAATGCATTTTCTCTATTTTTTGGACGTCTGTGTCCAAGTGTGTGTTGCGGATAGCTTCAATAAACCTGACCCAGACCTCCCGCTGGTGGATCTAGCGCGCATTGTGTCGAGAATGCTGTCTAGAGGATGATCCGCAGTGCAGTACGTCTGGAATAGGGCTCGAAGGTGGAGGAGGTCCAGGTGACGTTAATGGCAGCCATCCATGACACTCGCATGGACATAGGCATAAAAAATACAGAAAATGCTCTGCGTCTATAGAATATACGATTGCAAGTGACTGTGAGCATTCGAGTACAGTGCTATACTATACCTTCCGACTAATGTGCTGTTATATCTTGAACATAAGAACAATATTCATGAAGGACTGTCTCCATCCATCCAACTGTCAGCTAGAACACAAAATAGCGGAATTGGGATGATTAGTTGCCGTCAAGGTGGAGATTTAAGAGAATAAAATGAAGTATGATAGGAGCAGCAGGATTCCTTAGTTTGTTGTTGTTACTCGAGAATCTAGACAATATTGTTACGAAATATATAACTTGCGTCGAAGATGTTATGCTCTTTGCTAGGGTGAATTTGAATGTGCTAACATCCCCTACAGAATAGTTTTGCGAAGAGTTTTTGCCATTTGCGGGGCTGTAGCAATGTCGAAAATACCGTACAAGCGGTTGAAATCGAGAATTCGCGACGATCCATAGTCTCTGTATGTATGTGTATAGAGCTGTCAGCCGCGGACGGTTGCGGTTCGAATGCATAACTTGTTAACTCCGTCTGTAGGTACGACGAAGGGAAATTCTCACGTTCCAGGATGCCAAGTGCAGTCGAAAAACTTTCAACTAACGAATAACGTATTACTAGGATAAAAAATACCTGAAACGTATAGTTTTTAGGTGTCCTGACAACGTTGTGGGAGCGCATCAGAGTTGAATGGCGTGAACGATAGTAGCGACGCTCGTCTGGTAAGCAATAACATGATATAAGTATGGGAAAAAATATCAGAGCAGCAGCAGAAATCAACTCTGTACACATGTGAATTCCCTGTTTCAGATCCCTACACGGTAGAGTGAAAGTCAGATGATCGTGTAGAGCTGTGCCAGGTTTTGAGTTTCCATCAAGTACAGCTAAGCTCTCTAATGCGACGTAGCAGTAGACGAATTTGTTTACAGACTACCAGTTTGCAATCTGCATCACTCGTGGAGTCTCATCTAGTTGCGAGGCGAGTTTTACAACACTTTTCCTGACCTCCCTACCCAAAATGCAAGCATTTAAATCATCAAAAAATGTTCAAATGTGTGTGAAACCTTATGGGACTTAACTGCTAAGGTCATCAGTCCCTAAGCTTACACACTATTTAACCTAAATTATCCTAACGACAAACACGCACACACCCATGGCCGAGGGAGAACTCGAACCTCCACCGGGACCAGCCGCACAGTCCATGACTGCAGCTGCTAGACCGCTCGGCTAATCCCGCGCGGCTGTAAATCATCAGGAAGAGGGAAATTCTTAGGATTTTTAGTAGGTTCGTGTATACACGTAAATATCCTCGTACAAAATCAGTGCATGGGTATGCCGGAAATATGATCAAATACATACGGAAAAATACGGAAAACATATGAAAATGATATAAAATTAGTAAAAATCGAGGAAAACCTGGTACAGTTACGAAAAATTGATGGTAAATACGTAAAATTGAGGGAAATACGACTAAATATGTAAAACTGTGAAAAAACTTGCAAAATGAATACATAACATTAGAGAAAAAATACCATGAAATGCGGGGCACTGAGGTTGGTTGGGGGAGCCAGTGACTCAAGACCAAGGAGTAGCCGGAGAATCAAGACCAAGAAAAGTATCAAAATTATGCTCTGGCCGCATTCACTTTTAACCCTCCTCCTCTAAACTACGTAGGTTTTCGTAACACATACTTCTACAAAGTTGAAATAAGTATTATGCAGATGCGCTATATTAAAGGAGGCAAAATACAGGGTGTTTATAAATGACTATCGGCGGTTTACGCTTTATAATATTTATTATATTAAACTTACAGTTATAAATGATATGTAAAACTCAAACAGTTTTACCAAGACCCTTATAAATGTTAAATGTGAGCACCATTTGTCACACATCACACATCAAGTCCATAGCCGAGTTCTTCCCAAAAGTTGACAAGTGTGTCTTCAGTGATTGTAGCAACAGCTGCTCTAATCCGGTTTCTTAATTTGGGGAGGTCTGCTGGTAGCGGAGGCACGTGCACGCGATCCTTGATGAAGCCCCGAAGGAATACATCGCATGGCGTTAGGTCGGGTGAACGTGGAGGCCATGCAAAGCAAGCGCTGTTATTGGGCCCCTTGCGGCCTATCCAGCGCTTGGGTACAGAGACGTTCAACCAATCGCGTACTTCTTTATGCCGGTGAGGTGGCGCACCATCTTGCAGGAAAATGAAGTTCTCTGGCTCATCTTCTTCCAACTGAGGGAAGAGCCATTGCTCTAGTGCATCGAGGTAAGAAGTACCAGTTACAGTAGGTTCACCAAAAAACTCGGCTATAGACTTGATGTGTGCCGTGTGACAAATTGTGCTCGTATTGAACATTTATAAGGTTCTTGGTAAAACTGTTTGAGTTGCCCTTTCATTTGACATATCATCTATAACTGTAAGTTTAATGTAATAAATATTATAAACAGTTAAAACCCCGATATTCATTTATAAACACCCTGTATATGTGTCCGAATCCATAACTGTGTTCTCACACATGGAGTCGTATATAGATATTACCGAATTACAGTTAATTCTCACAGGCAATGCTATTCCTTAAATATTAAGGAGAAGAATCAATGCTTTTATCAGACTGAAGCCATTCCCTAGATAGTCCTGTAGGCGAGTGGACCAATGCTACATAGATCACCTTCAATAGTGTGAGGGGGTGTACTCGGGAGAGATGGTGTTGGGAAGAAACTGCTATATTTTCCTACCATGAGCAAAACTATCTAACATGAGACCAGGACTTCTTTATGCAACAGGAATGCTACCAGAGCTATGGTGATGCTACTGTAAACAGGTATAAGACTATTACATCTCCTTTGGCTACTGATCGTGACGCTTACTCCCTCGTAAGAAATTGCGGCTTCTTCTTGTGCATTTTCGTACATCAGGGCTTGTATAGTACCTCAATGTATCAGCTGTTGAAGATGTTCATTTCGTTTTTTCTTCACTCCATTTCCTAATGCGATATAGGTGCATCCGTTAAAACCGGTAGTACTACTAACGGCAAGCACAACTGACACGGGAAGTGTGATTGAGGGTACGGCTTGAAAACACGTATAAAATCGATTATTTTTGTAAGAGACAAAACAAGTCTCCTGACTCCATTCTAGTTGGTTTACAAGCAGCTCAAGCGGCGGCTATACACTGACGATGCCTTCCTATGATACCACAATAGTGTATAAGGAAGTAGTCTCATTGATTTAAAGTATCTCACTGTAGTGAATGGGGTAGGAAATTTGCGGGGTGGTTGTGTGTCTGATTTTTGACAAATACATCCTGCATTAGAGTATAAGAGCGTTGCATTTCAAACAACTTATACTTTGGTAACCATATGGCTTTAACAACATAGCATTTTCACGTAACCATAGGAGTGTGTATTTAAGCTCTACGGTCATTTTTTCATGCTATACACCGATAAGAAGTGCTACACTCCTTGACATGCACGCATCTAGAGAGGTCTTTTGCATTTGGATGGGTGCCGTGGGTAAGACTGGATTGGAACAGTCTTCACTGGACAGCAGTTAAAGGATACAGCTCACCCTGTCACCTTCACGAGACGTGGAAGTAGTGGGTGTAGGATCCTCACACTTCTGGTCAGTTGCAGATGAAATTGTTGACTGTGTTGCATGGAGCATAGATCAAGGGCAATGTGGCAGGGATCTTTCAGAGAATGTTCTGTGACGCCCATGCACACAGGGAAAGATGGCCAGTCGTAATCGTAAATTCTGCACTATGATTGATGTGCTGGAAATATGTAGATAATCTAATTGCATCGGTATAGGACGCTATCTACTATACTTTGGTGTTTATGGCCGAATAGACATACTACACAGTCACCTATCTCCATTCACAGTCTAGTGTCTTACTTGCAAAGTAGTGGACAGGTAATTTAGCGATGATACAGAAATTGGGAAGCATTCTGACGCATCAGTGGGCGGTATTGAAATTATGAAAAACTGGTAGAATTGCTAAAATTGATTGCGCTATCAACTGTGTTGTGTATTACAGTACTACATCCCATACCAACCGTGCCTTTCCCATCCCATCCTTCCAGTAGTACTCTGTTGATTGACTGACAACACTTGGTTGAGATGGAGAGAACATTGTCACTGTGGAGCATGGGATTAAATGCAGAGGTCTTCGCTTTCAGACAGTTCTTTGGAAGCGTTCCTCAATGCTGTAGACACATCCTATTTCCATATGCTGCAACGCACTCCACATTTCTTTCACCAATAAGATAAAAGTACCTTTTTTATTTCTGATACTTCACACCTATTGTAAGCAGCATCTTCCAGCAACGGCCAACACTGGAACGATAATCATGTACGTGACTGCAAAATTAGGAAAAAATGCTCTTCAAAATGGAACACCAAGACATCTGCTACCCTGTCACTGTATGGGCCATCGGCTGTTGTAAATGCTTTGCAATGCCACAAACTCTTCCAGTTTCCAGATGTTACTACGTCTTCCATATTTTTGTTAATGAGAAATATTGCCTCTGTGTGTTGTGTGAGCTGAGTAGTTTTCACCATGTGATTTTCAACTTTCTATGAGAACCAAGGAGCGAAACATATTAATGTCAGTTTAGCACCTGACACAGACCTGAAAGTCATGGTAGAAAAACAAAGTGTATGGTGGTGTACAAAGCTGTAATTATATACTGCTTATATATGTTTTAGCTGAAAAACGATGTATTAAACTGCTTATGAATGAACAACACAGGAACCCTCTCTTGTGATGACAGTCTTTTGGGTATGATCTTCCTCCAGTACAGTTGACAAAACTTAACAAAGGTTTGTGCTATCTACTTTGACCGCTGGTCACCTGCTCCAGTGGAGCGATACACTTCTACGTAATATGCTCGATGTCAATAAACAGACAATGTTTGTTTTTCGATACTTCAGAGGAGAGATATAAGGCAAAATCTTGTAGCAGGTACTATTGCATGGAATGGTATAACTGGTTAAAGCTTAGATGCAGATAATTCTCTCAAAACTACACCCATTTTGCTCACAAAATTAACAGAAATCGGCTGTAGCTCTTTTAATGGAATTATGGCTGTTTTTATTATTATCATCACGACTGCGTGTTTAAAACTAGGTGTTGCCGCAAGTCCTGTGTTATTTCATACTTCATACTCTCTAATGAAGTAGATAATACTTCAGTTATAGCTCATTGTTGAACGTGGAAATGACAGTGCTTTTTTTCGACATAGGAGTAGATTGTGTGAAACAGGTTGTGATGATTAAATTGCTTACAACACTAGAATGCAAGAATCTGCTACTGTGCAAAAGACTGTCTGCTGGATGAAAGAAATTTTGCATGCAGGTCGCTTCAGGTGAGTTATCGAGCAAGAATGTCAATTGTAAGCACGCAGATGGTATTTGGCTTCGACGTAACTAAAGAGAGAGAGAAAGAGAAATCCTATGGAGGTTCTATTACAAGACAGGCTCTCATGATTTGTTTCGTAAACACCGGTGCCATATAGCTTTGAATTGGTAAACTGGGACTTGCCATAGTGTAAAAAACAGCAATGCCCTCTTGAAATATAGCTTGTTGTTGTTAAATGTAAAATCATAGTGTTTTTCCGACATGTGATCAAATAGCGTGAAATACTGTATTCTCTGATGTTATTTCACGTGTCTGAAATGTTTGTAACACACACGCGTGCGTTTATTTACAGACACTGATTTGAACGCAAGAAATGCTTTCAGGCCATGTAATTTGTCCATCAATCTGAAAGAAATTCCTGAACATAGAGGTTTTTTCTTCGGAGTTTAAATTCTCTCTTTTCCTTTACTTTGATGATGGTTTCGAAGTAACGAGGACACTCTGTGGTGATTGGTAATTTTAGCTGCTAAATAGTAGAAGTTTTTTTTCGATCATATGTAATGTGGACATGTCTAGGGGGCGTATAGCCCAACCTCTGACTTTTGGTCATCTGTAATCGGCGGCGGTGCACTTCGCTGGGTGTCACAAAATAATGAAATGTGAATTTTATCCTGCAGTCGAATGGAAAATCTCTGCTGACTTTTCTCGTAAAACTAAAAAAAAATGGACTGCACCTGTTTTCGTGGAAAGAGGACATTTATTACCATTGCGATTGTGTTTTCGTTTCTAATAGATGCTCGCTTATAAGGGGATGCATTGATGTTAAATACAGTTGTTACAGTGAAGTGTTTCCACATTCAGAATGAACAGCACTTCTGGGACAGTGTGGGGATGGTCGAGTATATATGTGTGTGTGTGAGATGGCCTGACACAGCTATGACCAATCGGGGCGTGGCTACATTTTAGCCTGATTTATCTCGTTTTATTCTGCAGGCAGCCGGTGTTACGGCCGTTTCTGCTAGCGAAGAACTGCCTAATGGAGCATCCAGCCACATGCCCCGGCGGGGCTGCAGTACTGAAGTCTCTCCAACCAGATCGGCGGTAGGCTGCTCGAGGGGCTGTGGTTGGCATAGGTGCTGTTTTCCAAGCAGTGGGCATTTGAAAAAGCGATCTGGAGAGTTCACTTGAATTTCGTTCTTGTTCCAAGGGGGTTCAGTCTTTCCGAGAAAAAAGATTACATGAACTATCCTCTTCTTGTCTTTTGTACATCTGCGAATGATTTCTACTGACTGGAGACAGTACATTAGTGCCACCAGAAGAATCTCTTTGTGCACCACTAGCGGCAAGATAGAACAGCCCTCTATCCCTTCATACGGCGAGGAGAGGGAGGGATGAGAGGTTGTAGGGCGGAGGGTTAGACTGCCTCTGAAATGGTTAGTTCGTGAACACCCATCGAGGAGGGCACAACCACAACTGCCACCACCCCTGCAATCTTTTGGGACGGCGATATTGCCCAGCGCCTGTGTTGCATTATGACTCATTGATGAAAAGTGCAGTTTTTTCCCACAACTTCGACGTGTAATTAGAATATTGAAGCATTTTCCATCAGTTGTGTGTATTGGCTTCGATTATCTGGATTTGCACGGTCATTGCCAAGCAATGACATGAAACAGCGATTTTAGGCGCTCCTTGTGTAGCGCTATGCATATAGTTGTGTAACTGGGAGTGGTCTTTATAAGTAATTACGTGATTAGGACCGATATCTATCTCAGATTCCAGACCAAAGTAAATAAAGTACACTAACCTAAACTTCGTCTCCCGCATCTGGGACGTTTCTGTGTGTTAGGGGTTGCACTAGGTCTTTGTTCTGAATGACCCGAGTCCCAGAAACGGCACCACTATTTTTAATTTGCCTCCAGTTCCCGGGTGGGGATTGAGGTGAGACTTCACACAAGCACTGAGACAGTGAAACTCGTGACAAAATGCGAAACTCGTGCCAAAATGGGAAACTCGCGCCAAAATGAGAAACTCGAGCCAAAATGCGAATTTCCACCCCAAATTCGAATTTCCCACCGAAATTCGGAATTGGGTGATGGGATGGGGGTGGACTGGGGGGAGGGGACGGTGAACCCATGTGCACTAGCTGTTGGGGCGGTGCTGATGGTGGCAGGAGGTAAATTAGTTGATCAAATTAATTAATTTTCCTTTCAATTTGATATCAAAATTGCGGTAGTTCCCCTCATCCTGAAAGGGTTATATATTATTTCAAGTTTTGTAAGAAGATATTATATTGAACCAGAGATGGTCAAATGCAGTATTGATTGTGTAGTAGCGTCGCTGCTCAACAGCGATCGCTGATTCAAGATGTTATGGGTAATGTATTAGAGTAACTTGAGATCGAGAGATGTATGTAGGACTCTCAAGTGTTTAGACGTATTGTATCCGATGTGTGCTGATATATACTTAATCGCTATGGGCAGTAATGACTGTTTTATTTGCAAGAAACTGATTGTTGCTAACTGTAAAAGGAATCTCAACAGAAGCTGAAAATAATTAAGGTAAAGAAAGTTGTTTTGTTGCAAATGCAGTGCACTTATCCGTAAGTGATGATTGAGACAATGTATAGCACTCAAATCCAATGATTTTATAAAGCTGATTGTTAATATATAATCAGTTTATTGCGTGCGTTAATTATGAACATTATTATTTTTCAAAGAGTCAGAATATGAGTTTCAAAGATAGTGCTATATTGTTACTTGCCCCAAGTCAATACTAGTGCCCAGATCCATGTCGTTTTTGGTTGACTATTTTTCCCAAGAAGTTATTGTCTCAATCATATTCGATTTAATTAAAATGTTTACTAATCAACAGCCTTGCACAATAGTTGTTTGCTGACACTATAATTTAAAGTACTAATAGACAGCAGTGCCAAGAGCGCTTCCATTGCGCAAATAAAGATAAGAAATTTTATTAATTCAGGAATAACATTCATTAAACACAGGGACCATTATTTTAAAATTTATCAAGGTTTGTTTTATTACCAGGGCCAATTGCAAATTAATAGTGTTCCATCAAATTCAGTTCTTGCGTTACGAAAATTCATGCAGTTTTGGTTTAGTTTAGAGTTATCGATGGTTTACAGTCTCGCAGCTCAATTAAATTTACATTCTCGCAGTCAAAAAAGTTTACTACACAGCAAAGCGCATAAGGGACGAGATAAAATACACGTTCACATGCTATTCCCACTCTTAAAAGGTGTGTTTCAGACTACTGCCACTTACGTAATTTCAATCAAATTTCAAACGTACATATGTTAAACCTACTATTTACGAGGGGTGTGTAACTTAACTATTTCAGTGCACCATAAATAATGTGCTCTTATCGAGATTCTAACCGCAGAAAAAACTATGCCTGCAATTGAAATTCAGAGAAGAATGAACGCTGTGCACAGTGATGATTGTATGAACATCTGTAACGTGTGACGTTGGGTCACTGTTTTTCATCACTGTTACAGTATTATTAAGGAACCCATATTCTTCACGCCCAAAATACAAGAGACAAACGTCCAGTCTCTTCCGTATCATGCCAGGAGTGAGTGTTCGAGACGAAAATGTTCAAATGTTTGCGCATTCCTAAGGGACTAAGCTGCTGAGGTCATCGGTCCCCGTCCGCAGTTAATGGCCTAGGGGTTCGCGTTGCTGCCTCTGGATCATGGGGTCCCGGGTTCGATTTCCGACCGGGTCGGGGATTTTCTCCACTCGGGGACTTGGTATTTGTGTTGTCCTCATCATTTAATCATCATCATCGTTTGTGAGAGCGACTAGATTGGATTATGAAAAGAAAATGGACTGTGTAAAAATTGGGACTTGGTACGGGCGCTGATAACCACGCTCGTGATGACTGGGTGTTGCGTGATGTCCTGAGGTTAGTTAGGTTTAAGTAGTTCTAAGTTCTAGGGGACTGATGACCACAGATGTTAAGTCCCACAGTGCTCAAAGCCATTTGAACCTTTTTTTTTTTTTAGATAACCGCGCAGTTGAGTGCCCCACAAAACCAAACATCATCATCATCTGTTCCTACACTTACACACTATCTTAAACAAACTTATGCTAATAACAAACACACACACACACACATACATACAAACGCCAGAGGGAGGATTCGAAACTCCGGCGGGAAGGACCGCGCAACCCGTGACATGGCACCTCAAACCGCGCGGCTACAACGAGCGGCTGTTCGAGACACTCACCTTTCACATGCTTTTATGGGGCTGGGTTGATTTGGGGGAAGAGACCAAACAGCGAGGCCATCGGATTAGGGAAGATGGGGAAGGAAGTCGGCCGTTCCCTGTCAAAGGAGCTATCCCGGCATTTGCCTGAAGCGATCTAGGGAAATCATGGGAAACCTAAACCAGGATGGCCGGGCGCGGGATTGAACCGTCGTCCTCCCGAATGCGGGTACCGCAGTTCTGCAGTGATGGCCTTTTCGTGATTTTGTGATATGCCACGTTTACTTGAGATCTGTGTTGTGTAATCTCACGATGAGTTCTACCCAGTTCCGGTAAGTGTCGTCAGTTGCAGTTGCCTTTTCTGAGCTCTGTTACACAGGTTGAGGTTAACACCACCGTCTGCTTCATTACGAGCATACGTTACTGATTTCAGTACAATCATCGCCGTACACAAGTTTCGTTCTTCTTTGGATTTGAATTACACGCAAGATTTCTGCGGTGAGAAACTCGATTGCAGCACACTGTTACTCAGGTACCAATATAGTTACGTTACACACCACCACTGTTACACGCTACAGCTCGGAGCCGTCTAGCGGCAGAACAACTTAACTTAAACGAGTTTCGCTCATCGTTGATCTGGGATATATTTTTATCAGTTTAAGATTTGAGAAACTTCTCTCTCCGCTCGCAGCTATCAGTGAATGTTGTAGGAGAATTCTTAGACCGAAGTTAACAAAAATAATGTCCTCTTATAAATTTCAAAGTATATATTGGACCTATTCCGGGTTTCTCCAACGCTGATAGCATCTTACGTTCATCCATCAACTCTAGAGCATCAATCTCGCTTGACTCGTTGTCTTAGCACACTGCGATGTTCCCAAGTTTTTACGATATTGCAGTGCCTGTGTTATTCTGATTAAGATGTAAAGTTCCTTTGCACATGTATGCATGTCCAAAGGAACAGACATTGCGGCAACTACAAACGTTAGGAAATGCACCAAATGAATTCGCAATTGCGGATAAGGACTACCATCAACTGTAGAATGGAATGACAACAAATATTTCTTCTGTTCTGTAGTTCTCAAAATATGCTTTCATACTGCCAAGCATTTACACGGCCTCAGAAACATTTGTCAGTAGTTTGGAGAGTCTTACCGAGTACACTGAAGTGAAGCAGTACGTCGTACCAGATTGTCAGAGAAATAAGGAAAGTTAAATTTTGTACCTGATTGGCAAGTGCCATGTCTTCGGGGCGATCATACCACCGAATTCTTCTGACATATGAACAAGCGCGTCATGAAGTCCTCAAATTCGAAACCTCAGGGGATTATGTGCGTCGATGAGGCTTTCCTACCTACTATCATTGAGCACCTTCAGTGTGAGGCTAGGCAGATACTACATCAAGACACCTCAACGTCGAAAGGAGGACGAGAAGAAATCGTAGAAGCTCTTCACTGTTGGAAACATGGAGATTGCATATTGGGAAGACATAGCGGAAAAATTTAGAACAAGATTCCGTAAGCGACTAGAACATGGTACACAGAATGCTCTCCTCCTCAGATTTAAAATTCTTTTATGGATGCCAGAATGGTTTCCGTTCATGTTCGCCCCATTGTTGTCCCCTTGCTCTCTCCTATTATACAACGGGAATTTGTTTGTCTTCCAAGAACTAGAGTACGACCTGCCTCGAAACGGAGCTTGAAGAGGCAATGGAAGATATCTCAGGAAACGCTCACGAATTCAGACATCGTATACCTCCTCGAGGTGTCTCCTAGACGAAGCGTTTTCTTGTCACGCTGAAAGAGTGTACCCGTACTGCCCCTCAAAGGCAGATATTGCTGACGCAGGAAGTTTATTATCGCTGTTAAAGGCCCAAGAACATTTTTCTGGTGTTCAGTTTCAACATTCAGTAGCTTTTGATGACCGACGTCGACAGTTCGTGCACTTTTCAGTCTTTCGGAAAACACGATCCACTTTTTCTATGTATTCAAATGCTCGGCAGTCTTCACATGACTTCGAGGTAAGAAGCAACGTCCCCTGTAACGTTCCTTGCAAGGTTTTACCGTAGGTGACGAAAACTGTTATAACAAAAGCAGAGGACGGCATCCTTGCTCTTAGAGTCCATCAACTCATGTCTGTCTGATTTTTCTAGATTCTTCAAAGAATAGTTACAATGCAAGGGTTGAAGCGCCGGTTGATCCGCGTTTTTATGACATTCTTCAGCTTCTTTAATGCGCTGGGAAAGACATCGCAAAGGGGTTCGATCGCCACCGTTAGTAATATCCGGCCATCTTCCGTGATCTGAGTCAGTTGTCTCTTCAATTTTAGGCTCGCCTTCAAGCTTATCTGCAGTGGTGACTACAACAGCTGATGTCCCTCCGATATTTTCCGTGTCGGGTCGTCTAATTTCAGTTGTGCCTGATACGTCGCTCTCGGAGCTTCCCTCATAAAGCACATCTTCAGTCGAATGGACGCTTCTTCAACATCTCGTAGGTGGTCCACTGCCAGCATTGCTGCTGTCTTCGCTGGTCACAGGGATGTTCTCGTCAGCTTTGTGGTGAAGCCCTGAAGATGAAGACGTAGCTTCAGAACTTCCACTAGTCCCTTTCGTCTGTGGCTCAGCATCCGTCTTTCCACTCTCCACGCTGCTAGGTCGTTCTCTCTTGCGTTAAATATCATTGCAGAACATCCTTTTGCTTTTTATAGTCTTCCCTCTTAAGAGCCCGTCTTTTCCTATATTCACAGCCAGACAGTCATTTTCTCACGTCGGACAGGCCTCGATCCGGTCTGTAAAGAGCGAATATGTGAAAAAAACTAACTGTTGAAATCGTTTTTTTATATTTATCTTCATTTGACTTTCCTCGTCTCGACTTTGTTCATATCTTAGACTAAATAAAGGATAGTGGGAAGGAAGCGGCCCTGGTCGAAATAAAAGAATGATTTCGGCGTTGGTCTCGTGGAGCTGAGGAATCCTTTTCTTTTCCTGCAATTCTTAGAGACTATTTCACATTTCATCGGACCCATAGAATTGTTGTTGTTGTTGTGGTCTTCAGTCCTGAGACTGGTTTGCTGCACTTCTCCATGCTACTCTATCTTGTGCAAGTTACTTCATCTCACAGTACATACTGCAACCTACATCCTTCTGAATCTGCTTAGTGTATTCATCTCTTGGTCTCCCTCTACGATTTTTACCCTCCACGCTCCCCTCCAATACTAAACTGGTGATCCCTTGATGCCTCAGAACATGTCCTGCCAACGGATCCCTTCTTCTAGTCAAGTTGTGCCACAAACTTCTCTTCTCCTCAATCCTATTCAATACTTCCTCATTAGTTATGTGATCTACCCACCTAATCTTCAGCATTCTTCTGTAGCACCACATTTCGAAAGCTTCTATTCTCTTCGTGTCCATGTTTCACTTCCATACATGGCTACACTCCATACAAATACTTTCAGAAACGACTTCCTGACACTTAAACCTATACTCGATGTTAACAAATTTCTCTTCTTCAGAAATGCTTTCCTTGCCATTGCCAGTCTACATTTTATATCCTCTCTACTTCGACCATCATCAGTTATTTTGCTCCCCAAATAGCAGAACTCCTTTACTACTTTAAGTGTCTCATTTCCTAATCTAATTCCCTCAGCATCACCCGACATAATTCGACTACATTCCATGATCCTCGTTTTGCTTTTGTTGATGTTCATCTTATATCCTCCTTTCAAGGCACTGGCCATTCATGCTCTTCCCAGTCCTATGCTGTCTCTGGCAGTATTACAGTGTCATCGGCGAACCTCAAAGTTTTTATTTCTTCTCCATGGATTTTAATACCTACTCCCAATTTTTCTTTTGTTTCCTTCACTGCTTGGTCAATATAGAGATTGAACAACATCGGGGAGAGGCTACAACCCTGTCTCACTCCCTTCCCAACAACAGCTTCCCTTTCATGTCCCTCGACTCTTATAAGTGCCATCTGATTTCTGTACAAATTGTAAATAGCTTTTCGCTCCCTGTATTTTACCCCTGCCACCTTTAGAATTTGAAAGAGAGTATTCCAGTCAACATTGTCAAAAGCTTTCTCTAAGTCTACAAATGCTAGGAACGTGGGTTTGCTTTTCCTTAATCTAGCTTCTAAGATACGTCGTAGGGTCAGTATTGCCTCACGTGTTCCAATATTTCTACGGAATCCAAACTGATCATCCCCGATGTCGGCTTCTACCAGTTTTTCCATTCGTCTGTAAAGAATTCGTGTTAGTATTTTGCAGCCGTGTCTTATTGAACTGATAGTTCGGTAATTTTCACATCTGTCAACACCTGTTTTCTTTGTGATTGGAATTATTATATTCTTCTTGAAGTCTAGAATATTCTTTCGGAATTACTTATAAGGCCTTCGAAATTATATGTGGATTTGGTTTCTGGCAATCGTCAGAAATCATTATTTCTGGGTTAAAATTCCTTAAACTGATACGTTAATAAATCACACCAGAGCATTATAGAACTTCATATCGTGCATTGTTAAAGACGTAACAAGTCAAAATTTGTACATGGAGCGAGTGCAAGTGCAATCAACAAAATAAATCTTGTTGATGCAAAAATTTAAATTTAAAATTCTGCGTAAACAATTTGGTTGTTAAGACTAGGTTGTTCAGCCGGCTTTTAGAAATTTTTTGTTGAAAAAAATACACGCACACAGGCAAGAAGGCAAGAATCCATGTTTTCCAAACAAACACCTTAAAAGAAATTTTAACGCTCTAACAGGCTGTATTCTTGGATGACTGAAAATAACTGAACCTAAGAAATAATTTGATGTTCGCAGGGTTTTAATAGTAATTCCATAGAAACGGCTGGATAATTCAGCATCGTTGGTAACACACTTATTTATTATAACCTATCTATATAAATAAAAATCGGTTGTCGCATGCATGGAAGATCATCATCTTAGAATGACTTGACCGATTTGGTTCATGTTTTGTTGTTGTGTCCGTTATTGTCAGGACAAGTTTAGTATGAAAAAACTTTGGAAAATCGTACGTAAAAATCGAAAATTAAAATCATCGTGAGTGACCCTCACCTGAGAACGACTCGACCGATTTGGTTGACTTTTTTCTGCAATAGTATTTTTGGTCAAAGAAAGAATAGAAAATAATTCTGCGTTCAGTTTGGCAGTTCTGCTGTCACATGTTTTCCTAATGAAAAAAATCAGCTTGACAGTTAGTATGTAATATATAAAGGGGAAAGGTTGTTACCGAAAATCCTGAAAAGCTCTTGACCGATTTGTACAAATTTTTACAAGACACTAATGATTGTTCGTACCTACGTAGGCTATATATTTTTGTAATATTTATAATATGTACATGTGTGTTTAACATATAAAGGGAAAGCGAGGTGGCGCAGTGGTTAGCACACTGGACTCGCCTTCGGTAGGACGACGATTCAAACTCGCGGCCATCCTGATTTAGGTTTTCCGTCATTTCTTTAAATCGCCTAAGGCAGATGCCAGGATGGTTCCTTTGAAAGGGCACGGCCGACTTCCGTCGCCATCCTTCCCTAATCCGAGCTTGTGCTCCGTCTCTAATGACCTCGTTGTCGACGGGACGTTAAACACTTTTCTCCTCCTCCTCTTCGGGAAGCGTAGTTACTACAAATCTCAAAAAGTTTTCGACTAATTTACTTAAGATTTTTACAAGATAATCTAACATCCGGACGGACATTGGCAGATAGGCTATATATTTTTGTAATATATGTAATATGTAAAGGGTGAAGGTGTGTTGTCTCAAATTTTGGAAAGTTCTTGACCGATTTACTTCCAGTTTTTACGAAATGCTTTGCTGATCATTCAGGTGGAAATAGTCATACGGAGGGTGGCGGGGGTGGGCTGAGGAGGGGGGGGGGGGTGCAGATAAACGGAGAGAGAGGGGAGGAGGAGGTTATGTTCAGAGAGACGGAATGAGGAGGAAATGTACGGAGAGACAGGCAGGGATGAGATGATGTGCACAATGGTGGAGGGATAACGAATTTAGGATGTATATATAATTCCTACACATATCTCGCAATTTCAGTTGCCAGGTTCGCTAGCAATCTCTGTAAATATACAAAGTTACGCGTTTCTCAATCGATTACTTTAGGAGGAATAACCACTTGAAGTTGTCACAACAACATTCTGTGGTCTTGATCGACTGTAGATGAAATAAAATCTGATTACAGCATACCAAAATATCTAATATTATTATGTTAAAATCGGTTTAAATGCCTTTGTCTAGCTGCGCTTTTGTCCGCCCTGTGAAAAGTAGTCTTTCCCTACCCGTGCTTACAACGTTTTTTAAAAACTTTTCAGACAACAGCCAAGTAAGCGTTACAGGAAAGTGCAGCCCCATGAGAGAGTCTGGCTTTATGCGTCAACAAGGCCCAGTTTCGTAAATTTTCGTTTCTCTCTTCTGAACTCACTGTTTCACACCCTATGCAGCGTGTAGCCGAGACTGTGCGATTGGTTGTAGCAACTACAGAGACAAGATTTCTCGTGACGGCAAAAGGACGAGGTTGTTTTTATTTTTCGTAACATTTTGCTTTATTATTCTTAAATTAAGAACTAATAGAAGGTAAACAGAAAAATATTACCGCGCTGTACCGCGGTCTCTGGTTACAAAGAACCGCCACTGGACGAATGTCATCCGTAACACGTATCATCTTCTTCGTGTCTACCTATTCAACAAAGGTTCACAAACTAATCTTCATCGCCGCATGACATCACATTCCTTCCTTTATATTCTAGCTTTTGGGAAAACGCGTGCTTATTTGCCGTCCTGTCAATTTTTCAAGTAACCAGTCACAAAAAAGAAGAGAAAGTCTGACCTACGAGCAAACGTGTATGCAAAATAGTAGTAGATGGTGTACATGAAAAAGAGTTACCTATTACATCAGTGTAAACTGATGTGACGCGTCTCTTTTTACGGGCTTGGGGAAAGCGTCTGATCATTCCTGACGACCTCGGCCAACTACGAAAACGAATTCTGTATTTTGCATATGTAAAGAAAGGAACAGTAGCTACAATGGTTCTTCTCAAAATAAACGCAATTGAAAAAAATTGCCTTCATACTCAGCGGGCACATAAACACAATAGCTACTCTCAAAATAAAACAAGCAAGAAATGAGTTCTCATAAAATTCCTCTCCCCTCGCCTCCCTTGCCTTGTCCAACTGGGGCGACAAACCTGACAATACACTGCCGCCCCGCAGATGTGCCTCCCCCTGAGGGCGCACGTTTCGCCTGGCGCCGGCTCTGTCGCTCCTCATATAACGCGATTTATCTTACGATACGGCGGTGTCTGCAGAAGCAGCTGAGAAGAGTGCCGGCGAGGGGTGGGCGGGGAGCGCCGCGGGGATACGGTCTTTTGCTCGCTTCCTTCCACTTCTCACATGCCATGGACTGCTTTACTGCCCTCCAAACTATATTGATATAATGGAGCACCAGTAGACTTGATTGTCATCCTCGGGTGTGTCATTATTCGCCGGTTATGGTCTTACAGCTCCTTTCTTCCATTTTTAGTTACACTGCCATTGCCAAAGGTGAAAATCCAAGTGAAACTGCATTGTAGATATCACATCCGCATTAAAAGAAAGACACATACGAGAAAATCCAACTATTTGCGAAGTTTTAACTGAATGAAACGGAACTATTACCGTAACGAACAAAAGAGAACATTTTGGTAGTTGCATACACAGTACCAATATTATTAAATTACTGATACTGCTTCCACTCACACAGCTGAATCAACATTATTTCGGGTAGTAACAGTGCACTGCAAGCGTGAATAGACTTAATAGATTTACGTAGCTTGAACTTCAAGTCAATCACAGTTACAATTTTCATTAAACTGCATTCATTACAGTGTTTTTAGAACAATACATACTATCTTATATAGAAGAAGCCACGCTCCCTCTCAGCCACAATCTTCCCTCGGATGATCTTCTCTGCTGTACACAGTAGCTACTCTCGAGGGTCCCGACACACACTGAATGCCTCATGTCTGCGCTGGTGACAACCACCAGCTCCGGCGATAACGCCTCAAACCAAATTACGAGCGTCGGCGCACTACCTAAGTGTTCAAATATTGCTCTAGATGGGATGGCAGTACTCTCACAAGCGCATTACTACGTTGATCACGTCGCTAATCAAGAGTTTTAACAGAACGTCTAAATCTGCATCTATGCTCCACAAGTTACGTAACAGTGTACAGTGGAGGGTACTTCTTGTACCAGTACCATTTTCCAGCTTCCCCGCGAATAGCCACGGGAAAAGCGACTATCAGCAATCTTTGCTTGCTATCTAATTTCTATTATTTTCTCGTCATGGTCGCTTGCTCATTGCGCGAGATATGTATGGGAAGAACTAGTATTGTTTGGCCACGATAACCCGACGATTAGAGCTGCCAGAAACGGAGAAAATCGGGACTACTTGAGAGATATTTATTTGTCTCCGAGCGAACGTCAAGCTGCCCCTAGACGAGACATGTTACAGAAAGCTTGTGTCCACTAACAAGCAACTTCTCTAAGCACTTGTTGAGATGTTTGCATTAGCTCAAAAATTGGGAGTTAGTTCTCCAAGTCACTGAGGCAAGTTTATTTCAGGAACTTGCTTCAAGTATGGTACAAGTCGTAAAAGTGCAGTTATTCTTAAAAACCAGAGCAGTCGCCATTGTTTTTGCATTATTAATGAACAAAAATTGTGATGAAACACAAAAATTAAAAATATCTGAAAAAGATATTAGATGAGTACATATTGATGTTACCAAGAAACACTATTCAGTTAAATAAAATTGAAGGACTTCACTTCGATTAAAAATTTGAGGATGTTTTATGAAAATTTTGAACATCTCTTGTCTATTGTTTAATCATATATTCGATAACAGGAAACAAAAATGCGGCGTGATATCTCACCAAGAGACTGGCTTTTAATTGCTCTTCGATTTTTGCAAGCAATATTTATCACTTTTATCGCAAATGTAGTGAACTTACGTTTACAGTAACATTGAAAAGTCAGATAAAATTTAAAGATGTCTATACTGTAATTATACTATCCCTAGCAAGATGCAAGAAAGTAAAAACGAATTTTCAAACTCTAGTGGACTGTACGCTGATTTGAAATTTCCTGACAAATTAAAACTGTGTGCTGGGCCGAGACTCGATCAAGGGAACCCGGTCTGGCACACAGTTTTAATTTGTCGCGAAGTTTAATGAAAAATGTTGTTCTCACTAACTTTTGAATCTCTTGTAGATGTCAAAACCAGTGGACGTCAACGGGGAGGGGAAGGAGGCGCTTTCAGGTATGGTGGTTCCTAACACCACACCCCTTTCTGTAATTGCAAGGATAATTCTCCGTACCATAGCAGCAAGTTCCACAGAATGCCTGATAAATGTGATTTCAGGATTACGATATTAGAGTGGTTGCGAAACAGGCAAAAAACTTCAACGACCCGAAGGGGAAGGCTAAGCTGTTGTCTAAAACCAAAGAAAACAAAACAGCTGTGAAAGTGTCATGGATAAAGTCGCCGAGAGCAGAGGCCAAAGTGGTCTGTTAACCGCCCTACAATTGCGATCTAAATCCGAGAGAATTGGCATGGTCCAAAATAAAACACAATTTCGTGGAGAATAATGTCAGTGATGACATGCCGAAGGAAAAAACTGCAGAATCTTGTTAATCCTGCTTTCCTTTTAGTTGCTGCACAGGACTGGCAAGGTTACTGTAGGGAAGTGCAGGAGCTGGAGCAAGACTATTGGACTCTAGATGGAATAATGGAAATGGCCGTCGGTGAAGTTATCATTAATACCATGCCCTCAAGGGATGATGATGATGATGATCTTAAATCAAATACAAATGACAATAGCCCTTAGTGAACATCATTTTGATATTTCTTTCAGGCACAGATCATAACACTTTGTAAACTTTACAGCTGGGCTGTGTTTGATAAATGTAATGTGCAAACAGATTCCCAAAATCAGTTTTTGACTTTCGATCGATAGTGTGGAAAGTTGTACCTACATCTACTTTCATTTTTCATTATTTTAGATAAAAATAGTATGTAAGTTGTAGGTAAAACTCTCGAGCATGAATATGTAAATATATTATGTGATTTCCGATCCAACGAAAGTCTCACTTGGCGGGAAATATTTCTGCAGTGCCACTTCCGATTTTGTATTAGGCGCAGAACGCTGGTAGTGTTATGAGTTCATTTTGAATATTTTTCTCAACATAATATTCATGAATTTCTTGAGTTTTTATCCGCCTTAAATGTTCCTACAAAACAAGGTCAAATTCTGCTGTCATTTCGATCAAACCAAGAAAATTGTCATTGTTTTCTTGATAGAGTTTGTCGCTGGTTGCCCTTAAGGCCGTATTATGTTGAGCTAAGTACCTAATGGCGAGTAAAATTATTTTTAGAACCTGACGCCAATATTTGCTCTCTTTCTCCAGTAGTTTAAGGACTGTTTGATCAATACCATTTTTTTGTTTCAGACGTATCTCACATTCTGTTCATTTCCTAAATGAACCCAATCACAGAGTCCATTGATTGAAGGAGATCCAAAGACTATACAACAGAAACGAAAAAGATTGTCGGTAGATTTCGGATACACAAGCAATTTACGACCCCTTTTTCTGCATTTGGTGAAGTTCTTACGTAAAAATTAGTTGAAAATTTTCTTCTGTTCTCTTTTAAGGGATACTCAAAATTTACAAGTTTAGTGGGGCCCTTCTGTGCAATTTCCTTTATCATGGAGGATGTTAAACGTATTTGGCCAAGTGTATGGGTCCGAATTTGTTCTTACTTCACAATTACTATTACTACTACTAGGCCTACCTCAATGTGGGAGAACAGGAGATCCGCATTCCAACGCTTCAAGTTCATTTGTATTTCAAGCACCACATGATGAGAGGCTACTGTTAATGCTATTATCCTTTAAGTCCACGTTAGTCTCACTGTCTGAAGTTGTTGGCAGAAGAAAATTTTCGGAAACGCGTTTTTCTGAGTTCAGAAACTGTTCATGTTCTAACTTTTTCTTGATCTTCTGAGCAACTGAATCGTATTTCCTAAATCTTCCCTTTCGCGAGAAATTTTCCTGTTAGTACTCTGAACTTCACAGAACACGCAAAAACATTGTATCTTCACACAGAGCGCGCGCACAACACGTGAAACGGTGTGAATTGGAAAAGTACCGTACATTTAAACTGACGACAATGAAGAAATCATGATGGCAAACACTATCTGACGGATGCATGTGATGCATGATTGTTACCCACAACAATGAGTAGAAAGGGCGCGGAGAGGCGGTGAGAAACAATGTATCATGTACCGGTACCTCTTAATTTAGGCGTGAGCAATAATGTGTCGAAAATAGATACTGCTACAACACATAAGTGCCATAGACCCGGCTTCCCTCGACTCCGATTCAGGTATAATTTTCTGAGACGTACTCCACTGGCCATAGTCGTGTCGCAATGGGTAAAAAATAATTACACTACATTACATTAAAAGTAATTTCAGAAACACCTTACTTTGTTATTCAGTTTATCTCTATACCCAAATTACGGTTGACAGTTTACAAATTACGTTCTAATAATCTGTGCGTGGCCCCTAAAAGAGGGAGGCCCTTTTGCAGATTCCTTAAGGCGGCCCTGAACACACTGTTTAGTGAATTTTCTGAACGCGAGTCACGGCCGCTTGGGCGCGCTTTGAGAACATCAGCTATGTCGTGCTACGGCCGAAACACAGCCGTCAAGAGTCCGAGCTTCGAAAAACTACAAATGATGTTACTGTTCAGTGATTATTATTTACTCTTTATAGTAAAAGACTATTACTCTCAGTAATTATATTAAATTCCATCATCTTTAAATTACTTGAAACCTTTGGCCTCAAAAGAGTTTGATTAAAGCAATTAGAGAACACATTGTACTGTCTCCACTTTTTATAAGAAGAAAAGGCATAACACTCACTGACAATGATACTTATAAATAATTATTTTATACTGCAATACTGCATTTTATTTATCAAATAGTGTCGTTCAGTCTCGCTATTTAACTTCTTGACACATCCAGAAATTGGCAAACACAATCTTTTGTACTTTACTACAGAATGTTTTACGTCAATCCTTGTACTTCCAATTCAGTCTCTCTCTCTCTCTATGTGTGTGTGTGTGTGTGTGTGTGTGTGTGTGTGTGTGTGTGAGAGAGAGAGAGAGAAGGAGAGGCTGTGAATATACGTTCATACATAATTCATAATTCTTTTAGATTTCACTGCAAGAGAATTTTAGTGTATTGTGTACTTCAAATTCGGTTAATGTGCAGTTTAGGTGTCAACAGTTTTTACATTCCATATTGGTAATTTTGCAACAAACTGATGGGAAATGAAGGTGATCAATCACATTCGCGGTCTTCCTTGCCACAAATGCTTTATTTAATCCTACGATTAAATGACGATTTTCGATATTGCAATTAGGCAGACATCTAACAGCACAGGTTAAATTATTGCGGGTAAAATGAACAGCAATCATATTTATTAAAAAAGTAGCACCTCAGTCTCTATATGGATCTTATTTCTGAATGTTCATCTTTATTGCCCATCATTAATTGTGATGTTACCAGCATCAACATGTCTTTTAAAAACGGCACTTTAACATCGAATTCTGTTTAGTTACAGATATTCATGACAATGGAGAGACAGAGAGGGAATGGGGTGCCAACAGGTTATGAGAGGTTATAACAGGATAGTGGTCCAAAAATTGTATCTTACACTGTGTCTTATATATGTTTATATATGTTTTTAGTTTATGTCTCATTACAGCATATTTAAGTGAAACGTTGTACTTCACATCCTGTCTCACCACTAAATTTTACTCATACATTGAGGAAATGGAGCATTCAGCACCATATTTTAAATGACCTAACCTGAAAAACTGCACGAGTCAAACGTACAACCCTTTAAGTGGAATCTTCTGTATTTTCTTTGCAGACACTTCACCAAAATTTGAGTTAAAAACTAACTGCAAAGGCAAAACGGAAATAAATTATTTTTTAAAGAAATGTTTTTAGTATTCACAAGTAATTTATTCAAAGACTACACTTTCCATGATTTGTTAAAGTAGTTTAATACTTTATTTACATCTTTCATTGACATTTTTGCCACTCTGTGTGTTCAGAAATACCTTGTTGTCTATAAAATTCATTTTTTGGTGGAAAGTATAGAGACTATGTTAGAAAATTGTGTTTACTTTGCCACATATTAGTTGATAGTAGACTCTTCTCTAGTGAAACGTTGAGTTAACAAATTAAAAAAAATGTACACACAAATATTCTGTGTTGTCTTCAGTTTCTTTAACTGCCTGCCACATTTATCACTGACATTTTAGTGAGATTGTTTATCATTATGATACAGGATTGGAGAACATTTTGTGTCATGTCCAAAGTTCTCTGGCATTTGAGAACATAACATAAGCCAGACTTGCAAGGGGAAGGCCTCAGACACGGCCAACCGATTCGGCTCAGATTTGGCAGGTCGCCTGTGTACAACCTAAAACGAAGGAATCTAAGATATTTTTGGTCAACACCACCTCGTTTTTGAGAAAATCACCCCTAAAGGTTATGACGAGCAACCGATTCATAAATGGCGGCATTGATAGATAATTGTAAATAGAGCACGTTTCATCATCAGGTATGGGGTTGGAAAACTGTCAGGAATGGCTCTCCCAAGACCGTTAGTAGTTCTAATGAAATATTGTCTATTCCCGGGGCCTTGTTTCGACTCAGGTCTTTCAGTGCTCTGTCAAATTCTTCACGCAGTATCATATCACGCATTTCATCTTCATCTACATCCTCTTCCATTTCCATTATATTATCCTCAAGAACATTTCCCTTGTGTAGACCCCCTATATACTCCTTCCACCTTTCTGCTTTTCCTTCTTTGCTTAGAACTGGGTTTCCATCTGAGCTCTTGATACTCATGCAAGTGGTTCTCTTTTCTCCAAAGGTCTCTTTAATTTTCCTGTAGGCAGTATCTATCTTATCCCTAGTGATATACGCCTCTACATCCTTACATTTGTCCTCTAGCCATCAATGCTTAACCATTTTGCATTTTCTGTCGATCTCATTTTTGAGACGTTTGTATTCCTTTTTGCCTTTTTGCCTGTATTTTTGTATTTCCCCCTTTCATCAGTTACATGCCGTATCTCTTCTGTTACCCAGGGATTTCTATTAGCCCACGTCTTTTTACCATCTTGATCCTCTGCTGCCTTCACTATTTCATCCCTCAAAGCTACCCATTCTTCTTGTACTGTATTTATTTCCCCCATTCTTGTCAATCGTTCCCTAAAGCTCTCCCTGAGACTCTCTACCACCTCTGTTTCTGTCAGTTTATCCAGGTCCCATCTCCTTAAATTCCCACCTTTTTGCAGTTTCTTCAGTTTTAATCTACAACTCATAACCAATAGATTGTGGTCAAAGTCCACATTTGCCCCTGGAAATGTCTTATAATTTAAAACATGGTTCCTAAATCTCTGCCTTACCATTATATAATCTATCTGAAACCTGTCAGTATCTCCAGGCTTCTTCCATGTATACAATCTTCTTTTATGATTCTTGAACCAAGTGTTAGCTATGATTAGGTTGTGCTCTGTGCAGAATTCTACCAGGCGGCTTCGTCTTTCATTTCTTACCCCTAATCCATATTCACCTACTACATTTCCTTCTCTCCCTTTTCCTACTGACGAATTCCAGTCACCCAAGACTATTAAATTTTCGTCTCCCTTCACTATCTGAATAATTTCTTTTATTTCATCATACATTTCTTCAATTTCTTCGTCATCTGCTAAGCTAGTTGGCATATAAACTTGTAGTACTGTAGTAGGTGTGGGCTTCGTATCTATCTTGGCCACAATAATGCGTTCACTCTGCTGATTGTAGTAGCTTACCCGCATTCCTATTTTCCTATTCATTATTAAACCTACTCCTTCATTACCCCTATTTCATTTTGTGTTTATAACCCTGTAGTCACCTGACCAGAAGTCGTGTTCCTCCTGCCACCGAACTTCACTGATTCCCACTATATCTAACTTTAACCTACCCATCTCCCTTTTTAAATATTCTAAAATACCTGCCCGATTAAGGGATCTGACATTCCACGCTCTGATCCGTAGAACGCCAGTTTCCTTTCTCCTAATAACGACGTCCTCCTGAGTAGTCCCCGCCCGGAGATCCGAATGGGGAACTATTTTACCTCCAGAATATATTACCCAAGAGGACACCATCATCATTTAACCAAACAGTAAAGCTGCATGCCCTTGGGAAAAATTACGGCTGTAGTTTCCCCTTGCTTTCAGCCGTTCGCAGCACCAGCACAGCAAGGCAGTTTTGGTTAGTCTTACAAGGCCCCTGCAACTACTGAAAAGGCTGCCGCCCCTCTTCAGGAACCACACGTTTGTTTGGCCTCTGAACAGATACCCCTCCGTTGTGGTTGCATCTACAGTACAGCTATCTGTATCGCTGAGGCATGCAAGGCTCCCCACCAACGGCACTATCCATGGTTCATGGTATTTGTACACCTTTAATTAGTTTATAATGCAGCATTAGGCATAACCTCTCAATCAAACACAAGTGTTCTCTTCCTATCAAATAGTCACACAAATTAATTACATTAGCATTTATGAAGTACGTACTGTTCAAGGAATTGCAAATTCATAAACTTTTCTTTGGTAGTAATACTGTAGCAGCTGGTGCGTAAATCACAAGTCAATACAAAGTTCCACACGCTGAGCAGCAGACCACGAGGCGCATGGCTTACGAATACTGGATCTACTCTGCCTACGTCACAAGCAAGGTGGCTTCCAGTGCCCCAGGCCAGTATCTGTATTCGGCCGTGGCGCGCCCTGCGGACGCTGATGTCATCGGATGCGCTAGTTGCGCGGCTTTGTCAGTGTGAGGAGAAGTTTTAATTAGCGACACGATAGCAATGTACGAGCGTGGGCGTATGAAACGGCAGCTCCATTCGCATCAACATCCTGCTCTACCAATGGCCATTGTTGAGTAAAACTGTTCTCGCAAATTTTATCTGGAGCTGCAATTGCCGACGACGGTTTCGGCTTCATCTCTTGAACAACAAACGACTGTAAGGATGTTCCAGTTACCTAATGTTTTGAGGACTGTTACGGCATTACACAGTGACTTAGTGAAGTTTTAGTTTTAATAGTAATTACTGCAAAAACTTAGAAACTTTAACCTAATAATTATCCCATGTCACTATTGTGAAGCAGATCTCATGTTCATTCCTGTTACAGAAGTAATCTGAGTGTCGTTTATTTGCAAATAAAGAAATATATCACAGTGCCAGTTCGTTTCTATGTTTTTCAGTAATTTCGAAGTAAAAGTATTTTTTGTGCACCTCGGTAACTTCAGTGTTGAGATTATTTAGAGGCAAACTTACTCTTGCAGGTCGAAAGTAAATTCCATTAGCGGAAAAAAAATTCCTGTCACTTCAAACTGAAGATTTTATTTGATGGAAAACAATTATTCATACTTGCTAATTTTAAGTAAACTTGTGTTGTTGTTTTGTGTGTTGGCCTGGTTCGTATTTCGGCGTTGCAGTTGTGTTGATATTCAGTGGTGCTTATTTTATGTAATAATTCTAAACTCAGTTGAAGTTTTCTTTCGTGTTTCACTGCCAATTGCCAAGTTAACAAAAGTGAGTATACGCTACTGTGAGGTTACGCAACTATTTAGCATAACAGTAGCAGACTCCAGTTAGTGTGAGATTTATTTATTCCAAAGTCATTTCATTGTGTTTAGTAAAGAGTGTAATAATAACAAACTATTTCTCATTATTCCGTGATGTGTTTTGTTAGCGCAAACGTGTGGGCAGCGTTCTGTTGCCCCGCGCATTCAAATTATAGTCATTGCTATTGGCAAGTTTAATTACTTAGTGAAAAGACAGAGCCCATTTTGGCACCAAGGTTTTTTCATGTATTCCAAAAGTGTTAGTAAAGTTAGCCCCGCGGTACCCCTTTCCGTTGGAAGACTACGTGAAAGAGTGCACAATTTTGATAATTGAACTAAATATAACTGAAAGTGGAGTAGGAGGAATAAACTGTCCTCAGAGATAACTTCTTGTAAACCTCTCCCTTACTAACCGGTGTTACTTTTTCCTTCGATAACGATAGCATTGCCGTATCGAACACGGTCAAACATATTTTCGCAAAAGCCAGTTATGTAAAGGGTATATACAGTGTACAACGCGTATATACCGCCGATTCCCCACCTGTATTGATAGTGATAAACTATTTCTGGATGTCTTGGCGTACTTCCCGATAAGCTGCCCTTTCATCTGATAAGCGTGTTCCATAGGCTTTTTTCTTTATCTGTTCGTTTTAGAACTTTATTTCGTATTTTACCCTCCCACTTAATTTCTAGCATTCTCCAATAACACCACATTTCAGATACTTCCACTTTTTTCCCCAGATTTCTGATGCCCCATGTTTTGTTCCCATAAAATACTGTGCCCCAAAAGTACACTTTTAGCAGCTACCTCCTCAGATCCACATCATCACCTGATATCAGCAGGGCTCTTTTATTGAAGAGAGCGTTCCTTCTTGCCTGCACCAAGTAAGTGAATTTTAATTAGTGGTCGTGTTCACAAACTAGGTAGGCCGTGGCTGCAGCAGCAGCACACTGCCGACGTGTTACCGTTTGTAGACACGACGCTACTATTGCCTTCGCCTCCAGTCCCGCTAATGGGCTAGTCCACGCTCAGTTAAATCACCGGGGTGAGCTTTTGCACTGGTTCCGACATCCTTTACAATTCACTGAGCCTCTTTGGTGCCCTCATTACACATTCAGGCCAGCGTCAACCCGGACGCTGTGGTGAAGCGGTTCTAGGCGCTTCAGTCCGGAATCACGCGTCTGCTACGGTCGCAGGTTCGAATCCTGCCTCGGGCATAGATGTGTGTGATGTCCTTAGGTTTAAGTAGTTCTAAGTTCTAGGGGACTGATGACCTCAGAAATTAAGTCCCATAGTGCTTAGAGCCATTTGAACCATTTTGTGACGCCGGCATGTATGACTGAACTATTGTTGTTTCTGATAAGAACAACCCTGGCCCTCATCTGTTCATATTTACAGCTCTCTGACCTACCTTTCTATTCGTAACCAATGCTACTCCCATGATACAATATTTTTCTGCTGTAGACATTAGTGTGTACTCATGTGGCCAGAAACCTTTGTCTTCTTTCTATTTCGCTTCATTGACCCCACTATATCTAGATTGAGCCTTATCATTTCCCTTTTCAGATTTTCGAGCTCCCCACCTCGTTAAAACTTCTGACATTCCACTCCTCGACTCGTCGAACGTTATCCTTCAGCTGGTAATTCAACCTTTTTGTTACGGTCACTAGCCCTTTGGTAGCATCTCCCGGGGATTCGAGCCAGATAGATAGTAAACTGTGAATGGTTACTAATAATGGCGAATCGAAGTCATGTACCGGCCTCAGCCGCCAACCAATCAGTGCAGGAAGATGTTTGGTTAGGAGCGTTCGAACAGTCTCGACTTGAGATGAGTTTCACCGACCATATAAATGCGTATGATCTCGTTATCAATGGTAAGCGTTTTCTGCCATTGCGTGGAGTAGGGCCGTGACGTCAGCTACCTTAGGAAGAGGGGGAAGAGCAGGGTGTGAGGTGTCGCCGGCAAATACAGAGCACGGTAAACCCACGTCGTAGTGTCTGCATGCGTTGGTGCTCAGGGTGTCACGAAGGAGGAGCAGTAGGTACTTGCGAAGAGCATTCCGGACGGCGAAGAATCGTCGCTGAACATCCAGAGGGCGCAGGTTTGTTGGAAAGTGGCGGGAGGCCTCGCTGACGGTGGGTTGCATTTTTTTCTGATGAACACAGCCTCTGTAGCTTGCCAGGAAAATTTGCCCACTTTGAGCATACGCAGCAGGTTTGTATCGCTGATGATCACATCGTCTGCTTTTGTGATTGCTCCAAATTTGAAGGCATAGTAAAGTGCCTAGCGACATGTCACTGTTCGTGAAAATTAAAATTTGGAGGAAGGCTGCACTTGGCGCGGAGTTTCTCAGCAGTAACGGTGAGCGAGTAAAATCTGTTCACCTAGAAAAATGTGCGATGCTCTGCCCTGTTACTATTTCATTCGGCACTGAGTACTTGGATACTTCACTCGGACAACTGCAAAGTGAATAGATTTGAGCTCTTCCTTAAGCTCGTCTTCCATCATCTTCAATGGAATTCCACGGCTTTGATCGGGTTCGGTTCCACAGTGGAGAAAGTGTAATAAGGAATGTTGGGTTGGGTTGGGTTCTTGGGGAAGGAGACCAGACAGCGAGGTCATTGGTCTCATCGGATTAGGGAAGGACGGGGAAGGAAGTCGGCAGTGCCCTTTCAAAGGAACCATCCCGGCATTTGCCTGGAGCGATTTAAGGAAATCACGGAAAACCTAAATCAGGATGGCCGAACGCGGGATTGAACCGTCGTCCTCACGAATAATGAATGTTCATGACTGTAATGTGCTCATCTTTACCAAATCTTTAGAAAAAAACGTCCTCACAGCAGCGCTTCACCGTAAAAGACATCTTGCAATTGTTCTTGGAAATTTGTGGTAAAATCTTATGGGACGAAACTGCTGAGGTCATCAGTCCCTAAGCTTACACACAACCGAATTTAAACTAACTTATGCTAAGGACAACACACACACACACACACACACACACACACACACACACACATGACCAAGGGAGGACTCGAACCTCCGACGGGGGGAGCCGCTCCAACCGTGACAAGACGCCCCTAGACCGCACGGCTACTCCGCGCGGCTCATCGATCTTGAGCCATTCGTGAAATGTCTAATACGTCTCAGGATACTGGAGGATGATAGGCGGCAGCTTCCGCTCCGGTTCCTGTTGTGATCAAGCTGCTACTCCAGCAGGCAGATCTTGAGCAGGAGAAGTCGCACCATGGGCTGAAGCGGTGGAACTGTCTGTCCTTTGCAAACCTCTGCCGTGGTGATTTCATGAAGTCACCCTCACTTGCAGCTAAACAAAGCTGCGTGTTCGTTTACGGGGCGCAAAGCCGGCTTGCAGCTTCTTTGGAATGCACACTGGTCCACAGACTCCTTCGCGCAACAGTCCGTCAGTTCTTCCGAAACAGCAGGCCTTGCGCAGTCCATTTTCGAGTCCAGGTCCGTCGTCAACGGAGCGACCGATGGAGGGGCAAGTCCTTCCTGCGAGCGATCGGTCGCCTCAAAAGCGCGTGAGGCAGCTGCCTCGGCCGCGCAACATAAACACATCACGCTGTTAACGCATCCTGCGCTCAACTCGCCTAGCTGGCGGCTTTGCGGCGCTTTAAGTATTCCAGCAGACGGATGTTTGTGCCTGTCACGTGAGATGCGGACGCGTGTGACGTGGTGTGCCGACGAAATTTAGTGCCGCAATTTGTAGCATCGCGGTCGGCTGCGCGCGTTGCTGCCGTGCGAGGGTGGTGCTTCCCGTGGAGCCCGTTGGAATCTCGCAGGTACACAGAGGAATGTTTATGTTGCTGTTGTCCTCTCGCGTGTACACAGCAGGAAAAGCTGCTGTTGTAGTCCGGCGTGTACACAGCGCGGTGTGTACGAACAGTGTTGGGATTATTGCGTGTCTTTCGCTTGGATTCTGTAGAGGACGCCTAGCGGTAAGAAAACCCGCCAGCTGTGCATTTCCATGCTGATATTTGGCCGTTGTAGTTTCGGGATACTGCAGTTACAGAAATTCATTTTTTTGTGTCTTGTATGAGGTTTCGCTGTTACTTGTAATTATCAAAAAAAATCATTCCCAGTGCATCATACATCCAGTACTTCCATTACTTTCTTCGTCTTCCTTATTTTTGGTATTTTGAACCTAAACTCAATTATACAGATTGTATAGATTTTGTCAGACAAAAATACCTCGAATGCAGAAATAACAGAAGCAACAGGAAAAGTCACAGGAAGGGCGAGAAAGAAATTAAGTATACATCTTGTTATTTCAGGAGACTTATCGTTATAACGTTCATCAATGGTACAGGAGCAGAATAGTAGTTAAACCACTCTTCATGTGTTGCATATCATATCGAAAATTTATGCTTCTTTGGTGTAGTGTGATAGGAAGTCTGTGCAGAGAGCATAAGAGTTGACGCACAACCTCGGAGCCACGGGGTATCCGCACGATCTCAGGCGCCTTGCCCCGGTTCGCGAGGCTCACCTTGTCGGATGTTCGAGTTCTCCCTCGGACGAGAGAGTTTGTTTTGTCCTTAGCGTAAGTTAGATTTAGTAGTGTGTAAGCCTAGGGACCGATGGCCTTAGCAGTTTGGTCCCATATGGAATTACCACCCCTACAACCTCGAGCTGATTAACTTTATCTGCAAGATAGTACATGTTTTTATACTCGGCTATCCAGGGGGAATCCAGTGTGTTCAAACACAGAGCTACCTCAATCTCCCAATTTTCTATTCACATCATACCTATAGATATATTCCGTTCCATCTATTATTGCTGTCATCATTATCGATTCGTATTGGGTCGTCACTCTTCTGTCTGGTTTTATGCAGCCTGTCACGAATTCCTCTCCAACGCCAATCTTTATATCTTATAGTAGCACTTACATCCTACGTCCTCAATTATTTGCTTGATGTAAATACCAATCTCTATTTTCCTCCATCGCCTTTACCCTCTACAGCTCCTTCTCTAGTACCATCGAAGCTATTCCCCGATGTCTTATCAGTGTTTCACATACATTCCTTTCCTCACCGCCGGCCGGGGTGGCCGAGCGGTTCTAGGCGCAACAGTCTGGAACCGCGGGACCGCTGGTTCGAATCCTGCCTCGGGCATAGATGTGTGTGATGTCTTTAGATTAGTTAGGTTTAAGTAGTTCTAAGTTCTAGGGGACTGATGACCACAGCAGTTAAGACCCATAGTGCTCAGAGCCATTTGAACCATCTTTCCTCACCGGTTGTGTGGAGAAAAATCTTTATTCCTGTGCTACAGAAGAACTTTAAAAAGGTGAACCGGTAAGTCCACCTAATTTTCAACGTTCTTCTATAGCACCACATCTGAGATGTTTTGAGTCTCTTCCATTCCAGTTTTCCCATAGTCCAGGTTTCACTACCATGCAATGCTGTGCTCCAAACGTACTGTCTCTCAAATTTCTTCCTTAAATTAAGGACTATATTTGATATAAGCAGGCTTCTCTTGGCCAGGCATGACGTGTTTGCCTGCATTTTTTATGTTGTCTATGATGCGCGTGTCACGAGTTCTTTTGCTGCCTAGGTAGCACAATTCCTTAACTTCGTCTGCTTCGTGATCCCCAATTCTGATGCCATGTCTCTCGCTGTTCGAATTTTTGAAACTTCTCGTTACTTTCGTCTTTCTTCGATTTATTCTCGAACTATATTACGTATTCATTAGACTGTTAATTCCATTCAACACAGCTGCTTAACCTTCGTTGAGGATAGCAATGTCATCACCGAATCTTATCATTGATATTCTTTCACCATGAATTTTAATCCCAATCTTGGACCTTCTTTTTTATTTCCTACATTGCTTTTTATAGAATGTATAGTAAGGGCGAAAGAATACATCAGTGTTTTACACCCTTTTTAATCCGAGCACTTCGTTCTTGGTCTTCTCCTATAGGTCCCTCTTAATTCTTGTAAATACTGTGTATGTTACCCGTCCTTCCCTATAGCTTACTCAAATTTTTCTGATAATGTTGAATATATTGCAACATTTTATATCGTCGAACGCATTTTCAAGGTCGACAAATCCCATGAAAGTGTCTTGATTTTTCTTCAGTCTTGCTTTCATTATTGTACACAACGTCAGTATTGCCTCTATGGTGTCTTTACCGTCCCTAAAGCCAATCTGTTGGTCATCTGTCACATCATAATTAGTGTTCTTTTCCACCCTTCTGTATATTATTGTTGTCAGCAACTTGGATGCTTGAGCTGTTAAGCTGATTGTACATTAATTCTTACCCTTATGTGTTCTTGAATATCTTTGGAGTTGTGTGGATGACGTTTCTCCAAAAGTCTGAGGGTATGTCACCGTTTTCAAACATTTTACACACCAGTGTGAATAGCCGTTGTGCTGCCTCTTATCTTAGAAATTCCGATGGAATGTTACCTATCCTTTCTCTCATATTTGATATTAAGTTTTCCAAAGCTCTTTTAAATTCTGATGCTAGTACTGGGTTCCCTATCTCTTCTAAATGTACTGCTGTGTCTTCTATCATACAAGCGAAATCATCTTAAATTAGCGCAGTTTGAGCTCTAGATTGGGTTGTAAGTATACAGTTTGGTCGTGAGCTGGAGAAGCTGTATCGAACATTTCAACAAATCCCAGAATTTTATCCATGTTGTCCCAGAAATGTTGCATAAAATTAAATTTAGGTCATTTAAAGGAATACGGATCAACTGCATCTGCGTGGTAAGAGAGGGATCCCAGACTGCAGAAGTACGTCGATCGCAAAATGTTTGTCATTCTGTTCACGCCCTACACATATGTGGTTCATTCAAATGAAACATGGTCAATGCGTCTACCTTTGCCTTACACGGAAGTGCGGGTACGGTGGCGCCATCTCTGCAGAACCTTAGACCAGCCATCAAGTCGAAACGCCGAGGCATGTTGTCCAATGGCGCTATCCTCTTGCATGATAATGCCCGCCCACACACACTGCCAATGCGGTGAAGACGACATTGCAGCAGTTTCGGTGGAAAACGCTGGAACATTCACCCTACAGCCCCGACCTATCACCGTGTGACTTACGTGTGTTTGGACCACGGAAACAAGCTATTCGTGGACGTCGATTCACAACGGACGACGAAGAGTGTGACGGGGGTCCAGACCTGGATTCGACAGCAGCCTTCTAACTTCTTCAAGGATGGAATCGACCGGCTAGTGTCGCAATGGGATGAATGTGCCAACATTTTTGGCGACTATTTTTATGTATATTGTGTATAACTATATTTTTCAATTAATAAAAACGTTACCGTTACCTTACTCTAGTGACCGAGTTTCATTTGAAAGCCCCTTATAGATTGGCGTGTCTGTTCCACTGAGCCTATTATTGCTGCCACCATCATTGTCGCTGCCGATAACCCATAAGGTATCAGCTAAACTTGTGTTAACGAATGATCAAAAAGCAACGCAGTGCTTCACATAAATAAAAAACTATATCGGTTGTAATTTTTTGTTCAGTTGCAATTAAAGGCTCTGTAGTTAAAAGTAAGTGAACAGGATTTGGGTCAACTGAAGTTACTGATACAGGATGTTGTTGCCTTTGCCCCGTCACATAATAGTGTGGCGTGTGGCGTCATACGTGAGAAACCTGAAAAGATCACTGACAATATTTTTTTTTCGCCTGTGTTAGTTTATAAAATGCAGGCTATGGCTACACTTATCTGTAGCGTTGCCCGAGCTCTAGGTTAGGTTGTAAGGATGTATCTTGGGTTGTGACTTTGCGAAGGATTATCGATCGCATCAGTAAATTTCAGAATTTTGTATGGGCTGTCACAGAAGCGTTGCGAAAAACTTGGGGAGATTGTACAGGGTGGCTTGAGGAACAAATCGAGGACAGGAACCGGTGTCCGGAAACGTCATCCAACGACACTACATGGCGTGGACCGTAAACGGGTCTTTGTCCACTGACGGACCGTAAGCAGAAAGTCTCGCAATGTTGCTTTTTATTCAGTGATTGAGACTAATCGCCACGTACGCGATTGCAGAAGATGGTGCTAGCTGCCTTGGTGAATGATGGTTTTGGATACGCTTTGCTATCGACAGTTTACTTCCCTCCGGGAAACCTCTAAACTTTCCACTGTTTTTCGGTACACAAGAGAAAAAAATTGCAGGTGGAAACTCATGTCCGAAACTACCATCCACCAAGGTAACAGAACATTGCACTCGTAGGTGACTAGACCTCTCTACAGAGCTCCATCTTCTTAACTGGCAATCTTGGCAATCACTCGCGATAATAACAAACGACATAGCGAGACGTCCTACCCACATTTCTGTCAGCGTCCAAAATCACATTTGCTGCCGAAGATGTGGCCTAGTGCAGGTAGGCGCCTGTAACTTCCCCCCCCCCCCCCCCCCCCCCCCTGTAGCGTCGTTATAAGACGTTGCTAGGCATTGGTTAGTATTCTTGACTTGTTCCTCAAGACACCTTTTACAGCCTCCCAGTTTGTCGCAACATTTCTGAGTCATTCTGCATATTTCTTTTTAAGTTGTTGTATTTTTTTATGTCTGTACTTCTTTCTGTATCCGCTGCAAGTGACATTACGAATAACTTGAGATGACCTCATTCTCATTCCACTAGGGTAATATTGTTGAAAGTTTTGTGCCAGTTTCTCAAATCATTCAATGCAAATACGGTCGTGACTGATTCCTCCTTCACTTTTCTCCGATTCAGTTGCTTCTCTCTCTCTCTCCCTCCCTCCCACCCTCCCTCCCTCTCTCTCTCTCTCTCTCTCTCTCTCTCTCTCTCTCTCTCTCTTTCTAACGTCGCTATTGAGGAACGTTAACTTTTAAGGAAGGGGAATCTAAACGTTTAGTGATTTTGTAGCATTCACCTCTATTGGTTTTAAGAAACAAATTTCTGCCGAGGGAAACGCACGTTACGACTTTTGCATATAGTGCGGCGCTGTTCGAGTTTTCCCGGCTGACGGCAAGGCTCTCGCATCGCTGCATCTGTCGCTCGCCGTAACAGAGTTGGGAAGCTTCTCACCGGGGCGTCAAAAATGTAGTCAACGAGTGGCTGCGTGGGAGCCTGGCCGCGTGGAATACAAATAACGCGCCACTTTGTTCAGGTCCCATGTCAGGGGACGGCGCAGATTAAATCGTGACATGAAAGCACTACTCATTCCTTTGATCTGACAAGTAAATTAAGGCCAACAAATATGCCACTAACCGTGCCGCCTGTTGTGATATCTACCAACCATTATTAGAAGATAAAAGTGTGCCCTATGAAAATATCAGAGCAATGTTTGGCTGAAATCATGTTTTATACACTGTGATCGGAAGCGACTGATTGACAGAAGCTCCTTTTTCACCATAAAGGTCACTCTATTGCATTACGGTCTGTGATCCCCAAATAGGCGCAAATGATATTGGTGCATAGGTTCTTTTATTCTTCTATTTTTTGTACTTGGGTGGTTTCCTAGTTAGACGTTTGTGATTTTCCATAAATTTGACATCTCAGAAAAGGGATAATTACGCATCTTAACCAATGACAAATACAGGGTATTACAAAAAGGTACGGCCAAACTTTCAGGAAACATTGCTCACACACAAATAAAGAAAAGATGTTATGTGGACATGTGTCAGGAAACGCTTAATTTTCATGTTAGAGCTTATTTTAGTTTCGTCCACCTATGCTCACTGGAGAACATTATTATGATTTCATACGCGATGCTGCTAGAACATTTGCCTTTACAAGTACGACACAACACGTGGTTCATGCACGATGGAGCTCCTACACATTTCAGTCGAAGTGTTCGTACGCTTCTCAACAACAGATTCGGTGACCGATGGATTGGTAGAGGCGGACCAATTCCATGGCCTCCACGCTCTCCTGATCTCAACCCTCTTTACTTTGACTTATGGGGGCATTTGAAAGCTCTTGTCTACGCAACCCCGGTACCAAAGAGACTCTTCGTGCTCGTATTGTGGACGGCTGTGATACAATACGCCATTCTCCAGGGCTGCATCAGCGCATCAGAAATTCCATGCGACGGAGGGTGGATGCATGTATCCTCGCTAGCGGAGGACATTTTGAAAATTTCCTGTAACAAAGTGTTTGAAGTCACGCTGGTACGTTCTGTTGCTGTGTGTTTCCATTCCATGATTAATGTGATTTGAAGAGAAGTAATAAAATGAGCTCTAACATGGAAAGTAAGCGTTTCCGGACACATGTCCACATAACATATTTTCTTTCTTTGTGTGTGAGGAATATTTCCTGAAAGTTTGGCCGTACCTTTTTTATAACACCCTGTATAACAGAAATTCCATACGGGCTGGCACCTTGTTCCCTTTGACTGGTATTAAGTGTCCTTCTGATAATGACGCATCATGTCCAATGAAAAATATAATAGGAATTCCGTACGGGCTGGCACCTTGTTCGCGTTCAGTGGTATTAAGTGTACTCCTGTTCTGGACGCTCTTGTTTCAGTTTCAGTTACCAGTGCGTACTCCAGCCAAACAAACGCAAGGTAGTATCGTCATGCAGAGACTTCCGATTGTTTCCCTACCCGCAGGCTGTTTCAAATGCTTTCGTTTGAAATGAACTGCACCGTTGCACCTCAGTGACAAACACTTCTAGTACACAGAATTAACACATAATGTAGAACATTAGGTGTATTCTGAGGAATCCAATTACATTTACAGTAATAAAGTCATTTAAGGAAGCTGTGTGTGCAGTAATAAGTGTTAATTCTCCCTCGCTGTTCGATCTCAGAACAACACTCACTTTTGGTTTATGATCTCACAGAAGTTAAATTGCACTTCTGCTTACAAAATAAATTTTAACAGTTCCGCCCTCAAGTGGATCCTTGTATGAAAATGAGTTCCTGAACGCAGAAGGGTATTCACTCGCTACGTAGTCGTGTACGCGATATTACAGGAGAAATTATTATTAACATTGAAAGTGCTGGAGGTAATTGATAAAAATTTGAGTCCGAACTTGAGTAGGTTCTTGAAAGAGTCCATCCAGCCAGCTGTAGAAATTTCTGAGTCCTTTGTTTCCGAAGCAGATCTTCGTGTCGTCGTTCTTGTACCACAACGACTCTCCTCTGGCCAGTGAGGGGTGTAGCTTTCGTCTGCCGGTGCAGACGGCGAACGGGACGCTCGTCCTTCACACTGCCAGAGGGATGCTTTCACGCGGAACTGATGTGGTCCATCTGCCCACCTAACTCACACTTTCTTCTTATTTGGGTCTCTGCTTCGGCTTATTTATCATTCGCGGATAATTTCCTGAGCAAAACAAAGGCACAAAACAAAAGCACGATTTTTTTAAAAGGATCCACATATTCGCGTGCGGTGGTCTGAGAACTCGGAAAGGCATCACTTCTGCTAGAGTAGTAATTTGAAAAAGTCCGAAAACCACCCTTTCCGACTAATCACTGTATTGTTGGCCACACAACATCTAAATATTTAAACTGAGTGCCTAAAACGAAGGGTAGTTAATATAAAGAGGTGATTTCTAAATAGCTTCTTCAACTCAAAAATAGTTTTAATGGAGATGGGGAATGCTTGCTGTATATGAAATACTAATTAGTCCTAAATTGCAGCTCTCTATTCCCTACCAGCTATAAATACATAGGACAACTGCAGTATCTTCCAAAGCAAGGGAACACCGCATAACATGCTTTCTGAGTCTGATCAGTGCAACGGTAACAAATTGTTCTCTTATTAACGGCTTTAAAAAGGACCGACGCATGTGTGTCCATACAACTGGTGGCGGCTAGTATGAAGTCAGACAGTGTTATTGGTTTCTCCACAGAGAGAGAGGTAGACACAATCAAATCGTGGACAGCTCGATCAGCGACTAGTCTGACCTGTACCCGATCGTCATTAACAAAAAGGAGAAGAAATGAACCGTTCGTTCAGTGTAACTAGTCGTAATGTGTAGGTAGCACTTAACACATTTTTCTCTGCATCTTATCACAAATGTGGCCCTAATGGTGCCTACAGCTATGAACTCAAACAATGTAACACGCAAAACACAAGGGCATATTCAAGGAAGACTAGAATAAAAGTATACGTTTGGAAGGATTACACAAAAATGACTCGTAATGTTCAAGAATCAAAACAGTATCAAGAAAAGAATGATTTAAACAAAAATTATTCAATGGGAATTTTGAATAGGATGTATTTGGCCAAATTTTGTCTACAAGTATAAAAATCGGTGAACTTTACAACGAGAAAAATTGGACTGTGTTCCGAAAAATATGACTAGCAAAGATTCTTACTCACCCTTATTTGAAAAGGACTATATAAGAAAGTTATCATCGCAGTTGGGAATAGATCAAATAAGCTCACCCATGTGCGCAACATACTCATTTCAAATTACAAAATTTGAGTACCACATGCATACACAAAATTTCAAAGATGCGAATACTGCTCCACCAAACTGAATAACGGAAAACTACCAGCCTTCTTTTTCGACGTGAACGACTAGAAGATTCAGCATTAATAATAGCATACTACACATGAAGACGTAGTTATATCTTACCAGAAACTGCGACCTGCTTCACTGGAATCTTCGTAACGAGACTCTTTTTGCCAGAACTCGCATATTCGAATAAACCAGGCAACTACCGGCATTGCAAGGACTCCACCACACCGGGAAGACGAAACTATCACTCGTCTACTTGATCATTCAAAGGTAATAATACCACCGTAGCTGGTGAGTCAGAGACCCAATTGCCCTATTTGTCGCCACGTGCCAAATTCCACGTGTGGGACTAACGTCCATGGAGCTATGAAATTAGGGCTGCTAAAACAAGAGCCACGTTCAAATACAACTTATAAATAAGTATACAGAATGGTTCAGATACGTTGCTCACCTCAGATATTTCCTGAAAGTTTAATATATCGTAATTCTCCTTCCATTCTGATGAACACTGAAAAGTCGTCACTAAATGACGTACAGTCTCATTTCATAGCATTAATTACAGAGATATCGTGATCAATTGCAGTTTTTCAAATGGTACTGTACATAAATTCAGCTTCTAGTATTGGAGTCCCAAAGATACGAATTCAACGGCGCTTAAATTCCTTTAGGAGTTTCGGAGAAATTAAAAGATTTATAACTTATGAATTTATGTTTTAAACTTGAAACTGACTGAGGCCTAGTGAGGAAGTGAGGGTTGTTGGAGCTGTCGCCTCAGCCTTATGGGACACTCCAGATTGCCGCAGCTAAGAATGTTTATATAGGAGCAGAATAGTGAAGACACATTTAATTTAAAAGTGATATTCGTTACACCTGGCTACATAAGGCTTGGACTGACACACCAACTGAAACGGAAAGGAAGCGGCATTTAATGATGACGCACCTGTTAGCTACGGTAACAGTTCTGGTCGTATTTCTTCCAGATGCTTGAAAGAAAGGCGCACGTCGGAAATTGAATGGATAAGTGAAACAGGGAGTCGAGGTATAAAGGTTGTTAAAATAATAATAACTTCACGTCAGGTTAGTTAGTCACATCTTCCAGAGACCGTTTGAACCTTTCTTTCATGGAAATGTGGAACGATCAGTTTACAGGATATGTGTACATCATTACTGCTAACATTAATGAACACATTACTCATGCAACTACACTCTTTTTTTAATGGCTACCAGTTTATAAGCAGAAATTCGTCAGTGGAATAAGAGGAGTTATCCAGGAGAAGTGATTTTAGATTAGATTTGATACTTTCTTCGCATTTTGTCACATCGGGCAAATGATCAAAAAATTTAATTGCTGTATGCTGAACTCCTTTCTGCGCCACTGACATCTTAACAATGGGTAATAACGATGGGTAATAACGACCATTTTTCACTCTAGTGTTATAGGTATGGACCATTTTTCTGAAACTGTGATGGAATATTTATGACGAATTTCATTAGTGAAAATACGTTTTGTGACGGCACATTCAAAATGCCTAACTCCTTGAAGAGGTGCCTACATTACATTATTGGGTGAACACCATCTATTATTCTTACTGCTCACTTTTGTGCATTCACTACTTCCTTTCTAAGTGATGAGTTACACCAGAAAATTATTCCGTAAGACTTTATTGAGTAGACGTATGCAAGATATATCAGGAGACTGATACGTCTGTTTCCAGCATCGCAATTATACGAAGAGCAAAAGTAGCTGAACCTAATCGTTTGAGAAGCTCAGTAACGTGCTTTTTCCAGTTCCAGTTTTCATCAATAGGTACAACCTAACATTGGAGCATTGTACACTGTTTACTGGCCTCTGCTCATGTGCTACATCAGCTGTTGGTATGACTGTTGTACGGAAACTGAATGTACTGTATTTTTTGAAAATTTAGAAGGAGTCCATCTCCAGAGACTCAATAATTATTCGGAGAATATCATTTAGCAACCGTCTTGTTGCTTTCCCTCTAATGGGATTTATTTAATGTTAGCATCATCTGCAGAAAGTACCGATTTTGCCGGTTCGTCATGACTTTAGTGTCAAGATACACACTAACATTGCAAGCAGATATCAGCAATAGCAACAAAAAGGAAAGCACAAAAGAATGTCATCACCAACAGGTCCTTCAAATTACATTCAGGTAATCAGATGTTTGAAATTACTGCCGTTTATAGCAATACACATTTTGAGTCGCCGGTGCAAGGACTCCTGCACGAACTGAAGATATCATTATCATTGAAAATGCTGCATCAGTGTCATGTTTTAAATCCTTCGCGCCGTCGGAACTTTTGCATAAATTTTATCTTTTAGTTACTCCAGAGAAAAGGGACTAGTGGCGGCAAATGAGGCTGACGAGTGAAGTAGCTGACAACGCTTTCACGTCCTGGCCAGAAATCAGGAAACAGCTTGTGTGGGCGCTTCATCATTATGTACACCCAGATATATGGAGCATTCTAGCCTATATACTGGCTCCTACTCATGTGCTACATCAATGGTTGGTATGGTCCTGTTGTGTGCTTTCCCAAAATTTAGGGTGAGTCCGTTTTCAGGGCATCACTTTAGAATTGTTTGCAACATATCACTGTTGTAGTAGCTATAGCCCGTAGGGCTAGTGCAACATAGTCTACGAGTGGAACTTCTGTAAAAAATTGTGCACACCGTTTACCCTTTCTTAGATGAAGTAAGGTATAATCGAGCAGATTCCAATTACCTTGCACCAGACGTTCACACCCTATTGCGTACGATGTCCAATCGGCGTCAACCAGTGTGAAGAAAGAACCTGTTGTCCTGAGGTCGCATGTGAACGGAGCGACCGAATTCCGCGTCTCTCCTGCAATCCTAATGGTTAATCTCTTGGTGAAGTGATATGTGATAATGATGGAAGTTGTTTGGGCGCGAATAGCGATCAACGCTGGGCTGAAATATTTCGAAAGGACTCGCAATTCCTAATGGAATTAACATGTCGATTATGAGCCACAGCTGCAAGAACCACATTTCGTTTCGACGTGCTCGTTGCATGCTTCCATCCACTGCTGTTCCAGTAAAACTTTTTTTGCACATTCGCCGAACGTTCATTCTCGTTGACATTATCTCTCAGGATGCCGTTGTGCGAACAAGTAAACTTTTCTCTTCACGTTTCTTGTGCATCCTGCATAAAAAAGTAGTATAACTAGTATCCGTTGGTTTGTGAGGTTTATTTTTTTTGCAAGCTAACCAGCACTGTACACGAGTGAACTATACACACAGAATGAAAGCTACAAGTCGTCTGTACATCTTTACATCAGTACCGCCGTGGTGGAACACGCTGTTCCTCCTTATTCGACATGACTTAGTTCCTTATTTGGGTATGTTGTTGTTGTTGTTGTTGTTGTTGTTGTTGTGGTCTTCAGTCCTGAGACTGGTCTGATGCAGCTCTCCATGCTATTCTATCCTGTGCAAGCTTCTTCATCTCCCAGTACCTACTGCAACCTACATCCTTCTGAATCTGCTTAGTGTAGTCATCTCTTGGTCTCCATCTACGATTTTTACCCTCTACGCTGCCCTCCAAAATACTAAATTGGTGATCCCTTGATGCCTCAGAACATGTCCTACCAACCTATCCCTTCTTCTTGTCAAGTTGTGCAACAAACTCCTCTTTTCCCCAATCCTCATTAGTTACGTGATCTACCCATCTAGTCTTCAGCATTCTTCTCTAGCACCACATCTCAAAGGCTTTTATTCTCTTCTTGTCCAAACTAGTTACCGTCCATGTTTCATTTCCATACATGGCTACACTCCATACAAATACTCTCAGAAACGACTTCCTGACACTTAAATCTATACTCGATGTTAACAAATTTCTCTTCTTCAGAAGCGCATTCCTTGCCATTGCCACTCTACATTTTATATCCTCTCTACTTCGACCATGATCAGTTATTTTGTACCCAAATAGCAAAACTCCTTCACTACTTTAAGTGTCTTATATCCTAATCTAATTCCCTCAGCATCACCCGACTTAATTCGACTACATTCCATAATCCTCGTTTTGCTTTTGTTGATGTTAATCTTATACCCTCCTTTCAAGACACTGTCCATTCCGTTCAACTGTTCTTCCAAGACTTTTGCTGTCTCTGACAGAATTACAATGTCATCGGCAAACCTCAAAGTTTTTATTTCTTCTCCATGGATTTTAATACCTACTCCGAATTTTTCTTTTGTTTCCTTTACTGCTTGCTCAATATACAGATTGAATACCATCGGGGAGAGGCTACAACCCTGTCTCACTCCCTTCTCAATCACTGCTTCCCTTTCATGTCCCTCGACTCTTATAACTGCCATCTGGTTTCTGTACAAATTGTAAATAGCCTCTCTCTCCCTGTATTTTACCCCTGCCACCTTCAGAATTTGAAAGAGATTATTCCAGTCAACATTGTCAAAAGCTTTCTCCAAGTCTACAAATTCTAGAAATGTAGGTTTGTCTTTCCTTAATCTTTCTTCTAAGATAAGTCGTAAGGTCAGTATTGCCCCACGTGTTCCCATATTTCTACGGAATCCAAACTGATCTTCCCCGAGGTCAGCTTCTACCAGTTTTTCCATTCGTCTGTACAGAATTCGTGTTAGTATTTTCCAGCCGTGACTTATTAAACTGACAGTTCGGTAATTTTCACATCTGTCGACGCCTGCTTTCTTTGGGATTGGAATGATTATATTCTTCTTGAAGTATGAGGGTATTTCGCCTGTCTCATACATTTTGCTCACCAGATGGTAGAGTTTAGTCAGGACTGGCTCTCCCAAGGCCGTCAGTCGTTCTAATGGAATGTTGTCTACTCCCTGGGCCTTGTTTCGACTTAGGTCTTTCAGTGCTATATCAAATTCTTCACGCAGTATCATATCTCCCATTTCATCTTCATCTACATCCTCTTCCATTTCCTTAATATTATCCTCAAGAACATCGCCCTTGTATAGTCCCTCTATATACTCCTTCCACCTTTCTGCTTTCCCTTCTTTGCTTTGAACTGGGTTTCCATCTGAGCCCTTGATATTCATGCAAGTGGTTCTCTTTTCTCCAAAGGTTTCTTTAATTTTCCTGTAGGCATTATCTATCTTACCCCTAGTAAGATAAGCCTCTACATCCTTACATTCGTCCTCTAGCCATGCCTGCTTAGCCATTTTGCACTTCCTGTCGATCTCATTTTTGAGACGTTTGTATTCCTTTTTGCCTGTTTCATTCACTGCATTTTTATATTTTCTCTTTTCATGAACTAAATTCAGTATTTCTTCTGTCACCCAAGGATTTTTACTAGCCCTTATCTTTTTACCTACTTGATCCTCTGCTGCCTTCACCACTTCATCCCTCAAAGCTATCCATTCTTCTTCTACTGTATTTCTTTCCCCCATTCTTGTCAATTGTTCCTTTACGCTCTTCCTAAAACTCTCTACAACCTCTGGTTCTTTCAGTTTATCCAGGTCCCATCTCCTCAAATTCCCACCTTCTTGCAGTTTCTTCAGTTTTAATCTAGAGTTCATAACCAATTGATTGTGGTCAGAGTCCACATCTGCCCCTGGAAATGTCTTACAATTTAAAACCTGGTTCCTAAATCTCTGTCATACCATTATATAATCTATCTGATATCCTCTAGTATCTCCAGGGTTCTTCCGTGTATACATGATCCTTGAACCAAGTGTTTGCTATGATTAAGTTATGCTCTGCGCAAATTTCTACCAGGCGGCTTCCTCTTTCATTTCTTAGCCCCAATCCATATTCACCTACTATGTTTCCTCCTCTCCCTTTTCCTACTATCGAATTCCAATCACCCATGACTATTAAATTTTCGTCTTCCTTGGGTATAAAATCACGAAATTCCGCATAAGACAGCAATCATTTTCATGTTCTAAACAGACAAATCATAAGTTCTAGTAGTTGTATTACTTTGAAATTAATAATTGGGTTTTGAACAGTGGAAGACCGTTAAATCCTACTCTTTTGAAACTATGATTCTGGTAGCAGAAATTACTATAATTCTAACTGAAAGGAAAACATGTTGACACCGAGTCCTTAGTAATTAATACAGCAATGAAAAAGACTAAGCGTTGTTAGAAGGAATTTTCTCGCACTTCATATGGGTGAAAATTTATCTTCAATATCTCCGGAAATATTTGAGGTGAACGGCTTAAGTGAATCACCCTGTATTTAAAAATGGCAATAGCAAGATAACTGACGATGGAAGGAGACTGGTAGTTGCGAATGAATCGTTTCTGAAAAAGAGAGATTTACTAACACCTAGTAAAAATGCATTAGTGTGAAATTATTTGTCTGAGGTATTGGTTTGTATGGGAATGAAACGTGGGCGATGAAAGGCTCAGAGAAGAAGAGAACAGAAACTTTTGAAATATCGTGTTGTAGAATAGTGCTGAAGATTGGGTGCCTAGATTTAGAAACTAATTGATTTATTTATTTACACGTACAGTTCCGTAGGACCAAATTGGGGAGCAGATCTTCAAGGTCATGAAAGGGGTTAGTACATGAAATTAAATCATAAAAGTAATAGCAGATAAAAATAAAATGTTCATCAACCCGAACAAAGTCAATCCATAAGTTTAAATAAACGCAATCAACAATAAATCAAGAATCAGCTTACTTATTCAAGGAACTCCTAGATAGAATAGAAAGAGAGACCCATGAGGAAACTCTTCAGTTTCGATTTGAAAGCCCGTGGATTACTGTTAATATTTTTGAATTAGAGTGGTAGCTTATTGAAAAAGGATGGAGCAGTATACTGCACACCTTTCTGAACCAGAGTTAAGGAAGACCGATCCAAATGCAGGTTTTATTTCTGACGAGTATTAACTGAGTAAAAGTTGCTTATTCTTGGGAATAAGCTAATATTGTTAACAAGAAATGACAGTAAGGAATATATATACTGCGAGGCCAATGTCAAAATACCGAGACTCGTGAACAGCGGTCGACAAGAGTTCGTGAACTTACACCATCTATTGCCCGAACCGCGCGTTTCTGAGCCAAAAATATCTTTTAGAATAGGAAGCGTTACCCAAAAATATAATACCATACGACATAAGTGAATCAAAACAAGCTAAATAGACTAATTTCCGCGTCGAACGATCACTCACTTCAGATACCGTTCGAATAGAAAATGGTAGCATTAAGTCTTTGAACAAGATTCTGAATGTGGGTTTTCTATGATAGTTTACCATCTATCTGAACACCTAGATATTTGAACTGTTCAGTTTCACTAATCATAAATTATTCTGTGAAATTAAAACGTCAGGATTTGTTGAATTGTGTGTTAGAAACTGTAAAAACTGAGTCTTAATGTGATTCAGCGTTAGTTCGTTTTCTACAAGCCATTAACTTAGGTCATGAACTATACTATTTGAACCTGAGACAATGTTGCACACAACATCCTTTACTACCAAGCTACTGTCATCAGCAGACAAAAATATTTTAGAGTTACCCATAATACTAAAAGACATATTACTTACATACCTAAGGAATAGGAGTGGCCCCAACACTGATCCCTGGGGTACCACCCCCCCCCCCCCCCCACTTGACTGTACCACCGCTTGACTGTACCCCTCTCAGACTCCACATCACAGCCATTCTCACATTGTGAATAATGACCTTTTGATGTCTGTTGCTAAAGTAAGAGGTGAAACGGTTGTGAGATACTCCCCGTATTCTGTAATGGTCCAACTTCAGGAGCAATATTTTATGATCAACACAATAAAAATCCGTTGTTAAATCAAAAAATGTGCCTAGCTTTCGAAACACTTTGTTTAACCCATCCAGTACGTTACAAAGAAAAGACAATATAACATTTTCAGTTGTTAAGCGACTTCTAAAACCGAACAGTACATTTTATAGCAAATAGTGTGGTATGAAATGATCAATTATCCTAACATACACAGGCTTTTCAATAACTTTAGCAAACACTGATGGCATAGAAATATGTCTAAAATTGTCTACATTATCACTTTCTCCCTTTTTATAAAGCGGCTTTACTACTGAGTACTTTAATCGTTCAGAAAACTGATCACTCCTGAAGGAAAAATCACAAATATGGCTAAACACAGGGTTAACATGTGTAGCACAGTACTTTAATATTCTGATAGACACTCCACCAAAACCATGAGAGTCCTTAGTCTTCAGTGATTTAATTATTGACTCAATCTCCCCATTGTCTGTAACACAGAGGAGTATTTCAGACATCAATCTCTGAAAGATATTCGCCAGCAAAGTTATATGATTCCCTGTAGAAACTAAATTTTTACTTAATTCACCAGTAATCCTCAGAAAATGATTGTTAAATACTATATATATATCTGACTTATCAGTAAAAGAAATATTTTTACTACGAAGTGACTTTATATCGCCGACCTAGTGCTGCTTACCAGACTTCCTTCACAGCTGACCGTATGGTTTCAATTTTATCCTTTGAATTAGCTAATATATTGTACATAAGCAAAAAGAAAGTAAATTTATGACAAAACTGAAGAGCGGCTCAGCCCTGAGGCATCAGAAAAATAGGTAATTTAATAATAGGCTAGAGAAGAGATGGTAAATATTGTAGAGAAAAGGCTAACATATCACCGTAGCGAGCAAGATGAGCTCTATGTAAATTACAGTAACTAGATTATATTAGATTAAATGTACTTTTCGTTCCAATTGATCCATAGTGAGGAGATCCTCCAAGATGCAGAACTAAAAAGAGTTACGCAGTATAGGTGAGCGCACAGAACTACAACAAACCATTTTCGGCCTTTAAACAGCAAAAACCTTAAAAAATATCAAAAGTATGATGCCAGTACGATCATAAATGTCGTAACCACATTCTTCTGCACTACGTCGTATGCAGCAGTCTAACTGTGAATGAAAAGTGAACCTCTTGTGCGTGGGACAGCACCGTGTTTTGCTCTGCCCCTCAGTAATTTTTGAGGTATTTCAGAGTGTGCAGGTAGAACCAGGAGTGGAGGAAGCTACCACACAAGACTGGTCGATGTCTGTAAACAGCTGCGGCTGACCGCTACTGAATTACGAGCGGTCCTCTGCTGCAGAACTCATTGATCTGCGGTCATACGAACCTCAGCTTAGCGGATTGAGTTAGAGTAGAGAAAGCACGAGAGGTGAAAGCTGTTTCTGCAGTACCTTATCGACAGAGGCGAGGAAGAATACCCTTATGTATCTTGCAATAGTGATAACGGGAGCTCTTAATTAGCGTGGCGCGTCTGTACATCACTATTTCTCATAATTTTAATTTAATTTTAGCTAATATGAATCCTTTCTTTTCCCAAAATTTCTTCCTCTTCTCCCTTTCTTCCTCGTTCTGCTGTATAAGTCTTATTACTTGTAGCTCTAGTACTTTGTATTGTGAACATACACCAAGAAGCGAATTCTTTCACCACGTCTGGAGCCGTTCATTCTGATGTGACCGTATAAATTCAAATGTCTCATTCTGCATCAGAGATTATCTGTAGATACATTTGTATATCTTATCTAATGTAAGGTATGGGGACCTCTCTAGTAAAACAGTTGGCTTCTGGACTCCTCTCAATAGAGTATACTATCTAGCTAAAGAAACAAGTAAATAACGCGACTCGCTGGTCGTGACCGATTTGCTCTTAAATTCTGTTACTTCATTCAGCAGACTATTTCATCCTGGATCCTATTTTTCACAAGAATTCTTTACGTTGATTTCATTCATTGATAATAATGGACACAAGGCCATTTGCAATCAGTGTCAGGCAAAATACTTTGGCCGGCCGTAGTGGCCGAGCGGTTCTAGGCGCTACAGTCGCAGGTTCGCATCCTGCCTCGGGCATGGAGGTGTTTGATGTCCTTAGGGTAGTTAGGTTTAAGTAGTTCTAGGTTATAGAGGACTGATGACCTCAGCAGTTAAGTCCCATAGTGGTCAGAGCCTTTTATGCCAAAATACTTTTGCCAAACAGGAAGGAAACAGAAAACCCGTTTCCAAGCATACTTTGATTGCATCAGAATAGACACAGCTGATAAACCTCCTATAGCAACCCGTATCCTAGAAACAGGCCATTCAAGTGTGCTGACATTGGAAATATTGGAACATGAATATCATGGAAGAATTAGAAAGACACTACCGTAAAGAACTGCAGCACCCAAAAATGTTAATAGAGAGAATGAAACTTCGGGAATATATTACTCTAGGTAACATATTTAAGAGATCAACATTATAAGATCACAGGTTAATGTAAGCACGAGATAAGCCATTGCAAATGTGAAATACTGGTACCTTAATAACCGATGTAACCGCCACAATGTTCAATGTAAGCACGCAGAAATGCGTGCATTGTGTTGTACAGACGCCAGATGTCAGTTTGTGGGATAAAGTTCCATGCCTGTTGCACTTAGTCGGCCAATACAGGAAGGGTTATTGCTGGTTGTGAGTGACTCCGGAGATATTGTCCGATGACGTCCCATATGTGCTCTATTGCAGACAGAACCAGTGACGGAGCAGGCCAAGCCAATATGTCATCGATCTATAGAGCATGTTGGGTTGCAACAGCGACATGTGGGCGGGCGTTATACTGTTGGAAAACACTCTCTGAAATGCTGTTCATGAATGGCTGCACAACAGACCGAATCACCCGACTGACGTACAAATTTGCAGTCAGGGTGTGGGATAGCCACGAGAGTACTCTTATCATACGAAACCGCACCCTGGACCATAGCCCAGATGTAAGTCCACTGTGTTGCACGCAGACAGGTCTGTTGCAGGCCTACAACTGTCATCTTTTTAACCAACACACGACCATCACTGGGAACTTTCTTCACGAAAAAACAAGCCACCTCCACCATGCACTCCGGTGAGCTCTCTCTTGTTATCTCTGAAGTCTCAAGTGGCAGTGATTTGGGGTCAGTGGAATGCACGCTCCAGGGTGTTTGGCGACGAGCTGATCTTGAAGCTACCGATTTATAACAGTTTGTTCTGTCACTGAGGTGCCAACTGCTGCTACAGATGCAGTACGATGCGCCAGAGCTATGCGCCGAATACGATGGTATTCCCTCTCGGTAGTGCCATGTGACCGTCCGCAGCCAGGTCGTATTGCGACCGTACATTCTCCTGGCCATCGCAGACAACAATCATGTAGAGTGACTACGTTCCTGGCAACTCTTTCCACAGTCTCGTGGAACATCCAGTTTCTCGTAGGTCTATTGCACTAACTCGTTCAAACTCAGTGAGGTGTCGATAATGGTGTCTTTTTCACCTTAAAGTAATTCTTGACTAACATCAACTCACCACGCCACATCTCAAAGGTAACTGACGTTCGCAACTGTTAATGTTGATGTCTGGGGAGTTTGGTGTCCAGCAGAAGTGTTTAAGAAGAGTTTTCCAGGAGCCACTGTGTAGCAATTCTGGAGGTGAGGGGTGTCGCATTGTCCTGCTGGAATTGGCTACGTCCGTCGGAATGCACAATGGACATGAATGGATGCAGGTGATAAGATGCTTACGAACGTGTCACCTGTCAGAGTCGTGTCTAGACGTATCAGGAGTCCTGCATCATTCCAACTGCACACGACCCACACCATTTCAGAGCATCCACCAGATTGAACAGTCCCCTGATGACATGCAGGATCCATGGATTCATGAGGTTGTCTTCATACCCGCACACGTCCATCCGCTCTATACAATTTGAAACAAGGCTCGTCCGACTAGGCAACATGTTTCCATCAATCAACAGTCCAACGTCGGTGTTGGAGGGGCCCAGAGAGGCGAAAATCTTTGTGTCGTGCACTCATCAAGAGTACACGAATGCGCCTTCGGCTCTGAAAGCCCATGTCGATGATGTTTTATTGAATGGTTCGCACTCTGATACCTGTTGATGACCCAACGTTGAAACCTACAGCAATCTGCAGCATGGTTGTACTTCTGTCACGTTGAATGATTCTCTTCAGTCGTCGTTGGTCCCGCTCTTGCAGGATCTTCTTCCGGCCACAGCGATGGCGGAGATTTGATGTTTAATCGGATTCCAGATATTCACGGTACACTCGTGAAATGGTCGTACGGGAAAATTCCCACTTCAGTGCTGCCTCGGAGATGCTGTGTCCCAACGCTCGTCCGCCGATTATGACACCAAGTTCAAACTGACTTCAATCTTGATAACCTGCCAGTGTAACAGCAGTAAGCGCCTAACACTTGTGTTATATCGGCATTGCCAATCGCAGCGCCGTATGCTGCCTATATATCTCTGGATTTCAATACACATGCCTGTACCAGTTCCTTTGGCGCTTCAGTATATAATCATCTACTACTATTATATTGGAAGTGATGTATACCGTTGTATACAGGTTGAAGCAAATAAGATAGGTTACCCCAAATATGTCCAGAGTGAAAAAGATATCGACGTATGGCTTTTACCAAGATATAGCGCGTAATATGTTGAGTTTACTGACGTTAGCAATTAATGTTTATCTTTTATACTCGCATCGATTACAGTCCCCGAATTAGAATATATCTAATTTCCTGAATTAGCTATATACTTTTTTCTGTAGCGTTTGAAAGGAACTTCTAGCAGAACTTCAACAATACAACTTGGGGACCTGATCGATTAATGTTGTTGTTGTTGTTGTCTTCAGTCCTGAGACTGGTTTGATGCAGCTCTCCATGCTACTCTATCCTGTGCAAGCTGCTTCATCTCCCAGTACCTACTGCAACCTACATCCTTCTGAATCTGCTTAGTGTACTCATCTCTCGGTCTCCCTCTACGATTTTTACTCTCCACGCTGCCCTCCAATGCTAAGTTTGTGATCCCTTGATGCCTCAAAACATGTCCTACCAACCGATCCCTTCTTCTAGTCAAGTTGTGCCACAAACTTCTCTTCTCCCCAATCCTATTCAATACCTCCTCATTAGTTACGTGATCTATCCACCTTATCTTCAGTATTCTTCTGTAGCACCACATTTGATCGATTAATATCAAAACAAAATCGTCGCAAAGCACTGTCCCGCCGTGAGGAGAAGAGGTTCCACAAACATCTGCCCTGTGTACCAAATGTAAATAAACACGTAGCTCGGTGTAGTTCTTGTGTTTTCCTGTGCGCCTTAATGCCATCAGTCTGTCTTCTGCGATTGTAGCAATTAGATAACTTGCTCGTAACGCTAGTGAGATATTCATAATGTATACGACGCTCGAAAATGTGAATGTCGTTCATGGCAAATATCACCAAATTATTAGAACAGTGGTGCAGTTATGTGGTGAAGAGTACTGTATCATGCAAAGCATACAAGATCAATCTCTGCAAACATTATAAGCAAAGTTCTAGGAGATACGAGTTTGGAGGTTAAAATACGCCATACAAAACAGAAGAGCAACTGATGAAAGATATTAAACCAACATTCTAGGTGGAGTAACAGACAATGCAAACGTCACTAACAAATATATCGGAAGTTCGAGAGGCAGCAACCAAACAAGCGTTCCACGAACACTACATTCCATCGCATTTCATCCTCTTCACATTTCGCTGCATCTACAGCTTCATGACAATGACTTCCAAATTTGGTTATAGTTCCCAAATGTTATGTACGAAACGTGCAAAGTGACGCGGCGTATCCATGAATATTTTTTTAAAGGAAGGAGCATAGTTTACAAACCATTGGCCAGTCAATCTTTCCAATATGCACTAATCGTCAGTTGAAAATCCACGCCGACTCAAAGAAGTAGATGAAAACGACGCTCTTGGTATATCAATGTTTAGTGCGTATTTTCCAAGACCCGCATCATTGGTCCATGTTTTATTGTTGGAAATCTACTATAGATACAGTGAAGTACCTCGAGTTCCTACGATATGCTGCTGCCGCAGTTATTGGAAGACATCCCAGTCAGTGTGGTACCATGGCGACGGATTATCCTCCCATTCCGCACATGTATGACAGACAATCATAAGACAACATTTGGAGAGCGTTGGAGAGATCGTTCAGGAAGCGCATGTTGGTTTGCACACTCATGAAACTTAACAAAAAATGGCTCTGAGCACTATGGGACTTAACATCTGTGGTCATCAGTCACCTATAACTTAGAACTACTGAAACCTAGCTAACCTAAGAACATCACACACAGCCATGCCCGAGGCAGGATTCGAACCTGCGACCGTAGCAGTCGCGCGGTGAAACTTAACACTTCTGAAATCTGGTTTCGCAGGACAGAGCGGATCAGGTTGTGGAGAGGGGCCAAGGTCAATTACTGTTAGTTATACCAGAACACAAACAGCTTTATTCCTCAAAACAGTGCCCAGTTCAAAAATGGTTCAAATGGCTCTGAGCACTATGGGACTCAACTGCTGTGGTCATTAGTCCCCTAGAACTTAGAACTACCTAAACCTAACTAACATAAGGAGATCACACACATCCAAGCCCGAGGCAGGATTCGAACCTGCGACCGTAGCAGTCGCACGGTTCCCGACTGCGTGCGTAGAACCGCGAGACCACCGCGGCCGGCAACAGTGCCCAGTTTTCTCTTTAAAACAACAAGGATCAATTCACAGCTGAGGGCCCAAGTAACTTCTCAATAATAAAGTTTACATAATTCTTTTTAAAACACCAGGATTTAGAGAAACGGCTGAAGGCCTTACTTACATAAAATTACAATATCTTCTCGGCTAAAGGCCAAAATAATATTTCAGATCAGCAAATGAAATTCTTAAAAGGCAAGCATTGACAATGTACAACAGAAAACTTGAAATATCATGACAGCTGAAGACCAAAACAATTACTGAAGAAAAGACAAACCTTAAGATCAGCATTTACACAGAATGGCTGAAGGCCATTTTAAGGTTCCAAGAAAATTAAAGAGAAACCTTACAGACAGGAATCTGAAAGCCACAGATTTTAAAACAAACGCGGCTGAAGGCCTAAATACAGAGCAACAAGAATTGTAAATAAAACACTGCTGAAGGCCTAATCTTAAAACAGTTGTCATGAAGTTCGGCTGAAGGCCATATACTAAACATAAAACAGACAATATTAATACACGGCTGAAGGCCTGGCACAATACCTGCGACCAAACAAAATGACAGTCACAAACAATAGACTGTGGTGCTCGGAAGTGTTCCAAGGGTTGGCCTGGGGAGGAAACTCCAAGCACAGTTTAGGTGAGACAGACCTAGCCAAGAGTAACACTAAACAATCGGGTGGCAACACGACTTAAGTACGGCTGAAGAACCAACCAACAGCCTAATCAATTCCCTTCCACCCGACACACTCGCTTCTCGTTTTCAACCAAGCGACTGACTTCTCCGGTACGCAGACATCATTGATCTGCACACTGGAAATTACACGGTTCCACGTAAACACACTTGCACAAGAATTCGAACAATCGTAAAAGCAATCACTAAGGAACAAGCGGTCGGCGAACAAACACACGTCATGCGACGAGACGACCGACCGAACGACCAATCCAGATCCTTCCCACTGAAGTTACGTGTGCTGGCATCGGTGGGGCGAGTCTTGGTTGTCCGAAGCTGACTGCAGCTCCAACCTGACTCAAGTCAATGTCCGTTCGGAATCCGGAGACAAGGCGACACGGGCACACTGGCACGGACGCAACCATGCAGAGGTAACTCTTGCCCATTGGCCACATCTATGCACAGGAAAGGAATCGACCCACGTCCGGCAAGATGACCAACTGGCGAGGTCAAGAAACGGTCAAAAGACAAAATACTTGTCGCCCGGTGAGACTACCAACCGAACAACCAACCAACGGTCGTCCCGCTCCAATCTCCTTCCGTCGACAGTTCATGTGTGTCGCCAGCAGTAGGCGAGCACTGGCTGTCCGCACCTCACTGGCGCTCCGTCCTCGACTTCACTGCTGCTGCTGCGTCCCGACTGAACTCCCAACTGGCCCTCCAGACACACGACGAACCGGAAATACTAGCGGTCGCTCCAGAGACAGTACGACGGTGCACTTATCGATAAGCGCTGCTTCTCACCGGCAAGCAAACCAGCAACCCAGAGACGCCAGTAAATCTAATTACAAGAAAAACGAAGCGACAAAACCTTAAAAGCAAGATGACGAGCAATAAACGGCCAGAGCGCTAGCCGCGCACGGCTCAACTTCTGAACTTTTATGTGTGGTTAGGAAACACCGACTCCCGAAGGCTGAAATGTCTTATAACACAGGCACTTGCTGCCGTTAACTTCAGATGAAATTCAGGGTGGCGTGTCGCTTTTCCAGAATCACTTCACAGCTCAAGGTCAATATTCTGAGCACTTGGTACGACATCCGTGGTAATAGACACAAGAACCATACCTGAGTTAATTGTTTGCTTACTTTTGATACAACAGCATAGACGTTTGTGGAACCTCCTTTTCCTGACGGCGGGACAGTGGTTTGCGGCGCTGTTATCTGGATACTATTTGATCAAGGCCCGTAAAAGTTATGTCGTATAAGTCTTCTGAGAAGCTTCTTTCAGATGCCACAGAGAAAAGTATATAGTCGGAATCGGTGCCGTAATTCGGTGACTATAAACGATAAAAATTACTTGGAACATCAGGAAATTCGTCATGTTGTTTGCTGTAACTTGGTGACAACGGCACCTACATATATCATGCTGGATGTATTTGGGGTAGCCTGTCTTAGCTGTTTTTTTCCTGTATATTAGCACTTAAATAAGAACACTAAGCAAAATACAAAGCGTGCTATTTCATTACTGTATGGTACGTCACCCAAGTGGAAAGTAAGTGAAAGCATCTCTTACAGTTTTAATAAACGACATCGTTTATACAAAGCTGTTATTTTAAATGATTAATTTATGATGCACAACTAACTAGTTTAGAGCGTAGACTCATACGCAATAGCATCTACAGGCACAATAACAAACCAAAATTAAATGGAAGCCAAAAGATTTACAACTGGATAGTATGTAGCGTTTCCTCAAAAACAAAATGGTGTGACAGGTTTCAGGAATTACTGGAACCAACGCCGTTATTTCTTCAATTTTTATTTATTCATAACCGGTTTCGAATCGCCTGGTAATTCACCCTCAGATGACACAATTTACTTTTGGGGTATTGGGGGGTCGTGCATGTCTTTATTCTTGTTGCAAGCACTGCTATGGAAAACATAATGTATGCTTTCCAGTATCGTTAAATATCAATACCACCACGATACTCCAAATTAAATTGTATCATCTGATGATGAATCGCCAGGGGATTCGAAACCGGTCATGAATAAATAAAAATTGAAGAAAAAACGGTGATTGGTTGCAGTAATTCTTGAAACCTTTAACAAAAAAAAAAAAAAAAAAAAAAAACAGTCGCACTGTTACATATCCAGATTGGATAAAATTAAAAAAAAGTGTGAATCCGGTATCCTCCTAAGCAGAACAAAATAGAAGTAACGTGCCATACAAAGTCGTAAATAATAACATTGTCTATGTAGGCGACATAAAATGTATAATACGGATGGAGCAATAGTACGCCGATAGAAGCAGTCATAATATGCAGTTTAAAAAAGTACCTATAACCACAAGCAACTGGAAGATCTGAAAATTGATAGCAACAAATCAAATGGTTCAAATGGCTCTGAGCACTATGGGACTTTTAATGTTAGTAATTTTCGACTCACGAACATTCATATACGCTCAATAGTAAACGCCTGATGGCCTAAAGTTATCGAACAATTGTAAAGTAAAAGAAATGAACCATAGCATAGCAGCGACAGAATCTATTATTCTTTATCTTTGCCGTTCTTGCGCAGTGCCTGTAAATCTCTATGTACGTGTATCGATTAATAATATAAAAAAGGAATTCTGTTATTTCAAGACAAATGAGGCATTGGGCGCCTCACCTTTTCCTGTTTGTATTCCATGAAAGGCGGACGTGGACTTGCTGCGTTCCGCATCGGTATTTTATATTTTATGTGAAAATATTCAATAAATGTTCTAATTGTTATTTTTCCAATCAGAAAACATGTAGTTTCTTGTAACTGATTACGAACAGACAGCATCAAGAGGACATTTTGACTGTTATGTATAAAGTATTTATCCACAATGATCATCTATTGTAATTCAATATGAAAAGGTACGTAGCATTAAAAAAACGTATGTTAAAGATAAGTGTGCTTATTTTAGTAAATTAACCTTGATGATTTCCATCTCCTCATTTACTTGAATATAATTATGTTGTGTTAGCTCATCACCATAAAACACGATCACGCTGATGGGCCGAACGCAGCATGAGGCAGGAGGAACATTATCGTTTTCCTATTATTTTTGAACCACCTCTTTTTTAAATTGTGTATTGTTGCATTTCTTTTAAAGTCTATTCTGGTCCCTTAGTGTTGTTCCGGGTATGACTACATCGAGACTATAAAAATGCACAAAAATGATAATGTTACTTCCGAACGATCTCAAATATATCAACATGCAGCTCTTATTCATGTATTTAATGCTCAACGTATGTTATCAATCCCTGATTCTGTTGCCAAGTGACCCACCAAAATAGTCACTTTATCGACATTTTTCAAAATAAATAAATATATAAATAAATAATAATAATAATAATAAATAAATAATAAATAATAATAAATAAATAAATAATAATAATAATAATAATAATAATAACGCAGACAGGTCTGTTGCAGGCCTACAACTGTCATCTTTTTAACCAACACACGACCATCACTGGGAACTTTCTTCACGAAAAAACAAGCCACCTCCACCATGCACTCCGGTGAGCTCTCTCTTGATATCTCTGAAGTCTCAAGTGGCAGTGATTTGGGGTCAGTGGAATGCACGCTCCAGGGTGTTTGGCGACGAGCTGATCTTGAAGCTACCGATTTATAACAGTTTGTTCTTTCACTGAGGTGCCAACTGCTGCTACAGATGCAGTACGATGCGCCAGAGCTATGCGCCGAATACGATGGTATTCCCTCTCGGTAGTGCCATGTGACCGTCCGCAACCAGGTCGTCTTCCGACCGTACATTCTCCTGGCCATCGCAGACAACAATCATGTAGAGTGACTACGATCCTGGCAACTCTTTCCACAGTCTCGTGGAACATCCAGCTTCTCGTAGGTCTATTGCACTAACTCGTTCAAACTCAGTGAGGTGTCGATAATGGCTTCTTTTTCACCTTAAAGTAATTCTTGACTAACATCAACTCACCACGCCACATCTCAAAGGTAACTGACGTTCGCAACTGTTAATGTTGATGTCTGGGGAGTTTGGTGTCCAGCAGAAGTGTTTAAGAAGGGTTTTCCAGGAACCACTGTGTAGCAATTCTGGAGGTGAGGGGTGTCGCTTTGTCCTGCTGGAATTGGCTACGTCCGTCGGAATGCACAATGGACATGAATGGATGCAGGTGATAAGATGCTTATGAACGTGTCACCTGTCAGAGTCGTGTCTAGACGTATCAGGAGACCTGCATCATTCCAACTGCACACGACCCACACCATTTCAGAGCATCCACCAGGTTGAACAGTCCCCTGATGACATGCAGGATCCATGGATTCATGAGGTTGTCTTCATACCCGCACACGTCCATCCGCTCTATACAATTTGAAACAAGGCTCGTCCTACTAGGCAACATGTTTCCATCAATCAACAGTCCAACGTCGGTGTTGGAGGGGCCCAGAGAGGCGAAAATGTTTGTGTCGTGCACTCATCAAGAGTACACGAATGCGCCTTCGGCTCTGAAAGCCCATGTCGATGATGTTTTATTGAATGGTTCGCACTCTGATACCTGTTGATGATCCAACGTTGAAACCTACAGCAATCTGCAGCATGGTTGTACTTCTGTCACGTTGAATGATTCTCTTCAGTCGTCGTTGGTCCCGCTCTCGCAGGATCTTCTTCCGGCCACAGCGATGGCGGAGATTTGATGTTTAATCGCATTCCTGATATTCACGGTATACTCGTGAAATGGTCGTACGGGAAAATTCCCACTTCAGTGCTGCCTCGGAGATGCTGTGTCCCAACGCTCGTCCGCCGATTATGACACCAAGTTCAAACTGACTTCAATCTTGATAACCTGCCAGTGTAACAGCAGTAAGGGCCTAACACTTGTGTTATATCGGCATTGCCAATCGCAGCGCCGTATGCTGCCTATATATCTCTGGATTTCAATACACATGCCTGTACCAGTTCCTTTGGCGCTTCAGTATATAATCATCTACTACTATTATATTGGAAGTGATGTATACCGTTGTATACAGGTTGAAGCAAATAAGACAGGTTACCCCAAGTATGTCCAGAGTGAAAAAGATATCGACGTATGGCTTTTACCAAGATATAGCGCGTAATATGTTGAGTTTACTGACGTTAGGAATTAATGTTTATCTTTTATACTCGCATCGATTACAGTCCCCGAATTAGAATATATCTAATTTCCTGAATTAGCTATATACTTTTTTCTGTAGCGTTTGAAAGGAACTTCTAGCAGAACTTCAACAATACAACTTGGGGACCTGATCGATTAATATCAAAACAAAATCGTCCCAAAGCACTGTCCCGCCGTGAGGAGAAGAGGTTCCACAAACATCTGCCCTGTGTACCAAATGTAAATAAACACGTAGCTCGGTGTTGTTCTTGTTTTCCTGTGCGCCTTAATGCCACCAGTCTGTCTTCTGCGATTGTAGCAATTAGATAACTTGCTCGTAACGTTACTGAGATATTCATAATGTATACGACATTCGAAAATGTGAATATCGTTCAAGGCAAATATCACCAAACTATTAGAACAGTGGTGCAGTTGTGTGGTGAAGAGTACTGTATCATGCAAAGCATACAAGATCAATCTCTGCAAACATTATAAACAAAGTTCTAGGAGCTGCGAGTTTGGAGGTTAAAATACGCCATAGGAAAAAGAAGAGCAACTGATGAAAGATATTAAACCAACATTGTAGGAGGAGTAACAGACAATGCAAACGTCACTAACAGATATATCGGAAATTCGAGAGGCAGCAACCAAACAAGCGTTCTACGAACACTACGTTCCATCGCATTTCATCCTCTTCACATTTCGCTGCATCTACAGCTTCATGACAATGACTTCCAAATTTGGTTATAGTTCCCAAATGTTATGTACGAGACGTGCAAAGTGACGCGGCGTATCCATGAATATTTTTTTAAAGGAAGGAGCATAGTTTACAAACCATTGGACAGTCAATCTTTGCAATATGCACTAATCGTCAGTTGAAAATCCACGCCGACTCAAAGAAGTAGATGAAAACAACGCTCTTGGTCTATCAATGTTTAGTGCGTATTTTCCAAGACCCGCATCATTGGTCCATGTTTTATTGTTGGAAATCTACTATAGATACAGTGAAGTACCTCGAAATCCTACGGTATGCTACTGCCGCAGTTATTGGAAGACATCCCAGTCAGTGTGGTACCATGGCGACGGATTATCCTCCCATTCCGCACATGTATGACAGACCATCTTAAGACAACATTTGGAGAGCGTTGGAGAGATCGTTCAGGAAACGCATGTTGGTCTGCACACTCATGAAACTTAACAAAAAATGGCTCTGAGCACTATGGGACTTAACATCTGTGGTCATCACTCACCTAGAACTTAGAACTACTTAAACCTAACTAACCTAAGAACATCAGACACAGCCATGCCCGAGGCAGGATTCGAACCTGCGACCGTAGCAGTCGCGCGGTGAAACTTAACACTTCTGAAATGAGGTTTCGCAGGACAGAGCGGATCAGGTTGTGGAAGGGACCAAGGTCAATTACTGTTAGTTATACCAGAACACACACAGCTTTATTCCTCAAAACAGTGCCCAGTTCAAAAATGGTTCAAATGGCTCTGAGCACTATGGGACTCAACTGCTGTGGTCATTAGTCCCCTAGAACTTAGAACTACTTAAACCTCACTAACCTAAGGACATCACACACATCCATGCCCGAGGCAGGATTCGAACCTGCGACCGTAGCAGTCGCACGGTTCCCGACTGTGTGCGTAGAACCGCGAGACCACCGCGGCCGGCAACAGTGCCCAGTTTTCTCTTTAAAACAACAAGGATCAATTCACAGCTGAGGGTCCAAGTAACTTCTCAATAATAAAGTTTACATAATTATTTTTAAAACACCAGGATTTAGAGAAACGGCTGAAGGCCTTACTTAAGTAAAATTACAATATCTTCTCGGATAAAGGCCAAAATAATATTTCAGATCAGCAAATGAAATTCCTAAAAGGCAAGCATTGACAATGTACAACAGAAAACTTGAAATATCATGACAGCTTACGACCAAAACAATTATTGAAGAAAAGACAAACCTTAAGATCAGCATTTACACAGAATGGCTGAAGGCCATTTTAAGGTTTCAAGAAAATTAAAGAGAAACCTTACAGACAGGAATCTGAAAGCCACAGATTTTAAAACAAACACGGCTGAAGGCCTAAATACAGAGCAACAATAATTTTAAATAAAACACGGCTGAAGGCCTAATCTTAAAACAGTTGTCATGAAGTTCGGCTGAAGGCCATATACTAAACATAAAACAGACAATATTAATACACGGCTGATGGCCTGGCACAATACCTGCGACCAAACAAAATGACAGTCACAAACAATAAACTGTGGTGCTCAGAAGTGTTCCAAGGGTTGGCTTGGGGAGGTAACTCCAAGCACAGTTTAGGTGAGACACACCTAGCCAAGAGTAACACTAAACAATCGGGTGGCAACACGACCTAAGTACGGCTGAAGAACCAACCAACAGCCTAATCAATTCCCTTCCACCCGACACACTCGCTTCTCGTTTTCAACCAAGCGACTGACTTCTCCGGTACGCAGACATCATTGATCTGCACACTGGAAATTACACGGTTCCACGTAAACACACTTGCACAAGAATTCGAACAATCGTAAAAGCAATCACTAAGGAACAAGCGGTCGGCGAACAAACACACGTCATGCGACGAGACGACCGACCGAACGACCAATCCAGATCCTTCCCACTGAAGTTACGTGTGCTGGCATCGGTGGGGCGAGTCTTGGTTGTCCGAAGCTGACTGCAGCTCCAACCTGACTCAAGTCAATGTCCGTTCGGAATCCGGAGACAAGGCGACACGGGCACACTGGCACGGACGCAACCATGCAGAGGTAACTCTTGCCCATTGGCCACATCTATGCACAGGAAAGGAATCGACCCACGTCCGGCAAGATGACCAACTGGCGAGGTCAAGAAACGGTCAAAAGACAAAATACATGTCGCCCGATGAGACGACCAATCGTACAACCAACCAACGGTCGTCCCGCTCCAATCACCTTCCGTCGACAATTCATGTGTGTCGCCAGCGGTCGGCGAGCACTGGCTGTCCGCACCTCACTGGCGCTCCGTCCTCGACTTCACTGCTGCTGCGTCCCGACTGAACTCCCAACTGGCCCTCCAGACACACGACGAACCGGAAATACTAGCGGTCGCTCCAGAGACAGTACGACGGTGCACTTATCGATAAGCGCTGCTTCTCACCGGCAAGCAAACCAGCAACCCAGAGACGCCAGTAAATCTAATTACAAGAAAAACGAAGCGACAAAACCTTAAAAGCAAGATGACGAGCAATAAACGGCCAGAGCGCTAGCCGCGCACGGCTCAACTTCTGAACTTTTATGTGTGGTTAGGAAACACCGACTCCCGAAGGCTGGAATGTCTTATAACACAGGCACTTGCTGCCGTTAACTTCAGATGAAATTCAGGGTGGCGTGTCGTTTTTCCAGAATCACTTCACAGCTCAAGGTCAATATTCTGAGCACTTGGTACGACATCCGTGGTAATAGACACAAGAACCATACCTGAGTTAATTGTTTGCTTACTTTTGATACAACAGCATAGACGTTTGTGGAACCTCCTTTTCCTGATGGCGGCACAGTTGTTTGCGGTGCTGTTATCTGGATACTATTTGATCAAGTCCCGTAAAAGTTATGTCGTATAAGTCTTGTGAGAAGCTTCTTTCAGATGCCACGGAGAAAAGTATATAGTCGGAATCGGTGCCGTAATTCGGTGACTATAAACGATAAAAATTACTTGGAACATCAGGAAATTCGTCATGTTGTTTGCTGTAACTTGGCGACAACGGCACCTACATATATCATGCTGGATGTATTTGGGGTAGCTTGTCTTAGCTTTTTTTCCTGTATATTAGCACTTAAATAAGAACAATAAGCAAATACAAAGCGTGCTATTTCATTACCGTATGGTACGTCACCCAAGTGGAAAGTAAGTGAAAGCATCTCTTACAGTTTTAATAAACGACATCGTTTATACAAAGCTGTTATTTTAAATGATTAATTTATGATGCACAACTAACTAGTTTAGAGCGTAGACTCATACGCAATAGCATCTACAGGCACAATAACAAACCAAAATTAAATGGAAGCCAAAAGCTTTATAACTGGATAGTATGTAGCATTTCCTCAAAAACAAAATAGTGTGACAGGTTTCAGGAATTACTGGAACCAACGCCGTTATTTCTTCAATTTTTATTTATTCATAACCGGTTTCGAATCGCCTGGTAATTCACCCTCAGATGACACAATTTACTTTTGGGGTATTGGGGGGTCGTGCATGTTTTTATTCTTGTTGCAAGCACTGCTATGGAGAACATAATGTATGCTTTCCAGTATCGTTAAATATCAATACCACCACGATACTCCAAATTAAATTGTATCATGTGATGATGAATCGCCAGGGGATTCGAAACCGGTCATGAATAAATAAAAATTGAAGAAAAAACGGTGATTGGTTGCTGTAATTCCTGAAACCCTTAACAAAAAAAAAAAAGTCGCACTGTTACATATCCAGATTGGATAAAATTTAAAAAAAGTGTGAATCCGGTATCCTCCTAAGCAGAACAAAATAGAAGTGACGTGCCATACAAAGTCGTAAATAATAACATTGTCTATGTAGGCGACATAAAATGTATAATACGGATGGAGCAATAGTACGCCGATAGAAGCAGTCATAATATGCAGTTTAAAAAAGTACCTATAACAACAAGCAACTGGAAGATCTGAAAATTGATAGCAACAAATCGAATGGTTCAAATGGCTCTGAGCACTATGGGACTTTTAATGTTAGTAATTTTCGACTCACGAACATTCATATACGCTCAATAGTAAACGCCTGATGGCCTAAAGTTATCGAACAATTGTAAAGTAAAAGAAATGAACCATTGCATAGCAGCGACAGAATCTATTATTCTTTATCTTTGCCGTTCTTGCGCAGTGCCTGTAAATCTCTATGTACGTGTATCGATTAATAATATAAAAAAGGAATTCTGTTATTTCAAGACAAATGAGGCATTGGGCGCCTCACCTTTTCCTGTTTGTATTCCATGAAAGGCGGACGTGGACTTGCTGCGTTCCGCATCGGTATTTTATATTTTATGTGAAAATATTCAATAAATGTTCTAATTGTTATTTTTCCAATCAGAAAACATGTAGTTTCTTGTAACTGATTACGAACAGACAGCATCAAGAGGACATTTTGACTGTTATGTATAAAGTATTTATCCACAATGATCATCTGCTACGGTCGCAGGTTCGAATCCTGCCTCGGGCATGGATGTGTGTGATGTCCTTAGGTTAGTTAGGTTTAAGTAGTTCTAAGTTCTAGGGGACTAATGACCGCAGCAGTTGAGTCCCATAGTGCTCAGAGCCATTTGAACCATTTTGAACAATGATCATCTATTGTAATTCAATATGAAAAGGTACGTAGCATTAAAAAAAACGTGTGTTAAAGATAAGTGTGCTTATTTTAGTAAATTAACCTTGATGATTTCCATCTCCTCATTTACTTGAATATAATTATGTTGTGTTAGCTCATCACCATAAAACACGATCACGCTGATGGGCCGAACGCAGCATGAGGCAGAAGGAACATTATCGTTTTCCTATTATTTTTGAACCACCTCTTTTTAAATTGTGTATTGTTGCATTTCTTTTAAAGTCTATTCTGGTCCCTTAGTGTTGTTCCGGGTATGACTACATCGAGACTATAAAAATGCACAGAAATGATAATGTTTCTTCCGAACGATCTCAAATATATCAACATGCTGCCCTTATTCATGTGTTTAATGCTCAACGTATGTTATCAATCCCTGATTCTGTTGCCAAGTGGCCCACCGAAATAGTCACTTTTTCGACATTTTTCCAAATAAATAAATATATAAATAAATAATAATAATTCTGTTTCTTTTGCTCCCACTCCCCCCCCCCCCCTCCACCCCCAAGAGCAACGCTACAGACTTAAAATCTGAGGTGACCAGTCACCTAGGACTTAGAACTACTCAAACCTAACTAACCTAAGGACATCACACACATTCATGCCCGAGGCAGGATTCGAACCTGCGACCGTAGCGGTCGCGCGGCTCCAGATTGAAGAGCCTAGAACCGCTCGGGTTAGCCACCAATGGTGTAAATTTAGATCTTAGGGTATTATCGATACACAGTTCCACAGCACATCTTTAATGTAAACTTATAACTACACGTAAGGTGAGGTGAGCTTACCACATAAACTAAACTAAAAAAAACGGGATCACACATAAAGCACTGTTACAAATTGTTTTAGATATGTTAAGATATAAAACGTAATCAGTACAAGGAGTGAAACTAATAATATTTTTAATGTACTGATTGCTTGTAGAATAGTAGCGTAGTAAATAGTGTGACGTCTTAAAACTACTAACAAGGTAATTAATAGTGCAATAAAGCAGATTCGAGGCTGCGTTGATTCTGCGACGATTTTAGTAGAGATATTTTGACTTGCGTTATCGGCTGGAGAAATCAAATTAAGCAATATAATACCAGAGACTTTCTCAAGTCTCAAACATCTATGATGTATATACACGCAAAATAAAGCAACAAATGAGAATTTCTACCACCGCCGTGTCAGACTCCTGGCATCGTGGCTTCCGTCTGCTTATATACATAGTGGATGGAAAATGCAGTATCTCCATTAATACACACATCAAAACAAAGTTTCGCGTCGCCTCGGTTCCTAGAGTTACGGAACCTGTACAGAAAATTGGAATAGAGATTAACGTAAACGTTATTTCCGCACTTTTTATAGCTCATTAACACCACGCATTGCATTTTGTACCATCATACAGCGAGGTCTACAGAGGAGGTGGTCCAGATTTCTGTACACGCCGTTACCTCTGATACCCAGTAGCACGTCCTATTGCACTGATGCATACCTGTATTCGTCGTGATATGCTATCCACAAGTTCATCAAGGTACTGTTGGTTCAATTGTCCCGCTCCTCAAACGACGATTCAGAGTAGATCCCTTGGATTGGTTACTGCGTCACGTCGTACATAAATTGCCCTCTTCAATCCATCCCAGGCATGTCTGGAGAATATGCTGGCCACTCTAGTCGAGCGATGTCATTACTAATGTTTCAAATGGCTCTGAGCACTATGGTACTTAATATCTAAGGTTATCAGTCCCCTAAAACTTAGAACTACTTAAACCTAACTAACCTAAAGATATCACGGACATCCATGCCCGAGGCAGGATTCGAACCTGCGACCGTAACGGTCGCGCGGTTCCAGACTGAAGCGCCTAGAACCGCTCGGCCACACCGGCCGGCTATGTCGTTATCCTGAAGGAAGTCATTCACAAGATGTGCACGATGGAGGACCGGACTGTCGTCCATGAAGACGAATGCCTAGCCAATATGCTGCCGATATGGTTGCACTATCGGTCGGAGGATGACATTCACGTGTGGTACAGCCGTTATGGCGCCTTCCATGCCTAGCAGCAGCGTACGTTGGCCACACATAATCCCACCCCAAAACAGCAGGGACCCTCCACCTTGCTGCACTCGCTGGACAGTGTGTCTAAGGCATTCAGCCTGACCGTGTTGCTTGCTGGTTGAAGGCATATGCGACGCTCGTTGGTGAAGATAACGTGATGTCAATCATTAGCGGTCCATTCGGCATGTTGTTGGGCTCATCCGTACCGCACTGCATGGTGTAGCGGTTGCGAAAATGGAACTCCCCATGGACATCGGGAGTGAAGTTGCGCCTCAAAATGATTCAAATGGCTCTGAGCACTATGGGACGTAACTTCTGAGGTCATCAGTCCCCTAGTACTTAGAAATACTTAAACCTAACTAACCTAAGGACAACACACACATCCATGCCCGAGGCAGGATTCGAAACTCCGACCGTAGCGGCCGCGCGGTTCCAGACTGTAGCGCCTAGAACCACTCGGCCACTCTGGCCGGCCGTTGCGCCTCATTCAGCCTAATGGGACAGTTTGAGCCGTAACACGACATTCTGTGGCTGCACGAAAAGCATTACTCATCATGTTGGCGTTGCTGTCAGGGTTCCTCCGAGCCATGATCCGTAGATAGCGGTCATCCACTGCAGTAGTAGACCGTAGACCTTGGGTGGCCTTAGTGAGGTATACCATCGACAGTTCCTGTCTGTCTGTATCTCCTCCATGTCCGAACAACATCACTTTGGTTCACTCCTAGACGCCTGGACACTTCCTTTCTTGAGAGCCTTTTTTCGCTCAAACTAACAATACGAACGCGATGGCGAGTGACGAGGGCCTCCCGTCGAGTAGACCGCTCTCCTGGTGTAAGTCTTTCGATTTGACGCCACTTCGGCGACTTGCGCATCGATGGGGATGAAATGATGATGATTAGGACAATACAACACCCAGTTCCTGAGCGGAGAAAATCTCCGACCCAGCCGGGAATCGAACACGGTCCCTTAGTATTGACAGCTTGTCGCGCTGATCACTCAGCTACCGGGGGACGATGGCGATGAAACCGCGGTGTTGACCATCTAGGCATGGTTTGAATTACAGACAACACGAGCCGTGTACCTCGTTCCTGGTGGAATGACTGGAACTGATCGGCTGTCGGCCCCCTCCGTCTAATAGCCACTGCTCATGCATGGTTGTTATCATCTTTGGGAGGGTTTAGTTCAAATGGCTCTGAGCACTATGGGACTTAACGTCTGAGGTCATCAGTCCACTAGAACTTAGAACTACTTAAACCTAACTAACCAAAGGACATCACACACGTCTATGCCCGACGCAGGATTCGAACCTGCGACCGTAGCGATCTCGCGATTCTAGACTGAAGTGCCTAGAACCGCTCGGCCACGCTGCCGGCGCGGGTTTAGTGACATCTCTGAACAGTTAAAGGGACTGTGTCTGTGATAGAGTATCCACAGTCAACGTCTATTTTCGGGATTTCTGGGGACCGGGATGATGCAAAACTTTTTTTGATGTTTGTGTTAATTTCAGACGTGCAGTAAGCTCTGGAAGCAAGTACATGGCTAACAGGATGCATATGTCATGTACGTGTAGTTATGAAGGGGAAATTGCAACATTGTAGTCTCAGTCATAGAAAGAAATTTGCTAGCGTAATATTAATTATCTGCAGAAGCATTCAAGGTAAGTTACTGTCAATTATTAACGGTAACAATACCGATGTAACATATGAAATAGAAAGGTTTTTGATATCAGAGATGAATAACAAAAAGTAGAAAGGAAGGAAGATTAGTATTTAACGTCCCGTCAAGAACGAGAACATTAGAGACGGAGCACAAGGTCGAATTAGGTAACGATGCCGAAGGAAATAGGTTGTGCACTTTCAAGGGAAACATCCCACCATTTGCCTTAATAGATTTAGGGAAATCACCGAAAACCTACGTCTGGCTGGCAGTAGCAGATTTGAACCGTCGTCCTCCCCAATATGAGTCCAGTGTGCTAACGATTGTGCTGCCTTGGTCGGTGGGGTACTGAAATAAATAAGGCGTTTATAAATGTTACGCAAAAACTAATTTCTTTTATGGTAATTCATTCTAAACTTCAGCCTTAGAAGCGCATTACTTTGGTTGTAAGGAGGCCAGAAAAAAAAACTGTTTAATTGTCAATTTTATTTTGTTAAAGTTCACAAAATTATGAGGTAAATTTTACACATAAGTCAGTTTTACAGTATGTTAAGTGCACGAGAAAGCTGGTATCCTAATAAGTAGCTCGGTAAATGAAGACCAAAAAGAGTCGAATATGGGAAATAATTCGTGTAGCTGCAAATTTTTGTACTTATATGGGAGGAAGAGTGATGAGTAACAGACTAAAAATCCTGAGCGGTGGAGGGGCTTTGTATTTGAAGGTCCACTTTCGCACGATTTTTTTTCATAAATAACGCTAAAATGGCTGCATCTGTCAAAAACCTTTTCCGGCACAAAATTAAACTACACTGAATATCCTATTCATTTTTACTGTAGGGAGAACAGTTTGCATGCAGGAAGTCAGAGAATATTGAAACTCTCTCGTAGCGAACATGCGCTATAGCTTACGTTGGTATTGCAGGCCAATTTGAGGTTTTTTTCCCGGCTTGATGGACAACAACTGTCTCTATGAAGTTGTTCGACTCGGCTTCCTCAACAATGGTTTGGTACCTTGTAAACAATTATTGTTTACACCCTGTGGAACGGAATATACATCGAAAGGCTTGACTGAATACCAAGAGCGACGGCGAATTTGTTGTCCTAACGAAACGCGATTCATATTTTCACTGCGTTGTAGTGTTGTAACATGTCTCAGTATTTGGAAGTACATTCACCTTTGTATCTACATCAACAGCTTCATACGTACTCTGCAAGCCACCCTACGGTACATGACAGAGAATACCTTGTGCCACTGCTTGTCAATTCCTTCTGTTCTACTCTCAAACGGAGAGAGGTAAAAAAGACCGCCTATATGCCTCTATATGAACAATAGTTTCTCTTATTTTGTCTTCGCGAGTGTAAGGTGAAATGTACACTCCTGGAAATGGAAAAAAGAACACATTGACACCGGTGTGTCAGACCCACCATACTTGCTCCGGACACTGCGAGAGGGCTGTACAAGCAATGATCACACACACGGCACAGCGGACACACCAGGAACCGCGGTGTTGGCCGTCGAATGGCGCTAGCTGCACAGCACTTGTGCACCGCCGCCGTCAGTGTCAGCCAGTTTGCCGTGGCATACGGAGCTCCATCGCAGTCTTTAACACTGGTAGCATGCCGCGACAGCGTGGACGTGAACCGTATGTGCAGTTGACGGACTTTGAGCGAGGGCGTATTGTGGGCATGCGGGAGGCCGGGTGGACGTACCGTCGAATTGCTCAACACGTGGGGCGTGAGGTCTCCACAGTACATCGACGTTGTCGCCAGTGGTCGGCGGAAGGTGCACGTGCCCGTCGACCTGGGACCGGACCGCAGCGACGCACGGATGCACGCCAAGACCGTAGGATCCTACGCAGTGCCGTAGGGGACAGCACCGCCACTTCCCAGCAAATTAGGGACACTGTTGCTCCTGGGGTATCGGCGAGGACCATTCGCAACCGTCTCCATCAAGCTGGGCTACGGTCCTGCACACCGTTAGGCCGTCTTCCGCTCACGCCCCAACATCGTGCAGCCCGCCTCCAGTGGTGTCGCGACAGGCGTGAATGGAGGGACGAATGGAGACGTGTCGTCTTCAGCGATGAGAGTCGCTTCTGCCTTGGTGCCAATGATGGTCGTATGCGTGTTTGGCGCCGTGCAGGTGAGCGCCACAATCAGGACTGCATACGACAGAGGCACACAGAGCCAACACCCGGCATCATGGTGTGGGGAGCGATCTCCTACACTGGCCGTACACCTCTGGTGATCGTCGAGGGGACACTGAATAGTGCACGGTACATCCAAACCGTCATCGAACCCATCGTTCTACCATTCCTAGACCGGCAAGGGAACTTGCTGTTCCAACAGGACAATGCACATCCGCATGTATCCCGTGCCACCCAACGTGCTCAAGAAGGTGTAAGTCAACTACCCTGGCCAGCAAGATCTCCGGATCTGTGCCCCATTGAGCATGTTTGGGACTGGATGAAGCGTCGTCTCACGCGGTCTGCACGTCCAGCAGGAACGCTGGTCCAACTGAGGCGCCAGGTGGAAATGGCATGGCAAGCCGTTCCACAGGACTACATCCAGCATCTCTACGATCGTCTCCATGGGAGAATAGCAGCATGCATTGCTGCGAAAGGTGGATATACACTGTACTAGTGCCGACATTGTGCATGCTCTGTTGCCTGTGTCTATGTGCCTGTGGTTCTGTCAGTGTGATCATGTGATGTATCTGACCCCAGGAATGTGTCAATAAAGTTTCGCCCTCCTGGGACAATGAATTCACGGTGTTCTTATTTCAATTTCCAGGAGTGTACATTGGTGGCAGTAAAATCCTTCTGCAGTCAGCCATAAGTGCCGGTTCTCAAAATTTTCTGAGTAGTGTTTCTCGAAAAGAACGTCTTTCCTCCACGAATTCTCATTCCACTTCACGATGCACCTTCGTGATACTAACAGTCAATTGTTGGTCAAAGTTACCGCTAACGGATCCGCCAGCACGCCTCTGAACTGCTTCGATGTCTTTCTTTATTCCAACCTGATGGGGATGCCCCCTTCCAAAAAAAAAACAGTACTCAGGAATTGGTCGCTCTAGTGTTCTGTATGCGATCACCTTCAGATTCTTCCAACAAACCATGGTCAACCATTCGGCTTCCGTAGTACCATTCTTAAGTGCTCATTTCATTTCATATCTTTGTAACGTTACGCTTGGATATTTAATCGATGTTACTGTGTCTACCCGCCCATCACTAACACCGTATTCGAACATTGAATGACTATTTAGCTTATTCATCTGCACTATCTTATAGATTTTACATTTGGAGAACACTAACTTTCATCACAGCTAATTAAAGCATACGCTTCGCAAGAAGGACAAATAAAGGGCTGTTTATTGATATGAATCAATAAATTTCACTATAATTCTTGGAAATTAGGCATCCACGTCACAGCACGTTTCTATTATGCACGAAAGAAGTACGAAAGGAGGAAAATACGATCTTTTGTATTTCCAACACAAGGTTCCTCCGATATTGTAGCACTGTGTGGTCAGCGTGCAAGTTAATTTGCTGATTACTACGTTCTGTTTTATGTGAATGGAAGCAGTTTCACGTATGATCATACCACTCTACGCTTGTAAGACGGAACCGTTATCGTAAATGACAACCCGTTGCGGTCGTTTGTGACGCTGCGACGGCCAGAACAGCGTTTGTGCCGTAATTGCATTATGTGCGGAGAGCAGCCTTGTGATGTGACACAAACGCGATTCCAGCCAAGTACCGCCAGAGAGACCGCATCCCGGTTACAGCTCCACGCCATGACGTCGTACCTAATAGGAGCATTGATAGTCAATAATCGTAGAATCAATACCGAACTGCCGTTTACATCTCCTACAAGTTACCGAAGAGGATGGACGGCGTATTCTGAAAATACCGTTTACAGTTAGACGCTGTGAGTTCATCGGTGTCACGTGTGGGCGTTACTTCTTTTGGGAGTCCTCATCAGTCCAGGGTGTTTCACGTAGAACTAAAGCGAGTACACTCTGACCGCCATGGTGAATGACCATTCGTATACCAAAAGTCCTACACCTCTCTGCTGGCTCTAACGTGAGTGTTTATTATATACTGTTTGGTGGAAGTTCCATCAGTATACGCTAAATCACAGCATGTGATTTTCTTGCCCAACAGTTAGCGAACCTGTTGCGATTTGTAACTGTATACGAAAAAGTGCGTTAAAATCAGGTTGCGCAAAATCCGCCGATATCATTTAACTGCAAAGCGATCGGTGTTTTCAAATTTATCATGTACGTTACTCCATTAATTCTCAAAACAGATCACTGGTTAGTGTTTTGTTCATATGTATATATCTGCCACTATATTCAGATTTTTGAGGTCATCTGCAGGATTTCTCTGTTTCACGCTTACTTTGACCATTGGTCGCTTGTTACTCCTGGATTACAGATGCACAATTTATTAAACTGTGTTGATGCAAATGACAGTGTGGAACTAAGGAATACATACATTAAACGTCGGTGTACAGACGAAGGCTCATTTGTAATGGTTAAAGCGCCTACAACTAAGATAAACAAATACCAGTCGTATATTTCTCAAATTGCAAGCTGTTGTGATTCAAGAGTATTTGTTGTTTTTATGATAAATCACGCTGATTTATGTACCCTACTAGGTTTTCTAGGCCTAATAAGGCATCCAAGTCAACTTTAAATCAAGATATTTATTTGTGGTTGGTCTAAGTTTCATTGTGGTTTTGGAATACTGACCACGAACGGAACCGTAGATGACAGCTGAGGTATATCCGTAGATCCATGCTAATTTTGACCACCTACATTTTTTCCCAATAGTTTCTCTACATTTTAGGAAATGCATTGTACTGATTAGTATGTATCTTTTCAAACAAGCCACTTTGTTCACAAACAGAAATATAACAAAATTTTAAAAAACAATCATAATAATCACGTTAGAATCTGAAAATCCTCAGGGTGTACTCGGTGTACGATACTACTGAAGCGCTGTGTACGGCGTCGCTCTCGAAAGAGTATTGGGAAGGCAGTTGGCTGCCGGTTCCTCGGACTTCAGCAAGTCTTTTGTTCGAGTCTAACCAGACGAGTTTGCAGCGGCCTAGGAAAGATGTCCGAGAAAATTATTACGCCATTTAGTCTTTCAGATTGGGGCATCAGTACCCACATAGCTGTGCACCAACTAGATGTGTTTTTGATGATAAAAGCTATATTCGCAATACTCAAATGGAGACATTGACAAAATAAGCTCTTCCCTTTTCCTGTAATAATTTATCATATATATCTTTTTTTTTAAAAAAAAGCTTACAAGTATTGTTCTCATACTTATTAGACGTTATTCTGGGAAAATATTAGAAGTTATTGTGGGAAAGACCGGTCTAGTAATTGTTGTTGCACTAATTGTACACCTCACTACTGTTTTAACCGATGAAGTTTTTCATAACTACAGCATCGACTGTTATGTGATTTAACATATTCCGATAAATACAGTAATGCTTGAACAGAAAAATGAACGTTTCAGGATAAGCCTTTCCATCATAACGAAATCAAGCAACGATATAACTAAATCAACCACCGATATCTGAATCGGTTAGCCTTTGTGAAGTCGATACTTTGTAAGCCTAGTGTTTACAGGGTGTTTCAAAAATGACCGGTATATTTGAAACGGCAATCCAAACTAAACGAGCAGCGATAGAAATACACTGTTTGTTGCAATATGCTTGGGACAACAGTACATTTTCAGGCAGACAAACTTTCGAAATTACAGTAGTTACAATTGTCAACAACAGATGGCGCTGCGGTCTGGGAAACTCTATAGTACGATATTTTCCACATATCCACCATGCGTAGCAATAATATGGCGTAGTCTCTGAATGAAATTACCCGAAACCTTTGACAACGTGTCTGGCGGAATGGCTTCACATGCAGATGAGATGTACTGCTTCAGCTGTTCAATTGTTTCTGGATTCTGGCGGTACACCTGGTCTTTCAAGTGTCCCCACAGAAAGAAGTCACAGGGGTTCATGTCTGGCGAATAGGTAGGCCAATCCACGCCGCCTCCTGTATGTTTCGGATAGCCCAAAGCAATCACACGATCATCGAAATATTCATTCAGGAAATTAAAGACGTCGGCCGTGCGATGTGGCCAGGCACCATCTTGCATAAAGCACGAGGTGTTCGTAGTGTCGTCTAAGGCAGTTCGTACCGCCACAAATTCACGAAGAATGTCCAGATAGCGTGATGCAGTAATCGTTTCGGATCTGAAAAATGGGCCAATGATTCCTTTGGAAGAAATGGCGGCCCAGACGAGTACTTTTTGAGGATGCAGGGACGATGGGACTGCAACATGGGGCTTTTCGGTTCCCCATATGCGCCAGTTCTGTTTATTGGCGAAGCCGTCCAGGTAAAAATAAGCTTTGTCAGTAAACCAAATGCTGCCCACATGCATATCGCCGTCATCAATCCTGTGCACTATATAGTTAGCGAATGTCTCTCTTTGGACCGCAGTTGCAACACGGCGAACGGAAACCCGATATCCTTTATTGTATCGCTTTTCGGTCCTTTGGTTACATTAAACCTCCGTTGAAAACTTCGTCTTGTTGCAACAACACTGTGTTCTAGGCGGTGGAATTCCAACACCAGAAAAATCCTCTGTTCTAAGGAATAAACCATGTTGTCCTCAGCACACTTGCACGTTGTGAACAGCACACGCTTACAGCAGACAGACGACGTACAGAATGGCGCACCCACAGACTGCGTTGTCTTCTGTATCTTTCACATCACTTGCAGCGCCATCTGTTGTTGAAAATTGTAACTACTGTAATTTCGAAAGTTTGTCCGCCTGAAAATGTACTGTTGTCCCAAGCATATTGCAACAAACGGTGTATTTCTATCGCTGCTCGTTTAGTTTTTATTGCCGTTTCAAATATACCGGTCCTTTTTGAAACACCCTGTAGGTTTGTGCACAGCTCTGAGAGCAGATGCTGCTAACAGACCAATATGAAGTGCTGAATGGCTTCTTGCTTCCAACTCGCGTTAATTCGGTTAAAACCGATACGCCACCTGCCAAAGTCAGAGGAAAGTGAGGCAGCGTATGCGATGCTCGCGACCTGCCTCTGTTATTGGTAGCCGCGTAACACGACACAGCACTTGCTTCGCATTGAGCCATATTGCTGAGTAAGACTGCTTTAATTGTGTGTGTCTGTTACCCAAACCTCTCACGAGCTTCCCTGCATATCTTGTTGCACTAGCACTCCTGCTGTAAAGGACATTGTGGAGAAATGGCTCAGTCACAATCATTCTGCAGTGGAGTGCGTTCATATGAAACTGTGAAATCTGGAAAGTATTGGCAGAACTGTAGCTGTGACGGTGGTTAGTGAATCGAGCCTGGCTATCTGAGACGATAAGTGTAAAGCAAGACGCACAATATTAATCTGCCACGAAATTATAAAACAAAGCGAACTCTGCTGCACAGTGAAAGAATCATTCTGGAAATAACAAAATTTGTTATAAATGTCATCGTTGCGATAATTCACAAATCCAAGCTATCGACAGTAATCACCACTCTTGTATGTCCACCTTTTAGCAGGACGTCTCTGGGCCGACGGCCGTTTACTATCTTGACAAAACATAAAAACACCTACAGCCGTCCTTATGATTTTATTTTATTTTATCGCTACCGGTTTCGACTCTTCATTGCGTCATCTTCAGGCTGTTTTGATGCGGTACAGGTTGACACGATCCTCATGCGTGACCCATCAGTTGCTAACATTACTGGATTCGGAGATAATCTGAAACTCACGAACTGTAGCTGTGACGGTGGTTAGTGAATCGAGCCTGGCTATCTGAGACGATAAGTGTAAAGCAAGACGCACAATATTAATCTGCCACGAAATTATAAAACAAAGCGAACTCTGCTGCACAGTGAAAGAATCATTCTGGAAATAACAAAATTTGTTATAAATGTCATCGTTGCGATAATTCACAAATCCAAGCTATCGACAGTAATCACCACTCTTGTATGTCCACCTTTTAGCAGGACGTCTCTGGGCCGACGGCCGTTTACTATCTTGACAAAACATAAAAACACCTACAGCCGTCCTTATGATTTTATTTTATTTTATCGCTACCGGTTTCGACTCTTCATTGCGTCATCTTCAGGCTGTTTTGATGCGGTACAGGTTGACACGATCCTCATGCGTGACCCATCAGTTGCTAACATTACTGGATTCGGAGATAATCTGAAACTCACGTGTCAGCACTCCAACAATCAACTGTCAGTGATGTAACGCATCCCACTGTGATCAGAGATTGCGTTAGCATCAATGATTAAATGTCACTCGGACCCTCTTTGTTTCCATCACAACGTACCAGGGTACATTCTTTACGCCAGTCATCTCTCGCGTCAGATACACATATCGAGATAATCATCTACTTTTTCTCAGTATGCACCTGAATGAATATATATGCACTAGGCTTCACGCATTTTGGCTGGGACAATTTGTCGCAGAATTCAAAATATTTCCCAACACCCTTGATCCTGATGAGTTTTCGGGAATCCTTCTCGGTTGTAAGGCAAATAACGGAACGGGGAATCTCCTTCCAAACTGGGCTCACTTTGCTCCACTACCTGCTCGCGTGTACTTACTCTCACTCTGATGGCCCCACAACAGCAGTCCTTTTGGCGTCGTGAAGTAGCCTCTTCCACAGTATTCTGTCTTCTTTCCTTGCACCCAATACCTGGAGATCCTTGACAACCTGACCTCTCTATTTCATTTTCGGCCTGCCTAGAGATCTTTGTCCTTCCGGTTTGTTCTCTGAGGTTTCTTTCAGTAGAGATCCCTGCTCTCTCCTATATACATGGTTGGCCCATCTTAGTCTTCTTGTCTTGGTTTCCGCAACTACATATTTTTATTGTTTAGCTCATTGAGCTCCCTATTCTTTTTTCTTCGCCGTTCTCCTGCCTCATAGATTGGTCCAAATATATTTCGCAGGATTTTATTTTCAAAAACTGTTATCTTTCTATCCGTGTATTTATCTACCCTCCATATTTCAGCCTCCTTATAGTGGATCTGGTCTGATTTTGGTTTTATATTTTCTGACTCCGGTTCCTCTTGAAAAATTTTTAGATGACGGTAGTTTGTTGAGTGCGTATGATGATCTGGATGCAGCTTTAATCTTCGCCTCTATTTCTTGTTTCTCATCGTCTTTATTGTTTATCACTTCCGCAGGTATTTAAACTCATCTACTTCTTTAAACGCATGGTTATCGATTTGTAGTGTTTCCTGTCATTTTGTTCTGTAATTTCTTTCTACCCTCATGACTTTTATTTTCTCATCATTTACTTCTAATCCAGCCGCCTTTACTTTTTGAAAGAATCGTTTTGGCAGTATTTTAAGGTCATCCGGATTTTCAGCGATTAGTGCTACGCCATCTGCAAAGGTCAGCACATTTATTTTTGTTCCTACATTAATTCCCTCTTCTGCTTCACTTGCTGCGTCCAGCTCTTCCTGTATTATAATGTTGCTAGCATGATACTCGGCTTAAAAGACCTTGAATTTTCAGTGGTTCATTACTCGTAAAGCTGTTTTCACTTTTAAGGTTGGGAACAGGAGGTTTCCCTTGGTCATCAGGTGCCTCCGAAAGCCGGAATTGGAGATTCCGTTCCAAAAACTCTCCTACTTGGAAATAAAAGACAGCTAGACACAGCTACGAAATTCGTCGACCCAGGAAGCTCGAAGACAGAACTAAGACCCTTTTTTGCTCAAATAAGATTTTGTGCTCATTCATAATTGCATCTGCGTGATTCCGTTACTTCTTCGACATCCAGTTGCTTTCCTGAAGAGGAGTTGCCTCTGCCTTTCGTGCTGTATTTACTTTCCTAACAACCATATTTATTATGAGTGTAGGTGATAGAGATACTGATAAAAGAAAACAAAACAAAAAATTTAATTAATACAGCGCAGTAAAAAAGTGAAAGAAAATCCTTTCTTTCCAACTAACCGACGCTCATAAAACACCCAGATAATGTTGTATGAGAAATTTGTATGGGTAAACGTCTGCTGTTTCAGTACAGGTTTGAGCTTTTCAGACTGTAGATCGTATGTTGTGAAGTGGTGTATGATAGTAGTATTGATGGGATTGTGGAGACACGAAACCTACGGTGTTTGCACGTATTGTCAAATATTTTTGCGGTTATACACTACTGGGAAACAATTAGTACACGTGGAAAGAAGACGTCGATTTTGAGCTGATGGTGGAATACGCCACCTGGGGGATATTAGTGAGACGCCGTGCTAAACCCGCAGGATAGGACAAGTAGTAGGAATTGTGGAAGGGGGCCAGAAGGGGCGGCTGTCAGTTATACTCCAAACGTAACACTTTATTTAGTTGTCAAAACATTACAGCGCAACATCTAAGCTTGACTATCGACAGGAAACGTCTTTAATTCTAAAACGGCTGAAGGTCCATCGATTAAATACAACTGCTCTAGGCTTTAACCTTAAATAGTATGAGAGTAAACTTTTTTAAAGCGGCTGAAGGACGATAAATTTAAAACAACATCACTACAATAACCTTTCAATAGGCAGAAGGCCCAAGCTTTGCGACCAATAAGAAATCTTACCCCAAAACGGCTGAAGGCCTTTGTTAAAAAAAAAACTGCAACCAATTTTCCAAGGCAGAAGGCCCAAGGCCTTTAACCTCAAATAGTATTCAAGCCCAAGTGATGTAAGACTTGATAAGTACGAATCCAATATTTTAAAGTGGCCGAAGGCGCATCATTTTAAGAACAATACAACTACCATAAATTTTCAGCAGGCAGAACGCCCACTGCATTATCTTGAAAGAATGTAATACTTGATAAGTAAAAACCTTAAAACTTAAAAAACATTACAAGTACAATAAATTTTCAACAGGCAGAAAGCCCACAGCTTTATCTTCCAAAAGGTAATACTTGATAAGTAAATTCCTTAAAACTTAAAGCGGCTAAAGACCAATGCTTTAAAACAATACAATAAATTTTCAACAGGCAGAAGGCCCAAGCTTTATCTTTAGACAATGTAAGACTTGCCCAACTTAAAAAAAAAAACTTACTTTTAAAACGGCTGAAGGCCTGTGTTTTTAAAAACACAATTACAAACGTACAAATTCCAACCATCGGCTATGAGCCATTAAAAATACACAATTAAACGCCAAAAAGAAGGCAGTATAGGCAAAGGCGCTCAGAAGTTTCGATGAGGCTCGGTCTGCCCTTGAAATCTTACCGTTCATTTAGGTGAGACAAGAAGTCGGCGCAACTATACTCGGTCCGCCAGCAACACAACCAAGAGACAGTCAGGGACCCACCGACAAGACAACTTGCTAATCACCGACCAGTATACGAGAATTCCAAAGCCAAAACGTTACAGACATAGCTGCCCCCAGCCAAAAATACATTAAGCTGTCAAAAATTACGCACCATGTTGGACAGCGACAACAGGTGAGGAAAGGACACTGCCTGAATTTACGTCAGCGACCAGGGCAGGTAATCGGAACACTAACAGCCACAAGGCAGAAAATTTCGCTGATGCACTTCAATTTCAAACTGACAAATATAGTTAATTCCACCACAGAGCGGCAAAATCTTCACCAACTCGAACAAACGCTGTTGCTCCCAGAATACCGCCAACAGCGAACCACCAACCAAGGGGACAACGTGAACAGACGTGGCTTCGGTAATTAAAACACCACTCAACTTTCATGTCCTTGGTCGGTGAGCCACGAACCTCGTAGCACTTAGAACAGCCCTCACATGCTCCAACACTGCATAGAGACCGCCGGCGGGCCCGGCCGACTGGGCCACGCGGAGACTTGCTTGCTGATCCTCTCCAACTGACCAACTGGCTGCCGGAACTATAAGCTCCAGACCAAAGATGGTATACGGTGCAAATATCGATACACACCTCCGTTGCGACATGCAGAAAAAGGAAGAACCATGACATAACCGCAATAACCGCGGGAAATCAAATGCAGAGTAACAGCCAGGTTTTAAAGCAACCCATTAGCTGGGTTCAGCACAGCTCAAGTAGATGTGCTGATAACGGTTTGAACACTGCCCGCCAAGAGGCAGCGCAGTGACATAGGTATAGAGCGTCATGCTCACAGCCAAGTCTCAGTGTGGTGGAAACGTGTGAAATAAGCAGGCAACCACCCCACAAGGACGCACTCGTGCCTCCAACAGCCGATTGAACGAGTTTTAAAGACATCAATTTGTAGTCATCCGTCTGGCGGGGTTGTTCTTTCGGAGAACTGGCACAAAATCTGGACCTGCTGCGTCAGTTGGTCACATGAGCATCATCACACCCGTAGACGAGGTTCTGGACATTCATGCAGCACAGACGACCGCCAGGATCTTCGTATTGCAGGGACAGCAGTGGCGGGTCGTACAGCTACCACAGCACAGACATGTGGGCTGGTGATGAGCCCAGACAGATCAACATGAACTGTTGCGGACCGACTATTAATCGTGAGACTACAGACACGCACATCTCTAGCCCATCCTCCAATCACATGACAACACTGACCTGTACGTTCGACTGGTGCCGTCAGAGGATCACTTGGAATGGCGCGGCGGTGGTCTCGCGGTTCTAGGCGCTCAGTCCGGAACCGCGAGACTCCTACGATCGCAGGTTCGAATCCTGCCTCGGGCAAGGATGTGTGTGATGTCCTTAGGTTAGTTAGGTTTAAGTAGTTCTAAGTTCTAGGGGACTGATGACCACAGATGTTCCATAGTGCTCAGAGCCATTTGCACCATTTTTTTTTTTTTTTTTTTTTTGGAATGTCGCGGCGTGCACTTGAGCGATGAAAGATCGCAAAGGATGTTCGTTTGCGTGTATGACGTACACATGGTGAGCGCTGTCTCGTAGAGTGCTTTCGTCCAAGACACACTGGCCACACACAGGCCTTATTGCATGGGGTGCGATAAGCTACAACTCTCGTTCATCTTTGGTGTTTCTGGAGGGGAGGCTAACCAGCGCTTGGTGCGTGCAGAATGTTGTTAGACCCAATCTTTTGCCGTTCTGGTAACAGGAAGGTGATGTGTTGTTCACACGCTACCCGTGAAACAATGTGCTCTGCAAGACGTACAGCAACTTCTCTGGCCAGCACTATCGTCGATTTGTCTCCAATCGAGAACGTGTGTAATATGATGGGACGAGAAATGAGTCGTGTGACTCTTCAGCCAACAACTCTTACACAGATATATGAACAGGTCGAACAATTGTCGCATAACGTATCCTAGGACGAATTTCTCAATCTGTACGATCGACGGGATGCGAGAGTCAGCTGCTATATTGCCGCACATGGAGGCTACACCAAATACTAATATCAGTGTTTCAGCATGGCAACTCAGAACCGCTTGTGCAATTGATATGTAAATGTAATCATTTCATGTACTCCAAACGCACTGCCACAACAATAAATCTTGAGTGATTTGGGAACTTGTAGAAGGGTGTACTAATTTTTTTCACGACAGTGTATTTCTTGGCAGTCGGAAGACATAAATAGTACAAACACAGACTACAGAGATAAGGTTTCATTTATGTCAGCGGGCTCAATAAGTTTTTCTCATAAGGCCGGGACCTTTAAGACCATCCACTGCTGCAATTTCCTTCTTTGCATTCAGCCTTCCTCCCGCACGGATACAGAAATTCATAACAGAAAACTCATTTCCGCCCTGCAGAGAAACAGCCGCCGATTCCATCCGCAGACGAGAGGGACAGCATGGAAAAGGAAGGTCATAGCTGGAAAAGGGCACTCTTATTTTTTGCTGCCTTCCGTTTCCTTACATTTCTGAATCTTGGATGTGATCCAATGGACAGCATATAAAAGTCTTTGTCTACAGCAAGCTTCCGATGGCCGACAGGAGACGAGAACCTTCCAGTTTGTATGAACAGTAGTAAAGGATGTTCTTGAGGTTTAATGTACAAATCTCCACGAAAACATGCTACGTAACGTAAATAGCATATATTGCAAGCATGATGGTCTGTGCCATTTCATTGCAGAACTTTCGTTTTCATAGATTGCTGTCAACACACAAATACAGGTTGGCGTGAAACAGGTGCTAGAAAGCTTTTGTCTACAACAACGGAACATAGGATGATAGATTCTTGCTATCATATTTATGCTATAGCATATTACCTGATGTTTAATGCAGTAGGTTTTCAAACTGCTTCCCTTATGCAGTAGTACTAATTTCGTGACGACTTTCTGGATTGCGTAAGTTTAACTGCACGAATATCTCTAGAAAATGCTGTATCAACATCGTGGAGTGCTGCAGGTGCTGTTTTGAAGACTTAGTCCTTTAGATTTCTGTCTATAAGAAATAATTACATGGGTTGAGATCTGGATTATAAGGGGTCTTTCCATACCATGTCCAGTGAATACTAAGGTGTCCACGGCAATGATATTACCTCTGAACATTTGAAAGGAATTGAAGTTGGCCACAGTACTGTGTGGACGAGCTTCGTCCTGCGTGTACCGGTAGTTTCGGAATATTTGGCCGTGTCGTACAGCCGGTACAAGTTCACGTTCCAATACCTGTCGGTATTTGTCTGCTGAGGTCGATCTCTCAATGAAAATTGATCCTATAATGCATTGTGCACTGACGACTGTGCCGCTAAAGCGGAGTTATTGAACGCAGTTTTCCGAAATTCCTTCACCAGGGAAGACGAATGGAATATTCCAGAATTTGAAACACGAACATCTGCTAGCATGAGTTTCTTAGAAGTAGATACCTTAGGGGTTGCGAAGCAACTCAAATCGCTTGATACGGGCAAGTCTTCAGGTCCAGATTGTATACCGATTAGGTTCCTTTCAGATTACGCTGATACTATAGCTCCCTACTTAGCACTCATATACAACCGCTCGCTCACCGATAGATCTGTACCTACAGATTGGAAAATTGCGCAGGTCGCACCAGTGTTCAAGAAGGGTAGTAGGAGTAATCCATTTAACTACAGACCTATATCATTGACGTCGGTTTGCAGTAGGGTTTTGGAGCATATACTGTATTCAAACATTATGAATCACCTCGAAGGGAACGATCTATTGACACGTAATCAGCATGGCTTCAGAAAACATCGCTCTTGTGCAACGCAGCTAGCTCTTTATTCGCACGAAGTAATGGCCGCTATCGACAGGGGATCTCAAGTTGATTCCGTATTTCTAGATTTCCGGAAAGCTTTTGACACCGTTCCTCACAAGCGACTTCTAATCAAGCTGCGGAGCTATGGGGTATCGTCTCAGTTGTGCGACTGGATTCGTGATTTCCTGTCAGGAAGGTGGCAGTTCGTAGTAATAGACGGCAAATCATCGAGTAAAACTGAAGTGATATCAGGTGTTCCCCAGGGAAGCGTCCTGGGACCTCTACTGTTCCTGATCTATATAAATGACCTGGGTGACAATCTGAGCAGTTCTCTTAGACTGTTCGCAGATGATGCTGTAATTTACCGTCTAGTAAGGTCATCCGAAGACCAGTATCAGCTGCAAAGCGATTTAGAAAAGATTCCTGTATGGTGTGTCAGGTGGCAGTTGACGCTAAATAACGAAAAGTGTGAGATGATCCACATGAGTTCCAAAAGAAATCCGTTGGAATTCGATTACTCGATAAATAGTACAATTCTCAAGGCTGTCAATTCAACTAAGTACCTGGGTGTTAAAATTACGAACAGCTTCAGTTGGAAGGACCACATAGATAATATTGTCGGGAAGGCGAGCCAAAGGTTGCGTTTCATTGGCAGGACACTTAGAAGATGCAACAAGTCCACTAAAGAGACAGCTTACACTACACTCGTTCATCCTCTGTTAGAATATTGCTGCGCGGTGTGGGATCCTTACCAGGTGGGATTGACGGAGGACATCGAAAGGGTGCAAAAAAGGGCAGCTCATTTTGTATTATCGCGTTATAGGGGAGAGAGTGTGGCAGATATGATACACGAGTTGGGATGGAAGTCATTAAAGCATAGACGTTTTTCGTCGCGGCGAGACCTTTTTACGAAATTTCAGTCACCAACTTTCTCTTCCGAATGCGAAAATATTTTGTTGAGCCCAACCTACATAGGTAGGAATGATCATCAAAATAAAATAAGAGAAATCAGAGCTCGAACAGAAAGGTTTACGTGTTCGTTTTTCCCGCTCGCTGTTCGGGAATGGAATAGTAGAGAGATAGTATGATTGTGGTTCGATGAACCCTCTGCCAAGCACTTAAATGTGAATTGCAGAGTCATGTAGATAGACTGCGCACCAAACAGTGACTTTTTGTTGATGAGGTGGGGAAGCAGCTTGAACGTGAGGATCCTCGGCAGGCTAGTCATGCCAGTACATTGTTCTCAATGGCGTGTGTTTATCAGAGACAAAAGTATTGTCAGCGGTGCCCCAGTGAAATGTAATAGGAGAGCATACATAAATGATCAGGAGGACAGGGTAAGAAGCAGTCTGTGGCTGCTTGCTAATGACGCTGTGAAGTAAGGAACGTGTCGTCGTTGAGTGACTGAAGGTGTACACAAGATGACTTAGACAACATTTCTGGTGATGAATGTAGAAAATGTAAATTAATGCAGATGAGCAGGAAAAATAAAACCATGACGTTCGAATTCAGTGTTGGTAGTGTGTTTCTTGGCACAGTCAGGTCGATAAAGTACTATGCGTAACATTGCAAAGCAATATGAAACGGAATGACCATGTAAGGACTGTACAGGGAAGGCGAATGGTCAGCTTCGGTTCATTGGGAGAATTGTAGGGAAGCGTGTTTCACGCGTAAAGAAGATTGCGTATAAGACATCTGTAGGACCCATAGTTGAATACCGTTCGAGTGTTTGATGTCCGCGTCAGGTCGGATTAAAGGAAGACATCGAAGCAGTTCACAGCCGGGCTCAAAAATCTTAGGGGGGCGCCGTCGACAATTGCCGATAGTTCTACAGGAGCACACCCTGCCATTTTCAAAGCAACTGTGAGAGATAACAGTCATACACTATAGACACTAGCATCATCACAAACCAAAGATGACCGACGTCAGAAGTTATTGGTAGTGAAATTAATAATCAACGCGTATAAACTTTGTCGTCCTGTTTTTCGACAAGGGAGATAGCAGGATTCCATTCAGAATTTGAATAAAAGCCACGATTTCTATTTATCATCAGCTTCCTTAATAACGCTGTCCCAATAGCGGAAAGTGCGTGCCAGAATCTCCGCATCATATTGCATGGGATGGCCGGTGCCGAGATAGTGTCCTGTAGTGGTGGATTTGTACGCGTGTTGTAAGCGTGTGTGTGCCGCTTATGGTCTGTACGCTGGTCCTCCACAGCCCCGATAGTCTGATCAATATATGTCATGCCATAACTGTAAGGAATGTGGTGGCACCTGCCTTACTTAAACCAACATCATCCTTTACAGAATGTAAAAGGATCCTGATCTTAGATTTCTCTTTCATTATCCTCTGGAGGGGCCGTCATGCTGGATCTTTTGTTGATGTAGCGGTTTCATCACTGTATAAGGTTCGCACTCGTTCCACTTTCTCCGGGGTTACAATCGAGGTTGATCGTCGTGACTGGCCCATCATGGAAACAGGTCTTTTCAAAACAATTCATCTTCCTTTTACGAAACAGGGAAAACATTACGCAATATCTGTACCAAGAATGCTAAAATTGTGTCATCACAGTTTTACTTCAGTTCTGTACTGTAATGTCACCGAGAAATTGTAATTAAGGATAGTGCTGTTCTTGTACCAAATGTGCTGTTGAATGCGGGTTTTATCACAACGGTACGTCTACAATGTGCGTTAAATTTATCTACGAACAACAAATGATGTTTCAGTGTTTGTGCTCCCACTCTGAAATGTGAGCTGAGACATCGATGAGTGAACTAAAGAATTTTCAGAGAAACAATACGACAGTATCACAAAGATAATCATTTACAACATACAGTTAAACCACAGTAGCCAATTGTTTTCTAACACCTTTTTCTTGCCACTCTGTACGAAAAATATCGATGTACAAAACAGAAACCACTTATCGAATTTTTGTGATTATATTACTATACGTTCTGCTTTAATCATGAACAGTGATAATAAACAACTGATGATACACTCAGGTGATAATAGTCATGGGATACCTCCTAATGTGTCGGACCTCCTCCTACTCGGCGCAGTGCAACAACTCGAAGTGGAATGTACTCAGCAAGTCGTGGGCAGTCCCCTACAGAAATACTGCGCGCTGCTGCCTCTATAGCGCTCCATAATTGCGAAAGTGCTGCCGGTGCTAGATTTTGGGCACGAACTGACCTCTCGGTTATGTTCTATAAATGTTGGTTGGATTCTAGTCAGGCCATCTGGGTGACCAAATCATTCGTTCGTTATTTAAACCAATCGCAACCAGTTGTGGTCCAGTGCGCATTGTCATCCATAAAAATTCTATCGTTGTTGGGCAACATGAAGTCCGTGAATGGCTGCAAATGGTTTCTAGGTAGCCGTTCCATTCCACGTAAACACAACCCACGTCGTTATGTGATCACCACAAGCTTGCAAAGTGATGTGCAATCTGGGTTCATGGCTTCGCTGGGCCTGCGCTGTATCATCTGGCCAGGCCTTAGTGTTCCAGTCGTCGAGGGTCCAACTGATGCAGCCACGAGCCGGGGAGAGGCGCTGCAGGCGATGCCGTGCTGTTAACAAAGGCACTCGCGTCGGCCGTCTGCTGTCATAGACCGTTAACGCCAAATTTTGCTGCACTGTCCTAACGGATGCGTTTGTCGTTCGTCCCGCATTTATTTCCGCGATTGCACGCAGTGTTGATTTTCTTTTAGCACTGACCAATTCTATACAAGCACCGATGCTCTCCGTCGTTATGTGAAGGCTGTCTGCCACAGCGTTGTCCTTGGTGAAAGGTAAAGCCTTAAATTCGGTATTCTCGGCACGCTCTTGACACTGTGAATCTCGGAATATTGAACATCCTAACGATTTCCGAAATGGAATGTCCGATTCGACTAGTTCCAACTACCTTTCCGCGTTCAAAGTTTGTTAAATCCCGTCGTGCGGCCATAATAACGCCGCAAATCTTTTCGTATGGATCTCCTGTGGACAATGGCAGGTCCGCCAGTGCAATGCCCTTTTATACCTTGTGAAGGCGATACTGCCGCCATAGATATATTTGGATATCTCTATCTTCTGTGTAGTCATCAAACCAAGGACCCTAATTTGATCAGGAAATGCAACACTAAAAGTGGCAGATAAGTTCTACTATTTAGGTAGCAAAATAAATATCGATGGTTTAAGTAGGGGGAGCACATGAAATAGAGACTGGCAATCGAAAGAAAAGCGTTTCTGAAAAGGGGAAATCTCTTAATATCGAATATAAAAGTTGCTAGAAACTTTTCTCTGATGGTATTCGTCTGGTGAGTAGCTCTGAACGGTAGTGAAACGTGGACGATAAACAGATAAGACAAGAAATGAATAAAAGATTCTGAAATGTGGTGCTGTAGAAGAAGGATTGTGATTGGATGGGTAGATCGAGTAACAAATGAGAAGGCACTGAATCGAATTTCAGAAAAATTAACTGTGTCAGTATTTAACTAAAAGAAAGAATCGGTTGGTAGGACACATCCTGAGCTAACAAGGAATCGTCGATATGATAGTGGAGTGAAGAGTGGTGGGTAAAAAGAGGACTGAATACCTTATGAAGGTTCAAGCGGATATATTTAACAGTATTTATACAAAGGTAATGACCCCTTCACGTGATAGAGGGCCAGCTGCAGTAAAGCAGACTTTGCATTGCAGACCGCAGCAACAAGAATATCATTTCGAAGCATAAGAGGCAATCAAATTTCATTTGTATATTCAAAGTGCATAATTTTGTTTTATTACTATGATTAATGTTGCCATCTTTTTCAAACCAATAATTTGAAATTACTTCTTCGGGCCTTCAGAAAGTAAGGTCCAATCGGTTGCGAGATGGAAACTACAATTAAAATCAAACATGTTTTATTTGCAACAGTAAGCTACACCTTCCAGAAACTTCGCTACACTGTCACCCTCCGTATGAGACATTTGTCGCAGCATTGTGCGAACTTTCCAATATTCAAGTCATAGAAGGCAGCCGCCTCTGCTTTCTGCCATTGCTCTAAGCTGATCTTCAGTTTGTTGTCTGTGCCAAAATGTTGTCTTCATAGCTAGCGGTTCATGTGAGCACAATTGAAAATCAGAGGGAGCCAAATCTGGGCTGTACGGTGGGCGATAAACACTTCCCATCGAAAGCGCTGCAGGAGCGCCCTCGTTGACCCTGCAGTGTGCGACCGAGAATTGAAGAAGGAAATATGTGATTTTTACGTTGTGTAGGCTGCAATAAATCAGGCGAAATTTCGCACAGGCACTCGTAATGGGTGGAGGACACTATGTTTTAGGCATCTTTAAGGGTTCACTGTGCGCGCAGTACTGAAAAGATCATCGTGACGTGAGAATACTAGAGACACTGACCAACACATGTATGCAAAGCTTCATAGGATTTTCACTGTGATTGCCATTTCGCGAGAGAGCAGCCCTTACTTTCCTAACAACCCTGGTATGGTTAAATCAAGAGTATCAGCAAAGCTTTTTACAGGTTCATGTATCAATAATTTTCAGCTGCCTCTGAAAATTATTAATTTACAATTTAAATGAAATCGGAATGGTTGAGAAAATCCCCTCAGATATCAACAAAAATAAATAAGAAACCCACTGATTCTTCTCTTCGTCGTGGAGCAACAGGAAACAAATTTTCAATGTCGTTATCGAATTTTGATGCCATTTGAGAGCTTCACATCTTATTATGTTGATGTATGTACTGTAGTCCCATTTTTTCATGTTAACTGGCCTGTTGAATGAACATGTTTTTCAAACTACATTTTTGGGTTGTTTGTATAAGACGACATTGAATAGCAGTGACTTGGGAATTGGAGACCTCTTCCGTGTAGCAGAGTAATGGAACGGTTCTTCTTCCTCTGCAGCTCGATAACGGGCTGGACTAGGAAGCGACAGATGAAAGTTCAGGGGCTCGATTCCAGTAATGTTCTCCAGAGGTTCGCATCCGCCCTGACAGCAGGATATCGTTGAAATTGCTTTCGTGGGCCAGGGGGAACGACATAGTTTCCTGCTAATTTCCAACCAAAAAACATGAGTTATGTAGCCACTGCTAAAACACAGTATTCCCGTCGCAACAGTCAACAGTGCTGTATCCGAAATTTAGTACAATAGCAGACAATCTATTTTAGAGCAGTCTAACGAATTAGAAGTCTACACACTATATTCTAGGAGAGGCATGTGACACCTTCTAGTGTTTTGAAGTTATTTCTGCGGGGAGTTAAGACGGGACACCGACATCCACATATACCGATGGTTGCAGTAACTCGTTCACTCGGTACAAAATGGCGTTGTATTGGTGGATCTGCCATTTGCAATCAGGAGATTTACGTGAAAAAGATTCCAAAGTGATTATGGAAGTAACAAACTATGAAGGTGTAATGGTAATCGAATCTTGAAGCATAAGACAATCAATTTGGAAATCGTTAGGCAGTTCAGCTTTCCGAGATCCACATTGTCAAGAACATGCCGAGAATGCCAAATTTCAGGCATTACCTCTTACTACGGACAACTTAGTGGCCGTGTACGGCGTACGACGAACGTACCCTTAGGACAGTGCGGCGAAATTTGGCATTAATGGGTAATGGCAGCACACGAGCTACGCTAGCGTTATATCGCCTGCAGCGCCTCTCCTGTACTCGTGACCATATCGGATGGACCATACACGACTGGAGACCCGTGGCGTGGGCAGATGAGTTCCGATTTCAGTCGGTAAGATCTGATGGAAGGGTCCGAGTATGGCGCAGAGCCCACGAACCCGCGGCCACAAGTTATCAACAAGCCTCTGTACAAGGTAGTGGTGGCTCCAAAATGGTGTGCGCTGTGTTTACGTGGAATGGACTCGGTCTTCTGGTCGACTGAACCGATCATTGACTAGAAACTGTTATTTTCGGGTACTTGGAGAACATTTTCAGACATTCATGGACTTCATGATCTCAAACAACGATGCGCCGTGTCACCAAGCCATAGCCGTTCGCAGTTGATTTGAAGAACATTCCAGACAGTTTGAGCAAGTGATTTGGCCACACAGATCGCCGGACATGAATCTCAACGAACATTTGTGGCACGTAATTGACCGGTAATTTTGTGCACAAAATCCTGCATTGGCAATACATTCGCAATTATGGACGGGTGTAGAGGCAGCGTGGCTCAACATTTCTACTTCCGTCTTACAACGGCATGTTGGTCCATGTCACATCGAGCTGCTGCACTAATCCGGGCAAAAGGAGGTCCAACATGATATTAGGAGGTATCTCAGGATTTTTGTCACCTACAATAACAGCAAAAAGACCTTTGCTGCTTTTTTTCTTCTTATTAGTTAGTAAACAGTATTACAAAAATGAATAGAGCTTTATTACTTCCTATTAGTAAGTAGTATGACTATTATTAGTAAAGGAATTACTCGCACACAAAGGACTCTAATATGAATCAACAAAAGTTTTTGATCATTTGTGAAATAACATGAACTGTTTGACAAGTGCAAAACAAGTATTACATCTAACTTTAAATCATTTCTTCTGAACAAATTTTCTATTCCATTAACACATTTCTATTTAAAGACTGGTAGCCTGTAAAAGAAACTAATTAGTATTGTAAAAAGAAACTAATTTGTTGTGTAGTACTGTGTGATGTAGTTGCATGGGCAGGACTGAGAAATAATTTTTTCATTTATGTCATGACTAATCATGTATACACATACATTTCGCGCCATTTCGATGAAAAATATCGTTGAAGTGATGTATAAAATATGTGTTTACGTAACTAAATAAATAAGCTCTGAAAGTGTGGATATTAGGTTTCAGTGAATAGAACGGAAGCTACAAACATAACCTGAGATACTCAGAAGAATTAGCCAAGAAGTCGCTATTGAGTGAGTATACTTATTTAGAAGTGATGGTTTAATGCATAATGGTACAGATATGAAAACACACCCTGGGTCACATGTTTCAGTCGAAAAAGTACATTTAAATAATTTTGGACAGAACGAGATTTATATACAAATTTGGAACACTAAGGAGCCAAAAACAAAACCACCCAAAAAAAATTACTGTGTCAGTGCAATCGTCGAAAAATTTCAAAATTTATGTCATTAATTTAGTGAACCTTACGTATTAATACACTGTAAATCTCAGTATTATGAAATGTTCCCAAAGTAAAGACGTTTATGTACTGCATCGATTTTTGCTGATGTTAGAGAGGGGCATTCCGTTTGCACTTACCATCTACGTTTGGTTGTGAACTAAGGACAAACGTCTTTAGCATTCAAAGCTGTTTGATGCTGCGGAATTTGGCGGTTACCGATACAGATTCAATTGGGAGCGTTTACGAGAGACGATCTATTGAAAGGCGATAGAGGTGCCGCAGCGCGAATAGCGAACATAGAGAGAGAGGGAGGGGGTGGCGCTGCTTTGACAAGGTGGGCGCTGTGGCAGAGGGGAGGAAGGGAGGCAGGTCCAAAAGCGAACGCTGCGGTATTTACATTTCAAAGCAGCCGCGCGGGTCGCCTTTGTTGACTTAGGGGGCGAGCTAGGTCGATTGCTACAAAATCCGGAATAATGGAATACACACAGAGACTGGCTGCCGGATTTGTTCTTGCGGAAAGAACAGCAAACGGTCTTTGTGAAATGGCTACACAAAATGTATAGCAACGTTAAGCTGTCGATTCCTTGAGTAAGCCGTCTCGAAACGAAGCTGTCCCCGTAGTTTCTTAGATTAACTGCTTTGCTCTGCTTCTATATTTGCATACAAGTGCATAGTCTGTAAGCCACTGTACAGTGCATGGCGGAGGGTGCTTCATACCAACGCTATAGTTTTTCTAGCTGGGTCCATTCGTGGAGGGTGCTTCGTACCAATGTTATAGTTTTTCTAGCTGAGTCCATTCGCATAGCGAGAGAGGTAAAAATGACTCTCTATATACCTTTTTACGTGCCCTAATCTCTCCTATTATCATAGTTATTACGCGAAATGTACTATGGTAGAAGCATAATGGTCGAACAGTCTTCTTAGAATACAGTGTCATTGATGTTACCCAGCGGGGTTTCGCGAGATCTACATCGCCTTTCAGGCTCTGTAACGTTAGGTGAGCTAATCGGCCGCCCACAATTGCTACGAAGAAAGTTGTATTTGATGTAAGCCTGAACGCCAGCAGGCAGCGTACTCTGAAAGCGACTGTGGCGAGCGGTGCTTCGTACCATAACTTTTGTAACTGAGTTCATTCGCATACTGAGAGAGGCAAAAACCCAGTAAGAGCGACAATGGTCGCGCTTAACAGAATGCAGAATGATCAGCTATGACGGACTCTGAGACAAGCTGAAAGATGGCGTCTTACAGCCCTTTGAGTGTATAATAATTTACAGATAACATTAAATGTAAATCTGAATACATCGGTGATTGCAGAAGTGACACGTCAATATCAATAACTTTAAAACAACAAAAGTTATTACAGTGGCTAAATACTTTTACAGTGGCCATCTTATTAACACCGGGTGAGGTGGCACATTGGCTAGCACACTGGAGTCGCATTCGAGAGGAAGATGGTTCAATTCCGCGTCCGGCCATCCTGATTTAGGTTTTCCGTAATTTCCCTAAATCGCTCCAGGCAATTGCCGGGACGGTTCCTTTGAAAGGGCACGGCCGATATCCTTCCTCTTCCTTCCATCATTCGATGAGACCGATGACCTCGCTGTCTGCCAAACAACCTCCCCCCCCCACCTTATTAACAACCTTTAATCGCTTTATGAGATTTCAACATTCCTATAACCAGCTGATACCATTGCATTATAGCTATCATCGCTGAAGGCTACCTAGATGTATCTCTTTTATTTATTGACTTATTACGTTTTCTATATCTTTTCATTATGCTAATGTTTGTTACAACTTCATGTCCTCTACAGTTACAGAGCTAAAGAATACAGTACCAAAACCTCATATTTTGTCATATTTGTGGTTTTATTTAATGAATAGTCTACTATTTTGCCATTAACTTTATTTAAATGTTAGCTATTAAAAATACTATGCTAATTTAAAAGTAGTCAATCACATGACTGTAAGCGAACGTTAAAACATCTCTTTTATTTAAATATTGTGACAGTATATTAGTTTAGTGCGGGAGATGTCATGTCTATAGAAAGTGGGAACGATGTTTTTGGAAGAGACTGCCTTCAGCTAGCAGGGAAGCAGAGAGTAGCGGAACTGTATGGGAGTCAAGTGAAGCTGGGGAGGGCGCTCGGGATTGGCCGAGCGGTCTAGGGGGCGCTGTAGTCATGGACTGTGCCTCGGGCATGGCTGTGTGTGTGTTTATCCTTAGGATAATTTAGGTTAAGTAGTGTGTAAGCTTAGGGACTGATGACCTTAGCAGTTAAGTCCCATAAGATTTCACACACATCTGAACACATTTTTGAAGATGGGGACTTTTTCAGGAAGAGATCAAAGGAGCTATTCGGGCCACTTTTACATTTGTTCTTGAAGGAGGGATACCTGTCTGCGATATAGTGCTTCATTTGGTCTTCTGGCTGATAGATTATGAGCGGTGAACGGTATTTTACGTTATATCTCAAAGAGGGTGGACACTTTCTGTTGAGTGCTGTAAGAAGGCAGACCTGCCTATGGTAATGTGCATGATTCTGTCATTTAGGTGACGGATTCTGGACAGTGAACGGCCACTACCATAGTTTAATTCCTGAACTGACTTAGTTTCCATAGGTCTGAATGTGCTTGAGTGTATGACTCTAATTTTTGCCGCTTGGTTTTCGGAACTGAGAAATTGAGTATGAGTTACTATTCTTTGCATTACATGTGTTAATTTGTGAATCATCTTGTTGAACTGTGAACTGTTCTGAGCTGGAGAATATTTTGTGTGCGTGATTACGAAATGGACTTGTTTCCACGTACCTTCAAATGGCTCTGAGCACTATGGGACTTAACATCTATGGTCATTAGTCCCCTAGAACTTAGAACTACTTAAACCTAACTAACCTAAGGACATCACACAACATCCAGCCATCACGAGGCTGACCCCGCCGGTAGCGAGAACGCTACCGCACGACCACGAGATGCGGGCTCCACGTACCTTCACTGACCGTTTAATGTGGGTATTTTGCTACCATTCGCGAAACGCTCTCTTTGTAACTTTACTGCCTTTGAGAAGGGTATTTTCTGTCTGTATTTTAAGTGAATATCGTAGGACCACTTTCCGTATATTTGGGATGTCCTTTCTTAAATAAATATAATTCAATACAGTTCTCTGTCGACTGTATAAATTATAAGCGTTTGAACAGACCCCCATTCATTAAATTATTCGTTTATATTTTATTTTATATTTCTGTGTATTTTATTAACCCGCAGTGCTAGCCAATGCATGGACTGTTTGACAGCAGGGTCAAGGCTACAGGTTATTATTCGCAGAGAATTAGCTGCAGGGCATAAAAGCAGACGTGCACGGATCGACCCCGTGACTTTATCGAGCTATTCTTTTTAAACAGAACCGTGCGTAAGCCTAGTACCTAAAGTACGAGTAACAGCAAGTAAAGGCGCGACTGGTTTTCTCATGTGGGATGCTGTTTGGAAGAGCAACTATGATCAGCTCTAATCGCAATTGGGGGCTTGTCTGCGGTTTGAACCCGCTACCTCCTGCTGAAATTGGGGTTTATTCGTGCGGGATATGAGAGTAATACCTTTAGAATTCCAATTATAATTCTAATTCGTTACAATATTCTGCGATACAGGTTCCAAATCTGTTACATGATAGGCAGTTTGCGTGTAGGCTCTGATCGTAAGATTGTGTAGCAGTTGCCTGGGTGAGAATCGGTAGCAAAGGTTAGATAAGGGGGCGTTAGCCGCGAAATTTCATGAAAGAAGGAGAAGGCTTCGCAGAGGCGTGCTGGGCTCCAGTTTGCAGCAGCCAGCAGCAGCGAAGACCCCGACCTCGGCATAACGGAAGTGGTGACCACTGCAACGCGGGACCCTGGCGGTGACTTCAAGTTCATCGGCAGCATCTACACTTTAGGTATCAGCAGTGGTGCAGAAGCAGCCAGCATGACCCACAAGTGAAGTAATTGCGCCAACAGCGTTCACTGGTGTGAAACCACTGGGTCGTTGTCAATGATGGAGTTTCCAACGATTAAGCAGTGACTGAGTCTGTGTGGTTCAGATGTTAATGTACAGTCAGTCCAACATATGGAAGGGGTAGTGTTGATAGGGGCGATATTAGTGAAGCAGGTATTCTGAAATCAGGAAAAAAGAGATGTAATTGCGATTGTTTCAGTGGCTTGGTTAAAGGGAATTCTGACGAACTTGAACTCTAAAATTAGGGTACTGGGTACACAGAGAGATAGGTTCAATAAAAGCAGAGAGAGGTTCAGTAGTGAAAAGTGTAGGTAGCAGAAAATCTGAGCCTAAGAAAATTAAATCTGATACAGAAGGAGTGATAGATTCGAAATTAGAAGCTATAACGGCAGAGGTAGACAACATTTCTGAAGAGGCTGGCCTGGTTAACACCATAGTTGACAGAATGGAAAGATTTCGGGGACAAATTGGAAAAGATACATTATGAGCTGGGCGACGAGGTAAATACTTGGGTGCTGAGACAAAATACGCTTGAGGAAGTGACCACTAAGCCTAAGAGCAGTTTCCAGCGAATCAGGCTACTACTGTGCTAGGTGTTCCATGGGCTGGATCAAAAACAACAAAATGTTTTACGAATGATGGAAAATATCACACAGTTGATATTCTTGCTGCTTGTAGAGATAGTTTTGTGAGAGGAATGTCTGAAGGGGCAAAAACAAAGTACGCTAAAACACATGCTTAGGGGCAATGCATAACCATGGGCAAATTTAATGAGTGCTTCGTTTACTACTTTCTTGAACAAATTCTGGAGTGAAGCGAAACAAATGCGACTTCAAAATGAGTTTCTGAATGGACTAAATTTCAAGCACGGGAGAGAGTCGATGTGGAAAATATTGTGTGCGTTAGCTCCTCTGAGAGTAATGACAAATGACTCTCAGGATATGCTTACCAGAATATTTACAATTGAATCTTGAGTTTTTAGATTTTGTTGAGAAGCTTGAACAGGCCACATAGTTGGAACAGTAGACAGAGAAACGGGTACCAGAACGGAAACAATAATAATATCCACAATAATTACAATGATTGTAACGAAAATAATTAACACCGTAATAATAAGTTTCAAAGGGGCTTGGGAAGGGGAATTCTCACAAAGGAGATCAAAACCGGGAACTAAAATCTGAGGGGCAGGAGCCTCACGAAAAGCAGTACGGAATACAAGCACGGGAAACTAGAGATCGCCGCATCTCAGGTCCGGAGGCGAGAGATAACCGTTTGTTGAGGAGGACACGTTACTTCAAAACTTCTGTGGGTCTCGTAAATTCGGCAAAGAAGCCACAGATTTTGGAGATGGTAGTTGTAAGAAATAAAAACAAAATAATTAGTGATTTTAAGAAGTGCAACCGTAAAGACGACGCAAGAAAGGTTGTAAAACTTGTGAGCAAAGTTGATATAGTTATGGGGTTGACAAATTTATCCTGTCAAAGGGAAGTGAATGATGAAATGAATATATGTTTAGTGGAAAATTCTGTGATCAGAAGAGGGGCTGAGGTGAATCTGAATTTGGTGTCAATGGCATTTATACGAATTCTAATGAGGCCTTTGTCAGTAGCAACAATTATAAAAAAGTAGGTGAAAATAACGTAGATGGTTTTGAGTCGGAGAAAGTAGGTGAAGTTATTTGTGATGGCGGCGAAGCCTTAGTCTTATTAGCTGGCGATGAATTTTGTGGTGTATCGATGGAAGTACGTGCAGGTATTTGTGAAGGCTGCGTAGCAATAGTCTCATCAGCTGGAGATGAATTTTGTTATTTATCGGCAAATGTGGGTGATTTAGTGTTACAGGGAGGAAAAGGTGATGTCTTCGGTTCTGAGGTTGCAAAGAAGCTACTGATTTAGATATCTGGGAGGAAGGAATTTGAGCATTTATTTATACTGGTGGAAGTGAACCGATGGCTTTTGATGAAAGCATTAATTATGAGTGTATGTGGAAGAATGAATGTGAACGTATGCATTGGCCAGTGGATCAGAATCCAAAGTGTCGAAGAAATCTGAGAGTAGAGAAAATGTAAAGGAGAAAGGGTTAGATTCGAGTTTTACAGAATTCATGTGTACTGTGAGTTCCAATGTGGAACAGTTTAAGAGCGGCAATTAATATAGGTACTGACGGATGTTGACGGTGTTATTGACGATGATTTCCATAATCTATCGACGGATGTAATGGATGTTATAAATAAAGAAGCTTATGGGTCATTGGTGGATGTTATTGGAGTTAATGGTAATAAAGTTTTTAGTGGTTCGGAGGAAATAAGGGAGTTTTTGTTTAAGAGAAAGGAAGTTTTTAGTTGTGTGGTTAATTGGGAGAATGCTGCGGCTACTGATATCGTTACTTCACAGGAAGGGAAGAATTACAAGTGAACTATATCTGATGCTTAACGAGGATGATAAGATGAAGGATTTTGTGGGTCATTTCAAGCCTACGGATTCAGAGAGGGACTGGGAGTATACAGCTGTGGATAATGGGGAAAACTTTGCTTAGTAGATGATGTTGGTACGGAATGGTATGGCAAGGAAGAAAGTGACCAATTTGTAAAGGTTGGAGACGGTATGGAAGAATATTGAAGTCACTGACACCTGACTGGTGGGCCCTGGAGAAATATAAAGTAGCGAGAGGTCTTGACGAGAGGAAAGAAGAAACGGGGGCCAAGGAAGTGTTCAACGAATTGTTTGACGGTGATAGTGAAATTGAAGGTTGCTATGAGTTGTAATGTGTACCACAGATATGGAGAAGAAAGGAAAGGATACTGGATTTTTTTTGTGCTGAGGACTATTGGACCAAACTGCTAAGGACAACACACACACACACACACACACACACACACACACACACACACACACACACACACACACACACACGCACGCAAACACACACACACGCACACATGGCAGAGGGGGCACTCGAACCTCCGACAGAGGGGAGCCGCGCAAACCGTGACAAGACGCCTGAGACAGCGCGGCTACCCCGCGTGGCGATATTGGAAGTAATCTTTTGAAGGAGAAATGTTTAGAGAGGAGTGAAATTAAAAAAGGGGGAGCCTGTACGTGAAACAAATGGTGAAGGAAGAAAGTGTGAGTTTCTCGAATCTGATGTTCCAGCTTTGGTAACAAATTTAATCGTTAAACGTAAGACTCCTTTGGCGTAGGAGGAAAGAGGGCTCGACTTTGAGCGGGTGAAAATATACAAAAAGAGTGAGAGTCAAAAGATATAGTGGCCGTATAAACGTAAACGGCGTCGGTGGCAGAGTTGCATCTTCTAAAAGAAGACCTGGAATGTGCATTAATACAATCGTGTATGTAAGTTTAATTTCATATGTAATATATAAGAATTTTGAGGGCTCTTTATGTTTGGTATAAAGGATAAACTTAGTGAATTTCAGATGTGTATACAATGTATAGAGACATAACGCAGCGCAAGGAGAGGATCGACATTGGCAGCAGAACTCTTCCTGCGCGGAGGGTGGCAGAACGTAATTTATTTCGTTATTTGTGAAAGAGAGGAGTAAATTGTACTGTACGTAATATTTGGGGTGAAATTTAAGGGGTTATTTATACTCTACTGGCCATTAAAACTGCTACACCACGAAGATGACGTGCTACAGACACGAAATTTAACCGACAGGAAGAAGATGCTGTGATTTGCAAATTATTAGCTTTTCAGAGCATTCACACAAGGTTGGCGCCGGTGGCAACACCTACAACGTGCTGACATGAGGAAAGTTTCCAACCGATTTCTCATACACTAACAGCGGTTGACCTGCGTTGCCTGGTGAAACGCTGTTGTGAAGCCTCGTGTAAGGAGGAGAAATGCGTACCATCAAGTTTCCGACTTTGATAAAGGCCGGATTGTAGCCTACGGCGATTGCGGTTTATCGTATCGCGACATTGCTGCTCGCGTTGGTCGAGATCCAATGACTGTTAGCAGAATATGGAATCGGTGGGTTCAGAAGGGTAATACGGACCATCGTGCTGGATCCCAACGACCCTCTTATCACTAGCAGTCGAGATGACAGGCATCTTATCCGCATGGCTGTAACGGATCGTGCAGCCACGTCTCGATCCCTAAGAGATGAGGACGTTTGCAAGACAACAACCATCTGAACGAAGAGTTCGACGACGTTTGCAGCAGCATGGACTATCAGCTCGGAGACTATGGCTGTTGTTACCCTTGACGCTGCATCACAGACAGGAGCGCCTGCGATGGTGTACTCAACGACGAACCTGTGTGCACGAATGGCAAAACGTCATTTTTATGGATAAACCTAGGTCCCGTTTACAGCATCATGATGGTGGCATCCGTGGTTGGCGACATCGCGGTGAACGCACATTGGAAGCGTGTATTCGTCATCCCCATATGGGCGTATCTCTCGGTGTGATGGTATGGGGTGCCAATGGTTACACGTCTCGATCACCTCTTGCTAGCATTGATGGCACTTTGAACAGTGGACGTTACATTTCAGATGTGTTACGACCCATGGCTTTATCCTTCATTCGATTCTTGCGGAACCCTACATTTCAGCAAGATAATGCATGACCGCATGTTGCAGGTCCTGTACGGGCCTCTCTGGATACAGAAAATGTTCGACTGCTGCTCTGGCCAGCACATTCTCCAGGTCTCTCACCAATTGAAAACGTCTGGTCAATGGTGTCCGAGCAACTGGCTCGTCACTACGCCAGTCACTACTCTTGATGAACTGTGGCATCGTGTTGAAGATGCATGGGCAGCTGTATCTGTACACGCCTTCCAAGCTCTGTTTGACTCAATGCCCAGGCGTATCAAGGACGTTATTACGGCCAGAGGTGGTTGTTCTGGGTTCTGATTTCTCAGTATCTATGCACCCAAATGGCGTGAACATGTAATCACATGTCAGTTCTAGTATCTGTTCAATGAATACCCGTTCATCATCTGTTTTTCTTCTTGGTGTAGCAATTTTAATGGCCAGTAGTGTGTATGATACTTGCAGTACTTTGTATGGATTTTTCGTATAATGTGCGTAATTATTATCGCACGAAATTTGGTGCATGGAGTACATGAGACATAATTAAAATTTAATTGCTTGTGGGAATAAAACATGTAGGTACGTGCAGTGGAAGAACCAAGTTATAATGTATTTTACTTAGGAAGGGTTTTGAATAGATTTATGTATGTAAAACTGTGGGGATAATAGGATTGTAGTGCGAAAGTGAGGGAACATTTGCTGAATTTATGGTCCAGTTTTGAGCTAAGTTATAACGAAAGTTAAATTGGCGATTTCTGCACTGGGTAGTATTAGTTTTCAAGTTTCTAACTACATGCCGTAAAATTGTACATAAAAGATGAAGTGTTAATTGATTTGTGTTGTCAAATTTTATAGCACGAAAGACAAGTTTTCTCGGGCGTGCATGGACAGAGCATTTGAAAATGTCGAGCTAAATAGAAAGTGTTAGGCCTATGCTTTAAAACTTTTGCTTGATATCCTGTCTGTGAATGTATCGATTTCACTGGGGACGGCTTCAGTGCCTGATTTATGGGGATTCGGGAAGTCGTATGATGATCGTTAACTACATCACAGTCGTTTATCGACAGCTATCGTCCTTCAACACTGACGGCGACTGCGAACTGACACGTGTTTGGTGCAGTACTTGGCCAAGGGCGTCATGTATTTCTGCAGTGGCGGCTGGACTGCGAATAACCTAAACTTCGACCCCAGAATACGAATCGTGTGTTGTGGTGGTGATGGTGGTATGCTGAAGTGTGGTGCAGTCAAATGAGCGCAAAAGCGCCAAAAACGTTTGAAAAGAGCGAGCTGACTCGAGAATTAATAATTTATGTCTTTATTTTGGCAGTTAATTATATGCCGTATGTTTTAAATTTATGTTACACTTAGAAAATGCTGTTTCATAAATAGCACAAAGGTAATTATTGCCCTGACACGCAAGTAGGGTATTCCATTTATTATGTTATGAATGTACACTCCTGGAAATGGAAAAAAGAACACATTGACACCGGTGTGTCAGACCCACCATACTTGCTCCGGACACTGCGAGAGGTCTGTACAAGCAATGATCACACGCACGGCACAGCGGACACACCAGGAACCGCGGTGTTGGCCGTCGAATGGCGCTAGCTGCGCAGCATTTGTGCACCGCCGTCGTCAGTGTCAGCCAGTTTGCCGTGGAAAACGGAGCTCCATCGCAGTCTTTAACACTGGTAGCATGCCGCGACAGCGTGGACGTGAACCGTATGTGCAGTTGACGGACTTTGAGCGAGGGCGTATAGTGGGCATGCGGGAGGCCGGGTGGACGTACCGCCGAATTGCTCAACACGTGGGGCGTGAGGTCTCCACAGTACATCGATGTTGTCGCCAGTGGTCGGCGGAGGGTGCACGGGCCCGTCGAGCTGGGACCGGACCGCAGCGACGCACGGATGCACGCCAAGACCGTAGGATCCTACGCAGTGCCTTAGGGGACCGCACCGCCACTTCCCAGCAAATTAGGGACACTGTTGCTCCTGGGGTATCGGCGAGGACCATTCGCAACCGTCTCCATGAAGCTGGGCTACGGTCCCGCACACCGTTAGGCCGTCTTCCGCTCACGCCCCAACATCGTGCAGCCCGCCTCCAGTGGTGTCGCGACAGGCGTGAATGGAGGGACGAATGGAGACGTGTCGTCTTCAGCGATGAGAGTCGCTTCTGCCTTGGTGCCAATGATGGTCGTATGAGTGTTTGGCGCCGTGCAGGTAAGCGCCACAATCAGGACTGCATACGACCGAGGCACACAGGGCCAACACCCGGCATCATGGTGTGGGGAGCGAACTCCTACACTGGCCGTACACCTCTGGTGATCGTCGAGGGGACACTGAATAGTGCACGGTACATCCAAACCGTCATCGAACCCATCGTTCTACCATTCCTAGACCGGCAAGGGAACTTGCTGTTCCAACAGGACAATGCACGTCCGCATGTATCCCGTGCCACCCAAGGTGCTCTAGAAGGTCTAAGTCAACTACCCTGGCCAGCAAGATCTCCGGATCTGTCCCCCATTGAGCATGTTTGGGACTGGATGAAGCGTCGTCTCACGCGGTCTGCACGTCCAGCACGAACGCTGGTCCAACTGAGGTGCCAGGTGGAAATGGCATGGCAAGCCGTTCCACAGGACTACTTGCAGCATCTCTACGATCGTCTCCATGGGAGAATAGCAGCCTGCATTGCTGCGAAAGGTGGATGTACACTGCACTAGTGCCGACATTGTGCATGCTCTGTTGCCTGTGTCTATGTGCCTGTGGTTCTGTCAGTGTGATCATGTGATGTATCTGACCCCAGGAATGTGTCAATAAAATTTCCCCTTCCTGGGACAATGAATTCACGGTGTTCTTATTTCAATTTCCAGGAGTGTATTTACTAGTTTATGTGCGTCAAATTTGGTGCGACTTGATGTGCCAAATTAGCGAGCTAATGTGCCACATAAACTATATGTGTAGAACGTTACATCAGCTAACCGGCCGCCCAGAACCGCTGTATTAGATGTACGCCTGGACGCTTGCGTAACGAGGACTCAGGGCGGACCGCCACTCGAGACAGCTCCGGACGAAGACAGGATGTGGGCGAATCCCACAAGAAGGAGCTGGGCAATGGTCGAACGCTTAGCAGAATGCAGAATGTTTACCAACGGCGGACTCAAAGACGTGCTGAAAGAAAACTCTCTGAGAGCCTGTAATAATTTACAGTCACCTAATAAAGGCAAATCTGAATACATCTTCGATTTCAGAAAATATGAGGTGCATCCAATGACAACAATAATATCAATATCTTTAAAAGGAACAAAAATTAATAATTTACAGGTACTCAACATATTCACAATGACCCCCTGACTAACAACTTTTAATCGGTTCGTGAGATTTCAACATACGATCTCAGATAAAAACACTGCACTGTAGCTATCACCACTGAAAACTGTACATCGGGATTTTTCAATTCTTAATTTATTGCGTTTTTTATATATTTTGTCTATGCTAATGTTTGTAACCACATCGTATCCTCCAAAATTATACGGCTAATGAATGCAGCACCAATACCTTATATTTTGTCATACTTTTGCTTTAATTTAATGAATAGTTTGTGGCAGTAGCTTTATTTAAATGTTGGTGGCAAGTGCTATTGAGAAACTGTTGGTTGCAAGTGCTATTAAAAAAAAATGTACCAAGTTAAAAGTGGTCAGCCACATGTATTAGCGGACGCCACAATTGAAAAGAGAACAAAAAGACACTCCAGTCAAGAAGGCATAAACAACTGTTTAAGTAATATTAACGACAATTTGTTGTCTTTTTAAATGAGCGCACTTGTGCAAGAACACTGGCGTATTTGTTTATGAATCAACCATCACTTAATGTAAATTATCTAAATGTAATCAAATGTGCATAACATTCTCTTTCAGCCAACAGAGAAGCAGACAGCAGCGGAACACTATAGGAGTTAAGTCCAGATGGGGACTTTTCGAGGAAGAGCTCAAGGGGACTATTCAGGACACTTTTACATGTGGTCTTGAAGAGGGCAGACCTGCCTGTGATCTAGCGCTTCGTTTCGTCGTGTGGCTGATAGATTCTGGACGGCGAACGGCCGCTAAGAGACTAACTTTTACGTTACTTTGTGTCGACTGCTGGAAGAAGGCAGACGTTCCTATGGTAATGTGCTTATATAATGATGCTTGTTTTTTTTTTTTTTTGGGGGGGGGGGGGTCATCAGCGCCGGTAGAAATTCCCAATTATTATACAGTCCAATTATTTTTTTTGGCCATCCAGTCTAGCCACTGTCACGAATGATGATGCTGATGCAATGATGAGGACAGCACAAACACCCAGAACCCGAGTAGAGAAAATCCCCATCCCGGCCGGGAATCGAACCCAGGACCCTGTGGTCCAGAGCCAGCAACGCTAGCGACTGGACCACGAGCTGCGGACTCAGATATAGGTGATGGCTTATAGACGGTAAACGGCCGCTACCATAGTTTACTTTCTCAAGGGACTTTATATTTCGAGAGGACTGGACGTTCTCCACTGTAGGACAAACTTTTGCAGCCTGATTTACGAAACTGGTTTAATTTGTGAATAACCATTTTTTGAGGCACATATTTTTATTACGAAATGGATTTAGTATTTGCATGTCTTCGATGACCGTTTAGTTTGGGGATTTTGTTAGCATTTTCGTCATGCTCGCAACGTAACTTCCCTGGGTTTGATAATAGTATTTTCTATATGTGTTTTAACTGAATATCGGACCACTTCACGTTTACTATTATGTCCTTTCTTGAATAAATATTATTCATTATAATTTTCTGTCGTCTGCATCAATTATAAACGTTAGAAGAGAACCCCCTTTGATTAAATATTTCGTTTATCTTTTATTTTATATGTATTACAATGCATGGGCTATTTGACTGGAGGATCACGGCTACATATTATTTGTAGCGGATTAGCTGCAGGGTTTGAAAGCAGACGTGCACGACTCGATTATGACTTCATCGAGCTATACTTTTTAAACAGAATCGTGCGCCCCCCCCCCCCCCCATCCCCTCCCCCCCCCCCCCCCAGTATCTAAAGTACGATAAGCACAGTCGACGACGTAATTGATTTACTCGTGTGGGATGGTCTTTAGAGGAGCAATTACAATCAGCAGTAAACGTTAGGTACGGTCACAAGTCCCATTTAAGTTCCCCGAGCACTTCTGCTACACATTTGTATGTGTTTGGTGAAAGCAGTCCGTTTCTATTACGTGATTAAGAAAAAGACGTATTTCCCCGTTCTAGCCGTTCTAGTGAACACTACACCGAGTGAGACAGAGCAGTGATAAAACACTGGAGCTGTATACACGAGGACGGCGGCTCATAGCCCGAGTGGCCAACCAGATATAGGTTGTTGTCGTTTCCATAAATATCTTAAAGCAAATACTGGGTGGACCGCTATCCTTCCCCACTCTTTCTACATCCGAGATTGTGTTCCGTCTCTAATGATCTCGTCGTAGAAGGGCTATTAAACCACTAATCTTCCTGATTTATTGAATACTATCTGAATGAAATATAGGAAGAATGGATTTTGATCACGAGATCAACAAAGATTTTTCATATAAAATTAATTAGGTATTGTGGTGAAATATTTAACTCTGTATTCGGTCATTGTCGCTTTCGGCACTGTTTCAGACCGCTCACACTAGTATTCGGCTGTCACCTTGTATCCTTATATCTATGTAGGATCATTGGTAATTCATATTATAACGACACTTACAAATGATATACTGTGGCGTTTCATTTGTGTCTACTCGATGGTGATGGTTGTCCCAATCTGGTTGACATAGAACAGTGTCCGTCGATCGCGACGACTCCGAACTGTAATTGTTAAAAACAAACTCCTCGCTTGGTTTATTAGTTTCAGATACTATCTCCCTTAGACTGACATCAGCGTATCGATGTAGCAGCACGCCGGAATGCGTAAGCAGCCCTTGTTTAAAATTGAAGCACTGGTGTTCGAAGACTGTCGGTCTTCTTTACTTCGAATCCACAGCGACTGCACCACTCGGTACCGCAACAACTCCCTTGATCTGAAACAATTAACCAAATATGCTTCGACTATTCGCGACAGGCTGATAAGCTTACGTGAACTTGGTAACGGTAGTTCTTATGCCCGGTTTGCGAATGAGTGTTCAAACGCATATAATAGGATATCATGAATTATAAAGTCCATCACTCAAGCCGATGCTACATCATAATTTTGCGAGAATGTTGATTTATTAATTAATATAGAGTCGTCAAAGCGTAGCTACGGTGTTAATTCAACAACTAATACGGCGTAATTCCAGAGATAAAATACTCATCTGACAAAGTACAGAAAGCGTCGTATTTCGGTGTAAACTTGCTGTTCACTGTTAATAAAATCACTAAATCACCTTTAACTTCTGCGTTCTCTCAAGAATTGGTTAATTTCACAATTACACAGTGTATTTCCACGAAATGACATAGCCGACACGAAGCATTAAGGTTATATTGGAATTTATTGAACTTCGTAATTATTTAAACCTGCACTGAAAACACACCGGGCTGTCATTCAGGGTCTTGAATCTATTTGCATATGCGATTATGACATTGACTACAATTTCCAACAACATGGCGTAACTGGAAGTTCTTCTTGATCGCGTGTAGCTGTTTCCTACTCAAGGCTAATACTAGATTTTATGCCGCGATTGGTATATTGCTGTGTCCTTGGATGTTTGTGACAATCACAGATCACCCGAAGGCTAAGTACCAGATTTGTCTGGCTAAACCGTAAATGTTATTTTACTTCAGTTCGAAATTCTTACTAGTACGTCAGGTCGTTATCTGAAAACTTTTAAAACTTCAGATCGGTTTGAAACAATCTAGTAGCGTTTAAATGGCTTACTACTATTGCGACGTCTACAAGAGAGACTGGTTTAACATCTCCATTGCAGTGTTACATTGTAGTCGCAGCGAAATTACAGCTCGATGAGGCTACAACTCTCTTCTTGGATAAATGTTATCTCTGATCTATTTATGGTCTGGGCTATAACCTTCGTAAAGAATATATTTTGAATTACTTATTTAAAGTTTCAGGCTTCGTATCATCTGATAGTCTTTCATTTAGTCCTTTCTTTGTAAAAAACGTTATTAGTTACACAGTCTTCCAGGTATACTTGGAAAAGGACGGGTGATACGGGAGGATTTCAGTTAGATTACATAATGATCAGACAGAGATTCCGAAATCGTATACTGGATTGTGAGGCGTTCGGAGCAGATATATACTCACATCACAATATAGTAGTGATGAAGAGTAGGCCGAAGTTTAAGACATTAGTGAGGAAGAATCAATAAGCAAAGAAGTGGGATACGGAAGTACTAAGGAATGATGAGATACGGTTACGTTCTCTAAGGCTGCAGATACAGCAATAACGAATAGCTCAGTAGGCAGTACAGTCGAAGAGGAATGAACATGTGTAAGAACGGCCATCACAGAAGTTGGGAAGGAAAACGTACACACAAAGTAGGTAGCTGCGAAGAAACCATGGGTAAGAGAAGAAATACTTCAACTGATCCACGAAAGGAGGAGGTACAACAATGTTCCGGAATATTCAAGAAATTTGGAAACATTCGGTAAAGTCTTATGGGACCAAACTGCTGAGGTCATCGGTCCTTAATCTTACACACAATTTAACCTAACTTAAAAATTAATTTACGGTAAGGACGACACACACAACCATGCCCGAGGGAGGACTCGAACCTCCGACACGGGGAGCCGCGCGGACTGTGACAAGGCGCCTCAAACCACGCGGCTACCCCGCTCGGCGAAACGGAGGAATACAGAGATACAAGTCGCTGAGGAATGAAATAAAAAGGAATGCAGGGAAGCCAAGACGAATTGGCTGCAGGAAAAATTTGAAGACATCGAAAAAGAAGTGATTGTCGGAAGGACAGACTTAGCATACAGTAAGGTCAAAACAACCTTCGCTGACATTAAAAGGAAGGGTGATAACATTAAGAGTGCAACGGGAATTCCACTGTTAAATGCAGAGGAGAGAGCGGATAGGCGGAAAGAATACACTGAAAGCCTCTATGAGGGGAAATATTTGTCTGATGTGATAGAAGAAGAAACAGGGTTCGATTCAAAAGAGATAAGGGATCCAGTATTACAATCAGAATTTAAAAGAGCTTTGGAGGACTTAAGATCAAATAAGGCAAAAGGGATAGATAACACTCCATCAGAATTTCTAAAACACTGGGGAAAGCGGCAACAAAACGACTATTCACGTTGGTGTGTAGAGTGTATCAATCTGGCGGCATACCATCTGACTTTCGGAAAAGCATCATCCACACAATTCCGAAGACGGAAAGAGCTGACAAGTGCGAGAATTACCACACAATCAGCTGAACAGCTCATGCATCCCAGTTGCTTACAAGAATAATACTCGGGAGAATGGAAAATAAATTTGAGGATGCGGTAGATGACGATTAGTTTAGCTTTGGGAAAGGTAAAGGCACGAGAGAGGCAATACTGACGTTGCGGTTAATAATGTAAGCAAGAGTAAAGAAAAATCAAGACACGTTCGGAGGATTAGTCGACCTGGAAAACGCGGTCGACAGTGTAAATTGGTGCAAGACGTTCGGAATTCGGAAAAAGGTAGGGGTAAGCTATAGTGAGAGACGGGTCGTCTATAATATGTGCAGCAGCCAAGAGGGAATAATAAGAGTGGACGAACAATAACGAAATGCTTGTATTAAAAATAGTGTAAGACAAGTATGTATATTAAAAATAGTGTAAGACAAGTATGTAGCCTTTCGGGCCTACTGTTCGGTCTGTAAGAAATGGTGGAAGTAAAACAAAGGTTCAGAAGTGAAATTAAAATTCAACGTGAAAGGATATCAATGATACGATTCGCTGATGACATTGCTATTCTGAGTGAAAGTGAACAAGAATTACATGATGTGCTGAACGGAATGAACAGTTTCAAGAGTACGGAGCATGGATTAAGAGTAAATCGAAGAAAGACGAAGGTAATGAGAAGTAGTAGAAATGAGGACAGCGAGAAGCTTACCGTTAGGATTGATGGTCACGAACTGGATGAAGTAAAGGTATTCTGCTACTTAAGCAGTAAAATAAATAATGACGGACGGAGCAAGAAGGACATCAAAAGCAGACCAGAAACGGCAAAAAGGCCATTCTTGGCCAAGAGAAGTCTACTAATATCAAATATCCGCCTTAATTTGAGCAAAAAATTTCTGAGAATATACGTCTGAAGTACAGAATTGTATGGGAGTGAAGCATGGACTGTAGGAAAACCGAAACAGAAGAGAATCGAAGAATTTTAGATGTGGTGCTACAGACGAATGTCGAAAATAAGGTGGACAGGTAAGACAAGTGATGAGGAGGTTGTGCGGAGAATCGGAGAGGAAAGGAACATGTGGAAAACAGTGATAAGGAGAAGGGACAGGATGATAGGACATCTTTTAAGACATCAGTGAATGACTTCCATGGTAGTAGAGGGCAAAAAGTGTAGAGGAAGACAGAGATTGGAATACATGCAGCTAATAATTGAGGACGTAGGTGCCAGGTGCTACTCTGAGGTGATAAAGTTGGCACAGGAGAGGAATTGGTGGCGGGCCGTATCAAACCAGTCAGAAGACTGATGACAAAAAAAAGAATGCCCTTTCGCAGGAACCATCCCGGAATTTACCTGAAGCGATTTAGGAAAATCGCGGAAAACCAAAATCAAGATGGCCGGACGCGGGTTTGAATCGTCGTCCTCCCAAATGCGAGTCCAGGGTGTTAACCACTATGCAGGCTCACTCAGTTTTGACTTAAGGTTTTAACTTAAGCTCTACCTAAATGGACAAAACAATTCCATACACAGTTTTGCGCATTCACTTCCACAGACTGAAGTAGCGCAGAGAACGATGCATTGGGCTTGCATTCGGGAAAAGTCAGTCTCTAATTTCTGGCCAGTTGTACTGATTTAGATTTTCTCTGGTTTTACTAAATAGTGTATATTTTATTCCGGGATGGCCTTTTTCAAAAGCACACGACCCTTTTCGTTCCCCATTCTGAGAAGAATTTACTGCCTTTCTACCGATCTTCTCAAGAACGTTGGACGCCCTTCGTCCCTCTTTCACCCTTCTGTGATATGCTCGCAATGCTTAAGATTTGGTTTATGTACGTAATGCCGCTGTATGTAGAATTCGACATTAGTCTAGCACCAAATATGTTATGAATGCACGAAATTATCACTTGTTGATTCAGTTACCTACTTGTGTCTTCACTGTCGATGAACTTTCGCCTCAACCTCAGTTTTACAAATTAACATTTGAGACTGCATTACTGTGCAGCTCGAATGTCTATCGCGGCTCTGTTTTGTGTACAGATTTATCAAGCACTCTTTTACAAAACTGACATTCTGTTTCCGTCCAGCTCCCCGAAGTCTTACGTAGATATCACTTTGTGAAGTGGATGGGATTTGCGCGTCAATACGCCCGTAATGTCATCATGGTTACTGAGGCAGTGGACAGAGGCCATTAGCGCTAACGGACGGGTGAAAACCGATACGCGATAACTGGCATAACTAGCGATATCCCGGGGGACAGCCTGCAATCTACGAGCGCTGTCGTCCAATAGAACAACTGACAGCATGTCGCAACGGTCTGTTGATAACACTTCTACTTTATTCAACGTTGTGGATCACTCGCGGAGAGAGTTTTGCCCTGAATATTCCGTAACACTGGATGACTTCAGAACTGGACGGACACATTCAATATCTCAGCCGTTGATTAGGTTTTAACGAATAATCGCAAGAGTATTGAAAGCTGCACCTTTTTTGTTACTTTAACCAATGGAGTTTATAAAAGATTATGACGCTTGTTTTATCCCCTGAAATGTTACCGTTTTATGACATATCTGACCAGTATGTAACTAAAGTCTATTTGACTGAAATTATTTATGTTTCGGAGTGTTAACGACTTTCGTGAAGCTCAGCAGAATAAAATAAGGGAGGATTAACTGGAGTATTTGAATTCTCATTGTGGATCACGTACATCTACCAACTACGTACGTACGTACGTACGTAAATAAAATGCATCGTACAGGTACAATATGTGCAATGCAAATATTTTTTTCAGTGTGTGCCCTACCTGACATAGTAATCAGGTACCCCTGAGTTGTCTGGTAGCAGAAATTGCCTCGATATCTTCAGCACCGCTGGTTCTTACCTCCAGTTCAACAGCGACACACACCAGCATGTCTCAAATTTCTATCAATAAATCTACAATCTCTCCTTAAGGCTGGCAGAATCATCTCAGCTTTGAATACAATTAAAATTAAAGGGTACATTTCGAGAACATGAATCTTCAGTAAACTCAAAGAAAGGCATGGAACACGTGTAAAAACTGATTCAACAAAACGAGGTGAGAATATATGGCTCTGAGCACTATGGGACTTAACTTCTCCGGTCATTAGTCACCTAGAACTTAGAACTACTTGAACTTAACTAACCTAAGGACATCACAAACATCCATGCCCGAGGCAGGATTCTAACCTGCGACCGTAGCGGACGCGCGGTTCCAGACTGCAGCGCCTAGAACCGCTCAGCCACCCCGGCCGGTGAGGTGAAAATAAACTGTTCTTAAAAATCCTAGCTACATTCAGACATAATATAATGATCAGTACCTTAATGCGGTGCAACATACTTACGTGAATACAACAGATCATGCGCCTTTGTATTACCATAAAATACGTACAACAGATTAAACAAAATCGCAGAACATTATTATTAATTACTGAAACACTGAAGTGAAAAGCATTGAGGTAATTCTCTTGAAATCTCGATGTTGTTGTTGTTGTTTTTGCCGTTACGGTCTTCAGTACCCCCACATTAGTTACGTGATCCACCCATCTAATCTTCAGCATTCTTATGTAGCACCACATTTCAAAAGCTTATATTATCTTTTTGTCTAAACTGCGTATCGTTCATGTTTCACTTCCATAAATGGCTGCACTCTTCACAAACACCTTCAGAAAAGACATCCTGACACTTAAACCTAAACTCGATGTTAACGAATTTCTCTTATTCAGAAATGCTTTCCTTTCCATTGATAATCTACATTTTATATCCTCTCTACTTCGACCATGATCAATTATTAGAATTATATTTACACCTTCAGCTGCTGACGGGCGTTGTTATATATCGACGGGGACAGGTGAAAATGTGTGGCCCGACTGGGACTCGAACCCGGGATTTCCTGCTTACATGACAGACTCTCTATCCATCTGAGCCACCGAGTGCATCGAGGATAGTGCGAGTGCAGGGACTCGTGCACGTCTCCCGCGAGACCCACATTCTCACCGTGTATGTCAACACACTACATTTGTGGTGTTCCACCCCAACACACTCATTACTCGTGGAAGACATTTTTACCAGACACTATATCCATATAAGTATATGATCAGTTATGTTGCTGCCAAAATAGTAAAATTCATCTCCTACTTTAAGTTTCCCTCAGAATCAATTCATTTAATTCAACTACATTCCATTATCATTGTTTTGTTTGTGTTCATCTTATATCCTCCTTTCAAGACACTGTCCATTTCTATCAGCTGCCCTTCCAGGTCCTTTACTGCTTCTGACAGAACTAAAATTATTTCTTCTCCCTGACCTTAATTTCTGTAGCAAATTCTTCTTTGTTTTCCTTTACTGTTTACTCAATGTACAGAGTGAAAAACTTCAGCGATAGGCTACAGACCTGTCTCACTCCTTTCTCATCCATTGCTCCCGTTTCATTCCCCTCGCCTAACCTGCCATCTGATTTCTGTATAAGTTGCACATAAGCTTTCACTCCCTGCATTTTACCCTGTTACCTATAGAATTGCAAAGAAAATATGCCAGTCAACGTTGTCAAAAGCTTTCTTTAAGTCTACAAATGCTACAAACATAGGTTTGCCTTTCCTTAACCTACCTTCTAAGGTAAGTCATAGGGTCAGTATTGCCTTGCATGCTCCTGATCTTCATATAGCTCAGCTTCTACTAGTTTTTTTCCATTTTTCTCTAAATAATTCGTGTTAGTATTTTGCAGCCGTGATTATTAAACTCTTGGTTCGGTTATATTGACACCTGTCAGGTCCTGCTTTCTTTAAAGTTGGAATTATTACTTTCTTCTTGAAGTCTGGGGAGAGGAGGGGAGGAGCGTATTTCGCCTGTGTCTTATATCTTGTACACCAGATGGAACAGTTTTGTCGTGGCTGGGTCTCCCACTACGCAATAAATCAGTACTTCCAACATGTTTTGTGTGCGTGCCACGAGGCTTGCTAACACAAATTCTGCCGTCTCACATTCCTATTGGCCGGCTCCTTTCAGAGCTCTCACTGTCCGCTAAGACAAACCCTACTGTTTCCGTCCACAGAAGTACTTCTGCTTCTATCGTCTACTCTTCCCAGGTTCTGACAATGTTGTATATCCCCTTTACACAGATATAGTTCCAAAGAGTCGTCAGTCGCATTTTCTCTGGTGTTTCGACAGATATTTAGATATTTGCAATTTCTTTTTTTTTTTTTTTTTCAATGTGTAACTTGAGTCAGGCGAAACCAATACTGCCCGTCAAGTCTTCTCTGCGACAACCAGTGTCAGCGGAAACAGTCAGTTTATGGTTCAAATGGCTCTGAGCACTATGGGACTTAACATCTGAGGTCATCAGTACCCTAGAACTTAGAACTACTTAAACCTAACTAACTTAAGGACACCACACACATCCTTGCTCGAGGCAGGATTCGAACTTGCGACCGTAGCAGCTGCGCGGTTGCGGACTGGAGCGCCTAGAACCGCTCAACCACAAGGCCGGCGTCAGTTACAAAGAAAATAATTTTTAAAACGGAATTTTACTTGCCTATTCGGTAGTACGGTCCCAAATTATTCCAGGGCGATGCTTACCGATGTGTAATGACAGGGACAGTAAAACGCGAGGTATTCCCAATACTATAGCAGCGACAGCACGCCTTGTGCCGCGCTGACCGCTACCTCCATGCAGCAGCGCTGCTCAGTCGCTGCTGGAGTATTGATTATTCTTCGTGTTTTGCTGTCCCTGGGGATAGAGAAACAATTAAAATCGCTCAAAAGAGGAAAGTCTGCGGGACCTGATGGGATACCAGTTCGATTTAACACAGAGTACGCGAAGAAACTTGCCCCCCTTCTTACAGCGGTGTACCGTAGGTCTCTAGAAGAGCGTAGCGTTCCAAAGGATTGGAAAAGGGCACAGGTCATCCGCGTTTTCAAGAAGAGACGTCGAACAGATGTGCAGAACTATAGACCTACATCTCTAACGTCTATCAGTTGTAGAATTTTGGAACACATATTATAATGACTTTTCTGGAGACTAGAAATCTACTCTGTAGGAATCAGCATGCGTTTTGAAAAAGACGATCGTGTGAAACCCAGCTCGCACTATTCGCCCACGAGACTCAGAGGGCCATAGACACGGGTTCACAGGTAGATGCCGTGTTTCTTAACTTCCGCAAGGCGTTGAATACAGTTCCCCACAGTCGTTTAATGAACAAAGTAAGAGCATATGGACTATCAGACCAATTGTGCTATTGGATTGAAGAGTTCCTAGATAACAGAACGCAGCATGTCATTTTCAGTGTAGAGAAGTAAGAGTGGTTTCAGGTGGGCCGCAGGGGAGTGTCATAGGACCGTTGCTATTCACAATATACGAGGGTCAGTCAAAAAGTAATGCCTCCTATTTTTTTTCTACGTTTAATTGTCAGGAAATTTAAATGCAATTACATAGGTTGAAAACCACAACATTGAGGATCATTTTGTCATTTTTCAATGTAATCTCCGCCCATCTCTACAGTTTTGGTCCATCTTTGAACGAGGGCATGTATCCCAGCACGGTAAAAATCACAGCTCTACTTCCTAAGCCATTGACGCACGGATGTTTTGACGGCCTCCTCATCTTCAAAATGAATCCCACGATGAGCTTCTTTTAGTGGCCCAAACAGATGGAAGTCTGATGGTGCCAGGTCAGGGCTGTATGGGGGATGAGGCAAAACTTCCCATCCAATTTTGACAATCTCGTCAGAGGTGTGACGACTGGTGTGTGGTCTTGCATTGTCATGCAAAAGAAGAACATCTGCCATTGATTTTGTTGGGCGAACTCGCTGAAGACGTGCTTTAAGTTTTTTGAGGGTTGTGACGTATTGAACAGAATTTACTCGTATTGTGCATCCCTGCTCCAAAAAATCAACCAGAATCACACCCTCTGTATCCCAGAAAACTGTTGCCATAACTTTCCCTGCCGATCGCACAGTTTTGAATTTTTTCTTCCTCGGCGAGCTTGTGTGACGCCACTCCATTGACTGCCTCTTTGATTCGGGTTCAAAAAAATGCACCCATGTTTCGTCCCCGGTCACAATTTTTTTCAGAAACTCATCTCCCTCCAAACGGAAGCGCTGCAAGTGTTGGGAGGCTATTGTTTTCCTTGCCTCTTTATTCTGATCGGTTAACATTCTTGGAACCCACCGTGCACAAACTTTTGAGTACGCCAATTGTTTAATAATCGTGATCACACTGCCTTTACTAAGAGAAATAATGCGACACACTTCATCTCCAGTCACCCGACGGTCACCACGAATGATGTCATCAACTTGCTGAATGTTGTGTGGAGTCACTGCACTCACCGGCCTGCCGCTCCGCTTTTCGTCAGTCAACGGTGTTTGCCCTTCAGCTTCCTTACAACGACGAACCAATCGTCTAACAGTGCTGACATCCACTGTCACAACACCATACACCTTCTTCAGTCTTTCATGAATGCGTATGGGCGTTTCACCTTCTGCATTCAAGAATTCAATCACACAACGCTGTCTCAAACGAACATCGATGTCGGCCGTCTTACAAACTTCTGCTGTGCTGCCACCTGTTGACACAGAAAGTTACTTCTGCAGTGGATTGCAGAAGAAGGTTTGAGGAATGGCGCCAAATTCAAATTTTTCACTTAACTTAATTTTTTTAAGTAGAAAAATAATGGGAGGCATTACTTTTTGACCGACCCTCGTACATAAATGACCTTGTGGATGACATCGAAAGTTCACTCAGGCTTTTTGCGGATGATGCTGTGGTATATCGAGAGGTTGTAACAAAGGAAAATTGTACTGAAATGCAGGAGGATCTGCAGCAAATTGACGCATGGTGCAGGGAATGGCAATTGAATCTCAATGTAGACAAGTGTAAAGTGCTACGAATAAATAGAAAGAAAGATCCCTTATCATTTAGCTACAATATAGCAGGTCAGCAACTGGAAGCAGTTAATTCTATAAATTATCAGGGAGTACGCAATAGGAGTGATTTAAAATGGAATGATCATATAATGTTGATCGTCGGTAAAGTAGATGCCAGACTGAGATTCATTGGAAGAATCCTAAGGAAATGCAATCCGAAAACAAAGGAAGTAGAATACAGTACGCTTGTTCGCCCACTGCTTGAATACTGCTCAGCAGTGTGGGATCCGTACCAGATAGGGTTGATAGAAGCGATAGAGAAGATCCAACAGAGAGCACCGCGCTTCGTTACGGGATCATTTAGTAATCGCGAAAGTGTTACGGAGATGATAGATAAACTCCAGTGGAAGACTCTGCAGGAGAGACGCTCAGTAGCTCGGTACGGGATTTTGTTGAAGTATCGAGAACATACCTTCACCGAGGAGTCAAGCAGTATATTGGTCCCTCCTAAGTATATCTCGTGAAGAGATCATGAGGATAAAATCAGAGAGATTAGAGCCCACACAAAGGCATACCGACAATCCTTCTTTCCACGAACAATAAGAGACTGGAATAGAAGGGAGAACCGATAGAGGTACTCTAGGTACCCTCCGCCACAAACCGTCAGGTGGCTTGCGGAGTATGGTTGTAGATGTAGAAATTAATGATCAAAACTTTTTGTGTGTTGATGGTGCACGATTTGATACATCGCTGGAAACAACTCTCCGCAACGGCTCTCGGGGTAGATTTCTGGTGATGGCCATATCCCCATCATAAAAAAATTAACAAAGAGAGACGCTCTTCCATCAAGTAAGCGCGCTTTTATTACGTTACGGTAACTTGCTACTGGCAAGTCTTTCGAAGACTTGGAATTTACACGTGCAGTTTCACCTTACAGTGTTCAAGAGATAATTGTGGAAAATTCTCATGTCGTAATACGTCCTTCAATTGATTATATTCGGGTAAGTAACATATACACAGAGATAAATATCTATACATACTTGCGGGCAATGGTTTATAAATTTCGATGCGTTCTAGTGTTCAAGCTCTTTCGTCTTGTTTTGAACTCATTTTCCACACAGCAACAACAAGCATAACCGGATATAACCTCCATAGTCTGTAAAGCACACGAGAGACCGTTAAGATTAATGTCAATACTGCCCACAGACGGCACAATATTTCCAGGCAGCGCAGTATATTTCCAAAGCTTCTGTTGTTCTCAATATTAATACGGAACCTCTCAATCTCACTCCTAGTCCGTCAAAATTCTTGCACATTTGGAAAGTATTGTCAGTTTTATTGGTCGTCTAGAGGCCACTTAAGAGATAGCTGATTTCCATTGCACCGCTTCAGATGATGGAGTCGGTTAGCGTCAGATGGTTTCTGAGGTGACAAGTGACCTTTTCTCCTACTGAACGGATGCGCGGTTATGAGAGACTCTCGCGCTGAAGTGTCCGTCTTTCGAGGTATATCGATTCGGTAGACACTAGAGGATATGTAAAAATTTCAGCAGCAACTTACGTGCGATCCCGTCTAACTCGATACCAATTTGCTTGCTGTTTGGCTGAACAGTCCCTTTGTTACCAGAGTTATAAATGGGCACATTCGTCTGACAACTTTTAGAACTATAGTGAGATTGCAGCAAGCGCAGAGCATTATGGTAGTAGTAATGCAGTTGTAATTCAGGAATGATTTGGAGCTATACAGAATTGCGTCCTTATCGTGTTGCACTTTGCATTCTAACTTTGTTCTCGCCTTTGATCTCTTCAGAACAGGTGGTAATGGGTTTTCGTTTTTCAGTTAACAATACACACGAGTATATTCAAATGACGTACAGGGCCTCTAACTTGCAAAATTATGTTTCAGAAGGTTGTAATCTTAGTTTAAATGTTATGCTGTGATGTCCAGTGCAATTTAAGAGGTTGATAAGATGCTTGAATTTATCTATGACATGTAATCGGCTACAGACAATATTATGAAATAATATCTCTAGTGCGATCCCAGGCTGTCATAGATGCAGGTGGTCGTTACACTGAGAAACTTTGTAACCTCCAACGTAAAAGAGGTATACAATTAGCAAATGTTACCCTCTCACATGGAAATCTTAATGTGTTTGTTTCAGTGATTTACTTATTATTTCAGTTCCACATGTCCTTACAAAAATGTTCCTACGATTACTTGCTTGTTGTGAGGGCCCTCTCAAGCAGCGAAAATTTAGTTACATCCTGGCTGTGTACAGGGTGGTCCATTGATAGTGACCGGGCCAAATATCTCACGAAATAAGCATCAAACGAAAAAACTACGAAGAACGAAACTCGTGTAGCTTGAAGGGGCAAACCAGATGGCGCTATGTTTGGCCCGCTAGATGACGCTGTCGTAGGTCAAATGGACATCAACTGCGTTTTGTTTAATAGGAACTCTCATTTTTTATGAAATATTCTTGTAGTACGTAAAGAAATATGAATGTGGTAGTTTGACCACTTCTTTCGCTTTGTGATAGATGGCGCTGTAATAGTCACAAACGTATAAGTACGTGGAATCACTTAACATTCCGCCAGGGCGGACGGTATTTGCTTCGTGATACATTACCCTTGTTAAAATGGACCGTTTACCAATTGCGGAGAAGGTAGCTATCGGGTTGATGTGTGGCTATTGTGAAGAAAATGCCCAACGGGCGTGTGCTGTGTATGCTGCTCGGTATCCTGGATGACATCATCCAAGTGTCCGAACCGATCGCCGGATAGTTACGTTATTTAAGGAAATAGGAAGTGTTCAGCCAGATGTGAAACGTCAACCACGACCACGACCAGCGCCATCTAGCGGGCCAACCATAGCGTCATCTGATTTCCCCCTTCAAGCTACACGAGTTTCGTTCTTCGTAGTTTTTTCGTTTGATGCTTATTTCCTGAGATATTTGGCCTGGTCACTATCAATGAACCACTCTGTACACAGGGAGGATGTAACCAAATTTTCGCTGCGTGAGAAGGCCTTCTTTTTTTTTTTTTTTTTGTCATCAGTCTACTGACTGGTTTGATGCGGCCCGCCACGAATTCCTTTCCTGTGCTAACCTCTTCATCTCAGAGTAGCACTTGCAACCTACGTCCTCAATTATTTGCTGGACGTATTCCAATCTCTGTCTTCCTCTTCAGTTTTTGCCCTCTACAGCTCCCTCTAAGACCATGGAAGTCATTCCCTCATGTCTTAGCAGATGTCCTATCATCCTGTCCCTTCTCCTTATCAGTGTTTTCCACATATTCCTTTCCTCTCTGATTCTGCGTAGAACCTCCTCATTCCTTACCTTATCAGTACACCTAATTTTCAACATTCGTCTATAGCACCACTTCTCAAATGCTTCGATTCTCTTCTGTTCTGGTTTTCCCACAGTCCATGATTCACTACCATACAATGCTGTACTCCAGACGTACATCCTCAGAAATTTCTTCCTCAAATTAAGGCCGGTCTTTGATATTAATAGAGTTCTCTTGGCCAGAAGTGCCTTTTTTGCCATAGTGAGTCTGCTCTTGATGTCTTCCTTGCTCCGTCCGACATTGGTTATTTTACTGCCTAGGTAGCTGAATTCCTTAACTTCATTGACTTCGTGACCATCAATCCTGATGTTAAGTTTCTCGCTGTTCTCATTTCTGCTACTTCTCATTACCTTCGTCTTTCTCCTATTACTCTCAAACCATACTGTGTACTCATTGGACTGTTCATTCCGTTCAGCAGATCATTTAATTCTTCTTCACTTTCACTCAGGATAGCAATGTCATCAGCGAATCGTATCATTGATATCCTTTCACCTTGTATTTTAATTCCACTCCTGAACCTTTCTTTTATTTCCATCATTGCTTCCTCGATGTACAGATTGAAGAGTAGGGGCCAAAGCCTACAGCCTTGTCTTACTCCCTTCTTAATACGAACACTTCGTTCTTGATCGTCCACTCTTAATATTCCCTCTTGGTTGTTGTACATATTGTATATGACCCGTCTCTCCCTATAGCTTACCCCTACCTTTTTTCAGAATCTCGAACAGCTTGCACCATTTTATATTGTTGAACGCTTTTTCCAGGTCGACATATGCTATGAACGTGTCTTGAGTTTTCTTTAGCCTTGCTTCCATTATTAGGCGTAATGTCAGAATTGCCTCTCTCGTGCCTTTACTTTTCCTAAAGCCAAACTGATCGTCACGTAGCGCATTCTCAATTTTCTTTTCCATTCTTCTGTATATTATTCTTGTAAGCAGCTTCGATGCATGAGCTGTTAAGCTGATTGTGTGATAATTCTCGCACTTGTCAGCTCTTGCCGTCTTCGGAATTGTGTGGATGATGCTTTTCCGAAAGTCAGATGGTATGTTGCCAGACTCATATATTCTACACACCAACGTGAATAGTCGTTTTGTTGCCACTTCCCCTAATGATTTTAGAACTTCTGATGGAATGTTATCTATCCCTTCTGCCTTATTTGATCGTAAGTCCTCTAAAGCTCTTTTAAATTCCGATTCTAATACTGGATCCCCAATCTCTTCTAAATCGACTCCTGTTTCTTCTTCTATCACATCAGACAAATCTTCACCCTCATAGAGGCTTTCAATGTATTCTTTCCACCTATCTGCTCTCTCCTCTGCATTTAACAGTGGAATTCCCGTTGCACTCTTAATGTTACCACCGTTCCTTTTAATGTCACCAAAGGTTGTTTTGAGTTTCCTGAGTCTGTCCTTCCCACAATCATATCTTTTTCGATGTCTTCACATTTTTCCTGCAGCCATTTCGTCTTAGCTTCCCTGCACTTCCTATTTATTTCATTCCTCAGCGACTTGTATTTCTGTATTCCTGATTTTCCCAGAACATGTTTGTACTTCCTCCTTTCATCAATCAACTGAAGTATTTCTTCTGTTACTCATGGTTTCTTCGCAGCTACTTTCTTTGTACCCACGTTTTCCTTCCCAACTTTTGTGATGGACCTTTTTAGAGACGTCCATTCCTCTTCAACTGTGTTGCCTACTGCGCTATTCCTTATTGCTGTATCTATAGCGTTAGAGAACTTCAAACGTATCTCGTCATTCCTTAGAACTTCCGTATCCCACTTCTTAGCGTATTGATTCTTCCTGACTAATGTCTTGAACTTCAGCCTACTCTTCATTACTACTATATTGTGATCTGAGTCTATATCTGCTCCTGGGCACGCCTTACAATCCAGTATCTGATTTCGGAATCTCTGTCTGACCATGATGTAATCTAATTGAAATCTTCCCGTATCTCCCGGCCTTTTCCAAGTATATCTCCTCCTCTTGTGATTCTTGAACACGAAGGTAATGAGAAGTAGTAGAAATGAGAATAGCAAGAAACTTAACATCAGGATTGATGGTCACGAAGTCAATGAAGTTAAGGAATTCTGCTACCTAGGCAGCAAAATAACCAATGACGGACGGAGCAAGGAGGACATCAAAAGCAGTCTCGCTATGGCAAAAAAGGCATTTCTGTCCAAGAGAAGTCTACTAATATCAAATACCGGCCTTAATTTGAGGAAGAAATTTCTGAGGATGTACGTCTGGAGTACAGCATTGTATGGTAGTGAAACATGGACTGTGGGAAAACCGGAACAGAAGAGAATCGAAGCATTTGAGATGTGGTGCTATAGACGAATGTTGAAAATTAGGTGGACTGATAAGGTAAGGAATGAGGAGGTTCTACGCAGAATCGGAGAGGAAAGGAATATGTGGTGTAAGTAGACTGTTTAGGTTTTTTTTATTGGTAACGCCGCCGCCACGTAACGCACTGTATGAAAATCACTGGCTGTGCCGTGTGCAGTCTGTGGCTGGTTTGCATTGTTGTCTGCCATTGTAGTTTCGGGCAGCGGCAGCTGGATGCTAACAGCGCGTAGCGTTGCGCAGTTGGAGGTGAGCCGCCAGCAGTGGTGGACGTGGGGAGAGAGATGGCGGAGTTTTGAAATTTGTAAGAAGGGATGTCATGAACTGCTATATATATTATGTCTATTAAGGTAAATTCATTGTTTGTTCTCTATTAAAGTCTTTCATTTGATAACTATCCTTATCAGCAGTTAGTGCCTTCTGCAGTTTGAATCTTTGATTTAGCTGGCAGTAGTGGCGCTCGCTGTATTGCAGTAGTTTGGGTAACGAAGATTTTTGTGAGGTAAGTGATTTGTGAAACGTATAGGTTAATATTAGTCAGGGCCATTCTTTCGTAGGATTTTTTAAAAGTCAGATTGCGTTGCGCTAAAAATATTGTGTGTCAGTTTAAGCACAGTCGTGTATAATTTTTCTAAGGGGACGTTTCAGTGGAAAACACTGATAAGGAGAAGGGACAGGATGATAGGATATCTGCTAAGACATGAAGGTGGCAGAACACTAGAGGGAGCTGTAGAGGACAAAAACTGTAGAGGAAGACAGAGATTGGAATACGTCGTGCAATTAATTGAGGACGTAGGTTGCAAGTGCTACTCTGAGATGAATAGGTTAGCACAGGAATGGAATTCGTGGCGGGCCGCATCAAACCAGTCAGTAGACTGATGACCAGAAATAAATAAATAAATAAATAAATAAATAAATATATAAACGATTTGGAAGACAATCTGAGCAGACGTCTTCGGTTGTTTGCAGATGACGCTGTTGTTTATCGACTAATAAAGTCATCAGAAGATAAAAAACTGCAAAACGATTTAGAAAAGATATCTGAATAGTGCAAAAAGGGCAGTTGACCCTAAATAACGAAAAGTGTGAGGTCATCCACATGAGTGCTAAAAGGAAATCGTTAAACTTCGGTTACATGATAAATCAGTCTAATCTAAAAGCCGTAAATTCAACTAAATACCTAGGTATTACAATTACGAACAACTTAAATGGAAAGAACACATATAAAATGTTATGGGGATGGCTAACCAAAGGCTACGTTTTATTGGCAGCACACTTAGAAAATGTAACAGGCCTACTAAGGAGACTGCCTATACTACGCTTGTCCGTCGTCTTTTAGAATACTGCTACGCGGTGTGGGATCCCTACCAGATAGGACTGATGGAGGACATCTAAAAAGTTCAAAGAAAGGCAGCACGTTCTGTATTATCGCGAAATATGGGAGAGAGTGTCACAGAAATGATATAGGATTTGCGCTGTAAATCATTAAAAGAAGGCGTTTTTCGTTGCGACGGAACCTTCTCACGAAATTCCAATCACCAACTTTCTCCTCCGAATGCGAAAATATTTTGTTGACACCGACCTATATAGAGATCACCACGATTAATAAGGGAAATCAGGGCTCGAACGGAAAGATATAAGTGTTCATCCTTTCAGCGCGCTATACGAGATTGGAAGAATAGAGAATTGTGAAGGTGGTTCGATGAACCCTCTGCCAGGCACTTAAATGTGAGTTGCAGAGTATCGATGTAGATGTAGATGTAGATGTAGAAGAGAGAGAGAGATCCACGAGATAGAGAATGGGAGTCTTCAACTTTGAACTTCTTGATGGCTTATTTTACTATTCATCTGAACTCCAGTAACGTTGAGTGGCTAATTTGGTACATTACCATTGATATCTGATAACTGTATCTCCTTAATTTCATTGGGAAAACACGATCCATTCTGCATAATTTAAACCAGTTATTTTCTGTGAACTACTTTAAGCACCATTCAGCTATAGTCTTGCCTTTGTCACATATGTTTAATTTTGAATTCTTGCTTAATATTCTACTGTTATCACTAAAGACTGCATTTTTTAAGAGGCCTCTGATCAAGTTGTGGATCGGTGGCTTCATGGTAAAGTGCTACACTCCAAATCTAAAGGTCCCGGGTTCGATCTCCGATCAGTCCTAAGATTTTCCTATTACTCATCACTTCTTTCACTTCTCGCACGTGTTTGTTGATATGAAATATGCCGAGTCACACATTATACTGCAGGTCGTTCTGTAATTGGCTGGGTAAGTGAGTTCATAGATAGGAGGAAGGCAACAGCATACCACCTCCAAAAGGACGGTGCCTAGTAAAGCACTGTGGTGCGCAAAACAGCCTTCGGGTTGATGAAAGCTTTACTTCAATCAATTTGTACAAAGTGATGCAGATAACGGGAGCAGACCCGTCACCGAAATGCCAATTCCGATACTAACTGATTTGATCCCTTGCTTTCTGTTATGCAGATAAGATTGCACGCATTTCACTGTCACATTTAATTTCAATGTATATATGCATCTGTTACGCAACATGATCCGTAGAAATACAAGTTACCCATGAATAAAACAAGCTGTGGAACAGAATTAGAATGTACACAAATGTGCAGTCTCGCTGCCATGTATACGCATAAAATTCTCTCGGTCTTCTATGCGCGTCGAGTGGGTTTTAAAACACTAGAGGCGGCTGGAAGCCAGAGAAAATTTTAGAAGTGTTAGACTCTGCCCTCTTACACACAGCCATGATGCAGAAGGATGAGCAATTTTAAACACTTTTTGCCTAACAACTTTGGCCTACAACCTGTGTCTGTGGGAAGAAAGGGATTCTCTCTAGCGAGGGTCGTCATTGCAGCAAGTTCGGTCATATACTGTTCACGCGAAAGGGAGATAATGATGTACTACCAGTTCGTTTCGGTGAAACAGGCGGCCAAAAGTAGTCCACCGCCTTCTGGATGGATACAATGGCACCGACCTTAAATATGATTCTAATGTTTCAAAGGCAGGTTCCGGCTTTCCTCTAAAAGAGAGTAAGGAGATTTTACGATATTGCAGTGCCCGTGTTATTCAGATTTACAATGCAAAGTTCCTTCTTACATACATGCATGTCCGAAGGAACTTTGCATTGTAAATCGGAATAACACAGGCACTCCAATATCCTATTTGTCCGCCGACACCGGGCAAGCGAGATTCAAGTAAAATGTCTCCCCTGTAAGGGACTATACATAATGGATATCGAGTACAGGCTGTAGACACATTGTTGACGACGTATGGAAGTTTTATCTGGCCATGATTCGTGCTCGGATAGCCAAATGGTAAGGCGGCCGTCTCCGATAAGCGGGAAATTCGGATTCGAGACCCTGTCCGGCACAAATTTTCGTCGTCGGCTTTCCATTACACAACTGATAGTTGTCCATATTCGCAACTGCGAATATCTTTAATGTATAAGGTGATTTTGGTTTTTTATTGCTTAAAATTACTTTTGCTTTCTAATGCTTATAGCTTAGATAGTATGATAGTTATAAAGGAAAACCCAACTAAACTCGACACCCATGAAGTTTATATCGGTCATAGCAACATTGCAGGGTCTATTCCAGTTAGAATCTAAAGTATTTCGGGAAACTAAAATTAAATATTACAAAACAAAACTGTAGCCACTATATGCAACACAGAGGGAAAAATCGCAATAGCAAGAAGGAACGGTACGACATAAATGAAAGCCGGTAGGCGTGTTGGGACATCTGAAAGATGGCACTGGTCGCACCGCGGGCTTCTAGTACTCAGCCACACACATGGGTATTATCAAAGTGTACGGACCTGAAGATGGCCTTGACGCAACGACGTCGAAACTAGTAGCCAAATAATTATGAAATCTTAAGGACAACTGGAGGAGTTTCATTTTTAATAAAAATTATACCAGCTGATGTCCCACCATCATCCAATTTAAAAATGGATGTACGAATATCTGAAAGACGTGTCAGGCGAATGACAGCAGGAGTATTCGGGTGGTTATTGCAGGCACGCTAACTGCAAATTTTCATGTCAGCTTCATTACTAGCATTCCAGGGGCTGTTTTTCGACAGGATAATGTTGTAACACAACATGGTATACAGAGAGTCGACTAGTTGTCTTGACCCGCTCGGTCATCAGATGCGTCTCCAGTCGAGCACATATGGGACATCATCGGACGACAATTCCAGCCTCATCCACAAACAGCATTAAGCTTCCCTCTATTGAGTGACTAAGAGCAACAGGCACAGAATTCCATCACACAAACTGACATCTGGCACCTGTACGACACAATGCATGCACGTTTGCATGCTTGCTTTCAATATTCTGGCGGATATATGTGAATCTGTGTTCTTTCAATGTTAATCACTTAAATAAATTACCTGAAGAATCACTCCGTGATCAGGATGAATCTGTTGATGGATATATGAGAATCTGAAACCGAAGTTTTGTGCAAAATTTGCTATCTCACATACTTTCATACACTATTTAAAGTACCTCGGAAAGTTTTCTTCTCTGGTTTCCGGACTATGACTTACGCCTCGCTTCATCTGCAAAACCGAATCATGCCAGAGACAGTCACATCATTCTACTCCACAAGTAGAGTGGTACACATCTTGATACATACTATGTACGTATAGCAATTTTTAGAAAACGTGAGCCTTCTTACAAATAATTCTTCATGCATTTACGCACTGTGTGTACCAGTGGAGCCGGCAAGTAGAAATTTAAGATGGGATTATTACGACACTTAATCAGTGAAATGTGATGCTGTTGAGGTTAACCCTACATCTTCTTGTGGATGTTTGGTTGTGTTTAGACCGAATGTATCACCCAAGAAGCTGTGTTTATTTATCTCAGCAAACAATTTACTACAACATGTACATGAATTTAGAGATCTCACGGAGATTAGCACCTACAAACTGTATTAAAAACTTTCAGAATTTATTACCCAAGTTTGAAATTGATAGGGAATATGGGCTGGAAAACAATAGTGACTGTTTTCTGCGAATCACAGAGAACTGTTATGATTGTTTGTATCGAAAATGGTAAAACGATGTTCAGAATTTGGCCTTCGTGGCGTCATAGGTGCACGACGTGGAATTTGAAGCTGTCCCACGTAATTCCTTCCTTAACAAAAATATAAAATAAAAAAAAAATCTTAGAAGGAAGATTTTTCGTCGAGGTTATCTAAAGTGGAACCAGAATTTTGTAGACTCGGGAACATATTCATTTCTTGAGGGAATGTAAACTTGTCTAGCCGCATGTAGCCACAATGAGGATAACATTGTGAAACATTTTCGTTTCAAATTATTGTTCATTACCATGTTTTTGTACAACAGGGTCCGCCGAGGCAGCATCCGTTACGACGATATTTTATAGCCATCGTCGTATTTCTTGCTGACGGCATATTTTTCATTTTAGTGGTAAACAGTGGACCTAAACACAAAAAATACGCCACACTTAAACATTCTAATAACCAAAGTAGTCGCAAGAGAATTCCTTTTTTCATCGTAAAGTGTGGTGTTATTATTCTGTCACATGGAAAGGTCTGTTCAGGTTTTGGAGGTCAGCAATTAGGGTTCGAGTATAGCTACGTAAAGCAAAATTTCTGTGTTGGAATTACACTGGTGTGCAAAACTTCCGGATAATATGTCACTGCCGAGCAAAGTGGTTCAATGAAGCTCGATCAGCCGATTGGTGCGGCCGAGCGGTTCTAGGCGCTTCAGTATGGAACCGCGCTACCGCTACGGTCGCGGGTGCTGCCTCGGGCATGGATGTGTGTGATGTCCTTAGGTTAGGTAGGTTTAAGTAGTTCTAAGTTCTAGGGGACTGATGACCTAAGATGTTAAGTCTCATAGTGCTCAGAGCCATTTGAACCATCTGAAGCTTCGAACATGCATAGAAAGAACTGATACAGTACAGCACAGAAGGTAACAGAAATAAATACATAAAGGCAATAATTACAGAGAAGTTGCCGTTTTTCTTGATGGTTCACTAGATGTAAGAAACGACAGGACTTGGTTCTTTATAGGATATGTGATGACCACAAATGGCATTGCGTTTTCTGTAACGTGCGCCCTTGTTGGCCGCAAGGTACGGCGTTCCATCCGTCCATATGCAGGATTGACAGTTGCTGGACTGTCGCTGGCGCTTGTGGAGGTGGTGCAATACCTGTCCCCACCGCATCCTGCAAGTGTTCGATACGAGATTTAAGTCGGGGAATCGGACAGGCCAGGCGACGGCAGTCAACGGAAACCGGTTGATAAAATATACATATTTCATCAGCAGCTCAAGGTGGCAATCATGACACTTTTAAGATTTTCTTGTAGTTAAAAATTACTGATTTCAATAGAGAATACTATGTAATGTCGAATGGCGTTTCCGTGGAGGAATGCTCCTGTTTGCCTGGCGTAAGACTTCTTGAAATGATGAGACTGCCTGAAAGAAGAAGGATGGGGGAAATGTTTGGTCTAAAAGATTCAAAGATGAGACTGAAAGCGTTTGTATAGTGCTTAATAAACGCTGTAGTTTAATAGGCAACTAGGTCAGTGCACGGACAACTTTCATAGTATATTCTTGATGGTAGGCGTTACCATTTTATCTGAAGCCAAGAGTATCTACATCTACATCTACATGGTTACTCTGCAATTCACACTTAAGTACTTGGCAGAGGGTTCACTGAACCATTTTCATACTACTTCTCTACCATTCTACTCTCGAATGGCACGTGGTAAAAAGGAACACCTAAATCTTTCCGTTCGAGCTCTGATTTCTCTTATTTTATTATGATGATCATTTCTCCCTACGTAGGTAGGTGTCAACAAAATATTTTCGCATTCGGAAGAGAAAGTTGGTGATTGAAATTTCGTAAATAGATCTCGCCGCAAAGAAAACCGCCTTTGTTTCAGTGACTGCCACCCCAACTCGCATATCATATCAGTGACACTCTTACACTTACTCTGCGATAACACGAAACGGGCTGCCCTTCTTTGCACCTTTTCGATGTCCTCCGTCAATCCTACCTGGTAAGGATCCCACACCGCACAGCAATATTCCAGCAGAGAACGGATGTTTGTCGCATCTTCTAAGTGTTCTTCCAACAATGCGCAGTCTTTGTTTCGCCTTCCGCACAATATTATCTATGTGGTCTTTCCAATTTAAGTTGCTCGTAATTGTAATTCCTGGGTATTTAGTCCAATTGACAACCCTTAGATTTGTGCGATTTATCGCATACTCAAAATTTATAGGATTTCTTTTAGCACCCATGTGGATGACCTCTCACTTTTCTTTGTTTAGTGCGAGTTGCCACTTTTCGCGCCATACAGAAATTCTCTCTAGATCATTTTGTAATTAGAATTGATCGTCTGATGATTTGACTAGACTGTAAATTGCAGCAGCATCTGCAAAAAATCTAAGGGGGCTGCTCAGATTATCACGCAGATCATTTATGTAAATCAGGAACAGCACATGGCCTATGACACTACCTTGCGGAACGCCAGATTTCACTTCTGTTCTACTCGCTGATTTACCGTCTATCACAACGAACTGTGACCTCTCTGAGAGGAAACCACGAATCCAGACACACAACTGAGACGATACTCCATATGCACGTAATGTGATTAATTATCGCTTGTGAGGAACGTTATCAAAAGCCTTCTAGAAATCTAGGAATATGCTACTTTCCAGCCTTTAGGAACAGACCTTTCGTCAAGTGAGCGGTTGCATATGATTACTAAGAAAGGCGCTATTGTGTCTGCATATTCTGAAATAAACCTGATTCGTATACCATCTGGAACGGAAGACTTGCCTTTCTTAAGTGCTGTTTCAGAAAGTTGTAACCTTATTTTCAATTTTCCTTGTTCTATAATGTCCGGCGGGAATGCTAAGCGGTTTGATCTAATCTTGTATTAGCCCATGACGGATAATCTTATGTATCTTGTATTTTTCATACGTTGAATATTTTCCCTCGTTCACAAGTTCCACCACATGTCCGAAGTCTCTGTATGTGAACCTGTTTCATAAAGCGTGCTCTATTCATTTTTTTACTGTTAATGTCAGGATAAGGCAGTATGAAATCTCAGCGCTCGCAGTTATCTTCACAGTACAGTACAGTAGTTCGAGACGCGCTGCGGTGGAGACGACGTCCCCTGATTGCTTCCACCAGATCGGGCCGTAGATTTACAGGTTCGTGAGTAGTATAGGTCACAAATGACAAAGATATTTGTCCTGTATAAGCTGAACCTGTAAGGATTAGCTTATTACACTTGAAGCAGTGTAGTACGACGTTTCCAATCAATGTTTTAATTTAAATTTCAGCTTTGTTACTTTCGAGAAAAGTTTGCTGAAGTTTTTCTACTTCCGAATATCATTATAGGCAGTTGGCTTTATTTGTGGGTCATGTTCGGTCTCTGAGAATGTGTTTCAGGGCTTAAACTAGCTTAATAATATTATATGAACTTTCAGATTCAGTAGTTACAACAGAGTGGCATTCCTACCCCCCCCCCTACCCCCCCCCCCTACCCCGCCCCCCAGCCTCACTGCATTCAGACTTCCTCAAGACAAGGAAACTTAGACGATCAAAATTGATTCATCAGACTGTGCAGGTGGCAATTCCAACTGCCCCACCACGAAACGCGACGTTTTCTAAGCTGTTCCGCCCGAGCTTGGAAACTCGTAGTCTACACATAGATGTCCTGGCGTCATTAGACGATCGCTACTGAGACACTTCCCATGAAAATTAGCAAGTATAAAAAGTCAGTTTCAATGCTGATGAAGAAAATGGTGCTACCTTCCAAAGATTAGACTTAAACGTAAGTACATGGCACACATTCTACCGAGAATTTTTATACTTGAATTGTAGATAATAGTACTCAACCACTTTAAGTAGTGACAGAACAAAAGTCTCATGGTTGAGTAGAATAGCTGAGGCAGGTCGATGTGCTTGTACGTATTACACTTCATAATTAACACGAGCAAGCTGCGTTTTATAACTATGGTAACCTGCATTACTGATACATAAATTACGAGAAACCATTGTACGATTTACAGTTTTCGTTTTACTAACAGACAACTTGCTTTTGAACTGAAAGAAATAAAACCCATTTGTGTTTATAAATTAAGGAGGGGGCTTGCTAGTTTAACACAAAAACTACAGAAATAATAAAAATACAACGGGACACTATAAAGCGCCAGTTAACCGTCAATGGCAGACCCCACTTGACACCAGACCGAGCAAAGGCGGAACTAACAACCAGCACAGTCAATAGCAAGAGACAATGTGTACAGAATGTCAGCTCGTGCTCTTCCACATCCATGAAATATTCGGTTGCATTCTCCCGCAGGCAACCGCAGCTAATCGAAGGCCAGCTTATTCAGGTTGTGAACGCTAACTGTTTGTAACGTACCACAATGGTGAATGGGAAATCGAGATGCACAGTTTGATACAGGCCACTTCTGATCTATCTGACCGAAAACCTAACTTAAATTTTCACACAAAAGCCAGTTTCAGATTGCTAAGTTTCCGTTTACGTAAATGTTATATCACAAACTTATGAATTTTAACAGCATAAATTTAACAGCTACATAGTTTTGTTTCTCTGTCTCCCTTCCGACGAGACAACTGTGCTTGTAAGGAATAAGTTTAGATCGAATTCTAAAGTTGTTTATTTCTTTATATTAAGTTATAAACCTTTACCTTTCTTTACCCTCACAGGAAAGGTTAACTTACTACTGTTAGCGAAAGACAGTGGCATAAGAGGGCGAGAGGATATTAAAAATCTCGCACCACGTGCATGCGCTTTTGCTTGTCGCTTTTGTAGGCCAACTTGACGTCGTTTACCTGCTTCATAGGTCGAAAGGTCCTGTGTCAAGTTATTCGTCTCGACTTCCCCTCCATCACTGTGTTACGTTGCAAACAGTTAGTGTTCAACAGGCTGCAACATGGTGGCAAATAAAACAGTGACCCGAATAAAGAATAAATTTCCTTTACTTTACGTCTGTGGTCATAAATGTTTTGTCGTCAGACTACCGGTTTCGGTCAATAATGACCTTCTTCAGATCTATATTTTTATAGACCATACCCCAAGATGGTCCTTATAGACCGAAACCGGTAGTCTGATGACAAAAAAATTGTGACCACAGACGTAAAGTGAAGGAAACTCACTTAGTGTTTATATCCTGTAGCTTCCACAGAGCAGACGCGGCAGACCACAACAATGTCGCTCGGTCCCTGAAGTCACACCACGATGGCAACAGCACGGCTTCGCGGGTAGTCGCCTCCACAGGTAGTTGTCCACGCTCACACACCACTCCTGTCACATCTAGGACCTGTCTACACACATTTGGCGCTAGCTGTCAACATCTCCAGTTCCGTGGCGCCACTCACGGGTTCTGTGAGATGTAGTACACACAATGCAACAACACATTTCGAGAGGCAAGGCTCTCATCAAGGGCTGCAATCTACCGAAACTACGGTGCGACAGTTTTGGTACAGTACGTAATTGACGCAATAAGTTTCAGGATTGCCAGTGGCATTTTCAGAGAGAGAAACAAAAACGTATTTATGCACACCGAAGCGACAAATGAAAATTTGCACCGTGGCCAGGATTCGAGCCTGGGTTCAAATCCCAACTTCGATACAAATTTTTATTCGTCGCTTGAGTCTCCATAAATACATCATAAATATTTGAGACCTGATAAGGTCTGTGGGACCATACTAGTTTCAACTGATAAATGAATGTGTGAGACATACTGGGAGACGACGACTTTGGTTTTTTTTTTCTTGTTTTGTTCGTTTTATACAGAATTAGAATCGCACTTACTTATGTATTTTGTATATTTACAAAATGTAAATTGCCTTTATAAGTAATAAAAATTAGCTGCTCGCTTAACTTCTGGGCTTTTATGTAGCTAAAGCATTTACGTTTGATGCATGTACAGACACAAGAAAATAAGTCTAATTATTGTCGTTATTTTGTACTCATAGAATGTTCCTCATCATGATCAAAGACAAGAGCTTTCTTTTGTTACTGATAAGTGTGAAAGTTGTTTAGAAATAACAGAAACATGTTTTACATACTATTGATGAAGTATTGAAGGTACGTTTGATATATTTTTGTTTAGTGTTTTGTTTCTTTTAGTTTTACTTTTTTTTTTTTAGAAAATTGTGTTTTCTGGTGTTACATGATCAATCTGCATTTTTTAAAAATCTTTTCTACAACATCCCTCTGTATCACGTTAAAAAAAATAGACAATTTCCGAATAAATCGGAGTTAAACATTGAAAATTTAAATTTTTCTCTATATACTGTTTATTTTTTAAGTAACATACAGGAGGATAACCACGTAGAACAAAATGTTCCGTATGTTACGAGGCGGTTTATATACCCTCACTCAGAATCTAGATGGTTCGCTGCTTGCCGTTTCTGTGTGAATCTGGAAGGACACATATCGTATATGCAAGCAAGGGTATCGAAATAAGCTAACGCCCGACACGTATGCAACACACGTAACGTAGATGTAATGTGGTTACGGTCTTAACTGACGAAAGCTGCTAAGAAAACTACCAGAGTCAGCGCTCAGTTACGAAACTCTTAGATAGCCTACGTTGTTTTACAGCTATACACTGATCATTAGGTTCTTGACACTCAACATTGGACTATTTAGCCTCGTGTTAGATTAAAATCGTCCACTTCTGTCCTTGTCACATCACATACCACAACCACACAACAGGTCGTGTTTTCTTGATCAGATGTGTGCACCAGCAGTGTCCAGTAGAAGCGTGTGGTTGGCGTACTGCCGTAGATGGGAACTGTTAAGCACGAGGAACTATTTCATACAAGCAACTACTGGGTCAATCATAATGTCATTTTATTGGCTACCTGTTCTGCCCTCGTTTCCAGAGATACCACTTGCAGCTTCTATCTACGTCGCCAACATCTTGCTATACATCAACGTAATATTAAATACTTAAACCTATGCATCTGCCTCTAAATAAATCCAAAAACTCTTAAAAAGTCTAGATTTGTTGCTTTTTAATTGCACATTAAGAACATTGTCGTATTTATTTCCGTGGAGAGCTACTTAGAGTGCTAGGTCGTCTTCTATTCCATTTAAGGGGTGGCCTGTTTGATATTTAAGCTGTATAAGATTTCTCAAATTTATGCTGAAACAGTGGGTGCCGTGTTTCGTCCAATACAACTTCTTCGTTTCTGTGCCAGTCTGTTATTCCCCTTTGTGTAAGATTCAGTGTATTCGTTGTGCCAATGCCCCTGCCAGTAATTGTGGCTTTCCGCTTCAACATTGCAGTGTCCAACGGTATCGACCTGCTGCCGCGTCATCCTCAGCCGATATACGTCACTGGTTGCGGATATGGAGGCGCAGCAAACCGAACTCCCGGGCGTTGTCAGTGAGCCCCTACTTGTCAGTCAAGGAACTCCTCAATTGGCCCCACAAGTGCTGAGCGCACCCTGCTTGCCAACAGGGCTCGGAAGACCTAGACCGTCATCCATCCAAGAGCTAGCCAAACCCGACACTGCTTAACTTCGGTGATCTCGCGGGAACCAGAGTTGCTACAGCTGTAAGGACGTTGACCTTACTTCAGTGGCACCTCAGTATGTACTAAGATAAGCAGCATTGGATTCATGGCGAGAGGATGTGATTTTTCGACGAGAAATCATTCAATTAGTCAACGCTCAAAGCGATGTTTCTTCAACTGTGCTGCTTCACATCTGCAGATATTCCTGTAGCAGTTACAAATAGTGGCTCTCACGGGTGACATTTAAATAAGGAATGTACAATCGTTGGTTATTCTGTATTAAGTCCGGAATATCGTCCGAATCCGCGCTTTACGCTCATTTGTATTCAGTAAATCCGCACAGTCAACCGATCTGGAACAGAAAGTTCTCACGGCTGAGCATCTGCGATAGACGCTGAATAACGCTTGTGCGCTGGCAGGTGACTGGTCAGGTCTGCCTCGCAGCCTGTGGTGCAGTTTAAAACAGAAAAGGCGTGCCACATCGTGTAAATGTTATCCTAGGAATTTTAGTTCTTTGGTAACTATACATCCATAAGCTGGAATTCGTAAACACACGGAAAATCTACAAGAAGACTTATTTCAGACTATCAAAGAAACTGAAGAAGTAATCAAAAAACTATAAACCTAGTGGAGAAGGCTCTATTGAAGAAGAACGTTGGAAATGGTCTCTATCAATAATAAAATATGAGCTAAGATTAATGTTTGAGGTAATGAGGAAAATAGAACAAAATTCTAGGAGAAAGCAAAGTAGCTTGATACACCCACCACATAAGAAAGGCAAGAAACAGAATGTTAACAATTGCAAAGGGATTTAATTGCTACCAGATGCATATAAAATATTTTCCAAGATTGTGATCAAGAGAGCGGAAAGAGTTCTGGACAGTTATTTAGGTAAATATGGGTGGTTTTAGGAACGGCGCTAGGAACGTTCTGAACAAATATTTAATCTGGAGTCAATCATTCGCCACAGATTACTGAATATGTGTGTGTGAAGTGATTTAATGGTGCTACCTTGACTCATACCCGAAAGCATCTTTCGTTCAAAATTGCATGGTGTTGACCACTGTTATTTTGTAGGGAAACTTGGTCTATGGTATGCTCTAGAACTGATCAGCCATTAGCGTACGCTACAACTCCAGACAATTCCCGGCTGTTTTGTAATCTGCCTAGAATTGGATCTAAGCTTACATAAAAGAAATCGCGAGCGCATACAGAACATGAGTAACCCCCTTCATAATAACTTTGGTAACATTGTCGTAGGACTTTACAGCGTCACATATCGGGATCTCCAGTCATCCGACAGATAGTAGTACAATAATGTTGGTCAGCCCATTTCCCCCTTTATTCTATATATTGACTAAACATGATCTTAGAGTCCGCAGCTCGTGGTCATGCTGTAGCGTTCTCGCTTCCCACGCCCGGGTTCCCGTGTTCGATTCCCGGCGGGGTCAGGGATTTTCTCTGCCTCGTGATGCCTGGGTGTTGTGTAATTTCCTTAGGTTAATTACGTTTAAGTAGTTCTAAGTTCTAGGGGACTGATGAACATAGATGTTAAGTCCCATAGTGCTTAGAGCCATTTGAACCATTATCTTAGAAATATTTTGTGCCATGGAAAGAACACCAAACACATATTAGTGATCGATCATTAATGAATGCTAAAGAGTCGAGCAATTCACGGCTAGCGGAAGTTTCTGCCGGAGTGGCGCTTCAGTAGGCTTGGTGAATATGTCGTCGCTAATGAATACCTGTGACCGACCACGATTGGAGCCCCGATTTCCTGCAGTTAGGGAGAAATCGCTTTAATTATTGGAATATATGAGCACGCCTCAAGGGCTTCAATCTGTCACTGTCACTGGTGTGTCCAACTATTACGTTCGAGCAGACTAAGGCGGTTCTCGATTCAGAAATTGGAACGAATATCATGGAGGTCCACGACTTCACTTACTACAAGGGACATGTACCAGAAATATACCAACTGAATTCATTTCACTGCAATGAGATGGATGGAATCGATAAGTATGAATTGAATGAAATGCAACGCCACCTCAACTTTGAGAGCAACTGGATGTTTTTGTGCACCTTCTGTACACTTTCTATATGTTGAGCGAGTTCCAGTCATTTTCTTCACAATACCTGCATATTGTTCATTGAGTCATATTTCCTTAGTTTCCTTTGCTTCAGAATTATTTCGTTGCCGTGAGAGCTGGACTGCGTGCGTTATCAAAATTATAAGCATATCTGAATTCACTTATACCTACATATTAATTTACAGCACTGTTTCCAATTTTATTTCTCAATTAAACATATCCATCTCCACCAGAAAAGTAATACTTTTTTCTTATCCTATTGCTTAAAAGCCTTTCGTATTGCTAATATACGTGATCCTTTTTTAATGTATTTAATTGCCACTTTTTGTTACATCTTTTATATATAGTCTTGTATTTGGCTCTGCAATTCCTCAGATAATTTTAGATGTTCGACTATCAGCAATGTGAGGTCTCAATTAGTGTTTTTTTCTATAATCTCTACACAATTTTAACGTTGCTGGTGGAATATATCTGCTTCATCTCGATTGCAACCGCCCCTGTCTGCAATTGTAAAGTGATTTCCTCTGATCATAGACTCAAGTAGCACAGCACGTCCGCGTTTAGTATTCGGGAACACGCCCCTTACTTCACTGTAATGCTGACGTCCTGTTTTGCCCGTCTAGAGAAAGACCGACCACGGTGCGCCAAACTTGACCCGTGCCTCGTGTGGGGGCCAAGGCTTGGCCTACCTCGGCTTTGCTCGGTCTGTCTCAGGAGTACCCGCTGCAGCGAGACATTTCATTAAATACTGCGGTGCGCCATTTTTCGGCCGGCACGACTCTCTTCAGTTCGACAGAATCGTGGGGTCAGCGCTGTTTATCCTATGCTATTTGCTTGTGGTATGAAGGACGTTCGCATGTCCAGTGGCTATTTGCAAAGAAAGAGGCTATGTAGCTGTCTATCGTCACAGGTCTTTAAAAATCAATGGAATGACAGAAGAAAGGGAGTATATGTTATGCAGTCAAGTAAGCGACAGATACTGTATGTTTGCTACAAAACAGCAATGCAATACCATGCCGAAAGAATTTAGAGATATTGTTGACAGTGAAAGAGCAAAAAAATTACAGCGATCGCCGGCCGGGGTGGCCAAGCGGATCTAGCCGCTACAGTCTGGAACCGCGCGACCTCTACGGTCGCAGGTTCGAATCCTGCCTCGGGCATGGATGTGTGTGATGTCCTTAGGTTAGTTCTAGGCGACTGACGACCTCAGAAGTTAAGTCCCATAGTGCTCAGAGACATTTGACCCATTACGTCGATCGTCAGATGGGAGTCATTGCCCTGCACATCCCGAAACACTTTGTGCTATATTTGTAGGCATGTAACGCGTGATGAAATTGATGGTACGAATAACACCACTTCTGAAGTTGCATACATTAGTCCGCTATCAGTTGCAACAGTTTTCGATGAAACTGAATGAAGAAATGGTTCAAATGGCTCTAAGCATTAAGGGACTTAACATCTGAGATTATCAGTCCCCTAGGCTTACAACTAAGTAAACCTAACTAACCTGGAGGAAATCACACACATCCATGCCCGAGGCAGGATTCGAACCTGCGAGCGTAGCAGTGGTTCCAGACTGAAGTGCCTAGAACCACTCGGCCATAGCGGCCGGCGCCTGAATGAAGAGAACGGAGACTTTATATATTGCTGTGAAATATATTAGTTAGCTCATGGAACATGCCTGGAACGATTTTTAGATTTAAAACTCGACATTGTGAAGTTTATGAAGGAAAAAGGAACGAAAACCAGAACACCCGAAATAGATTGCAGACTCCACACTTTAAATAGACTTAACTGGACACATGAAAAGCAACTTATTTATGATTTGATGAGAATGCATTTAAAAAGAAAATCGAACTGCAGAAGGAACATGTTCTGACAAACTTAGTCGGCTTATTACGGTGTACGGTCTGACTACAACTGAATGAAACAGTTTTCGTGCCATACGCGTTTCGCCTTTTCTCTCTGCAAGATATTTTCATTTCCACAAAATGTAAAGGAAATAGTAAAAATATGTACATACTCTAGGACACTGAAGATGCGTTGCAGATAACAAAAGCTAAACGCCTGTGACACGAAACTTGTGTTTCACTCAGTTGCAGTCAAACGGTCCAAAAAGTAAAAATTTTCAGTATACCATTATATTGCACGCAACTGAGGAAGACAAGACTAGAAAAGTTGAAGATGTTAGCCACTTGCCTAAGCTCACTGGCGTTAAACAAAACGAGAGGTTTGAGGGATTCATTGCAATTTTGAAAGAATTACAAAGATAGTTTCCTGAATGTTTTGAGGGCATTGCCAATCTTACATATGTTTTTGAGCTGTTTTCGAGGCCGTTTGCCTTTTCAGTTAAAAGCGGCACTGTGAATTTGCAGAAATAACTGATTGACCTGCAAGGTAATTCCCATTTCAGAAGCAATTGCTTTTACCTTAAAACTGACCGGGACATCTACATTACTTTCCTCAGGTGGTTTCGACGTCTCCATAAGGTGACTGTAAAAGTGTTACAATATTAATATCGACATATGTATGTGAAAGACTTTTTTTTCGATTTTGAAACTAAATAAGTTACAATTATGTGGCAAACTGAGTGCGAAAATCAGTGAGATAGTCTACTTCTGTTTGTATGCTCACAGTTTGTTCCAGAAAAAAATTATTTGTTCTGTGCGCCAAATATATTTAAATAATATTGAAAACTTGTTTAGTTTCTGGTCTGTGTTGTTCAGAAACGAGAACTATAAAGGTTCATAGCTTTCCTCTCTTCCCTCTCCCAACAGCCTGATGTGGGGCTAAGGGAAATGTGCAACAAGGCTGAGTACTAAGGGACTCGTGCAGAGGCATAGCCTGCGAACCGAATTAGAGTTTACAACTTGTGTAGTGTCCAGGGGGTGAGGGGCCACCATGGCGGAGTGGTTGAGGTGCGGTGTGAAGTGATGCTAGCCAATGGACCGGGAAAAAATAGTTGTAAGGTAAAACACTTTTATTCAACTTGTGCTACAAAATTCGTAGTGTTGTGATATCATGGACATGCTCCCTGAGGCGTGCGGCTTGGAAGCCCCACTGACAGCCGTGGAAGCCATTTGTTGGTGGCAAGGCCTGTCGTGGCGTCCGGACGCAACAATGCTGACACTTGTTTACCCCACTCAGCAACGCGCATCTCAGCTTGTATACAGTGTGGTCCATTTATAGTGACCGGACCAAATACCTCACGAAATAAGCATCAAACGAAAAAACTACAAAGAACGTAACTCGTCTAGCTTGAAGGGGAAAACCAGATGGCGCTGCCATAGGTGAAACGGATATCAACTGCGTTGATATCAACTGCGTTTTTTAAAAATAGGAACCCCCATTTTTTTATTACATATTCGTGTAGTACGTAAGGAAATATGAATGTTTTAGCTGGACCACTTTTTTCGCTTTGTGATACATGGCGCTGTAACAGACATAAACGTATAAGTACGTGGTATCACGTAACATTCCGCCAGTGCGGACGGTATTTGCTTCGAGGTATATTACCCGTGTTAAAATGGACCGTTTACAAATTATGGAAAAGGTCGATATCATGTTGATGTATGGCTATTGTGATCAAAATACCCTACGAGCGGGTGCTATGTATGCAGCTCGTTATCCTGGATGACATCATCCAAGTGTCCGGACCGTTCGCCGGATAGTTACGTTATTTAAGAAAACAGGAAGTATTCAGCCACATGTGAAACGTCAGCCACGACCTGCAACAAATGATGATGCCCAAGTAGGTGTTTTAGAGGCTGTCGCGGGTAATCCACACATCAGTAACAAATTGCGCGAGAATCGTGAATCTCAAAAACGTCGATGTTGAGAATGTTACGTCAACATCGATTGCACCCGAACTTATTTCTATGCAACAGGAATTGCATGGCGATGACTTTGAACGTCGTGTACGTTCTTCCACGGGGCACAACAGAAATTACGGGACGATGACAGATTTTTTTGCACGAATTCTATTTAGCGATGAAGCGTCATTCACCGACAGCGGTAACGTAAACCGGCATAATATGCACTATTGGGCAACGGAAAATCCCCGATGGCTGCAACAAGTGGAACATCAGCGACCTTGACGGGCTAATGTATGGTGTTCATTATGGGAGGGAGGATAATTGTGGGGCGGGAGGGGGGCTCTGAGCACTATGGGACCCAACCTCTAAGGTCATCAGTCCCCTAGAACTACTTAAACCTAACTAAGCTAAGGATATCACACACATCTATGCCCGAGGCAGGATTCGAACCTGCGACCGTAGCGGTCACGCGGTTCCAGACTGTAGCGCCTTTAACCGCTTGGCCACCCGGTCGGCCGAAGGATAATTGGCCCCCATTTTATCGATGGCAATCTAAATGGTGCAATGTATGCTGATTTCCTACGTAATGTTCTACCGATGTTACTACAAGATGTTTCACTGCATGATAGAATGGCGATGTACTTCCAACGTTATGGATGTCCGGCACGTAGCTCGCGTGCGGTTGAAGCGGTATTGAATAGCATATTTCATGATAGGTAGATTGGCCCGCACGTTCAGCGGATCTGACGTCCCCGGATTTCTTTCTGTGGGGAAGTTGAAGGATATTTGCTATCGTGATCCACCGACAACGCCTGACAACATGCGTCAGCGCATTGTCAATGCATGTGCGAGTATTACGGAAGGCGAACTACTCGCTGTTGAGAGGAATGTCGCTACACGAATTGCCAAATGCGTTGAGGGTGACAGACATCATTTTCAGCGTTTATTGCATTGATGTGTAGTTTACAGGTAATCACGCTGTAACAGCATGCTTTCTCAGAAATAAGTTCACAAAGCTACATGTATCGCATTGAAACAACCGAAATAAAATGTTAAAACGTACCTACGTCTTGTATTTTAATTTAAAAAACCTACCTGTTACCAACTGTTCGTCTGAAATTGTGACCCATGTGTTTGTGACTATTACAGCGCCGTCTATCACAAAGCGAAAAAAGTGGTCGAACTTAAATTTTCATATTTCTTTACTTACTACCCGAATATGTAAATAAAAATGGGGATTCCTACAAAAATGACGCAGTTGATATCCGTTTGACCTATGGCAGCACCATCTAGCGGGCCAACCACAGCGCCATTTGGTTTCCGCCTTCAAGCTAGACAAGTGTCGTTCTTTGTAGTTTTTTCGTTTGACGCTTGTTTCGTGAGATATTTGGCCCAGTCACGATCAATGGACCACCCTGTAGTGACGCGTCATGCGGGAAGTGCTTGTGTCGTTACTCCTGCCAGCAGTTTCGTGGCGACTATCAGCAACTGGAGCAAGAGCTCCCCACAGCAGCCTACGATGGCGGGCGCTGGAGCCCTTTCCCTATGTTGGCGAGTGCGGTGGCGCACCAGCACGGACACGAACTGCTGCCCTTCAAGGATGCTACTGAAGAGAGCCTGGAAGTGGCTCTTTCGGCACACAGCACAGGTGGTGGACCTATTACTGGGAGCTGGTCTGGCAGAGCTAGTGGTCCACATCAGTGTCAGCTGCTTGTTGAACCATAACCTGGTGGCGACTGCTGTGGTCCTAGCGTCGTGGTGGGTGCTGTCAGACAGTTCATCTCTCTGCTAAAAATCAACGAGTATTTATACTGATTAATGACAGCCAACGCGAAGCAATGTCTCCATGGCTCAAAGATGTAGTAATCCCCTGGACCATCTCGCAGCTAAGCTGCGTTTCTGCTACGCTGCAGGATTGCGAGGCACGGCCTGGTCCGCCTCGTGGTGGGTAAATGTCCGCTGATGAAATAGTAATACGAGAGCCTCAGCGCCCATCGGATGCCCATGGCTTTCAACACAGCCGGAGCAGAGCTGCTATTTCCACAGCAGCGACCAAAAAATAGCGACATCTACATTGACATGAATATTCTGCAATTCACAGCTGACTGGCAGGCAGAGGGTTCATCGAACCACCTTCAAGCTATTTGCCTGCCTTTCCACTCCCTAACTGCGTGCGGGAAAAACGAACATCTATGCCTTTCTGTGCGAGCTCTGATTTCTCTTATTTTATTACAATGATCGTTTCTCGCTGTGTAAAGTGGTGTCACAAAATATTGTCGCTTTTATAGGAAGGCGTTGTAGATCGAAATTTCTTGAAAACATCTCGCCGCAACGTTTCTCGCTGTGTAAACAGGTGTCAACAAAATATTTTCACTTTTATCGGAGGGTGTTCGAAATTGCGTGAAAATATCTCGCCGCAACGAAAATATTTTGCTTTAACTCGCGTGTTTTATCCATGATATTATCTGCGCTATTTCCCGATGATGAAGAAACTGAGCTGTCCTTCTCTGCAAATTTTGAGTGTGTGGAAAGATTCCCTTGCTTCACAGTCTAGCAGAGGACGACAAGCGTAGTGTAGACAGTCTCTTTTAGTAGATATGTTGCATCTCCTATGTTCAAAAATCGTTCAGATGGCTCTGAGCACTATAGGGCTTAACATCTGAGGTTATCAGTCCCCTAGAACCTAGAGCTACTTAAACCTACCTAGCCTAAGGACATCACACACACCCATGCCCGAGGCAGGATTCGAACCTGCGACCGTAGCGGTCGCGCGGTTCCAAACTGAAGCGCCTAGAACCGCTCGGCCACACCGGCGGCCATCTCCTAAGTGTTGTGCCAATAAAACGCAGTCTTTTATTTGCTTCCATAACTACCTATGACATCGTTCAAGTTTAAGTTACACGTATAGCTATAATTCCTAGATAGTTAGTTGAACTGACAGCCTCTATAGTTGTTTGATTTATCGTGAAACCGAAATTTAACGGATTCCTTTCAGTACTCGTCTGAATAACCTCACTTTTTCATAATTTAGGATCATTTATCACTTTTCACATCATACAGGTATCTTACCTAAGTCACCTTGCAATTGGTTTTTGTCTTCCGATGACACTGATAGACGGCAGATGACAGCATTATACGAAAAAAATCTAAGAGGTCTGCTCGGACTGTTTGCTAAATCGCATAAATAGATTAGACACATTAGAGAGTCAATAAGACTTCCTTGGGGAACGCGAGATACTAGTTCTTTTTTACTTGACTTTTCGTCAATTACTACGAACTGTGTCTTCTCTGGAAAGAAATCAAGAATCCAGTTGCACTACTGAGAAGATATTCCATAAGCATGCAATTTGAATAGAAGCCGCTTTTGATGAACGGTATCAAACACCTTCTAGAAATACAGAAATATGGCATCAATTTGAGATTCGCTATCGATAACACTCATTAATTCGTGAGAATAACAAGTCAGTGTTGTTTCACAAGAACAGTATTTTCTGAGTCAACGCTAACTGTACGTCAACAGATCTTTTCCTCGAGGTCATTCATAATTTTCTAATATAGTACATGCCCCAAAATCCTACTGGGTCTGTAATTCAACAGGTAACTTCTACTTCTCTTCCTGAGTAAAGACATGACCTGTGGAACTTACCACTCCTTGGGTAAGGATCTTTCCTTGAGCGAGCGTTTGATATGATAGTTACTTACGGAGCCATTACTGTACATCTGCATATTCTGAAATTAATCTAATTAGTATACAACCTGGCCCGGAGGACTTCTCATTCTTAACTGATTAAAGCTGCTTTTTTTAGACCGAGGACATTTACGATGCTAGCCATGTTGGCACCAGTTCTTGATTCAAATTCTGGAGGAGTTCATTCTTGTTTGGTGAACGAAGTTTGAAAATCCGTATTTAGTATCTTCGTTTTAGTGGCGCTTTCATCGGTAACATTACCGTCGCTGTCGCGCATTGCGTCTTGCCGCTGGTTTACTAGACCACCACAACATCTTTGTATTTTCTGCTAGCTTTCCAGAGAGTTTCATTGTCTGAAATATTAAAAGCATCTCTATTGAAGTCCGCGCTGAATTTCGAGCTTTTGTAAAACTTCGTCAGTATTGGGGATTTCAAGTTCGTTTAAATTTGGCATGCGTTGTTCGTTGCTTCTGCAACAGTACGCAGACCTTTTTTGCGTACAATGGGGCGTCAGTACTGTCTCTTACTAATTTATTTCGTATAAATGCCTCTACCGCTGTCGATACAATTTCTTTGAATTTAAGACTTAACTGGTCTGTATACCAATAGTTCGGAAGGAATGGAAGCCGTCTTTTAGGAAGGATCAAGTGAATTTTTACATGCCTTATTAAATAATTTTGCGTTCAGGTATGGTTGGTTTGGATGTTACACTATTCAGTTTGCCTGCAACGACCTTGTGATCACGCCACTACAATTGAAAAATTTTCTTTATAGATAGTTCGGAAGGAATATATATATCCCTTAAAGAACATTTTTCAGAGGTAGTGGCGTGATCACAAGGTCGTTGCAGCCAAACTGAATAGTGTAAAATCCAAACCAACCATACATGAACGCAAAATTATTTAATGAGGCATGTAAAAATTCACTTGATCCTTCCTAAAAGACGGCCTCCATTCCTTCCTTGCTCTTTATGTCATAATATTAACATATGATAACATATGACGAGTAATCACCTGTATCATAACTTAAGAATGAATTCAGAGTATGAACACATTAATGGATGATAAAGAAAAGAATCTAAAATTTTAACATCTCGTCGATGTAGGAATGTTCAGGAAGGAAATTATAAAATCGGAGGTTTCCTTTCTTTGAATGTTACGGTAATGAGACACGTCGTACGTGCTCAGTTGCACAAGAAAGTAGGGGGAATACAGTTGCGAAATTATCAGAGGAACGATCCCGTCATTCGCCTCAATCGGTGTGCATGACCCCTCGGTGATTTGAGCCCTGATATTCCATTACTTGAATCCAACTTGCGGCTGACGTTAAAAGCTGAAATTTGATTTATTACTGGAGAAGTCTGGTATTTTTTAAATGATTTTTTATCTTTCCATAAATCGCGTGAATATCTTTTAGGGAGTCTAGGGAAAATGTTAGTCCGACATCACACAAGGATTTTTAGGCGACTCCTCCGAGAAACGTGTCTAGCATACTAAGCACAGTTTTTTCTCGCTCGGTTCGATAGTTGAAGTGCACCTCCAGTGACGCATTTGCGGGCGAATATTAATGGAGGGCAGCAGAGTAACCGCTGCCATACGAAGCAGTTTTTTTTTTCTTTGCTCAATGCATCCGTCAGTGGTAGACACTACGCCCATTAAATCTTAAATTGTAACGTCCTCGGCATGGGACTAAAAATTTAAAAATTAAATTAATTTAAATAAATTCCTACATAATATGTTGTCTTCATGTTTCATTCGTAACTCATTTATGGAGTATGAGTTTTGTAGCCTGTGGCTGTAACTAAATTATATGATACTTATAAAGCAAATACACGTCTCTTACAATTAGACTGCTGGGCATTAAAATCGTAACCTTATGAAGGCAGAGTGCAACAAACGTCAAATTAAAGTAAATGGTTCCATCTATATGATGACTAAAGCGACGAATGAAAATTAATACGAGGATTGGAACATAAATAGTGGCAACTATTTATTCACAACCGATACAAAAGAGTTACATGTTTGCACCTGTTACTGCCCTTCAAAGTAGTCACGAGCGTTGTGTAGAACCCGTTGCCAGCGATGTGGAAGGCGTAGTATACAGTTAGCAGAGCCTGTTCTGTTGATGGTGATGGTGCGAATGGAGCGGTCTACTGCCTGTCAAATCCCTGGAACAGTTCTGAAGCGAATGCCACGAAGTGGTTCCTTCACCTTCGGCATCAAATCAAAGTCACAAGGACCGAACAGAGCAGCCACAGGTTCCGCTGTATGCCCCCGCTCATTGTCGTGCAAAATGATGGGTGAATTGCTCAGAAAGTGTCGCTTCTTCTATTCACAAACCTGATCGCTGGTCATGCTCCAAAACGAACAGTAATACTGTGCATTGACGGACTGCCGTGGAGGAACGTAATGCGTTACGATAACACCATCACAGTCGTACACGAGAATCACCATGACTTTCACCACAATCCGGCTCTGACCCACTTTCTACTTAAACGACGACCCATAATGACGCCATTCGTTGGATTGGCGTTTCATTTTTGGCTCGTGTGATGTGGCCCACGTCTCATCCAGTGTCATAGCGCTCCAAGTGCATCTCAGGAGCGTCGTAGCGCATCCATTTCTGCTTTTCCGTCAAGTCATGCGGAACCCATCGTGATGCAATTTTCCGCAAGCCCAGGCGTTTCTTCACGGTCGTATGCGTTAATCCGGTTTTATGGGCGAGCTAAAGAATCGTATAGCGTCGAACACTGTCCACTAACACACCAACAGCATGCACTTCTTCTTCAGAGACGGTAGGAATACCTGCCGGATGCATGCCTGCCACAGTTTGCCGCCCTTTGTGGAAGGCTTTTATCCAATGTGCCACTGTTCTTCGCGGCAAAGCCGATTCCCTGCACGGCTCTTGAAGACCCTGTTGACACTGTCGTGCTGCACGACGTCTGGCACATTCAATCTTGATCCAACTGCGTTGTTCCTGTTTCGGAAACATTGTGACACCGTTACGTTAGACCGCTCGCTCAGAAGTGACTGTGTTTTCCTCGATTGCGCGCACGCCGGTGACGTGGAACGGGCGAGTCCATTTGCTCGGAGGTAAGGTAGGTTTCTCAACAACGTGTGCTACCAGCGACCACAGTAAATTCCATTGGATAGTGTTTCCACAGCAGTGTTGCCACTATTTAAGTTCAAACCTGTGTGCCAAGGTCGAGCTTCAAACCGCGGTCTCCTGCTTAGGCAACTCCACTAACCATTACGCCACCCTGGCGTAGTGTCTTTGCCCACCTGGACGCACTAGTCTTGCAAGCCTCCCTGTTCAATCCAAATTCCCATTTCGATCGATGCTGAGATGCTACTCCAATATAGTTCAAGAGGCTCTGCAGTGCTGTTTGAGTCTAGGGGGCAAACCAAGTAGGCTAAGGAGTGAATGGAAATTTGGTGAGGCGGGAGTCGTGCTAGCGTATTCTACGTAGTGATTCAAAGCAACCGCGCAACCATGGCACAGCGCTTAACGCATCTGCCTAGTGAACAGAAGAACTGGGTTCGAATCCCGGCCTTGATACATATTTTAATTCGTTACTTGAGTCTTTATACGCAGTATGAAGCTCCTAAAACTTGCACAGCAAATATTGCATAAAGGGGAAGTGCTATTGATGTGCGGTTTTCACAGAATGGTTTGGTAGTCACGGGCTCATATTGTTACTCAGAACACAGATTGTAGTAATTCTTAGAAAGTGTATTTTTGCGCAAACATACACTTTTAAATGGAACTATGTGAAAGGTCTCTGTTGGATTCATTTCATGTTAATTTTTTAAAACTGTTGTCATTTACGGCGTACATTCCACTTCTAAGTTTACTGTGGTGTTTCTGACTGTCTGGGAGGAGACTGAGCAGTGGAACGTGTTACTTTTACAGATAATCAAGAACGATCTGTCACACTACTAACCTTTAAAACACAGTTTATATGTAATTCATGTCACACCGTCTCATACGGAACCTACATTCGCTTTCTTTTATACACTGTATATGATAAGATACTGTCATCCCCCTTCCCTTCTGTGTGAGAGGATGAATGAGCAAATGTATTTCTAGTTGCATGCTTGATGGTGGCAGACAAGCCTGTCTGCTAGAGAACAGTAGGACCAACGTCGGAACAGGTAGCTACGCTTTCTGAAAGCAAAGAGGTTTCTATTCTTAGTATGGTCCTGTCCGTCCCTTGTCATGTTGGTATAGGAAGCTGCCTCTCTGGTCACTTCCGTTTGGTATCTGTTCAGCACACTCGGTAGAGGCCCAGGCAGTCTGTCCGTGGCGACCGTCTGAAGTGGTAACATCTCCGGCTAAGCGCGTCTCTGCTAAGCCCGTAGGGCAATGGATTTCTTAAGTTCAGCCTAACTGAAAATTTAATCACCTTTATTTCAGGTTTAGATCTAAAATATCTAATATTATCTTAAATTGCAACGCAGTGTAATTCGTGTGTGAAGTTCAGAATATCTTCCAGTAGTTGCTTTGTCACTACTTTGTGAGTAAAGTGGAACCACGTGTGGATGATCTAACTACTATCATCAGTCTTAAATGCGAATGTGCGTGAGATTATAACGTCTCGTCTTGACAATCTTTTTCAATATAGCAACTTTTCTTCATGTTCCACCCACGTGGGGTGTACTTTGTGAGACCAGCACCACGTGCTTATACAATTGTTTGACCCATCAGGTTAATAGTAACACGATAGTAACCAGTTCGAGGTTTTTCTTTTGTAATTTGTGTTTCGATGTAATTTATTTTAATTATCAAAATTATTGTGGAGTTACACTCTTTGTGTAAACCAAGTTGACCACGTGAAGCATCTAGTGTAATCATCAAAGTAGCCCTCAGCTATTCTTTTCGGGAAGATTTCACAGAGAGTTAGCATGAATTTAGTATACCAGTGTGTGGTAATTTCATGACGGAGAGGATTGCGCTACGAACGTAACTTCTTTGGGTGAAAATTGAATCGGTTGGTTGTGGTTAATTTCCTCTTGCATATGTTTCAACGTTCTTCGTGTGTTATTTTATGACTGCAGCGTTGTATGCAGTCTCCCAATCTTGGCTCCATGTTTGATGTGTTCCGTAAGATTACAAACTTACATTTTCACAATCCTAAATAAGGCACCAGTTTAGTTATGAATCAAGTTTAATATGCTGAAATTTTAATGGAACAATGATCAATGTTAAAATAATGTCCAGATATAAACTGATTTATTTCTCTTTATTTAAATTTTCTTTTCATATATATCACCAGTTATCGTAAGATGACTACTAAAAGATTATAATTTATGTTAGTCTGGTTGGGAATTTGGTAAGTTAGACTGGATACCTGGTGAAACAATTGCTCAGTAATGCAAGGTTAACTTTCCCAGATAGCTCACAGCTTTTAACCCGCTTTTATTGTCTTGAACATCAGCACCTCTTTCAGAACAAATTAATGCATCAACATTACAAATGGCTATCGACATTAACAAATTAAAAGTAGGTGAAATTAGAATGTCAATGGTGTTAGTTGCAAGAGTCTAGTGCGAGTAGTGTGCAGAGTTTCCACACGCCACTTGTTTATGCCATTCAGCCAGGGTATCAGCTAGGTACGATGTTGTTATGTTTGCTTACAGAGTATTTGTGTGTTCCTTGAGTGCATTGCAGCTTGCTAGTCAGTTAGTGTGTGACAGCCCTAGCATCAGATGGTGAGTGGACAGTGGGATTTACCATTACAGAAAAATGTGATATGTTCATGGCATATAGAGAGTGTAGGATAAATTTAAATATTTAGGCGAAATAATAACATACTATCTAAATGAGAAGCCATCATGGCAGAATAGAATTAAAAAAAACTGAACTACGCAAACTACATTACCAAAACTACATACAACAAAAAAAGCCTATCTATAGATGCAAAATTAAAACATTATAAAACAGTTACACAACCAGAAATAACGTATGAAGCTGAAACTATCTTCAAAACAACAAATACAGCAGAAATTGACACACTACTAAAAATAGAAAGAAGAATAATTAGGACATGTATAAATAAACAGCATAAAATAAATGGGCATTGGAGAATAGCATCAAATGAAACAGTATATAAGAAAATAGAGCCAGTCATGAGCACGATCAGGAAGAAACGCATCTCATTCGTTGGACGTCTGATGAAAACTCCAGAAACAGAATTAGTAAAAGAATAATACAAGAATTGTGGAACAGCAAGAGCGACATTAAATGGATCACAGAAATTAACGAAGATTTAAAAGAACTCCAATTTACAGTAGATGACCTAAAAAACAAGACAGAGAAAACGAGAATACTACAAGACCCACAAACCAGACTACAAATGAAAATCAATAAAAGGAGTACAGGAAGAGTGGTCTCAGATGAAGAAAGAGAGAAAATATCTGAAAGAATGAAGAAATATTGGGCAGACAGAAGAGCAAAATACCTTTCATATAAGAATAGACTCTAACAATTATATTACCTAAATATGATATTAAGTTTTGTTGGGCCAAATTGTATCCCTGTGTAACAACTCATTTAAAACTTTGTATTTTTGACTAGAGTGGTGCAATGAAGGCCATAAAATAAATAATAATAATAAAAATAATAAAAGAGAGTGTAGGAAGAAGGCAGTTTGTTCTTGGACGCTGTATGCGGCCAGATGTCCCAATACACGTCACCCATCTTGGCAGTTACTTATCAACCTCTTCGACCAGTTACTTGAAAGTGATTAACATCTAGAGGACGCAACACAGAAACGAGTGACGACAGAAGATGGGTAAATTAATGTTCTGGCTACTGTTGCAGTTGATCCGTACGTTAGCTCCTTCGCCGTTGCATAAGGACATGAGTCAGGCACGTGTCCCACGCATTCTCCATCGACGTAAGTTGTTCCATCCCTGTCACATCTCTGTCCATCAGGAGTGCATGGAAATGATTATGAGAGTTCTGTTAACTTATGTACATGGGCTTTAAGACAAGATGTTCCACATGTATCCTGTATCTTATTTAGTGATGAAGCTACATTTACAAATCATCGCCAGGTAAACCGCTGGAACATTCATTTTTGGTCTGTTGAGAATCCCCGTTGGTTTCGTCAGGTGGAACGTCAGCGTCCGAGGAGTGTAAACATGTGGTATGGAATAGTGAATCATCAGTCCATAGGCCCGTTTCTCATAGACGGAACACTGAACGCACACTAGTATCACAGCCTCCTAACAGACCATCTTCCGCGAATGCTAGAAGCCGTTCCTCTGCAGACTGGGAGGTACCAGTGCTACCAACATGATGACTGTGCAACACATAGTGCACGAAGTACCGCAGCATATTTTCAGGAATTTCTTCCAAATCGTTGGACTGGACGCAGAAGACCTGTACATCGTCTGGCCCGTTCTCCGGATTTGACGCCTGTAGACTTTTTTTCTGCGGCGAAAGCTGAAAGACGCTGCCTACGAGGAAAAATCCGTCACACCCGATGATATGAAACGACATATTACCGTAGCCTGCTCGGAAATCTCCACTGAAATGCTAGTACGTGTGCAGCCGTCGTTCATAGTAGTCTGGAAACGTATGCTCCAGCTGCCGGTGGTCATTTTGACCACAATTTGCGATACCGGTGTGAATCCACATAAGTAGTGTACGAATTTATGTTTTTCTTTAGAGTATGCTACTACTGGTATTGTACACATGTGCAGGAACTTCTCAAAAATACCGTAAACGACTCGCGCTAGAATCCTGCAACGAGCACCACTGACATCCTAATTTACCCTACTTTTAGTTTGTCAATGTCAGTAGCCATTGTTTCATTTAAAAAGTGTATAAAATATGGCGTTTCAGTCTTCGATAGCTATTCTTTATTTTCAATTGCCGGTTTAGGGCTAGCTGCCCATCTTCAGATCTGTTAGGAAAAGTTAAAAATATAATTAATAAGAGAGATACAGTTAGTGATAGAAATATCTTAGTTTACAAAAAGAAATTTTGGAACGTATTAAATGTACAGAGTAACTTGTCCGTACAGAACAATCGGTTCGCTGTCCTGAGTAAAGTAATTTTTTTTTTGTTAGAACCTTATATCGCAGTTTTTAAGAGTAACCTGATTGGTAACAGCATCCAAAAATTCAATTCACACTAGAAATGGAAAACAATGGGGCGACTAACTATTTAGATTTGACCGTCAGAAAGGAGGGAGGCAGCCACGTTTTCGGCGTCTATAGAAAAGACACTTGCTCCGATAACATCATAGTAGCGACGTCGCACCACCCGGCACAGCATAAAAGAGCGTACTTTCAGGCAATGTGCAACAGAGCCCTGGGATTGCCACTAAATGAAGATGAGTTGTAGGAAGAACTAGGTATTATTAAGAAAGTAGCAGCAGCTAATGTACAGGACACAAGATGTTACACGTGTGTTTAACAAGATCAAAAACAAATCCGCGGGTATCAGTAACGAGTCGAGGAAAATTAAAGTTAAGAAAAAGTTTGTCATCCTGACATACAAAGGGCGTGTGTCGGAAAGAATTGCTAAATGCTTTCCAAAAAACGTCGCAGTGGCATTTCACAACGAAGGGCAAATGGCACATAGACTAAGACATAAATCAGCAACGACAAAACAAATGAAATACAACAATTCCGGAGTATATAAAATCAAATGTGCTGAATGTGACAGTTTTTATATAGGACAAACAGGGCGGTATTTTGCAATTCGATACATCTACATCTACATCTACATGACTACTCTGCAATTCACATTTAAGTGCTTGGCAGAGGATACATCGAACCACAATCATACGATCTGTCTACTATTCCACTCCCGAACAGCGCGCGGGTTGGGCTCAACAAAATATTTTCGCATTCGGAAGAGAAAGTTGGTGACTGAAATTTTGTAAAAAGGTCTCGCCGCGACGAAAAACGTCTTTGCTGTAATGGCTTCCATCCCAAGTCGCGTATCATATCTGCCACACTCTCTCCCCTATTACGTGATAATACAAAACGAGCTGACCTTTTTTGCACCCTTTCGATGTCCTCCGTCAATCCCACCTGGTAAGGATCCCACACCGCACAGCAATGTTCTAACAGAGGACGAACGAGTGTAGTGTAAGCTGTCTCTTTAGTGGACTTGTTGCAGCTTCTAAGTGTCCTGCCAGTGAAACGCAACCTTTGGCTCGCCTTCCCCGCAATATTATCTATGCGGTCCTTCCAACTGAAGTTGTTCGTAATTTTAACACCCAGGTACTTAGTTGAATTGACAGCCTTGAGAATTGTACTAGTTATCGAGTAATCGAATTCCAACGGATTTCTTTTGGAACTCATGTGGATCATCTCACACTTTTCGTTATCTAGCGTCAACTGCCACCTGCCACACCATACAGCAATCGTTTCTAAATCGCTTTGCAACTGATACTGGTCTTCGGATGACCTTACTAGACGGTAAATTACAGCATCATCTGCGAACAATCTAAAAGAACTGCTCAGATTGTCACCCAGGTCATTTATATAGATCAGGAACAGCAGAGGTTCCAGGACGCTTCCCTGGGGAACACCTGATATCACTTCAGTTTTACTCGATGATTTGCCGTCTATTACTACGAACTGCGACCTTCCTGACAGGAAATCACGAATCCAGTCGCACAACTGAGACGATACCCCATAGGTCCGCAGCTTGATTAGAAGTCGCTTGTGAGGAAAGGTGTCAAAAGCTTTCCTGAAATCTAGAAATACGGACTCAACTTGACATCCCGTGTTGATAGCGGCCATTACTTCGTGTGAATAAAGAGCTAGCTGCGTTGCACAAGAGCGATGTTTTCTGAAGCCATGCTGATTACGTGTCAATAGATCGTTCCCTTCGAGGTGATTCATAATGTTTGAATACAGTATATGCTCCAAAACCCTACTGCAAACCGACGTCAGTGATATAGGTCTGTAGTTAAATGGATTACTCTTACTACCTTTCTTAAACACTGGTGCGACCTGCGCAATTTTCCAATCTGTGGGTACAGATCTATCGGTGAGCGAGCGGTTGTATATGAGTGCTAAGTAGGGAACATTGCAGTCATAGCAATCGAACAGCATTTGGAACGCATGTAAAAGAGTTAGACATGAAGTGAGTAATATAAATGAACAAATGGAGGTGCTACATAACTCCAAAAAGTCTCTATCTCAACGTGCTCGAAGAGATTAAAATATACGCTCATCAAAGAAAAACTCCAGGCCTACTACTTAATGAGCAAAGGTATTTTATGCACAGGAGTTATTATGAGATTTTTAAAGACCTGTTTTAGGCTTACTCTTGAATGCAGCAGCACGCCCCAGTAAGTGCCAGCTACAGCGGAACGGCCCTCAGTGTTCTGGCGGTGAGGTGAATTGGGTGCGGCGGAAGAGGACTCGGGGCCGCGTTGTATTACATAGACGCAGGGAAATCCTCTCCACCACCAATCAAAACAAAGAAGAGGAAACGCACATTTTCGAAATAATATCTACATTTTAATTATATTTTATGTTTCTTTATAAAGAAATTTTAAATGGATGTAAATTTTTTCTTTTCATGGCCCACTCAAAAGGAGATTATTCATATGTTATTACTTTAAAAATTGTTTTATTAAAAAGAATATTCGCCATTAATATATACAGTGAAATAATGACAGATGTACAATTGTTATAGGTAGAGGGCACTTTTTACTATCGCCAATCAGGTTACTCTTAAAAACTGCGATATAAGGTTTTAAGAAAAAAATTACTTTAGTTATGACAGCGAACCGATTGTTCTGTACGGACAAGTTACTCTGTATCTGCAATATATGATATGTTGGCACTTAATACGTTCCAAGTTTTCTTTTTGTAAACTAAGCTATTTCTATCACTAACTTATCTCTCTTATTAATTATATTCTTTTTGCCGGCCGGAGTGGCTGTGCGGTTCTAGGAGCTACAGTCTGGAACCGAGCGACCGCTACGGTCGCAGGTTCGAATCCTGCCACGGGCATGGATGGGTGTGATGTCCTTAGGTTAGGTTAGGTAGGTTTAATTAGTTCAAAGTTCTAGGTGACTGGTGACCTCAGAAGTTAAGTCGCATAGTGCTCAGAGCCATTGAACCATTGAACCATTAATTAAATTTTTAACTTTGTCTAACAGATCTGAAGATGGGCAGCTAGCCCGAAACCGGTAACTGAAAATAAACAATAGCGATCGAAGACTGAAACGCCATATTTTATTTAATGAACGATCGCGGAATTCCCATTAATACAATCATGTCTGGTTTTGATAAAAAGTGTATATTGCACAAAAAATTCTTTTTCTAAATATTATTGTAATCTTTGAATTGGGTAAAACTACGAACCTCTGACTGCTGAACCACCATGTATTCATCAAGCGTCAAATTGACGTGAAATGGACTTCGTAATACCATATGTAAATGACTAATATTTCAGAACAAGTCTACATAGCAGCTAGGATGAACCCCATCCCCATTATGTACATAAAGCAAGATTGCGCAGCACGTTTGCTGTGTTGCTTTTTGTGAGGAAATAGAGATATGCCTTGTGTAAGAAGATTAATCCACCGGCACGTGTCAGAATTCGACAGCTGCTGGATAGTGGTCTGTATGGGCTGGAATTTATCGTTCCAAGATATTACTGCTATGACAATGTCAAAATCGACGACTAGCATGCGAATATGAAATGGGGGGGGGGGGGGGGGGGTTAGAAGGGCCGTACTCAACGGCATCCAATATCTCAGCGGGCGACTAGCGTCCGAGAGGACAGACATTGTTGAGTAAGCTGTGCAGGGTCGTACATCCCCATCACATATATTGAGTCAGGACATGGAGTTCGTAATAAGTATCCACACGGAAATTGTGACAATATACCACACACTGTCAGCACGGCACCATGTTGCAGTTCCATTCACTCGGCAGCAGAGAGAAGCGCCCTGACAATGGTGCACCCAGCAACACCGTTGCACTCTTTTAAGACGAGTCTGCATTTTGCGTGCGGCATCAAGATGAACACACCCGAGTGTAGAGGCGGTGAGGGTAATGTACGTTGCATATTGCATTCGTGATCGTCATACCCTTATAGCACCAAGTGTGATGGTATGGGACGCCACTGACGCCCAACTCTTTCGCCTATTGTTCTCGTAGCCGTTAATTTGGGTAGCAACCGTTTAGATTCTGATTCGTTAAGACCCTATCTTCAAGATGGCGAATACTGTATGTTGTCTGTGCTGTCCTGACCTATCGTGATACAGTGGGTGTTCGACTGTTGCCCTAGCCAGAGCGTTTTTCAGAGCAGAAAACATCTTGTCGTGGACTGCCTAACGACCGGGATGTCATAACTCGCCAGCCGCTTCAACTGTTGAAGTCTGGCACGGAGATGAAGCGGCATTGAATGACACCCCGGAAGGCAGGCTCTTGCCCAGCCAGGTTAGATCCACCATAGCTCCCAGAGGCCGCAGTTCTCTCATCATGTACACCCCGAAATCACCTACAAAATGAATCGTGAACGAGGAGATAACAACAGGTGGTGCAAAACTTTTTTTTATTATCGGAAAGCAGTTTGGTTTTATTCAGGATTTCAGGACATCACATTATTCCCCACTCTTTTGGCTACGAATTTCTATAGGCTCCGTCAATGCGGGACATGACGAAACCTTACTGGGAGTGCCCCTTCGCCACTCTAGTCGTCGACGTTGGAGCCAGCGGCTTGCTACATCAATAACCTCTCCATCATTCGGTTACTGCTTCCCGCGGAGTGCATCCTTCATCGGACCAAACAGATAGAAGTCGGAAGGTGTGTGACTCGGGCTGTAGGGAGGATGGGGGAGAATAGCCAGTGAAGTTTTATGAGCTCCTCTCGGTTGTGCAGACTTGTGTGAGGTCTTGCTTTGACATGGAGAAAGAGAAATTCGTTTACATTTCTGTCGCTGCGAATAAGCTGAAGTCGTTTCTTCAGTTTGCCGAAGGTAGCACAGTGCTGCACGGCCAGGGAGGACATCAAACAGAATAACTCCGTTAGAGTACCAGACGTCTGTTGTCAAGGATTACCGCCTTAGAATGACACTTTGAACTTCTTATTCGGAGGAGAGATCGTATAGCGCCACTCCATGGATTGCAGTTTGTTTCCGGTTCGAAATGATGAGGCAATGTTTCATCATCGGCAGCGTTGTACGACAAAAACTTGTCACGGTCAGCCTCGTAACGCGCAAGCAGTTCCTCAGAGATGGTTCTTATTTCCCTTCATAATTTTCTGTTAGGCGGCGGGGGGAACCCAGCGGGCACACACTTTTGAGTAACACAACTGGTGGACGAATGTGTCAGCACTACCAACAGAGATGTACAGTTGAGCATCGAGGTGCTTGATTGTGATCCGTCGATCACAGAGACAGATTTGTTGAAAGGCGTCCCGCCCAACGACTCACCGTGCTTTTGTTCACTGCCGGGTCTCCGTAAACGTCATGCAAGCGCCTTTGAATATCTGCGATGCTCTGGTTTTCTGCCGAAAGAAACTCAACGACAGCTCCCTTCTCTGCTTGGAACGCACCTCTGTTACAGGAGCCATTATGAAGAACAAGTATATCGCCGCCAACCATCGGAACTTCATGGAGAAATAGGGGCTGATGCGGGAATATTCCACAACAAATTCTGAATTTTTTAAACCGTTATTGGCCAATAAAAAATTTTGCATTACTTACTGAACGCTGCTCGTATTATTCCTACTATAATTTACAAGTATAATAAGTAATATTTCTTTCTTTGCTATCCTTCAAGGTATTGCAATTTTAGTGCACATCGTTGAATTTACTACAAAAATTTCGAAGAACAAATAGTGGTGGAGGACTGAACTATAGCTCACGGTAGGATATATATGACTGTCACTCCCAAGTCCGAGTGCTACATGCACCCTATTGAGTGCACCACAAGAATCAAGGATCGGTTTAGTTTTAAGCTTCTTTCTTGTTGAAACTGTTCTAACGTTCATGTATGTGGCTTCCTTTAACAAGCAGGCGTGGTATCTCTTCTCCACAGCGAGAATCTCCGTATCGGTCAATTTTATCACGTGGTCGGTCTCTCACAGCGCATGCTCCCCACGGCTCATTTTTCTACCTGTTGCAACCTGCTTGCGATGGTTGAAGTTGTCACTGCAACAAATATGCACTAATACCAGTATTTCAGCCCCTATCTTGATCATAAGCGAGACAGATTATTCCTACACATTGGTCATGGGCCTGAAGATTGCGTCGTAAAACGCTGAAACTGGTTGCCCAATAAAATAAGGTTGAAAATTGACGGCTGAAAGGCGTTTAATCTAAAATTCTCTATCGAACAGCTGAGTCCAGCAACCAACGCTAAAAAGAGGGACATACAGTACTAGAAATTTATGGCTGAAAGGCCGTACTCAAAATTTCTTCTTTCGACGACTCACTTCGCCCAGTATTAGGTTTTTCTGGAACTTCTTATACAATTGGTTGAATATCTACAGCTCCACAGGAGGCATTCGAGGTGCTGCATCTCGCGTCTGAGATGCTGCGACTCACGTATTAATCTCGCACGCATTACAGGTGTATTAATTATTCCTCTTTTCTGATGTTTTGACATTGTACGAATCAGTTTTCGATATCCGTTGTTCTACAGGTTGTCATCATTCCAAGTGACCAACGCATCCGGAAAATGGTAGTTGTTGGCACTTTCTACCATCATCATCATCATCATCATCATCATTTAAGACTGATTATGCCTTTCAGCGTTCAGTCTGGAGCATAGTCCCCCTTATAAAATCCGTCCATAATCCCCTTTTCAGTGCTAACATTGGTGCCTATTCTGATGTTAAACCTATTACTTCAAAATCATTCTTATCCGAATCCAAGTACCTTCTCCTTGGTCTGCCCCGACTCCTCCTACCCTCTACTGCTGAACCCATGCGTCTCTTGGGTAACCTTACTTTTCCCATGCGTGTAACATGACCCCACCATCTAAGCCTGTTCGCCCTGACTGCTACATCTATAGAGTTCATTCCCAGTTTTCCTTTGATTTCCTCATTGTGGACACCCTCCTGCCATTGTTCCCATCTACTAGTACCTGCAATCATCCTAGCTACTTTCATATCCGTAACCTCAACCTTGTTGATAAAGTAACCTGAATCCACCCAGCTTTCGCTCCCATACAACAAAGTTGGTCGAAAGATTGAACGGTGCACAGATAACGTAGTCTTGGTACTGACTTCCTTTTTGCAGAAGAGAGTAGATCGTAGCTGAGCGCTCACTGCATTAGCTTTTGCTACACCTCGCTTCCAGTTCTTTCACTATGTTGCCATCTTGTGAGAATATGTATCCTAAGTACTTGAAACCGTCCACCTGTTCTAAATTTGTTCCTCCTATGTGGCACTCAATCCGTTTATATTTCTTTCCCACTGACATTACTTTCGTTTTGGAGGTGCTAATCTTCATACCATAGTCCTTAAATTTCTGATCTAGCTCTGAAATTTTACTTTGCAAGCTTTCAATCGAATCTGCCATCACAAGTAAGTCATCCGCATATGCAAGACTGCTTATTTTGTGTTCACATATCTTGATCTCACCCAGCCAGTCTATTGTTTTCAACATATGATCCATAAATAATATGAACAACAGTGGAGACAGGTTGCAGCCTTGTCTTACCCCTGAAACTACTCTGAACCATGAACTCAATTTACCATCAACTCTAACTGCTGCCTGACTATCCAAATAAAGACCTTTAATTGCTTGCAAAAGTTTGCCTCCTATTCCATAATCTCGTAGAACAGACAATAACTTCCTCCTAGGAACCCGGTCATATGACTTCTCTAGATCTATAAAGCATAGATACAATTCCCTGTTCCACTCATAACACTTCTCCATTATTTGCCGTAATCTAAAGATCTGGTCCTGACAACCTCTAAGAGGCCTAAACCCACACTGATTTTCATCCAATTGGTCCTCAACTAATACTCGCACTTTCCTTTCAACAATACCTGAGAAGATTTCATCCACAACGCTGATTCAAGAGATACCACTGTAGTTGTTACAATCTTTTCTGTTTCCATATTTAAAGATTGGTGTGATTACTGCTTTTGTCCAGTCTGATGGAACCTGTCCCGACTCCCAGGCCATTTCAATTATCCTGTGTAGCCATTTAAGACCTGACATTACACTGTATTTGATGAGTTCCGACTTAGTTTCATCCACCCCAGCTGCTTTATTGCACTGCAATCATTGACCATTTTCTCCACTTCCTCAAATGTGATCGTATTTCCATCATCATTCCTATCTCAGTCTACCTTGAAATCTGAAACATTACTGATCGTATTTTCACCTACATTGAACAACTCTTCAAAATATTCCCTTCATCTGCCCAATGCATCCACAGGATTCACCGGCAGTTTTCCTGACCTGTCCAAAATAATTGTCATTTCCTTCTTACCTCCCTTTCGAAGACTGCTAATTACACTCCAGAATGGTTTTCCAGCAGCTTGACCCATAGTCTCCAACCTGTTTCCAAAGTCTTCCCAAGATTTCTTCTTGGATGCTGCAATTATGTGTTTGGCTTTGTTTCTTTCTTCAATGTAACTTTCTCTGTCTACCTGAGTTCTAATATGTAGCCATTTATGATACGCCTTCTTTTTCCTTTTCCACCAAACTGTTTGCTTCATTCTACTTTTACACACTACTGTTCCAAGACATTCTTTAGCCACTTCTAGTACTGTGTCCCTGTACCTTGTCCATTCCTTTTCCAATGACTGTAATTGACTACATTCAACTAACTGGTACCTTTCTGATATCGCTGTTATGTACTTGTGCCTGATTTCCTTATCCTGAAGTTTCGCCACTATTATCCTCCTACATATGGAGCTGACCTCCTGCACTTTCGGCCTCACATTCCCAATTTCACTGCAGATTAAATAATGATCAGTGTCATCAAAGAATCCCCTAAATACACGTGTATCCCTCACAGCCTTCCTGAATCCCTGATCTGTTATTATATAGTCAATGACAGATCTGGTTCCCCTGCCTTCCCAAGTATACCGGTGAATGTTCCTATGTTTAAAAAAGGAGTTTGTGATTACTAAGCCCATACTGGCACAGAAGTCCAAGAGTTGTTTCCCGTTCCTGTTGGCCTCCATATCCTCTCCAAATTTACCCATAACCTTTTCATACCCTTCTTTTCGATTTCCAATCCTGGGATTAAAATCACCCATGAGCAGAACACTGTCCTTGTCCTTTAACAACTACATCACTGAGTGCGTCATAAAAACTATCCATCTTATCTTGAGCTGTCCCTCCATAATGCGAATACGCTGACACAGTCCTAACTTTCATGCTAGACACTGTCAAATCTATCCACATCAGTCGTTCGTTTTTTACTTACCTTATTGAAACTACGCTGGGTTCCATTTCTTTCCTGATGTAAAGCCCTACACCCCATTGTGCTATTCCTGCTTTGACTCCTGACAGGTAGCCCTTGTATTCTCCCACTTCCTCTTCTTTTTCACCCCTTACCCGAATGCCGGCCGGAGTGGCCGTGCGGTTCTAGGCGCTACAGTCTGGAACCGTGTGACCTCGACGGTCGCAGGTTCAAATCCTACCTTGGGCATGGATGTGTGTGATGTCCTCAGGTTAGTTAGGTTTAAGTAGTTCTAAGTCCTAGGGGACTAATGACCTCAGACGTTAAGTCCTATAGTGCTCAGAGCCATTTGAACCTTACCCGAATGTCACTAACAGCTAAAACGTCCAGCCCCATCTTACTATCAGCCATTGCCAGCTGTATATTCTTTCCAGAGTAGCCCCCATTGATATTAATAGCTCATTACCATTTGTTTGCCAAGTCGTATCTTAGGAGTCCCTGGTTTGTCAGTTAGAGGTGAGACTCCGTCACCTCCAAAGGTCCGAGGCATTTTGCTCTGATTGTTGCCAGCATCATATTTAAAGTACCAGGGAAGCAGGTTGCTAGCCTTACTTGCCCTGAGTTCCATTGGGTATTACCCCTAACGATTGATGGACTAACCGGTGCATTTGGTAGTCTTTGCTGTATGAGCACAAAGGTGACCACGACTCAGAATATGTCCGAGATGCCCAGCCTTCTTCCAAATAACTGGTATCCCGACTGTCGGGACCACTTACCTGGCCACTCATACGTTGCCCGTGGTTCATGAACTAGGACATGACTACAGGAACCTACACCATGAACCACTTTCTACCTACACAGTAAATTTTACGTTGGCTTGAAGACTGTTCAGAATGTTTACTTGGTTTAAAGACAATTTACCAACCTATCAAGACATTCATATCGGCAAACAACAAAAGGGACAATCGCGCGATGTCAGGAATATGTCACATACTCTGAGCATGTTGAGAAACCGATGTTTAAATCACTGCACGATCCACCAGCAACATGGAACATAAATTGTATTGCGGATTGGGACAGATGAAGAAACGGGCTGTAGCAAAACATGTACGGTGTGATACTTACCAAGTAACGAACTTTGCCGACACACAGGTTGTGGCTGTGGAGAAGAGCTACGTCGACCGTTCGTCCAGTGAGGCTGTACAAAATTCACGAATATGACAAATTTAGCAAGAAACAAAAATTCTCAAGAGAAACAGCTCCTGGATTCTCGTACTGCGGGTAACAAGGGAAAAAGCGGTTACGAGCAGGGAAAAACCCTCAGGCATTGGCGTCTGCAAAGTGCAGTGTTTCAAATTGTTCGTTACCGTTTCATCTGGACAGTTATAAAAATCACAGCCATTCTATAAATATTGGAGGTTTCGGAGAAATTAGGTTAACTGCACTACGGCTACGTGTATAATACTGATACCTTAAGTCGTCCAGTTGTTGAAAGAAATGCTTGATTTTTTCTTTTTATAGAATGTAAATGTCGGTTCCACTTCGCATAAGTTCGTAATGGCAAAAACTCTGCTTCCTAACTAGCATCACATGACTTAGATATTGGTTTCAAACATTAACACGGTAGAGATAGTCACGCGGGCGCTCTGTATATAGGTATGATCTAGCAAGTAAGATGAACGATGAACCTTTGATGTGCTGGCAAAAGTCAGGATCAGCAGGCAGAAGCCAACAAATGGCCACGAAAGGCTCAACAGTTTTGTAATTTTATTTCTCTTGGGACACTTTGTTTTCCCGTGCGAAATCGTTTGTTTAAAATTTCTGTATAGTCTTTCACTGATGTAGCATCAAAATTTTGCGCCAAATCGATGAAAAAATGAGGATATAGGAGAGATAGTGTTCTGTGTTCAGTCATTCTGAAACCTGGCTGTGTACACCGACGTACGACCAGTTCGGTGGATTACAACTTGCTGGTCTCTCCTCTCCCTAGAGCAGTCTATTCGATATGCAGAGCTAGAGCTTCCTTTCTTCACTTCTCGCACGTCTTTGAGATGACAATTGTGACACAGATGACCAAGAAGGCTGAAAGTTGTTTGATCGTATTTGCTTTGATCGTGCCAGTTTACAATTCTCCACGATTAAACATTCATTTGGGTTGAGATGGTTACCACAACTTTAGTCTGCATTACAAACTGTTTCTGTTTAAAATAAGGCGTTTATGGCCTAGAAGGCACGAAACCATTTATTTATATTCTGTGGCAACTGTTTAATTTACTGTAGAACATGAATTCATTTTGACTGGCCAGTACCAAGTTGGAATAAGTTGATTCAAAAGCAGCTATGCTAAGTTAATATACTCGTAAAACACATTAATTAATTTCATAAGTAGATGAAACAAAACAAATTTGGTTTCAGAATAAGTCTTTCAAATCTCTTATTTAGGTTGTGCTATTAGTTTTGATTTTGAAGCTGATATATAAGATAAAATACACGAATTCCAAGCCGTCTGTAGGTACCATTAGCAGAACATTGGGCCATAAAGCACAAAAGGAGACCGTAATGAAAATCTATAAAGCTATGGCGGTTCAAGTTTTGTACTATGTAAGCGAAATCTTGCTTACCACAGAAAAAGAATAAGTCTAATAGTAGAGATGAGGTTTCTAAGGCAGACAGAGGGATGTACAAGAAGAGATATGGTAAGAAATGAAGATATTAGAAGAGAATATTTTCAACATGAATGGAAAAAAATACATGTATATTGTGAAGATTGGAGACAATACCTCATGTGAATTCCTCATAAGATCCTTAACTACAAGCTGAATGGGAAAAGAGATACTGGGAAACTTCGAAAAAAATGGGAATGAGTTTGTTTGTGAGTTAGAAATTGGCAACACCCTAATCGTTGGAAGGATGATGATGATGAAATAGGTGTATCATAGCATACACATACCAATTAAATAGTTTCCACACTGATATACCGGAATAAACGATGCGGAATACATCTAAATTGTTATACGAATTGATTTCAGTAACGATCAACGATTCAACAAGCGTTATTCAACAAGCGTCACTCCATCACAGTTTCCTGTCCTCTTGTCTGTAAATTTTGTGTACTGTCAAGTCATCGTTTATGGCATATTTACGTTTACTCTAAGTTGAGATAGATAACTTTCGTGTCAGCAGAAGAGCCAACACCGTGTTACGAGTGGAGGCCGAAATGCACGCGTTTTAGCTCACGCAGGCTGGCGTGAGGAGGGAAGAACTATACTGACGTGAGGTCTGGAACATGACAAGGAACGAGAATTCAGAAAGCGGACGTAATTAGTTTAATACTTAACTTTAATCTTGACGGTACAAGAGTCACAATATTATCTGTTCAGAATACGTTCTTGAAGATATTAATTATAGTAACTGAATATGGCGCCTTGCTAGGTTGTAGCAAATGACGTAGCTGAAGGCTATGCTAAACTGTCGTCTCTGCAAGTGAGAGCGTATGTAGACAGTGAACCATCGCTAGCAAACTCGGCTGTACAACTGGGGCGAGTGCTAAGGAGTCTAGACTAGACCTGCCGTGTGGCGGTGCTTGGTCTGCAATCACTGATAGTGGCGCCACGCGGGTCCGACGTATACTAACGGACCGCGGCCGATTTTAAGGCTACCACCTAGCAAGTGTGGTGTCTGGCGGTGACACCACAATAACCTCTATTGAAGTTGATGTTTGTGTTTTGGTGTAACAACAAGCCCCGAAACTAAGATGAAGAACGTAGGAGAAGAAAAGCCAGTGAGACGAAGTCGGCCAATGGTCCGCTGATTAGGACCACAACACGACAGGAGCGTCCTCTAGCTGAACAGAATATAAGCACCGCTCCTGCCAGCCTCGGCCGACAGTATGCGGACAATATTATCACAGTACTAGCGGAGAGCACTACGATAGCAGGGACGTGTGATCCATATCAATTGCTTACGTGGACCTTGTATACGCCAAATGACTTTGATTGTTTACGTGTCGCTCATCGCTTGTGACGCCATTGTAAATTCAAAGTTAAGTGTTATCTATCTTCTTTATTGTAATAAAAACTACTAATGTGGTTTGATTGAATTGTTGTGTACTCCCCTTCAGTGTCTCTGCACTCCCTCCTGCCTTGTCTTCCCTCTTCATCTCCCACCCCACCTGTCTCCTGCCTCTTGGTACGCCTCCTGACCGCCCTATTACTTTCATCCCGCCCCCTCCCCCACTGCACCTTGCTCTCCCCTCTTTTCCCATCTTCTCAGGCCTCTCCCTCTGCAGGTCCCTCCTGGCTGTTTTTGTTCTTTGTTGTGTGTGCTTCTCCTCTTAAAGTGGTATTAAGGTGCCTTTGTTCTGGAGTGTTTTAGTACTGTGGCCAACTTTTAACCTGGTAGGTGACTTCAGTCTCTTTTTTGGGCTCTATGAATCGCCAACTGTGTTTTTTTTTTTACTTTATGTAGACTTTTTTAATTGTACCCCCATGAACGTCTCTGTGTCAGTGTATATTTTCCTCCATTGCCTCCCTTTACTCTGTTTTTATGTCCCCCTTTTTATCAACTTTATATGTCTAATTTTCTACTCTTATTAGCTGTCATGTCACCCAGATGAAGAGCAGCGGATTGTGCCGCTGCCAGCCCTCCCCTGTCCATATTGGGCTGGGGAATGAAATCACAATAAAGGGAAAAATGAAATTGTTGTATAGCATTCTGAGAACGCAACATCGTTTGGTCAATCCTGCAAGCGATGAGTGGACAGGACCCCACAGTTTGAATAGCGAATAATACCCTTCTACTGCACGACTTTTATCCTTGGGCTACATCATATTATGAAAACCCTAATTTTTACCCTATTTGACTGAGAGAGCAAGCAGTAAATTTTAATGATGCATTTACGTGGGCAGTGAAATATCTCTCACACAGAAAGGTGCACAACTGCAAATGGTGCTTGACATGGATACAGAGGTGCAGCGGTTAACGGATGAACGTATTCAATAGCAGACAGTTTAAGGAGTGGAGAGGTCCGCTTTATCTCACAACCTCGATCCAATGTGGCAAATTTGGGATTCTTTCGAGAGGCGTATTGCTGCTCATGGACGTCTTACCCAAATCGTTGCCATCCTTGCCAGAAAGGTGGTATTCTTTACTCTTGTAGCTCACTAACTCTACTACACAGAGGGGTGCCAAAAAGAGACAGGCAAATGTATTACTTTCAGGTAATGAAAACTAATCGTATAAATTGTGCTGGAACAGTTTCAAGCGAAGACAGACGATACAGTTTAAAACATTCTCGTCAAGTTTGACAACACGGCCCTAAATAAAATTGGAAGTTGGTAACTTACTCTTTGCCACATGTTTGTCACCAACTGGTAGGCATTACTTAAGGACTTTAGGGTAGTGGTATAAATTTTTATTACTATAACTAAGAATGGCCACGAACAATTCACTAACACATTACTTTTCCACATTGTTTAACCCTCTAGTCTATGGCTCAGTTTGGCACATAAACTCTGTCATTATTTCCTGCTTTTTCCCTGTTTTTATGATAATAAGTGTACTTTTTTCTAGAAAGGTGTTTCCTGCTCCCGTGAGACTTTGGAAACACAGTACGAGGCAGCAAAAGCATCGAAAATCCTATATATATATATTTCTCGTCATAATGGCACCTACAGTTCTGTTATCATAGATCTGAATCCGAAAAAGAGCATGGAGTATATACGCTCGTCTGAGCTAGCCACATTTCTTTTCACAAAACAATCCGAGGAAAAAGGGAGCGAGACGAGCTAAGCGTGGCTCAGGAAGAACCTGTGAAAGCCCCTGGGATTCTGGTTCCCCGGTAAGTCTCGTCTCCGAAGAAGAGCGCTACGCTTCTTGTCAGGCGAATCAGTTCCAAGACATGGAGGCTGAGGAGCTTCGTGATCCGTTCTCCGGCTTAAAGTTGTCGTTCCTGCGCTGATTTAGAGTTCGAGTTTCGCGTCCTGTTAGTCAGCACGCGGAGGAGAACTGTAGAACTCTGCAGAAGCGCAGCCTGACGCCCTTCACTCGTCTCTAAGGAGAAACTTTCTAAATTTAGTTGCATACAGGCGGCTCTTGGAAAACAGGGAACTCATGGCCACTGGCACAGATCCATGGTTGTGTAGTCATAGAAGCCGCACTTGTCGTAATCGAAGTCATCAAGGAAATTGTGGAATTCGGGGTGTTTCATGAATATTCATCTAATTTCACAGGACTATATCTTTTACAAGAACGAGGATAGAAATTTTGGTCAATTTCAACTTACGCATCGGCACTAAATTTTAGCTTGGCCCCAGTTGCATTTTTCTAGTCTTGTCAGCCGTGTTTTCGGTGAAGTTTCTGTTTCAAATCATACACGGTTACACTGCTAGAGCACCTCCATGACGCTCATAAATAAAGTGTAGATTTTACTGAAATCTTTCTGGTTGTGGAGATAATTTTCTTTCACGTTTAGCATTCGATGAAGAGGCTACGGACCATTTTCTGGAAGAGTGAATTGCAACGACGCAAGAAAACGGAGAACGCAGCAAATTCATGTCGTATTCAAGCACGAGAGAGACTCTCAAAGCTTCATGTGTTTCGTACACTATCCCGAGAACTGATATACATCCAGTTTTTTTATGGAAAGACAGTTACAGGAACGATGTACCTGCATATTTTGGAGATCTTACAACATGCTTCTTAAATAAAAAGATGTTGCCTGGCATCTGATGATAGCAGAGTATCCGTGCACGCGAGGGCTGTCACTGGAAATATGCACATCCGTTACATATGGTGACTGTTTTCCGTACATCACTGACATTTCTTGTTCTAAAGGTGTATCACTGCTGCATTGGAAGCGCTCGGTCATGATCTCTTATAGAAGAGGCGCTATAATTGTGAAAATCGGAGGAAATCTCAACTACTTTGCAGTAAAGAGCACACAGCAGTGCGTTTTGAAGAGGTGCCTTTCATTAATTCCTGTTGTTTTGGACCACACCACAGTCAATACTAGACATACTGTGTTGCGCATATTCTGAAATCACTCACTCCTTAAATATTTAATTAGTTCTGGCTAACGTACGCGATCCCATCAATCACCGCCCCACGACTAAGTCTTTCTAATGAACTTCATTCCTTGATGCGAGTCATCCTCTCTTGTTTCCTCCAAGCAACACCCCTTACCAACAAAAGTTGAGGAATTCTGCTACCTAGCCAGCAAAATAACTCAAGACTGACGGAGCAAGTACAATATGGTTCAAATGGCTCTGAGCACTATGGAACTTCTGAGGTCATCAGTCCCCAAGAACTTAGAACTACTTGAACCTAACTAACCTAAGAACATCACACACATCCATGCCCGAGGCAGGATTCGAACCTGCGACCGTAGGTGTCGCGCGGTTCCAGACAGTAGCGCCAAGAATCGCTCGGCTACTCCGGCCGGCAGCAAGTACAAAAATGTAGACTACAACTGGGAAAAAGAGCATTCCTGGCTGAGAGATGTCTTCTAGTATCAAACATAGGTCTTAATTTGAGGAAGAAATTTCTGAGAATGTACGCCTGGAGCACAACGTTGTATGGCAGTGGGATATGAACTGTGGGAACACCGGAATTGAAGAGAATCGACGCATTTTGAATGTGGTGTTACAGAAGAATGTTCAAAACCAGGAAGAATGCAGAGGTAAGAAATGACGAGGTTGTCCGCAGAAAAGGCAAGGAGTGAAATATATGTAAAACACTTACAAGAAGAAGGGACAAGATGGTGGGACATCTGTTAAGAGAAATGTGTGTGTGAATTCCTAAGGGACCAAACTGCTGAGGTCATCGGTACCTAGACTTACAGACTAGTTAAACTAACTTATGCCAAGAACAACACACACACGCATGCCCGAGGGAGGACTCGAACCTCCGGCGGGAGAGGCCGCGCAATTAATGACATGCCGCTTTTAACCTCGTGGCCATTCAGCGCGGCTCTGTTAAGGGACCATTACACTTCTAGATGGAGAAGTAGAGGGTAAAATCTGCACAGGAAGACAGATATTAGAATAATCTGACAAAAAATGAAAACACCTACAGCCGTCCTTATGATTTCATTTTATTTTGTCGCTACCAGTTTCAACGCTTCATTGCGTTATCTTCAGGCGATACAGGTTGATAACATCCTCATGCATAACCCATCAGTTGCCAGCATTACTGGATACGCAGATAATGTGTCAGCAGTCCAACCATCAACTGCCAGTTAGAGGGCTGACACATTATCTGCGTATCCAGTAATGCTGGCAACTGATGGGTTATGCATGAGAATCATATCAACCTGTACCGCCTGAAGATAACGCAATGAAGCGTTGAAACTGGTAGCGACAAAATAAAATGAAATCATAAGGGTGGGTGTAGGTGTTTTTATTTTTTGTCACGATAATAAACGGCCGTCGTCCCAGAGAGCCCCTGCTAAAAGGATGGACGTACAAAAGCTTGATATTGGAATACATCCATCAAGTACTTGGGGTCGTAAATTGCAAGTGCTACTCTGATCTGGCACAGGAGAGGAATTCGTGGCAGCACGCAAGAAAAAAAGAAAGAAAACAGTTGAATGATTTGTCAAACAAGTATGACGAGTCAATTACGCTATGCAATAAGCTCCGAACTCGACCTGCAAATAAGCTTTTTCCAGGGCAAAGACATTATCTACTGCCTTAATTGTCTTAACGAATTACAGCAAAGATATTTTCGAGATATTAATATAGTGGAACATTTCTTGGCCAATAGCAAGCGAGGACTTTGTTTCCAGGTTGGTGACGCAGTGCCACGTCAGCAAATGTCACGCTGGAACCACCACGTATCCTTCTGGCCAGACTGTAGGTCTTCTCCCATACCTATTTTAATATTAGTGTTGTAACCTGGATTCGTCTCAATTGTGAGAACATGCGGAAAACTTCGTGACGCTGCACCATATGCAAGAAAATTTCTTAACAGTTAGCTGCCTCAGCGACAGATGGGCCGTAAGGGGTGTACGGATATCGTGTTGCATCCAGGGCAGCCTGATGTACGTGACTTTTTTATGGGTGCTTGCGAAAGACGTTTATGTGACTTCCCTCGTAAAAAATCTGGGTTAACTGTCATGTCGTATGGCAACAGCTGTGAATGCAGTTAGCTGCGAACATTATTCTAAAAGAGCGAGACTTTGCCTCGTTGACTTTTTTTGTGTCCGGTGGAGAGTACAATTAGAATTTATGAAAGATAACCTTGATTCTAAACACTGTAAAAAGTACCCTAAAGTTGTTTGTCCTTACATGTAAAAAACATACCCTATTGAAACTAAAACCTTTGTAGCTCTACGTGTATTAATATTTTTGAATCATACTGTAGTTCTTCCACACACGAAACCTGTGAGCCTCAGTGTCTGTGTGGAAGAGGAAGGTCTACATTGAGGACACCACGTCTTCAGTATACCGACTGACCAACAAAGTACGTTTCCACAGTCGTGTAAGTTGGTAGTCCAAAAGATTCACCCAGGAGAAAAGGGAAAGAAAAAGACAGCAAAGAAGTTATAATGAAATTCGTGTTGATTGGGATAGAGAATGTCTTTGCACTCGAAAAAGCTTATTTCGCTAGTCGAGTTCCGATATTACTGGACAGACTAATCGACTCGTCGTACTTGTTTGAGAAATCATTCAACTTCTTTTTTTTTGTCATCAGTCTTCTGACTGGTTAGATGCGGGGTGTATTCTAATCTGTCTTCCTGTACAGTTTTAACCCTCTACATCTCCATCTACAAGTATCGAAACTATTCCTTCTCTTAACAGATGGCCCATCATCTTGTCCCTTCTTCTTCTCAATGTTTTACATACATTCTTTTCCTTGCCCTTTCTGCGGACAAGCTTGTGATTTCCTACCTCTGCATTCCTCCTGATTTTCAATATTCTTCTGTAGCACCACATTCCAAATTCTTCGATTCTCTTCAGTTCCGGTGTTTCAATAGCCCATGTCTCACTGATATACAGGGCTGCAGTCCTGGGGTACATTCTCAGAAATTTCTTCTTCACATTAAGTCCTACGTTTGGTGCTAGAAGATTCCTCTTGGCTAGGAACGCCCTTTTTGCCAGTGTTAGTCTGCTGTTTTGTGCTTGCTCCGTCAGCCTTCACTTATTTTGCACCCTAGTTAGCAGAATTCCGTAACTACATCTACTTCGTTATCACCCATTCTGATGTTAAGTTCCTCACTGTTCACACTTCTGCTACTCCTCATTACTTCGGTCTTTCTTCGACTTAGTCTCAATCCATATTCTGTATTCAGCAGACTTCATTCCATGCAGCAGATCTGTAATTCTTCTTCGCTTTCATTGAGGGTAGTAATGTCATAAGCAAATCGTATCATTGATATCCTTTCATCTTGAATTTTGGTTCCACTCTTAAACCTCTCTTTTAGTTCCAGTATTGCATCTTCGATGTATTGATTGAACATTAGAGGCGAAAGACTACAGCCGTGTCTTACATCCTTTTTAAGCCGATCACTTTGTTTTGGTCTTCCACTCTTAGTTTTCCCTGTTGGCTCTTGTGCATGTTGTATATTAACCCTCTGTCCCTATAGGTTACTCCTATATTTCTCTTGGACCATTTTTCATTGTCGAATGCTTTTTCCAGGTCGACAGATCCTGTGAACGTCTATTGATTCTAATTTAATCTTGCTCTCATTATCAACCGCAACGTCAGAATCGCCTCTGTAGTGCCTTTATGTTCCCTAAGGCCAAAATGATAGTCATCTATCAGATTCTCAATTTTCTTTTCCATTCTTCTGTATATTATTCTTGTTAGTAACTCGGATGCATCAGCTATGTTGCTCATTGTTCGATAATTCTAGCACTTGTCAGCTCTTGCAGTCTTCGCAGTTGCGTGTATGATATTTTTCGAAAGTGAGATGGTATGTCGCCAGACTCATAAATTCTAGACAACAACGTGTTGCCATTTTCCCAAATGATCTTAGAAATTCTGATGGAATGTTATTTATACCGTGTGCCTTATTTTAAAATTCTAATTCTAATACTGGATCCCCTATTTAGTCTAAATCGACTCCAGTTTCTTCTGTCACATCAGACATATCTCCCCTCTCACAAAGGCCTTCAATGTACTCTTTCCACCTATCTGCTCTCTCCTCTCCATTTAACATTAAAATTCCCGTTGTACTCTTCGAGTTACTACCCTTGCTTTTAATTTCACCGAAGGTTGTTTTCACTTTACTATATAGAGAGTCACTTCTTCCGATAGTCATTTCTTTTGGCAATTTCTTCACATTTTTCATGCAGCCGTTTCATATTAGCTTCTCTGCAGTGTCTATTTAATTCATTCCTCAGCGACTTGTATTACTGTATTCCTGAATTTTCCTGAACATTTGTGTTCTTCCTTCTTTTATCGATCAACTGAAGTATTTCTTCTGTTACCTATGGTTTCTTCGTAGTTACCTTCTTTGTATCTATGTCTTTCTTTCCAGCTTCTGAGATTACCCTTTGAGATGTACATTCCTCTTTAACTCTGTTGCCTACTGAGCTATTGTTTATTGCGTTATCTACAGAGTCAGAGCACTGCAAGCGTATGTCTTCATTCCTTAGTACTTCCGTATACTTCTTTGCCTTATAATTCTTCCTGACTAATCTCTTGAACTTCAGTCTACTGTTGACCACTACTGCATTGTGATATCAGTCTACATCTGCTAGTGGGTACGCCTGACAATCCAGTATTTGATTTCGAAATCTCTGTCTGATCACGATGCAACCTAATGTCTCCCGGCCTTTTCCAAGTATACCTCCTCCTCTTGTGTTTCTGGAGGAGAATTCGCTATTACTAACTGAAATCTGTTACTGAACTCAATTAGTCGTTATCCTCTCTCATTCCTAGTGTAAGCCCCATTTTCTCCGGTAACCCTTTCTCCGAGACCTTCCCTTACAACCGCTTTCCAGTCCTCCATGATGATAAGATTTTCATCTCTCTTTAAGAACTGTATTACCAGGTCAGTATCCTCATATACATTCTCTGTCTCTTAATCATCAGCTTGCGACGTCGGCTTGTATACTTTAACTTTCGTTGTCGGTGTTTGTTTGTTGTAGATCCCGATGAGAACAACCTTATCACCGAACTGTTCACACAACACACTCCCTGCCTTACCTTCCTATTCATAACGAATCCTACTCCCGTTATACTGTTTTCTGCTGCTGTTGGTACTATCTTCTACTCATATGACCAGAAATTCTTGTCTTCTTTCCATTTTACTTCACTGACCCCCACTATATCCAGTTCGAGACTTAGCATTACCCTTTTAAGATTTTCTAGCTTTCCTACCACGTTCAAATTTCTGACTTTCCGCGCTCCGACTAGCAGAACGTTATCCTTTCGTTGATTATTCAATCATTCTGTCATGGTTGACTCCCCTTAGACAATCCCTTCCCGGATATCTCGATGAGAGAATGTCCAGAATCTTTTGGCAATTGAGAGATCATTACGATACTTTTTCAATTACAGGCCACATGTCCTGTGGATACACATTATGTGCCTATAATTCCGTGGTTTCCGTCGCCTTCTGTATCCTTATGCCATTGATCATTGCTGATTATTCCACCTTTGGGGGCACTTTACCACTCTAAAGGGCAAGAGAGTGCCCTGAATCTCGGTCCTCAATTCCGCTCTCTTTGCCAAGATCGTTAGCAGAGTGGGGTGACTTATGCAGGAAGTCTTCCGCCACCAGTGCTGATTATTACTCAAATTTGAAGCGGAGTTCAAACCCGGGACCAAGGACGTTTTGACTGCTAATCAAAGACGCTACCCCCAAATCAGGGGTGATTTTAAGAATGGAGAAAGCTTAGCGCCGGCAGCTGACCGCGATGCATTGCGCGGCACTCCACGCTAGATGAAGACCGGTGAGTTTAGGTGTCCGACTAGTTTCAGACACACGTAGCGAGACTTCAGTAATTATTCCATCGCTGCGAGCCACCCTGAGGATGTCCTTTAGAGAAGCCGCTGTGCCATCCAACGGCTACTGCCAGGCTCCTTCGGCATGTCCGGTGGCTACGTAATAGAATTTCTATCGACAGAAACTTGTCGTACATTAAATATATTACAGTTGGCAGACACGTCATCTCATAATATTATTAACGATGTAATAAGGAAATTTTGGTTCTGCCTTGAGAAAATACAAATTTTCATGTTTATTATCCATATATGTTTCTGAGAACTTTCTGCATCTTTATCGGGTTTTGTTTATTATCTGTTGACCAATATACAAAGAATTTATGCATTATGATATTTACCAGCTTTTGGGACTATATTATTAATAGTACTGTAAGTGTGGACAGGAATATTACTATGAAAAGTCTATATATACCTTATTATTACATACTGATGTCTACAAGTCTGATTGGGTTATGCTGAACAGCTATAATTATTGCCTTGCAGTACGTCAATTGTAATTACTAACTCAAAAACTGGTAAATATCAAGCGAACAAATTTTTTGTATATTGTTCAACAGATAGTAAATAAAACCCGCTGAAGATGGAGAAGCTTCTTGATGATATGTATGGGCAAATAAAACAATAAAAATTGCTCAACGCAGAGCGAAAATTTCCTTATTACGTGGTAGGAAGGAACCGACTGCAAAATAATTTATGATAATAATAATAACTATAATAATAATAATAATCGAAAGATGGACATAAATATAACCTGAGATCCGCACAGCTTTCGTTACTACAAGAAAAACTTTTGTGTTTAATTAATTGTTCAAATGGCTGTGAGCACTATGGGACTCAACTGCTGTGGTCATTAGTCCCCTAGAACTTAGAAGTACTTAAACCTAACTAACCTAAGGACATCACACACATCCATGCCCGAGGCAGGATTCGAACCTGCGACCGTGGCAGTCACACGGACTGCGCACCTAGAACCGCGAGACCACCGCGGCCGGCATTTAATTAATGAAATGGATCAATAGCGGTGGCTGCAAACTACGTCATTGGTTCAAAACGGTTTATCTTTCAGTCAGCTGTTATAATAAGAGTTGACAGTTTTATTGTTTGTTAAATCTACTGTAAAATACAAATAAGTAATGCTTACATAATTCTGCGATCAACCACAGATGTTCACGTCGACGTAAACAACACATTTGCTATTAGTTAAAATTCAATATACATCTTCTTCATACCATCAGTGTGGAATATGGTCTGCGTCAACATGTATTCAGTTTGCGTTTAGATTAATATCTCCAAATTCGCTTGTTTTGCACATTTGCGTTGTAGCGTCCGCTAACATTTTAAATCTACTTTCATTTGCCAATCTTGATAAATATTTGCTGCGCCAGCAGTGTTGGTTCTTATCCCGTTTTGCTTGAAGAAGATTAACTGTTATTTATTTCCTAATGAATATGTTTCCATAAAAGTTTTCATCTAAAAACAACTAAATTTTTTAAGTAAAATGCTTAAAGTTAGAAACTTCTACTTAAAACATTATTTTCTCTTCTTTTTTAAGTCATGTAATGATTTTTTTGTCCTAGGCTTTTCTCTTCTGGGAGTTTCTGAGTGTAAATCTAAAAACAAGTTCTCTGACAAGGTTTTTTATAATTTAAAAGAACAATTTCTTTATTGCAACATTTTTTAACAGTTACTCCACTCCAGTGGCGTGGTATTTTTTCCCAATTAATCTATTCTCCTGGACTTCCTTGTCCATAAACAAATCAAAGAAAATGGAAACTAACTGCCACATCAATTTTCATCTCACCAAAAGTAAAACTCTTCGCATTGGCTCTGTATCCCATTCTAGCTTGTTACATGTGAATGTGGAATCTCAAGCTTATTTTCTTTAGAGTGAGAATAATGCTGTTTAATGAATCCAAAAATTTTAGGTTTCGGAATACCAATTTCTCTAAGTCAAAGCTTTCTTTCTATTCCGTATTAAGGAATAACTCGAGTCAACAGTGTGTCGACCTATCCTATACCACTTCGGTATTATCCATTCACCTTCGCTATCAGAATTACTAACTGAATTAAAAAACAGTTTCCGGTAACACTGGAAACTGCACTACACATGGATGACTATCAGTCTGGTAATTACCGGTGCAATTATCTTCATATACAGTTAGATCATTTCCCTCAGCTAAATTCAGTACGAGACATTACAATCATAATCAAAGAGCACACTACCACTAACTGCACGACACAGGCTTAAATGGAACTTGGGCTCAGTTGTTTTCTTTTCTGAACTCTTCTGAACTCACGCATTGCGTTAGACCATATTGCAGTATAGACCTAACTTGAACTTTTACTTTCATAAACATATACATTACAGGGAATACCAACTGTGCAAACTGAACAACTACCAGAACGATATCCAAACAAAACTATAGGTGAGCAAATAAACAACGTCATTTCTACCTTTTTAACAGAACGTCATTGTCATAATTAGTTTCTGCATATTTTTTTATTAGGATAACGATGCATTTTCTCTGATATACCTGTGCACAATTGATGAAAATTTGCCGTGGCTCTCCTTCTGCCTCAGCAATTAATAACGTGGACACATAATAATAATACATAACATTTAAAACTAATTACATATTTCACACTTTTCAAGTATTGCTCCGGGGACGTGTTGAAAAGTAATTCCTCCGAATTTTTTGTGAAAACTCAAATTTTTCAAATAAAACAAACATTATTAACATTCTATACCTTTACGCTTGACGTCTACTTATTTGCACTCCTATTCTGCGAAAGGACTCCGAATTGCAGCGTGTAATATAGAGGTGCGTAACGTAACTAGGTCTATGCCTGAGAAACAGCGAGCTGTAATCGATTTTCGAATTCGGAGATTTCGTTCCCACAGGGACACCCTCGCCTTCACCATGATAAAGTCAGATCATACACAAGCACTGCAACCTCTGCAACAATCCGTCACCTTTGGCTCTTTGTTACTGTTAAACCTCCATACAGTCTTCTAAAACTCAAAGAACACCTTCGAGCACTTTGACAGTGATGAAGCGTGGCAAGCAGAGGTGAGGCTGTGGCGCCGTCACTAGAGCCCGTCATTCCACCTTGACTTATCAACAAAATGGTCACTGTTAGGAGGAATGTGTTCGTCGCTAGGGTGACTATGTTGAGAGGCAAATACATAGAAATGAAAAATAAAGATTTAGAATGTTAATATTGTTTATTATATTTAAAAAGCTTTAGGAGTTTTCACATCAAAAATTCACATGCATTACTTTTCAGCACGACCTCGTAATTAGCCTCCATCTGATACGTACACAAGGTAGTGTGAGACTTCGCTGCGTGACGAGTCCGCAGTCATTAAGGAGCGCCACGTCACATCAGAGATCCAGGCGGCTGCCTAAGTAAGAGCAGCTTAATGTTACGTTGATAAAATCACGGCTCAGCTCCTAATGCACAGATTGCATGCAGATCATTCATGTTTCGCCAGCCCATACAATGATATAAAGTTAGCAATGTTCGATCTTTATTTATTTATGCCATTTGTGCTCTGCACCATATTTCATATTAATAAATGGACGTGCTTCGTACACCGCGTTGACATCCGACGTTAATAAATAATTTAACACGATCAATACACTTGCTATTGTCAGTAGTTTAGTAGTCGCTATTGAAATTTCGGCGGACTGTCATTATCAAGCACATGGACGCATGAAATACGTCTGAGATACAGGAAGATTTATTCTGGAGGCATCGTGGATTCAAAGCAAGTACGGTAAGTTGTAGTTACACGTATTCATGGCGTACAGAAGAAATGTTAAAACGAAGAAATCTGCTGGCGTCCATTTATCTTTTATCTTACAAACCTGATACCACTTGTTCTTGATTACCTTTTGTGAAGGCAGTTGTTCTTTCACTCACATTACTGTAGGCATCTAGCAAATACAAAGCCTTGATCCGCTTCATTCTCTGCTATGCTAATGAAGCTTCTACATCTGATGCCACCAAAGTTGTATCATTCGCTTCGCATTCATCTTGAACGCCACGTTCTTCTTAATTACACGTCTCCCCCGCCCCCTCTCCCTTACACGAATCTTTGCAAGGCCACCACTTTGTCTTCCCGCCCCCCTCACTCACACATATTGAATACAGCTGAATATCTTATAAGAGGTGTGATCTAAAAGCAACGTGAGTTTTTTTTTAATTTCATGTGTTTTATACAGCCGATTTTCGGTACATTTTTTAAATCTTGTTAGCACACGTGTTCCCGATGTACGTTTGTAATTGTAGTTGCTTTCAATAGTTAGTTTGTTCTTGACAGTCCAAAAGGTTACATGAATTTTGAGTTGCGAGAAAGATGGATCAAAGAATTTGCATTAAATTTTACTTGAAAAATGGAGTAAAGGACATCACCGCATTCTAAATGTTGACTGTGGCTTTTAGAGAATCTGTTCTGATTAAGACAAGAGTTTACGAGTGGTATAACCGTTCCAAAGAGGGCTGAGAAGACGCTGAAGACGAAGACCACCCTGGGCACCCTAAATCATCAGTTACTGTTGACAATGTGTAAAAAGTAAGAAAATGGTTCTGGAAAATCACCGAATCACCATCAGAGAGGTCGCTGGTGACGTCGACATATCCTTTGGCACACACACTTAGAAATGTTTAGGATGTTCTGGGCACGAAACATGTAGCAGCAGAATTTGTTCCGAAACTGTTGTTGGAGCAAAAACGACATTGCGCACATATTTGCTCAAGAAGTACTGAACGAAGTTGACAACTATCCAGAACTTCTGAAGAAGATTATAATAGGTGATGAAACGTAGGTATATGGTTACGACATGGAAACTAAGGTCCTGTCGTCCCAATGGAAACTGTCTGAAGAGCCAAGGGCGAAAAAAATTCTACAAGTTCGATCACACGTGAAAGTTCTTGTCATTATTTTCTTCGATTATAATGGAGTGGTGCATCATGAGTTCTTACCTTATGGCCGTACGATCGATAAGGATTAGACCTAGATGTTATGCGTCATTTGCGTGAAACAATCCGAAGAAAACCACCAGAATTGTGGCAAAAACCGCTCATGGAAATCACACCACGATAATCCTCCGCTCACACCCCAACGGTTGTTCGTTATTTTTTGGCAAAAAACAAAACCTTTATTTTTCCTCAGCCCCCGTATTCGTCGGACATGGCCTCCGGCGATTCTTCTTATTCCCAAGGTTGAAGAGAAGCATGAAAGGGCGTAGTTTTACCACCATTGATGAGATAAAAACAGAAACGCTGAAGGAGCTGAAAACCATAACGAAAAATAAGTTCCAAAATTAATTGCTTCCAATGTTTGAAAAATCCCTGGCACAGGTGTTTTTGGGCGTATCTGAGAGGGATTATTTTGAAGTCGACGGAGTTGATATTGATGAATAAATAGACACTTCAAGAAAAACAAAACTTCCCATTATTTTTTGATCACATTTCATACATCCAGCCATGGCCTGGCCTCCACCATTATTATACACATCTCATGTTCCATATATCCGTGCGACCCACCTTCCCACATTACAGCAATTCCCAAATACCGGGCCTCCATTCAACCATCAAAACCAATCAGTCTTCTGCTTTGTAGAAGTATATTTTTGAGTAACTGGTGAGTAGCTAAAAAAATTAACACTGAAGACTAATATTCTTATCGTCATTCTATATAAGTCATATTATATTCTTTTGACACGGAACCTTCGGTTCCATGACAATATTGGGCTGAGGTTGACCTCAGATGGTTAAGTGATTTTATTGTTTTTCACCAGATGGAGGAACTTTAAGTGTCCGAAACATGCCGTGGACTCAATAAAAGGATTGTGGATTAAGAAACTGTTGCACGGTTTCTTCATTTTATCAAAGTGATGCATTTCATAGCCCGTTAATGTCATCATATAACACAAACAAGTCGTGTACTGTAATGGTAGCCTGTAACTGATCTCGTTCTACACTTTGTCGATAAAATCTGTGCAAATGATCTACGGAACTTATAATTAACTAACCTGTTAACTGAATAAGTACGAATTATAGGATTCAAAATGGCATAATATATTCCGTATAATGCCTGTGCAGCTTTTGTTGCCGGCCGGGGTGGCCGAGCGGTTCTAGGCGCTACAGTCTGGATCCGCGGGACCGCTACGGTCGCAGGTTCGAATCCTGCCTCGGGCATGGATGTGTGTGATATCTTTAGGTTAGTTAGGTTTAAGTAGTTCTTAGTTCTAGGGAACTGATGACCTCAGAAGTTAAGTTCCATAGTGCTCAGAGCCATTTGAACCATTTGAACCAGCTTTCGTTCAGTTGGCACTTTCCGCATGACAATATTCTCGACTGTGATCTACGGGACGCACAACTATTATTTTTTTTTCACAAGACCAGTTTTTGGTAAGATAATACGACTGTAAGTCATAACTGCCTTAACAAATGATATTTCAGACTTCTGTTCACGATTAAACCTAAAAGTGAAACTTCCTGGCAGATTAAAACTGTGTGCCCGACCGAGACTCGAACTCGGAATTCTGGAAACATCCCCCAGGCTGTGGCTAAGCCATGTCTCCGCAATATCCTTTCTTTCAGGAGTGCTAGTTCTGCATGGTTCGCAGGAGAGCTTATGTAAAGTTTGTAAGGTAGGAGACGAGGTACTGGCAGAAGTAAAGCTGTGGGTACCGGGCATGAGTCGTGCTTCGGTAGCTCAGTTGGTAGAGCACTTGCCCGCGAAAGGCAAAGGTCCCGAGTTCGAGTCTCGGTCGGGCACACAGTTTTAATCTGCCAGGAAGTTTCATATCAGCGCACACTCCGCTGCAGAGTGAAAAACTCTCATTCTGGAAACCTAAAAGTAGTTAAGTGGAAACTTCCTGCTGCTGCACAAAGTTTCCTGCCCAACCTCGCCGACTTTCTGGGCAGTGTTTTTGCTGTTGCGGTGGCGGCAGCTGAAAATACCTTTGCCGATAGGTCAGTCTCCCAGCCAGCTGTAATGAAGATAATAAAGTTGCCTGCCAGATAAATCGATTCATAGGGCTACTTCAAACAAAACCAACAAAACAATTCATTACGAAGATCGAGTTAACATTAGGGACAGAAATAAAATTACCACTGGGCTGGCGAATTTGCCTTCGCGCCGGACCTCACCATCACCAAGCTATAAATCACGTAGCCGGTCGCTTCGGCAACGGAAATGAAGGAAAATTGAAGATATAGCTGCTTCTTGAATTTCTAGATTTTCATGATAAGCGCAGAGTGCGTTTTGTTATATTTTATTAATTACAGTCGACATGCTATTTTGTTTGTCTCGTTGTAAATATAATGGTATATCCTCCGACGAGAACACTATCCGCTTGTAACTTGAAGAATTTAAACACTGAATCCTTACGGAACAATAATACGCAAACAGTGAATAAGTACTTTTTAGGACTTTATTTTCTTAAAAAATTATCTCACTCTTGGCAGTATACTAACCCACCATCACTTATGCATAGACAGATATTTAAGGCTCCTATTTGTGCGACTATTGTCTCCGAAGTTTCTGCATAGTTAACTGAGTTATTTCAAATTCGTCTGCGCAACTACTGGAAATATGTATTTATTTTACTATTACGTTTCGTTCTATTCGTTCAGAACATTGCCAGTGGTCTACAATCATATATGTTCTACCTCTTTTCTGACTCACATAGTTAAGAACAGATGAATACGAATAAAGTCACATAGTAATTATAATGCAAAGCTTAGATAAAAATATCTTTAGATAAAGCCAAAACCGAAACCGGGGGATACGTTGACACCCCTAAAGACCCTTGTATAGTCAGCTTTTATTTTACGAGCTACCCAGATGACCAGACTTTCTTGTGCTTTCTTCCTCGCCGCAGTGGGTACACCGGTCCCCATCAGATCACCGCATTTAAGCGCTGTCGGGCGTGGTCGGCACTTGGATGGGTGACCATCCGAGCCACCTAAAGCTGTTGCCATTTTTCGGGGTGCACTCAGCCTCGTGATGCCAATTGACGAGCTACTCGACCGAATAGTAGCGGCTCCGGTCAGAGAAAAATCATCATAACGACCGGGAAAGAGGTGTGCTGACCAAGCGCCCCTCCTATCCACTTCCTTCTGATGTTGACGCAGCGGTCGGATAGTCCTGATGGGCCACGTGTGGCCTGCAGACGGATGCTTTAAAAGTAATTTAATAAACTCCAGTTTCGTTGACTAAACCTTCACGGATTTGTAAAAAGCTTGTGCATAATGGCTATTATTCCAATGTGGTGCTGTCACTGTCAAAGTTGGTTTCTTGGCTGATTTTTTTAGTCAGGTTAGCTACATCGCCTGGGATGGTCCTTTCCTCATGAGACACGAAAGGGCTTTTACATGAAATATCCCACCAGTTTCGGCTCATCTTTGCAATCCAAAATAACCGGAAATACCAAGAACTTCATACGCGTTTGGTAATAGACTACTTTTTTACTTGAACGTAATTTAACCATCACTTTTGCACTGGTATTGTGAAATAACGTTGTCGAAATGGATTTAATGTACTTTAGTCACCTGGGCACAGTCACCATTACTACACAATTTTACTCAACCTCGTTTACCTAACGATTGCGGTGAATCCTTCGCATCGACTGGCTGGCAGGTTCTCAATCATTTGTTTGGGTAGAAACTGTTATTCCTGTATGAATCATGACATTATCTGTATAAACTGACAAATTAATTTTAAGTCTTGTAGAATATTTTCTTTATAAAATTATTTTCCGTTTACGTATAGTACTCATAGCGGCCTTTGCTTTTTTAAATTATGCAATTTTCCACACGCATTATTTATCCGCTGAGCAGCAGCTTCTTCGTTTGAACTTTAGCTCTCTTAGTCCAAATACGCAATCCTATGTGGGTGCGCCATTCTCTCTGTACCTTCCATCGCTCGAATGAGAGAGACAGACTTAGCCATTGCACCATCCAAACTTTCCAGGTATCTGGATGGCAAAGAATAAAAATCCAATACTGTCCGTTACTCCTGTCACTAACACTGTACTTATTGCTCTGTAGTCACTGAAGAAGTATTTTTCATCTTTTATTTTTGTAACGATAGCAACAAGATAGCTGACGAAATCCCAGTTTTTGGCACCGAAATCAATTTTCAACAGAGTTTTACATACGAATGGACAAAATGACCTACAACGTGGAGCCGTCATGCGAAAAGCAATGCTGGAAAAATACACACTGGCGAGGAACACCGAGCGAGGTGGCGCAGTGGTTAGCACACTGGACTCGCATTCGGGAGGACGACGGTTCAATCCCGTCTCCGGCCATCCTGATTTAGGTTTTCTGTGATTTCCCTAAATCGTTTCAGGCAAATGCCGGGATGGTTCCTTTGAAAGGGCACGGCCGATTTCCTTCCTAATCCTTCCCTAACCCGAGCTTGCGCTCCGTCTCTAATGATCTCGTTGTCGATGGGACGTTAAACACTAACCACCCCCACTACTTACGAGGAACGAATATTAGGCAGCTTCGAAAGCTGATGTATCCCAGCCGAGGGAGTTTATTCAAGTGCAACCGAATGTTGGGAACCTGACGGGGCGGAAATAGGTCACCGAGAAGAAGAAAACTATAAACTGCAAGTAACACTGTTAATGGGAGGATAGAACACAACTAATAGTACAAGAACGAAGAAGAAGCTGAGGTATTTTGGGAGAGGATAGCACGGAGGATTAAATATTTTGAACACTGAAAGGAAGTTTTCCTTTCTGATTTATTAAGAGATGTTACTTGGTGGCTGGAGGTCTTTCTCGCTTGAGTCTTACGAGACTTACCAGCCAAAATAAGTTGTTGGAGTTGACGTTTCGTACTAGAACCAGCGAATTCATATGATGGACACACAACACACGGAGACATCGAACTGTGCTAATGCTTATAAATTTTTGGCGTACATACTGCCGCAAGACCCACTACATCAGCTTAGTCATTCCGGACCTGAAGGTTGCTGCCAGTGAATTCAGTGGCCAGTTCAACTACGCTGTGGGACCCGTATTTCTGACATTGTTGTAGAACTGCGTGACCTGTGCGTAGACGTTTGCTGCCAGATAATCCTCGAAACCTACCAAGGGCTTGACGAATTCTTGAAAGGCAAAACCGCTGCTGTAGTGAATTCTAAAGACGGACCAACATGCTGTTAACCAAACGGTCATAATGTTTTGGCTCATTACAGTAGTTTTAATTGACAGAAATTACGAGATTGCAGCTTTCATTTAGCAGCCATCTACAATCTTAAAAACAAATTACGTGGTAGACACAGAAGAGATAGCGGAATCAGATATTACAGCGTACATCGCCGTTTTCATGCGGCGTGAGGGAGGTACAGATTAGTTGCACTCACATTTTATCCTAAAAAACATAAACAGGTGAAGCGAACCAACAATAACCAGTCACGTGTGCATTCAGACTGTCACGAGCATTAATATTTTGAATCAATATACGGCTTAAAAATTTTCCTCTTAAACGTAACGAAACAGATTATTTTAGTAGTATTGTTACATGGAAAGTTAACTGAGAAGTTGTATTTAGTAAGTGATTCCCCACAAGTGTGATTGTGTATCCAAGTTACAATCCATATTCTACATAAATGCCTGTATCCTTCTAGCTGCCGGTAAGTCGATAATAGAATCTTTGCAGCCAGGGATTAACTTAACTATCACGCACAGCAGAAAGTATATGATAGTTTAACAGGTGTCGTTGCTGGGTACCTGAATAATTATATGTGTATTCTGAATTCGGTTATATCATGTACGGTAAATTTGTTAAACATAAACTGAAGTTAGGTAAGAATATACATTGTGAATTGAACGATTAATATATGGGATTCTCTTTCTTAGATAAATAATTTTGAACAGTAACTAAGGACTGCATTGAACTGTAAAGACTAATTTCAGTGTATTACAGCTAATATTAAAGTACTATTGTTTGAAAAACATTATTTTATCTACAAACATTCTTTTGGTCGTATCATGCAATTTTTTAATTCGTTGCATTTGGTCATGGAAAGTTAGAGCAAATAGAATGAAAGATTTTGGGAACACATAGAGGGCATTCATTTTGACTTCTGAAAACTTAAGTAGAACCAAGAGCCTTTCCATTTGTGCTCGACTACTGGGATTAAGGTCTTCCCTAAATTGCATTTCCAACGCAAAATTGCATTTAGCATATCATCCGGTGGGGAAGATAACATGAAATTTCATCGGCTAAATCATGTTTTGAAAGTGCAATATTCTTTTATTTATGAGGAAGAGGAGGGGGAGGAGGTCAGATGTAAGAGGTAGGAAGCGGAAATCAGTAGCAGTGACTCGTGAAAATAACTTTACAGAATGACATAGATAGATGTATGCATCAACACTGTGGAGGCGGAAGTAGGGAAGAGACAGTCTGAATTAAGATCAGCTAGGAAAACTTAGATCGGAGATGGAGGACCAGTGGAGAAAAATTACAAACGGAAATGTAAAAACTTTCAGATGAGAAGGAGTCCGTAAAGAACAAAGTGGAATCAGTACATACGGGAAAATGAAAACTGCAAAATGAATTGGATGGCTGTGTGTGTATGTATGTGTTTGGTGGTGGCGGGGGGGGGGGGGGGGGGTTAGTCTTCTGACTGGTTTGATGCGGCCCGCCACGAATACCTCTCCTCCGCCAACCAACCTCTTCATCTCAGAGCAGCAGGTACAAACTACATCCTCAATTATTTGCTTGATGTATTCTTATCTCTGTCTTCTTCTAAAGTTTTTGCCCTCTGCAGCTCCCTCTAGTATCATGGAAGTCATTCCCTGATGCCTTAAAAGATATCCTATCACTCTGTCTCTTATCCTTGTCAGTGTTTTCCACATATTCCCTTCCTCTCCGATTTTGCGCAGAACCTCCCCATTCCCCTCCTTATCCGCCCACCTAATTTTCAACATTAGTTTGTAATATCACATCTCAAATGCTTAGATTATTTTCTGTTCAGGTTTCCCCACAGTCCATGTTTCACTACCATACAATTCTGTGCTCCAAACGTACATTCTCAGTAATTTCTTCCTCAATTTAAGGCCTATGTTTGATACTAGCAGACTTCTATTGGCAATGATTGCCGTTTTCGTCAGTGCTAGACTGCTTTTGATGTCCTCCTTGCTCCGTCCGTCATTGGTTATTTTGCTGCCTATGTAGTAGAATTCCTTAATTTCATCTACTTCGTGACCATCAATCCAAGTGTTAAGGTTCTGTCCTCATTTCTGCCGCTTCGCATTACTTTCCCCTTTCTTCGATTTACTCCCAATGCATATTCTGTACTCATTAGTGTTTTCACTCCATTCAGCATATCATGCAATTCTTCTTCGCTTTCACTCAGGACAGCAATGTCGTCATCGAATTGTATCATTCATATCCTTTCACCTTGAATTTTAATTCCAATCCTTAACCTTTCTTTTATTTCCATCATTGCTTCTTCGATGTACAGATTGAAAAGTAGGATCGAAACACTTGATACCTGTCTTACACCATTTTTACACCGAGCACTTAGTTCTTGGTCATCCACTCTTATTATTCCCTCGTAGCTCTTGTACATATTTTACATTACCTGTTTCTCCGTATAGCTTACCCCTATTTTCTTCGAAATTTCGAACATCTGGCACCATTTTACATTGTCGAACGCTTTCTTTAGGTCGACAAATCCTATGAACGTGTCTTGATTTTTCTTTAGTCTTGCTTCCATTATCAACCGCAACGACAAAACTGCATCTCTGGTGCCTTTAGCTTGCCTAAAGCCAATCTTCATCATCTAACACATCCTCAATTTTCTTTAGCATAACTCTGTGTATTATTCGTGTCAGCAACTTGGATGCAAGAGTGTTTAGGCTAACTGTGTGATAATTCTGGCAGAGGAATTGCGGAATGTAATAACACGATAGCTCAAAGTGTTAAAGCAGAGGTAGAGCAGTAAGAACAACAGAATACAGAGGTCGGTGGCGACATTTCAAGCTGCAAAAATAATAAATGTGCCATGAAGTGTACTAGATAATGCCAAGTGTTCTGCTAACGATCGTAGGTGTTACCTGGTGAATTTTATTGCTGAATAGAGGGATGGATTCGTGGTGGGTATGTCAGATTATGCAAAGATCAAAATTGTGAAAAGGCTCTTTGAAGGAGAAGTCCACTTTTGGTAAATCTCATGAATAGTACTTGGCGTCTGAAAAGGCGTTCTTGAGTAAATTTTGGAGCGAGGCCAAACAAGCACGACTACATTACGAGTTCTTGAATGACCCAAGTTATCTAAGAATTTACCTGTGTTAGAATTTTCGTTCCTTTGTGACAGTTATCTACGTCATGTACTCCAGTTTTTGATTATTTGACTTCGATGTACTACATTTCCGGTTTTTCTTTTGCGTATACGTAACAAAATAACTGTGCTGGGGGTCTTATTACTCCAGTAGCCAAACTGCAGAACACCATACACACATTGTCAGTACGTACTATATGTAGAGAGTTCTGTGTCCCCCTCCCAACCAAAGGAATATGACAATAGGCTGCTACGGAGCTCTTCCCAGTTACTGTTAAAAGCTGTTATGTTATGCCGTTGGTTTTAAGATCTGCTGAAAAGATTGTTATGCCGTTGTCGTATGTCCCTTAATGCACTAAACTGTCGAATCCAACATTTTTCGATTAGTACTCCAACACACAGGTATTTTCAGTTACTATGGCTGGCAAAAGCACTGTCTTCCCAGTGGTTTTCTTCACTAGTGCGAAGAATAAGACAAAAATCTAATAAGAGGGTTGCAAAGAACATCGAGTGAACTCAATATCATGCTGGCAAAGATATAGATACCTTAAAGACCCAACGCTTAGAGAAGACCCAATCCATTAAGTTTTAAGAGCTTATAAGCTCTTCACATGACCATGACATCGCTTTTCGTTCCTTTATAGCAGTGGTCTCCTCCATATACTCCAGCTCTCGTTTCTTGACTTCGATGTAGTACAATCCCTGTTTACTCTTTTTAATACACATCAAACATTAACAGTACTTTTAGCAGCTTGCTACTACAGTAGACTAAATGCAAAGCACTATTAAACAGTACACACAGAGCGGTATTTTTTGAGCGAAATGAGGCTTCCGGATGGAATGTGACAGTAGGCTGCTGTGGAGCGCGTCCGCTTCCAGCGTCGTTTAGCCCTGTAGAACTTTAACAATTTTCTTCCAAACAAAGACGCGCGGGATAGCCACGCGGTTCAGGGGGTCTTGTCACGGTTCGTGCGGCTCTCCCCGTCGGAGGTTCGAGTCCTCCCTCGGTATGGGTGTGTGTGTTGCCCTTAGCGGAAGTTAGTTTATAAGCTTAGGGACCGATGTCCTCAGCAATTTGTTCCCATTAGACCTTACCACAAATTTCCAAATTTTTCCAAACAAATTACCATTAAAAGCTCTTATTCCATCAGTTTTAAGCTTTGTAAACGGTGGTTATATTGCTAGGTGTACAGCATATTAGCAGGTTTCGATGTGAATGGAACTTTTAAACAGTTTCTTTCCGAGTGTCCCTTAATGCAGTAAATGGTCCGATGCCAACATTTTTGACCAGTTCAACTTCTAGCTATTTGTGTCTACTACGCCCAGCAAACGAATCAACTTCCCAGCTTCAAAGATACGGATACCTAAAAGAGGCAATATGTATAGACGACTCAACGCATTACCTATTAACAGCTTAAGAGCTTGTCACATGACCATGACGTCGCTTTTCGTTCCTTTATGGCACTGGTCTCCAGCTTATACTCCAGTTTTCGTTTCTTTACTTCGATGTCGTTAAGAATATATTCTTCGTGTTGGAAACTTCTCAGGATTTTTTTGATTGGATAACGAGTAAAACAAGCAAATGCTCTAATAGTAAATATTTATTAATTTCTGCAATATTCACTTAAACATAGAAAACTAGCTTTCCTTTTAGTTTTAATAACATCAATCTTCATTTTTAATTTACAATTTAATTCCACGTCTGAATCATGTATTTCTTTCTCCAGGCAGTAAGCTGACGAGTACAAAGAAAATAAGTTGTCGAATTATAAAATATACTTTTATTCCTGTAAATTTTCTCGTTTGTGGCTTTAATAATTATTTCCGTTCCTTCCTGTAAATCTTCTTGCTGAAAACATTTGGGGAGTTTAATTGTAACTCTCATTGCCCTACATAACACTACTGTTATAACACTCTACACAATTACCGTTCATGTTCGATCTGACCTATGATTATGAAGGATATACATTTACATAAACAGTAGTCTACTTCTTTAGAATGTGTATTAATGGGTGGTGTGTTTATGTGTGTGCGTACAGGAAATATTATGATTTTTTTTTTAAATAATGAAGTTTCCTGTTCGACCCGCAAATGGAGTTGAGGGAAATACGTGTCTCTGTACTCAGCGGCACGGAAGCATCCGCGCTGGTATTGGCAGCTGGCTGCTGAATAACGTGAAATACCGTTGCGAATCGACTTCCGAAAATCTGCTGCATGCTGAATATCCATCGGACGATGCAGCTGTGTGTGTGTGGGGGGGGGGGGGGGGGGGGGACGCCACAGTGCCTCTTAAAATGAGCCCGACTGGGTGACATCATGATGCTCTAAATTCTCTCTATATATTAAATTCATAGGTACAAGTCAAGATGTGGTGCTGATACGTACATGGATGTAAAACGCATTTTGGTGCAATATTCCAACATTTTTGATATTATTGATCTTGGCAGCTCAGTTGGCTGTTTGGCGTGCAAGTCCTTTGCATTTGGTGCGGGTGCCAAGTGACAGGGCGAATCACATTGTAAAAGACGGGCAATGGTATAACATACGCACAGCGCGTCGACTTTGGCGGGTAGTAAAAGTTTGGCTTCGTTTATAGTGGAGGCAGTACACCCAACCGTGTTATCTTAAAGTCATGGGGATAATTCTACTAATCTTTAGACATTTGATAAGTATGCATATCACCAATTTACAATAGACAGTTTCTAAACATTCATCGTGGTGTCTGATTGTACTATATCGTGTCTCCCAACCACTTTCGCGCAACGACGCTCTGAGCGTGTTTTTTAGGGAAGTAGTTTGAACCTGGGACCTGTTGCTGGTAAGGAGACGCCAGACCACACATGACATGTAGAATTCAGAAGAGTTCAGTGAGACTAGCGATGATATAACCAAATACTAAATGATCTCAGCGTCAGCTCCACTGCACTCCCTGTAAAAGAATCTTAATTCTAACTAAATATAGTGGAAAGGGTTCAAGGCTTTCCTATTTTTAGTTAGCTGGTAAAATAACGTCGAAAAAGCAGTTAAGTTTACCATTGGAAATTTATTGTAATCACAAAACATCGTTTATAAATTGCACTATTGATAAAAGGAAATGTTTTAATACAGGATGGTAAAAACCAACAGCGTTCAACAAAAATGTGAACGAATATTCCCTAAATGGGTTTCCAAGTTCTACAAGCGATCGAAGGATGTCCTATGCCATATCACATCTATAATCTAGGTTTAATTTAAGTTTTACAAAAGAGAAAACTATCAAAATGGTCTACAGTGACCCTCAATTATCTTTAATAACTTATCTAACTTGTCGTAAATTACAGTGGCTGATGTGGCTTCTCAATAACTATATAAAAGAAAAATCATCGCGTTTCAGATCTTTTCTTCAAGTGGCAAATGTGAACACCATGAGTTTTAATTAACGATCGGCACTAGTATTAAGCAAAAAGGGGTGTAACAGATGAGTCTTCTGCAGTTCTGAGTGAAGCCTTATGCGCTCAAAAATGCGGCATCGCGTGCGTTCATTACCTTGTCGGTGTTTAGGTAGCGTCAGGGCGGCAGCGGCCGGCGCAGCAGCCATCCAGCTCGCCGTCTCGGAACTAACTCTCCTCTAACTTCTCCTTACTACAATTTACCGAAGTTAGTTTAAAAAAACTATCTGGCTATGTTTTCATCTGACCAATCAGGGTCTCAATGTTAACCTTAAGCTCCGCCTACAAAAATTCTGTCTATCCAATGAGAAACGTTATACTTTTCGTGGTGGGGCAATGTTTTTAAAGTTTGCAACGTAACAGATACGCTAAAAAGTCTCACGCTAAAACCTGCAGCTAGTGTGGTCCTTTTAGCGTTATCGTAAGATCTATACTGCTCTTCTGGAGGGCTCTATCTTTTAACAGGGGCTGGGGAGTGATCCTAATGTAACAGACACGCGAAAAAGTCTCACGCTAAAACTTGCGGGTGGTAGTGGCCCTTTTTGTGTTATCGTAAGATCTATACTGCTTTTCTGGAGGGCTCTAGCTTTTAACATGGGCTGGGGGTTGTCCTTGACATACCTGAGACGCGAAAAAGCCTCACGCTAAAACGTGCGGGTTGTATAGTTGTACAGGTAGGCTCGCGGCGTGGGTGCCCAGCCCCTCCCCACGGTTCTCCTCTCGGCTTCTGTCCTCGTTTCTCCCCTCGGAACTGCATCTGCCTCACGGTGGGAAGGTACGACATGCATTTAGGCATTCTTGTGTTAGTCTGTGGTATTCCATTTGCTCACTCGTTACTCGTATTACTTTGGTTAATTTAATGTCACGATTTATTCGGAGCTATGTGACATACTACTGGATTTGCTTATCATGTCAGGGTTTTCATGTAAGGTGTTGGATTTGCCTGACACCTTACAAGTTACAATAATAGTCATTCACTGTCACGCTATATTCCTCCTGATTGTTTGGCAGCTCAAAGAAACTCTTTATAGAAGGCTACTACTGTGGTTTATGTAACACCTGTCTCCTGGTTCTCCATTGGGTTAGGGGCTCTTTGGGATCTGTGGCTGTGCTACTATAGGTCAAATACACTTACTTGGAGAAGTTCATCAGTGCATGCCTGTCACGCGCCTGGCAGTAGCCTCTGTGTGTCTCAGAGGCAAAGTAGCGAACAGCAAGCCCACGTCGAGATTCATGTATTTTTACAATTCCGTTGCATTGCCCTTATTTGCTGAACAATATTCCTCGTGCCTACAGTAATATGCTCCTCAGTTATCATTTTTTTCCACCCTTTATGCAGAAAGCTGTGAGATTTCTCCGTCATGTGCGTACTAGAAATAGATTTGTTAAAGTCTTCTTTGCTAAATGGAAGCATGTGCTCAGTTGAACATATGAGACCTGGACGTACATACACTTGCGGAGGAAAGAAGGCGCTGGCGCCATCGAACTACAAAAATTAAAATTGCTCAATAGATGGATACCGAGTTTGCACGTTGTTGATGCTTTGGGTCATCACTTTGTTTTTAGGTAAAGGTGCAACGCCTTTGACTTCAGAGGAAGGCAGAGGGGAAAGGGTAGTGAATTCGAGGAATAATGTCATTGCCCGAGGTTAGATGCTGTCGTCGGCGATTCCGGGAAAAGCTGACGTTTCTGGCATCAATACCAGAAATGTTGCTGCTGACGTCAGCAAAATTCATGCCCGAACCTACAGTGGCCAGCTATAGGGGGCAACGTATAAACAGGAGTCTCCGCTTTGCTCACGGCACACCACAACCATCAAGGGACCACTTCACTCAGTTTCGTACTAAGTCGTCCAATGCACTCGTCCACTTTGAACGAGCCAGAAAAGCAGTCAGGCTGACATACAAATGTGCCACGCGTCACATTAGCAACAAAACACGAAGTTACACTTGTCTGGACGTTAGCAGGTGATGAACGATTGTGTTCTTTTTGGCGACACTCGAAGAACCCGTGTCCTCTGCAGACCGCGTCCGCAGCTCGGGACCACAGCCTCCTGGGGCACCAAAGCAGTCAGCAGCGCTGCTCACGATTAGCGACGATAGTTCAGACTGCTGCTGACAACTGCCCTTCGCTCAAGGGAAACAGTAGTCGCAGAGAGTTTTGAAGTTCTGGCGGACGACCGAAATATCCATTGCAGTTCCTTTGAATTATCAAAAAATGGTTCAATTGGCTCTGAGCTCTGTGGGACTTAACTGCTGAGGTCATCAGTGCCCTAGAACTTAGAACTAATTAAACGTAAGTAACCTAAGGACATCACACACATCCATGCCCGAGGCAGAATTCGAACCTGCGACCGTAGCGGTAACACGGTTCCAGACTGTAGCGCCTAGAACCGCCCGGCCACTCCGGCCGGTTTGAATCATCACATTAAGTGTTCTGGCTACATTCGAAGAGGCCAGGAGGACAGGCCATATCCCAGGATCATTGTCACTGATACGGATGGGAAAACATCAACGAACGTCGTTTCAGAATCCGGCGGTGTGGGTGATTCTAGCAGTTCCAGGTTCACCAGAGTAGGCTTGTTCCGAGATTCCTTCTTTTTCTTCACAACTGTTGGCGACCGAGACTCTTATGAGGGCTTTTCCACTAGGGGAGTAGCAACCGAAGAACAGCTGGCGGCCCTGGACCAATTAATGGCTAGTGTTGGATTGCTGGACTGTATCTTTCCACGGACACGGTTCCCGAAACGGAACCCTGTCCTCAATAGGCACTGAGTGTTGCTTCTCCAGCCGGGTGCAGTTAATCGAGCTTCTCAAAGATGGTACAGCAGGAAACAATGGAGGAGTAGGGGTATCGTCCGCATGATTCAGTTTACCAGAACCGATCGCGGTCCTCTGGTTTGGAGCCGAGTGGAAGGCTTAAACCAGAGGCACAGACGATTCTGCGAAGATCTGGGGTGCAAATTTCTCGACCTCCGCTATCGGGTGGAAAAATGTAGGGTCTCCCTGAATAGGTCAGGCATGCACTACACGCAGGAAGCGGCTACAAGGGTAGCGGAGTACCTGTGGCGTGAACATGTGGTTTTTTTAGGTTAGAGAATTCCCTCCCTAGGCCCGACAAGACGCCTCCTGAGACGCGGCAAGGTAGGAGCAGGCAAAGTGCAACAGAGAATAACAATATTAATGTGCTAATAATAAACTGTAGGAGTGTCTATAGAAAGGTCCCAGAACTACTCTCAATAATAAACGGTCACAATACCCACATAGTACGATGGACAGAAAGTTGGCTGAAACCAGATGTAAACAGTAATGGAATTCTAAACTCAGACTGGAATGTATACTGTAGAGACAGGCTGGACAGTGAAGGGGCAGGCGTGTTTATAGCGATAAAAAGTGGAATAGTATCGAAGGAAATTGACGGAGACCCGAAATGTGGAATAATTTGGATGAAGGTCACCGTTAAAGCAGGCTTAGACATGGTAATTGGATGTCTCCATAGGCCCCCTGGCTCAGCAGCTGTTGTGTCTGAGCAACTGAAGGATAATCTGTAAAATATTTCGAGTAGATTTCCCCACCATGTTATGGTTCTGGTTGGAGATTTTAATTTGCCGGATATAGACTGGGAGACTCAAACGTTCATAACGTGTGGCAGGGACAAAAAATCCAGTGAAATTTTTTTGTGTCCTTTACCTGAAAACTACCTTGAGCAGTTAAACAGAGAACCGACTCGTGGCGATAACATATTAGACCTGTTGACAAACAGACCCGAACTATTTGAAACAGTTAACGCAGAACAGGGAATCAGCGATCATAAAGCGGTTACTGCATCGACGATTTCAGCCGTAAATAGAAATACTAAAGAAGGTAAGAAGATTTTTCTGTTTAGCAAAAGTGACAAAAAGCAGATTACAGAGTACCTGATGGCTCAACACAAAAGTTTTGTCTCAAGTACAGACAGTGTTGAGGATCAGTGGACAAAGTTCAAAACCATCGTACAATATGCGTAAGATGAGTATGTGCCAAGCAAGATCGTAAGAGATGGGAAAGAGCCACCGTGGTACAACAACCGAGTTAGAAAACTGCTGCGGAAGCAAAGAGAACTTCACAGGAAACATAAACGTAGCCAAATCCTTGCGGAAAAACAAAAATTACGCGAAGCGAAATGTAGTGTGAGGAGGGCTATGCGAGATGCGTTCAATGAATTCGAAAGTAAAGTTCTATGTACTGACTTGGCAAAAAATCCTAAGAAATTTTGGTCTTATGTCACAGCGGTAGGTGGATCAAAACAAAATGTCCAGACGCTCTGTGACCAAAATGGTACTGAAACAGAGGATGACAGACTAAAGGCCGAAATACTAAATGTCTTTTTACAATGCTGTTTCACAGAGGAAGACTGCACTGTAGTTCCGTCTCTAGATTGTCGCACAGATGACAAAATGGTAGATATCGAAATAGACGACAGAGGGTTAGAGAAACAATTAAAATCGCTCAAAAGAGGAAAGGCCGCTGGACCTGATGGGATACCAGTTCGATTTTACACATAGTACGCGAAGGAACTTGCCCCCCTTCTTTCAGTGGTGTACCTTAGGTCTCCAGAAGAGCGTAGCGTTCCAATGGATTGGAAAGGGGCGTAGAACAGATGTGCAGAACTATAGACCTATATCTCTAACGTCGATCGGTTGTAGAATTTTGGAACACGTATTTTGTTTATAGTGAATTTTCTGGAGATTAGAAATCTGCTCTGTAGGAATCAGCATGAGTTCCGAAAAAGACGATCGTGTGAAACCCAGCTCGCGCTATTCGTCCACGAGACTCAGAGGACCATAGACACGGGTTCCCAGGTAGATTCCGTGTTTCTTGACTTCCGTAAGGCGTTCGATACAGTTCCCCACAGTCGTTTAATGAACAAAGTAAGATCATATGGACTATCAGACCAATTGTGTGATTCGATTGAAGAGTTCCTAGATAACAGAACGCAGCACGTCAACTCCATGGACTCTTCGGAAGTTAGAGTGATTTCAGGTGCGCCGCAGGGGAGTGTCGTAGGACCGTTGGTATTCACAATATACATAAGTCACCTTGTGGATGACATCGGAAGTTCACTGAGGCTTTTTGCGGGTGATGCTGTGGTATATCGAGAGGTTGTAACAATGGAAAAGTGTACTGAAATGCAGGTGGATCTGCAGCGAATTGACGCATGGTGCAGGGAATGGCAATTGAATCTCAATGTAGACAAGTGTAATGTGCTGCGAATGCATAGAAAGAAAGATCCCTTATCATTTACCTACAATATAGCAGGTCAGCAACTGGAAGCAGTTAATTCCATAAATTATCTGGCAGTACGCATTAGGAGTAATTTAAAATGGAATGATCATATAAAGTTGATCGTCGGTAAGGCAGATGCCAGACTGAGATTCATTGGAAGAATCCTAAGGAAATGCAATTCGAAAACAAAGGAAGTAGGTTACAGTACGCTTGTTTGCCCACTGCTTGAATATTGCTCAGCAGTGTGGGATCCATACCAGATAGGGTTGATAGAAGAGATAGTGAAGATCCAACGTAGAGCAGCGCACCTCGTTACAGGATCATTTAGTAACCGCGAAAGCGTTACGGAAATGATAAACTTCAGTGGAAGATTCTGCAGGAGAGACGCTCAGTAGCTCGGTACGGACTTTTGTTGAGGTTTCGAGAACATACCTTCACCGAGGAGTCAAGCAGTATATTGCTCCCTCCTACGTATATCTCGCGAAGAGACCATGAGGATAAAATCAGAGACATTAGAGCCCACACAGAGGCATACCGACAATCCTTCTTTGCACGAACAATAAGAGACTGGAATAGAAGGGAGAACCGATAGAGGTACTCAAGGTACCCTCCGCCACAAACCGTCAGGTGGCTTGCGCAGTATGGATGTAGATGTAGATATAGAAGTAGGTGTTGAGGTACTGTCGAAGGCCTGGACACAATAGTTTTTAAGTCGGATACTTTTGACACAGGATATTCAATTGTAGAAGTACACTTGGAGGATCGGAGTGGGTGGTTATTTCCGCACCAGGCACGGACAGGTAATAGCGCACATGACGTGTCTTTGTGAAGTGACCGCCCAAAGTCTCCTCAAATGAGGTCGTATGGGCACCAGAAAGACAAATGCTGAAGTGTTGGCCTTTAAGGCGCCGAATCGTGGGTAGGAAATACAGATTTACTAGTGCCACAAGCACAGTTGTGATCTCTGACAGCGAATCACCTCCAAAAGCAACGATAAGTGCTCCAGTAGCAATTTGTTGTCTTGTGGGTCTCGACGTACACGACGGGTGAAATGGATTCCATCTTTCTCAGAGTGTTCGTATAATTCTTCGTCCGTCTGCGGTTTAAAGTGCCAGTGAAAAATTTTAGCCAGACCCATTTTGAGGTTCTTACGCGATGTTACGGTACCAGAGAAACGCCAAGGACTGTTTCTCCAAATATGTTTTCAATATTCTCCGTAGGGAACAAGGGCTTAGTGGCTTCTCCCCAGCCTACTCTTTCGCTAGGCAACTGAAACCCTACCGTCTCTGGTTCCTACAAGATGACTTTAAAAAGTATGTTACTCATGTATCCAAGTGCATAGCAGACACTAAGGGAAGTAAGTTTCTGTAAGCCGCTTTCCTCCCATGGCGCGGCCAAGTAAGGAAAATTCCTTGGGGGTGTAACGTTCGGCACTGAAACATTACTGTCGGACGAAGCCGCCGTAGCGTCGTGGGCACTTGGTGCGATGGCCGTTGTCCGGAGTACCTGCACTCCTAAACCGACAGACAACTACTCCTCGGCATGCGCGCGGAGGTAACAAATCGGGTTCCAATAGCGCGTTCCACATGTAGTCACGGGATACCACCAATCAGATATCTGACGACGTCCATTTGGAATGGCTACAATGCTGGGCATTTGATCGACATTCCTTGCATGGCTAGCACTTCAATAAAAAAAATTGAAACGTTGTTGGAGAAAGACAGATGAGGGGACCAAACATAAGTTGTGTGGTGTAAAATAAAGAAACAAAGTGAGAAGAACGCTGATTTACTTCCTACTAGGAAGCTACGCTGTTAGTAGGAATCTGTCCTAGAGGCAAACACTAAAAAAAAAAAAAAAAAAAAAAAAAAAAAAAAAAAAAAAAAAAAAAAAAAAAAAAACTAGATTGAGACAGTAGCGTAGGAAACGATTAAATTTAGGTTGTACGAATGCGGCAAAGTCGCAGAAAGGTTTTCCAGCGATTCAAGATTTTATTTCATTTTATTCCACACTGAAGTGTCAAAGAAACAGGTGTAGGCATGCCTATTCAAATACAGGGATATGTAAACAGGCATTACGGCACTGCAGTCGGCAACATCTATATAAGACAACAAGAGTCTGGCGCAGTTGTATCGGTTACTGCTGCTACAATGGCAGGTTATCAAGATTTAAGTGAGTACGAACGTCATTTTATAGTCGGTACACAAGCGACGGGACACAGCATCCCCGAGGTAGCGATGAAGTGGGAATTTTCCCGTACGACCATTTCACGAGTGTTCTGTGAATATCAAGAATCATGTAACACATCAAATCTCTACATCACTGCGGCAGGAAAATGATACTGCAAGAACGGAATCAATGAAGATTGTTCAACGTTACAGAGGTGCAACCATTCCGAAAATTACTGCAGGTTTCAGTACTGGACCGTTAAAAAGTGTGAGCATGCCAACCATTCACTGGAACATCATCGATATGGACTTTCGGAGCCGAAGACCCACTCGTATACCCTTGATGACTGTACGACACAAAGCTTTACGACTTACCTGGGCCCTTTACCACCGACACTGGGCTGTTGATCACTGGAAACATGTTGCCTGGTCGCACGAGTCTCGTTTCAAACTGTATCGAGCGGATTGACGCTCACGACTATGAAGACAAACTTATGAATCCATGGACCCTGCATATCAACAGGGGACTGTTCAAATTGGTGGAGGCTCTCTGTTGCTATGGGGCGTGTGCAGTTTGAGTGATATGGGGTCCCTGATACTAGATAAGACTGACAGGTGACATGTACGTAAGCATCCTGTCTCGTCACTTGCATCCTTTCATGTCCATCGTGCATCCCGACGGACTTGGGCAATTCCAGCAGGACAGTCGACACCCTGGACGTCCAGAATTGCTACAGAGTGGCTCCAGGAACATTATTATGAATTTAAACACTTCCGCTGGCCACCAGACTCCCCAGACATAAACATTATTGAGCATGTCTCGGATGCCTTACGACGTGCTGTTCAGAATAGACCAGTTCAGTCCATGGTACGACATGTTGCGTCACTCCTGCGTGCTCGCGATGGCCCCACACGATATTAGGCTGATGTACCAGTTTCTTTGGCTCTTCAGTGTAAATCCAGTCATGGGTCACAGATATTAATTAGTTATTACTTTCGGTCAAGGGTGGCTGTCTACAAACGTGAGAAAATGTATTGTAGCATACTACACTGACTCAGGTCCCAAGTTGGTTAGCGTTGACCGAAAGTAATAACCTGATTGACTTGTTTGATAACAAAATAAATTTCTTGTCACATCAAGTCGATTCAGTACGTCTTCATTAGCTATCCGATATATCCATGCGATCTTCAACATTCTTCTGTAGCACCAAACATCAAAAACTACTTTCTTCTTGTTTGAACTGTTTATCGTTCAAGTTTCATTTCCGACAAGGCTAACTTCCTAACACTAAAATTTACATTCGATGTCAATGAACTCCTTCTTTTAATAAACTCTTCTCTTGTAATTGGTGCTCTTTAGTTTGTATCCTCTCTGATGCAATGCAGTTTTATTTGTAGCGTGTAACGTTTCCCGATTAACAGGAACTCTCTTCATTTTTGAGAGAAGTGGGCGACGTTGGATGTGGGGGCGAACACGAGAGCGCTGTTCCATTCTTCACTGGCGAGGAGAGCCCCCCCCCCCCCCCCCCCCCCAGAAAAAGAAGTAATGAGAGCTGCCTCAACAACAGCACGACCGCGCAATATTGTCTTTCTTCCTCACGCCAGTGTACGCCCCACAGGCGGATAGAGTACACCCATTGTTCACGCTTCGACAACAGTCAAAGCACGGCTCCCAACACCACGAGGTCTTTTCAGAGCGCTTTTAGCAAACGAGGCGTCACTACTTGGCTGCTGTTTCAGTTTTTAACAGCCTGAAATTCATGACGATTTAATGTCTAATTTTGTATTCTTTCAGTTAAAGACCACAGTTTCACGCTGCCCATTCAGACCTTGTATAGACAGCCGCTATTCCCAAGGTTTAACATGTACTCCAAATCCTTGAAGGACGCGCACTTCACCTGACTTTCTGCGTACGATTCACTTCTTCCATCCGAGTCATGTACCGTTTATAAAGTTCTTCCACCGCCTAAGAAACTACAAACAGCCTAACTCGAGCCCCGACACCCCATTCTGTCCCTAAGTAGAGAACCGTGATCTCCTACCATGCTTATACGAGCACATTCCAAATTCTTCTCGCCTGTAAACACTCCACGTCGTTTTCCAGGGTATTTTCAACGTATTCTTCTTCCGGACCATAAGAGTCTACCCATCCTGCTAACAGTAACTCGTCGCACACGTCTCGACGCAACTGAAATCTCCTATCTGTCCTTTTTCAGGCCAACTCAAGTCCTATCTTTTCCTCATTTCTACGAGAGGACTTCTAAAAGTGAGTAACATGTTACTACGGTAGGCCATGTAACTTTTATTCAGTGCTACGCTACATTTCAACGTTTGAGATTTGGCGTATAGGCACGCCTGAGATGCATCTGGCCATTTTATAGATATGGAGATGGGAACTACCTGCTTTCACTTGTTTTCTCACCCATCCCTATCCTTTACCTCGATTTAAGTTTTTAATGTAATTTCTTGTTTTTGTTTTTTTATATTGTAACGCTGTATTTTATGGTCTTTGCTGTATAATGATTTTATGTATTTCATTTTTTTATGTAATAAAACAAATGATTACTGGCCATCTAGTTTCCATCTGTTTTCTTCTCTGCCCCCATCCTTTACCTTAGATTGCATTTTTGTTCTTATTGTAATTCTCTCGTTTTTGATATACTTTAATGATGTATTTATGGTCTTTGCTGTATAACTGCCTATTTTATACTCTTCGTTTTCAAGAAATTGTGCAACTTTGTTTGGCTTACTGAACGCCTTCAGTGCTACATTATGCTACTATACATGCCACCTGGTGACCGTATTTTTTGCTTTGTACGTCATATCCTGTTTTATAACTCAGTTGTACTCTGATGTTAGTACTGGTACATGACGGCATATCGTCTGTATGAAGCTCCCTACCTCCTCTCCTATGTTCATTTTAAATTATGGCCTTCTAAACCTTTGTAAATTTTATCTTTTGCATATTAATTAGAAGAAAGTTGTGTTTTTTATGAATTAATAACGTTTCTGCAGATATTCTAAAGATGAAATTACTCGAAACACGTCAATAAATTTGAATTGCTGAACATAAAGTGACTAACGACGACAACAACAGTTACAAAGAATGTAGACTTAGTGACACACATGGCACTGTTTTTCAGCATTCAGTAGATCCTCGTTAATCCGACCTCTTATGGTCCGACTTCCCTCTTAATCCGGACGTCCCATTTCTTCTGCTAAGTCTGGCCTGGCCTTCTCGATGGCTCGGCGCCTGCGAAATGAATCGGTAGGCAGCGGACCGTTACTAGGTGCGATAGTTCGATCACTTTAATATGAAATAACTTGTTTCTAACTCGATCAGTAAGTGCTATTGAGCACTCATTTGTTTTATAAATTAATAAAAGTGTTCTTCTTACACATTAAAGTGCATAAAACTAAATTATGGCATCAACTAAACCTAAACATGTGACGCTTTCCTTACACCCGGACTTCGAACCCAGTGACGTAACTGAATGCGTCAATACAGCTGACACTGACTGCACAGCGGAGGCAGCGTTAACTGACGACCGAATCATTGACTCTGCAACTCGAACAATCGATGAGAACGAGAAAGAAGACGAGACGATGAACACAATGAACCTAAGGCTAGCGTTTTACATACAGATGATAAAAATGCATTTGATATAGCCCTTCAGTGCATCGGACGTCCGCCCCTGGTAGCTGAGTGGTGAGCGCGACGGAATGTCATACCTAACGGCCCGGGTTCTATTCTCGGCTGGGTCGGAGATTTTCTCCACTCAGGGACTGGGTGTTATGTTGTCCTTATCATCATCATTTCATCCCCATCGACATGCAGGTAGCCGAAGTGGCGTCAACTCGAAAGACTTGCACCAGGCGAACGGTCTACCCGACGGGAGGCCCTAGCCACAAGGCATTTCGATTGCCCTCACTGAACGCCAACACCGGCCGCCTTTGATCAGCTTTTCATAACAATTGACGACAGCATGGGCAGGAATTTCTGAAAGACACGTAAAATATAACAATTATCACCCACGAAACATTTCAATAAACCACTCAGTTAACATAAAACGCCCTTTAAAAGAAAACCCACCCTTGGTCGAGGTTGTATGTAATTTTTTACCAGCAAATGGATAAATAATTAACATCACTTAAACCTGATAAAACACATAGATTGACCAAACGTGTAGAGATCAGCACGAGCTTAAAACAGTTACCTTCCAAAACAAATGAAACTTTAAACCAAGCCGGCTTGTACAGCAATTACACTCCTGGAAATTGAAATAAGAACACCGTGAATTCATTGTCCCAGGAAGGGAAAACTTTATTGACACATTCCTGGGGTCAGATACATCACATGATCACACTGACAGAACCACAGGCACATAGACACAGGCAACAGAGCATGCACAATGTCGGCACTAGTACCGTGTATATCCACCTTTCGCTGCAATACAGGCTGCTATTCTCCCATGGAGACGATCGTAGAGATGCTGGATGTAGTCCTGTGGAACGGCTTGCCATGCCATTTCCACCTGGCGCCTCAGTTGGACCAGCGTTCGTGCTGGACGTGCAGACCGCGTGAGACGACGCTTCATCCAGTCCCAAACATGCTCAATGGGGGACAGATCCGTAGATCTTGCTGGCCAGCGTAGTTGACTTACACCTTCTACAGCACGTTGGGTGGTACGGGATACATGCGGACGTGCATTGTCCTGTTGGAACAGCAAGTTCCCTTGTCGGTCTAGGAATGGTAGAACGATGGATTCGATGACGGTTTGGATGTACCGTGCACTATGCAGTGTCCCCTCGACGATCACCAGATGTGTACGGCCAGTGTAGGAGATCGCTCCCCACACCATGATGCCGGGTGTTGGCCCTGTGTGCCTTGGTCGTATGCAGTCCTGATTGTGGCGCTCACCTGCACGGCGCCAAACACGCATACGACCATCATTGACACCAAGGCAGAAGCGACTCTCATCGCTGAAGACGACACGTCTCCATTCGTCCCTCCATTCACGCCTGTCGCGACACCACTGGAGGCGGGCTGCACGATGTTGGGGCGTGAGCGGAAGACGGCCTAACGGTGTGCGGGACCGTAGCCCAGCTTCATGGAGACGATTGCGAATGGTCCTCGCCGATACACCAGGAGCTACAGTGTCCCTAATTTGCTAGGAAGTGGCGGTGCGGTCCCCTACGGCACTGCGTAGGATCCTACGGTCTTGGCGTGCATCCGTGCGTCGCTGCGGTCCGGTCCCAGGTCGACGGGCACGTGCACCTTCCGCCGACCACTGGCGACAACATCGATGTACTGTGGAGACCTCACGCCCCACGTGTTGAGCAATTCGGCGGTACGTCCACCCGGCCTCCCGCATGCCCACTATACACCCTCGCTCAAAGTCCGTCAACTGCACATACGGTTCATGTCCACGCTGTCGCGGCATGCTGCCAGTGTTAAAGACTGCGATGGAGCTCCGTATGCCACGGCAAACTGGCTGACACTGAAAGCGGCGGTGCACAAATGCTGCGCAGCTAGCGCCATTCGACGGCCAACACCGTGGTTCCTGGTGTGTCCGCTGTGTCGTGCGTGTGACCATTGCTTGTACAGCCCTGTCGCAGTGTCCGGAGCAAGTATGGTGGGTCTGACACACCGGTGTCAATGTGTTCTTTTTTCCATTTCCAGGAGTGTACAATTAACGACTCAGATCTAAAAACCTGTTAGCTGATCCGTTCACAAACAAATTGGAAGTACATGCAGTTGTGGACTGCGTGAGCGATAACGTGCTTTAGATTAATAATAGAGAAATAAAACTGCACGCAGCTTTCCACGGCTAACTGACAATTTCAGAGGAACCATAAAACGTTGCAAAACTAGCAACGCTACAAAGCAGCACAACAAGGGGTTGTAACTTTACACGGAAGTTCGTTCCTAGCAGCTCATTACAATCAAAGCGCAAGAGTGACGACGTTAAGGGAGAAGCCACTTTGAACCAGTTTCCTCACGACGAAAGCAAGCAATCATTCACATTTAAACCGGTTGATGCTCACTGTTTTCAAACTGCAGCGCTGCAGAGCCTCCACAAATAGCCCGTTATTTATCCAATGTGACTGCTCGACAACCGTGAAGGCAGGATTTGGCAGACGCTTCCATTCATCCAAATTCAATCCACCAACTCCGTTTAGCTTTGACCCTGAATGCCACCACGCACCGCGGCTATACCGGCCGACTCCATCTAGAGTTCAGTGTGGCAATGGATACACAGCACACCGTGCCCCAGTACAGGCCCCACATCACAACGGGCCTGGTACAACTTCATAGATTCAAAACGAAGATATTCAAACTGGTGGATAGCACTTTAGCCAAGGCACGGGGCAGAGCCGGTCCGCGTACCAACTTTAGCTACTCGATGTCATGACTCGCCCGTCTCCTAGCGGGTAACGATGCCATGCATTAACGAGGTGGAAGCAAATATTTGAGATCGACACCATACCGGATCAATTGGGACGTCACGTGTAACATACTTTCTGACGTCCCAAATCTCAGGTTCTAGAGTGTCCAAACAATCTGAACCGCGTTCTGCTGATTTGTATGCAACCCACATACCATAACTTTCTTACAGGTCCTCTAGATTTTGCGGTCGTCGTTCGGATATCCAGGGGGGAATGTGGGCACAGAACAGGAGCGACTGTCAAGACGAGAAGTAAAGGCAAAGATTTCGAATCGAACTCTGAAGGCTGTAAAGAGACTGAGCAACATGCATGTAGATGTAGTGGCAAAGTGGAATGATAAAATCATACAAATTTTTGGTACGATGTTTTCTTAATACTAACAACCGCGTCACTAATCAGTGCAGCTAACTAATAAGGCACTGATAGCGTCTCGAACAAGGCTCATCTTCTACGGTCGAGGAAGATTTCTGACAGAAGTCAGATTCGTCTCCTGAAACGATGTCTGAAAAGCGGACATAGTTTCAGGAAACTATGTCTGAATAGCGGACATAGTTTCAGGAAACTGGGACGAGTATCTCTGTCTGCATTCGGTACGCCAACGAAATGCGTGTGACAGAGAATACACAATGCACCGGATACATTTAGTCCGTTTGACCGTTCGCGTAAACCGCTGTAAAGGCGTGACTTAAAATTCTACCCCCTAGATCATTACACGAGGGATACGCCACAGTAAATAAAATGTTTCTCGATTCATAGTGTAACGCGGACAGTAGGAATCTAGAGAGTACCTCTTTCCGCAACGTACGTCATCGTTTCTGTGACTAATCCCACTGGAGTATGTCGAGAATTTCTGTGTCGTTCTCACGCTCTGACAAACCAGATACACGTTTTTCCAAAAAATCTTCAAATGTTTGTGAGTTCTTAAGGGACCAAAGGTCATCGGTCCCTAGACTTACTAGACTTATACACTACGTAAACTAACCTATGCTAAGAACAACACACACACACCCGTGCCCGAGGGAGGACTCGAACCTCCGGCGGAAGGGGCTGCACGGTTTTCCGACTTTTCTCTAAATACTCTCTGTCTGTTCCGTTACACCACCTCACTTTCTGTCCCGTTAATCGAACTCAGTACGGTTGCCAGAAGAAATCAGCGAACTCAAGACTTATTCTGAGCAGATTCTGCACGCGACCTTTACGTTGGGCCGTCATTCAGATTAATATGTCAGCATTATAGTTTTTCACTTCTACATTTAGCTTTGCTCAGCCAGGACAACTGCGCTCAGGTATTTGATTCCTGTGACTGTTCGCCGCTCACGTAGTCAAAACATATCGTTTCATTTGTCTAATGATACGGATTTATATAAACCAACGGAAAAATGTCGCAACACAAAAAAATAGTTAATGTAGAGTAACGAACCTTCGAGAATATATTTGTGTAGGTGACATATTTAAATGATTAACACTGCGCGATCACAGATTAATGTATGCTCGATATTAACCATTGCAAAATGTGAAATGTTGATTCATTAATAAGCGGCGTAACCGCCGAATGTTGAGTGCAAGTGTACAAACGTGCAGGCATTGTGTTGTACATGTGCCAGATATCAGTTTGTGGGACGGAGTTCCGTGCCTGTTGCACTTGGTTGGTCAAGACAGGGATGTTGATGCTTTTTGTGGATGAAGCTGGAATTGTTGTCCGGTGATGTCCCGTATGTGCTCGATTGGAGACAGATTTGATGATCGAGCAAGCTATGTCGACACTCTGTAGATCATGTTGAGTTATGACAGCGGCTGTGGGTGAGAGTTAACCAGTTTCAAACTACCCCCTGGAACGCTGTTCATGAACGATAGCACAACAGTTGAATTACCAGACTGATGAACAAACTTGCAGTCACGGTTCGTGGACTAACTACGAGAGTGCTCCTGCTGTCGTACGAAATCGCGACCAGATCATAACTCCAGGTGTAGGACCAATGTGTCTAGCACTCAGAAGGCTTGGTTGCTGGCCCTCAACTGGCCTTCTTCTGACCAACTCACGGCCATCACCGGCACTGACGCAGAACCAGCTTTCACCGGGAAACATAACAAGCCTCCACTTTACCCTCCAGTGCGCTCTCGCAAATGGAGCTGGTTTGGGGCCAGTGGAATGCACGCTAAAGGGCTTCTGTCACTATGGTGTCGACTGATGCTCAATTTGCAGCCGCAGATGCCGTAGTATGCGCTAGAGCCATACGTCGAACACGGTGGTCTTCCCTCTCGGTAGTATCAAGTGGCCATCCGGAGACCGGTCTTCCTGTGGCCAAGCAATCTAGTGACCGCCGCTGCTAGAAATCGTGTACGGTAGCAACATTTCTGCAATATCGCAGAAGGAAATACTAGCCTGTCACAGACTTATTACACGACTTCGCTCAAATTCATAAAGTTGTTGAGGGACCGATGACCGTAGCAGTCTGGTCCCTTTAATTCCTCAAACCAACCACCTATAAAGTTGTTGATCATGGTGTCTTTGTCATCTTAAAGACACTCTGTACTGACATCAGCTCACCATGTCTAGTCTGATAGGTAACTAACTCTCACGACCGTTACAGCGTGTATTTAAAGCAAACCTGATTTCCATCCTCATAGTGGCGCTCCTAGCACGACTCTTCAGCGACGTGTGCGAAATTTGAATATCCGTCATCTGTCATATGTAGAAACACAACTACCAACTTCCGTTTATGTCGTACAGCTCCTTCTTGGCGATGTGATTCTTTTCCGTCAGTATATGTTGAGAGTCAACTACCACTATTTGCGGTGAAGAACAGATCGTCTTCAGTTCTACCAGTATTACGTAACTACATACTGTTGCCGCAAACCTGCTGAACTGCGACGTTTACGAAAAGGTTGAAGGAGCGAAAAAGGTTTTCTACGATGTATTCTGTACGCCAACTTCTTTTATTTGGTTCCGTGGTCTCACAAACGAAGTACGCGATTCCGAACAGCTAAAACCGAACTGAAATGATTTTAGAATATGAAGCCGTGCTCTTCCAAAACACATCAATGTAGTTTATCTGTAAAATTCCACATCTGTGTTCAATCCAAATGGTTCAAATGGCTCTAAGCACTATGGGACTTAACATCTGAGGTCCTCAGACCCCTAGAACTTAGAACTACTTAAATCTAACTAATCTAAGGACATCACACAAATCCATGCCCGAGGTAGGATTCGAACCCGCGACCGTAGAGGTCGCGTGGTTCCAGAATGAAGAGCCTAGAACCACTTGGCCACATCGGCCGACGTGCAATCGATGTTTGACGGTTAACCAATCTGCAGATTACAGGAGCACAGGAAACAATACCGTGTAACAGGCAAATTACGGTTAGCATATTGGCAATTCCGTAAATAAGGTATGCAAACAATGTACGTTAACATAACATTGTACTGAAAAATGTTGCATTAGTATTTACTTCATTTGCAGACTAATAAAATGGCTCCGAGCACTATGGGACTTAACACCTGAGGTCATCAGTCCTCTACAACTTAGAACTACTTATACCTAACTAACCCACGTACATCACACATATCCATGCTCGAGGCAGGATTCGAACCTGACCGTAGCGGTCGCGTGGTTCCAGACTGAAGAGCCTAGAACCGCTCGGCCACACCGGCCGGCTGCAGATTAATAGTTATTGTTAATAGTGTAATATGTTTTTGGGTTGGTTTGCACCTCCAAGTACGCGTGGCAAAATGAAGCCATTAACACGAAGTTGCAGTGCTTGTTGTGAAGAAGTACGGTGCAATGTTCCTTCGAACATGCATGCATTTGTTGTCAAAAATGTTCCACGTGTTTTGATGGTGTTAGTGATTATTTAACATGTACAACAATGAATCACAGGATATATATTAAAGTTGTTACCAAGCGAAATAAAGTGCTGCAAAGCATTTGAAACGTTAAATGCTACTTTAGGTGACTGTTGCGAGTAAAACAATGGTTTAGGAGTCGTATAAGACTTTCGGAGAAGACCGTGGAAATAATGAGAATGAAGCGAGCTCTGGACGCTCCAGCACATCGTCAACCGTGACAGAAATGATCATCAACAATGGCCGAATCACAGTCAGAGAAGTCGCTGATGAAGTTCGCATATCAGTTGGAAACTGGCATGAAACGTATGACTGCAAACTGTGTCCAAAAATTGTTTAATTTCGAATAACAACGGCGAATGTAAGCGGCACTGGAGCCACTATATGAAGCTCAGAACGATGGAGAAATACTGAAACATGTCGTAATAAGTCATGAAGCACGGGTGTACAAATATGACTTCGAAACTGAGGTAGAAACGTACAAGTCGAAGCGTTCTGGATCGCCAAAGCCGAAAGTGCCTCGACAACTACGGGGTCGATGACGCCTATATACGGCATCTCCCATCTGACTGCTAATGGTGTACTCTGCCAAGCAGACGAGGCTTTCGCGACCGCCGACCAGAGTGGCCGAGCGGTTCTAGGCGCTTCAGTTGGGAACCGAGCGACCACTACGGTCGCAGGTTCGAATCCTACCTCGGTCATGGACGTGTGTGATGTCCTTAGGTTAGTTACGTTTGTGTAGTTCTATGTTCTAGGGAAACGATGACCTCAGATGTTAAGTCCCATAGTGCTCAGAGCCTTTCGCGACTGAGTATTGGCAGTATAGCCACAACATCGAGTAAGGATGAAATGCTGTATCATACTCACTTATGTAAAGCTCAGAAATGGCAGACCTACCTGCAATGGGCTAGCACCACACTCCTGCAGTGCTCTTTCTAGCCTCGGAAACAGGACGAATTACCGAGATACGGTATGGGTAAGATAAAGGAACAAGAGAAAAGTCGCTTAGTGCAGCTTGGAAAGTTGGCATCTAAAACGTTAGGGAAAATGCTCTTAAAGAAGTCGAATTAGCAAACTCTTGAAAGAAGAGGAAATAGATTTTGCAATTTTGCAGCAGTTACAGAAATAATGAAAAAAACGTCAGTAATTAAATATGTACACGATTATACTGTGATCTACAGCGGAGTAAAGCAGGAACAAGGAGCAAGCAAAGGTGTTGCCATCTACATTCATAAAAAACAGGAAAAATAAATAAGCCTTACATAAATAATCCCACAAATGAAAAATGTAATGAATATAAAGAGAAGCGAAATAACACGCACGTCTGAAAGGCCTCGCAGAGTCTTGGGGACGTGTTATTAGCAATATTGATCACGATTTACATGACAGGCAAACAATTGCTTATAAACTGATGAAGTCGCTCAACAAACAAGAAAAAAAGAAAGAGTTCAGACGCTACCTGTACTAAATGACACAAGAGGCCTGGACGATATCGATATGAGAGAACTGACGGAATCTTTAAAACTACAGAAAGTAGGAAAGCTACTGGTTTAGATGGTAATAATATGGAATTGTGGGAATATGGAGGGTTGTTCCTACACCTAAGACTTCTTCATATATACGATTAATGTTGGAGAAATAAGAAGGAACCAAAAGACTGGCTGAGAGCCAAAGTAATATTCATTTATAAAAAAAACCTATAAAAATCAATGTAATAACTTTAGAGATATTGTATAAGCCTAGGTGATTTATCCTATAAATTAGGTATCAAAATCATCAAAGCAAGACTTGAAAATGCTATGGAAAAGCTAATATCTGAAGAACAATCAGGTTTTAGAAAAGGGCGATCAGCTATCGTCTATTTTTTACACTGCAACAAATTAAAGAAACAGACGAGATTTCAATGGGGAAACCCATCTTGATTCGTGGATTTTGAGAAAGCATTCGATAGTGTGAATAGGGAAATGCCATAGAACATCATGACTGAACGAGGGTTTCCATCTTATCTCATAAATGCTATTAATTGTCATAGATATGAGAAATGTAACACAAACAAAGGGGTACAACTATATATATGAAGTAATCTGCAAATGTAAAATGTTAAAAATAACACAAAGGGAATTTTCTTAGATAATGACAGTAAACTAAATGTACAGAGGATAGACAAAGTAATGTGAACAGTGGTAGTTATGGGATGGTTGTGTTTGATGGTCAACTACGCAGGTAAGGGACGTGTCGCGGTGGATTATGCGTGTTTAGTATGGACTAGGCATAAGTGCAGGTTGAGTGCGAGTAGTGCCCTTCTTATTTGCATTTAGAGGCCGAGGTCGACGTCCAATGAAAGACCTAACAGAGTTCCAAAGAGGGCAGACTGTGGGGGCCCCAGTAGCTGGAGCATCAGTAACCAAGACAGTCAACTTATTGCATATTTCAAGAGCAACTGTTTCAACTGTCAACCTACACAAAACATGGAAAAATATCATCATGTAAACTTAATATCGAGTGCAAGTCAAATGACAGAGACCGTCTTATGCTAAAACGAATTGTGTATATAAATACTCAAGATTACGAGGGGTGGAGATCTATTCTGAACAGAACGCTGCAAGGCATCCGAGACATGCTCAATAATGATGATGTCTGGGGAGTTTGGTGGCCAGCGGAAGTGTTTAATCTCTGGAGCCAGTCTGTAACAATTCTGGACGTGTGGGGTGCCGCATTGTCCTGCTCGAATTATCCAAACCCGTCGGAATGCACAATGGAAATGAATGGTTGCAGGTGATCAGACAGGATGCTTACGTACTTGCCACCTGTCAGAGTCGTACATAGACGTATCAGGGGTCCCATATCACTCCAACTGCACACGCTTAACACCATTATAGATCCTCCACCAGCCTGAACTGTCCCCTGCTGACATGCAAGGTCCGTGGTTTAACGAAAAACCCGTACACATCCATGCGCTCGATACAATTTGAAACGAGACTCGTTCGACTGGGCAACATTTTTCGTCATGAACAGTCCAATGATGGTGTTGACGGGCCCACGCGAGGGTTAAATTTTGCGTCGTGCAGTCATCAAGGGTACACGAACTGACCTTTGGCTGCGAAAACCCATATCGATGATGTTTCGCTGACACTTTTGGATGGCCCGCAATTGAAATGTGCAGCAGTTTGTGGAAGTGTTGCGCTTCTGTCACGTTGAAAGATTCTCTTCAGTCATCGTTGATCCCGTTCTTGTGGGATCTTTTTCCGGCCGCAGCGATGTCGGAGAGTTGCTGTTTTATCAGATTCCAGACATTCACGGCACATTCGTGAAATGGTCGTACGGGAAAATCTCCACTTCATTGCTACCTCAGAGATGCCTCGCCCCATCTCTCGTGCACCGACTACAAAACCACGTTCAAGGTCACTTAAATCTTTATAATCCGCCATTGTAGTAGCAGTAACCGATCTCAGAACTGCATCAGAGACTTCTTGTCATATATAGGCATTGCTGACCGCAGCGCCGCATTTTGCCTGCTTGCATATCTCTTTATGTGAATATGCACGCCTATACCAGTTTCTTTGGCACTTAAGTGTAACCAAGACGTGGAGCAAAAATTAAATAAAATTTATTTTCGTATGTGGAACCATCGTAAAACGTTTGCCAAATAAAGCCAAAAAAGAAACCCAGATGAAGTTTTACAAATCATAACAATACCAACCGTTACTTATGGAAGGAAAGCAAGAGCAACAAGAAGACGCTAAGAACATAGAATACAGGCCCAAGATATTAGATTTGTAAGAATAGTGGAAGGATGTACGTGGGACAAGCGAAAAGAAATGAAGATACAAGGAAAAAACTTAGGAATACATTACATAAACGAAATAAAGTAAAATATGCAAGGAACACGTTGATTCCTGGTACAGGCTGTCAATTACAAATGCTCTGGAAGGAGAAATGTAAGAAGACCGTAAAAGAGATGGAGTACCGTATCAGCAATTTGCCTAATACGTGAGATCAAGAGGAAGTAGAAGAAGTAGTGCTGTGAAATGTGAATGATCAACAAGAAGCATTAGCTACGAATTAAATACCATCTGTATGAAGTATTATGAAACAAACTGCCGGATTTGGGCCAAACAATTCGTGGCCTTTGCACCATGGTAATGCACCTGTTTGCATTTCGTTGCTTGTTTGTGAATTTGTGTCTGAAAACAATATTGTAATGTTGCCCCAACGTTCCATCGGCCAGTTACGGCCCCATGTCACTTTTTTCTATTCCCAAAAATAAAAAAGGTCGTTCTTTTACATTCATAGATAATATCAAAAACGCATCACAGAGAGCGAAAAGCTCCCCTGAAGATCAAGTTCCAGATAGATTCCGGAGAGTGGGAAAAACACTGGCTTTAAGTGTATACTATCTATTAAGGATAATTTTGAAGGGGATGACATCTGCAGACTAATAAATAAAGTTATTTCTAAAAAAGAATTCTTTTATTTTTCTAACATACTCCACATACAATTATATATTTATTAGTGCGTTCGCATTCCACGTTAAGAGGTCATATGCTTTTGAATTTAATTCTATTTTGGGCCTGCTTCCTCTCGCTGCGAGTCGGCCACTGCTTAGAGTGATCAACACAGCTACAAGTGTACGTCAGGCTTTTCTCAACACTGTCACGGCAGTTTATAACAGTTCCGCTGGTTTCTGCAGAAGCAATAGGATGTCAGTTGAGGAGAAAAGCGTGTTTGACGGCGCCTGGAGGCGGCCTACCTGCGTCACTCGTCTCCCGCCTGGCCGGGGGTTAACGCCGGCAGCTGTGGTGGGGGGAGGGGGGGAGGAGCTGTCACGTGTTGGGGCTGCGCTGGGCTCGGCGTCTTTATTGCACATTCCGCGCGGGCGTGCCACGGGTTGCTGATTGACGCCTCACATGGCACCGGGCTGGCTAGGGTAGCAGGGCCCACGTGTTAAGTAATGAAAGTGTCACACAAAAAGAGACGGCGACCAGTTAACTTTTCCCCACACCGTTTTAAAAGAACTTAAAAAATGGAAAGGTAGCAAAACGAGGATAATGGAATGTAGTCGAATTAAGTCTGGTGATGCTGAGGGAATTAGATTAGGAAATGAGACACTTAAAGTAGTAAAGGAGTTTTGCTATTTGGGAAGCAAAATAACTGATGATGGTCGAAGTAGAGAGGATATAAAATGTAGACTTGCAATGGCAAGGAAAGCGCCTCTGAAGAAGAGGAATTTGTTAACATCGAGTATAGATTTAAGTGTCAGGAAGTCGTTTTCGAAAGTATTTGTATAGATTGTAGCCATGTATGGAAGTGAAACATGGACGATAAATAGTTGAGACAAGAAGAAAAAATGGTTCAAATGGCTCTGAGCACTATGCGACTCAACATCTTAGGTCATAAGTCCCCTAGAACTGAGAACTACTTAAACCTAACTAACCTAAGGACATCACACACACCCATGCCCGAGGCAGGATTCAAACCTGCGACCGTAGCAGTCTCGCGTTTCCGGACTGCAGCGCCAGAACCGCACGGCCACCGCGACCGGCACACAAGAAGAGAATAGAAGCTTTCGAAATGTGGTGCTACAGAAGAATGCTGAAGATTAGATGGGTAGATCACGTAACTAATGAGGAGGTATTGAATAGAATATGGGAGAAGAGGAGTTTCTGGCACAACTTGACAAGAATTATGGACCGGTTGGTAGGACATGTTCTGAGGCATCAAGGTATCACAAATTTACCATTGGAGGGCAGTGTGGAGGGTAAAAATCGTAGAGGGAGACCAAGAGGTGAATACACGAAGCAGATTCAGAAGGCTGTAAGTTGCAATAAGTACTGGGAGATGAAGAAGCTTGCACAGGACAGAGTAGCATGGAGAGCTCCGTCAAACCAGTCTCAGGACTGAAGACCACAACAAGAACAACAACAACAACAACAACAACAGGTACGCGAGGTATTAAAAAAAAACTCTGCGCAGTTGATTTATCAAACAACATTAATCTAAAATTGCACATGGATTTATACTGTTTCTGTAAAACAGGAGACGTACATCTCGCACATGGCGATCGTCGGGTGGACAGAGAGTGTCAACTGAAAGCGATCAAGAAAGCATCAAATGCCTTCTCACTGCAAACAGAAGAACTCAAGAACCATCATACACTCAAAAGTGAAGCCTCTATCTCACCACGTAACAGTAGCTTTCTTCTTACAGAATGTCATCTACATTTTTAATACATTGGAAAACAAAGTTTCTGCCATCTGAAAATCTTTATTACTTTTCTTAGTTTCACTTCTTGCCATTAAATGTTCAGTAAAAATGCGTGTAGTTTACAGCAAATACTCTGTTCTGTGCTTCTCATTTCTCTTTCAGGTCTCAATAACTAGTCACATGTTATCAAGCCATTGATTTCCTAGGCTTTGAATAAACTTAGGGCTAACGAGTGGAGACACCTGTAGTGCATTGTCAGGTTGGTGTTTTGGAAACTGTGGAGCGTCTTTAGGATCTTATAAAACGTGATTACCAAGTTAATATTTATCCGTTCGGGTTTAGAATGCGGTGTCTTCTCGTGCCAGTGACACGAAGGAATTCCACTGGCTCTGGTGGTTATCTCGGCAGGCAAGGCTACTGCTGCAGCAATCCGGCCAAAGTCTTGCGGACTGTAGTCCAGCAGGAGAAGCCTAAGCGTGAGATTGTGTCCCCATACTGCGTTAGAGTGTCCTCTGTACCGCTCCGGAAGAAAATCCGCGTCTCCATTAGCGAGAATCAAGAGATAGTTTGTCCAACGAACGAGTTGACCATCCAACTGGCTCTGCTCACGTCGTCCTGTCCTCTGTCCCACAAAACCACCACTGAGGAAATCTTGGACTTCGTCAGGATATGCGACATATTTTGTATGTGTACACCATTATCCCAAATATGCCAGAATTATTTTTGTTACATTTATTTTCAAAACAACTTCTTTCATAACGGATGTTAATTAGCACAATAACGTTGAATTTTTAGTAATTAACCTCTCAGCTTGAGCATAACAGACCAGTCTTCTGGAAGGATGTCATGATTATCGCTATCCTCTGAAGAAAAAATAAAGAAATAAATAAATCGGTTAATTTTACTTGATGTGAAATATTACAACAAAAGAGACATGAAGTAGCAAATCACATTTTATGACCATTGTTGTAGCTTTTATGCAACTCATTCAGCAATGCAGTTGTTTCTCTTTTCTTAGTTGTTTCGTCTACAATCAGATCAACAATACAGTCTTCTGTACCATCGAAACAGGGCACTTTGTTGACTTAAGTCTCCCTTTGCAGCTGACAACTCTGCAATGAAACACAAAGTGATCGATGTTACATTCAATGCGTCAATACAGAAACTAGGCATTCTGAACAGCTTCACCAAGTAGATGAGCAATTATGGAAAATACCATTTTTTGACTCTTACAGATGTGCGATAAACGTATACATATCGATCGGCACGGTGAACCTGCATGTACATCTACATGATCACTCTACAATTCACAATTAAGTCCCTGGCAGGGGCATCTTCGAACCAGCTTCAAGCTATTTCTCTAATGTTCCACTTTCTTATTTTATTATGATGATCATTTCTCCCTATGAAGGTGGGCACTAACAAAACATTTTCGCACACAGAAATTTCGTGTGAAGACACCGCTGTAACGAAAAACGCCTTTGTTTTTATGATTGGCACCCAAATTCGCCTTATCACGTGCGTGGAGCTGTCTCTCCCCCCTATTTCATGATGATACTTTACACTTTTCCGATGTTTTCCATCAGTGCCATCTCATGCGGGTCCCACGCCTCCCAACAATACTGCAGAAGACGGCGGACAAGCGTAGTGTAAGCAGTCTCCAGGCCGGGCTCCAAGGGTTTTGCGACCCATACGAAAATTTCAGGTGCCGCTCGCCGCCCACCTCCTCTCCTCCTTTAGTTTTCAGACATATTCAGTCTTTTACAGAATGTCATTCATCAGTTATGTCATATCCTCACATGTCACTCACGTATCTTTTTGATATGAATACGCGTTTGAGACCAGGTACGGGGCGCCTTCCAGTGATAAAAAAGTGAGTTGTTTATTATGAGTTATAGCTACAAAATTAATCATGTCAACTAAAATTAAATCATTTCATGCACGGCATATATAACTAAATCTATCCACATTTTCTCCTGCCCAGAGGAGAAGGGAGGATCCTGTGAGAGATCTGTAGCATCCAACACAGCTGAGTACTGCATCGTCGGCCGTATCGTCGGAGATTAAGCTGTACAAAATGGAACGTCATAGGACAGCGAGTGAATTAAATATTGGTGCCTTACATGTTGAAGAAAAAAAGTTTATAAATCGCCAGTGCCTGGTTAGTGTGTCCGTAATACGTAAAGGAAAAACGGTTGTAGTCGAATGTCGAGAAGATGTGCTTTTCCACATGCCAGAATTTATAGTTCAAAATAAGCAGTTTTGAAATAACTTTCATTTATTGCCGCGAAAAGTAACAGTTAAATCCTAAATAAAGTTTCTGAAACGAAAACAGTGCCATATAAGCTGAAACAGTATAAGAAGATCGTGTAATCCTTTTTAGTTGCTTCAGCACCAAAATAAGGTTTCATCCGTTTTCTTATTTCTTTATTTTTTATTTTTTGATTCATCTGTCTTCTGACTGGTTTGTTGCTGCCCGCCATGAATTCCTCTCCAGTGCTAACCTCTTCATCTCGAAGTAGTTCAAAAATGGTTCAAATGGCTTTGAGCACTATGGGACTTTAAATCTGAGGTCATCATCCCCTAGAACTTGCAACTACTTAAACCTAACTAACCTAAGGACATCACACACATCCATACCCGAGGCAAAATGCGAACCTACTACCGTAACGGTAGCGCGGTTCCAGACTGAAGCGCCTAGAACCACTCGGCCACAGAGGCTGGCGTCAAAGTAGCACATGCAACCTACGTCCTCAATTATTTGCTGGGTGCATTCTAATCTCTGTCTTCCTCTATAATTTTTGTGCTCTACAGCCCCGCCTAGTTGTTCGCTGATATCGTATTATCCTGTCTCTTACCTTTGTCAGTGTTTTCTACATATTCCTTTCATCTTCGACTCCTCGTAGAACCTCCTCATTCCTTACACTATTAGTCCACCTAATTTTCGCAGTTCATCTTTAGCATCATATCTCAAATGCTTCAATTCTATTTTGTTCTGGTTTTCCCTCAGTCCATGTTTCACTACCACACAATGCTGTGCTCGAAACGAACGTTCTCAGAAATTTCTTCCTCAAATTAAGGTCTATGTTTAATTCTAGTAGACCTCTTGGCCAGGAATGCCCTTTTTGCTAGTGCTAGTCTGCTTTTGATGTCCTCCTTTCCTCCTTACTCAGTCCGTCCTCGATTATTTTGCTGCGTTGGTTGTAAAATTCATCAACTCCGTCTACTTCGTGACCATCAATCCTGATGTTAAGTTTCGCGCTGTTCTCATTTCTGCTACTTCTCGTTACTTTCACCTTTCTTCGATTTATTCTCAACCCGCACTCTGTACTCATTAGATTATTCATTTAATTCAGCAGATCATGTTATTCTCCTTCACTTTCACTCACGAAAGCAATGTCATCAGCGGCTCGTATCATTGATATTTATTCACCTTAAATTTTAATCCCACTCCTGAACCTTTCTTTTATTTCCATCATTGCTTCTTCGATGTACTGGTTGAATAGTAGGCAGCACTTTGATCTTGGTCGTCTACTCTTATTATTCCCTCCTGGTTCTCGAATATACACTCCTGGAAATGGAAAAAAGAACACATTGACACCGGTGTGTCAGACCCACCATACTTGCTCCGGACACTGCGAGAGGGCTGTACAAGCAATGATCACACGCACGGCACAGCGGACACACCAGGAACCGCGGTGTTGGCCGTCGAATGGCGCTAGCTGCGCAACATTTGTGCACCGCCACCGTCAGTGTCAGCCAGTTTGCCGTGGCATACGGAGCTCCATCGCAGTCTTTAACACTGGTAGCATGACGCGACAGCGTGGACGTGAACCGTATGTGCAGTTGACGGACTTTGAGCGAGGGCGTATAGTGGGCATGCGGGAGGCCGGGTGGACGTACCGCCGAATTGCTCAACACGTGGGGCGTGAGGTCTCCACAGTACATCGATGTTGTCGCCAGTGGTCGGCGGAAGGTGCACGTGCCCGTCGACCTGGGACCGGACCGCAGCGACGCACGGATGCACGCCAAGACCGTAGGATCCTACGCAGTGCCGTAGGGGACCGCACCGCCACTACCCACCAAATTAGGGACACTGTTGCTCCTGGGGTATCGGCGAGGACCATTCGCAACTGTCTCCATGAAGCTGGACTACGGTCCCGCACACCGTTAGGCCGTCTTCCGCTCACGCCCCAACATCGTGCAGCCCGCATCCAGTGGTGTCGCGACAGGCGTGAATGGAGGGACGAATGGAGACGTGTCGTCTTCAGCGATGAGAGTCGCTTCAAGGTAAAAGAATATCAATGATATGATTCGTTCATGACATTGCTATTGAGTGAAAGTGAAGAAGAACTTCATGATATTCTGACTGGAATGAAAAGTCTTATGAGTACAGAATATGAATTGAGAGTAAATCGAGGAACGACAAAAGTAATGAGAGGTTGCAGGAATGAAAACCGCGAGAAAACATCGGTATTGGTGTTCACGAAGCAGGTGAAGGAATTCTGCTGCCTAGACAGAAAAGTAACCCATGAAGGACAGAGAAAGGACATAAAAAGTAGTATAGCTCCGGCGGAAAGGGCATTGCTGGCCAAGGAGGGTCTTAATTTGACGCAGAATGTACGTTTGTAGCACAGCATTTTATGGTAGTGAAACATGGACTGTGGAAAAAAAATGGCTCTGAGCACTATGGGACTTAACATCTGTGGTCATTAGTCCCCTATAACTTAGAACTACTTAAACCTAACTAGGACATCACACACATCCATGCCCGAGGCAGGATTCGAACCTGCGACCGTAGCAGTCCCGCGGTTCCGGACTGAGCGCCTATAACCGCTAGACCACCGCGGCCGGCGGCTGTGGGAAAACTGGATAATAGAATCGAATCATTTGAGGTATGGTGCTACAGACGAATGCTAAAAATTAGGTTGACTGATAAGTTCAAGAATGAGCAGGTTCTTCGGGGAATCGGAGAGGAAAGGAATATGTATAATACTCTGACAACAAGAAGATGCAGGATCATAGGAGATCTATCAAGACATCGGAGAAGAACTTGTATGATGCTAGAGGAAGCTGTAGAGGCTAGAACTGTAGAGGAAACAGAGATAGGAATATATTCAACAAACAGTTGAGGATGCAGGTTATAATTGCTACTCTGTGATTAAACGGTTATCACAGGAGAGGAATTCGTGGCGGGGCGCATCAAAACATTCAGTAGACTAATTGAAAAAAGATCCTTTTATTTTATGAGTGTACTTAATAATGTGGAAGGGCGTCAGGTTCGTTGGATTATGACAATCGTTGTGTGGAATTAAAGTAGTGTCCACCGTATCAGCATGTGTAATAATCTGGATGTCTGTGATGTCCTTAAATTAGTTAGGTTTAAGTAGTTCTAAGTTCTAGGAAACTGATGACCTCAGCAGTTAAGTCCCATAGTGGTCAGAGCCATTTTTTTGTGTAATAATCTGTTGACTACACTGTTTTGACGAAAGCTGCTAAGTTTATTGCTAATTTCACTTCTACTATTACCCATTAGTTTTGTCTGTCCCGATCCTTATTCTGTGTTCATTACACTGTTCATTCCATTCAGTTAGTTGTTCTTCCCCACGTTTATTGAGGATAGCAGTGTTGCAATGAAATCTTATCACTGATGTCCTTTCACCTTGAATTTTATTCATAGTGCTGAACGCTACTTTTATTTCTGTCATTACTTCTTCGATGTACAGACTGAACGCGGGAGGATAGTGACTGCACTCGGCGTTAAACCCTTGCAAATACAATCGATTCTCTTGGTATTTCATTCTAATTTTCTCATTATGGTTCTTGTGCACATTTTATTTTACCCGTCTTCCCATATAGCCTAAGAAAATTAGAAACATGTTCTTTAATTATGTCGCTAAATCCCATGAAGATGTATTTATATTTCTGAAGTCTTGCCTTCATTATCAAGTCGTAAGGGGCGCTGCCACCAGCAGTGGTATGACATAGTGAATGATCCTCTTATGACGTTCTCTGGAACATTCGGAGTTCAGTGCGCCTTTTCCGGTAGGAGGCGTTGTCTAGCAGTTCAGTCCATCAAAGGCCAGGCGCTGCCGTTCGTGCACCTTTATGCGAGGCGATGTCAAACTTACAGGTCTCACAAGATATGGTTAATACAGACGCGTAAGAGCGAATAACAGGAAGATTTTGTAGATGTTGGTAAAATATTAGCTTCTAAGCTTTCTGGCGAATGGTAGACTAACAATGAGTGATTAATCGATGTATTCGCGGAGGGTGCGTAAATTTGAACAAAAAAAACAATGACCATGTCACTATTGTTCAAATAGTTCAAATGGCTCTGAGCACTATGGGACTTAACTTCTGAGGTCATCAGTCCCCTAGAACTTATAACTAGTTAAACCTAACTAACCTAAGGACATCACATTCATGCCCGAGGCAGGATTCGAACCTGCGACCGTAGTATCACTATTGTCATTCTTGCCAGCAGCAGTCTTTTATCGGCTATTTTACTAACTGAACAAGTTTCCGTGATCTTCTGTAATGTGATAGTTTAAACTGGAAAAGCAATACAGTGCTGGTAAACTTCTGTGTGAAAGTCTGACTAAATTTACCTGGCAGTATGAGCACGTTGGGCCTAACCATTGCTATGAAGGAGGTTACGAACTCAGTGAACAAAGTAGATAGTATGAACTGTTATCGTTTCTAAGCAGCTTTTTCACTTCATTCGAATCACTGATGACTTAAAAATCTCGTAAAATAAACAAACACTTTTTCGTTTTACGAGGTGCACAAGTTCTAAGACCTCCGAAATTTTTTTCTAATTCACTACTCACCCGAAATCGATGAAACTGGCGTTACTTCTCGATGTAATCGCCCTGCAGACGTACACATTTTTCATAACCCTGACGCCATGATTCCATGGCAGCGGCGAAGGCTTATTTAGGAGTCTGTTTTGACCACTGGAAAATCGCTGAGGCAATAGCAGCACGGCTGGTGAATGTGCGGCCACGGAGAGTGTCTTTCATTGTTGGAAAAAGGGAAAAGTCACTAGGAGCAAGGTCAGGTGAGTAGGGAGCATGAGGAATCACTTCAAAGTTGTTATCACGAAGAAACTGTTGCGTAACGTTAGCTCGATGTGCGGGTGCGTTTTCTTGGTGAAACAGCACACGCACAGCACTTCCCAGACGTTTTTGTTGCAGTGCAGGAAGGAATTTGTTCTTCAAAACATTTTCGTAGGATGCACCTGTCACCGTAGTGCCCTTTGGAACGCAATGGGTAAGGATTACGCTCTCGCTGTCCCAGAACATGGACACCATCATTTTTTCAGCATTGGCGGTTACCTGAAATTTTTGTGGTGGCGGTGAATCTGTGTGCTTCCATTGAGTTGACTGGCGCTTTGTTTCTGGATTGAAAAATGGCATCCACATCTCATCCATTGTCACAACCGACGAAAAGAAAGTCCCATTCATGCTGTCGTTGCGCGTCAACATTTCTTGGCAACATGCCACACGGGAGCCAGGTGGTCGTCCGTCAGCATTTGTGGCACCCACCTGGATGACACTTTTCGCATTTTCAGGTCGTCATGCAGGATTGTGCGCACAGAACCCACAGAAATGCCAACTCTGGAGGCGATCTGTTCAACAGTCATTCGGCGATCCCCCAAAACAATTCTTTCCACTTTCTCGATCATGTCGTCAGACCGGCTTGTGCGGGCCCGAGGTTGTTTCGGTTTGTTGTCACATGATGTTCTGCCTTCATTAAACTGTCGCACCCACGAACGCACTTTCGACACATCCATAACTCCATCACCACATATCTCCTTCAACTGTCGATGAATTTCAATTGGTTTTACACCACGCAAATTCAGAAAACAAATGATTGCACGCCGTTCAAGTAAGGAAAATGTCGCCATTTTAAGTATTTAAAACAGTTCTCATTCTCGCCGCTGGCGGTAAAATTCGATCTGCCGTACGGTGCTGCCATCTCTGGGACGTATTGACAATGAACGCGGCCTCATTTTAAAACAATGCTCATGTTTCTCTTTCCAGTCCGTAGAAAAAAAATCGGAGGCTTTAGAACTTGAATGCACCTCGTACGTAAAACGGTTAGGTTCTGTTCGCAACATGTTCATCCTGTTAGCCACCCCTTATTTGTTACCGATGATCGCAAAGAAAACGCTTCAATTAAAAAAAAAAAAAATCTGCGAAATGTAGCGTGAAGGAGATTACAAAAGTAAGTTCAGATCTTCGTCTCTAATTTCCTACGCTGCGCTTCTCCAACCGAGCCTCGAATATCTCGGCGTAGATAAGTTGAAATATTCCTTCCCTTCCCTATCCGACGGACATCCGAGTTCGTGCGTCGGTCTCCAGCCGACGCAAGTGGCTAGGATGCAGACGTGGGTCGTTAATCCCCTGCGGGCGCTCCGAAGTGAAGTCCAATTACGGCGGCGGACCGCGTGTGTCAGGTGGGCGGCAGCAGCCGCAGCCAATGAGCGCTGCCAGCAGTCAGCTGTCTGCGCTGACGAGCCGATACGTGCGGGCCACAGCGCTGCACCTGCCCTCGGCCCGCGTTGCAGCCTGACCTCTGCGGCCACGTTGTTCGCACCGACAGATAAGCGAAATTTGCTGACTTATACTCGCACCGACAGAAGTTTTACATCACCCCATTATTTCGCAATTCCTGGCGGAAGAAACAAAAACTGGCGCTGAGGCATGTGTATACGTACAATGTGTCGAGATCAACATAAAAGAGAAGAGTTGTGTGACGGCTAAAGGACTCCTTCACACTCTTGCAGAAGCACATGACTACAGAATCGTCGCTTAAGGCATATTATTACATCGTTTTGTAGCCCGCCGTTTTAGATATGTCTTCTGTTCTGCTGTGTGCACTCATGTATGTGTAACTGAAGAGAGCATGGGGTTTTTGGACTACAAATTTGCTTTTGGAGTCGGTTATTAGTCGGAAGTATTACACAAGTTTACTTTCCCTTTCTTCGCTCGTCGGTATTCTCATTATGTCATTTGGCATTTCCGCACATAACTGCGCGGGATTAGCCGAGCGGTCTCAGGCGCTGCAGTCATGGACTGTGCAGCTGGTCCCGGAGGAGGTTCGAGTCCTCCCTCGGGCATGGGTGTGTGTGTTTTTCCTTAGGATAATTTAGGTTAAGCTGTGTGTAAGCTTAGGGGCTGATGACCTCAGCAGTTAAGTCCCATAAGATTTCACACACATTAAAACATTTCCGCACATAAAAAGAAAATACCAGTGTAGAATTTTATCTTTATATAGAACAGCATGCGGAAACTAGGGAAGCTCCCATGTTATATGTGTTGCTCGAAAGATTTTCATTATATTCTATAACTCTCTGCAATAATTTTAGTGACGCATAAAAAATTTCAGGAACAGTATTGCAGATCCAGTTAAAATACTAGTAACTTATTTAATCTGAGTACTACAAGCAATACATCTTACGGAAGGAATTCTATTACTTTATAAATAATGTGTAGTGTAATTATAGTGTGACAAATTGAAACTATTTTGCAGATCGCCGTCGTTGCAGTAAATTTCACAAACCAATATTTAGAGCAGTTTCCTATTGCCGCGACTGTTTGAAATCTGAGCAGCGCCGAGCCGTGTACGGACTATTAGTCGACCGCAATATTATTGCACCATGGAGTGAGCGCGCTTCGGACGATTTACTGTGAGTTTTTATCGTGATATTTCACGGGGACACTCTAAAGCACTTGAGACTCATGTGCACAATTGCCTCGAAATCATTCACAGTTCGGTGAGTTCTACTTAGTCATAACAGCACTTGTTTACTGTAACGTCACTGCGTGTTTCCGGTATCGGCCACGCGAGCCAAAGAGCAGTAATATCAGGTATCCGCCGCGGCAGATGGACGTTCAGCGTGGTGGACTGATAACCAATTGGCCTGGGTTAGATTCCCAGCCGGGACGGAGATTTTTCTCCGCTCTGTCTGTTATGTTGTTCTCAAGTTCGTAGCGTCAAATTCACATTCTGCTACTCAGGTGACAGTATGTGTACGTCCGTGAAGCCAGTGAATTAAAAAGAGAATATCGTGGTTGGGTAACACAGTGGTATAGAGAAAATTACTGGCTTTGGTTATGGCTCTCTGATTAGCATAATGGTAACGTTGCCTAAATGTCAGTGGCCAGTACGTCTTTAAAGGCCTCACTGTTACCACCAGATCGATCCGTCTGTGCTTCCCGTGCACGTAGTTCACAAAAAAGATTGTCATTCGCCTTCAGAATCATCCCGAGTGCATTTTCGATCACTCTCTTGGTATATACGTCAAACATGTGTACCTAGTGAGGCGACGGTTCTGACCTCTCCAGGCCGAGATGAGAGCTGCAAGGGTGAGTGGCACAGATTGGTACATGAGCCGTGCGCGGCTCGTGTTCGTCCCATTCATTGTTTGTCATCTTCTTTTACGGTACTGCCGCCTCGTTTTCTTATTCCATTTGCTGGCGTCACTTGCCCGTGAGTGGCAGCAGCAGCGCTTATCGATAAGTGCACTGTCGTACCATCTCCGGAGGGACCAATAGCATTTCCGGGCCAGCGTGTGTCTGGAAGTCAGTCAGAGACGGACCAGCAGTGCAGTCTCGGACGGAGCAGCGCCGGCCGATGTGGCCGAGCGGTTCTAGGCGCTTCAGTCCGGAACCACGCAACCGCTACGGTCGCAGGTTCGAATCCTGCCTCGGGCGTGGATGTGTGTGATGTACCTAGTTAAGTTTAAATAGTTCTGAGTTCTAGGGAACTGATGACCTCAGATGTTAAGTCCCATAGTGCTCAGAGCGATTTGAACCATTTTTGAACGTAGCAGCTGTCGGCGACGAAGGAGCGCCGGGGACGGAGTACCAGTGAGGTGCGGATAGCCAGTACTTGCCAAACGCTGGCGACACACGTGCACCGTCCGACTGAAGGAGACTGGAGTAGGAACGACCGGTGGTTGGTAGTTCGGTAAGTCGGCACATCAGCCGACGTCTACTTGGTCCTATGACCGCCTCCGGGTGGAGGCAGTCGGCCAGTTGGTGCAGAGCAGCATGGAGGTCCCCGTGGCGTGGAGTCGAGCCCCAGCCGCTGGTGGCGTCAACTCGCTGTTTGAACTGTGAGGCGCTGCTTGCGAGGATTACGAAGGTCGTTGCCCACCGATTCTGGACACTATAGTTGAGTGCTCACCTAACCTACTATCAAGCCTCAACTGCTATCACTTCTCTTCGTTTTATCCTGGTTGTCGCTTTATTCGGGATTCCCGCAAGCAACAACGTTTGTGCTTTCAAGTCGGCTAGAACTGAAGCCGTTTTCTTGGATGGGCTTTAACTTACTTTAATTCACTCCTTCACTAATGAAGTGCACCAGCGGTATCTCCTGCCTCGTGGCCGTTGACGTTCCGCTTACCTGCCCTGGACGTTGACGTAGTTTTCGGCAGTGTATTTTCCTCGTCGTGTTGTCTCTGTCCAGCACGGCGAGTAGTTCGACAGCTCAGGTGTGTTGGTAGTTTTGGGCGTTTATTCTGACTTGTCTGGCTTGCGCACCAGTATCCAGAACGTTGTGCTGTTGACGTCTTGTTGTCGTTTGCTCGTCTGGTGGAGCAGATATGATTTTGTTGGTTGGTTTGTCAGCTGACCTTTGGTTGGGTGGCCTTTCGATTGAGAGGTTGTCGGTCTGGCTGCCTGTCTCACTACAGGGTGTTTCAAAAATGACCGGTATATTTGAAACGGCAATAAAAACTAAACGAGCAGCGATAGAAATACACCGTTTGTTGCAATATGCTTGGGACAACAGTACATTATCAGGCGGACAAACTTTCGAAATTACAGTAGTTACAATTTTCAGCAACAGATGGCGCTGCAAGTGATGTGAAAGATATAGAAGACAACGGAGTCTGTGGGTGCGCCATTCTGTACGTCGTCTTTCTGCTGTAAGCGTGTGCTGTTCACAACGTGCAAGTGTGCTGTGGACAACATGGTTTATAACTTAGAACAGAGGATTTTTCTGGTGTTGGAATTCCACCGCCTAGAACACAGTGTTGTTGCAACAAGACGAAGTTTTCAACGTAGGTTTAATGTAACCAAAGGACCGAAAAGCGATACAATAAAGGATCTGTTAGAAAAATTTCAACGGACTGGGAACGTGACGGATGAACGTGCTGGAAAGGTAGGGCGACCGCGTACGGCAACCACAGAGGGCAACACGCAGGTAGTGCAGCAGTTGATCCAACAGCGGCCTCAGGTTTCCGTTCGCCGTGTTGCAGCTGCGGTCCAAATGACGCCAACGTCCACGTATCGTCTCATGCGCCAGAGTTTACACCTCTATCCATACAAAATTCAAACGCGGCAACCCCTCAGTGCCGCTACCATTGCTGCACGAGAGACATTCGCTAACGATATAGCGCACGGGATTGATGACGGCGATATGCATGTGGGCAGCACTTGGTTTACTGACGAAGCTTATTTTTACCTGGACAGCTTCGTCAATAAACAGAACTGGCGCATATGGGGAACCGAAAAGCCCATCGTCCCTGCATCCTCAAAAAGTACTGGTCTGGGCCGCCATTTCTTCCAAAGGAATCATTGGCCCATTTTTCAGATCCGAAACGATTACTGCATCACGCTATCTGGACATTCTTCGTGAATTTGTGGCGGTACAAACTACCTTAGACGACACTGCGAACACCTCGTGGTTTATGCAAGATGGTGCCCGGCCACATCGCACGGCCGACGTCTTTAATTTCCTGAATGAATATTTCGATGATCGTGTGATTGCTTTGGGCTATCCGAAACATACAGGAGGCGGCGTGGATTGGCCTCCCTATTCGCCAGACATGAACCCCTGTGACTTCTTTCTGTGGAAACACTTGAAAGACCAGGTGTACCGCCAGAATCCAGAAACAATTGAACAGCTGAAGCAGTACATCTCATCTGCATGTGAAGCCATTCCGACAGGCACGTTGTCAAAGGTTTCGGGTAATTTCATTCAGAGACTACGCCATATTATTGCTACGCATGGTGGATATGTGGAAAATATCGTACTATAGAGTTTCCCAGACCGCAGCGCCATCTGTTGTTGACAATTGTAACTACTGTAATTTCGAAAGTTTGTCTGCCTGAAAATGTACTGTTGTCCCAAGCATATTGCAACAAACGGTGTATTTCTATCTCTGCTCGTTTAGTTTGTATTGCCGTTTCAAATATACCGGTCATTTTTGAAACACCCTGTAAATGTGCGTTAATGTTACTTCCCAAGCCGACCCTTGGAACCTTCTGAGCGCCGCTCCTGGTGTTTTACATAGTGATTTCCTTTTAGTCTTGAGTACTCTGTGTGGCCTTCATTCGAGTTGTAGCATATTAAAATTGTAAGCTGTTTTCTCTTTAGGCCTTAAGCCGTGAAATTGTTTTCTCCATGGTGTTTGGCCTTCAGCCGAGTTTTAATCTTTCTTAAACTAAAAATTCTAAATATTGGTCTTGCCTTACGTCATAACATTGTTATTCTTTAGTGTGAGGCCTTCAGCTGAGTTTGCATGAAATGTTTTAAGCTATGGCCGTCAGCCTGTTAAATTGAAAGCTCTTCTTCCTAGGCCTTAAGCCGTAAAATTTAAACCGAGTTTTAGTCTCTGTTAAATTAAAATTTGAAAATTGTGGTTTTTCCCTTAGGTCATTCTTTAGTATGTAGCCTTCAGCTGAGTTTAATCTCTCTTAGATTAAAAATTCAAAATTTTGTCATGCCCTGAAGTCATAAGATTGTTATTCTTTAGTATGGGGCCTTCACCCGCCTTTCAGCCTATTCAGAATTAACATTGAAAATCTTTGTTTTGGCCTTAAGCCTTAACACTGTTCTTGCTTAATGTTGGCCTTCTGCCTATTTTTTTTTCAAGGAAATGAAACTTCCAGGACAACTGTACCTCAATTCCTTGCTTAGGCCTTGGGCCCTGGATTTTCGAATGCGGCTTTCAACCGATTTAAATCATGTGAAAGAATCTCTTTCGTTAAAGCCTTGGGGTTTTTCAATTTTTGCTTATGTTGTTGTGTGTTTTAACTAATGTAAGTTATATGTTTAGTGTAACTGACAGCAACTTATTTTGGCCCCTTTCCACAAATATAACCTCACCCGCTCTGTCCTGTTAGTCCAGGGATTTCAGTATACTCTGTTGGTAAACACGAATCTAATGGTGATAAAAAAAATGGAAATGAGCGTATGGCATCGTTGGTCGGTAGGCCCCGATTCGGGGAAGTTCGGCCGCCAATTGCGACTTACGCCTGGTGATGAGGACAACACAACACCGAGTCTCCGAGAGGAGAAATTCTCCAACCCGGCCTCCCTTGCATGGGAGGCAAGCACGTTACCACCCAGCTAAGCATCTAATTAAAAAAGATATGAAGCTTAGAAAAAACGTAACGTACAATAATTGTTACCTGGGTACTGTCTTGCATTCGCGGATGAGACGGCGAAACTGTCAAAAAACGCAGACAGCCGTGAAACAGATAAACACGGTAAAGAAACAAGCAGAAAAAATTAGTCTCCAAATGTCTTTTGATAAAACAAAGTACACTCCTGGAAATGGAAAAAAGAACACATTGACACCGGTGTGTCAGACCCACCATACTTGATCCGGACACTGCGAGAGGGCAGTACAAGCAATGATCACACGCACGGCACAGCGGACACACCAGGAACCGCGGTGTTGGCCGTCGAATGGCGCTAGCTGCGCAGCACTTGTGCACCGCCGCCGTCAGTGTCAGCCAGTTTGCCGTGGCATACGGAGCTCCATCGCAGTCTTTAACACTGGTAGCATGCCGCGACAGCGTGGACGTGAACCGTATGTGCAGTTGACGGACTTTGAGCGAGGGCGTATAGTGGGCATGCGGGAGGCCGGGTGGACGTACCGCCGAATTGCTCAACACGTGGGGCGTGAGGTCTCCACAGTACATCGATGTTGTCGCCAGTGGTCGGCGGAAGGTGCACGTGCCCGTCGACCTGGGACCGGACCGCAGCGACGCACGGATGCACGCCAAGACCGTAGGATCCTACGCAGTGCCGTAGGGGACCTCACCGCCACCTCCCAGCATATTAGGGACACTGTTGCTCCTGGGGTATCGGCGAGGACCATTCGCAACCGTCTCCATGAAGCTGGGCTACGGTCCCGCACACCGTTAGGCCGTCTTCCGCTCACGCCCCAACATCGTGCAGCCCGCCTCCAGTGGTGTCACGACAGGCCTGAATGGAGGGACGAATGGAGACGTGTCGTCTTCAGCGATGAGAGTCGCTTCTGCCTTGGTGGCAATGATGGTAGTATGCGTGTTTGGCGCCGTGCAGGTGAACGCCACAATCAGGACTGCTTACGACCGAGGCACACAGGGCCAACACCCGGCATCATGGTGTGGGGAGCGATCTCCTACACTGGCCGTACACCTCTGGTGATCGTCGAGGGGACACTGAATAGTGCACGGTACATCCAAACCGTCATCGAACCCATCGTTCTACCATTCCTAGACCGGCAAGGGAACTTGCTGTTCGAACAGGACAATGCACGTCCGCATGTACCCCGTGCCACCCAACGTGCTCTAGAATGTGTAAGTCAACTACCCTGGCCAGCAAGATCTCCGGATCTGTCCCCCATTGAGCATGTTTGGGACTGGATGAAGCGTCGTCTCACTCGGTCTGCACGTCCAGCACGAACGCTGGTCCAACTGAGGCGCCAGGTGGAAATGGCATGGCAAGCCGTTCCATAGGACTACATCCAGCATCTCTACGATCGTCTCCATGGGAGAATAGCAGCCTGCATTGCTGCGAAAGTTGGATATACACTGTACTGGTGCCGACATTGTGCATGCTCTGTTGCCTGTATCTATGTGCCTGTGGTTCTGTCAGTGTGATCATGTGATGTATCTGACCCCAGGAATGTGTCAATAAAGTTTCCCCTTCCTAGGACACTGAATTCACGGTGTTCTTATTTCAATTTCCAGGAGTGTATAACCAACATCCGAACATCGCCTCATCACCCAACAACAGAGTACCGTACAATAGAAAAAGTGAACAGATATCTTGGTGAATTAGAAGAAACGAAGACTGGCGGAAAACACGCCAACGATAGCATGAGAGAGAAGATGGCAGCTGCTTTTCTTAGGACGCATGTCCTACAAGACAAAGATATCTCAAGAAATTTTAAGTCTAATACAATAACTTAGTAAACAAATCCCAATCTATGTAAACGTGCGAATGCCTCAAAATAACTGAAAATTCTGGACTGGGAGAAACCGAGAAGTTGGAGAGCAAGATCTTTAAGAAAGTAATGGATCTTATGGTTACAGACTGCTATGAAGAGTGTTGAAGTCAGTAAGGAAACGACAAGTCACATTCTACGGGAATATTATCCGAATGGCTGCAACTCGAGTAACGAAACATGTTTTTAATGTTCTGGATAACCTGTTGAGGGAAATAACGAAGGACTTCACGAAGGTTGGACTGAACTAGTAATATTTCTAACCGATCGGAGTACAGATCACGGATCACCAGCTTTCAGAGCATCCATGAGAAGCAGAAGGAGAATGGCACATGGCTGGAGACAGGGGTAAGGACAGGTGGACAGAGAAAGAGTGCAACGATTACGAGCTGGAAAAGAAAGTTTTGAGAAATACCTTATAGTTACTTGATGTGGTCTCTAATGGTCCTAAAGAAGAGAAGGGAAAAAGGGATATCCGGATATTATCTGCTGTGTTTTTAAAATGCTATGCCCTAAGTGGAACAGATTTGTGAGTATCTCAAGCAGGAAGTCTCTGACAAAGTATGATATATAATCAAAGAGAACCTTTTCCATTGCGACCTGTGGATGGATAGCTCAGTAACTGAAAGTGTAATAGCAGTAGCTTCTTGGGAGAGTAACTAGTGTGCCTATGCCTGGCCTGGACTTATTAACAACTTTATGGAAACTTGTCTTGTCTTCTGTGATTAGGCATGATTTCTTTCTGGTATGAGAAGGCTAGGTTTATGCTATTGTGTAGATAGATTCAACAAAACTGGTTAGTCATAAGCCATAACTGAATTAAATGGTTGTCTTGTCATTTCGTGAACAGACACTCGTAATGTTGGTGGAGTAGCTCTAATATTAAGTGAATTAAAAAGAGATTGATATAATGTGATTAAAGGACAATCTAGATATACCTTAAGAGTAAATACCCGAAGGTTTTTTCCTGAGTAGATCCAAATAATAGTACCACTACTATATAGTTAGAAAATGTTAAGCAGTCACGATTATCTGTTAGTATTAAAATTACACAATAAAAAGAATAGGCAACTCAGTCAAATGAGTTGTTTGTTGGAAAGTTCCAATGATGTTGCGCATTAAATATATTAGTGTTTATATTCTGGAGAAAATATGAGCAATGATAGATCGATTGTTATTAATGTTTGTAAGACTAATGCGTTATTTCTTCATACTTTTAAAAAAGACTAGCCAAGTAGCTTCGCAAAAATGACAGAAACACCTTACAATCAAATATCTCGCGAAGGGTGCCGCATATATTTAATGCCCAATTTTTACGACCAAATACGCGATGTATATGCTGACAGAGACGTCATCAATTACGGTGACGTAAATGACAACCAAACGGATGTTATTTCAGGAACTTTTAAGCGACAATTGTGTATAGCGCCTTTAGTATTCGTGGGTGTGTGAGGGGGAGAAAGAGGGATTCATACCTAGAGATCAGTTTTGCGGCAAAGTGGTATCGTGCGTATCTACAACAAAAACAGCTTTGTTTGTTGGCATATTGGGTTTAATTGGTATGAGGTATGTTTTGCCATGATAACATAATGATCGTTCTTACCTACCTGTACAACCATGGGGAAGGTAACAAATTATTTCGTTTTCTTTTGATCCACTCTGCTGAGATAACTAATCGCTCCTTCACTTAGAAGATAACTTTTTAAACGCTAAAATATGAGTTCACATCGATGCCGTCAAAAACTTTCAATTTTGGCTACATAATATTGAGAGGAAGGTGTGGTAGGATGCATCAGAAGTCAGACTGTAGAAAATAATGGAAGGTCTTTTCATCATAACGATGGTTTTGCAGATACCCCTATTTATTTTTAACCAAGTAAATTTTAGAGCAAGTAATGGTGGATTGAAGAAATTCACTGAGGGACTGCTTCATGCGCATGAAAATAAATTATAAAGAGGATACCGCATGGGCTGAGCATGAACCCATTACTGTATTCCTCCTGTCTTCGTGACGCAGCATTTTAACTATACGAGAAATTAAATTAGTCTATTTTGCAGATTATTTTTAATCTGAGAAAAGGAGTATCAACAGAATAAATCGCATATGATGCTTTTGAATAAGTTATTGACTAGATTTACACAAATGTGCTTGCTTTGAAGAAACAGCCCATCCAGTTGTGTACTGTTACAGAGAGTGAACATTAATAAAACAGACAAAATGTAGGGACGGACTTCTAAATGGAAATAGAGGAAAGAAGTTCCTACGAAGATGCGCCATGAAATGCATCATTGCCACTGCAGATAATCAGACGAATGAAAGTTTCTCAGGTCACGAACCGTGTCTGTAGATCACAGATTGACGATTACGTAGATTCATGTCAGTCCTGGTAATGACTGGTTCGCCGGTAAAGCAGAATAATGACAGAAATCCCATAACTGTGATGGTCTGGTGCAAAAACCATCGACAAAATCCTTCCCGTAGAGGGAAATGCGGTGCCGGTAATCCTTGCACACGTTGCAGGTGACAGGCATAGTAGCGATTGTCTTGCACGATGCACTTCATCGCACTTTGTCTTACACCATGTTGGCGGTCCACTTGCCTGGAGCTCAATATCTGGCAGAGCCCTGTCCTCCAAATCTGTTATACGCAGTCCGCCACCTCCCTGTCTGAAAGAACCCTTGATGTGGTGGGTGTCTGTGAGGTTACTTGTTTTGGCACAGACGCGCTACCTCTCCTCCGTTTCCATGTGCTTGACCCTACACAAACACCATCCTGGCTTGCTCCCGACATGAATACCAGGCCATTCTGCTGCTTAAGTACGCTGGAGAACATACGGGGTGTGGTCAGAGGAATTTTATTCGTCAGCGCCATTTACCGTGGAAACAGTGCATTGCCGTACACATGTTCAAAAGACCTTTCTTCCTCCATTTCCAGTCAGAAACAGCTCCCTGGTTTTATTAATGTTCACCGTATATAGTGAACGGACACCGAAGAGTGTTCAGCGTAGAAACTTGTATATTTTCGGTTCTAAAATTGATGAAAACTTTGAGATGGAGAAGATATACAGCAGTATCTGCCCTTTTCTCAGCTGTCCCTACACACAACATCTAGAGGTAGCCATAGCACCTTCTTGGTGGACTCGAATTACGGAACACAGTATGTAGCTGACACGTGTAACGCGGGGCAGATCTCATTGTCTCCTTTTTCATTGTCCCTGTAGTTGGACGCGTAACCTGAAAATCGTGACAGCGCGTCTCAGTGACTACCGGAATTAGACGTCCGGAATGCAATTTAGAAAATTTAATTACAGCAACGATCTTGCTAAAATCAACGATTTTCACCAATTTGAAATTACAATGGAAGAACTTCTTCAGAAGTATTGCCCTTATTACATCACATTCTGGCACAGTCGATTAAATGCAGCCGAACGGCTCTTTTCATAGACGAAATTGATGAAACAAGAATTATTGCAAGCCATGGCTTTATATAGAGCCCGATTACGTATATCGTACTTCACAATGACTACTCATTAACAAATGCTCACAGGTACAGGCTCATGCCAACATATAAATGTAATAGGCATCATAGGATAAAATATTTGTGTAAGTTACATGATCCTTACACTATAATCTGGCTCCATGTAAAGCCATGGCTTGCAATAACTCTTGTTTCATCAATTTCGTTTATGATAAGAGCCGCTCAGCTGAATTTAATCGATTATGCCATCATGTGATGTAATAAGGCCACTATTACTGAAGAAGATATTTTTATAAATATCGAAACCATGGTCAAGGGATAATAAACCTTTATTTCCAACTGGTTGGCTGATTTTTCATTTCGTCTTGTATTTTACATTACAATTAGTACTGAAAATGACCTCCTTGTGCTTCAATGCACTTTTGCGAGCCCTAAAACTTTAATTTATACTTTGCGCAGCTCTGCCGCATCGGTTCCCAAAATGTAGTTACAAATATTCCCCTTCAAGTCTTTCAACGTTATTCGATTGTTTGCAAACACATTTCCCTTTAGACAGCCCCGCAGATAAAAATCACAAATGGTTAGGTCCGTCGGACGCAGATGCTACAATACTGTACTTTGCTGCCAGTCGTTTCTTCACTGAATCTTTCATGAATTCGTGAGACTGACTCTGGTAAAGTGTCGCAGGGCGCCCCATCCTGTTGAAAGACGGCACGCGTTGGTTCACGGCGGTAAACTGTGCTTAGAATCCCTCAAAGATTCGTGTATACACAGCATCGTTTACTGTTATTTCAAAAAAATATGTGACCCACAATCCGACTTACTCAGGCGACACACCACACTCCTATTTCTTCACCGTGAAGAGATTCCTCATTAATAGTACAGGGATTGTTTGTTGAGCAGCATCAGGTGTCTTGGGAGTTCACATGCCCTGTCAGATGAAACCAGGCTTCATCAGTCATCAAATACAGCTGCAGATCAAAATTCTATCATTAGTTGTATGACAGCCACGTACAGTAGGTTGGTTGGTTGTTTGGGGAAGAGACCAAACAGCGAGGTTCAAAATGGTTCAAATGGCTCTGAGCACTATGGGACTTAACTGTCGAGGTCACCAGTCCCCTAGAACTTAGAACTACTTAAACCTAACTAACCTAAGGACATCACACACATCCATGCTCGAATCAGGATTCGAACCTGCGACTGTAGCGGTCGCGCGGTTCCAGACTGTAGCGCCTAGAACCGCTCGGCTACTCCGGCCGGCAAACAGCGAGGTCATCGGTCTCATCGGATTAGGGAAGGACGGGGAAGAAAGTCGGCCGTGCCCTTTGAAAGGAACCATCCCGGCAGTTGCCTGGAGCGATTTAATGAAATCTTGGAAAACCTAAATCAGGATGACCGGACGCGGGATTGAACCGTCGTCCTCCCGAATGCGAGTCCAGTGTGCTAACCACTGCGCCACCTCACTCGGTCCACGTACAGTAATTTACATGTTTCGCCACAAATTCCTCGTTCAGTTCTTGGCGAAACGTTTACTTGTTGCAACAGTCTACGTGTCGACTTCTTTGGACTCTGGATCATTCGTGTTCGAATATCCGCGATCACAGCAGATGTACGAACCGACAGGGCTCGATTCTTCTTTGCGTTTGCAGCTGTCCCTGTAGTATTCCACTTTGTCACCAAGTCCTGTATACTGCTCTTTGCTTCTATCGAAACGCCAGAAAACTTCTTCGCAAAAATGACTCGCGTTTCCTTAAATGTACCAGTAGACTCGTACGCCTCCACTATTTGCGATTCTGTTTTGAAGAGGATACATCTCGCTGAGATATTTAGTTCACACGTCTTAACCAAGTCGCAAGGGCTTTCGTGCTGGCAATACAAAAAGTACTTTGAGCAGCTTCAGAACAACAGATGACAATTGACGGGCTACTGTGAGCAGTCTACCCAGTACCCGGACCGGCATTTCGTGCGCCTATCTCTATATAATAGCGAGAGGAGTATCTACACGCTGTGCCTTTTTTCTTTCTCATTCTCCACTTACATCTACTTCACGTGTAGCATCTAGCTCAGGTACAGTATAAAACAGTAATGGAAGCACTCTAGAAAGATATTAAAGGGTAATTTACTCAATCAAGATAAACTATGCATTGAAACTAAGAGAATTTGTTGTGAAATACGAAGTGCATTAATCTCTAGACTGCAGGATACGAAAGTAAATAAAATACTGAAACAAACGAAGTTCAGGCAAAGTGCTTCAAACATCAGTGCCCGTCCTTTGCCAGTTTTCAACAGTCTGAGCTGAATCTGTGTCGCACCAAGCGCCTGGTTTACAATGTAGATGGAACATCGCTCTTGGAGTTTACCAGGGACTTGTAACAGGAGAGGCTAAGCATTTCCATTACATCTGGAGGCGCTCCTGTACAGCGGAAAGGGAAACGTCTAATCCAGCAGGCGCAGAGACGGAGAGGAGACGCAAGATTCGCATGCCAGCCGGCTCGGAGAAGGTACTTACTCGGAAATTACTCAGCGCGATGTTAATTTAACTGCGGAGGCGAGCGACGCTAAACTCTACGCAAGCGGGAAGCGGAGAGCGGTGATTGCTTTTAAAGCAGGTCTTAATAGACTACTCCTGGGTAACCCACGCAGATAATTATTTAACAGGTTTCGGACACTGTTATGGGAATATTCGTTTTCGAGGCTACATTTAAATGCCATGTCACGGATATTCGATGCCAAGTACAAGAAACAACTGCTAAACGAAGTTCTACGGTCAGCAGGAGTTTGTAGTTACCGTTACCATCATCTTCATCTTCCGAGAACGTTTACAACCTGTTCCTGATTCAAAAGCCACTCCCTCGCTCGCATGGCCCAGCCATTTTCCTTACTTACTGGACCCATTGTACAAGTTTTAACATTTTTTTCTCAGTCATCAATCTCCTGACTCGTTTGATGTGGCTCGCCACGAATTACTCTCTTGTGATAACCTCTTCATCTCAGAGCAGTACATGCAACCTACGTCCTCAATTATTTGCTGGCTGTATTCCAATCTCTGTCCTCCTCTACAGTTTTTGCCCTCTGCAGCTCCCTCTAGTACCATGGAAGTTATTCCCTCATGTCGTAAAAGATGTCCTATCATCGTCATTTCTCCTTGTTGGTGTTTTCCACATGTTCCTCTCCTCTCAGATTCTGCGTACAAACTCCTCATTCCTTATCGTATCAGTCCACCTAATTTTCAACATTCGTCTATAGCACCACATCTCAAATTCTTCGATTCTCTTCTGTTCCATGTTTCCCACAGTCCTTGTTTCACTACCATACTACTGTTCATTCCTTTCAGCAGACCGTGTAATTCTTCTTCACTTTCACTCAAGATAGCACTGTCATTAGCGAATCGCATCATTCATATCCTTTCACCTTGAATTTTAATTCCACTCCTGAACCTTTCTTTTATTTCCATCATTGCTTCTTCGATGTACAGATTGAACAGTCCACACTTCGGACGTACATTCTCAGAAATATCTTCCTCAAATGAAGGTCGATATTTGATATTAGTAGACTTCTCTTGTCCAGGATGCCCTTTCGGCCATTGCTAGTCTGCTTTTGCTCCGTTCGTCATTGGTTATTTTACTGCCTAGGTAGCAGAATTCCCTAACTTCACCTACTTCGTGACCATCAACTCTGATGTTAAGTTTCTCGCTGTTCTCATTTCTACTACTTCTCCTTACCTTCGTCTTTGTTCGGTTTACTCTCAGTCCATACTCTGTACTTATTAGACTGTTCATTCCTTTCAGCAGACCGTGTAATTCTTCTTCACTTTCACTCAAGATAGCACTGTCATTAGCGAATCGCATCATTCATATCCTTTCACCTTGAATTTTAATTCCACTCCTGAATCTTTCTTTTATTTCCATCATTGCTTCTTCGATGTACAGATTGAACAGTCCACTCTTATTATTCCGTCTTGTCTTTTGACCCGTCTTTCCCTATGGCTTATCCCTATTGTTATCAGAATTTCGAACATCTTGCACCATTTTACATTGTAGAACGCTTTTTCCAGGTCGACAAATCCTATGAACGTGTCTTGACTTTTGTTTAGTCTTGCTTCTGTTATTAACCCCAACTTCAGAATTGCCTGTCTCGTGCCTTTACATTTCCCAAAGTCAAACTGATCGTCATCGAGCTCATCCTCAATTTTTTTTCCATTCTTCTGCAGGTCCGAAACTCATAGTCTCGCGGTAGCGTTCTCGCTTCCCGAGCATGGGGTCCAGGGTTCGATTCCCGACGGGGTGAAGGATTTTCACCTGCCTCGAGGTGACTGACTGTTATTATGTCGTGTTCATCTTCATCATTCATCCTCATTACGGGCGGAGGAAAGCAACGTCAAACCTCCTCCACTAGGAAATTTGCCTAGTATGGCGGTGCGGGTCTCCCGCATCGTTCACTGTCAAGAAGCATGGGACTTCATTTCCCTTGTTTTGTATATTATTCTTGTAAGTACTTTGGCTGCATGAGCTGTTAAGCTTATTGTGCGATAATTCTTGCACTTTTCAGCTCTTGCCGTCTTGCCGCATTTGCTGAGATATGGTTTTTCACCGGTTGTGCATTGTTTTACGTTACATGTCATTATTTGGGATGAAAGTGGAAGAAAATATTTCCCTACGGACTGACATTTCCACGTCTGAACTTTGTTTTCATAAACCTTGCGAATTATCTATATTTCAGAACTGTCGGAAACACCTAAACCTTAAGAAATTATGATCCTTTCGTTTTTTTCCATTTAATGTTTCTGGTATTGTTCCGTGACGTTTTCGCATGTCTGAGTTTCTTCAGTGTCTTCCATCAATTTGTAAAGATATTTTCTTAAAATTTATCTAATATTTTTTGTAACACTCGCAGTCGTCGAAGCTAAAACAGTTCTGAAATTTGGGCCTGTAAGCCAATAAATCTAAGACACCGCCTTCATGAGTAGATTGTGCTACTGTTCAGAGTACTTGTAAATTCTAGAAGTGATATTGAGAACCATCTGCCACGAATTTCTGTTCTTGGCACCTGTTTTAATCACGTGAATTATGCCGTCTATAACGGAGTTCAAATTTCAATCATATCAGCGTGATCAAGAAATATAGTCCCTCTATTCTTCAAAATTTCTCTGAAGCATTGTGTCAGCTCAGCGCTTGAGGTAATTTGTCTATAAAATAATACAACTGCTAATTTGAGCCAACTTCGACTCTTACCTTCACCCAGATCGCATTCTGAATAGTGCTAGCCTGAATAGAATTATCGACGTTATTATTCTCTTACTTTTTTGTGAATCATCATTCTTCTAATTTGATGCAGCCCGACACACAGTCTTCACTTGCGACAACCTCTTCAACTCAGAGCAGCACTAGCCCCCTACGCGCACTTGCATGGTAGGAAGCTGGAAAGGGAGGGGGGGGGGGGGAGTCGAGGGACTAAACAGCGAAACCATCAGTTGCTACAAGGCATGGGTGATAGGGAGCTAGTAACATCGCCAGAAATTCGATCAATTTATTAAAGTTTATGTGAACGATAAAATCGAGGTATTGACAGCAATATTGATTTCAGAGTTGAGATAAATTTAAAGAGGGGTAAAAGTGTGGGGTCGATGCATGTGAGCTAGCAGGGGAGAGCTTCCCCCATAGCTCATCTATGGGAAGAGAAACTTCACCCACATCTGACTTCTCTGAATTCAATTAAAGAATAAGGCAGTTGTGAAGGAAATAAGTCCTTTTTACCGGGACATTCCTAACATTGAAAGTGAGAAGGCTAAAAATGTAATGAACATCAATTGGACCGACAATGTTAAAATAATCTCTGAATCATGGTCAGGGAACATCTGTTGGATAAGTAATTTTCAATGTCAATAAAATTCTCCAACAGCTGTGTACTTCAAAATATTATATTATTTTATTGTGAAGGCTGTCAGTTTCAGCATTTTGCTATGCCATCTTCAGGCCCCATACGCATCAATCCAAATAAACAAACCTGTCGTGTAGCGCCATAAATCACTGGATAACGTGAATCTAATCATTATAGAACTGCCACATTTGAAGTAACAGCAACTGAGCACCCCTGCCGGGGTCTCTGAAACTGGTAACCTTCACAATAAAATAATATCTTAAAGCACACGGCTGTTGGTGAATTTTATTAACATTGACAGTAATAAGATAAGATGGGGGAAATGATCTAATTTTAAGATTTATCTTTTTTATTTTTTGAATATTTATTTTAAGTCAGTTGGTGGCGAGGATGGGATAGTGTCCCACAGAGCTCTGCACGCGAAGTGGCTGACTCTCCAACAGCTGTCCCACCCCTGACTTAATGAATTTTTAAAGATGGGCAAAAACATACATTATCTCGGAGGACGCGTAAAAATCTCTTCACGTATTCTTTCTTCATCTGCAAGAATCAGTCGTAAGCATTACTAAAGGTCTTACTTCCATCGGAGCTCTATCCCTATAATGCAAAATAATGTGTGAGAGTAAAGTAATTAAAACAGAGTAACAGGAGAATTACAGAGGTAGCCGGCAGAATAGATATGGTCGAGAGTTCAGCACACTCAGCGGTGGGAGATGCCCCAACGATAATCAGCATGTCACTAACCCGTTAATAGTTTAAAATTTTACACCAGAAAGAAGAAACATCTGAGCAATCTGTACGTCGTCAACAAATATTAGATCCAAAAAATCTTGAAGATCGTGCTTAGCACAGTGAGTCCAACGGAAGGGATATATCAGCATCATATGATCTACAGTCCGTAGGCTCCAAAACCACACACATAAAATGAAAGTATGAGACTCTGGTGTGACCTCCTGTGTAGGTGACTTGATTTTCAGTCAGTCTTCTCACTAGTTCAATGCGGCCCGCCACGAATTCCTCTCCTGAGTTAACCTCTTCATCTCAGAGTAGCACCTACGTCCTCAATTACCAGCTGGATGTATTCCAATCTCTGTCTCCCTCCACAGTTTTTACCCTCTACAGCTCCTATTGCTACCATGGAATTCATCCCGTCATGTCTTAACAGATGTCGCATCATACACTCCTGAAATTTGAAATAAGAACACCGTGAATTCATTGTCCTAGGAAGGGGAAACTTTATTGACACATTCCTGGGGTCAGATACATCACATGATCACACTGACAGAACCACAGGCACATAGACACAGGCAACAGAGCATGCACAATGTCGGCACTAGTACAGTGTATATCCAACTTTCGCAGCAATGCAGGCTGCTATTCTCCCATGGAGACGATCGTAGAGATGCTGGATGTAGTCCTGTGGAACGGCTTGCCATGCCATTTCCACCTGGCGCCTCAGTTGGACCAGCGTTCGTGCTGGACGTGCAGACCGCGTGAGACGACGCTTCATTCAGTCCCAAACATGCTCAATGGGGGACAGATCCGGAGATCTTGCTAGCCAGGGTAGTTGACTTACACCTTCTAGAGCACGTTGGGTGGCACGGGATACATGCGGACGTGCATTGTCCTGTTGGAACAGCAAGTTCCCTTGCCGGTCTAGGAATGGTAGAACGATGGGTTCGATGACGGTTTGGATGTACCGTGCACTATTCAGTATCCCCTCGACGATCACCAGAGGTGTACGGCCAGTGTAGGAGATCGCTCCCCACACCATGATGCCGGGTGTTGGCCCTGTGTGCCTCGGTCGTATGCAGTCCTGATTGTGGCGCTCACCTGCACGGTGCCAAACACGCATACGACCATCATTGGCACCAAGGCAGAAGCGACTCTCATCGCTGAAGACGGCACGTCTCCATTCGTCCCTCCATTCACGCCTGTCGCGACACCACTGGAGGCGGGCTACACGATGTTGGGGCGTGAGTGGAAGACGGCCTAACGGTGTACGGGACCGTAGCCCAGCTTCATGGAGACGGTTGCGAATGGTCCTCGCCGATACCCCAGGAGCAACAGTGTCCCTAATTTGCTGGGAAGTGGCGGTGCGGTCCCCTACGGCACTGCGTAGGATCCTACGGTCTTGGGGTGCATCCGTGCGTCGCTGCGGTCCGGTCCCAGGTCGACGGGCACGTGCACCTTCCGCCGACCACTGGCGACAACATCGATGTACTTTGGAGACCTCACGCCCCATGTGTTGAGCAATTCGGCGGTACGTCCACCCGGCCTCCCGCATGCCCACTATACGCCCTCGCTCAAAGTCCGTCAACTGCACATTCGATTCACGTCCACGCTGTCGCGGCATGCTACCAGTGTTAAAGACTGCGATGGAGCTCCGTATGCCACGGCAAACTGGCTGACACTGACGGCGGCGGTGCACAAATGCTGCGCAGCTAGCGCCATTCGACGGCCAACACCGCGGTTCCTGGTGTGTCCGCTGTGCCGTGCGTGTGATCATTGCTTGTACAGCCCTCTTGTAGTGTCCGGAGCAAGTATGGTGGGTCTGACACACCGGTGTCAATGTGTTCTTTTTTCCATTTCCAGGAGTGTACTTTCCCTTCTCTTTGTCAGTGTTGTACATATATTCATTTCATCGCCGATTGTGTGGAAAACCTCCTGAATCCTTACATTATCCATCCACATAATTTTCGACATTCTTCTGTAGCACCACGTATCAAACGCTTCGATGTTCTTCTTTTTTGGTTTTCCCAATCCATGTTTCACTACCATACAATTTTGTGTTCCGGATGTACATTCTCAGAACTTTTTTCCTCAACTTAAGGCGTATGTTTCAAACTAGTAGATTTCTCTTGGCCAGGAATGAACTTATTGCGATTCTAGTCTACTTTTTATATCCTCCTTGCTCCGTCCGTCACGGTTTTTTTATTGCCTGATTCGTGATCACAAATCCTGAGGTTAAGTTTGTCGCTGATCTTTCTGCTACTTCTCAATAGTTCCGTCGCTCATGGATTTACTCTCAATCCATATTCTGTACTCATTAGACTGTTCATTCCATTCAACAGATCCTGTAATTCTTCTTCACTTTCGTTGAGGATGACAATATCATCAGCGAATCTTTTCGCTAATATCCTTTCACTTTGAATTTTAATTCCACATGGGACGACGGAATTCTTCAAGGAGTTTGGTTGGTTGGTTGGTTGGTTGGGTTGGGGTATAAAGGGACCAAACTGCAGGGTCATCAGTCCCTTTTTCCTGACGTAAGCAAGGCTCAAGATACAAAAACACCCAAAGTACGTTTGAAAAAGTAAAATGGGGAAAAGGAATGGGGAACCGCACCTAAAAAGAAAACGAATGGAACGAACAAAAAACGGGGAAAACATACACCACAAGGTTAAGTAGAAGAAGGATTAAAACCATAGAGCCACTCTGCAACACGTTAAAATGTCCACCCAGAAAAGACAAGGCGAGATGAACACATGTAGGGAAAAGACGACCACCAAGACAAACAAATGCATCGAGAGTGAGACAGAGTTACAACGGAGGAACGCTGGTGGCCTCGGAGAGAAGGCTAAATGCCCGCGTCCGATAAAAATCCGCCTCGCGAACAAAACGTGAAATTAAATCTGTTGTTGAGGCATTGTCACCCAATACCGAAGGCAGGGTACTGGGAAGGTTTAAAGACGCTGCAAAGGGGCTAAAAGTGGGCAGTCCAGAAAGATGTGTACAACAGTCACATGTGAGGCACAGTGATACCAAGGTGGGTCCTCGCGACGGAGGAGGTAGCCATGTGTTAGCCACGTATGGCCAATGCGGAGTCGGCAGAGAACCACAGAGTCCCTGCGAGAGGTCCTCATGGAGGACTTCCACACATTCATAGTCTCCTCAATCGCACGCAGTTTGTTTCGAGTATTGAGATTATGCCATTCCGTCTCCCAAAGCTGAAAAACCTTGCATCGTAATAATGATCGCAAAGCAGTTACGGGGACGCCCATCTCCAGAAACCATTTCTGTGTAGCCTGTTTGTCCAGTCTATCGGCAAGTTCATTCCCTGGGATTCCGACGTAGCCTGGGGTCCACACAAAGCCCACGGAACGAATGGACCGTTTCAGGGCTTAGATGGACTCGTGGATGGTCGCTACCAAACGATGGCGAGGGTTTCATTGGTCGATAGCTTGCAGGCTGCTCAAGGCGTCAGTACAGAGAAGAAACGACCTTCCAAAGCATGAGGGGATGTGCTCAGGAGCATGAGAAATGGCCGCCAGCTCTGCAGTGAAAACACTGCAGCCATCTGGTAAAGAGTGCTGTTCAATATGTCCTCCATGAACACACGTGAAACCAAAGTACCGTAACCATCAGCTATCGAGCCGTTGATGTAAACCGCTTCATGGTCCCAGTACATGTCAAGAATCGAGAGAAAGTGACAGCGGAGAGCTGCAGGGGTTAACTGAGTCCTTAGGATCATGTGAAAGGGCCAGGTGAAGCTTCAGCCTAGGTGTAAACCATGGAGGTGTACGTGAATGGAATTCGAGTATAGGTGGTGAAGGTAAGGACTCCACTTGAGACAGAAGAGATTGGACACGATCCGCAATCGTAAGCCCTGCTCTGGGCTTCCAATGTGAGAGATGAACCACTGTGGATCGGAAAGAGAGACAGTAATTCGGATGCTGAGGAGAACTACGAATGGGTACAATGTAACTGGCGAGCAATTGTGCACACCTAACCTTCAACGGAGGGACTCCAGCCTCCACCAGGACGCTGATCACCACACTCTTCCTAAAAGCTCCTGTCGCCAGTCTAATGCCATAGTTGTGCACTGGGTCGAGTAAACGCAACGAACCATAAACCAGAGTCCCATAGTCAACGTGGGATTGAACAAGGGCGCTGTAGTGCTGCAGCAGCGTAGAACGATCTGCACCCCACTTGGTGTTGCTCAGACAGCGGAGGGCACTGAGATGCTGCCAGCATTTCCACTTCAGCTGCCGAGGAAGATACGTCTAGCTGGCGTCGAAAACTACTCATAGGAATCGATATGTATCCACTACAGTGAGTGGATAGTCATTAAGGTAAAGTTCTGGTTCCGGATAAACGGTACGACTCTGACAGATTTGCATGACACACGACTTCGCAGCTGAAAACTGGAAGCCGTGGGCTAGAGCCCATGACTGCGCCTTGTGGATGGCTCCCTCTAGGCGCCACTCAGCAACACCAGTACCGGAGGACCAGTACGAAGCCGTCCCTGTGGTCAAACGGTTATATGTGCTTCAGTACGGAACCGCGCGCCTGCGACAGTAGGTTCTAATCCTGCCTCGCGCATGGATGTTTGTGATGTCCTTAGGTTAGTTAGGTTTAAATAGTTCTAAGTCTATGGGACTGATGACCTCAGATGTTAAGTCCCATAGTGCTTAGAGCCATTTGAACTGTTTGAACCAGTACGAAATGCAGATGTCTTCTGCATAAAGAGAAGGTGAGACAGACGGCCCAACAGTTGCTGCTACACTGTTAATGGCCACTAAAACTAGAGATACACAGCCCTGCAGAACCCAATTATCCTGGAAACGGGAGGAACTATCGGAGGCACGAACTTGGTCAAGGAAACTACGGAGCGATGGAATGATGGTTCTTTCTCATCATTGCAATGGAAAGACGCCATTGTACCAGATCTGATTGAAGATGACGACTAGATGTCGCTTGTAGTCGGAGGAGAGATGTTTGATCATCTGTGGATCCGATCTGGCCCAGGAGCTGTGTCGGGGCAATGTGTAAAGACGCTTAGGAGCTCCCACTCTGTAAATGGAGCATTATAGGGTTCACTGAGACGTTCAGTGAACTAGAGGGCTTTTCTTTCCATCCGCCATTTGAGGGTGTAAAATGCTGGGCGATAATTCTACAATGCGGAGGCTCGAGTATTGTGCTCGGCAATTGCGTTTGCAACGGTCGACAACACGCCATTGATGTTAATGCCAGTCACACCTGACTGAGTCTGAGTCTGATCTTCGTTCAAACTTGGGAAGGTGATGTGTGGCACCGAATGGTGCTGGTGAACGCGGACACAGAGCCATTTAAAAGCGATTAGGTGCTCTAGGGAGGGGTACCGCTTATGTTGCTGTAGAGCTCGCCGACGCTCTTCAATGGTCTCAGCAATTTCGACCACCAATGTACTGACTTTCGCCAGGGGCACCCTAAAGAACAAGCCACAGAAACGATCATCTTAGTGACTCACTCAACTACCACATCGATGGTGCCATGTGGGGGAGATTCAGCGGTGACAGCAGAGGTGAAAGCTTCGCAGTCTGCCTTGTTTAAAGCCCATCTTGGAAGACATCCGGGGGAATCACACTCTGGGAGTGACTGGAAGATGGAAATGTGGTCACTACCGCACAAGTCATCTTGGGCTCTCCAGTGGGAAGATGGGAGAAGTCCTGGGCTGCATAGAGATAAATGATTGGCCGAGTAAGTGCCATAAGCCACACTGCAATGTGTGGGTCCCCAGTATTTAAGAGGCAGAGGTCGAGTTGAGACAGGAAAGTTTCCACATCTCCACCTCGGCCAGTAAGCACGGTGTCACCGAAAAGGGGTACGCACGAGGGGCACTGTAACATCTGGAGGAAGATATATGTTGCAGACAGTTATTTCTTGTGTCGTCCTTATCCACAGCCACAGCTTCAAGAGGGGTTTTAAGGGACACAGATAAACTGCATACTGAGTTCAAGACATAGACACAAAGTCCGCAGGTCGTGGTCTCTCGGTCGCGTTCTCGCTTTCTGAGCACAGGGTCCTGGGTTCGATTCCCAGAGGGGTCAAGGATTTTCACCTGACTCCAGATGACTGGGTGCTTGTGGTGTCCTCATCATTCATGAAAGTGGAGTGATTGGACTGAGCAAATGTTTGGAATTTGTATGGGCGCTGATAACTGCACAGTTGAGCCCCCCACAAACCATCATCATCATCATCATCATCATAATCATCATCATAGTAGACACAGACTCCACGTGACACTCTATTATAGTCGCTACCGTTCTTGTGATATCTCCTATAGCTGTGGAGGGCAGATGTCTGCATTGACAGGAAGCATGTTTCCTGGAGGGCAATGCAGAATGCAGGTATAAAGTTTAACAGTTGCCATAGCTCAACCAGATGGTGGAAAAAAACCGCAGCAATTCCACTGGAGGATGAAGCATGCAAGCAGGTAGGTTATGTCTCAGGTTTATCTGCTGCCACTGATTGACTATTTGTATCCATTCCTATTGTAGATGAGCCATCAGTGAGATCCAGGCCCTCAGGGGATGCTAAGATCTCCACCTCATCCTCAGGTGCAGAATTGGTAGGGAGTGTTGGTGTCTTAGCAGACTACTTCATTTGCTTGCACTCTCACTTCGCTTTAGGGTACTGCTGGAAGGACTTCTCAAAAGTAGCTTCAGGAATGGAGGAAGACTGTGAAGCTCTTCATCCAGCAGCGTTTGGCCCCTTTAGCTACTGGCGAGTGTCCACTGTGGCATTAGTGGAGACCTTGGGAGAGAGGATCCCAAGGGACCCCTTCCATACTAAGAGAAGTAGGCTTTTGGTTCCCCAGCTGCGGAGGGGGAAGGGGATTAATGACCCTTGCATTTGGTGGGGGCCTTGCTCCCCAAGAAGGTACTTTGGGAGCAGCAGAAGGAGATTTTCCCCCTACCACCAATGGGGTGGATGTATTCTGGAGACCCAGAGGGCCCACTGTTCAAGGCACAGAGTTGTGGTATGGCTGGTACTTGTGACGGGGATGGTAATGTAGTTGCAGCATATGTGGACGTCAACAAAACAGGGTGTAATCGTTCAATTTACATTTAGCCTCTTGGTAAGTCAACCAGTCCCGGGCCTGTTATTCCATGGCCGGCCGCCATGGTCGTGCGGTTCTAGGCGCTCCAGTCTGGAGCCACGCTGCTTCGAATCCTACCTCAGGCATGGATGTGTGTGAGGTCTTTAGGTTAGTTAGGTTTAATTAGTTCTAAGTTCTAGGGGACTGATGACCACAGCAGTTGAGTCCCATAGTGCCCAGAGCCATTTGAATCATTTTTTTGTTATTCCATGATTTTTTGCTCCTTTTGGTGTACTGTACAGTCTGGCGAGCAGTGCTGCTCTCCACGTTTGATACAAGTGGGAGTAGGGACACATGGAGTACCTGCATGCAGTGGACGTCAACGGTCTTTACATGTGGCGCTGAAGGCGCAGCAGGAAGACATGGGCGCGAATTTCCAGCAGTTAAAGCACTGCAGAGGGGGAGGGACGTATGGTTTAACGTCACAGCAGTAAACCATCACCTTGACATTCTCAGGCAATGAACCACCCTCAAAGGCCAAGATGAAGACACTACAGTAGCAACTCTGTTGTCTTTTGGTCCCTTGTAAGTGCTCCAGATGAAATGAACACCCTGCTATTCTAGATTGGCGCGGAGCTCGTCCTCTGGACCATGTTGACGCTTTTATAAGGAGTGACAGAAACAGGCATATCATCCATGTCACAAGCGAGTAACGCCCAGGATTGGGCTGGGGATGCTGTATGAACCAAGACTGCACTGCTTCTCATCTTGGACAGCGCTGTCGCTTCCCCAAATTTATCCCCAAGATGTTCAACAAAAAACCGAGGCGTCATAGATAGAAAGGAGTCCCTGTCCATTCTGCTGCAGACTAAATACCAAGGCGAATATGGCTCTCGTCTTTCTGTAGCCCTACGTTCTTCCCATGGTGTAGTGAGGGACGGAAACGATTTAGGGTCATACCTGTCAGCATTGTACTCTATCTTGCCCTTCTTAGAGACTGCTGGCGCCGTTCAGTCACCAGCAAGAGATGACTTAGTCCGCTTCATTGCTGGTCATCTGCCCTGATGCCACATACTCCGATTAGGAACTCTCCCCACGGGCGCCACCCAGCCACAGCAAAGGCCACCTGGTACGATGGCCATTGATGGGAGTCCTGGTGCCCCAGGAAGACAGGCACCTACTCCTTCGCATACATGGGGAGTTTACAGTTCAGGCATCAGCAGTGCAATCCCTGTGTTGTCAGGGGGCTACCACCAATGGGAACATGATGGCACCACCACAATGGACTGGCTACCTTGCTGGATATTGGGCACAGAGAAATCCAATATTTTCATGTGAGCATAAGAGGACAGGAGACAACGGAAGAAGATGACGTACCCCAGAAAGTGTCCTCGCCCAAATAGTTAAATTGCAGGTGGAGATGCAAAACTATGAGAAGAGGTTCGGGACATCGAATCTAAGGGCACTATGGATAACTCGTGCACCATGTAAGACGTTCTTCCCCATATGGACTGCACTTCTGCAGAATTTGGAATGTGGCAGATCAAACTGTAAAATGGGAACTGAACTTATAGGGCCGAAAAGTGTGAGACTTCTTTTAGTCGCCTCTTCCGACAGGCAGGGATACCTTGGGCCTATTCTAACCCCAGACCCCCAGGGGGTCCTTCATTGACGAATGGAAGGATGAGGACCATATACTAGAGGTCTTGTTGGTAGTGCAGAGTTTACGAGGTGCATTCAAGTTCTAAGGCCTCCAATATTTTTTCTAATTAACTACTCACCCGAAATCGATGAAACTGGCGTTACTTCTCGAAGTAATCGCCCTGCAGACGTACACATTTTTCACAACCCTGACGCCATGATTCCATGGCAGCGGAGAAGGCTTCTTTAGGAGTCTGTTTTGACCACTGGAAAATCGCTGAGGCAATAGCAGCATGGCTGGTGAATGTGCGGCCACAGAGAGAGTCTTTCATTGTTGGAAAAAGCCAAAAGTCACTAGGAGCCAGGTCAGGTGAGTAGGGAGCATGAGGAATCACTTCAAAGTTGTTATCACGAAGAAACTGTTGCGTAACGTTACCTCCATGTGCGGGTGCGTTTTCTTGGTGAAACAGCACACGCGCAGCCATTCCCGGGCGTTTTTGTTACAGTGCAGGAAGGAATTAGTTCTTCAAAACATTTTCGTAGTATGCACCTGTTACCGTAGTGCCCTTTTGAACGCAATGGGTAAGGATTACGCCCTCGCTGTCTCGGAACATGGACACCATCATTTTTTCAGCACTGGCGCTTACCCGAAACTTTTTTGGTGTCGGTTAGTCTGTGTGCTTCCATTGAGCTGACTGGCGCTTTGTTTCTGGATTGAAAAATGGCATCCACGTCTCATCCATTGTCACAACCGACGAAAAGAAAGTCCCATTCATGCTGTCATTGCGTGTCAACATTGCTTGACAACATGCCACACGGGCAGCCATGTGGTCGTCCGTCACCATTCGTGGCACCCACCTGGATGACACTTTTCGCATTTTCAGGTCGTCATGGAGGATTGTGTGCACAGAACCCACAGAAATGCCAACTCTGGAGGCGATCTGTTCAACAGTCATTCGGCGATCCCCCAAAACAATTCTCTCCACTTTCTCGATCATGACGTCAGACCGACTTGTGCGAGCCCGAGGTTGATTCGGTTTGTTGTCTCACGATGTTCTGCCTTCATTTAACTGGCGCAGCCACGAACGCATCTATAACTCCATCACCACATGTCTCCCTCAACTGTAGAAGAATTTCAATTGGTTTCACATCACGCAAATTCAGAGAACGAATAATTGCACGCTGTTCAAGTAAGGAAAACGTCGCCATTTTAAGTATTTAAAACAGTTCTCATTCTCGTCGCTGGCGGTAAAATTCCATCTGCCGTACTGTGCTGCCATCTCTGGGACGTATTGACAATGAACGCGGCCTCATTTTAAAACAATGCGCATGTTTCTATCTCTTTTCAGTCTGTAGAAAAAAAAATCGGAGGCGTTAGAACTTGAATGCACCTCGTATTATAGAGGGCAGTAGCCTACCAGACTCTGTATCATCTCCAATAGCAGAGAGCTCGTACTTGCACCCACAATTCCTCACTTGTGATCGTCAAAACGAATGTTGGGCGAGTAATCCGTTCTGTAGCCAAACTGTAAGCTACTTCGCTCCCTGGGATACCCACATGACTTGCAACTCAAAGAAAGACAACTGAGCAGGCAGTACAGCTAAGGTCAGAGAGAAGGTCATGAAAAGCAGATATCACAGGGTGAGAAAGACAATATCAGTCAATGGCCTGGAGACTGCTCTTTGAGTCACTAAAAATGGAAAACGTAGTCGTGGGAGGTCTGTTTAATGAGATGACAGCCGTTACGCCGTAAAAACTACATGTTTCCGACAATATGTTTTTCCTGAATAGCGGGAGAGACAAATGCATATCCCGTGCTATCCATGGTTTTAGAGCTGTCAGTCTAAATGATGACAGCGCCATGATATTCCTGAAGAACAGGGAGAAAGAGATGTCCTAAAGATCATGGTAACTACTGCAACTTTACGACCTCGAACACAAGGCTTTCCAACTGGTAACACCACACAAGGGAGGGTGTAAGGAGTGTCTTATTAAAAAAGAATTTTATCAGTTGGGTGGCTCGGAAACTGTCGTATTCTGATTGCACAATCGGGAAAAATTTGTCACCGTCGGAATAAGAGGGAAGATCCCTACTTTGACAAGGAACTAGTATATGGAACTAGTCAGGAAGGCACAGGCGGCCAGTCTTACTCCACAATGATGGACGGGTTCAACAATTTCAAGATCGAAGGCTTCGCTGATCGATAAAAGTGGCAACCATAGTCGAATCTGGACGAGAGCTGTGCCTGGTAAATATGGAGAGGAGTAGCGCAACCTGCATCGCAAGATGTATGAACAATCAGGTGGACACCAATTGCAGCTGCTCTGTGGTTGTGAAATATCGGTCGCCATCTCAGTATCGTATCAAAGGTGAGTCCCATTAATGGGGAGTAGGCAACAAAATCCAAGCGATGAGTAAGCAAGTAGGTTCTGGATCTGGATGGACGATATTATGATGACAGGAATGCGTGAGCCACGTTTACGTGGTAGTGGGAGAGAACGGGAAAACATCGGAAAGGCCTGCTGGATGACCCTTTGGAACTGACGTGCAGGCAGGACTACAAACTGGGAAAGCCGTCGACGAATAGTGGAGGTGTGTAACAATTTGTTCTGAAGACGTGAATACTGTTAACTGCGACGCACTTTGGCCGTTGTTCAGGTATCGCCAACCAGCATACCTGGACATCAGATGAATATAGGATAACTCTTCTGCCGGCTGCCTGAATTATTCTTACATCTGTTACCACTTTCTGACATCATCCTGTTTGCGCTTTTCTATGTATGTAGCCGCAACGTGACGCGTTGTTCATTCGCTGAGATGACTCAGTTGCCGTCGTGTTCATCATGGGATGGGTGGCGTCTTCCCATCTATAAAACTGTTACTGATATTGAAAAGTACTGTAATGTGTACACTTCCGGCATCGTTAGCGTAAACACCGAATAAATATTCAACTGCCAAGATCTCTAAAATCATTTATTAATATAGATGACTGGTTTCGGCAATTCTTTGTTGCCAGAGGATCCGAAGATGGCAACGGAGAATTATCGAAACCCGCCATCTATGAATAAATGATTTTAGTGATCTTGGCAGTTGAAAATTTATTTAGTGTTCGCTTGACTATACTGTTAAAGTCGATACGCCTAACTTAATTGGTGTGCTTCATGGTCAAACTGTTTTTCGTGGTGGTCGTTTCGATTTTGCATTGACTGATGCAGAGGTTACTGCCTGTGAAGCATGGTTTACTACTGCTAATGTTCGTGTAGATTCTATATTGCGTCCTTTAGCTACTATTTCGGGGAAGTTTCCGCTCAGTAATGCACTGACGCGAGGAATGTTTGTAGTTACACGAATTGACATTTCTAGAGATTTTTTCGTTGGTGAACTCGTATAAACCATACTGGTTGCATGTGTGAAGTTTCCACTCAGTAATGTACTGACGCGAGGAATGTTTGTAGTTACACGAATTGACATTTCTAGAGATTTTTTCATTGGTAAACTCGTATAAACCATACTGGTTGCATGTGTAAATATTCTAAAGATGATAGTGTCTCTGTCTTTTAGTAGACGACGTGGTGTCAAATGGTTCAAATGGCTCTGAGCACTATGGGACTCAACTTCTGAGGTCATCAGTCCCCTAGAACGTAGAACTACTTAAACCTAACTAACCTAAGGACATCACACGTATCCATGCCCGAGGCAGGATTCCAACCTACGACCGTAGCGGTCGCGCGGTTCCAGACTGTAACGCCTAGAACCGCTCGGCCATTATGTTTTAATTTACAGGCGATATGACTTTATACAACGAATTGTTATTTGTCTAAAGATGATACTGTTTTTGATCCTTCGATCTAGCCCACTGAAGGTGATGAAGATTGTAACAGCATGGGGCCCTGTGATATGTCATGATCTTGGATCTGTAGGAGGTTAATAACTCTAAACAACCAGTGGGATGAAAACTGACAAATTAAAATCAGTAGGCTGCATTGAAGGCCTCGGTCATGAAGGGTAAGTAAAATGTGGTGCCATGTATTCCTATACAGGCTGTAAATTTTAAGTTGACGAACCAGAATAACTCGAAAAATAAGCTTCACACGAAAAAATGTGTACAATCCAGAGTTGATTATTTTCGAGGGTGACATCTGCTGATGCTAAAATTAGCCCGCCACCCCAGCCCGCTGGGTACGGGCAGGGAGGCAAGTTTAAAGTTTCAAATGGGAACCCTCATTTTAGATTCTACATAAAAAGAACTTTTGTTTTGAATCTTGGTAGTAGGCACTGTAATTCATGAAAATCTATGTTCTTATTTGAATTTGAACCATGATCCTATGGAATGGTGGCTGTTCATAGACTCCTCCAAGCTAAGTTGGAAAGCTGTATTACTTCACAACGGCTATAATCTTCGTCCTTTAACTCTTGGTCTTGCAGTTCACATGAACGGGACTTAAACAAGCATGAAAGTGCTCCTATATAGTTCTCTTAGGAATGCGACTAGGCTACACTGACAAGAGACGCTCCCCATCTCACTCCGCTCACATTTAGTGGTAATATGGCACGGTGGATAGCCCGTAAAAACTGAACACAGATCCAGTATGAAAACAGGAAGAAGGTGTGCTGAATTGTGAAAAAGATGCAAAATAGAAACAGTGAACGGTACAAGCTCAAGATGTGCAACATGGAGTTCATTCGCAGAGTCACGGTGTCGTGGTTATGTGACCACGGTAATAGAATATAAAACCAGAGATCCGTGTTCAAATCTCTCTTGTACTCCCACATTTTTTCTCAAAATTATGGTTTGTCTGTCCTGTTATTGGCGTGTCTATTCTCTTCCTGTAGTCTTGGCAATCGTCAAGATGCGCATTGGTCATAGAGTATGAGTCATCTGATAAGAATATATTGCCGTCGCAAGTAAATGTGATGAATAGTGAGAGCGGTCGAGATGCCGCATAGACCTCTCACAGAAATGAAAAAAAGAACTAAACGGGTGGGCAATACGTCACAAAAAAGGAATTCAAGAGTCAAAATTTCCAAAACGGAACGCAAGATCCATAAGAATTGGTGCTGTGTAGAACAACTGGGAGGTACGTACGTATAGCGGCCACCTCCTTACCCCTCGCTGTTGGAAACGGACGTTACATCACGACAGATACAATCCAACACCGTGACCACAATAATCACGACACAGTACCTCTTCAATTTCGACCGATGCAGCTCATCTTGAGCTTGGACCGTTCACTGTTTGTATTTTGCTTCTTTTTTCACAGTTCTGTACGCCTGTTTTCATGCTTAATCTGTGTTCAGTTTTTGGCGACCCATCTGCTGGGACATCCTACCATTAAATCTGAGTGTTGTGTGGTGGGAGATTCTCTTGTAAGTATTGCTGCTTCTTTTGTATGTGGGACAGTAGGGATAGAAAATCACATTTGAAGCACATTGAACTACAAGAAGTCTTAACCCTAACGAGAAAAATGTCATTGTTGAGTCTGTATACCACAGGAAGGGTTTCATTCATGATGTTAAACAATCAATCAGTTTTACGATCAGCAGATTTTGGAATGAATATTCACAACCCAGCGTTTCACCTACTTTTCCCATTCCACTCCATTTGAGGCTATCATAAAGAGTACAGTTTGAATTTGAGAATTGGAAACATCGCGTAAGGAAGGAAGCTGCACCTTGTGCAAGTCAAAATCACCGATTGCGCTGCTCACGGCGCCGTTCGCTCCTACCATCTGCATGCCCACTGAATATACAGTTGACCCTCATATAGCCATAATTCGTTACGCATCAGAAATAGTTCCGTTAATAATCACCTTATTGGGCCGACTATGCCATGTATTTCGTAACTATTCGGACTGGAACACAAGGTAGCGAGAAGATTAGGCGCCTGAAGAGTCCTGAGCACGGGAGACAGTCGTAGGGGTTGAAAGCTAATCAAATAGCACGCAGTCAGTTTTCACCAAGGTCAAGTTTGTTTTGTCGTCGTCGCGTGAGTAAATAAACCTGATTCGGCTGGCAACCTGGCAAACGTCACTGGGCTGGACACAAACGACCATTTTTTTAAATTTTTTTAATTTGAGCTTCAAATTATGAGAGTTGATCTGTGACCTTCAGGATTTTTGCGTTTCTTGAGTACATTAGCTCACTTTATGGATCAAGAAGGGTGGTCGTTACGGCAGTTGACACAGATAGATTGTGACGTAGAAGATGAATTTTCACAAGACATAGTATCCGCAAATCGGATCGGATCTAGTAAGAAGGAAATAGAGTAATGAATAACTGTGGCTAGTATTTGTACACTACAGGCCATTAAGATTGCTACACCACGAAGATGACGTGCTACACATGCGAAATTTAACCGACAGGAACAAGATGCTATGATATGCAAATGATTAGCTTTTCAGATCATTCACACAAGGTTGGCGCCGGTGGCGACATCTACGACGTGCTGACATGAGGAAAATTTCCAACCGATTTCTCATACACAAACAGCAGTTGACCAGCGTTGCCTGGTGAAACGTTGTTTGTGACTCCTCGTGTAAGGAAGAGAAATGCGTACCATCACGTTTCCGACTTTGATAAAGGTCGAATTGTAGCCTATCGCGATTGCGGTTTATCATATCGCGACATTGCTGTTCGCGTTGGACGAGATCCAATGACTTAGCAGAATATGGAATCGGTAGGTTGAGAAGGGTAATACGAAACGCCGTGCTGGATCCCAACGGCCTCGTATCACTAGCAGTCGAGGTGACAGGCGTCTTATCCGCATGGCTGTAACGGATCGTGCAGCCACGTCTCGATCCCTGAATCAACAGATGGGGACGTTTGCAAGACAACACCCATCTGCACGAACAGTTCGACGGCGTTTGCAGCAGCATGGTCTATCTGCTCGGAGACCATGGCTGCGGTTACCCTTGACGCTGAATCACAGACAGGAGCCCATGCCAGGGTGTACCTAACGGCGAACCTGGGTGCACGAATGGCAAAACGTCAGTTTTTCGGATGAATCCAAGTGCTGTTTACAGCATCATCATTGTCGAATTCATGTTTGGCGACATTGCGGTGAACGCACATTGGAAGCGTGTATTCGTCATCGCCATACTGACGTATCACCCGGCGTGATGGTATGGGGTGCCGTTGGTTACAAGTCTAGGTCACCTCTTGTTCGCATTGACGGCACTTTGAACAGTGGACGTTACATTTCAGATATGTTACGACCCGTGGCTCTGCCCTTCATTCGATCCCTGTGAAACCTTACATTTCAGCAAGATAATGCACGATCACATGTTGCAGGTCCTGTACGGGCCTTTCTGGATACAGAAAATGTTCGACTGCTGCCATGGCCAGCACATTCTCCAGATCTCTCACCAACTGAAAACGTCTGGTCAATGGTGGCCGAGCAACTGGCTCGTCACAATACGCCAGTCACTACTCTTGATGAACAGTGGTATCGTGTTGAAGCTGCATGGGCAACTGTACCTGTACACGTCATCCAAGCTCTGTTTGACTCAATTCCCAGGCGTATCAAGGCCATTATTACGGCCAGAGGTGGTTGTTCTGGGTACTGATTTCTCAGGATCTGTGCACCCAAATTGCGTGAAAATGTAATGACATGTCAGTTCTAGTGTAATATGTTTGTCCAATGAATACCCGTGTATCATCTGCATTTCTTCTTGGTGTAGCAATTTTAATGGCTAGTAGTGTATTAGTCGAGGTGCTGGGATAACTGCGAACCGCATTTTATCTAAGGAAGAGCACCGTGAACCAGGTAATACAACAGCTGTTTCCGAGTTTGGCGAGTCATGTTTCAAATGTTTTTTTTCTTGTTTTAATCGATTTTGGATGACTTACGATGTGGAACTTGCAGTGTCAGTTTCACGGGCCCCAGTCTCGTATATTGATTCGTAACCGAAAGAGTAGAGAACCTCGTGTTCATCAAAGAATTTCCTACTTTGTGACGGTTTCATGTATAACTTGTGAATGAAATCTTTGTCTAATATTGGCGTAACCACCATGTTGTCCACATAATGCTAATTATAATGTCTCATTTAAACCGACCGTATACTTTGGGTTTTAATAATCAGAGATTAATATCAAACTTCAGTCTTTTTTTACGCTTCATTTCCTCATCAAACTAAATGAAATTATACACGCGTTGATGGCTCATGTAGCAATGACAAAGGAGTGCAACCTTGTACCTTCAGAATAGTAGTTACTTCGATGAGGACCATTTTCATGTTGTACAAAAAAGTAACGAAAGAACGAAATCATTTACATTATACAGATTGTTTTCAGTTTCCAGGAAGTTAGTTTGCCGCAAGAACTTCAGGCCAGCAAATTTTTTGCGACGTATTCATACAATGTTCGTTGGAAGTATATTAACAGTTCTTTATAACAAAGTATTCTGAATCACAGTGGAGAGCCTAATAATAATACATGTGTTGCCTACAAAATTTTAATGGAACTATATATTAGGTTCAGTGATGAGGAGTTTGATCATTAAACAGTAGAAAATTATTTCCAATGCCAAACTATGTCCGATGCGGTTAATATGTGTCTGTGTATTTATTTATGAAGAACAGTCAGATGGCGCCTTGATAGTTTTTGAGCCACTATTCTCATAGTAAATTGGGCGTCTTTTATCAGGGAAATCTTATGAGCAACTTTTGTGTCCGCTAGTTTAAACTTTTTACATACAACGGCTATACAATCTTACCTGGTCCAAACTATATGAGGACATAAGAAATTACAATTTTAGGTAACATTCCTTGTTGCTAGTAACAACGATTTCGTGCGATACTGAACTGAAAAGCCTTGCTGCCTATTATGTTAGCTACCTGTCAGATCGTAGATTCCGAATAAACACACAAAATCCCGATACTCTATCGCCTTTCTGAGCTGTACAGTGATTATCATTATTCGTATGGTTTACATGGTCATTTTGCGTTATTAGATAAATGATTAAATATACATAAAAACATACTATAAAAAGAAACATAATACAATAAACACAATCGAAAATTTTATAACTGAATATTTAGGTCTCTCAATCTATACAAAAATCTTGGTGTCAGCAAATGCAGTTCGCTGAGTACACCAGGAATTTAAAAAAAAAAAAAGTGTCTTCGATCAGGTGCTGTGTAGTTTGCCTAGCGGTCCCACAGTTACACTTCGGGGCATCTTCGAACCCGTTGTCGTAATAACAGGCACCACACCATGCGTGCCCCGTACGGAATCTATTCAGAGCCGTCCATAGTTTCCTAGGAAAATCAAATCCATTTACACGTTTTGTAGGATCAACAATGAGGCGAGAATTTGCTGAGGATGCTTCTGGCAAACCTCACTCTATTATTGACATATATCGTATATAAGAGGCGCATCTTGTGCCGTTCAGATTGGTGTTTTGGATTTAAGTGTGCTGGCAGTTACATTCTGTAGCTGGTTACACAGAAGTGAGCTCTGATGAGAAAAACTTTCGAAACCCTCTCAAAAAATTGCTCTGAGCACTATGGGACTTAACACCTATGGTCATCAGTCCCCTAGGACTTAGAACTACTTAAACCTAACAACCTAAGGACATCACACAACACCCAGTCATCACGAGGCAGAGAAAATCCCTGACCCCGCCGGGAATCGAATCCGGAAACCCGGGCGCGGGAAGCGAGAACGCTACCGCACGACCACGCGGAACCCTCTCAGGGTGCTGCTTCTCGTTTAATTGATTGTGGTGCATGATACAGACAACCATAGAAGTAGTGTTGATTTAGTAGTGACACTAATTGTTCTCATTGACTTATCTTAACATCAAGTTTCCATGCACGTGCACTGTTATACAGTGAAATACTTCCCTTTCGGAATTTATTGTCATCCGCATCTGTCTGTGGAATATAGTCTTTATCGCTGTCTCTGACATAGAGGACAAACAATACGAATTCAGAGCCACCCCAAATATTTTATTTCTTCGGCTCCACCCGTACCTCTAATGCATTCTCATATCCAACTGCTACGAAGTCGCCAGATGAGGGGGCTAACCACCCCATCCGGCCAAGTGTGCAACCAATAACAATTTTTATTGAGTTTTTCGCATTCGTTTGTTTCTTAATAATCGTTGTGTGAATAATTTACGAGGTAGTGACGTTCTATGGCCATAAAAATTGGACTCAGATGGTCACAATGAGCTCTAGAACTCCTCAATATTCGCTTCCCAAATTTACTACAAACCGTTCTTAAGACTCTGGAGCTGGCAACTTACAAGTGTAAATCGAGGTACTTCGTCTGTTCTGAATGCCTCAACACATGTAGCTACAAGAAACTAAGGTCGAAACATCAGGGTACTCTCCATTTACAACGAAGGTACCGAAAGGACATTTTTCTTTTGGTTTTTCGGAATTTGTGAAATTAATAAGTGATTCAGTCTCTAATGAATCTGACACTGAATGCGCAGTGTCAAAATGCGCTGTACAACCGCTTGCGTGGGAAGTCTTGAATCTATCAGTAAAAGGCACTTTAGTTGTAACAGAGGACAGCTCTCAGATTCTATATTGTTATCTGTTTTAACTGATAACGGATCGATGGAGAAGCGTGTGCTCATGTTTTGTGCATGGAAAGATTTAATTCCCAAACGTGTCATAATACTATTTGTAATGGCTATTTAATTAATTTCGAGTTATCAGTCAACTACATAAATCTGACATACCTACACTTCTGGTGTGTTTCGGTGGAGTGAATAAAATGCAATATCATACCATCATAAAATTCCATTATCACTCACAAAACCTTGTACAATGACGAGGAGGGCTTACAGAGAGAATGGTCTTTCATTTTTAACAGCTAAGAAACGTAATGCGAATTTCGAAGATGACTGTATTCCTCCTGAGGATAATCGAAGTGAAAGGACGTCTCAAAACTGCAACCTCTGATGAAAACAAACACGTACTTGATATTATACCTATTGATTTGACGTACGTGTATACAAATTGTGCGTCTTAGAAATCACTAGTGATATACATTTCTTTCACTCACGCAAGTTTGTTTTCACATTATGCATTGTCTTCAGTGGAACTGTAATTATCCGTGGAAAATGTTCTCAGTGGATTAACAGCATTTTAATATAGTTCACTTACAACTATTTCTACAAATAGGATAATAACTATATTTTCAGAGGCAGCTAAAGGTTTTGACGTACGCTCGGAAGCTAACCACGTCGCTTTTTAATTTAATTACTAAAATTTAACCTATAACATTACTTTTGGAGGTAAGAGGTTAAAATATTTAGAAGTCTCTAGCAGAAAACTAAACACTGTACTAGTTTTAAACAATGAAGCGCCAACGAAACTGGTATAAACATGCGTATTCAAATACAGACATGTAAACAGGCAGAATAGGCGCTGCGGTCGACAACGCCTATATAAGACAAGAAGTGTCTGCCACAGTTGTTAGAACGGTTACTGCTGCTATAAGGGCAGGTTATCAAGATTTAAGTGAATTTGAACGCGGTGCTATAGTCGGCGCACGAACTATGCGAGACGGCATTTCCGAGGTAGCGAAGAAGAGAATCGTTTAACGTGACAAAAGTGCAACCATTCTGCAGAATGCTGCAGTTTTCAATTCTGGGCCACAAACATGTTTCAGCGTGAAAACGGTTCAAGGAAACATCATCGATATGGGGTTTCGGAGCCGAAGGACCAGACGTGTATCCTGACGACTGCACGACACAAAGCTTTACACCTCAGCGGGGTCCGTCAACATCGACACTGGGCTGTTGATGACTTTGAAACATGTTGCCTGGACGGACGAGTCTCGTTTCAAATTGTATCTATGGAAGTGTACGGGTATGGAGACAACATCATGGATCGATGGACCTTGCATCTCAGCAGGGGACTGCTGGTGGATGGTCTGTAATGGTGTGGGGAGTGTCCAGTACGAGTGATGTGGGACCACTGATACGCCTAGATCCGACTCTGGCAGGTGACACGTACGTAAGCATTCTGTCTGATCACCTACATTCATTCGTGTCCACAGTGCTTTCCGACGGACTTGGGCAATCCCAGCAGGACAATGCGACACCCCGCACGTCCAGACTTGCTACAGAGTGTCACTAGGAACACTCTTCTGAGCTTAAACACTTCCGCTGCCCACCAGGCTCCCCAGACATGAACATTATTGAGCATGTCTCTGATGCCTTACGACGTGCTGTTCAGAGTAGACTCCTCATAATCTCATGGATTCATGGACAGCCCTGCAGGAAGCATGGTGTCAGTTCCCTCCAGCACCACTTCGGACATTAGTCGAGTCCATGCGACGACGTGTTGCGGCACTTCGACGTGCTCGGGGTGGGCCCTACACGATATTACGCAGGTGGACCAGTTTCTTTCGCTCCTCAATGTAGAATATGATACAACTTTCTATTTTCAACAGAAAAAAGTTTTTCACTCTTTTGATTTTAAATTATTGTAGCGCACTACTGACGGTTTTTTGATTAGTTCTGTTTGTGTATGTAATCGCCCTTTGTGGTTTTTGTAGAGTACACGCGAGTAACAATATATCCTGTCGAAAGTCAAAATAATTTTTTGTGATGAGCTCAGTGGTTTTAACGGATATTTGTCTGCGAGTGGCGTACGATTTGTAATGTTTTTTTTTTTTTAAGTAAAGTAAAGATAAACAATATCTGTGTATGGACGGGGATAGGGACTTCCTTTGTAGCATAAAGCATCGGTCCACATACTTGAAATACCGACGCTAACAGGTACTGATCTAGGTACTGCCTACGTATGTGGCTCAGGTTTTCAAAAGCAAGATCACATAAATGTATAACTTGGTGGCGGTTTATAGTCGACTTACACAGCTCGTTTGAGAACGTTTATAAAACAAAAGAAAGAAGGAGGGTCGAAGTAAAGTGTTCACCCAGTATTGGTGACTCAAGACGCAGAACCGCCGCATCACTAGAAAAATGATGGAGGAAAATTTCGCAAGTGTTATTTGGGAAGGAATCGCATTCGGATTCGCCTGAAAGCGCGGAAAAGTAAACTAAAATAACTAGACGCGGTTATGAATTTCGCTTCCGGGACTGTCACCCGCAAAACGCAGTTTTCGCCCGCCTCAGTTCCCTTAACTGTAATAATAATATATAGGCAAATGACTATTAAAAGGCTCGTGCCCCCTTCTCCAAACTGTTTTCGTTCCAGTTCTTTTCGTTATTTTCTTCGTGTTCCGCCCTCGCTGTCCGTGTGACAAAGAACTTGTTGGCATTTTTTTTTAAATTCCGAGACAAACACGTTAGCGTTGTGCGTCGTCCCTTCCGCAGTCTCTGTTGCGACACAGGGCTTGGCCTTCCAGCTAGACAGAGTTTCCTGCGGCAAGTTGCACCTAGAAGATAAACGAGTTATCTGTTACTTGACTTTCGAGTCGTATCGTTCATTTCTTATCTCGGGACGATGTTTCGAACTAATGCAGCCCGATCATTAAGGGTAATTTGTCAGTAACGCATAACATTTGTTGCGCCACTAATTGCACTCAGTATTTCTTTACGCAGTAATCACCGTCGTACTCCGTACAGGAGTCACTTGCCATGCATGCAAATAACCACTCACAGCTACATTACGTGTGCCACTCTACCGTTAAAAGTAACAGATGACATTGTCCACAGTGCCTTGTCCCGGGAGAATAGAAAATGATCAATTGCGTGACAGTTCCTAAGGGACCATACCGCTGATGTCATCGGTACCTATACTTACACGCTACTTAAATTAACTTAAACTTATGCAGAGAACAGCACACAAACACCCATGCCCCGGGGCTCTCAATTGTCGCTAGAAAACCGTAGCAAAATGCAGTAGGGCGTGGTTGGAGGCGCCATATCACTGACTGCGCGGTCCCTCCCGCAGCAGGTTCGAGTCCTCCCTCGGGGGTGGGTGTGTGTGTTGTCCTTAGTGTTCAGTTAGTTTAAGTAGCGTGTAAGTCTAGGGACCGATGACCTCAGCAGTTTGGTCCCTTTGAAATTTACACACATTTGAACATTTTGAAAATACAGAACGCTAGGTGCAGGGAATGCCGGCTGAGTCCCAACACAAATGGAATGTACTGAACATAAATATGCAGAAAGCCCTAGTATTGGAAGTATACACGATTCATTCAAGAACGTCATATGGACTATTGTTCTGGGGTAACTCACATTTCTAGAAAAAAAGTTAAGGTAGCCTTTAGCACATAAAGGGCTACACAGTGCTGCAACAAAAACTTTTGATAACTTACCCAGGGATATAAAATGTCTACCAGATAGCAAAGTAAAATTTCAAAACAGACTAAAAAAGTTTCTCCTTGACTACTCCTTCTCTTCTGTAGAAGAATTCTGTAACTGTAATGTTTAGATATTTTTTCTAAAAATTTCAGCTTGTAACCGTACTTATAAATGAAGTTGTGATGTGTATGAAAAGTGACTCGTTCCACATCCTTAGGATTTTTTGTGCAAATCCATGGAGCATGAAAGTAACTCACTAACTACCTAACTAACTAACTAAGCATCACGAAGATGCCTTTTCCAGTGGCAGATACAACAGGAGTTGTGCGCCACAGCGGGGTTTACTGTCAAAATTACGAAAGGGCATATTTTATTTCTTTCTATGCACACGTCACGAAAAGACCATGAATGTAAAATCAGTGAAATCCAAGTTCACACGGAGGTTACCAACAATTGTTCTTTCCGCGAATCAATCGCGACTGTTAAGAGGAAAGGGGAGGAGTGAATGTGGTGCTTGAAGCACCCTCGCTGCACAGCACAAGGTGATTTGCGAAGTACAAATGTAGATGTAGATCGCCACAAATTGTTTTCTTTCTTATTTTCGTGCGTGTTCCCACCGCTTAGAATTTAGTAAGAACTGTCTTTGCGAGTATCAAATGACACATTCGTGAGGTAGTTGGGAACACGAAATTAAACTCTAGACATCCCAGCGACCTACTAAAACTTACTGATAGGCCAAATATACTGGATTGCATGTCGAGGCAATTACTGAGTATACTCTGTTCCAAACAGTGGGCAGTATCACGTAACAAAACTTATACAGTTAAACAAATATCCGTTTCCTTTTATCTTTATACTTTACCCACGCTTACTAATAAAAATAAGAGAAGACTGTTATTATTTATTCTTAAGTGAATGATAAACATAATTATATTAATAACTAAGGAAGAGTGGCTGCAAAGTTTTGCAACTTTAAGGCACCTATACACAAATCAGACTTTAATATTTTTTGTGTGCAAGATGTTATAAACTTCAGTATTCTCACACATCAGGTTAAACGGTAATTTTAACATTGATTACGTTTAGTCAGCAGAGAAAATCAGTACTGTCGGTGCTGAGCTTACCCCACTGCTAGTGGATGAAGCTATGAATAAAACCAATCTTTGAATAAAAAATATGAATTGTGACTTGACAGTATTAAACCACAGAACACCAAGATATAAGTAGTACATTCCGCGTGTTACGATTCGGAAGCCGAGAATGCCAGCAGCGCTTCTAGTGACCTGACAATGAACTTCAAATGCTGGAAAATATGGCGCGATAATCCATATTATTGTTCTTAGAAATATGAGTATATAGCTGACAATATTTCACTTATACTCTACGGGTAGTCTCGTAGTCTATGGTAATGAGTGAGCCTGAAAACATTTTTGTGAGCTCCCAAAGTAAAGTATTTGAGAATTCTCAGTCAGTCTCGTAGCTAGGGTTTATAGTGGTGTAAAATTTTGTAAATGACATCGTGGTCACCTTATCACTGTAAAATTATTTGTTTGTAATGCCCAATTTTGCAATTACGATCACGTGGCTATCGTAAATTAGAAATAATTGCTGTTTATAAACCAAAAATTGCATATATGGCAGATGATTTTTAGATTTTGACATGTCTCAAAGCATAGTTATCTGCATTTGATTATGACCACACACCCAAAATAGTGCTTTGTACAAATAAATAATTTTACAACCAAAAAGCGACTATGACGTTTCATTCTGATACCATACGGTGCAAACTACTTTGTATACAATGTCATGTAGTTCACTTATGATGTAAACAATGCTTTCAAACGGCCATAGCGAAAAATGGTTACAGTAAACTAATATACAAGAACTTGATTCCAAGTGCAGTGAATGCCTTTCAGAACAAAACCTAATTCGTGGTAAGCAGCTAGATATGATCGTTCTAAATGACCTAAGTTTTTATAGCCATAGATTAGCTTCTTGTGCGCCTCTTGATACATACCTTCATCCAGAGATAAACAGGAAAAGCAAATGCCGTATTTTGTATAGACCATCGCATTTCTGTGGATGGTTCCTTGGCATTCCTTAAGCGCCTGTTAATAAATGTTTTAGTCACATCATTTAACTCATCTTCAAATAATAGAAAATTCATGTCATCATACAGCTCTTTTCGAATTTTTAGCTGGCATCCCTCAATCCATAGTTGTTTTTACAATTTACGTACCCTAGAAAGCTTATTTAAATGCAATTTCTACGTTTGTTCTTTTCTTACACTTAAATCACTTTTTAGATCTCCAGGTCCCATCGCACCTTTACTACTTTCACCAGTTTAGATATACATAAAAAGCTGCTCTCACCATCATCTGCGCACTGCAAAAGGGTCTGGGTTGTTCTTCCAATATTTTAGAGTTTGCCCTGTAACCTACGTCAAGCACATTTATATTTGCATCTGACACTGTGGTGAAAACATTGTCACTACTGCTACTACAACAACAACTACTACTACTACTAATACTATTACAACTACTACTAGCACCAACACCTATGTAAGATAAATGGAGGAAGGCTGGTATAACATCAGTTCCGCGAACTTTGGAATAATGCAAGGATTTAGCCTATGCCTGCAGACTTTTACAAAATCCGTTTGGCAAAAAGGTTTCTCATATACATAATAGTAACTGCGATTTATGTCTTCAGCCAAATTACAAATTAATTTCAACATTTTTAAATTTCTTTTTTTGTTGCAGTTGGGAATTTGTAGAGATGCTTATTTTTGGGTTATGTTTGGCTTTAGTGAAAACGACTTTTGAATCCAGGAAACTTATCTGTTTCAGTCCCAAACTGGAATTTTCTCTTACTGTATGATTCATCTTCATGTCTCTAAAACGACATTCAAACAATAAAATTCTGAAAGAAGGTACATCAGATTCAATACACATGGACAGTAAATTAGCTTCACATTCAATTTGCTTTATTAAACATTTACAGACCAACGCAATTTTTATCTAAGTATTGTTACTGTTCTGTTTTTGTTACTTTTATGAAAGGTAATTTTTCTTTTAAATACATTTACAATAAGTTAAATTTAAGAAGATTTTTTTTTTTTTTTTGTAAGAAAAGAAAAGGTATTTCAGCGTAAATGTACAGTGCTCGTTGGGATGTACAAATTGGAATGCGATTTTTTTTCATATTTATTTAATGTTACTGCAGCATATAACAGAAGGAGTATGAAACTCTTCTCTACTGACAGACATTGGCTATTGTTACACAGTATGCCTTGCATTCTTATGTGCTGCTGGTATATAGTAGGGCAGAACAACAAAAAGATCTCATTTGTACCACAGATCTGGACGTAATGATACTCATTACAGTGTGAAAATGCATCTACTGCACTTAACATTATCGTATTTCAGAACAGATCTGCAATTTAACTGCACCGAATAGGACTAATGAGGTAGTGAGGATTGTGACACCGCTAACAGGACCGTTCTAGCATATATCACTACATGTCATGATAAAGAACAGATCCATCTATGTTAAAAAAAATACCTCAAGATGTTACAGTTACAGATCAATTGAAAGGCAACCTGTAACAATATTTAGTAGAGTCCATTTCAGCTCCTAGAGTGTAGTGTAATGTCAAATAGAGCGTTCTTCCTTACAAATGCTAAAAACGTCTTCAAGTCTTATTAACAGCTACAATAAATTTTACCATAAGCCCGCACTTAGTAATAATTCTCTCACTCCATTGAAAATTTCAAAGTAAATAAGACATCTGTCACGTGCTTTCATCATTGAATGTACTAGTTAACTGTTTATAACTAGAATTTATTAAATACAATAGCAGTCAGTACCTTGCAAGTACGTTCACGCTATAGCATGTAACTCCGTACGTAAACGCGCATTTCTACGTAGAATATTTTTGCTGTTTAATGTAAATGGAGCAATAACTACATATTCCTTCAATAATATTACAAAACATACTCAGTGGCAAGAAGCTACACCGTTCAGATCAGAATTACATACTCACTCACTGACAATATTAATACAATTGAATACCAATTTGGTAAAAACTGCTAACATGGAATATTCGTGTGAAAAACGAATGTGAACAAAAATAAAGTAGAATGTGAGTAAAATACTTATAATGCAATTAAATCAAGCAGTACACATACCTATTCGTAGGCAGGAATAAATACAGACCGAGACCACACAACGCCTTGCAGTGAAACCAGGTTATTTCTTATGTGAAACAAAAGATATATATGGAATGGTTTACATCACCCATTATTGTGGATGCCAGCAAAAATCAAGCAGAATACAAGCAACATAATTACAGCGCAATTTAAAGAGAACAATAAACATACGAAGTTGTAATCAGAGACACAGTGAAATGAAACCATCTTTTGTTCTGAATGAGATCAAAACAAATACGGGAGACTTCAAATTACTAAATAAGAAAATGAGGTGATTAAGGTTGTAGCGCTCACAGTGGATTGGTAGCGAACGGAGGTTTTGTTATCGGGAAGCCTTATACAAGTTTCACACCTGTGGCGTTAAACGCTGCTTGCGTGGGAATGACAGATTCGGTCGAATCGGATTATTACAGTAGTGTCTGTCTGCGGAAATCGTAATGTGCAGTTGGCTCTCATATAGGTGTAGAGCAAAGTAATGATGATTAGCGACATGCTGTATGATTCTTTATTGGAAATGTGGAAATACGTTGTGCTCTATTTTGCTGATAACCTATTAATTAATGCCGAAGTTCGTTACTCGTATAGCTGATTTGGAATTAGAAACACTGTTCACGACCAGTCATAAATAACTAAAGAAAAAAGTAATCAATATTAATTTGGGATACTTTATCAGCAGCAGTAGCAGGAGAAGTAATATGATGCAACTTAGCTTGTACAGTCATCCCAAGGTGGAAGTAGGCGTGTAACATCATATTATTTTCCTAGAAAAGACTTAAAAATAGCTCGTGCTCCCCGATCCAGAGACCGGCTACTCAGGACGTTTTGTTTCGATGTGGGTGAAATTGTGGAGCTGGCAATTTCGTTCTGAGCATTTTTGATGGCGAATTCTCCTGCCCTTCCCATACTGGTGGGCTATGACTAAAGACAATCGATCTCGACACTGGGCCAGATCTCACACAGCACGACCCGTTTGTCGTGCCGAATGAAATGTAGTAATAAAACGATTTAAAACCCTGATTCTTCGCTTTTGAGAGCCTTAATTATTATCGTTTTGGAGATAAAAAGTGCACATACGTCACCCCTATGACAGAGACTGAGACCACGATTGTATATTCCTATGACAAAGTCTGACACCATGATCGTAAATTCCTATCACTCAAAGGTTACTCGAGTGGAATACAAGTCCTCTTGTGTCCGCCTTTATGCCAGACAACCAGGTGAATTATTGTAATGGTAAGAATTCCACGAATTGAGTTGATGGAAAAGGGCTGGAGGAAAAGAAGACGTAGGTTGGTAGAACATTCTGAGGTACATTTGGTGAAGGGGGAAAGAGCAAGCGTGTGTTTGAAAGGAAGAGGTTAAAAAACTAGAGGGAGACCAAGACTTCAATACAGTAAACACACTCAAAAGGACATTTACGTATTTCACCATGAAGTCAGGACAGAACCAGCAACCTGGATCACATAAATTATTTATTGCAATTACGTCAGGTTTTATTATGCTGGTGACAAGAGTTTGAACTACCACTTTCATTTTCAAGCCAGGCCTTTCTAAAGCTGCACTAACAGTGCCTGGTAAGATGACAGTCAATTTACACACAGGTAATATGCACATAATACATAGTCACGTGGAAATCAGTCCAATGTCACAGTGTTGACATGCGTGCAAGTTGCAGCGGTACTAGACGTACCTATGTGTAAATTGACAGCCACCTAAGCAAGTGCTGTAGGCGCAGCTTTAATATGCCTGGCTTGAAAACGGACTTTGTAGTTCGAAACTAGTCGCCAGCATAATAAAACGCAACTGTGATGGAATTGCGATAAAGAATTTATCAAATGGATGTAGTACGCGTAAAACCAGTCTTAGGACTGAGGACTACACCAAAAATAATTTTGCAGCTGCAATACATCCTGCTTTGAGAAATGTAGGCGTGCCTGTTACACATAGTTTATATCTACACAGTTGATATTTGCTGTTCTTAAGGTACAACTAGGAGAAGGAAAGGACTCAGCAGCAGAAGCTGCTAAAGTAAGTTTAGTGATTTGTAAAAACTCATAACACAGCGTCAAGATCAGAAATTAAACAGTGTTCTTCCCGGTTGTGAGCACAGCGTCTAAGTGTGACAACTGATTCATGGTATGTCATGAGAGCAAAGCTATTATATTTTCAAGATACATTATCTTTAGGACTTTGTCCTTTTCCTTATCCAGTCACTGCCTTAGTTTATCTGGAATGTAACCATCCTGACATACAGCTTTTACCGTTAATACAGAAGACATGTTTCGGGAAGTTAATACAGTGCTGTACGTGTTTTCGTACTAAAAAATGGTTCAAATTGCTCTGAGCACTATGGAACTTAACATCTATGGTCATCAGTCCCCTAGAACGTAGAACTACTTAAACCTAACTAACCTAAGGACACCACACAACACCCAGTCATCATGAGGCAGAGAAACTTCCTGACCCCGCCGGGAATCGAATACGGGAACACGGGTGCGGGAAGCGAGAACGCTACCGCACGACCACGAGCTGCAGAGTTTCTTACTAAAACTTGTTCATAGTAACAAAAATGTCATTATGTGACTGGATTTGTGACAGTTATGTGACTGGATTTGTAATTTCCTGTCAGAGAGGCCAAGTTCGTAGTAACTGACGGAAAGTCATCGAGTAAAACAAAAGCGATTTCTGGCGTTCCCCAAGGTAGTGTTATAGGCCCTTTGCTGTTCCTTATCTGTATAAACGATTTTGGAGACAATCTGAGCAGTCGTGTTAGATTGTTTGCAGATGGCGCTGTCGTTTATCGACTAATAAAGTCATGAGAAGACCAAAACAAACTGAAAAACGATTCATAAAAAATATCTGTATTGTGCGAAAAGTGGCAGTTGACCCTAAATAACGAAAACTGAGGCCATTCACGTGAGTGCTAAAAGAAACTCGTTAAACTTCGGTTACACGATAAATCAGTCTAATCTACAATCCATAAATTCAACTAAATACCTAGGTATTACAAAAACGAACAACTTAAATTGGAAGGAACACACAGAAAATGTTGTTGGGAAGGCTAATCAAAGACTGCGTTTTATTGGCAGGAAACTTAGAAAATGTAACAGACCTACTGAGGAGAGTGCCTACACTATGCTTGTCCGTCGTCTTTTAGAATACTGCTGCACTGTGTGGGATCCTTACCAAATAGGACTGACGGAGTAAATAGAAAAAGTTCAAAGAAAGGCAGCACGTTTTGTATTATCGCGAAATATGGGAGAGAGAGAGTGTCACTAAAATGATACAGGATTTGGGTTGTACATCATTAAAAGAAAGGCGTTTTTCGTTGCGACGAAATCTTCTCACGGAATTCTAATCTCCAACTTTCTCCTCCGAATGCGAAAATATTTTGTTGACAACGACTTACATAGGGAGGAACGATCACCAAGATGAAATAAGGGATATCATAGCTCGTACGGAAAGATACAGGTGTTCATTCTTTCCGCGCGCTATACGAGATTGGAAAAATAGAGAATTTTGAAGGTGCTTCGATGAACCCTCTGCCAGGCCCTTCAATGTGATTTGCAGAGAATCCATGTAGATGTAGATGTAGACTGGTTAAAATTCCGGGCTCCTCGGAGATGTACCTAGAAAATGGCTGCTAGTGAATTCCACATATTATTCTTATTGCTCGCTTCTGTGCAATCAGCACTTTTTTTTCAAAGTGACGAGTTACCGAGAAAATCATTCCGTAAGACATATAAATGTGCATCAGTTATTCCAGTACTAAGATATACACTTGCAAAAATCTTTTGCCATTTAGAACATAAACAGCGCACTAAAAAATGCCGCGGTTTATTTAACACTATTTTGTGTAAATACGCCTAACGTCTGTAAGGTGGCGATGGTGTCCGTAGTCTGAGCAACAGGCAGACCACAGCCGTGAATGACGCGGACCACAGGCACAAACGTCGAGTAGCTCTCCTGTGTCCCAGCGCAGCAAAGGGTGGAGACAGCCAGTGCGGTCCCACAGCGACCAAACGGAGCGTTGACTTTGGCAGCTGTTTACCCGGTAGCTGCCAGACGCAATTTGAGCGTGCGGTCCGTTTGAAGCTATAGCAACGGCTCGCTCCCCTCCTGCACTTCCCCATCCCCTTACCGCTGTCGCTTCTAGTCACATTCACAAATCCCGTATTACACAAGTACCAATTGAACCATTGTCGTTGGACTGTTTTCGCCTCAAGCGCAGAACCCAGCGGGGAAGAGGTGGGGGAGGCAAGGGTGGGGGGGGGGGGGGGTGGCAGAAGCGTAATATGTTGCTCTACAGCCTAAAAAAAAAAAAAAAAAAAAAAAAAAAAAAAAAAAAAAAAAAATGAGAAGATAAACAAACAAGAAAAACAGGCGATAAGATGGTGACATTGTAAAAAAAACTGGTAAATGGCAGAAAGATGTGGAATTTAAAACATAAGAACACTGCGGTTGCGATGTGAATGAAGATACACAGGAAATAGACAGGTACAATTAAAAAACACGGCGACCAGTCTGGTTTCTGAGTGAGATAAAAAACACAACTGAAGACAGTATGGTGGCTATTCGCAACACTGACAAGGCCTCACTACACTGAACACTCACTTACAATAGCAGTATACAGTGCGCTGTTGAGAGGCCAGACTAACGTGTGGTTCCTGAAGAGGGGCAGCGGCCGTTCCAGTAGTTGCAGGGGCAACATTCTGGATGATTGACTGATCTGGCCTTGTAAAACTAACCAAAACGGCCTAAGCCATGCTGGTACTGCGAACGGCTGAAAGCAAGGGGAAACTACAGCCGTAATTTTTCCCGAGGGCATGCAGCTTTACTGTGTGGTTAAATGATGATGGCGTCCTCTTGGGTAAAATATTCCGGAGGTAAAATAGTCCCCTATTCGGATCTCCGGGCGGGGAATACTCAAGAGGACGTCATTATCAGGAGAAAGAAAACTGGCGTTCTACGGATCTGAGCGTGGAATGTCAGATCCCTTAATCGGGCAGGTAGGTTAGAAAATTTAAAAAGGGAAATGGAGAGGTAAAAGTTAGATATAGTGGCACTTAGTGAAGTTCGGTGGCAGGAGGAACAAGACTTTTGGTCAGGTGAATACAGGGTTATAAATACAAAATCAAATAGGGGTAATGCAGGAGTAGGTTTAATAATGAATAAAAAAATAGGAGTGCGAGTAAGTGACTACAAACAGCATAGTGAACGCATTATTGTGGCCAAGATAGACACAAAGGCCATGTTTACTACAGCAGTACAAGTTTATATGCCAACTAGTTTTGCAGATTATGAAGAAATTGATGAAATATATGATGGGAAACAAGAAATTATTCAGGTAGTGAACGGAGACGAAAATTTAATAGTCATGGGTGACGGGAATTCGAGAGTAGGAAAAGGGAGAGAAGGAAACATAGGAGGTGAATATGGATTGGGGGTAAGAAATGAAAGTGGAAGCCATCTGGTAGAATTTTGCACAGAGCATAACTTAATTATAGCTAACACTTGGTTCAAGAATCGTAAAAGAAGGTTGTTTACATGGAAGAATCCTGGAGGTACTAAAAGGTATCATATAGAATGTATAATGGTAAGACGGAGATTTAGGCACTAGGTTTTAAATTGTAAGACATTTCCAGGGGAAGATGTGGACTCTGACCACAATCTATTGGTGATGAACTGTAGATTAAAACTGAAGAAACTACAAGAAGGTGGGAATTTAAGGAGATGGAACCTGGATAAACTGAAAGAACCAGAGCTTGTACAGAGTTTCAGGGAAAGCATAAGGGAACAATTGATGGTAATGGGGTAAAGAAATACAGTAGAAGAAGAATGGGTAGCTCTGAGGGTTGAATTAGTGAAGGCAGCAGAGGATCAAGCAGGTACAAAGACGAGAGCTAGTAGAAATCCTTGGGTAACAGAAGAAATATTGAATTTAATTTATGAAAGGAGAAAATATATAAATGCTGTAAATGAAGCAGGCAAAATGGAATAGAAACGTCTCAAAAATGAGATTGACAGGAAGTGCAGAATGACCTAACAGGAATGGCTAGAGGACAAATGTTAGGATGTAGAGGCTTATCTCACTAGGGCTATGATTGATACTGCCTACAGGAAAATTAAAGAGACCTTTGGAGAAAAGAGAACCACTTGTATGAATATCAGGAGCTCAGATGGAAACCCAGTTCTAAGCAAAGAAGGGAAAGCAAAAAGGTGGAAGGGGTATATAGTGGGTCTATAGAAGGGCGACGTACTTGAAGACAATATTATGGAAATGGAAGAGGATGTAGATGAAGATGCATTGGGAGATATTATACTGCGTGAAGAGTTTGACAGAGCACTGAAAGGCCTAAGTCGAAACAAGGCCCCCGGAGTAGACAACGAACTAATGACGGCTTTGGGAGAGCCAGTCACGACAAAACGCTATCATCTGGTGAGCAAGATATACAGGACAGGCGAAATACCCCCAGACTTCAAAAAGAATATGTTGTTGTTGTTGTTGTTCTTGCCTTCAGTCCTGAGACTGGTTCGATGCAGCTCTCCATGCTACTTTATACTGTGTAAGCTTCTTCATCTCCCAGTACCTACTGCTACCTACATCCTTCTGAATCTGCTTAGTGTATTCATCTCTTGGTCTCCCTCTACGATTTTTACCCTAAACGCTGCCCTCCAATACTAATTTGCTGATCCCATGATGCCTCAGAACATGTCCTACCAACCGATCCCTTCTTCTGGTCAAGTTGTGCCACAAACGTCTCTTCTCCCCAATCCTATTCAATACTTCCTCATTAGTTATATGATCTACCCATCTAATCTTAAGCATTCTTCTGTAGCACCACATTTCGAAAGCTTCTATTCTCTTCTTGTCCAAACTATTTATCGTCCATGTTTCAATTCCATACATGGCTACACTCCATACAAATACTTTCAGAAATGACTTCCTGACACTTAAATCTATACTCAATGTTAACAAATTTCTCTTCTTCGGAAACGCTTTCCTTGCCATCAGTTATTTTGCTCCCCAAATAGCAAAACTCCTTTACTACTTTAAGTGTCTCAAACCGTAATCTAATTCCCTGAGCATCACCCGACTTTAATTCGACTACATTCCATTATTCTCGTTTTTCTTTTGTTGATGTTCATCTTATATCCTCCTTTCAAGACACTGTCCATTCCGTTCAACTGCTCTTCCAAGTCCTTTGCTGTCTCTGACAGAGTTACAATGTCATTGGCGAACCTCAAACTTTTTATTTCTTCTCCATGGATTTTAATACCTACTCCGAATTTTTCTCTTGTTTCCTTTACTGCTTGCTCAATATACAGATTGAATAACATCGGGGAGAGGCTGCAACCCTGTCTTACCCGCTTCACAACCACTGCTTCCCTTTCACGTCCCTCGACTCTTATAACAGCACTCTGGTTTCTGTACAAATTGTAAATAGCCTTTCTCTCCCTGTTTTTTACCCCTGCCACCTTTAGAATTTGAAAGAGAGTATTCCAGTCAACATTGTCAAAAGCTTTCTCTAAGTCTACGAATGCTAGAAACGTAGGTTTGCCTTTCCTTAATCTTTCTTCTAAGATAAGTCGTAAGGTCAGTATTGCCTCACGTGTTCCAGTATTTCTACGGAATCCAAACTGATCTTTCCCGAGGTCGGCTTCTACTAGTTTTTCCTTTCGTCTGTAAAGAATTCGAGTTAGTATTTTGCAGCTGTGGCTTATTAAACTGATTCTTCTGCAATTTGCACATCTGTCAACACCTGCTTTCTTTGGGATTGGAATTATTATATTCTTCTTGAAGTCTGAGGGTATTTCGCCTGTTTCATACATCTTGCTCAGAAGATGGTAGTGTTTTGTCAGGACTGGCTCTCCCAAGGCCGTCAGTAGTTCCAATGGAATGTTGTCTACTCTGGGGGCCTTGTTTCGACTCAGGTCTTTCAGTGCTCTGTCAAATTCTTCACGCAGTATCGTATCTTCCATTTAATCTTCATCTAAATCCTCTTCCATTTCCATAATATTGTCCTTAAGTACATCGCCCTTGTATAGACCCTCTATATACTCCTTCCACCTTTCTGCTTTCCCTTCTTTGCTTAGAACTGTGTTCCCATCTGAGCTCTTGATATTCATACAAATGGTTCTCTTTTCTCCAAAGGTCTCTTTAATTTTCCTGTAGGCAGTATCTATCTTACCCCTAGTGAGATAAGCCTCTACATCCTTACATTTGTCCTTTAGCCATCCCTGCTTAGCCACTTTTCACTTCCTGTTGATCTCTTTTTTGAGACGTTTGTATTCCTTTTTTCCTGATTCATTTATTGCATTTTTATATTTTCTCCTTTCATAAATTAAATTCAACATTTCTTCTGTTACCCAAGGATTTCTGCTAGCCCTCGTGTTTTTACCCACTTGATCCTCTGCTTCCTTCACTACTTCATCCCTCAAAGCTACCCATTCTTCTTCTACTGTATTTCTTTCCCCCATTTCTGTCAATTGTTCCCTTATGCTCTCCCTGAAGCTCTGTACAAGCTCTGGTTCTTTCAGTTTATCCAGGTTCCATCTCCTTAAATTCCCACCTTCTTGCAGTTTCTTCAGTTTTAATCTACAGGTCATAACCAATAGATTGTGGTCAGAGTCTACATCTGCCCCTGGAAATGTCTTACAATTTAAAACATGGTTCCTAAATCTCTGTCTTACCATTATATAATCTATGTGATACCTTTTGAGTATCTCCAGGGTTCTTCCATGTATACAACCTCCTTTCGTGATTCTGAAACCAACTGATAGCTATGATTAAATTGTGCTCTGTGCAAAATTCTACCAGACGGCTTCCTCTTTCATTTCTTAGCCCCAATCCACATTCACCTACTACGTTTCCTTCTCTTCCTTTTCTTACACTCGAATTCCAGTCTCCCATGACTATTAAATTTTCGTCTCCCTTCACTATCTTAATAATTTCTTTTATTTGATCATACATTTCTTCAATTTCCACTAAGTCTGTTCTCCGCCGATACTACATTTTTGAAAATCCCATTTGTAGGCACTTTATCGTATGACCTCCCAGAGCTATTTAGGAAATATCGTGTGGAAAACGCCTTTTCGTCAAGTTCAGCATCGGTGATTCCATAATGAACTATCCACCAAAAACAAATACGCTGACTCCGGGGTTTACAGAATTGAGTGCGTCGACTGCGAAGCTTCATATGTGGGCCAGACTGGTAGGAAATTTCGAAAGAGATTTAGTGAACATTTACTTAGCAAGAAAGGGCAGATTAAATAGCATTCGGCTTTCGGTAAGCACCTAAAATCTAGCGGCCACAGTCCATCAGCGTTGGAGAATTTACCTGTACTCCACACAGCATGCAGAGGGAAAAAGCTAAATGGAAGTTCTTAAGCACTCCACTGCAGAGAAAGGTAGATAGATTACGGAGTGGTCAGCTGATTAGCAGAAACCAGTTTTATTATGATACCCACTATACTAACCCATCAATAGTTGTTCATCGCGTGTATAATGCTAGCTTATTCGTGCCTTTACCTTGTCACTCATTTCTTATCTTATGACTTGTTATGTTACTACACGAGGTAGCCGCGCGTTCTAGGACGCCTTGCAACGGTTTGCGCGACTCCCCCAGTCGGAGGTTCGAGTTCTCCCTCGGGCATGTGTGTGTTTGTTCCTTAGCGTAAGTTAGCTTAAATTAGATTAAGTAGTGTGTGTATCTCCGGACTGATGACCTCAGCAGTTTGGTCCCATAGGAACTTATCACCCCCAGCACCACCACCACTAATTGTTATATTTTACTCTCATTTCAAGTTTTATTGTTAGGCAGATTTAACAGTTTCATGCTTTAGAGAAATCATTTTACCCCTACACAAATTGTGTCTTTGTACCTATTCTATCACTGTACCTGTATTAATTTAAATTTAATAATATTACCGTTTATCTTATTTGTTGTTACACAACGCCATCTACTCTTAGTGTTTGTTTTTTTTTTTTTTTTTTTTCGTGGCATTAAAGGACGTATGATGACTCACCACATTACTTCCTACGTAAATTCACAGTTACTTTTAGTTGCAGATATGGCTAGACACCCAGCAACTTCGCCTCATACTAATCCATTCCACCATTTTAATGTACCTATACCTCACAATGTTATTTTACACACCTAGATTAATCTGAAGATGTACCACAAGGGCGAAAAGCGTCATTGACAATAAATAGATAAAACAGTTTGCAACTGTTACAAACGATCTTGTACACCGCAGAACCATCAAATTTATCAGATTTATTACTGAAATTACGTTTTATAAGGAGTTTCAGAGTGTTGTTAACTTGAAAACAACGTCTAATCTTAGATTTCCTGAAACATTTTTCTATTTGTTGGGACATTTTCCATAAAATTCCATTGGAATAGTTTTCAGTTTTTTTTATTACTTCTTTTTTTCGGGTGATTGTGGGTCTGCCAACTATTTACTTTCGGTTTTTTATGCTATTGTACGGGTGCGTGACATCATTTGCATAAAAACCGTTGGCTACTGCAATTTGCTTTAATATACTAAGTTCTCGACGTATTTCATTGTCGGCCAATGGTAATCGAAAGAGTCGGTGGATCACAGAGGTGAAAAAAGACCTTTTATATCGTGGCGGATAGCACGATCTGGCACCCATAATAGTATCTGTACATGTAGGCTTTCTGAAAATCGATAGTTTATATCCTTATACACCTTCTTAATAGTAAGGTCTAATTAGATAATGGAGCCCGCTTCTTCTATTTCTGTAGCGAAATCTATTTTTTGGTGCATGCTGCCTATGGCTTGAGCAATTGCGGTAAGCTCATTTTCGTCATCGTCTAACAGTAGCATGATGTAGTCAACATAACGTTTATGGTTTATGGTCGAGATAACAGAAAATATATTAAAACCAGTCGCTATCATTGACCCTCCTTCCGAAATTTGCACAGCAGCGACTTAACTTTTGATGTCAAAATTTTGGTCCATATTCCATTGTCTATCACACCTTTCCCGTTCTCATTGTCAGTAAAATTAATGACGTTGACAGCACTTTGTCGCGGTTTCCCGTGAAGCTATTTTGCGCGATCGTTTCTCGCTATCACGTTTCACGTCGATTGCAAGTTAACAATGTGCGCTACTTTGAATTGTAGTATGACTGTACCTAGTTACGTGGCCACGTTACTTTCTTCTGATTTAGAGGATGCAATAATCAGTGATGGAAAAAGCGGAACAAACAAATGGTCTGATATAATCGTTTCCTCTTTCAGCCTGATGTAATATTCCCTTGGATACCGACGCAGATGGGAAGTCGATGGAAGGTATGCGTTACCTACAGAGCTGGCCTATCACTTTGGCTGACTTCTATCGAAGTAGATTCGGCAGTTTCATTATCAATGTGTGAGAGATGCTCTGCTGGAACTTCATCGACTGCGCAAGACATTCCAATCTTGTAAGCAATTACGCTAAAGTTCTGCTTACTGGTTGCTGTCTCTCTACTAATATTATTATAGTTATTTTTCGGCAATCGGACTGTTTAATTACTATTAGAGCGCACGTATGTTGGTCGTATTGGCTTGTGACAATGTTTGGACTCAACCAATTCGACCATGGCTAAATTAATTATTATGAGTGCTTCCTGTTAATGATGGGGAAACTACTGAACGACAATGTTCAAGTTTCAGTACTCTCGGTTCTAGGCGCTACAGTCTGGAACCGAGCGACCTCTACGGTCAAAGGTTCGAATCCTGCCTCGGGCTTGAATGTGTGTGATGTCCTTAGGTTAGGTTTAATTAGTTCTGAGTTCTAGGCGACTGACGACCTCAGAAGTTAAGTCGCATAGTTCTCAGAGCTATTTGAACCATTTTTTATCAGTACTCTTTTGGAATTTGTTATAAACTATCAGTCACTGTGAGTCCTATCTTTTGCACAGGCAGTATTGAAATCACAGTTCTACCTTTCACATGCGTAAGTCCATTACCAGCAACGATTCTTTCAACTGCATACATTATGCGTAAATAACTCACGACATCGTTCGTCCCTCCACTGCTAACTGTGTCTTACCCACTCCAGTATCTTTAACACGTCGACGTACCTCGTTTCCATGTTCAAATCTCTGAATAGAAAAACTCCACAGTCATAACTCCGACAATGCCTACCGGCCGCCCTTATCGTGCTGCAGGTCAAGGAAAAATTATAACAATAGGAAGAGTACACTATCCATAGCTATGTTGAGCAGTACGTACTAAACAATATGTTATCAAGGGACACGAAATGTGGGCACGGTGCTAATATCAAGCAACAATAAACTCTCAATGCAAATTGTACACACTAAATTTTCCAGTTGCGCCTCCTTCCGCCACTCTCAAGTTACAACATTCTTTCACATTACCAGACACTCGAGACTCATTATCGATATTACTAGAATTTTCGATGATAATCGTGATTTTCGTTCTCTTGGTCAGCCAGTGATTTAACTCGATACATAATTTATTCAGAACATCATTCCCCTACCTTATACCACTGAGCCTTCCTATAGACTGCTACTGGAATCGTCTTCCTCTTGATGTTACACTAACGTCAGGATTGAATCTGCTAGACTTCATTCCTACATCTATTGCCTCCTAGTGTCTTACGTCAAAGATGAATTCCATCAGCATTAAAGCATTACCACAGTACTGACAGAAAAAAAATGAAGTTGTTCCTGCACCACAGTACTGACAAAAAAAATGAAGTTGTTCCTGCAGTGAGAAGAGATTTATGCCTGTTGCGTCTTAGAAATGAGTTTCATATTGTTGTAAAGGAATTATATAAAGATATCGTATAAAAATTTGATATTGCAAGAGGCAATGCAAAGACCTGGTAGCTGGAGATGCATTATATAATTATGTGGTCCTTTGAAATCTCTGCCAGGCACTTAATTGTGAATAGCAAAGTAATCACGTAGATGCAGATGTAGATATCACAGTATGTGTGTACGAAACGGTAATTATGTGAATGAAGAGAGTTTTCTAATTAGAAATTTAATTTCATTCGTATCATTTAATCAACCAGTTTTTGATGATATTATTATGAGTGAAGTAACAGACACCACATATCCAGAGAACAGCGAAGCGTAACCAGAATCTATGCATATTATAAATTAAAGTTCCCTGCTGCGTTTTGCTTTCTATATTTGTAGGCTAATCTCAGAAACTACTATAGGGATTTTGATGGTGTTCATTAATACACTAATTCACGAGGATCATATGCATGTATTACTACATATTATGAAAAAGTCGTCCGAGAGTAGTCACTTAATGAGAAGCAAGGCTACGAGGGCCGTTTAATAATTAATGCAACACGTTTTATCTCACCAGTTTCGGTTGAAAAGAATGTGGAATTTGTTGTAGGACATTGTGGAATATTTCCGCTTCGTGGAGTTCCTTTAGATAGCGGCACTATACGTAACCTTCAAAATGGCGTGTGGAAAGGATTTTGGGTTCCAAGCAGAGTGCTGCCATTGAGGTTCTTTTGGTTGAAAACCAGAGCATTACAGGTATTCATAAGCGCTTGCACAATGTTTACGGGACCTGGCAGTGAACTAAAAATACGGCGAGTCGTTGGGCGAGGCGTCTGTCATATCATCGCAGCAAGGTTGAGAGAAGCTGCCCGATCTCGCGCGTCCTGGATAGCCGCACACAGCTATGACTCCTGCAGTGTATTAACGTGCGGACACTCTCATTCGAGGTGATCGACGGATCAGAATCAAACACCTCATTGCGTAATTGCACGTTTCTGTTGGCAGTGCTGATACAATCGTCCACCAGTTGCGGTACTCAAATGTATGTCCCCGCTGGGGTCCTCTGCACCTAACAGAAGACTATAAAGAGTAACGAAGGACCATCGGTGTGGAACTGCTTGCGCGTTATGAGGCTGATCATGAGAATTTTTGTCGAACACCGTCACAGGCGATGAAACACGAGCTCTTCACTTCGAACAGAAAACAAAACGGCGATCCATGGAGTTGCGCCACTCCACCTCCCCTCCGAAGAAAAAGTTCAAAGCCGCACCTTCAGCTGGTAAAATTATGGCGACGGCCCTCTGGGACTTAAAAGGGATTATTCTGTTCGATGTCCTCCATCATGATGCAACGATCAACCCTAAGTGTGTTGTCCTACACTCAGGAAACTAAAGAAACAAGTCCAGCGTGTTCGTCGTCACAAAAATGCAATCTAACCTCTCATTCTCCATGACAACACACGACCCCACACCACTTTGCTCGCCCGAGAAAAGATCCCAGAACTGCACTGGACTGTTCTTCTTCATCCACCCCACATTCCGGATCTCGCACCTTCCGACTTCCATCTGTTTGGATCAATGCAGGATGCACTCCGTGGGAACCATTACGTGAATGATGGTAGGTTATTTATGCAGCAAGACGTTGGCTCCGACTAGTAGAGGGGTACCATGCGGGCAGATTGCCCCTCCAATAAGGTGTACGACCGTCACACTGAAGACAGGTTATGTTGAAAATTAGCCAGCTGTGAGTAGGTATAATTACAAATTGAAATTCTTCTGGTTTTTTTAATTTTACTTGTACTATGAAACCTTTATTGTTGCCAATTTTCATAATTTTACATCAAGAAATAGTACCTTACAGGTCTTAATGAGTAAGTTTGCGAATATCAGACTATGTGGCATAAATGGACGCTTAACATTTTTACATCACCAAATGACTATAAAGCTCAGTACATAACGAATTTCAACTTCTACATCTACATTTAAACTCCACAAGTCACCCGACGGTGTGAGGCGGAGGGCACTTTTCGTGCCACTTTCATTACCTCCCTTTCCTGTTCCAGTCGCGGGAAGCCTCCGTGCGCGCTCGAATCTCTCTAATTTTACATTCGTGATCTCCTCGGGAGGTATAAGTAGGGGGAAGTAGTATATTCGATACCTCATCCAGAAACGCACCCTCTCGAAACCTGGATAGCAAGCTACACCGCGATGCAGAGGACCTCTCTGGCACAGTCTGCCTTTTGAGTTTTCTAAACATCTCAGTAACGCTATCACGCTTACCAAATAACCCTGTGACGAAACGCGCCGCTCTTCTTTGTATCTTCTCTATCTCCTCCGTCAACCCACACTGATGAGCAATACTCAAGTATAGGTCGAACGTGTGTTTTGTAAGGCATCTCCTTTGTTGATGGACTACATTTTCTGAGTAGTCTCCCAATGAATCTCAACCTGGTACCCGCCATACCAACAATTAATTTTATATGATCGTTCAACTTCAAATCGTTCCATACGCATACTCCCAGATATTTTACAGAAGTAACTGCTACCAGTGTTTGTTCCGCTATCATATAATCAAACAATAAAGGATCCTTCTTTCAATGTATTCGCAATACATTACATTTCTCTATGTTAAGGGTTAGTTGCCACTCCCTGCACCAAGTGCCTATCCGCTGCAGGTCTTCCTGCATTTTGCTGCAATTTTCTAACGCTGCAACTTCTCTGTACACTACAGCATCATCCGCGAAAAGCCGCATGGAACTTCCGACCTATCTAGTAGGTCATTTATATATATTGTGAAAAGCAGTGGTCCCATAACACTCCCCTGTGACACGCCAGAGGTTACTTTAACGTCTGTAGACGTCTCTCCATTGAGAATAACATGCTGTGTTCTGATTGCTAAAAACTCTTCAATCCAGCCACACAGCTGGTCTGATATTCCGTAGGCTCTTACACTGTTTATCAGGCGACACTGCGGATCTGTATCGAACACCTTCCGGAAGTCAAGGAAAATGGCATCTGCCTGGGAGCCTGTATATAATATTTTCTGGGTCTCATGAACAAATGAAGCGAGTTGGGTCTCACACGATAGCTGTTTCCGGAATCCATGTTGATTCCTACAGAGTAGATTCTGGGCTTTCAGAAACGACATGATACGCGAGCAGAAAATATGTTCTAAAATTGGGCCAATCGTGCATGGTGTCGTGGTGGCATTGATCGACCTCGCCGTGGACGTCGGAACTGAACTTGCCATCATGCAGCCTATTGCGCATAGTTTGAGTCTAACACGACGTCCTGTAGCTGCACGAAAAGCATTATTCAACATGGTGACGTTGAAGTAAGGGCTCCTCCGAGCCATAATCCGTAGGTAGCAGTCATCCACTGCAGTAGTAGCACTTGGGCCGCCTGAGCGATGCATGTCATCGACACTACCTGTCTCTCTGCATCTCCTCCATGTCCGAACAACATCGCTTTGGTTCATTCCGAGACGCCTGGATATTTTTCTTGTTGAGAGCCCTTCCTGGCACAAAGTAACGTGCGGACGCGATCGGACCGCGGTATTGAGCGTCTAGGCATGGTTGAAATACAGGCAACACGAGGCGTGTACCTCCTTCCTGGTGGAATGACTGGAACTGATCGGCTGTCGGACCCCCTCCGTGTAATAGGCGCTGCTCATACATGGTTGTTTACATCTTTGGTCGGGTTTAGTGACGTCTCTGAACAGTCAAAGGGACTGTGTCTGTGATACAACATTCAGAGTCAACATATATCTTCAGGAGTTCTGGGAAACGGGCTGAAACTTTTTTTAATGTGCGTATAATTTATGTTGTGCATAAGGCACTGAAACCGGTCATATGATGACAAAAACAATTCCCGACGGGCTAGAAAATATCTGTGTGATCAACAGTAGTGCGATCGCTACATCCCAGTGACGATGCAACCATTTCATTTTGTTTAATGTCTACATACAAACGAACGTACAGTGAAGTAAGACTGAAATTGTCATATTATGAACAGGATTATACTTCTCTTCTATTCATTCGACTGACTGTATTTCTCTGCGTATTCCACAAAAACTGTGTTTGTCGATCATGTACACATTTTTATTCTTCATCATTTAGTTCAAAAACGTTCGAATGTGTGTAAAATCTTATGGGACTTAATTGCTAAGGTCATCAGTCCCTAAGCTTACACACTACTTAACATAAATTGTCCTAAGGACAAACACACACACCTATGCCCGAGGGAGGACTCGAACCTCCGTCGGGACCAGTCGCACAGAAAATGACAGCAGCGCCGTAGACATCATTTAGTACTGTCTCGCTATCAGGAACATACCAGAGGTGTTCAATAAGTAATGCAACACTCTTTTTCTGAAAGCAGGCAGCTTCATTCGGGATTCCAATACACCATATTATCTCCTCCCCCCCCCCCCCCCTTCTTTTTGGCTACAAAACACTATTGTTAGTGTTCCACACCTGAAGCTGTGAAACAGGGAATCCTTATAGGATCACTTCTTGGCGTTACAGGATCACTTTGTTATCCATCTATCTGTCCGACTGTCTGTTCGACTCTTAAAAACCCATTTTCTAAAGGACGTGTAGATTATCAACATAGCGATCGTTCTAAGTCAATGCAATTTCTCAGGAACAGGTGGCCTTTTTTTCTGGCCATCAGTCTTCTGACTGCTTTGATGCGGCCCGCTACGAATTTCTCCCCTGTGTTAACCTCTTCATCTCAGAGTAGCACTTGCAACCTACGTCCTCAATTATTTGCTGGATGTATTCCAATCTCATGTCTTCCTCTACAGTTTTTGCCCTCTACAGCTCCCTCTAGTACCATGGAAGTCACTGCCTCATGTCTTAACAGATATCCTATCGTCCTCTCCCTTCAACTTGTCAGTGTCTTCCACACATTCCTTTCCTCTCCGATTCTACGCAGAGCCACTTCATTCCTTACCTTATCGGTCGATCTAATTTTCAACATTCGTCTGTAGAACCACATTTCAAATTCTTCGATTCTCTTCTGTTCTGGTTTTCCCACAATCCATGTTTCACTACTACACAATGGTGGACCTCAAGTCTCTAGAGGAACGGAAGGCTCCAAATGATTGGAGAAGAGCACAGGGAGTCCTAGTCTTCAAGAAGGGTCGTCGAGCAGATGCGCAAAACTATAGACCTATATCCCTAACGTCGATCTGTTGTAGAATTTTAGAACATATTTTCTGCTCGCGTATCATGTCGTTTCTGGAAACCCATAATCTACTCTGTAGGGATCAATGTGGATTCCGGAAACAGCGATCGTGTGAGACCCAACTCGCTTTATTTGTTCATGAGACCTAGAAAATATTATATACAGGCTCCCAGGTAGATGCCATTTTCCTTGACTTCCGGAAGGCGTTCGATACAGACCGCTCAGGCTTGGCATCATGTTCTCTTCACCGATTAGTGCCGCATATGTCTTCAACAAGACAATCGTCGGAGACGTTTTTGGAGGCAACCCGGTCAGTCTCAACGCATCAGACACACTGAGCAGCGAGTGCAACAATGTGGAGGTTCCGTGCTGTTTTGGTGTGGCATTATGTGGCGCCGACGTACGCTGCTGGTGGTCATGGAAGGCGCCGTAACGCCTGTACGATACATGAATGCCATCCTCCGATCGATAGTGCAACCATGTCGCCAGCATATTTGCGAGGCATTCCTGTTCATGGACGACAACTCGCGCCTCCATCGTGTACATCTTGTGAATGACTTCCTTCAGGATAAATGGGTCAAATGGCTCTGAGCAGTATGGGACTTAACTTCTTAGGTAATCAGTCCCATAGAACTTAGAACTACTTAAACCTAACTAACCTAGGGACATCACACACATCCATGCCCGAAGCAGGATTCGTACCTGTGACCATCGCGGTCACACGGTTTCAAACTGTAGCGCCTTGAACCGCTCGGCCACTCCGGCCGACCCTTCAGGATAACGACATCGCTCGACTACAGTGGCCAGCATGTTCTCCAGACATGAACCCTATCGAAGATGCCTGGGATAGATTGAAAAGTGCTGTTCATGGACGACGTGACCCCGCAAACACTCCGCCGTTGATGAGTGCCTTGATGAGTTGTGGATAGTATGCCATGACCAGTACAGGCATGCATCAAAGCAAGAGGACGTCCTGCTGGGTATAAGAGGTACCGGTGTGTACAGCAGTGTGGACCACCACCTCTGAAAGTCTCGCTGTCTGGTGGTACAACATGCAATGTGTGGTTTCAAGAGCAATAAAAAGGGCGGAAATGATCCTAATGATGATCTATATTCCAATTTTCTGTGCAAGTTCCGGAACCCTCGGAACCGAGGTGATGGAAAACTTTTTTTGATGTGTGTAGAATGCTTGGCTACGAGTACCACGTCAGTTTAAAATGTTGTACCGTAGGCAAAAACCTCAAAGCATTTTACATCTGATAATGGTGGATAAGACATTGAATACGGTGATGTGTTAAATAAAATCAAAGAAAAAATACTAACTGACCAGAATATTCCTGGCTAGAGAACCAACGAAAATGTCTTTTAAGGGAGAATAATAGACCGAAGTGAAGACGCTCACTCCATCAATAAAATGAGTACTAAACAGTTGGCAGCAGAAGCGAGGGGTACTGCTATAAACTGTTACTACTCCTGTAAGCACTAAAATAGATTTCCTAAGCCATCTGGTCAAAGTGCTGAAGTCACAGTTTTACAGTCTCCAGAGTTTTACCTCTTTTCTGCAGCTTTATCACTTTTAAAAATTTCACAGTTTTGATTTCGTAAGGCGTCAGCAGTTTCGGGCACTAGAGGAAACAGAGGTCCTTCATGATACACTGGCGGTACTCTCGTTTGCATAGAAATGGGCCTTGCCATGCTGATAAGGTGTTTAAAGTGACGAACTGCAGTTACAGCTCATAAATTTTGACAGGCATTATACTCGTACTGGATACCTCCCGTTAAAATTTGCGTGCTGCCTACACAAGATGATGAAGCTGCCTTCTGCAGCGAGAAGTGGCCGCGGGGTTTGAGGCGCCATGTCACGGATTGCGCGGCTCCTCCCACCGGAGATTCGAGTCCTCCATCTGGTATGTGTTTGTGTGTGTTGTTCTTAGCATAAGTTAGTTTATGTTAGTTTAAGTAGTGCTTAAGGCTAGTGATCGATGACTTAGCAGTTTGGTCCCTTAGGAATCCACACACATTTGAACATTTTTTTAAGCTGCCCATACTTATGGGTTTTTCATATCTTCTCGTCCGTTACATGCAAATTATTAGACCTAAAGAAAAAATGAACAGATTTCAGTCAATGGAAATTACGTAAACTGAATTCTCTGCCAAATGAAATTGCTCTTGTAATAAGTACATTTTGCACAACTGCCTTACTCGACAACAAAATTGGTAAAATTGCGGCGACAATACCGACACTAATTTTTGGGCAGTAAGAGCTGGTACAAACAGTGAGTTCACGAAACTGGAAAGTGAAGTAAAAGGAAATCTTGTAGGAGTTGCATGCTCCACACACATTACATAAAGCTGCAAAGACAGCTTCAGGGGTGACGAATATTGCTATAGAAACATTTTTAATTAAACTTTCCAATTACTTCTCCATATACCCAATATGAAGGGAGTGCCCAAAAGAATTTTGTGTTTGTTGACAGAGAGCATCACACACTGTTGTCACATACAACACTGAAATTAAATGATGCTCTCAGAAGATTGATTCAAATGGCTCTGAGCACTATGGGACTTAACAGCGGAGGTCATCTGTCACCTAGAACTTTTCTTTTTTTTGTCGTCAGTCTACTGACTGGTTTGATGCGGTCCGCCACAAATTCCTTTCCTGTGCAACCTCTTCATCTCAGGGTAGCACTTGCAACCTACGTCCTCAATTATTTGCTTCACGTATTCCAATCTCTGTCTTCATCTACAGTTTTTGCCCTCTACAGCTCCCTCTAGTACCATGGAAGTCATTCCCTCATGTCTTAGCAGATGTCCTATCATCCTGTCGCTTCTCCTTATCAGTGTTTTCCACATATTCCTTTCCTCTCCGATTCTGCGTAGAACCTCCTCAGTCCTTACCTTATCAGTCCACCTAATTTTCAACATTCGTCTATAGCACCACATCTCAAATGCTTCGATTCTCTTCTGTTCCCGTTTTCCCGAAGTCCATGTTTCACTACCATACAATGCTGTACTCCAAACGTACATCCTCAGAAATTTCTTCCTCAAATTAAGGCCGGTATTTGATATTAGTAGACTTCTCTTGGGCAGAAATGCCTTTTTTGCCATAGCGAGTCTGCTTTTGATGTCCTCCGTGCTCCGTCCGTCATTGGTTATTTTACTGCCTAGGCAGCAGAATTCCTTAACTTCATTGACTTCGTGACCATCAATCCTGATGATAAGTTTCTCGCTGTTCTCATTTCTACTACTTCTCATTACCTTCGTCTTTCTCCGATTTACTCTCAAGCCATACTGTGTACTCATTAGACTGTTCACTCCGTTCAGAAGATCATTTAATTCTTCTTCACTTTCACTCAGGATAGCAATGTCATCAGCGAATCGTATCATTGATATCCTTTCACCTTGTATTTTAATTCCACTCCTGCACCTTTCTTTTATTTCCATCATTGCTTCCTCGATGTACAGATTGAAGAGTAGGGGCGAAAGGCTACAGCCTTGTCTTACTCCCTTCTTAATACGAGCACTTCGTTCTAGATCGTCCTCTCTTATTATTCTCTCTTGGTTGTTGTACATATTGTATATGACCCGTCTCCCCCTAAAGCTTACCCCTACTTTTTTCAGAATCTTGAACAGCTTGCACCATTTTATAGTGTCGAACGCTTTTTCCAGGTCGACAAATCCTATGAACGTGTCTTGATTTTTCTTTAGCCTTGCTTCCATTATTAGCCGTAACGTCAGAATTGCCTCTCTCGTGCCTGTACTTTTCCTAAAGCCAAACTGATCGTCACCTAGCGCATTCTAAATTTTCTTTTCCATTCTTCTGTATATTATTCTTGTAAGCAGCTTCGATGCATGAGCTGTTAAGCTGATTGTGCGATAATTCTCGCACTTGTCAGCTCTTGCCGTCTTCGGAATTGTGTGGATGATGCTTTTCCGAGAGTCAGATTGTATGTCGCCAGACTCATATATTCTACACACCAACGTGAAAAGTTTTGTTGCCACTTCCCCTAATGATTTTAGAAATTCTGATGGAATGTTATCTATCCCATCTGCCTTATATGACCGTAAGTCCTCCAAAGCTCTTTGAAATTCCGATTCTAATACTGGATCCCCTATCTCTTCTCTCTTCTAAATCTACTCCTGGTTCTATCACATCAGACAAATCTTCACCCTCATAGAGGCTTTCAATGTATTCTTTCCACCTATCTGCTCTCTCCTCTGCATTTAACAGTGGAATTCCCGTTGCACTCTTAATGTTACCACCGTTGCTTTTTTTACTGTCACCAAAGGTTGTTTTGACTTTCCTGTATGCTGAGTCTGTCCTTCCGACAATCATATCTTTTTCGATGTCTTCGCATTTTTCCTGCAGCCATTTCGTCTTAGCTTCCCTGCACTTCCTATTTATTTCATTCCTCAGCGACTTGTGTTTCTGTATTCCTGATTTTCCCGGAAAATGTTTGTACTTCCTTCTTTCATCAATCAACTGAAGTATTTCTTCTGTTACCCATGGTTTCTTCGCTGCTACCTTCTTTGTACCTATGTTTTCCTTCCCAACTTCTGTGATGGGCCTTTTTAGAGATGTCCATACATCTTCAACTGTACTGCCTACTGCGCTATTCCTTATTGCTGTATCTATAGCGTTAGAGAACTTCAAACGTGTCTCGTCATTCCTTAGAACTTCCGTATCCCACTTCTTTGAGTATTGATTTTTCCTGACTAATGTCTTGAATTTCAGCCAACTCTTCATCACTACTATATTGTGATCTGAGTCTATATCTGCTCCTGGGTACGCCTGACAATCCAGTATCTGATTTCGGAATCTCTGTCTGACCATGGTCTAATCTAATTGAAATCTTCCCGTATCTCCCGGCCTTTTCCAAGTATACCTCCTCCTCTTGTGATTCTTGAACAGGGTATTCGCTATTGCTAGCTGAAACGTGTTACAGAACTCAATTAGTCTTTCTCCTCTTTCATTCCTTGTCCCAAGCCCATATTCTCCTGTAACCTTTTCTTCTACTCCTTCTCCTACAACTGCATTCCAGTCGCCCATGACTGGTAGATTTTCGTTCCCCTTTACATACTGCATTACACTTTCAATATCCTCATACGCTTTCTCTATCTGTTCATCTTCAGCTTGCGACGTCGGCATGTATGTCTGAACTATCGTTGTCGGTGTTGGTCTCCTGTCGATTCTGATTAGAACAACCCGGTCACTGAACTGTTCGCAGTGACACACCCTCTGCCCTACCTTCCTATTCATAACGAATCCTACACCTGTTATACCATTTTCTGCTGTTGTTGATGGTACCCGATACTCGTCTGACCAGAAATCCTTGTCTTCCTTCCACTTCACTTCACTGACCCCTACTATATCTAGATATAGCCTTTGCATTTCCCTTTTCAGATTTTCTAGTTTCCCTGCCACGTTCAAGCTTCTGACATTCCACTTCCCGACTTGTAGAACATTATCCTTTCGTTGATTATTCAATCTTTTTCTCGTCGTAACCTCCCCCTTGGCAGTCACCTCCCGGAGATCCGAATGGGGGACTATTCCGGAATCTTTTGCCAATGGAGAGATCAGCACGACACTTCTTCAACTACAGGCCACATGTCCTGTGGATACACGTTACGTGTCTTTAATGCAGTGGTTTCTATTGCCTACTGCATCCTCATGTCGTTGATCATTACTGATCCCTCCGCCTTTAGGGGCAATTTCCCACCCCTGGGACAAGAGAGTTTCCTGAGCCTCTATCCGCTCCTCCGCCCTCTTTGACAAGGCCGTTGGCAGAATGAGGCTGACTTCTTATGCCGGAAGCCTTCGGCCGCCAATGCTGATTATTTATCAAAATTTAGGCAGTGGCGGGGATGAAACCCGGGACCGAAGACGTTTTGATTATGAATCAAAGACGCTACCCCTAGACTCTCTAAGAAAGTTATATATATTAAAACGGTGGAGTAAAACAGGAACACAGCCGGGGAGGGGGTAACCTCTCACAACCAATTTCTGTTATAAGACTGATTGTGCAGTCGTGTACTTGGAACATGCCTATATGATGTGGTTCAGATCCGCTACTGCCGTTAAGTCCTTCTCGCATTGTCTAGAGCTGATAATCTTCAACTAATATGCACACCTCAAAAAATGTTTTGCATCACCTCGGTGCCGAGAGTTCCGGAAACAGCACAGAAAATTGGAATAGAGATCAGCATAAACATCATTTCCGCACCTTTTATTGCTCATGAAAACAACACATTGCATATTGTACCACCATATAGCGAGACCTTCACAGGTAGTGGTCCAGATCGCTTTACACACCGGTATCTCTAATATCCACTAGCACGTCCTTTTGCACTGCTGCCTGCCTGTATTTGTCGTGGTATACTCTCCACAAATTCATCAAGACACTGCTGGTCCAGATTGTCCTACTCCTCAACGGCGATTCGGCGTAGATTCCTCAGAGTGGTTGTTGGGTCACGTCGTCCATAAACAGCCCTTTTCAATCTATACCATGCATGTTCGATAGGGTTCGTGTCCGGAGAACATGCTGGCCACTCTAGTCGAGTGATGTCGTTATCCTAAAGGACGTCATTCACAAGATGTGCACGATGGGAGCGCGAATTGTCGTCCATGAAGACGAATGCCTCGCCAATATACTGCCGATTTGGCTGCACTATTGGTCAGAGTAAGGCATTCACGTATAGTACAGCCGTCACGGCGCCTTCCATGACCACCAGCGGCGTACGTCGGCGCCACATAATGCCACCCCAAAACGGTAGGGAACCTCCACCTTGCTGCATTCGCTGGACAGTGTGTCTAAGGAGTTCAGCCTGACCGGGTTGCTTCCAAACACGTCTCCGACGATTGTTTGGTTGAAGGCATACGAGACCCTTTTCCTTAGCGGTCCATTCGGCATGTTGTTGGGCCCATCTGTACCGCGCTGCATGGTTTGGTGGTTGCAAAGATGGGCCTCGCCGTCGGAAGTGAAGTTGCGTATCATATAGCCAATTGCTCACAGTTTGAGTCGTAGCATGAGAACCTGTGGGTGCACGAAAAGCGTTGTTCCACATGGTGGCGTTGCTGTCAGGGTTCCTCCGAGCCATAATCCGTAGGTAGCAGTCATCACCTACAGTAATAGCTCTTGGGCAGCCTAAGCGATGCATGTCGTCGATGGCTCCTGCCTCTCTGTGTCTCCTCCCTGTCCGAACAACATCGCTTTGGTTCAGTCCGAGACGTCTGGATACTTCCCTTGTTGAGAGCCCTTCCTGGCACAAAGTAACAATGCCGACGCGATCTAATTGCGGTATTGACCGTCTAGGCACGGCTGAACTACAGACAACACGAGCTGTGTACCTCCTTCCTGGTGGAATGACTGGAACTGATCGGTTGTCGGACCCCTTCCGCCTAATAGGCGCTACTCATGCGTAGTTGTTTACATCTTTAGTGACATCTCCAACGGTCTAAGGGAATGTGTCTGTGATACAAAATCCACAATCAACATCTATCTTCAGGAGTTTTGGGAACAGGGTTGTTGCAAAACGTTTTTGATGTGTGTAGATGCACAGGGTGACACCTTTGTCCCTGCCTGATGCGAATGAAGGTAAATCACATGACGTCTACGAAGCTGCACCATGGCGAAGCATGGTCTATAACGGACGTGGGTTACATGGTCGCGAGATGGCCGCCCTTAGAACGCTGGAGACATGTCAGAAGCAGTTTCAAGTGTGATATGCAGCCTTTCGTATCGACGATGTGAGATCTGTATAAGGGATCGTCATTGGGCATATCCGTCCTTCTGTAACACTCCTCGTGGCAAGGCGGTCCACAGTTTCACTATGAAGAATGACATGATGTCCTGAACGGAAATTCTCTTACGCGTCTAGAACATATCTGTTGGTCTATGAAACGTGGAGTATTGCAATTTCTGGAACACACTTTAGAATCCGTATATACCAGGACGAACTTCAGTGTCCAGGTACAAAAATGTATGACTTCCCTGACGGCCAGTAACTCTGCCATGCAAACAGAAGATACAGGTGGAAGCACAAACATATGTTAGGCGCCACTGAAAGGGCTAAAGAAGGCACATGCCACACACGCCTCAGGTTTAGAACCGCCCTTGTAAACGTGAGCGTACTGCGGCCATTGTACAGTATATCAAGGAAATGCTGCAGGTCTGGAGTAACAGTCTTTGGAAATCGGAGAGCAAGTATAACACTGGGGCAGGAGTGACGAACAGACTAAACAGAAAACGAAAACATTGGAGTTTTGTGTCCTGTACAGCGAGTGGAAAGCGATGGCGCCATTTCTTTTCATTCGTCGTCTATGAGGTGCCTGTGTGAGTCCCCAGAATTGAACCGCCGTCTTAAGAGATTCAGAATCAGATATTGAAGATCATATGGCGTCTTATAGACAAAGGCATTACGGGTGCTTCGAAAAGCGGGGCATTGGTGGACTTGATTTCATAGCTCCGAGGGCAAGACGAATCACTCCATAACGGTTGACATCGAGGTTGTGCAAAGTTGATTGCGTTGCAGTGCCGTAGACAATGCTACCATCGTGTAAGATCGAACGGAGTAAAACCTCATACAGAGCAAAGCCTTATACGGAGTCAAGACTACAATCGGTGTGACACCCCACCATACTCGGGGAAGTATACGTTAAATATTCACAATCTTATCCACATTGTCGATGATGTGCGCTACATGTAGCATCCACGTGAGTTTGCTTTCGAAGCAGACACCAAGGAGCTTAGCATGTGACCGAACAGGAAATCTATACGGGCCAAGCTGAAGTTCGGATGAGGAGTTATTGAGCCTTTTCCCCTCGTGAATATCAAAACAATTGATTTTTCAAGTGACAAAGTGAGCCAATTTTTGAACGTCCTTGCGGCCACCATTGCACATGCGTCAGTAAGCCGTAGGTGTGTCATCCAAAAGCGCAGTGAGTGAGCATACTGAAGAACTTCCATGATGGGGCCGAACAAAGTCTCTAGATCGGCAACATACAGGGCGTATAGTAACGGACTCAGTATCGTACCCTGCGGGAAACCACGAGGCATTGTTCGGGGTACATAGAGTACATTGTCCTGATCGCGGATATACACGGTACGGCAACCAAGCGAACTATATAATCCGTAAAATCATTACCGGGAGATGTATCAGTTGCAATTTGTTGATAAGTTCGCACATCCTCAAAAAGCCAAGAAATAACCTATAGTTTTTTCAAAGTCCATCGCAAGTGAGACGTTCGAATGTCTTACACACGCAGGACGATGTCGCTCAACCAGGGTCTTTCCCTGGGCACCAATATCTGAATCTTCCAGTCGTCGAGAACGTTCCAACCCCTTCAGATGTCACCAAACATGTTTACAAGAAGACATTTTGCATCGTCAGAAAAATTTAGAAGCATAGAGTAGTGGATCTGGGCACAGTCGGATGATGCGTCTGATGAGGACGTCAGCGACTTGCAGAGCTCGACGAGAGAGAACGGCGTGATTAAACCGTGTCGTACATCGGCAGCAGCACCTGTCTCCGGGAGATCGATGGGTTCTGACATGGCAGTTGGAGGCGTGACAATGGCGACAACTCGTCCATCCAGGTCTGCAACCGCTTGGGAGATGCCGGTTTCCGTTTGAGCGAGTTTACTATTGACCAAACACGTCCAACAGAAATGTTCACAGATAGCTGTTCGCAGAACTGCATCTAGTGTTCTTTCTTGCGGGCCTTAAGAAAACGCTTAGAGGACGCATCCGTCCTTTTGTAGGCAACATAGTTCTCCTACACTGTAGGCCGTTTAGGACGACTGCAAACCAGCCTCTGTTGCGCCACCTGAGGTGAACTTTCTGGATCCCACCTGGATCGGCTGGTGGCAGTCATTATCATTTCCTGTGGAACAGAAAGCGATGCCGCTACAGTGATATAGTTCCTAAACATGATGTAGCTTGTTTGCGGGGACGGCACGGTTGGGAATGACCACAGTTGGGCACCCGTTAGTGCGCCATACCGCGACTAATCTGCCTGCAAAAATTTCTGTTTACGAAATGGTCTATAGGCCTTGATAGGCGGTGCTGTGAACGCCGATTTGAGAAGAGTGTCGTGATTAGACCCCATAAAACAGGGAGGAATAATCCATGTGAGAAACGACGATTGAGGGTCTCCATTCAAGTAATGGAAGTAACGTAGGGAATTCATTATCATCACAAACACAGCTCCACAGTCCGTTGTGCGAGTTAGAATCTCCACAGAGTAAGTATGGAGGTTCTAACTGCTGAATCAGTGCACACCACTGTAGCGTATATGCAACAGATATCTAACGTAGCTACAGCCACTATTGCCTATGTTCGTCTGTGAAACTGGACTCGATAAGTAACCTAAGCTGTCAGTAAACGGAATCTAACCTGCATAACACTGTGAGAGTGTTTATAGGTGTCAAATTCACTATCATTTAAGCCCTAAACAGACTGCTACAAGAAAAACTTAAAACTAACATTTGGACACGCTATCTGACTGCGTATTTGAACATGAAAAACTACAGGAACAAATGAACCTGTAACAATCTGACTGCGTTTTTAAACAAGAATTTTAGAAGTGATACAGAATCTGACTTGTGCAACGGAATTTACTGGAATAGATTACTTGAAATAGTATGGTGTGTCAATGTCTCTGTTTTGGCCCTAAGTTTTACACTGACCTCTTTAGATAACTACCTTTCTCCATGTGATTTACAGCAATGCGCAGCAGCGGCTAAAGCTTATTGCTACTAAGAATGAATTTAATAAAAAGGAATTTGGTTGGGCCCTGTGAACTACTAAATAACTTTTGGGAAGGGTTTTCATTAATTAAGTCTATTTAAAACTTCACAATCATCATGAACGAGTATTAATATTGACAAGACAAATGACGTATGTGTCAATAATGGCTGAGTGTCAGATTAACAAATTATTTCCATTTCAAAGTTACATTAGTATTTACTAATCGCAGCATATTATTTAGATGTGGAGAATAATTGTCCGCAGCTCGTGATCGTGCGGTAGCCTTCTCGCTTCCCGCGCCCGGGTTCCCGGGTTCGATGCCCGCCGGGGTCAGGGATTTTCTCTGCCTCGTGATGACTGGGTGTTGTGTGACGTCCTTAGGTTAGTTAGGTTTAATTAGTTCTAAGTTCTAGGGGACCGATGACCATAGATGTTAAGTCCCATAGTGCTCAGAGGCATTTGAACCATTTTGATTTGAGAATAATTATTATTTGGAGGATAAGGAGGTTTCTTTCACTGACAAGCAAAACATGGGATTACTGCAAACTCGGACTAACAATCACGAGCCTAACACTGCAATTGATTTTGCGCTGTGCTTGCGAAGTTTGCCTGGAATTCCATCTTGAAGCGTAGTTAAGCCACCTAAATCTCTCATGGCTATATAAACGAAATCAGGCCTTGAGTGTGGTAGGATCTACCATCAGCGACTTGAGGGTAGCGTGACACTTATTCTGTCTCCGAGCTCTCGACCGACACTGTCGTAGACAGACCTCGTCTCACAGAAATGCTTGGAATCGCGCTCCCATGTTTTGCACTCAGATTGTTGCTATCGATATGTGAGTGCTTTCACAATGCAAAGAAAGGTGCTAAGTTGAATATATTGTTTTATATTAATGGAGAGTTCTGACACTTTCCTTACACCACTCTTCAATGGGAATAACTGACCTTGGCTGTCTGTGAACAGCAACGATGGTTAGGTGACCGGTTGGAGCAGAGAGCCTGGCCACTATCGCTTGAAAGTTGTTGATAGTATCATAGGATATTATTAATAAAGAAGAGGGCGATACCTCCTCGTCCATCTTCTCTGTCTTGACGATAGACCTGGTATTCTCGAAAGCAGATAACAGAACGCGGTTGAAAACAAGTCTCTGAAATGACAGCCCCTGCTATCTTCAGCGTACAAAGTTCATGTTGAAAGACTGCTTTAGTGGCAGTCGCAGATCGTGGATTCTATTTGAGAATCCTAAAACCCGCACAGCTGCTAGGTATAACTGGGGTGGTTAATAGTTGCCGTAGAGGCTGTATCTGTAAGGTTCCAGGGGCCTGTGTCTCCGTATCTCTCCAGGAGCTGCATGATAAACGAGATGATCTTTTAGATGACATATTCGTTGTCATTACAGAGTGGCGGTGGTTGACCACTCTAGTGAGGACGACATTGGTTAGGTGGTAACGGGACTTGGGGAAGATGACGAGAGACAGAATATTCGTGACGAATGTCTGAGAATCCCTGTCGCCAGACTGGCCTAGGAGCACGCCCCCTCGATGGCTCTCTCGAGCCAAAGATGGCAACCGATCTGTCTGCCGATTGGAAGACATGTTGACGATACCCTGCACCATGACTGACACAGCCCAACTGGGGAGACACCGGCGGTGGCGTTACTCGAGCAGAATAACCTTGTAGAGCGACTATTGGTTGCAGGGAATGCCTTGGGAGTGGAAGTGGGAAATCCAGGGGATTTGGGGCACTAGGAGGCTGTCCGAGAACAGCGGAGTTTAAGAGTTGCTGGCTATCAATTACCCTCCCCAACGCGGTGTAGGCTTTTGCACGTCAGTGCTCTTACTGGTGGAGTAAGGCCGCGCATGAACGGTCCTTCACTGGGTAGGGATCAGAACAATTTAAACACGTCGGAAACAACGACGTACAGGAGGCCGCTCGGTGTGAACCACCACACTTGCTGCCCAGACAATTTCACGTCCCTCACGCAGCGCTTAGGCCTTACGCTACTCGACAGTGTGTAAGCCACGTGCCACACAGCAGAAACTAGATGCGTCCTTCGCCAGTGTCGGAAGCGAATGACAGCCGCTGCACCGAGGATTGTCTCAGCTTGACCAATGCTGAAAACGCCAGCACTTTCTACACTGGGTGACTGGAGCGACATACGGTTCTACTGGACAACGCGTCCACTGAATAGCAACCTATGAGGGCAGAATTTGGGAGCGAAACACCACCAGCAGACTGGAATCGGCACCATTTGTTTCGGATGTGAATGATGTTCCTTAGTGTATCATTTGATACTTACGACAGGATATATGCCCTCCGTTACGTCAACGATCTCCTTGTCCGTCAGGCTGATGTCAACATCACGAATAATGCCATTCGATGGAGCAAGTACTTGGGAATATAAACATTAATCATACGTTTTTCTGAAAATTGGATTTCTATTAAAGCGTTGGCAGCCGCAACAGTTTTCTGTTCTATCTTAACACTGATTCTGCTCGACAGAATAATGCCAACAATATGCTACTTGCGATGAATGTTATAGAAAAATAATAATTTACCGGCCGACAAAGCGTGGAGTCTGCCAGCGTTTTTATCTAAGCTCTCCACAAAGACAATATAAGGACTTGCAATTGATCGACTGTGCCGAGTGTCGACACTTGGCCGTACGACCGCTGCAGTGGAACTCAACGGTTAACTCGGAGACCGTTCTTAGTTCGTCTGCACTCTGTCAATGCTAATAGCGGGATCTGAATCCGATAGCTGATACATATCACAGTCTGGGACAGGGTCTGAGTCAACACACATTCCTTTACTAGAGGCATCACTTTCCTGTTGCTGACTTGCATCTGCCTTGGCTTCAAGCTCTGGGATGCTAACTTGCTGACTATCGTGATGCAACTGTTGTTGTTAGTGGTGATATTGCTGAAATTGCTGTTGTTGTGGCTGAATAGTTGAAACTGCTGCTGTTGAGCCAGTTGCGGCTGCTGAAAATGCAATTGTTGATGATGGTAGGAAACTGCTGTTCGGTTTGACGTTTTAGCTACTGTCGTTGTTGGTGATGATGGAGAAGTTGTATATCCGGGAGTGATAATCCACACTGGTGGATCTCACCATGGTTGGAGAACATCGGTGGTAACGGAACATCTGTCGATGCTTGTTGATAGCAGATTTCTACTCCCGACTTTATGACTTGACCCATGTCAAGAGGATCGGCAGTTTTACGGTGAACTAAACGCCGCTAACGTCTGACGAAGAAAACACGCATAGTTCGGAGTGCGGTACACTGCATGTAAACCGTTCTTCTCGAAAAATACTAGTAAGAACACGTGGAGTACGAAGCACCACACTCCATGGCGAAACGTAAACAAGTCACGGCTATGCAGAGCGCAGTAGCGAGAACGTGAATTCAAACGGCCACTTTCACATCAGTGTCGCGACTGCATGTATTATACTGTGTTATGCCATCTCACTTGGGAATATGTCCGAAAGGTACACGACCGTACACGACCGAAATGTCAGCTGAAGCAATTGAAGTTATTTGGATGTAAAGGATCATTCGATATGTGACGGCCGGCCGGAGTGGCCGAGCGGTTCTTGGCGCTTCAGTCTGGAACTGCGCCACCGCTACGGTCTCAAGTTCGAATCCTGCCTCGGGAATGGATGTGTGCGATGTCCTCATCTTAGTTAGGTTTAAGTAGTTGTAAGTTCTAGGGAACTGATGACCTCAGATGTTAAGTCCCATAGTGTTCAGAGCCATTTGAACCATTTATTTTTTATTTTTGTATGTCACGAAACAATAAAGATGCATATCAATATACTGTCCATAGCGATGACACTAGTACCTCCTCTTCTAAGGTGGCTAAATGATAAACGTGAACGTTTTCTAAAACTAGGTTGTGTATAGTTGTGTAGCACCGTCATTCTGTTCGCCGTGTCATCCTCAGCCACCGACCACATCGATATGGAGGGACGTGGGGTCTGCACACACCTCCCAGCCGTTGTCGGATTAACAAACCTGGTGCTTCTACTCCTCAGCTGCCTAGCATCACGAGGCTTACTGCACCCGTTCCAGTCCTCCCACTAAGGAAAAAGCCCTGGAGAACCTGGTTCCCCAGCAAAGTAATCAGCCATGCCGACAGGTCAGCTACGAGGGCGGGCTCTAACTTTCGAAGCTGTTATATATTCATAACTCTGGTAGCAATCTCCGCAAATCATTTACTCATGCGAGCCCGGTACAATGCTTGTTCAACCCACGAACAGCCTTTCTACTAGTTTCCATCTGTTTTCCTGTACTGTTCAAGTCTTTTCACCTCTACGTAACAGCATTGTCCGGCAATAAAACCGGATGCACCCAGAAGAGGACGAAGAGACAAAGTGAAATTTCACGAGTTGAGACGCTGTGTGATCACAGTGATTTTATGATTATAAAATGGAGTCAAATTTTTCAGAGAACTTGGCATCGTGTGTCCAGTTATTGATACGACTTTCCACTCTGTCTTACCTGAATGCATCCACTCATTCCGACGTGAAAAGTGTATACTCTACTGTAACAAAATGGTCCACAGCTGTTGTAACACGTCTTTGGCATCCCTTATAGTGGCTGTGAGAGAGAGTTAATGTCCTATCTGGTCCCACACATGTTCTATCGGAAACAGAGCGTATCTTACTGGCCATGCGAGTACCTCAGCATCAGGCAGACAGTACGTAGGGACACTTGCTATGTGTGCAGTGCTACTTCGCTGTTAACAGATGTCACTACTACACCGTCGCCTGAGATATGCGTGGCGTACCGTTGTGCCGTCGGAGTTTCCTAAATCATTACCAGCCGTGATATGACGTCAAATCAGATGGTCTCTCCACACTATGACACCTGCAGTAACACCGCTGTGTCTCTCTAAAACATTGAATGAATGCCATCTATCCCCAGGGCGCCGCTATGTTAGCCCACAAAGGTCAGCACAACCGTGATGCATCGCTTAACACGATGTTACGCCATTCGCCATCAGTTTATGGTTTCGTGATCGTGGAACCATTCCGAACGACGCCCTTTGATTTGTGGTGTCAGCGGCGTCCTATTCGTGGCGTGGTAGTTCACTAGACTGGCTGCTGCTTCCACGTGTTTCGTGCACGTAAAGACGACCTTCCCTCGCGGTGGTCAGACGCCGTCAATCACAATATTGACGACGGGTAACACTGCCATTCATGTATCCATTGAGTTTAACATCGGGCCTCGGTCACTTCTGCACGGCCCACAAATCGACAACTGGCTAAATGGAGAACCGTAACGGGAACACTTTCAAACTCCGGCCGGCCGGTGTGGCCGTGCTGTTCTAAGCGCTTCAGTCTGGGACCGCTTGACCGCGTGACTGCTGAAAGTTTACTGATGAGGATAGTACGAATGTGACTGGTACTTTTTACCCAGAATGGCAACACGAAATGTGACTTGCCTAAGCCGGCCGCGGTGGCCGTACGGTTCTAGCGCTTCAGTCTGGAACCGCGCGACCGCTACGGTCGCAGGTTCGAATCCTGCCTCGGGCATGGGTGTGTGTGATGTCCTTAGGTTAGTTAGGTTTAAGTAGTTCTAAGTTCTAGGGGACTGATGACCACAGATGTTAAGTCCCATAGTGCTCAGAGCCATTTTGAACTTCTCCGTCATGTGCTGATAACGCTGTCTCACAAGAGTTCGTGTCCTTAATAGTGTTACTCATCATCTGACGCTGTTCGCGCCCCACATACACTCTTCCAACCCTCGTAACGCCACTAGACACGAACAACACTAAGACAATGTGGTGGCCGTTTTTATTCATATACCCAAACGCAGACAGTATGTACTGACAGAAAGTGGTGATGATACCGACAATGTCTTCTGAGTGCTTTACTATTTTTGTCAATGTTTTACTCTTAACATCTCTTATAATATGTATTGCATATTTGAGAATGCATGCTTTCTCGGCGAATTTCGATGATAAAAGACTGAAGATGGCAAGTAAGAAACTTGCTGAAACGTTGCTGGAGAACAACACATGAATTCGGCTGCCAACCCGAGAAGATTTTATCATCATGTATTGCATAGTCTAGTGTGGATCTGCCATTTGCACTGTCCCTATCTACGGCTCCTTCAGCGTCAGGTTAACTGCCGCAAAAAGCGTTACAGATCACACTTAATCGCTACTGTCTTCTGATGAGGCTCGTCTGTAGACTTCTTCTCTCATCTATTCCTTTCCTTACTTCTTCATTTTGTACTCGATCTGCCGACTAAATATGTAACATTCTTCGTTAACACCACATTTCAAGTATTCGCGGTTTCTCTTCCTCCGTTTCCTAAAGTAGTATGCAAATGGAGTACCGGATAGTATTGCTGGCGTAGCGCTGCGACTGCAGTCGTCTGCCCTCTTTCAGCAGAAGAGCCAGCTGGTGCACCCTCGCTTTCGCCTGACTCATTCAATCATTGCCCAGGACCTGCCTTGCTTAGGGCTGCGCGAAATTTCTTTGAAAGTCAGGGCGGTATATATATGTCTCTGCTGACGTCTTTCACAAGTCTACATGCCCAACCCTCTTACACTTCTCGGTTAACTCACGCGGAAAAAGCGTCACTCGACGGTACTGCAACCAAATCGCTTCCGACGCTCTTTCGAGTACACAACTACGAGAGAGATGGCTTGTGTGCTCGCACACCCACCTTACTCGTTTAATTCGTTGGCGCGCTGCCGAATCAGGTGCACATTGAATTTCCTTTTGAGACTGAATAACAGGGTAAAAAACTTTACTTTGCGATAGATATTAACAGTAAGCAGCAACACGAAGAAAAAATCATGAAAGTAACTCAAATTTATGAAAAGCCTCTATGCAGAACAAGAAATGTTTTGGTGGTTATTCTCAAGTGGACTGAGGATCTGCGACGGCAGAATGCTACCTAGTGCGCTGCGTTTATTATATCCTGCTTTAGAATTTTCAATCCAAAAGTGACTGCGTATAATGGGTATAAAAAAAATCTTACAGCTACTCGTAAGAGAAGACGAAATTAATTGGTGACGTTCTTGAAAATATCACCATCAGCAGCATCTGCTGCCGTATGACATTCACTGTTGAGTAAATGCCTTCTTTGGATGTCGCCTTGCATTGTGTTTCTTGGCCCACCTTCTATTTTTTAGTGTATCTGTATGCGCTTCCCAGTACAGTTTCGTTTTCGTTATAGTACAAATTATGCACCAATCTGCATATGTTGGCTCAAACTTGGCTTCCTCACTCATTTATTAACTATGTCTTTTAGATTGTTTCATTTGCTGACCTTTACAAATTATTAGCACACCGTACCGATTATGACGTGTGCTTTTCTAAAGGCGTGACGGCTGTTAATACTGGTGCGTTTGCGTGTATGAGACAAGAATATATGTCGTACAAGTGACTATTGATGTAGATTGTTTATGCCGATTTCAACATTTTAACTAATTAAAATCCAAACTGCCCAGTTGCGTTTAATAATCATAAAAATATCCCTGCCGCAAAATGATAGTTTAAAAAAATTGTAAGAGTGATTGCAACTCCAGTATTGGACAAATCTCGCAAGAAAAGTAACATGAAATGCCATTTCTCTCTGTATCTCTTCCTCTCTCTGAAACTCCGAACAGTGTTCTGCTGGCCGCTACTGTCTTGTTTCGAAACATAGGCTGCTACTCCTAGTAGATATCCGTAAGCCATCTCCTTGCAGTGACTAATTTCTTCACGGGACATTTCTGTGGTCTTGCGTTAAAGTTTACTCCTCTTCATCCACCTCGCTACTCTCGTTACTTTGGCGACACATTTATAATCTGGTCACATGAGATCAAAGTTCTTCATCTTTTTATTGATCAAATGGATAGTGTGCACCCTAATATCAAGTTCACTGTTGAGAGGGAGAGGGAAGGAAAATCACCATTGGTAGGTGGCTCTGTTTGAGAGGAAAGAGTACACGGCGATAGTCCGAGGGTCGCTGGGTCGAGTCTCTATGCGGAAACTTTATTATTTCTGTATTTTCAACGTTTATTTTACTTACACTACATATAAATTGAAATAATGTTCAATATATCGTATGTATAAATTTTTTAAATGAATGATAAAAATAGCCAACCGGTTCCACAAAAATCATTGCATTGGTCTGGTTTCGATGCTAACTAAGGGTATCTTGATCAGAATAAATTGCTGTTACATAGATTTTTTTAATCAACATAGGAGAATAATAACCAAATAATAAACAAAGTATCACTAGAAGCACTAAGAACAGAAATTGCATTACTTGCGTAGATACATATCACATGGAAAGACAGTAAAAACATATGAGATGATGCGCTCAAGTTAAATAAATCAAAGTTATATTGTAAACCAACATTAAAGCCACACGTACATTGATTCGCTAGGTGTGACATCACACTGAAAGGTTTGCCAAATGATTGCGCCGCTACGGGGAAATAGCGCAGTGAGTGCTAACTATGGAGCGCGAATGACGGAGAACGCCAGAAAACAAATGATAATAATTATAACAAAAAACCAAGAGTAATAATAGAAGTATATAGATAGGTAATAAAGGAAAAATACAGGAGAATGCTGTAAAATTAAACAGCAGTTGTAATCGATACATATCCAGTGCAGAAAGCAGTGAAGTGCTTCAAATGAACACGATTAACATACTCAGAATGACAGCCATGCAAAACGATTAAAGGAGGAGGAATGTGATGTTTGAGAACTGTGTGTGGAGATCTTCAGCCAAAGAAAAATTGTATATCAGCAAACTGAGAATAGTAGTTTGTAGCCGTTAAAGAAATTCTTATTTTGCAACTGTAGCTGTTCATTGAGAATAACACCATCGTTTACAGAAATATGCTTAGCAATTTCCAGTTCTTCAAGCCCATAAACTTCCTTTTCTATATCGAGGATAATATTTTAATCGAGACCCTTCGGTTTGTGGTTTGTGATTAGCAAATTTTCTGCAAAGGAAGAACTATGCACATTTGTACTCTTCCTTCCTAATAAATGTTCTGTATAGCCGGCACTGATGGCTCTTCTGGTCTTCCATTTACTGCAGAATTCGTCGTTTCCTAGAAAGAAAGAAGTGGATTCAAGTTGCCTTTTCCATTAGTAACTGTTTGCAGAAAAAACTAATTCACAATTTAAAATCTGGGATCACTCGTTCGAGCGTAATTCAAAGGTGATAACTTTCACTTTCTTATCTTGAGCACTTCAGCTCATATAAACTGAAGCTGAAGTGATCAAGATAAGTAAGTGGAAGTTATCACGTAAACCCAAAATTAAAACCACGAGCATAGCAAGTCGCTCAAGTCGATAACTCTTCATGCAATCTGACCTATGTAAGTAATTCTTTTTCTGTTTTTAGTACTTTTAATACTACTGAAACATCTTATTTCGTTTCTATTCTCCTATGTTTATTAAAATAATCTTATACGTAACAGTCACTTATTCTGATGGCAATACGCTAAGTTAGTATCGAAACCAAGTCAACACAATGATATTTGTGCAATGGGTTGACTGTTTTCACACTTTATTAGCAAAAATAATAACTACAATATACTGAGCATTTTGTAGTGTAAGTAACGTAAAATTTATAAATATATAAAAAAAATTCCCGCATAAGAACTCGACCCCACGACCCTCGTATTACCGCTCTGCATTCTTTCCTCTCAAACAGAACCAACCGTCAATAGCAATTTTTAATTCTCACATTAGGGTGCATACTAGTCATTTGATCAGTGAACAAGTGAAGAGCTTTGATCCCACGTAGCCAGATCATGAAGTGTCTTAAACACAGCGCAAAAAGCGAGATGGACGAAGTAGAGTTGAATGTAATACGTGTTCATCGAAATGCTCTATAAAGAAATTAGCCACTGCAAAGAGGCAGTTGAAAACCGTGATTCGTTTTTTAAATTTACCACTAAACTAGAAGTAAGTCCGCATCAAAATGAAGGAAACAATTTTAAAGGCTCGGGAGGGAACTAGTCCTTTAATAAATTTATTGTATCTTCGTCTGCGACTTATTTGAACAAAGCGACCACATCCAAACTGGCCATAATGTCCACGAACTTTTGAGTTTCTCATACTCGTATGATATTCGCAGCGAACAGCTATTGGCCTAAGTAACTTGATTAGATATTTCGCTAGCCTCTAGGCTGGAGAATCTATTGCATTAATGCTAGCTCGCAGTGGAATGCCTTCTTTGTCTAATTTTAGCCCCCGTACAGCCTTTCTACATCTACATGTACTCTGCAAATTATACTTAAGTGCGTGGCAGTAGGGTTCCTAGAACCACATTTACACTTGCTCTCTATATTCCACTCTCGAATAGCGCGCGAAGAAAATGACACCTGTGTCTATCCGTGTGAGTTCTGATTTCTCTTATTTTATTATGATGATCGTTTCTTGCTCTGTACATTGGCATCAACAAAATATTTTCTCTTTCATAGGAGAAAGTTAGTGATTGAAATTTCGTGAGAAGATCCCGCTTGCAACGAAATACACCTTTGTTTTAATGATTTGTACTCCTGTATCATGTACGTGACACTCTCACCCCAATTTCTCTATAATACAAAGGGTGTTGCCAATGTTTATACTTTCTCAGTGTACTCCGTTAGTCCTATCTGGAAAGCAACCCACACCATGCTGAGTTACTCCAAAAGACTAGGGACAAGCGTAGTGTAGGCAGTCTATAGCAGATCACTTGCATCTTCCAAGCGATCTGCCACTAAAAATCAGTCTTTGGTTCATCTTCCCCGCGACATTTCTTATGTTCATTCCAATTTAAGTTGTTCATAATTGTAATACCTGGGTATTTAGTAGAATTTATAGCCTTTGGATTTGATTTATTTAAGGTGTAACCGAAGTTTAATGGATTCCTTTTAGCACTCACGCGGATGACTTCACACTTAGGGTCAAACGCCAATATTAGTGTGATGTAAATATCTTATCTAAAATGTTTTGCAGTTGGTTTTAATCTTCTAATGACTACTGAACGATAAACGGCAGCATCGTTTGCAAACAACCTAAGACGGATGCTCATATTGTCTCCTACATCGTATATATAGGCAAGGGACAGCGGTGGACCTATAACCCTGCCTTGGCAACCGGCAGAAATCACTTCTGTTTTACTCGATGACTTTCCGTCAGTTCCTACGAACTGTGACCTCTCTCGCAACAAATGACTAATCCAGTCACATAGCTGAGGTGACATTCTGTAAGAACACAATTTCATAATCAGTCCTGTCGATAGCGCTCAACACTTCCTGTTCGTAAAAAGCTGGTTAGGTATCACGAGAATGATGTTTTCTGAATCCGTGTTGACTATGCGTCAATAGACCGTTCTCTTCGAGGTAATTCATAATGTTCGAACGTAATATAAGCTCCAAAATCCTGCTGCCTATCGACGTTAATGATACGGACCTGTAATTTAGCGGATTACTCCTACTGCCTTTCCTGAATATTGGTATGACCTCTGTAACTTTCCAGTCTTTTGGTAACGATCCACCGTCGAGTGAGCCGTTCTATATGATTGTTAATTACGGAGCTATTACATCAGCGTACCTGTGCGGCTGGTCCCGGCGGAGGTTCGAGTCCTCCCTCGGGCATGGGTGTGTGTGCTTGTCCCTAGGATAATTTAGGTTAAGTAGTGTGTAAGCTTAGCGACTGATGACCTTAGTAGTTTAGACACATAAGATTTCACACACATTTTTTTTTTTTACATCAGCGTACACTAAAAATATCTTGTATAGAATTTGGAACGGAAGACCTGCTTTTTTAATAATTAAGATGTTTCACTACTCCGAGGATATTTATTTCCAAATTACTAGTGTTGGCAACTGTTCTTGGTTCTTCTTCTGGATTATTTACTTAAACTTCTTTGGTAAAGGGGTTTCGGAAACCTGTGTTTAGCAGCTCTGCAAGAGCAGTGCTGTCATTTATAGTATTTTCATTGCTGTCGTGCATTGTCTTGCTGACAGCTTATTTTACATACGACCAGAGTGTCTTTTATATTTTCTGCCAGGTTTCGAGACGATGTTTCGTTGTAGAAACTATTATAAGCATCTCGCATTGAAGTCCGCGCTAAACTTCGAACTATTGTAAAGATCGCCAGTTTTCGATATCTCGAGTTCGTTTAAATTTGGCATGCTTTTTTTCGTTGTTTCTGCAACAGTGCTCTAACCTGTTTTGTGTACCATTGGGTATCAGGTCCGTCTTTTGTTAATTTATTTGGTATAAATCTCTCAATTGCTTTCGATTCTATTTCTCTGAATTCAAGCCACATCTATTTCTCTGAATTCAAGCCACATCTGGTCTACACTTACATTTTAACTTCGAAGGAGCCGAGATGGTCTCTCAGGAACGCTCAACGGAATTATTATCTGGGTTTTCGAATATATATGTTTTTCGTTTATTTTTGCTGAGTTTGGGAGTTACGGTTCTCAGTCTCGCTTCTACAACCCTTTCACTAATCCCTGTACTCGATTTGATGCTCGTTATTAGGTCAGAATTATTTGTTGCTAAGGGGACAAGTGTGTTTTTACAACCGTTTACTATTCGAGTGGGCTCATCAACTACTTACAGGAAATAATTTTCAGGTAATGCGTTTTGCACAATTTCGGATCATGTTTAACGTGTACCTCCGGATTTAAAGACGTATTTTTGCCAACACGTCGAGGGTAAACTGAAGTCATCATCAACTACAAGTATAATTGTATGAGTCACATACGTGCTTGAAATTAAACTCAAGTTTGCTTTGAACCTTACGTAAATTGTATCAGCTGAATTGGGAGGTCAGTAATAAGGCCCAATTATTATTTTATTCAGGTTGTCAAGAATGACATCTAACCATGCTAATTTACAAGAACTATCTACTTCAGTTTCACTACAAGATACAGTACTTCTAATAGCAACAAACACGCCATTGGAAGATGTAATTAGCCTGTCCTTTCCGAACACCGTTAGGTTCTTTGCAAAAATTTCAGCTGAACTTATCTCCGATTTAACCATCTTTCAGTGACTAGCATCAGTGCTTTCTATTAGCGGAACGCAAAGCCCCACCACCATATGGCGCAAGTCAAGGAATTTAGAGCTTACATGGTCACAGAACCGTATCAGCATCTGATTCAGAGCGTCCTCTCAGTTGTGTACCAGAGGTTCTCAATCCGGCCTTTCTCCTAAGGATGACTGCCAGCCTTTACCACTTCAGATAGCCGCTCTAAATCATTGAGAATCTCTTTCAGTTCATAGCGAGGCACAACACTAGTACTGACGTGAGAAACCGCCTGCACTTGGCTGTACCGTGCGAGCTTCCATCGACAGTCCCATCCTCTGTGACTGCCAGGATCTTGAGAGCTCAGAAGCTTCATCTGAAACACGACAAGTGACTACGTCTGGTTGAGGGAACCGACAGCCACAGACAGCACCTGGAAAGTGTTCGTCAGCTTAACGGGGAGGCCGTACCTTCGGCCCTCCGTGAAGTCTTTCACAGCCTGCCACATACAAAGACGCACCCTCCCTCCCCCCACCGACTAAAGTTGAGGGGCCCACCTCAGTGCGGTGAACTCAATATCAATTCTAGGATTTGTAGAATGTTTAAAATACTATGACCACTCACGGATACCTAATAGGAGTAGCAGCCTACGTTTCGAAACACGGTCTTAGAGGCCAGCAGAAAACTGTTCCGAGTTCCAACACAGGCGCAATGCTCAGAGGTATCCATATAACACATGGTCTAGTGATAGCGTCTTTGATTAGTAATCAAAACGTCATTGGTCCCATTTTTGAACCTTGCCACGGTTTAACTACTAAATGAAAATCACCTGCTTTGGCGGCCGACGACTTACGGCATGGGAAGTCACCCTCAGTCTGTCTACAGCCTTGTCAAAGAGAGCGGAGGAGCGGATGGAGGTTCAGGGCACCCTCTTGCCCTTGGGGTTGGGAAACTGCCTTCAAAGGCGAAAGAATCAGCAATGATCAACCGCATGCGGATGTAGAAGGCGATGGAGACAACCGCATTAAAGACAAATAATGTGTATCCACAGGTAATCTGGCCCTTCCTTGAAAAAGAGTCATGTTGACCTCACCATTGCCAAAAGATTCCGGACTAGTCCTTCATTCAGATCTGCCAAGAGGAGGTGAGCATGAGAAAAAGATTGAATAACTAACAGAAGGGCACGTTTGACGAGTCGGAGTGTGGAATGTCGAAAGTAATAATGTGGTAAGGAAGCTAGAAACTCTGAAGAGGAAATTCCAAGTCTCAATCTACATATAGTTGAGGGTTAGTGAAGTGAAATGGAAAGAACATAAGAAAATCTGAGCCCAGAAGTATAAGATAATGCCAACAGCATCAGAGAATGGCATAACGGGAATAGTATTGGTCATGATTAGGAAAGTAAGACAGAGAATTAGTTACCGTGATCAGTTCGGTGACCAACCAACACCGAGAAAAACAGTTCAGGTATACATGACGAAGTTGCAAGCCGAGGATGAAGAGACAGAGAAAGTACATAAGGATATTCAACGGGTAAAGGGAGATAAAAATCTAGTAGTCACGTGGGAATGGAACGTAGCTGAAGAGGAAGGAAAAGAAGAAAGAGTTGAGGAAGAATATATGCTTGGTAGCAGGAATGAGAGAGAAGAAAGACTAATTGATTTCTGCAGTTAATTTCAGTTAGTAACGGTGAATACTGTGTTCACGTACCACAAGAGCAGAAGGTATACTTGGAAAAGGCCGAGATAAGGTAAGATTTCAATTAGATTACATCATTGTCAGGCAGAGATCCGAAATTGCATACTGTATTGAAACGCTTGCGCAGGAGCAGTTATAGACTCTGATAACAATTTCATAATGATGAAGCGTAGACTGAAGGTCGAGAGACTAGTCAGGAAAAATCAGAGAGGAAGAAAGTGGGATATGGAAGTACTAAGGAATGAAGAAACACACGTGAAGTTCTCTAAGGTTATGCATACTGCGATAATGAATAGCTCAGTGGCAAGTTCAGTTGGAAAGAAAATTGTAGGTATAAAGAAGGTAACTATGATGAGACAATGGATAACAGAAGATATTCTTCAGTTGACAGACGAAAGAAGGAAGTACAAATATGTACAGAGAAATTCAGGTATACAGAAATTCAAGTCACTTGGGAACGAAATAAATAAGAAATGCATAGAAGCTAGGCCAAAATAACTGCTTGAAAAATGTGAAGGAATCGAAAAACAACTGATTATCGGAAGAACGGACTGAACATACAGAGAAGACAAAACAAAATTTTGTGGAATTAAAAGCAAAGTCGGTGATATTAAGAGCTCAACGGTAATTCCGCAGTTAAACGCAGAAGAGAGAGAGGACAGATGGAGAGAATACACTGAAGGCTCTTACAAGGGAGAAAACTTGTCTGATGACATTATAGAAGAAGAAAGTTTGACGACAGGGAAGAAATAGGGAATCCTGCATTTGAATCAGAATTTAAAAGAGCTTTGGACGATTTAAGATCAAATAAGGCATTTGTCAGACCATTGGGGGATGCGGCTACAAAACCACTATTCACACTCGTGTGTAGAAGGTATGAGACTGGCGACATACCGTCAGACTTCCGAAAAAAAGCCAGATGCACGATTCCGAAGTGTGCAAAAGCTAACAAGCATGAGAATTATCCCACAAACAGCTTAACTGCTCATGCATCCAGGTTGTTATCAGAAAAAATATACAGAAGAATGGAAAAGTGTGTGTGAAATAGTATGGGACTTAACTGCTAAGGTCATCAGTCCCTAACCTTACATACTACATAACCTGAATTATCGTAAGAACAAACACACACACCCATGCCCGAGGGAGGACTCGAACCTCCGCCGAGACCAGCCGAACAGTCTATGACTGTAGCGCCTTAGACCAATGGAAAAGAAAACTGAGGATTTGTTGGAGACGAACAGTTTGGCTTTAGGAAAGGTAAAGGCACCAGAGTGGCAGTTGCAACATCGGTTGATAATGAAAGCAAGACTAAAAAAAAACCAGGAGACCTCAATAGGATTTGTCGACCTGGAAAGGCGTTCGACAACGTAAAATGGTGCAAGTTGTTCACAATTCTAAGGACAATATCGGTAAGCTGTAGGGAAAGAGAGGTAGTATAAAGATGTACAACAACCAAGAAAAAATAATAAGACTGGAAGGCAAAGATCAAAGCGCTAGGATTAAAAAAGGCATAAAGAAGGAGTGTAGTCTTTCACCCCTATTGTTCAATCTGTACATCTTTAAAGCGATGAGGGAAATGAAACGAAGTTTCAAAAGGGGGTTTAAAATTCAGGGTGAAAGGATATCAATGATGCGATTCGCTAACAACATTGCTACCCTCAGTGAAAGTAAAGAACAATTACATGATATGTTGAATGGAATAAACAGTCTAAGGAGTACGGAACATGGACTGAGAGTAAATCGAAAACAGACGAGAGTAGTGAGAAGGTGCGGAAATGACAAGAGCGAGAAACTTAACATCATAATTGGGGATCGTGAAGTAGACGAAGTTAAGGAAATCTGGTACCTAGGCAGGAAAATAACTCATGACGGGCAGAGGAAGGAGGACACAGAATGCAAACTAACACTGGAAAAAAGGGCCTTCTAGTATGAAACCTAGGTCTTAATTTTAGGAAGAAAGTTCTGAGAATGTGTGTCTGGACCACAGCATTGTGTGGGAATACCGGAACTGAAGAGAATCGAAGCGTTTGAGATGTGATGCTACAGAATAAAGTTGAAAAGCATGTGGGTTGACGAGGCAATGAATGAGGAGGTTCTGTGCAGAATCTGCGAGGAAAAGAATATAGGGAAAACACTGGGAAGAAAAAGGGATAGGGTGGTACGACGTCTGTTAAGACATCAGGGAATAACTTTCGTGGTACTAGAGGGAGCTGTAGTGAGCAAAAATTGTAGAGAAAGAAAGAGATTGGAATATATCCAGCAACTAACTGAGGGGACGTAGGGTGCAAATGCCACACTGAGATGAAAGGGTCGGCTCAGGAGTGGAATTCGAGGGGGGAGGGGCAGGGGATCATCAAACCAATCAGAAGACTGAAAACTCAGACGATAGAGAGAGAGAGAGAGAGAGAAATAGAGTTTCTTGTTACATTCCTTGCAAGATAGTCTAATATTGTAGTTGCAACACTCTTACAGCCATTTGCTGTTCCTTATATATAACGATTCAGGAGACTGAGCAGCCGTCTTACTTTGTTTCCATTTAGATGATGCTGTCGTTCACCGACTATTGAAGTCGTCACAAGATCAAAACAAATTGGAAAACGATTTAGAAAAGATGTCTGTGTGTTGCAAAATGTTCAAATGTGAGTGAATTCTTAAGGGACCAAACTTCTGAGGTCATCGGTCCCTAGACTTACACACTACTTAAACTAACTTATGCTAAGAACATAACAAACACCCATGCCGATCGAGGACTCGAATCTCGAACCTCCGGCTGGAGGGGCCGCGCAGTCCATGACTCGGGGCTTTTAACCGCGTGGCCACTCCGGGCGGCTTCTGTGTGATGTAAAAATTGGCAATTGACGCTAACTAACGAAAAGAGTGAGGTCGTCCACATGAGTGTTAAAAGGAATCAGCTACACTTCGATTATACGACAATACAGTCAAATCTAAAAGCCGTTATTCAACTAAATACATAGGAATTAGATATAGGAGCAACTTAAATTGGAAAGAATGCATAGAAAATGTTGTGGGGAACGCTAAACAAAGAATGCGTCTTCGCCAGCCGGGGTGACCGAGCGGTTCTAGGCGCTATAGTCTGGAACCGCGCGACCGCTGCGGTCGTAGGTTCAAATGTTGCCTCGGGCATGGATGTGAGTGATGTGCTTAGGTTAGTTAGGTTTCAGTAATTCTAAGTTATAGGGGACTGATGACCTCAGCAGTTAAGTCCCATAGTGCTCAGAGCCATTTGAACCAATGCGTCTTCGTTTTATTGGCAGGGCACTTAGAGACTGCCTACACTGCGCTTGTCCGTCCTCTTACAAAACTGCAGCGCGGTGCGGGATTCTTACCAGATAGGATTTACGGAGTACATCAGGAAAGTTCTAAGAAGGGCAGCACGTTTTGTACTATCGCGAAATAGGGGAGAGAGTGTCACTGAAATGATATCGAATACATCATTAAAACAAAGGCGTTTTTCGTTGCGGCGGAATCTTCTACCGTAATTTCAATGACCAGTTTTCTCCTACGAATGCGAAAATATTTTGTTGACGCCCAGTTACATAGGGAGAAACAATCGGCATAGTAAAATAAAGAAAATCAGAACCCACACGGAAAGACATAGGTTCGTTTTTCCGCGCGCTGTGCGGGATTGCAATAATAGAGAATTATTGTGAAGATGGTTCGATGAACCCTCTGCCAGGCACTTAAATATGATTTGCAGAATATCCATGTAGATGTAGATGCATAATTTTTTGAAAACTATCATTTTCCGGCAGGGTCATGTATGTTTATGATTACTTTCCACGATTGGGCAATTTCATTTAAATGTTGACATAGGCATAAAAACCTACATCAACAATCACTTGTACCACAAATAATCTTTAAAAGGGCACACCATGTAAAAATTACAGTCTGATATTATTTAGTGTACGTCAGCAAATAAAATAATCGAAATCGACGTTGTTCAAAAATGAATAAGGAGGCCAAGTTTTGGCTAATATGTATACAGCTAGGTGCAAAATGAATATGGATTTAAACAACCTTTTATGATCGATGCATTCACTTGAAGAATCTCTTAATCTAATCAGGTTACCTTCCATTAGGAAAGTGGGTGCACTCAGCGATTGTTATGTGACTTATAATCAGTAGTCCGTTTTTGTAGGTTTTATTACAACCTACAAAAAAGGACGACTGACTGCTGCGCTCTATAATTTATAAATCTTAATCTTACTTTTGTAGGTTTTATTAGAACCTACAAAAACCCACAAAAAAGGACGAGTGATTGCTGCGCTCTATAATTTATAAATCTTAATCTTACTTGCACCAAAATGGAAGATTATACCATTTTGTACTCTTTATCTCATTTTGTTGTGTGTCCTGTTTCATATCGTTTTGAACTGCTCAACACGCTTTGTAACAGACGAGTTACGTGCAAATTTCCGTAATTCGTAATTAACTCGTCCTTTCGAGTAAGCTATGTTACAAGTATTAGTAAGAATGTTGAGTCGCTAGCCTCGGCTGTAATAGCAGCAGATAAACGACAATCGCAGTTGCTCCGATTTTTTTCCTCAACGAGTGTACTGCTAATTAGTGTGACCTTCAGCTTGGTGGGATATCTTTTATTAGGAAACTTCACTTACTATATAAGGTAGGGTGCAACTCGTCGCCTTTCACAGTTGTCTTCACAATATACGTACACGGAGACTCACTCGCCACAGCAATGAGCAGCAACTTGGTACTGGTTCTGTTTGGCGCGTGTCTGCTTGTGCTACACGCACCTTACGCTGCTGCTCAAGGTATTCCCGCAATATTTTTTGGGCCAGTGGGTGGTGCTCAAGATATAGGTATCCCCGAACTCCTACAAGGGACACTGGATGGCGACGATGGTGCTCAAGAGATAGGTATCCCCGAATTCTCTTTTGGGTCAGTGAGTGGCGACGATGGTGAGATAGTTATCCCTGAATTCCTTCCTGGGACTGTGGACGGCGACGATGGTGACTTGGGAGGCGAGCAGCCTATTGGAATCGGGCCAGTCGTCGAAACGAGCAGCGAGAGCAGCAATTCTACAGAACAGCCGACAACCGAAGCCGAGACGGAGGCCTTCACCACTGAACAAGGTTCGTCGACTCAGTTACAGCTGTATGTTGGATAGTGCTGGAAGAGAAGGCGGACGTAGGGCAAGAAGGCGCGTACTTGAATGTCTGAATCATCACTGCCCATTCTGGCAAATTCCGGCATCTTCCTTTCCTGTGGTGGTTAGCGGAGGTGGTTTGGCATCGATTTGCTTTCACCGGTGGAAAATTTGTTAGACATGTACTCAAGTAACGGAGATTACTGTGTTGAATGCTTGCTCGTAGTGGTGCTGGTTTCTTACGTCGTGGATGGATATCTGAATGAAGCAACAAAGAGAAATGCCGAAACATACCTTGGTATTATGGAATGGTAATGAATAGGGTGCCAAGTTAAATAGTTCATGCTGACGGACGGATCAACATCAATTGCATCTCATGATTTCATCCGATGAACCGAGAACGTGAGGCACTAGTGAAGACTCGGAAGACCCATAACTAGGTATACTGGGGCTCATCTACGTTTTCCCTGTTGTCCCAAAATCACTAAAGAGAAATTCTGGAATTGCTCCTCCAAGAAGTCCGCTATTGATTTCCGTTCTCATTCTCGCACGCAACGTGCTTGTTGATTCAAATATTTGAGTACCGTAAGCCGGGTACACTTTGACCAATTTGCAGATTCAAATGAAGGTTTTTTTAACTTCCGTGATATTTATGTTACTGAAAATACGGGCCCTTGTATGAAAGGATTACATGCCGATTAATACAATATTTTCTGAAGTGCAGAAGAAGTAATAGTAGAAGTTAGAGTGACCAAAGTTATCATGGATCTGGGTATACAATGACAGCCCTCTACTTACACCACTGTTAACTACAATTTCACTGATGGTCCTCGCTTCAAAAATTGATGTAACTTTGACAACCCACTAAGAAAAACATTGATCTAAAGTTGTTAAGCCTCCAACAGGAACAAACGTACTACAGTACATTAATTAAACAGCATGATCCATAATCAAAATTATAAATGTAGCGAAAGGTATGGAGAATGACGCTTATAGCTTCAAATTTAGTTGAGTATGATACCTTGAGTTTCATCCCTCTTAAACGTAAATCCTTATTTCAAAATTGCAATTAGAATTACCGGTCTTTCATTTATCGAGTCATTATCTGACACTTGTAGCAAAATAAACTTTCTGCTTGTTTCTGGGGATATTCGACACTACATGCTGTACCTGAATCACAGCCTGAACCACAATAGATGTAATTTGGGCAAAGTATGACTGACATGTTTTTTTCTTAGTTGTAGGCACATTAACAATTGCAGATCAGCCTTCGTCTTAATACTAATTGTTAACGTTTGTATTCCTTAGTCCCATACTGTAATTGGCAGCAATAAATTGTATATATGTAATACAGTGTCAACAATGACCAGTGGTCAAAGTAACCCATAAACAGGGAAATGGTACACATGACCACAGAAGTCGTAATATGCTGTCAGATATATACAAATGAACAAAAAAAATCTGTGCTCTACTTTCAGAAATAATCCAGTAACATACATGATATAATTGAAAACACAGATAGCTTCGCATTTACATGTGATCGGTCGAATATGCACAGCCAGATTTTAACACCCTTTTTCCTATACAACTGAAAGTCGCGATAGGTTCGCCAACCATTGCGCAAGGAAATCGGCTCTGCATGGTGCCGTCCAGCGTATAGTGATGGGACTTCACCAACAAACACTATATACTAAACACCCAACTGACAGCCAGGATATTGTAATACTTTTGTTGGATGAGTGGTCGAAGCAACCACGATGGTCAAAGTATAGACGGTTTACGGAATTGTAATACCGCATTAGAACTGCTTTGCACAGAACATTCGTGATACCTTTTGTATACTACTTATTCTCAGACCCCACATAAGATCTCGGGGCGCCGGCCTGGATGACCGAGCGGTTCTGGGCGCTACAGTCTGGAACCGCGCGACCGCTACGGTCGCAGGTTCGAATCTTGCCTCTGGCATGGGTGTGTGTGATGTCCTTAGGTTAGTTAGGTTTAAGTAGTTCTAAGTTCTAGGGGACTGATGACCTCAGAAGGTAAGTCCCTTAGTGCTCAGAGCCAGTTTTGATCTCGGTGCAGATCACGTTTACTCATACTTAGTGCAACAGCAACACTCGACAACTTCAGTCTACTCAAATCCAAATGAATTCGTCCACGCTGCGGAACAGTGCCAACTGAAATGAAAGTCTATGTGAAATTTGTGCTTCTCAATCTCTGAATAAAACGCTGAGATCTTGCTTTATTAGTAAGATGTCCAGCTAGAGGCACTGAAGTATTTCTGGTTATACCAACGTGTATACTGCGATCTTATGTCCTTTTACAGAAAAGACAGTAGTTTCGAAAATTTTCCTCTGTAGCGGGATTCGCCCGACTACCTCCAGGTCTAGCGCTTATTCTCAGACCCCACATATGATCTCGGGGAGCTACAATCTGGAACAACGCGACCGCTACGGTCGCATGTTACGGAGGTGTCAGTGAACACTAAACAACCGCAGAGCACAAGATTACTTTATAGTGTATGTCGCGAACATCAAAAGTGCAACACCAGAACTATCACAATAATATCTGTGAGGGAACGTATGAGGAAACATTAGATTCTGCAGACATCCACAAATATAGTAAACCAAATTATTATGATTATGAAGAAATGGATTTACACGTACATGACAGCAATCATATCTGAAGTATCACGAACAGAAATAAACCCGCGGAGTGCAATAACGTTACGAGAATGTCTCTTGTTTACTTTCTAAAACTTGTAATCATGTTTTATTTTAAATGTTCATTTTAAAACATCTTCTGCCTTAAATTACGCTTCCCTTGAGTTTAGCTTATTAATGTTAGTTCTTATTAACTTTTGAGCAGAGTCGTAAGAGTAGGGGATTTTGTGTCATGTCGTCGTTGCACAATGTCCAGCAGCACTGCTTCCCCTATACGGAACAGATTGCTGTGGTGAGTAAGTCCTTCGTATATTGGTTCATCTATTAACCATGGATCTTAGCCACTACAAAGAGTGATGAGAGCCAACGGGGTTTTTAGCTATGAACTGAGGCTAATGATTAAAACTTGCGTTCCTATGTTATACTGGTTCACTGCCACAAACATTTTTCGATGTCGAAAATATTAAAGTATTGAAAAGGACTAGGAAAATCTACAATGAATCAGAGACTGAGCAGTTTTCAGACTACGAATGAAGGAGAAGGAGCTGTCTATAGTCTTTTCATGGAATCATTACAGTATTTCTCTGTAAAGCTTGAGTGAAACCAAAGAACTAATCTGGTTCCTATAACACAGTCCACATTGTTGCAACATGTACACCAGTATATTCCTACGATAGAATCCTCTAAGTGCTGCACTCTAAAGAGTGTAAATATCGCAAAAGAAATTTAAAGTTTTTGACCTCATTTTCAGAATCCCGTGTGGGCAAAGGCAACTCGAGGCACATCGCAAACTCAAGGACTACTTCTCACGCCAAAGCTAGGACAGCTGCTAAAGCCTGGACAGCTGCCAAAGCCAGGACGATAGCCAAAGCCAGGACAGCTGCCAAAGCCAGAACAGCTGCCAAGAAGGCAGGCAGAGCAGTGCACAAGGCGTGATCACAACTTCGACCTGGATTCTGTGACTCCATCAAAGCAACTAATAAATGATTAACTTGTGTTGTGTATCCTGATTTGGGCAACGTATGTCACCAAGTGCTTTTGAAATAAAAATCTTGTTCAACGGAAGAAACAGTGGTCGCTATATTTCATATAAATTTGTACCCGTGAAATAGATACTAACCAAGATACATATCCATAACTTGTAAATGAGTTACCCAAAACGAGCGGTGAACGGGAACATCAACACTTCGATTTCAGGCCACTTTCAAATCCAGTACCCTATTTCGTTAGCAGCCCACAGTTTCAGAGTATGTCTACCTTCCTTCGTACCTATTAAAAGCGTTCTCAGTGCCCTCAGACGTCATGTCTTCAACTGTGGCTTTCTTTTATCATGATAATAAGCGCCATTATGTTCTCTATAGAATACAGGATACCCTAGGTGGATACGTCAATATCCAGGAATATGAGGGGAACGATCATTAGAAGCGAAAAGTCTATTAAACACGGGCTGTACAACACACATCTTAAGATCTAGGAGTACTTGTTCGTCTTTGTTAATATGAAACTCATCTCTTCTTCTGAACTAGTGCTCACAGCTCTTAATGTAAGCGTTTTAGAGAACATGTTTTCTGGACAGTTATTGCTTGTGTTGTTCTATACTAACTCCAATGGAAATATTGAAATCGAAGAGGTTGAGGTTAAGAGATTTGTTTCACGGTACCTACAATGAGGAAATGCTCGTAACTCTTATGGTATGCATTTTACAGCCCATGTTTAATAGATGATTTTGCTTCGAATGATCATTCCCGTCATATGACTCCTAGCTCATCCAGTACTATCTATAACAAGGATTATGATATCATTACCAAATCCATGTGAAGCGAATTTCAAAAATGTCTCCAGTTGAATTATCATCGACACATACTGCGAGTGATGATCAAGGAAAAAAAAGTGTCTTACTGACTGAATATATTACTATTAATTATGGAGTGTCTTATTAACTGTTCATTACATCCCAAAATTAGCAACTATTGAAAGCAGGTGTTATCTACTGTTTGATACAGCAACAGCTGCAGGTTGTTTATTCTTCATCTAGGAGTATGCAAGTATATATGAGATTTGTCCATTCTGTAAACAAATTAGGCTGTAATCTGTGGTCTAAATAAAAGCCAGTAAAGGTGTTCATGTTGGTGAAAATGTTCTGTACCGCATCATTCATCACACATCTGTAAGGTAGATGACCCATACATATTTCCCTTTTCATTCAAGGCATTGTCAGTGAAAGACGCAGTCAAAACTGGAGTTTGATTATTGCATCCTGAAAAATTAATTGGGCTGCCTATGAGGGTGAACGATACTTGCTTTTATGCAATGTTCCTTGGTTGGGTCACGAATGACAGGAAGGTAAGTAATATCGTTTCACTTTGAAGAAAACATGGAATCCAGCGACTTCTTTGGTCAGCTAAAAAGACGTCGCTGAAGAGTAGCTGCCATTGATGCATCTGTATGTGTACACGGATCGAGCATCTAACCACTGATACACTTTATACAAGTTTCCTTGTCTCAGAGCAACATTTCTATGATTGAGTATTCTGTAGTCAAGACAAAGAGACGCTGCTGTCTTGTTTATAGAAACATAAGAAAGTGCTCCACCTGCTGCGAGCCATCTCACTCAGAAGATGGCCGAAATGTATACGGCCAGAAGTGTAAAGCATTGGTCAATATTTCGCAGATATACGAAGTCGTGTGCCGGTATATTGTCCCCAGTGTCGCCACTAACGCTTACTATCCGATGCAGCACTAATTCTGTTGATTCCGTGGTTCATTAATGTTTTTTTCGGATCAACCGATTGATATAGCCAGCTGTCCTCTAGTGTTAGGAGCGAATAGAAAGGATATTAGGGACATAGGTAAAGATATTGTGATAACTGGCATCTTAATATGTACCCACTTCAGTGTATTAAGTGTTTGTCCTCTGCGTGTAACAGTCCGTCCGTGTGCCCACAACTCAATACCTGACCTACTGCCCAGGGGAAAGCAAATATTTATGGCTTGCTTGCGCTACATGTACTTCTGAGGTACTAACCAACTAAAAAGACCTTACTCGTAATAGCTAAATGATTAGTCTGCAAATGAAGTAAACTGTGATGTAACGTTATTCAGTGGACTGTTCTCGGTCATGAACAGAGATAGATCCTGTATTTTTATAACTCCAGTAGCCATCTCCGCAAACCATTTACTCAACTTAGATCCGTACGATGCCTGATTAACTAATAAAGTTTTACTCATGAGCCTTTAGACTTGTTTGATGCAGCCTCCTATTTCATCTTACAATGCACAAATCTGTTCACATCTTTGTAACTTTTACCTGAGAAAAGGACTGAAGCACACAATATGGGGGAAGAGACGCAACGAAACTTAATGGTTGACAGACTATGTGAATTATTGTAGTGATTACAAAAACGAGTTAAAATTGTGAAGGTCTGGGCAGAGAGAGACCACTTACCAGTTTGACATTGCAGACACTAATTCAGCTGAAAAGGATGTGATTGCCGTGTTGGAAAACTGCGCAACAATACTTCCGTATGAGAGGTGACACATAAGAACGCACGATATCCGTTACGTACTATTGTACCGTAGGTGTTCTGTGAATCATCCGGGATAATGCAAAACCGCGATCCATCGCTAAATAGAATGTGACGTTTTTGATCAGAAGTCCTTACTTTCCTTTGATTTCTGATTTTTGACGGCATGGCACGGAAATTCCCTCATCGAGGTGCTGCTAGTCTGCAACACGTGGTGCGAGATGACGCCGAATGTTGAAGGGAGTCCATTACTTGAAGGTTTTCAGAGAGCAGGTGCAGATGTGGAGGCGTTACAACGTCTTTGGAGGGCAATATGGGGATTGCCATCCGCTGGTTACAGTTGGTCGGCTGGAAGCTTGACATCCTCGCGTTCCCATACAGTCCAACACTGGACCGTTGCCATATAATAATGGTTAAAGAAACATCTGAATATGTTAGATCATCCGCCAAGAAAAAAATTGGATTCCTTTGACGACAAGTATGAATGTCTTGACGTTCCCACCCAGTCCAATACCGAGCCACTGTCACATAAACAAATCTGTATGTTGCACATTTCAACCTGTCGGCTAAATGCAGACACATAATTAGGGTCGTTAACCTCTTATAATCTCACAGGACTGAGCGTCATCTTCGTGTCCTAGACAGTGATCACTCAATATGTGATGCTCTTCATGCTCTTTATATACGCTACCAGGCCTGGTAACAACATCAAACACTAATAACCGGAAAGCAATCTGGTTGCCGTCCTGTGTCACAGAGAATTTCAATTCCAACAATTTACATTCTTACTGGTGGTGTGCACATTTACGAAGCTACGGCAGCACTGGCGCACATCGCAAGTGCTTGAATTTTAAGCTCGTGAAGATAAGTATTTTATTCTATAACAGCTGTCAATTAAGTTAATATTACATCGTAACGACGTTAATTACAGTTTGTTTTATATAATCTACTGAAAGTTTCCCTCGTTTCAAAGTATTTCTCAAAAAAAAAAAAGAAAACATAACCTAAGGGCCGGTTTCCGCGAACTTTAGACGTGGGTTTACATACAAATTTAAGACATTTCTAGTATTAAGTGAATAATTTAGGTTATTTTCATGGCACATACACTATGTGATCAAAAGTATTCGGACACCCCCAAAACCATACGTTTTTCGTATTAGGTCGCGCTGCCACCTACTGCCAGGTACTCCATATCAACGGCCTCAGTAGTCATTAGACATCTTGAGAGAGGAGAATGGGCCGCTCCGCGGAGCTCACGGACTTCGAACGTGGTCAGGTGATTGGGTGTCACTTGTGTCATACTACTGTACGCGAGATTTCCACACTCCTAAACATCCCTAGGTCCACCGTTTCTGATGTGATAGTAAAGTGGAAAAGTGAAGGGACACGTACAGCACAAAAGCGTGCAGGCCGACCTCGTCTGTTGACTGACAGAGATTGCCGACAGTTGAAATGGCTCTAAGCACTATGGGACTCAACATCTGAGGTCATCAGTCCCCTAGACTACTTCAACCTGATTAACCTAACGACATCACACACATCCATGCCCGAGGCAGGCTTCGAACTTGCGACCGTAGCTGCAGCGCGGTTCCGAACTGAAGCGCCTAGAACCGCTCGGCCACAACGGTCGGTGCCGACAGTTCAAGAGGGACGAAATGTATAATTTGGCAGAAATCTATCCACACCATCACATAGGATCCACTGCAACTACTCTGACAGTTAGGCGGGAGGTGAGAAAACTTGGATTTCATGGTCGATTGGCTACTCATAAGCCACACATCACGCCGGTAAATGCCAAACGACGCCTCACTTGGTATAATGAGCGTAAACGTTGGACGATTAAACAATGGAAAAACGTTGTTTGGAGTGACGAATCACTGTACACAATATGGCGATCCGATGGTAGGGTGTGGGTATGGCGAATGCCCGGTGAACGTCATCTGCCAGCGTGTGTAGTGCCAACAAGAAAATTCGGAGGCGGTGGTGTTATGGTGTGATCATGTTTTTCAAGGAGGGGGCTTGCACCCCTTGTTGTTTTGCGTGGCACTATCACAGCACAAGCCTACATTGATATTTTAAGCACCTTATTGCCTCCCACTGTTGAAGAGCAATTCGGGGATGGAGACCTCATCTTTCAACACGTTCGAGCAGCTGTTCGTAACGCACGGCCTGTGGCGGTGTGGTTACACGACAATAACATACCTTTAATGGACTGGCCTGCATAGAGTCCTGACCTGAATCATGTAAGACACCTTTGGAATGTTTTAGAACACCGACTTCCAGCCAGGCCTCACCGACCAACATCGATACCTCTCCTGAGTGCAGCACTCCGTGAAGAATGGGCTGCCATTCCCCATGTAACCTTCCACCACCCGACTGAACGTATGGCTGCGAGAGTGGAAGCTGTCATCAAGGCTAAGGGTGGGCCCATACCATATTTAATTCCAGCATTACCGATGGAGGGCGCCAAGAACTTGTAAATCATTTTCTGACTGTTGTCCGGATACTTTTGGTTACATTCAGTACATTTAGTATTGCCGTATCTACTCGGGGATTTAAATTTCCTTTCAAAACGCTTAAAGTACATATAGTACATACACGATCTTAGGCTTAAGTCTTCATTACTTTCACTGCATTGCGTAACTATATTAGTAGTATTCATGCATATTAAAGTTTCACATAACTTAAGTAACTTTTGTGATCCGTATTTAATGGAATGTTACTACTATTGTCTAGATAAATTTTGTAAAAATACTGTAAACCACTATGAGTGAAAAATGTTTGAGCTGTCGTAGGAAAGTCAGTTCTGGAGTTCTGTGCAAGTGTTGTGGCAGACGATTACATTAGGCATGGGAATCGGGAAAGTAAGAGGGTCTCTTCCATGGTATTCCAGATTATGTTCAAGGGATACGAAAATAGCGGAGCAGAAAGTGAATATTAGAGCCCTTCGGGCTGAACTGGATAGTGCTAGGGAGGAAGTGATGAGATTTAGGGGGCAGGAGGGTGAAGCCAGGTGGGAAGTGGTAGCAAGGAACAGAACAGGGGCCACAGAAAGAGAACGATTTCTGACAGTTTCATCATTGGCACAAACAGTAGATTTGCCTTGCTACCACAGTCAACTAAGGAAGAGGCTCAAGTAAATGTAAGTGTAGTCGGAACTCAACAGACTTTCATTAAGAAACCAGCTGTTGACAAAAAAGTAGAAAGTAGGAGGAAAGTTCTGTTGTCAGGTAGTGGTCATGGAAGAGCTGTGGGCCAGATTATGCAGGAAAAATTAGTTGGCAGGTACCAGGTCACAATTATTTTCAAGCCCAGTGCATATCTTAGCCAAATTATAGAGGATGTAGGATCACTATTCAAGGGTGGTAGTGGGTGGAGCGGGAGACAGTATTGATAGAGATCAGAGCTACTATATTGAGTGGGACGTGCTAAAAATAGCATCTGCAACGAACCATACAAATGTTGGCTTGGTTCCTGCTTTAAAAAATGGTTTAAATGGCTCTGAGCACTATGGGACTCAACTGCTGTGGTCATCAGTCCCCTAGAACTTAGACCTACTTAAACCTAACTGACCAAAGGGCATCACACACATCCACGCCCGAGGCAGGATTCGAACCTGTGACCGTAGCAGTCGCACGGCTCCGGATTGCGCGCCTAGAACCGCGAGACCACCGCGGCCGGCTGTTCCTGCTTTCATGCCTTATGATCGGCCCCAATTGAAGAGCTCTACCAGAAGGGTCAATTTGGAGCTAGATCAGCTGCTTCAGGTGGCTACTTTGTCAGGGATAGGTTTGGTTCCTGTTGATGGTATTGGTAGATGATACAGCACAAGATGCGGCCTGCATCTCAATAGGAAAGGAAAGGGTAAACTGGCTGGGATGGTAGCAAAATTTTTAAGGGGGGGGGGCACTGAAACTCATGGGAGTACTTGTTTAGGTTAAGATCAGTGTCCAGTCATCCTACAACGATTGAAATTAAGCTGAATGACAATTTCAGACAGGCATATACTAGAGATGTCAAGATATCACAAGATCATCATAACAGTCCAGTGAAAAATGATGTTATTATGTCAAAAGATTCACATTAAAGCAGAGTGAAAAATAATGATAGTATGTTGCATCAGAATATCAGGGGATTAAAAAACAAAGTAGATGAGCTTCTTGTTTGTTTAGAAGATTTAGAAACTGAGGGTGGAATAGATATACTATGCCTGTCTGAACATTAAATAGTCACAGGTATGGAAATAGTAAATGTAGGTGGATCTAAGCTTTCTGCACATGTAAGTAGAGACACTATGGAGAGAGTAGGAGTTGCCATCTACGTTAAAATCTGAAATATTTTGCATAGAGCAACATATAGAAGCTTGTGCGTGTGAGCTTATACTAAATAATGGCACTTTTATAATTTCCCCAGTGGGAAATTTTCAATTATTTTTGAAAAACTTGGTTTTTTTGTTGTGCGATCTGTCAGACAGAGGAAAGCAAATAATTGTTTGTGGGGATTTCAAGGTAGCTTTTCTGAAATAGTCTGATCGAAAGCCTGACCTCAAAGTATGACTTGGTTATTTCAATTTGAAATCACTCATTGATTTTCCTACTCGGCTGGTACAGGAAGCCAGCACACTGATAGATAATGTTTTCATAGACCAAGATAAATTCAATAAAATAAAAGCTTTTCCTGTTAAGAATGGTCTGTCTGATCAAGATACACAGCTAGTTGCAGTATATGATATAGCTCCATACAGTAATGCAAAACAGTCCCCCAAAATAGTGCATTCAATTAACGAGTTAACAATTCAAAATTTTATGGAAAGCTTGCAACAGTTAGACTGGGATGAGGAGTACAGGGAACATGATGCTAATTTAAAATTTAACCTACTTCATGATACCTTTGTGAGTATATCTGAAAACAGTTTCCCTAAGAGAACAATGAAAAATAATTGTAAGAAACCATGTAAAAAGCCATTGCTTACTACGGGGATAAAATATCTTGTAAACAGAAAAGGGAAATGTATCTTATAGCTAGAAGGAGAAATGATCCCAAAACAATGAATCGTTATAAAAATAACTGCACTGAAACAAGAAAAGTTATCAAAAAGTCCGGAGGTATGTGCTTTATGTTTGATATTATCACATCTGATAATAACATTAAAATTATTTGGAATATTGTTAAAAGGGAAACAGGGCAACTGAGAGCACAGGAAGACTGTATTTCTATCAAACACAATGCAAAGATTGATTACAAAAAGTCAGAAGTAGAAAACATTTTAATAATCATTTTTAAGTGTTGTAGAGAAAATAGGATCCAGCTAGCATTAAAAAGTGCTAGGCAGTATATGGAAGAGGCAGTACCTATCCAATTTGATAAAACTTAAGGTCAAGCCACTTCTCCTACTGAAATTAGCAAAATAATAAATTCCCTCTCATGAAATTGATGGCATTTCCAACAGAGTACTAAAAGCTTGTTCCTAACAAAGAAGTAGGCTTCTCAGCCACATATGTACTAGCTCACTGAAACAGTGCATTTTTCCACACTGACTGAAATATGCTATTGTTTAACTATTGCATAAAAAAGGAGATCCGTCTGATGCTAACAACTACTGCCCAGTCTCACTGCTGACACCTTTATCCAAAACTCTTGAAAAAAAGCAATGTACTCAGAGTAGCATCACATATTTGTAAAAATGAAGGACCAACAAAATGTCAGTTTGCTTTTAAGAAAGGCTTTTCAACAGAAAATGTTATATATGATTTCACTGATCAAATATTAAATATATTGAATAACCAAACATCACCCATTGGGCTACTCTGTGATCTCTTGAAGGCTTTTGGTTGTGTGAATCATGATATTCTTCTAGGTAAGCTTAAGTGGTGTGTATGAGTGGGACAGTTAACAAATGGCTTAATTCATACTTAACTTGAAGAATGCAGAAGGATGAAATTAACAGCACAGATAGTCTGCAAAAATCAGCAGAGTCCTCTAACTGGGGAGGTATATAAAAAAAAAAAATGGTGTCCCACAGGGTTCAGTCTTGGGTCCCTTATTGTTCTAAATATATATTAACGACTTGCCACTCTGTATTCATGATGAAGCAAAGCTAGTTCTTTTTGCTGATGATACAAGTATAGTAAAAAGCAGGAAACAGATGAGGAAATTTTAAATAATATCTGTCATAAAGTTATTAAGTGGTTCTCTGCAAATGTACTCACTAAATTTTGAGAAAACACAGTTTATGCAATTCTGTACAGTAAATGGCATAACACCATTGATAAATATAGACTTTGAACAGAAGTCTGTTGCTAAGGCAGACTACTCAAAATTTCTCGGTGTGTACATTGATAAGAAATTGAATTGGAAGAAACACATCGATGATCTGCTGATATAGGTAGATTCATCTACTTATGCTATTAGGGATATTACAAATTTTCGGGATAAACATATCATTAAATTACCCTGTTATGACTATTTTCATTCAGTGATTTTGTTTGGCGTCGTATTTTAGGGCAATTCGTAAATAAGAGAGAAAGTATTCATTGCACAAAAATGTGTAATCAGAATAATAGCTGGAGCCCACCCAAGATCACATTGCAGACATTTATTATGGAACTCGGGATATTCACAGTACCTTCTCAATACATTTATTCACTTATGAAATTTTTCATTAATAACCCATCCCAATTCAAAAATAACAACGAAGTCCATAGCCACAACATTGGATGAAAGAATGATCTTCATTATTATGGTTTAAATCTCACTTTGGCACAAAAAGGGTTGAATTATGCTGCCACAAAAATCTTTGATCATTTGACAAATAGAATTAAAAGTCTGACAGGTAGCCAACCAACATTTAAAAGCAAATTAAAATAATTTCTGAATAACAACTCCTTCTACTCAATAGATCAATTCCTGGATATGACGTAGTAACTATAAAAAAATTCATTAACTATTTTATGTAAAGAAAACTTACGTTAAAGTGACACTTTCCACATCATTACGCAATGTCGTAATCATGTGCTACTGAACAAGGATTAATGAATGTATGTGTGTATGTATGCTACATTGACGATCTTCTTCGGACTTTGCTTTTTTAGTCAGGCAGTGTATTTCACCCAACATCAACCATACGATGCTTTAAACAATCAGGTCTTGATCTGCCATTTACATTTTTCGCACCAACTTTTCTTCTAGCCTCAGGTTTACTACTTAAGATACCGTAAAAGATCATATTAACAGCTCTCACCTCCTGTGAAACTCTTCTACAGATGTGTTTCGTCACTTATTCCTTTTCGTACAATATCTGCCCACTTAAATCTTAGCATTCTTTGTTAACACGACGCTTCAGTTGCTCACAGGTGCTCTTCTTTTGGATTTAAAAAGCAGTGCATGTATGGAGTATTTGATGGTACTGCCATTGCGACGCTGCCATAGCTGTCGTCGGCTCTCACACCGCGAACTGTCTACCTAGAGCTCCCGCGCTTTCGCCTCACTCACTCAACAATCACCCAGGGTGTCTCTTCTCTGGTGTACGGGACGCTCTTTTAGTATTCAGGCATGCATGGTAAAGGTATCATATGGTAGGTGCATCAAAAATCTCTCATCTGCCTACACACTAGCAAAAGACAAAATTAATTCGTGTCGTTCTTGAAGATTTCCACACCCTCCCCTCCCCCCCACCCCCCCGCCCCCCTCCCTCTTTCCAAAACGTTTTGAGACTGGAGGAACCGTAGATGCTTTAGAGGGTGGTAGCTTAGACGAATTGCAATTTAATACCATATATCATCTGTCCAATTTGTGTTGAGAACAGAGATATATTTTCGTTTCGTTTGTTGGTACTCCTGATGCTGTGGGTTCTATCCGAGTATTTATGAGTGTCAGCAGTAGAGTGTTAATGTTCACGTTGCGAAGTTGTGCTTTAATTTACGTTACGATTTTTTGGCAAAATCGAGTGTACTGTAGAGTGTAAACATGCCGCACGTATTTACATATGCTTATCATTCTGGTATGGTATTTGCGCATGGCTTTTGCGATGGAAACGCTGTTGCTGTTTATGGAGAATACGGTACATGATTTTCTAACCACACACTATCAGATTCAAGAGTGTATATTCGTGAGTTCAATACACTGCGTGACACTGGTACAAACCCAGCCGTCTTAATGTATCTGGACGTCTAAATGAACAAGCTGTGGCTGAAGCAGAAGACATTCAGTCGGTAGAGCGTAGTCCTTCAACAAGCACAGGTAGAATTTCTGCACGCATCGGTGTTCCACAGACAAAGAAAATCGCGCACATTACGTAAGCACGGGCTCCATCCGTGTCATTTACAGCTCATTCAGTACCTTCGAGCAGAACTTCAAGATAGACGATTGGATACTTGAAAATCGGCAGGTAATCCCATCTGTACTCTTCACTGATGAAGCTACTTTCAGTAACTCTCGAATACACATCAGTGGTGTGAAGAAAGCCCAGATACCGTTGTGGAGATACATTTTCAAGGAAGCTTCTCTGTAAATGTGTGGTCTGGTTTGACAGATAATCATTTGATTGGTTTTGTTGAGTCACCGCATGATCTTACAGGATCCCGTTATCTACACTTTCTTGAAAATGAGTAGTGGATTCCTTTGGCTACAAGAATGAGTATGTTCATCCAGCATGGCTGGGCTCCTGCACATTGCAGCCCTCAGGTGGCACACCATCTAAGCGTAACATTTGCCAGTGGATGGAGCGGTAGACATGAGCACATTTGCTGGTCACCAATGTTCCCCAACGTTACCCCTTTGGATTTTCGCCTCTGGGGATACTTGAAAAGCGAAATTTACAAAGAAAAAGTAACCACAAGGGCCGATTTGATCGTTCGGATTAAGAGTAGTGCAGTCCTGATTGAAGAACGCAAAGACGACGTCAGAAGAGCTACACGCGGTATTATCAAGAGAAGTCAAAACTGTATTGAAGCTGGTATTGGAATTTTTTGTACGTAACTGTAAACGACTTCATTAGCCTTTGCTTTAGGTTCGTTTGGGTTCCATACTAGCAGCTGTATCTCTGTGTTCAATAAAAATTGGACCCTGGCATTTTTATTGCAATTCGTCTATACTACTATCTCCTAAAATATTTACTGTTCCTTCTGAAACACCCTGTAGAAAAAAGTTAAGACGCCGATTTTAATGATCTGTTCTACATAGTCTCGTTCCCTCAACTCTCTCATCCATCCTACATAGTCTCAACAAGGTCATTGGTCCCATCGAGTTAGCGAAGGTTCAGGAAGGATGTCGGCCATGACCTTTCAAAGGAACCATCCCAGAAGTTGCCTGAAACGATTTGGGGAAATCACGGAAAACCTGAATCAGGATGTCCGGATGTGCTCCACCTCGCTCGGTGAAAATGCCTGTAAAGGCGTTTTTTGACATGTTGTTCAGTTCGAGCGTCACATTGTCCTTATGTCATCAAAGCGTTGACCATTCACATGAATTTATAGACCTTGCTATTTTGTTGTACGTTTGTACAAAGAACAGCTAGTCACGTCACCCAGCATGATTTTTTTTTAGAAAAGAATTATTTGCAGTTTTTGAATATCAATCAAGTCGTGGCAGACGTTCACGCATCGCGTTGCTTTAGTTTATAAGTCAGTGTGTGTAGGACAAACTTTACACACGTTTTTCTCTTCCTTAAAGTAAGCTGGACTACGTCTTGAACCCTTTATTTAGAGCTCAATTGCGGTCTGTGACAAAACAACACTGACACACTACGCTCATACGTCCACTACTTACCACCGTCTGCTCACAACATGCTGGTCGAATGCTCATTTGTTGCTTACAGCTGTCACAGCAGTTATTTTGATAGTGTCGCTTATACGCCAGGAATAAAATCAGTCTCTGAATTTTTTGAACTGACAGTGTATCTTCACAACCACCAGCAGCTGCTGCGAATTCACATCCACTGTGAATAAACGCCTTCTCTGGGTTCTGCCGTACATCGCCTTTCTTGGTCCATGTACCATTTTTTAATTTAGCTATATGCATTTCGCACTTAACATGTCATTACAGTCGTAGCATAAACAACAAATACACTGCGATGACGAAAGTCATGGGATAGCGATGTGCAGATATATACATGACGGCAGTATCTCGCATACAAGATACGTACTCAGGCGTTTCACGTGAAAAGGTTTCCGGCCCGCCACTACTTCCTGTCCTGCGGCAACCTCTTCGTCTCAGCAACCTACGTCCTCAATTATTAGCTGGATGTATTCGAATCTCCATCTTCCTCTACAGTTTTCGCCTTCTACAGCTCCCTCTAGTACTATGGAAATCATCCCTTTAAGTTTTAACAGATGTCCTATCATCCTGTCCCTTACCAGTGTTTTCCACATATTCTTTTTCCCTCCGATTCGGCGCAGGACGTCCTCACTCCTTACCTTATCAGTCCATCTAATTTTTGAACATTCGTCTGTAGCACCACATCTCAAACGAATCGATTGTCTTCTGTTCCGGTTTTCTCACAGGCCATGTTTCACTACCATACAATTCTCTACTCAAGATATACATTCATAGAAATTTCTTCCTCAAAGTAACGCCGATATTTGATACTAGTACACTTCTCTTGGCCAGAAATACTTCTTCTGCCATTGCTAGTCTGCTTTTGATCTCCTTGCTCCGTTCTTCATTGGTTACTTTACTGCCTAGGTAGCAGAATTCCTTAACTTCATCTACTTTGTGACCATCAGTCCTGATGATAAGTCTCTCGCTGTTCTCATTTCTGCTGCTTCTCATTACTTTCGTCTTTCTCCCATTTTCTCTCAGTCAATATTTTGTACTCATGAGAGTGTTCATTCCATTCAGCAGATCACGTAATTCTTCTTGACTTTCACTCAGGAGAGCAATGTCATCAGCGAATCGCATCATTGATATCCTTTCACCTTGAGTTTTTGATTCCACCCTTCTACCTTCCTTTTATTTCCATCATTGCTTCTTCGCTGTACAGATTGAACATTGAGGACGAAAGACTACATCCCTGTATTATGTCCTCTTTAATCCGAGCATATGGTTGTTGGTTGTCCACTATTATTATTCCCTCTTGGCTCTTGTACGTATTATTTTACCCGTCTGTCGCCATAGCTTACCCCTATTTTTCTCAGTATTTCCAACAATATGCACCGTTTTACATTTTCGAACGCCTTTTCTACGTCGGTAAATCCTATGAACGAGTCCTGATTTTTCTTTAGCTTAGCTTCCATTATCAATCGCAACGTCAGAATTGTCTCTCTCGTGCCTTATCTTTTCTGAAGCCAAACTGATCGTCATCTAGCATACGCTCAGTTTTCTTTTTTATTGTTCTGCATATTATTCTTGTCAGCAATTTGGATTCATGAGCTGCTAAGCTGATTGTGCGATAATTTTCATACTTGTCAGCTCTTGCAGTCTTCAGAATTGTGTGGATGATACACTCCTGGAAATAGAAAAAAAGAACACATTGACACCGGTGTGTCAGACCCACCATACTTGCTCCGGACACTGCGAGAGGGCTGTACAAGCACTGATCACACGCACGGCACAGCGGACACACCAGGAACCGCGGTGTTGGCCGTCGAATGGCGCTAGCTGCGCAGCATTTGTGCACCGCCGCCGTCAGTGTCAGCCAGTTTGCCGAGGCATACGGAGCTCCATCGCAGTCTTTAACACTGGTAGCATGCTGCTCCCAGTTTTTCCATTCGTCTGTAAAGAAATCGTGTTAGTATTTTGCAGCCGTGATTTATTAAACTGATAGTTCGGTAATTTTCACATCTGTCAACACTTTCTTTCTTTGGGATTGGAATTATTATATTCTTCTTGAAGTCTGAGGGTACTTCCCTGCCTCAAACACCTTGCTCACCAGATGGTAGAGTTTTGTCAGGACTGGCTCTCTCAAGGACGTCAGTAGTTCTAATGGAATGTTGTATACTCCTGGGGCCTTGTTTCGACTCAGGTGTTTCAGTGCTCTGTCAAACTCTTTACGCAGTATCGTATCTCCCATTTCATCTTCATCTAAATCCTCTTCCATTTCCATAATATTGTCCTCAAGTACATCTTCCTTGTATAGACCCTCTATATACTCCTTCCACTTTTATGCTTTCCCTTCTTCGCTTAGAACTGGGTTTCCATCTGAGCTCTTGATATTCATACAAGTGGTTCTCTTTTCTCCAAAGGTCACTTTAATTTTCCTGTAGGCAATATCTATCTTGCCCCTAATGAGATAAGCCTCTGCATCCTTAAATTTGTCCTCTAGCCATCCCTGCTTAGTTATTTTGCATTTTCTGTCGATCTCATTTTTGAGACGTTTGTATTCCCTTTTTCCTGCTTCATTTACTGGATTTTTATGTTTTCTCCTTTCATAAATTAAATTCAATATTTTTTTCTGTTACCCAAGGATTTCTACTAGCTCTTGTCCTTTTACCTACTTGATCCTCTGCTGCCTTCACTACTTCATCCCTCAGAGCTACCCATTCTTCTTCTACTGTATTTCTGATCATTCATGTCAGTTGTTCCCTTATGCTCTCCCTGAAACTTTGTACAACCTCTGGTTATTTAGTTTATCCAGGTCCCATCTCCTTAAATTCCCGCCTTTTTGCAGTTTCTTCAGTTTTAATCTACAGTTCATAACCAATAAATTGTGGTCAAAGTCCACATCTACCCCTGGAAATGTCTTACAATTTAAAAGCTGGTTCCTAAATCTCTGTCTTACCATTAAATAATCTATCTGATACCTTCTAGTATCTACAGGATTCTTTCATGTATGCAACCTTCCTTTATGATTCTTGAACCAAGTGTTAGCTATGATTAAGTTATGCTCTTTGCAGAATTCTACCAGGCAGCTTCCTGTTTCATTTATTACCCCTAATCCATATTCACATTCTAGTACCTTCCGCCGTGGAAGTCGAACACGCGCCAGAACAAATGGATGTGGTCAGTCCATAGAGGGCTCCACCTCCACAGCGGCTATTCCACGTAGCAGCTCTGGCACAGCAAGGGCGCCATCGCTACGCAACGTGCAGACAGCAGCCAATAGCCGTTCCCTCCGGTTTCGTATTTAGGGACCCGCTCTGCTCTAGTCCTTATCTGCATTCCTTCCCCCACACGGCTCCTGTATGAACTGATCCCCTTCCCCCACCTCCTCCTGTTCCTCCAACATCTCCACATCCTTTACATTGTCCGCAGGCTTGATCCCCCCCACCCTCTGGTTTCCTCCTTCCTCTCCACCCCCTGCCCACTGCCACGCCTCTGTCGCTGTATCCCTCCCTCTCTCCACCTCCACAACCTCCATCACCTTCATCAGGGTCATTTCCAACGCCTCCCGCTCCCTGATGACGAACTTTGCTGTGACATCTGCCCTTCTTTCCAACTATAACCTGTCCTTGTTCCCCCCCCCCCCCTCCCCAGGGCCCACTTTTTCCTCTTCCCTTCTTCTCCCAGAGCGGATTTTCCTCCTTCCCCCCGCCCTCCCCTGAGACCCTGCACCGCATACTTGCCTCTTTCCTTCCCACATCCCTCCCTGCCTGGCCCTCTTCAGCATGCCTCCCACTCATCTCCCCCATCTCTTCCCCTCCCTCCCTTCTTCTGGTCTTCCTCATCTCCATGCGCCTGGCAGATCCTCTGTTTTGATCATTGTCAGTGTGCGACATCAGTGTTGTGTTTAGTGCTGTTTCTCCTGTGTGTCAAGAGGTGTGATTTCCTTGAGGATCGCCGTCAGTGATTGTATGTGCTACGCCATCCGTCGATACCTTTTATGCTCCAGTCATACTGTGCCTTGTGTTCTTTTAATTGCCGCAGTGTGTGGCTTCTTGTGTGTGCTACTTTTAAACAGTTTTTTATCTCCATTTTACAGTCACCTCGTTTTTTGTCTATTGCCTTCCATGACGTTCCCCCTTTTTTATATCTATGTTCACCATATTCTCTCCTTTGTTATTTTTAAATGTCTTGTATTGTTTGTTCTATGTCTTTCGGCTGAAGAGCAGCGCATATGCTGCTGCCAGCCCGCCCTAATGGGGAATTGAAATACAATAAAGAAAAAAAAACCTAGTCCTGTCAGTCTGGTACTCGCTCTGGATTTCGTTTCTATCTCGGCGGTACTGCGTTCTGGTCGTTTGCTCGTTGTTGACATTTGCCTAGATTTACTGTTAGTGTTGTGGTTTCCACAAGCCTCCGTTGTTTATCTCTTCCTTGTTGTGTCATAGTCGGTCGTGGTCGGTTGTTGTCAGTTGTCGTTGGTCCGTCGCCCGACTCGTCCTGTTTTTACCCGGTGGTGCGTGCTCCACCGCCGGCGGTTTCCCCGCCTAGCGGCTCTGATCCGCAGCCCAAGGCGTTCCTACCGTTGGTTTTGGTTACCACACACCTACTATGTTTCCTTGTCTCCCTTTTTCTACTCTCGAATTCCAGTCACCCATGACTATTAAATTTTCGTCTCCCTTCACTACCCAAATAATTTATTTTATCTCATCATACATTTCACCGATTTGTTCATCATCTGCAGAGCTATTAGGCATATACACCTGTACTACTGTAGTAGGCATGGGCTTCGGTCTATCTTGCCCACAATAATGCGTTCATTATGTCGTTTTTGTAGCTTACCCGCTCTCCTATTTTTTTATTCATTATGAAACCTACTCCTGCATTACCCCTATTTGATTTTGCATTTATAACCCTGTATTCACCTGACCAAAAGTCTTGTTCCTTCTGCCACCGAACTTCACTAATTCCCACTATATCTAACTTCAACCTATCCATTTCCCTTTTTAAGTTTTCTAACCTACCTGCCCGATTAAGGGATCTGACATTCCACGCTCCGATCCGTAGAACGCCAGTTTTATTTCTCCTGATAACGACGTCCTCCTGAGTAGTCTCCGCCTGGAGATTCGAATGGGGGACTATTTTACCTCTGGAGTATTTTACACAAGAGGAAGCCATCATCATTTAACCATACGGTAAAGCTGCATGCCCTCAGGAAAAATTACGGCTGTAGTTTCCCCTTGCTTTCAGCCATTCGCAGTACCAGCACAGCAAGGCCGTTTTGGTTAGTGTTACAAGGCGGGATCAATCATCCAGACTATTGCCCTTCTTCAGGAACCACACGTTTGTCTGGCCTCTCAACAGATACCCCTCCGTTGTGGTTGTACCTATGGTACGGCCATCTGTATCGCTGATACATGCAAGCCTCCCCACCAACGGCAAGGTCCATGGTTCATGGATATTTGAATTCTTGCACTCTCTTGTAGGACTGGTCCCCAACCTGCAGTGATTGTGGATGATCAGCAGTCTGACCATGACCACGTGTCATAACGAGGTAGGCATACTCTGTCTTGGCTTCATTTATGTTTATCCCAAATTTGCTTGCAGCTTCCTTTAGTGCTTTGGTCATTTGCTCCAACTCCTCTTCCGACCTAGAGAGTAAACAGATGTCGTCTGCATAGGCTAAGTACGCCAGTCTCTTTCCTTCGATTTCCATCCCTTCGTTCTCTTGAAAGGTCTCGTGTACGATCTTCACGAGGGCAAAGTTGAACATGATAGGGGATAAACCATCTCCTTGCACAATTTCAAACTCCTCAGATACGCGATTTCCCAACTTCACCTTTGCACGTGTTTCGTTCTGACAGATCTTTATCAGATTGATGAGTTTCACTGCTATGTCAAACTCCCTTAAACAGTTTAGCAGGCTCTTGCGATGTATGCAATCATAGGCCTTCTTAAAATCAACAAATGAAATATGCAAATCTTTACCATATTCACCCAGTTTCTCATTGAGCTGCCGGAGACGTCAAGCAGGGCGATTCCTCGCCAATACTGATCAAAATTTAAGCAGTGGCGGGATTCGAACCGGGACTGAGGACGTTTCGATAACTAATCACAGACGTTACCTCCTGACCACAGATCATGCTTCTGCAGAAGCCCTAATTTCTCTTATCTCATGTTCGTGGTCCTTAATTGCAATGTGTGTTGGCGGCAGTAGTATCATTCGGCAATCAGCTTCAGACACCAGTTCTCTAAATTTTCTCAATAGTGCTTCTCGAAAGGAATGTCATCTTCCCTCCAGGGATTCCCATTTGAGTTCCTGAAGTATCTCCGTAACACTTATGTGTAGTTCGAACCCACCGGTAACAAATCTTACAAGCGCTAACTACTTGGGGCTACGTAGTGGTATAGGCTGAGCTCACAGGCAATGGACAGAGTCAATTAGATGTTTGGGTACTTGGGGACCATTTACAGCCATTAATGGACTTCATTTTGTAAATCAATAGGGAGTTCAGTATTTCGAGATCCACAGTGTCAAGTCTGTGCCGAGGATACCACAGTATGGCATAATCTCTCACCAGAGACAACGAAGTGGCCGACAGCCTGTTCTAAACGACCTAGAGTGATGCGTAAAGTTGTCAGTGTTAATAGACAAGCAAAACTGCTTGGAAAGCCACACGACTAAATGTCGGACCAACTACAAATACTTTCGTTTGGACAGTGTGGCGAAATTTGGCGTATTGGGCTATAGCAGCATACAACCAACGCATGTGCTTTTGATAACAACACATCGACTACATCGCCTCAGCTGGGCTCATGATCATATCAGCTGGGCACTAGACGAGAGCAAAACCGTAGCCTAGTCAGATGATTTCCAATTTTGGTTGGTGAGAGTCGATGTATGATTTGAGAGTGGCTCAGACCCTACGAAGCCAAGTTGTCAACAAGGCACTTTTGAAGCTACTTGGGGCTACATAGGCTGCATCTACATGGAATATCCAGTTACCACTGGATATTCGTCTACTTGGAGACCATTTACAGTTATTCATGGACTTCAAGTTCCCAAACGATGATGGAATTTTTATGGGCTACAATCCGACATGTCACTGGGCCAAAATTGTTCGCGATTGGTTCGAAGAACTTTCTGAAAAGTTCGAGGGAATGATTTGGCAGCCCAGATCTCCCGAAATGTGACATAATCGAGAGTTCAGTTCGTGCACAAAATCCTGCGACAGAAAATAACGGAAAACACAATTAAAAATACCCACATGCGGCAACGGAAATTAACGGAAAACATAATTAAGAATACCCACATGCTGGTCTCAATGCAGATCCACCCCAATACGAGTCCCTTGTCTTCTGCTACCCGAAAGGGGCAGGTTATGTGTTGACACTTCAGTTATGTCTCTTCTTACATACCTACACAAACCAATACCATGCTGTACATCACAGTATCATTAACATTGGGCTAGACATCTTACATAACTTGCACTGGTGGGAGAAATGAGTGGTAAACCTCCTCCATTACGTAACACAATAACGTGAGGCCTCAGACACTGCTGATATGCACAGCGACGGTTAGGACTGAGAATAATTGGAATAGTTAGCAGTACGTGTTTGAGGAAAGCACATATCTACCAAGCTGCGATTGTCGTTTATCTACTGCTATTACAGCCTAGACTAACGACTCGTCTCTTTTGCTAATGATGGAAATGCAACTTATTGCCGGGCGGAGTGACCGGGCGGTTCAAAGCGCTGCAGTGTGGAACCGCGCAACCACTAATGTCGTAGGTTCAAATCCTGCCACGGGCAGGGATGTGTGATGTCTTTAGGTTAGTTAGGCTTAAGTAGTTTTAACTTTTACGGGACTGATGACCTCAGAAGTTAAGTCGCATAGTGCTCGGAGCCATTTCAACCTCTCTCTCTCTCTCTCTCTTTTATTTTTTTTTCTTCAACTTATTTGGTAGAAAAACTTTATTACAGATGACGGAAACTGGCGCTGTACTTGAGAGGTTTAAAAGTAAAATATTTGTGCGAAACTCCACTGTTATAAAATGGGATGAGCGTGATAAAATGATATGAAATAATATACAGAATACAAAATGATACAAGCATTTCAAAATGTTACATTTAATTTTGCTGCAGCTATGTTAACGGGTTCTTCGTGTAGGTACCATAATCTGAATTTTATTTAAATTAACAACAATTTTTCATGAAGCAGTATATGTTAACCAATACGTGCGATTATCATTCATTTTTGGGCAACGTCGTCTTTGAATATTGCCGCTTGGTGTAGCCGGACGCTCAGGAGCGTCTTGTCACGGACCGCGCGAATTCCCCCGTCGGAAGTTCGAGTCCTACCTCGGGCATGGGTCCGTGTTTCGGCCCTATCGTAAGTTAGTTTCAGTTAGATTAAGTAGTGTGTAAGCATAGGGACCGATGACATCTGCAGTTCTTTTCCCATAAGACCTTACCACAAATTTCCAAAAAAATTTCTTTGATTATTCGAATTGCACAAAATATTGCCAGGTCATAATGATAATCTAGTATAGTTTGTGGAGCATCTGCGTACACTGGAAAAGACTATTGGTCGTACGAATGACTGCTGATGTTTGTTGTTTATGTTCATGTCCGTATTTATATAAATTAATACCGAAATCGCCCATACGCGGTAAATAATCATCGTCAAAAACAGCCTTGGAAAAATATATTTACAAAAAATTGTAAGAGTATTGCAGCACCAATCTCTGACTGATCTTGCAAGAAATTTAACGAGAAATGCCATTTTCCTCTCTCTCTCTTTCTCCACGTTGTTATTGTTTGATTTTAATCCTTTTGAAACACGGCTGTTTCATCTTATGCATAAAGCACCAGTATGGATGCAAAGTATGGTCGGAATGGTATTCCGCTGTCCGCTAATATCAATGTGTTGAAACATTCCAGAAGTAATTAAGCAGCAATTCAGCAGTCGGCCTGGTATTGAAATATTAATTCATAAAAGAAAGACATTGTACTCAGCATGCACTAACAGCACGTGGAACACAAGACATGACCGAACCTCCATAAGAAGACACGAAAAGAGTGGGGAATTCAAAACTGCAAGAAAGGTGTTGCACCAAGAGTCCACAGTACAGAGTACATCAAATGTATTCTCTGTTGCAAATATGGGAACCTTGAGTTATATAATGAAATGAGCACAATGAAAATTTGTACCAGACCGGGTTTCGAACCTAGATATCCCGCTTATCGAGAGCCGTCGTCCTAACATTGGGTTATCCGAGCACGCTTCACGACCAGACGGAAACTTCCAAACCTCGTCGTACTAACGCTCACACATTGTGTAGTTCCCGTACAGGAGTGGACATTTTTAATTGAAAGTCGCTGCCTGGTTTCGGCGGAAACATGCGGTAATTCAGTACCTGTGTAGCTAAGACTCAGCATTTGTGCACCACCGCCGTCAGTGTCAGCCAGTTTGCCTAGGCATACGGAGCTCCATCGCAGTCTTTAACACTGGTAGCATGCCGCGACAGCGTGGACGTGAACCGTATGTGCAGTTGACGGACTTTGAGCGAGGGCGTATAGTGGGCATGCGGGAGGCCGGGTGGACGTACCGCCGAATTGCTCAACACGTGGGGCGTGAGGTCTCCACAGTACATCGATGTTGCCTGTGTCTATGTGCCTGTGGTTCTGTCAGCATGTGATGTATCTGACCCCAGGAATGTGTCAATAAAGTTTCCCCTTCCTGGGACAATGAATTCACGGTGTTCTTATTTCAGTTTCCAGGAGTGTAGTTTTCGTCTACACTGGCTCAAGCAGCGAAACTGTAATCATACTGAGGTGACTAAATTGATGGGATTCCTCCTAAGAACTTGTAGGATCTCCTTTTTCCCCACGTAATCCAGCAGTTAGACGTGGAATGAACTCAACAACGTGATGGAAGTCCAGTGCACAAATGTTGAGCCATGTTGCCTGCACCTGTCTATTACCTCACATCGCTCCTCAATTGTTGTATTTAGTGCTGGCATGGTAATCTTACGCAACCCCCTTATCGCCACGCTCCAGGTGAGACCCATTTACAATTAGAGCTAATCCTTCCGCAGTCGATTGGATGCACATGTCCCACTAAAGTAATACGCAGATTTGAGCGTTGGAATATCTAAAGCCCATATCTGTCTAGTGTTAGCACGTAGCGAATGCTTTCGGAACTTAGAGAAAAATACTGTGGACCGTGCGGTGCATATACACGGTGAACTTTAATAAAACCTAAAAACTGCAGGGTGGGATTTCTGACTGGAAATAGAGGCAAAGAGATCCTGTGAAAATGTGACCACACACGGCCGGTGCGCATGCAACGACAGTAAATCGTCCCAGAACACAGTACAAACTTGCATCGCATCTACGTCACAACAGATATTGAAAGTGGCCGGAACTGGATGCAACGCACGCGTTCACGCGTCACATCATGGACTGCCGCACTCTTTCGCATACTCCAGCCTCCCCCCCCCCTCCCCCCCTCCCCTCCCGGACAGCTTTTAGGCGTCGTGAACTCGCTGTTGAAGCTTCTGCACGTGAGGAACCGATTCAGCACACACAATGCTTTTCAGATGGATCAGAGTTAAAAATCTATGGGTGTTGAGCTCGGTGATCTAGCACGCCACGCTACAGGGCCTCCTCGTCCTATCCGTAGGGGGAAGATTGTGTTTTGATGTCGATGAAATGCAATGCGGAATTGGGGTGGCGCTCAGTCAATTAGAAACCACATAACCCGTCGTATTGCCAAAGGTACATTCTCAAGCAGCTCAGACAGAATATTCCGCAGGACGTCCAGGTTCGTTCGTCCGTCTAGGCGTTATGGAATATATGCTCAACCGTGTGTACATTGCTAAGGGACCAAACTGCTGATGTCATCGGTCAATAGACTTGCACACTACTTAAACTAACTTAATTTAAGTTATGCTAAGAAGAACACACACACACACACACACACACACACACACACACACACACACACACACATGTTCGAGGAAGGACCCGAACCTCCGGCGGGATGGGCCGCGCAATCCGTGCATGACGCCTCAAACCACGCAACTAAATCCGCACGGATTGTGGAATAATAACTGGTCCATGTATGTGGCCTCCAAGAATCCCTGCTGGCACATTGGTGCTGAACCGACGATGAAGAGACACCTCTATCATTCCTCGAGGATTTTTCTGTACCCCACAGATGATTATGTTTATTTATGACGTCTGTTCTGCTAGAGACTGCTTCGTCTGTCTGAAAGGACTCATGATCACACAAACACCCAAAAAAGGGATTGAAATGTGTGATGTGGTTGGTGTCTGCGAGGGTAGTAGCTTTGATATAGCCGTGTTGCCTCTCGACCGTTTCCATATGCTTGCTCATACACAAAGCCGGCCGCGGTGGCCGAGTGGTTCTAGGCGCTTCAGTCTGGAACCGCGCGACCGCTACAGTAGCAGGTTCGAATCCTGCCTCGGGCATGGATGTATGTGATGTCCTTACGTTAGTTAGGTTGAAGTACTTCTAAGTTCTAGGGGACTGATGACCTCAGATGTTAAGTCCAATAGTGCTCAGAGCCATTTGAACAAACACCATGTCGGCTTGTTCCCAACATGAAAACCAGACCATTCTGCTGCTTACAGTACGCTGCATAAATTACACAGCCTGGAACACACAAGGAGCACACGGCACAAGGTCAGAGGAACTGTCATTCGGCAGCGCCATCTACCGTGGCAACTATGTTTTTGCGGAAACATGTTCATAGGACCTTTCTTCCTCCATTTCCAGTCAGGGTCACGTCCCTGCAGTTTGGCGCTTTTATTAATGTTCACTCCGCATAGAAGAGTGAGCGACAAAATAAGGCGCCGTATGTTTATAGTGGCCTATTTCACGGAAAACAGGTAAAATCGCCATCTTCTCCATTTCAAGAACGTCGGAAGTAACTAATTGTGTTTTCTTTTACACCACAGACATTTCTTTCAAACATTAGTACACACATCAATAATTCTGCTGAATAGAATGTGTGGAACACAGGTGTGTTTTTGTTTAAGTCATTTTCAAATATGATATTCAAAACTTGTGTGTCGTGTTTCACGTTCTTCATCACCAGGAGAATAAATTTATTTGGTACTGAATTGTTATTTTATACCGGGAATTTGCACCCAAAGTTAAACTCCGAAAATTCTAGGTTTACATGAAAATCTGCACCTGGTTAGGTTTGTGGGACCCATCCGTTGCTCTTCACCGATTTTCATAATTGACCAGCTTATAAGTTTACTAACTGTAAAAGTGTGTCTTTTATCATACAGGAAGACACTTTTTGGCCTTTATTTTTCAAATATGTGCTGAATAAACTTTAACCATGAAAGAGTTAATTATAATGTTCACTAATTTCGGTCCACTGAAATACAAATGAATTTGACCACAAGGCAGAACACTGATCGTCGAATTGAATTTCTCAATCTCAAGTGTGATTCTCAAGCGGAGAATAAAACGATAAATTCTTGCTTCCGTTCGACAGAGCAGTGAAGTATCCTCTGGTGATCAGAAACTGTAAGTCAACATCTTCTCTCCCCTTATGAGAATATACTAGTTATAATAATTTCCTCGATAGCTGTTATTCCAACCGCCTACCGCCGGGTTCAGTTCCCGGCTAGAAACGTTATCTTCGGTTGGAGTTGCGTTCATACAATACTAAGCAGTGACAAAGCATTAGAATACGTTATAGTTTTAATGGGCAACAGCAGCAGTACGCCACGACAGATATGAGAAACCAAACTCACGTGGTCGTGAAGTTGCTGAGAGAAACGTAAACTATGCTAGTTGTGAGTTAACGAGCATTGCGCTCTTATTTAAATATAAGTCCCAGAGAGTCAGCCTACAGGGATTGTGAAACGAATTGTCGTCGAGCACCGCGTGCCACAAAGGGCGCAGATTTCCAGTAGGATCTAGTGCACAGGGCTAGCAACTCAATAGACGGAATTTTTGGACTTTGTAGAAAAATTAGAACGGGCGTTGATATTTAAAGCCCAAAGTAAGCAGACAGTTTTCAGAGTGGAAATCAAAACTACATTCCGAGTGATTACTATTAAAGACATCCGGGAAGTTATCAACGGAACGCAAACAGCAGTTTTTGTAAGGGAAACGGTAACAGGAACACATCCAATGATAAATTTCAAAGGGGTAATGGGAACGGATACCATCGTGACAGGGACAGACACCAAGAACGTAGATATGAGGGACCAGCACCTGGCGAAATGAACCAGCGTAATGGGAGATCAGGAAACTAAGTTTCGCCGCATCTCAGGGTCGGAGATGGGAAAAAAAGAAAAGAAAAAAAAGAGAGGCGATGAATAGGACGCGAGTAAAAGGAAATTTGATAGGTGTTAAAAAATCGGCAGACAGGTTTCAGAATATTGAAATGAAATTAGTAAGAGATGAGGATCAAATATGTGAATTTTCAAATCAGATATAAAAGGCGTAATCGTAAGATAATGAGAGATGACGATAAAACATGATAACGACGATTTAGGGCTAACTGATTTGTTTTATGAATGTGAGACGAAAGGGTGTGTGAACGTTAATACAGTGAAACATGCTATGTTCCAAAAGGAGGCTGAGATGGAGCTGAATTTGGTGGAATTAGGTGGTATAAAAAATTCTAAAGTGGTACTAACCAGTAACGATTATAATGATGAAGGTGATGATGTTTGCCGGCCAGTGTGGCCGAGCGGTTCTGGGCGCTTCGGTCTGGGACCGCGCGACCGCTACGGTTGCAGGTTCGAACCCTGCCTCGGGCAGGGATGTGTGTGATGTCCTTAGGTTATTTGGTTTAAGTAGTTCTAAGTTCTAGGGGACTGATGACCTGAGATGTTAAGTCCCATAGTGCTCAGAGCCATTTGAACCTTTTTCGACGATGTTTCAAGTGATATTGTGACAGCGAAAGTTGTTAAGGAGGTTCAAAAGGGAGGCGTAGCATTAGCCTCGTCAGCTGTTGTTGAATTTTTGTGTGTATCGCAGGGTATTGGTGAATTACTTTTGGAGGAAGGTAGTAATGATGTTTTGTGTGCAGAAGTTACTAAAGTTGAAGCTGCTGGTATTGATACATCAGAGAAAGGAATCTGTGAGTATCTTTCTACTAATGGAGATGGATCTGTGAATCTTGAATGTTTGTTTGAGAATGAATGTGGATCTGAATTTGATGTGCAATCTGAAATTAATGTGGCAGAGGAGCGTGCAGGAGAGGAAAATGTATTATGCTCAGGTTGAAATCAAAATGCAACGAATTTAACGGTACTGTTGATTCTGAAATTGCACGACGCTGTAGCTATAATTTGTGTGATGTAACGGCAGAGGTTGGTGAAACTATGAACGGTTGCTATATTGGTGATATGTCGACGAAAGTAAATGAGGTTTTATGTAGCGAGTTGTATGATGTATCAGCGGCTGTTGAAAGTGCTGTTTGTGAAGGTGTTTGTAATGACGTGGCAGTAAAAGGGAATGCTTTATTTCACGATAATGATGTTGTAGCTACTAATGTCGATAATTTTATGGGAGAATACAGTGAGTTTGATTCTAATATAGATAATGATATTCGCACAGAATGGTATATTAGGGAGGAATGTGATTTTACTGTACCTGATTGACGATGGTACAGTAGAACATTACGATCATTATTGCCTCATTTGTGGACTCGAGAGAAGTTTAAGATAGCGAGAGGTCTAGAAGGGAGAAAAAATGAAATTGGTGCGAAAGAAGCATTTAATGAATTATTTTTGGTCGAATACGAAATTGAGCGATGGATGTGCAAGCTTCTTCATCTCCCAGTACCTACTGCAACCTACATCCTTCTGAATCTGCTTAGTGTATTCATGTCTTGGTCTCCCTCTACGATTTTTTCCCTCCACACTGCTCTCCAGTACTAAATTGGTGATCCCTTGATGCCTCAGAATATGTCCTACCAACCCATCCCTTCTTCTGGTCAAGTTGTACCACAAACTCCTCCCCAATTCTATTCAATATCTCCTCTTTAGGTATGTGATCTACCCATCTAATCTTCAGCTACAGTAGAATGCTGAAGATTAAATGGGTAGATCACTTAACTAATCTGGAGGTATTGAATAGAATTGGGGAGAAGAAAAGTGAACGGTATCAAGTCGAAAATCAATGTACAGTATCATATAAATTAGTTTCTTGGTATTATATAAGGGATTTATATAGGTGTGTGTATGTGTTAGCCTTAAGTTTTTGGATGGTTTTATGATATTTAAAAAAAAAAACTCCAAATTATAAGTTATGGTCACGCCAGTTTGGGTTCATGGAGGTCGGAGAAATTTGGAAAATGACCGTTAATGATGCTTACCTAGGAAGACAGGTGTATGGTTATCTATTTATCTGAGATTATTTTGGGAGAATAATTTATTGTTATATGGAGAAACGATTTTTGTACGCAGCATCACTGCACGGAATTAAACGAAGGGGAGATTTGTTCACGTTTGTTGTTAGTTTTGAGTCCAAGGGAGTTATTTAAATTAAAAGAAAGTATTAATTTGCCGATGAAGTCGATTAGGAATCTGTCACGAGATGCATGTCTCCAGTGGGACTTGAATAATGTGCCAGAATCGTTGAAGAATTTACAAGCATCTTGTAAACGCTGTAAATCATTATTTCTGTGTAGTTTAGATCTGTATGTATTGGTTCCACTGGGGAAAACGTTCATTGCAGATCCTGGGTGGTTTTGGAAAATGTTTGTTTTCTAGCATCTACACCCGATTATAATTTCAACAGATTTTTTCCCGAGAAACGTTGGCGATGGAATGCGGAGGCATACAGATTTTCGGTTGGGTACTCGGCTCCGAATCTGTGGAGCGCCGCTGGAGACTTCGTTGTGATAAAGGTTCTGTGAAAGTGAGCGCAATGGCGCTGATATTTCAACCACATTTCAATTGACAGTCGATTTTTATAAATGTATTGTTTTATTTGACATTTAATTAATATGCCGCAATTAATAATTTATGTTAGATATGTCTGATTAAATTTAAAGCATGCTGCATCGAAACAACTACAAATAATTACACAATTGATCTGGCGCTTAGAATATTTATGTGATTGTTTTATGAATTTGTGCCTTATAGATTTGGGGCTACTTTATAACACATATGGCACGACAACAGGTTATGAAGTGGAGATGTGTGAGTTAACGAGCATTGAGCTCTCATTTAAATACAAGGTGTACAACTTTGCTTCCGCCGTTTTTTCCCCAACACTTGAGGCTTTAATGAAACAGCTTGGTTATACATGTATCATTCAAAGCATTTTACATCGCTGGCCACTACTTTCTCCCATCTTTCAGGCAGCGTACGAATCCCGCGTCGATAAAATTGTTCACCTTTTGAAGTGATCCACGAGTCGATCCAATTTGTGTTTTCTCCATGAGATCGGAAGTGTTGGTCAGCCAGGCCATGCGCCATTGATCTAAACAGGTGATAGTCAGAAGGAGCAATGTCTGGAGAACAGGGCGCGTGGCATAGGACCTCCCATTTTAACGTTTCCAAGTACGTTTTGACCTCTTTTGCTACGTGGGGTCAAGTGTTGTCGTGCTGCAAGATCACTTTATCGTGTCTCTCGCTGTACGGCGGCCGTTTGTCTGTTAATGCTCTGCTCAAACGCATTAATTGCGTTCAATAACGAGCATCTGTGATTGTTTCACTTCGTTTTAACACCTCATAGTACACGACGCCCAGCGGCTCCCACCAAATGCACCAAGTGCAGAGCATGATCTGGCAGCCGTGAATATTCGGTTTGACCGTCCCAGTGGAAACATGTCGGGATATTCTCATGATTTTTAGCCTTTAGGGTTATCGTAATGAACCCATTTTTCGTCCCAGGTCACAATGCGATGCAGAAATCCCTTCCGTTTTTGCCTCTGAAGCAACTGGTCACAAACACACAAACGCCGTTCAAAGTTTCTTGGTTTCAGCTCACACTGGATCCAAGTTCCTTCTTTCTGAATCATGCCCATAGCCTTGAGACGTTTTTAAATGGCTAGCTGTGTCACTCCCACTAATCATGCCAATTCGTCTTGAGTTTGACGCTAGTTTTCACTCAGCAATGTCTCCAACTCTGCATCTTCGAAAGCATTCTCTCTTCTACCACTATGCCGGTGTACGACGTTCTTGAAGCGTTTAATCCACTCATGACACGTTCTTTCCCTAATAGCGTCCTTAACATATGTACCTGAGAGCGTTCGATGAAACTCACCCGCTGTTTTCTTCGTACTGGAACAAAACAGTAACACCTCCCGCAAATGACGAGAATTAGGCTCGTAAACAGATATTTTCAATCAAGAACAACTTTATGATGCAGACACAAATCGACTACTGTTTGAATGAGATTATGTTCACCGAGGTCCAAGCTAACTGCCTGACGTCTGCGATCTGTTTCTTTCGATCGCTACTTATCGTTGTTGCCACCTACCGGCAAACGGCTGGAGCAAAGTTGTACACCTTGTATATGACCGAAAGAGTCAGCCTACAGGAATTGTGAAACGAACCCTGTTGTCGAGGACACTGTGCCACAAAGGGTGCAGCCTCACCACGAGACGGGGAAACTCACAGGCCTTTATTGTCTATTGAGGCCTAAGCGTTGTAGTGTGCGAATGAGACAGACGAGAACCTACATCATAGGGAAACCCAGTAGAAGCCTTTTCTGGCCAAGGAGACGTAGCAGCGTTAAATATGGCGAACCTAAGATCGGCCATAAAGGGATATATTTACAAAAACTATTTAATTCTGTAGTAATTCAGGGAATAAAGCCACAGTAATTATAATCTGCAGCCGGCCGGAGTGGACGAGCGGTTCTAGGCGCTTCAGTCTGGAACCGTGCGACCGCTACGGTGGCAGGTTCGAATCCTGCCTCGGACATGGATATGTGTGATGTCCTTAGGTTATTTAGGTTTAAGTAGTTCTAAGTCCTAAGGGACTGATGACCTCAGAAGTTAAGTCCAATAGTGGTCAGAACCATTATAATCTGCCATCTCTCCATAAATGTTCATGGTGATCCCAATAGAACTTCAATATTGATCATATGTATGATAGTTTAGGATTTAGTGTTAAAGTGAAACTAACAATTTTGTAACAAAAACTTGAATGCTAAAATGTGAACGCTTTGTTCGATTTTAACGATCGACATTTCACATAGAAGCGCAGCATTAAAATGACAAACGTAGTAAATATCAATTGCGTAACTTTATTTGTTTAAAAGATATAGTAAAATTAAGTTATCAGTATTTTTAGTTAAGCATCAGATCATCATTTCCTCCACACATTGAACGATTGCAGTATGACATCTTATTGAATCATTAGGTAATAGAATATTTGTTGTAAAGTTTAGTGCATTATCGTTACTTTTGTTCTTTATTTATTTATCAGAAAGTACATTGGTGCAAGGCTACTGGCCATTTATTCAAAGTTATGAAGGAAATTGTATTGGGTTTATACAAAAGAAATTAATATTTATTACGTAATGGATATTATTGTTACTTTATTTAGAACGTGAAAGTGGTCTAACATTTCGTATAGTTAACGAGGTGGAGTATCGAACATGAAATTCGCGATGGGATTGTGAATGATGGAACTGTGTCAAATGGATATGCGCTCGAGCGTAGCGGTAACTCTAAATACGACCGCTTTCTCAGTTAGTTTGCTTTCTGAATAAACATTATTCTAACAAAATCGTAAAATCGTAACTCTGTGGCCTATATCATTTATGAGTCGTCAATTTAGTTCCCAATATTATTATTACTGTCATTATATGTTATGTTAATTTTGTATTTCGCAAACTTGCCGTCAGTCAGGCAACTTAAGCAAAGGGTCGTAAGTGTCGAATTTAGGGCGTGTAATGCGACACGTGTGGTTCAACCCATAGACTAGTTTGAGCCAAGACATTTCGACGAAGAGGAATTGCAGCTGAGTCCGAACATCTTTGGGGTGTTAGCTCGCATAGTCAAGAGTTTAGTGTTACTGCAAAAAAAAAAAAAAAAAAAAAAAAAAAAAAAAAAAAAAAAAAAAACAAAAACGTAAACTACGGCTACAATAGACACACATCCTTTGTTGACTTCTAAAATTTGAAATTTTATTTTATTTGCTATGTTTTCGGGTTGTCTCTATGATTTTCAGTCCTCTCATGCTCTATCGCAGTTTTACAAGTAACGTGTGAGCCATTCCGTATTTTGCGAATGTAATGAAGTCTTATTTGGGCCAGAATCTTTTCGCTTTATATAAAGTATTTTCAGAGATCAATGTAACAAATGCTCCTTTCCTTACAGTTCGGGTTAGCTAGATAACAGACAATTCTATGGTATGAAACCGCTATTACTACTTACGTTGTTTGGCACTGCTTTATCTCCATGCGTTCTTCTACAAACATGTTTTCGATTTTTAACACACTGCACTACACTGACACACAATATTTGTTCGTACGTATTTTTATACAGCCTGTTTCATAGTTCCTGTTATAGGTTTATAAGTTCTTTTGATAAAATTTGGATACGGTGGTGGTGGTGGTTAGTGTTTAACGTTCCGTCGACAACGAGGTCATTAGAGACGGAGCAGAAGCTCGGGTTAGGGAAGGATTGGGAAGGAAATCGGCAGTGCCCTTTCAAAGGAACCATCCCGGCATTTGCCTGAAACGATTTAGGGAAATCACGGAAAACCTAAATCAGGATGGCGGGAGACGGGATTGAACCGTCGTCCTCCCGAATGCAAGTCCAGTGTGCTAACCACTGCGCCACCTCGCTCGGTAATTTGGATACGGAATCCATATTCTAAAATGTACGGCTCGGGTATAAAATACGTTTGAAGATCGGATCGCTCTCTAATCTCCCTCATTACAGTAGTCACACAAACTGAGAAAAGGGCGCCATCATCAGTCCCTGTTGTATAATGACATCACACATCATTATCGTCCGACTACTGAGAGAAAATGGTACGTTCGCAACTAAGATGGTTTCCTGTAGTGATCCACGGACGCACCGCACTCTCGTCTTTGAAGAGAAGCCTACGTATATCGTCACGTAGAAGAGACGCCGATGGCGAGTACTCTAAACATTGTCCAGGCCACGGGCTCCAGCAGACAACACTAGTCAAAACTTGTTATTTCCGCTGTGTGCGTATCGTGGAGCGAGAGATGTGAAAGCGATCCGATCCTCAAACTTATCTCTCATAGAAACGGTACATTTTCAGACGTGGGTTCCCTTTCAAAACATATTGGCCAATGTCCGCTCTGCAACTAGACGCCTGTAACTGTGAAACTCCGTATATTTCGTGTACCTTGCATTCGTCGAGTAGAACGCGATATCTTTTCGCTGTTCCTCTGTGTGTGTGTTTTTTTAAGGAAATCACAATTATTACAATGACCAGAGAGGGTGCTTCATATAAAGTGAAACATCTCTGATACAAATAAGACATCGTTACACTCGCAAAACACGACACAACTACCATATAATTCGCAATATGTGCAGCTTTGGCTCTTAAATTATGCACTGGAGGTAGCCAGTAGCATACTAACACCGTATAACTGCTACATTTAAATTATACTGCTCGTTCCTTTCTGTGCCTCGTCTACTGCAGTCTGCAAAATATATTTTTTTGCAAACTAGTTCTAAATGCTTAGTCTCATTTTCCTACACCCATGAACCATGGACCTTGCCGTTGGTGGGGAGGCTTGCGTGCCTCAGCGATACAGATGGCCGTACCGTAGGTGCAACCACAACGGAGGGGTATCTATTGAGAGGCCAGACAAACGTGTGGTTTCTGAAGAGGGGCATCAGCCTTTTCAGTAGTTGCACGGGCAACAGTCTGGATGATTGACTGATATGGCCTTGCAACGCTAACCAAAACGACCTTGCTGTGCTGGTACTGCGAACGGCTGACAGCAAGGGGAAACTACAGCCGTAATTTTTTCCTAGGGCATGCAGCTTTACTATATGGTTAAATGATGATGGCGTACTCTTGGGTAAAATAGTCCCCCATTGGGATCTCCGGGCGGGGACTACTCAGGAGGACGTCGTTATCAGGAGAAAGAAAACTGGCGTTCTACGGATCAGAGCATGGAATGTCAGATACCTTAATCGGGCAGGTAGGTTAGAAAATTTAAAAAGGGAAATGGATAGGTTAAAGTTAGATATAGTGGGAATTAGTGAAGTTCGGTGGCAGGACAAACAAGACTTTTGGTCAGGTGAATACAGGGTTATAAATACAAAATCAAATAGGGGTAATGCAGGAGTAGGTTTCATAATGAATAAAAAAAAATAGGACAGCGGGTAAGCTACAAAAACGACATAATGAACGCATTATTGTGGCCAAGATAGATACGAAGCCCACACCTACTACAGTAGTACAAGTTTATATGCCAACTAGCTCTGCAGATGACGAAGAAATTGAAGAAATGAATGATGAGATGAAAGAAATTATTCGAGAGTAGGAAAAGGAAGATAAGGAAACATAGTGGGTGAATATGGATTGGGGGAGAGAAATGAAAGAGGAAGCCGTCTGGTAGAATTTTGCACAGAGCACAACTTAATCATAGCTAACACTTGGTTCCAGAATCATAAAAGAAGGCTGTATACATGGAGAAATCCTGGAGATACTAGAAGGTATCAGATAGATTATATAATGGTAAGACAGAGATTTAGGAACCAGGTCTTAAATTGTAAGACATTTATAGGGGCAGATGTGGACTCTGACCACAATCTATTGATTATGAACTGTAGATTAAAACTGAAGAAACTGCAAAAAGGTGGGAATTTAAGGAGATGGGACCTGGATAAACTAACTAAACCAGAGGTTGTACAGAGTTTCAGGGAGAGCATAAGGGAACAATTGACAGGAATGGGGGAAAGAAATACAGTAGAAGAAGAATGGGTAGCTCTGAGGGATGAAGTAGTGAAGGCAGCAGAGGATCAAGTAGGTAAAAGGACGAGAGCTAGTAGAATTCCTTGGGTAACAGAAGAAATATTGAATGTAATTGATAAAAGGAGAAAATATAAAAATGCAGTAAATGAAGCAGGCAAAAGGAAATACAAACGTCTCATAAATGAGGTCGACAGGAAGTGCAAAATGGCGAAGCAGGGATGGCTAGAGCACAAATGTAAGCATGTAGAGGCTTATCTCACTAGGGGTAACATAGATACTGACTACTGGAAAGTTAAAGAGACCTTTGGAGAAAAGAGAGCCCCTTGTACGAATATCAAGAGCTCAGATGGAAACCCACTTCTAAGCAAAGAAGAGAAAGCAGAAAGGTGGAAGGAGTATATAGAGAGTCTAAACAATGGCGATTTACTTGAGAAAAATATTATGGAAATGGAAGAGGATGAAGATGAAGATGAAATGGGAGATACGATACTGCGTGAAGAGTTTGACAGAGCACTGAAAGACCTGTGTCGAAACAAGGCCCCGGAAGTCGACAACATTCCACTGGAACTACTGACGGCCTTGGGAGAGCCAGTCCTGTCAAAACTCTACCATCTGGTGAGCAAGATGTATGAGAGAGGCGAAATACACTCAGACGCGAAGAAGAATATAATAATAATTCCAATCCCAAAGAAAGCAGGTGTTGACAGATGTGAAAATTACCGATCTATCAGTTTAGTAAGTCACAGCTGCAAAATACTAAGGCGAATTGTTTACAGACGAATGGAAAAACTGGTAGAAGCCGGCGTCGGCTTGGATTCCGCAGACATGCTGGAACACGTGAGGCAATACTGACCCTACGACTTATCTTAGAAAATAGATTAAGGAAAGGCAAACCTACATTTCTAGCATTTGTAGACTTAGAGAAAGCTTTTGACAATGTTGACTGCAGTACTCTCTTTCAAATTCTAAAGGTGGCAGGGATAAAATACAAGGAGCGAAAGATTATTTACAATTGGTACAGAAACCAGGTGGCAGTTATAAGAGTCGAGGGGCATGAAAGGGGAGCAGCGGTTGGGAAGGGAGTGAGACAGGCTTGTAGCCTCTCCCCGATGTTATTCAATCTGTATATTGAGCAACAGTGAAGGAAACAAAAGAAAAATTTGGAGTAGGTATTAAAATCCAGGGAGAAGAAATAAAAACTTAGAGGTTCGCCGATGACATTGTAATTCTGTCAGAGACAGCAAAGGACTTGGAAGAGCAGCTGAACGGAATGGACAGTGTCTTGAAAGGAGGATATAAGATGAACATCAACAAAAGCAAAACGAGGATAATGGAATGTAGTTGAATTAAGCCGGGTGATGCTGCGGGAATTAGCTTAGGAAATGAGTCACTTAAAGTAGTAAAGGAGTTTTGCTATTTGGGGAGCAAAATAACTGATGATGGTCGAAGTAGAGAGGATATAAAATGTAGACTGGCAATGGCAAGGAAAGCGTTTCTGAAGAAGAGAAATTTGTTAACATCGAGTATAGATTGAAGTGTCAGGAAGTCCTTTCTGAAAGTATTTGCATGGAGTGTAGCCATGTATGGAAGTGAAACATGGACAATAAATAGTTTGGAAAAGAAGAGAATAGAAGCTTTCAAAATGTGGTGCTACAGAAGAATGCTGAAGATTAGATGGGTAGATCATATAACTAATGAGGAGGTATTGAATAGGATTGGGGAGGAGTTTGTGGCACAACTTGACTAGAAGAAGGGACCGGTTGGTAGGACATGTTCTGAGGCATCAAGGGATCACCAGTTTAGTACTGGAGGGCAGCGTGGAGAGTAAAAATCGTAGAGGGAGACCAAGAGATTAATACACTAAGCAGATTGAGAAGGATGTAGGTTGCAGTAAGGACTGGGAGATGAAGAAGTTTGCACAGGATAGAGTAGCATGGAGAGCGGCATCAAACCAGTCTCAGGACTGAAGATAACAACAACAACAATAACAACAGTCTCATTTTCAGAGTCCGATGCAGGCAAAGGTAATTGAAGACACAGGGGAAGTTCTAGGACTTATTCACACTCCAAAGTAAGGATAGCTGCTAAAGACAGGAGGGCTCTGAAGAAGGCAGGTAGAAAAGCAAAGTGTATCTAGGAGTGACCGCATTCTTCAGTACAAGATATTTCTCGCCTGGAAAACTTGACTCATGGCTGGGCCTACACATATTATAAGCTCAAAAAACAACATTAAATTAGTTAATTGTGTGTAGTCATTTGGTGTTTGAATGTTATCCTTTTTTGGGCTACTTCCTTCGACAAGTGTTTTTGATTTTTCATTAAAGTGTTGCACAACAGAAACAATCTGTTCAGCCGAAGGAGGTTACAACTGAAGTGCATAGAAAACGAAGAAGTTCAAAATCGTTCAAATGGCTCTGAGCACTATGGGACATCAGTCCCCTAGAACTTAGAACTACTTAGGCCTAATTAACGTAAGGACATCACACACATCCATGCCCGAGGCAGGATTCGAACCTGCGACCGTAGCGGTCTCGCGGTTCGAGACTGTAGCTCCTAGAATCGCTTGGCCACCCCGGCCGGCAAAGAAGAAGTACACGCACCCTCAACTGATGTTCCAAAAGTCAATAAAACCATATATTTGAAGCTGAATACACAAATAATTATTTGAGATATAAAAAACATTCCCGGACTTCTTGCCACGCCAGTTCAAGGTAAAACCTCAAGCTTTCAACGATTACCCCCATCGTCTTCGTCAGGGGCCACTGACTGACAAAACAGCTGCTGTGTTGGCCTTATATAGGCCATAGACGCCTTCTGATTGGTCAGTAATTGCCTGATGCTGTCGCAGATGGTGTCAGTGTCTACGTTGGTGCCTCCACTGCTCCCGCAGTAGCGTAAACATTGCATCGAATATCTCTGCCCCTGTCAGCAACAGGAGGTATTGAATTATTTGTAGCGTTCATAGATTTTACGCACGATCAAAATTTTTTGGGGTTATTTTTAGAATATGCAGATAAAATATTGCTTTCAAATTCGTTAAAGGAATCTCTCATTGTCCTGAGAGCTGCCTTCATTTCGCATAATTTCTGTTTGTCAGTGGGGCAGTGACTACGTTTAAAATGACTGGGCAAAATTCTCTGCTTTCTCAGCAACTTCCTAATATGTTTGTTGTACCAAGGTGGGTCCTTACCCTCACCCAATGACTAACAGTATGTCAAAAAGCTGCGAATAGCAGTTTGAAGCCGTTAAAGAAATTCTTATTTCGCAACTGTAAGTGTTAATTGATAACGAGACCATCATTGACAGAAATATGCTAAAAACTTCCGTTTCTTGCAGAATACCAAGCTTATAAACTTTCTTTTCTTTATGAAGTATAATATTTTAACCGAGATCCTTCGGTTTGTGGCCTGTGATCAGCAAATTTGCAGCAAATGACGATTTATGCACATTAGTACTCGTCCTTTCTAATAAATGTTCTTTATAGCCGGTACCGATTGCTCTTCTTGTCTTCCTTTTTCTACAGAATTCGTCGTTTGCTAGGAAACAAGACGTGGATGCTAAGTTGCCATTTCCATTAATAACTGTTTGCAGAAAAATCTAATTCACAATTTAAAATCGATCACTCGTTCGCGTATTTCAAAGGTTTAGAGAATTACCTGTTGTATTTGGCTAATTTATTACGTAGGTCATACCAAAAATAGCGGCATGCTATCCTCGTGGTTTTAATGTTGAATTTACAAGAAAACTTTTACCTATTTAACTTGGGCAATTCTGCTCATATGTATTTATTAACTCTTCATGCAATGTGAACCTATATAAGTAGTTGTTTTTCTGATTTTAAAGCTTCTAGTGCTACTTAAAATTCTTCATTTGGTTTCTGTTCTCCTATGTTGATTAAAATAATGTTATAAGTAACAGTCTCTTATTCTAATGACGATCCCATTCGTTTGTATCCAAACCAAGGCAACACAATGATATTTATGACACCGGTTGGCTGTTTTTATCCTTCATTAACAAAATTAATAACTACAATATAGTGAGCATTATTTTGTAGTGTAAGTAACGTAAAAGTTTAAAATATATAAAAAATATTTCCGCATAAGAACTCGACCCCACGACCCTCGTATTACCGCTCTGTACTCTTTCCTCTCAAACAGAACCAACTGCCAATAGCAAATTTTTAATTCTCTTTCCGTCTCAGTGGTGAACTTGATATTAGGGTGCATACTATTCATTTGATCAATGAACACCGGCCGCGGTGGCCGAGCGGTTCTAGGCGCTTAAGTCCGGAACCACGCGACTGCTACGACCGCAGGTTCGAATCCTGCCTCGGGCATGGATGTGTGTGATGTCCTTAGGTTAGTTAGGTTTAAGTAGTTCTAAGTTCTAGGGGACTGATGACCTCAGATGTTATGTCCCACAGCGCTCAGATACATTTGAACCATTTGATCAATGAACAAGAGAGGAGATTTGATCCCATTTGGCCACTTCATAAATGTGTCTTCAACATAGCGAAAAAAGTAATACGGACAAAGAGGATTTGGAAATAAAGGGTTTTCATCGAAATGCTCTACAAAGAAATTAGCCACTGCAAAGAGGCACTTTAAAACCAATGGCTATTCCGTCATTCATTTCATAAAATTTACCACTAAACAAGACGTAGGTCACCGTCAAAATAACTCGAACTAGTCCATTAATAACTTCTTATTGCATCTTCCTCTGCGACTTATTTTAACAAAGAGACCACATCCAAACTGGCCATAATGTTCACGAAGTTTCTCATATCATATTCGCAGCGAACAGCTATTGGCTTTAAGTAACTTGGTTAGATATTTCGATACCCTCTCGGCCGGAAAATCTATAACATTAACGTTAGCTCGCAGTGGAACGCCTTCTTTGCAGATTTTGAGCAATTCGTACAGCATTTCTATATCTACATGTATATGGTTACTGTGGAAATCCCACTTAAGTGCCTGACAGAGAGTTCCTAGAACCCCATTTACACTTATTGTCTATATTCCGCTCTCAAACAGTGCGCGAAAAAACGACACTTGTATTTATCCGTGCGACCTCTGGTTTCTCTTACTTTATTATGATGATCGTTTCTCCTTGTGTACATCGGCGTCAACTAGATATTTTCACTTCCGCAGAGGGAAATTTCTTGAGAAGTTCCCGCTATGTTTAAATTATTTCCACTACAAATCTTGTATCATGTCCTTGACACTCCCTCCCCAGTATCTCTATGATACAAAACGTGCTGCCATTCTTTATATTTTCTCAGTTTACTCCGTTAATCCATCTAGGAAGAACCCCACAACGCGCTGCAGTACTCAAAAAGAGGACGGACAAGCGTAGTGTAGGCAGTCTATAGCAAATCAGTTGCATCTTTCAAAGTGTTCTTCCAATAAAAAGCAGTCTTTGGTTCCTCTTGACCGCAACATTTCTTATGTTCTTTTCAATTTAAGTTTCTCGTAATTGTAAGTCCTAGACATTTAGTTGAATTTACAGCCTTTATATTTGATTTATTTATCGTGTAACCGAAGTTTAACGGATTCCTTTTAGCACTCATGCGGATGACTTCACAGTCTTCATTATATAGGATCAAATGCCAACTTCAGCGTCATGCAGATACCTTATATAAAACGTTTTGCAATTGTTTTTGATCTTCTAATTACTTTATTGGACTATAAACGGCAGCATCGTCTGCGAACAACCTAAGACGAATGCTCAGATTGTCCCCTACATCGTTTATATAGATAGTGAACAGCAGAGGGCGTGTCACAGTACATTGCAACTGCGAGGAATCACTTCTGTTTTACTCTGTTTGACTCTCCGTCAATTGCTACGAACTGTGACCTCTCTGACAGGATATCACGAATCCAGTCCCATAACTGAAACAATATTCCGTAAGCACGGAATTTGATAACAGGCCCTGTCGATAGCACTCAGCACTTCGTGTTAGTAAAGAGCTAGTTTTGTTTCATAGGAATGATGTTTTCTAAATCTATGCGTGTTGACTATGTGTCAATAGACCATTCTCTTCGAGGAAATTCATAATGTTCGAACGTAGGATAAGCCCCAAAATCCTGCTGCATATCGACGTTAATTATATGGGCTAGTAATTCAGTGGATTATTCCTACTGCTTTTCCTGAATATTGATGTGACCTATGTAACTTTCCAGTCTTCGGGTAAGAGTCTATCGTCGAGCGAGCAGTTGTATATGATTGTTAAGTACAGAGCTATTACATCAGCATACTGTTGAAAGGATCCTAACTGGTATACAATCTGGGCCGGAAGACTGGCTTTTATTAAGTGATTAAGACGTTACACTACTCTGAGGATATCCACTTCTAAATGACTCATGTTGGCAGCTGTTTTTGATTCTTATTCTGGAATATTTACTTAGCCCTCTTTGGTAAAGGAATTTCGGAAACCTGTGATTAGCAACTCTGCAAGAGCAACGCTGTCATTTATAGTATTTCCATTGCTGTCGCGAAGATTGTATCTTGCCGCTAACTTAGTTTACATACGACACAAGTCTCTTTAGATTTTCTGTCAGGTTTCGAAACAACGTTTCGTGGTGAATACCATTATAAGCATCTCGCACTGAAGTCCGCGCTAAACTTCGAACTTCTCTAAAGATCGCCAGCTTTGGGTATCTCGAGTTCATTTGAATTTGGCATGCTTTTTTCGTTATTTCTTTAACTGTGTTCTGACCTGTTTTGTGTATCACTGGTGTCAGCTCCGTTTTTTGTTAATTTATTTGGTATAAATCTCTCAACTGCTGTCGTTACTTTTACTCTAAATTCCAGCCACATCTGGTCTACATTTGTGTTGTTAATTTCGAAGGAGCGCAGATTGCCTCTCAGGACGCTCAAGGGAGTGGTTATCTGGATATTTTTAATATACATGTTTTTGTTTTATTTTTGCTGAGTTTGGGAGTTACGGTATTCAGTCTCGCTTCTACAGCTCTTTCACTAGCCCCTGTATCCGATTTGATGCTCTTTATTAGCTCTGAATTATTTTCGCTAAGAGGTCAAGTGTGTTTACACAACCGTTTACTATTCGAGTGGGCTCATCAACTACTTACACGAAATAATTTATATTGAGGATAAATTGAAGATACCGCCAACTACACTGGTGCGAGATTGAAATTAAACTCGTTTGCTTTGAACCATTCGGAAATTTTGTCACCTGAGGTGGGAGATCAGTAAAAAGATCCAATTATTCCGGTTGTCGAGAATGACATCTAACCATACTAACTCACAAGAACTGTGTACTTCATTTTCACTACAAGAGAAACTACTTTTAAGAGCAACAAACACGACACCGGCAGTTGTATTTAGCCTATCCTTTCCGGACACCGTTAGGTTATTCGCAAAAATTTCGGCTGAACTTATCTCCTGCCTTAGCCATCTTTTGGTGCCTATAACGATTTGAGCATCAGTGCTTTCTATCAGCGCTTGGAGCTCTGGTTCTTTCTCAACACGCCTACGACAATTTACATCTGTTATCGTGATGATTCTTCGTCCTTCCTGTGTTCCACATGCACCCTTTTACACAGTAGCCCTTTTTGTGTTCCCTCCAGACTAAAATGGACTTCTGACCTATTCAGCGGAACCCGAAGCCCCACCACCATGGCGCATGCGATGAATTTACAGCTTAGATGGTCGCAGAACCATATCAGCATCTGATTCAGTGCCTCCATTCATCTGCGTACCAGGGGTTCTCAATCGGGTCTGTCGAGTGTGCTGCAAATGGTGAGCTCTGCTTTCATCTCATAAGCATGACTGCCAGCCTTTACCACTTCAGGTAGCCACTCGAAACCAGAGAGAATATCTTTCAGTTGGTTGCACCATTCGAGCAGCGATCAGTAATGCTATCCCCTGTGACTGCCGGGATCTTGCAGGCTCAGAACCTTCTTCTAACGCAGGACAAGTGACTGCATTTGGTTAAGGGTCCACCTTGTGAGCGTGTGGGTGCAATTCTGTCATCCTGCGCAACGGATTAATCCGAGATGTACCCTTTACGCTGTGGCTCCTGCAAGATGCAATTTCCACCCCCACACTACTACAGAAGTCAGACAGACGCTGATAACGTTCTAAAGACAAATGCCTGAAAAACTTTCAGCAATAAATATCTTCTGGATTCGTCCGCTGTAAGGAAATGACACAAAAACTCACAAAATTTCTTACATAACTATTGGGATACTTGGGTACCGGAATAGTGCTAGTTAGTGTAAGAAAAACATGAAAATAACGAAAATTATTGTTTATTTTGAAAATTCTGAGAAATTACAATGGCACTTTTAGTTATGAACTGAACAAGTTATCTCCGGGTTCTTTTCGGATTGTGAAGTTACCTCTTAAGGGTAGCATTCGCTACTGAAATTTCTATAGAAAGTTTAAGATCGTTACTGACTTGGCAGAATGGCTGAGAGCCGCGCCTACTCAACTTGAATAATTATCCGCTAGAATGTTACTAGGTACGGTCGAGGCTGTCGCGTGAAAAATGCAGTGAAGTATACTGTTGTGGAGGAAATATGGGGCTCGCAAGAGCTGTATCGCACAATACCGTAAGCTGCGATGACTGCTGTCTAAGCCGCTCGCTGCTGACAAATAAGATAACTCTCGTTCTACACTCCTGGAAACTGAAATAAGAACACCGTGAATTCATTGTCCCAGGAAGGGGAAACTTTATTGACACATTCCTGGGGTCAGATACATCACATGATCACACTGACAGAACCACAGGCACATAGACACAGGCAACAGAGCATGCACAATGTCGGCACTAGTACAGTGTATATCCATCGTTCGCAGCAATCCAGGCTGCTATTCTCCCATGGAGACGATCGTAGAGATGCTGGATGTAGTCCTGTGGAACGGCTTGCCATGCCATTTCCACCTGGCGCCTCAGTTGGACCAGCGTTCGTGCTGGACGTGCAGACCGCGTGAGACAACGCTTCATCCAGTCCCAAACATGCTCAATGGGGGACACATCCGGAGATCTTGCTGGCCAGGGTAGTTGACTTACACCTTCTAGAGCACGTTGGGTGACACGGGATACATGCGGACGTGCATTGTCCTGTTGGAACAGCAAGTTCCCTTGCCGGTCTAGGAATGGTAGAACGATGGGTTCGATGACGGTTTGGATGTACCGTGCACTATTCAGTGTCCCCTCGACGACCACCACAGGTGTTCGGCCAGTGTGGGAGATCGCTCCCCACACCATGATGCCGGGTGTTGGCCCTGTGTGCCTCGGTCATATGCAGTCCTGATTGTGGCACTCACCTGCACGGCGCCAAACACGCATACGACCATCATTGGCACCAAGGCAGAAGCGACTCTCATCGCTGAAGACGACACGTCTCCATTCGTCCCTCCATTCACGCCTGTCGCGACACCACTGGAGGCAGGCTGCACGATGTTGGGGCGTGAGCGGAAAACGGCCTAACGGTGTGCGGGATCGTAACCCAGCTTCATGGAGACGGTTTCGAATGGTCCTCGCCGATACCCCAGGAGCAACAGTGTCCCTAATTTGCTGGGAAGTGGCGGTGCGGTCCCCTACGGCACTGCATAGGATCCTACGGTCTTGGCGTGCATCCGTGCGTCGCTGCGGTCCGGTCCCAGGTCGACGAGCACGTGCACCTTCCGCCGACCACTGGCGACAACATCGATGTACTGTGGAGACCTCACGCCCCACGTGTTGAGCAATTCGGCGGTACGTCCACCCGGCCTCCCGCATGCCCACTATACGCCCTCGCTCAAAGTCCGTCAACTGCACATACGGTTCACGTCCACGCTGTCGCGGCATGCTACCAGTGTTAAAGACTGCGATGGAGCTCCGTATGCCACGGCAAACTGGCTGACACTGACGGCGGCGGTGCACAAATGCTGCGCAGCTAGCGCCATTCGACGGCCAACACCGCGGTTCCTGGTGTGTCCGCTGTGCCGTGCGTGTGATCATTGCTTGTACAGCCCTCTCGCAGTGTCCGGAGCAAGTATGGTGGGCCTGACACACCGGTGTCAATGTGTTCTTTTTTCCATTTCGAGGAGTGTATCTGGATTGACCTTCGCCAATCACACTCTCCTTACGCCTTGATGAAGTCAAGGACTCCTATTTGCCCCTAGTCTAAGTATTGGCGTGGTACACCGTCCAGATAACCAATCCACCGCGATGCCACTCAAAAATTCGCTCGCAGGCGTTTAATTATAACTTGTAAGTAGGCTGTTTAGGTTCTTATACTGGTAACGCGAACGCCACGTAGCGCTCTGTATGAAAATCACTGGCTGTGCCATGGCTGGTTTGCATTGTTATTGCTATTGTAGTGTTGGGCAGTTGACTGTTAACAGCGCGTAGCGTTGAGCAGTTGGAGGTGAGCTGCCAGCAGTGGTGGATGTGAAGAGAGAGATGGCGGAATTTTGAGAGCGGATGATCTGGACGTGTGTCCATTTGTAAGACTGGATGTCATGAACTGCTATATATATTATGACTTTTGAACACTATTAAGGTAAATACATTGTTTGGTCTCTATCAAAATTTTTCATTTGCTAACTATGCCTATCAGTAGTTAGTGCCTTCAGCAGCTTGAATTTTTTATTTAGCTGGCAGTAGTGGCGCTCGCTGTATTGCAGTAGTTCGAGTAACGAAGATTTTTGTGAGGTAAGTGATTTGTGAAAGGTATAGGTTAATGTAAGTCAGGGCCATTCTTTTGTAGGGATTATTAAAAGTCAGACTGCGTTGCGCTAAAAATATTGTGTGTCAGTTTAGTGTTGATCAGAATAAGTAAAGAGCGAAATGTCTGAGTATGTTCAAATAACGCAAGAGGTTTATCAGCACAGTAATTCAATAATTTTTCTAAGGGGTCGTTTCAAACTCTGTTCTTTCACACACCACAATAAGTGTGTCGGCCAACACAGTGAACAAAACTTAATCCCAAGGACTCAATATAGAGTCACACTCCGATTCGCTCTCGACAGAGGTGCTCTCCCAGTGTAGTACTGAGGAGAGACTTGTTTCTCGCTGTTTGAGTACACGTACGAGCGCGCACGCTCTCGTTACGTGTTCTCGCTCCGAGAGCGACAACGGAACGGCCCCTCTCCCCGCCAGACGTGAAGGGGTATATCTTTCGGTCTCCGCTCAAGGCTTCAGAAATATCGTCTACCAATCAGCATCGCTCTTCTAAAACGGGAGAATGATGTTTCGTTTAAGGCGACCAATCTGGAAATCTGTAGCATCGGCGTTTGGCGTTTACTGTCTCCCTGTGAAAATCTCTGAAATTGCGTGCTGTATTTGTAAAGAATGCGTAGGCTGGACGCTCCCAAACAATGTAGCGGAATTTGCTTCTATACCGAACACGGGGTCCTTCTGCCTTTCACTCGGGCAAACGTTGTCCGCTCCACGGGCGGTCGAGGTTCACTCGTCCTCTAAAGGGACTGGCGTCCCGTTGTGAGGTTTGCGTCTCGTGAACTAAAAGCTCCTGTGACAGTCGTGTCTGGAATGTATGTGTGTACGCCAGCCTTGAGTATTTCAACCACAGTGCGCGTACTTGTTATTTGCATATCGTTTACACGAATTCATACAAAATTGACTTTATTTTATCGAGTTTGAGTTCGAATGAAGCGTCTTGATGTGCGGAATATGATTGTGAGGGCGGAATATGTAAGCAATGAAGGTCAGGAGACCACGACGTCTTACAACCTCAGTGCGGGCAGTAACTGGGCTGGCCACTGGTGTGGATGAATCGGTGAACTCGCTATCAGTTTAGGGACTTATAAAAGGTTTGAAATACTATGATGTACTGACGGATACCTACTAAGAGCAGAGGCCTACATTGCAAAATAAAACTGTTCTGAGTTTCAACACAGGCGCTATGTTCAGAGGTCTTCGTATAACATATGGTCTAGTGATAGCGTCTTTGATTAGTAATCAAAACGTCAGGTTTGAACCACGCCAGGGTACAAATATTTTAAAAAAATGAGTACCAATGGCGCTGACGACTTATGGTATAAGAAGTGACGTTAATTCTGTTAACGGCCGACGGCCGCAGTGGCCGAATGGTTCCAGGCCCATAAGTCTGGAACCACGGGACCTCTACGGTGGCAGGTTCGAATCCTGATCCTGCCTCGGGCATGGATGTGTGTGATGTCCTTAGATTAGTTAGGTTTAAATAGTTCTAAGATCTAGGGGACTCATGACCTCAGATGTTAAGTCCCATAGTGCTCAGAGCCATTTGAACCATATGTCAATGACCTTTGCAAAGAGACTGGAGGAGCGGACGTTGTTTCAGGGCTTTCCCTTGGAGTGGGAAACTGCCCCTAAAGTCGAAAGAATCAGCAACGATAAAAAGCATCCGGTTGTATTAAAGACAATTTGTATCCACAGGAAATGTAATTCGTAATTGACAAAGAGTAATTAGAACCTCATCATTACCAAAAGATTCCGGACTAGCCCGCCATTCAGGTCTCTGGGAAGGGACTGCCAAGAGAAGATGCTCATGACAAAAACACTGAGTAACTAACAAAGTGTAGCTCTTTACGAGTGGGAGGGCGGGGGAATGTCACAAGTATTAACGTGGTGGGGAAGATAGAAACTCTGAAGAATAAATTCTAAGACTTAATCTACATGTAGTTGGGGGTTAGTGAAGCGAAACGGGAAGAAGACAAGAAAATCTGAGCCAAAGAGTACAGGATAATGTCAACAGCATCGGAGAATGGCATAACGGGAATAGGATTCGTTACGAATAGGAAAGTAAGACACAGTGAGTTACCGTGAACAATTCGGTGATATCATTGTTCTCTGCAGAATCGATAGCAAATCAACACCTATAACATGCCGAAGTCGCAAGGTGAGTATGAAGAAACATAGAAAGTATATGAGGATATTCAACGGGTAATTCAGTACGTAAAGGGAGGTGAAAATTTAGTAGTGATTGGGGGCTGGAACGTGGTTGTAGGGAAGTAAAAAAAAAAATGAAAAAAGGTTGCGGAAAATATGAGCTTGGTAGTAGGAATGAGAGAGCAGAAAGACTAATTGAGTTCTGCAACAAATTTCAGCTAGTAATCGAGAATACTCTGTTGAAGAACAACTAGAGAAGAAGCGATACTTGGAAGGTTTCAGATTTCATAATTGTCAGGCAGAGATTCCGAAATTGAATATTGGATTGTAATGCTTACGCAGGAGATATAGATGCAGATAACAATTTAGTAATGATGAAGAGTAGACTGAAGTTCAAGGGACTAGACAGGAAAAATCAGAGAGAAAGGAAGTGGAATACTGAAGTACTAAGGAATGAAGAAACACGCGTGAAGTTCTCTAAGGCTATAGATATTGCGATAACGAATATCTCAGTGGGCAGTTCAGTTAGAAAGAAAATTGTAGGTACAAAGAAGATAACTATGATGAAACAATGGATAACAGAAGATATTCTTCAGTTGACAGATGAAAGAATGAAGTACAAAAATATCGAGAGAAATTCAAGTATACAGAAATTCAAATCACTTGGGAACGAAATAAATAGGAAGTGCATGGAAGCTAAGGCAAAACAGCTGCACGAACAAATATGAAGGAATCGAAAAACAAATGATTATCGCAAGAACGGACTCACCGTATAAAGAAGTCAACACAACTATCTGTGAAATCAAAAGCAAAGTCGGTAAGATTAGGAGCTCGATGCAAATTCCGCTGTTAAACGCAGAAGAGAGAGGGGATATTAAAACTAGACATGAGTGTCTTATTTGGGAGTTCCGCGATCGTTCGTTAAATAAAACAGGGCGTTTCAGTCTTCGATCGCTATTCTTTATTATCAATCAATTACCGGTTTCGAGCTAGCTGCCCATCTTCAGATCACATGTACGGTTAACTGTCCTTGACAATTAACCGTGTGTTCTGTACGGACAAGTTACTCTGTAACGACTACATATGATCTAAAGATGGGCAGCTAGCCCGAAACAGGTAATTGATTGATACACACGGTTAACTGTCCAGGACAGTTAACCGCGTGTTCTGTACGGACAAGTTACTCTGCAACGACAACATATGATCTGAAGATGGGCAGCTAGCCCGAAACCGGTAATTGATTGATAATAAAGAATAGCGATCGAAGACTGAAACGCCGTATTTTAGAGTGGGGATAGGTGGACAGAGTACAATGGAGGCTTCTACAAGGAAGAAAACCTACCTGACGACATGACAGAAGAAGAATTGGTCGATGGGGAAAAATGGGGAATCCAGTATTAGAATCAGAATTTAAAAGAAATTGGGACGATTTAAAATCAAACAGGACAGAAGGGATTTGTGAAATCATTGGGTGATATGGCAACAAAACTACTATTGACACTGGTGTGAGAGACTGGTGACATACCATCAGACTTTCGAAAAAACGTCAGACACACTATTCCGAAGGGTGCAAGAGCCAACAGATGAGAGAATTATCGCACAATCAACATAACAGCTCATGCATCCAAGCCAAAGATATTACACAGAAGAATGGAAAAGTAAACTGATGATCTGTTAGATGACCACCAGTTAGGCTTTAGGAAAGTTAAAGGCACCAGAGAGGCAATTGTGACATGCGGCTGATAATGAAAGCAAGACTAAACAAAAATCAGATCACATTCACTGGATTTGTCAACCTGGTAAAACCGTTCATAAACATAAAATGGTGCATGTTATTCACAATTCTGAGGATAATATTAGTAAACTGTAGCGAAAGAGAGGTAATGTACAATATGTACAACAACCAAGAGGGAATAATAAGAATGGAAGGGAAAGATCGAAGTGCTCGGATTAAAAAGGGTGTAGAGAAGGGGTGCAGTTTTTCGTCCCTGCTGTTCAGTCCATACATCGAAGAAGTAATGACGAAGACAATCGAAGGTTCAAGATTGGGACTAAAATACGGGGTGAAAGTGTATGAATGATGCTACCCTCAGTGAAAGTGAAGAATAATTATATGAGCTACACAATGGAATGAACAATCTAATGACTACAGAACAAGGACTGAGAGTAAATCAAAGACATATGAGAGTAATGAGAAGCAGCAGAAATGATTACAGTGAGAAACGTAACATCAGAAGTGGGGATCACGATGTAGACTAAATTAAGAAATTCTGCTACCTAGGCAGCAAAATAGCTCATGCCGGGGGTAGCAAGGAGGATACAAAAAGCAGACCAACACCTGCGGAAAGTGCATACTAATATGAAACATAAGAGACTTCCTGGCAGATTTGAACTGTGTGCAGGACCGAGACACGAACTCGGGACCTCTGCCTTTCGCAGGCAAGTTCTCTACCAACTGAGCTACCCAAGCACGACTCACGACTCGTCCTCACAGTCTCACTTCAGGCAGTACCTCATCTCCTACCTTCAAAACTTTACAGAAACTTCCGGCACACAGTTTTAATCTGCCAGGAAGTTTCATACCAACGTACACTCCGCTGCAGAGTGAAAATCTCATTCTAGAAACACCACACAGGCTGTGCCTAAGCCATCTCTCCGTAATATCCTTTCTTCCAGGACTGCTAGTTCTGCAAGGTTCGCAGGAGAGCTTCTGTGAAGTTTGGAAGGTAGGAGGTGAGGTACTGTCTCAAGTGAAGCTGTGAGGCCGCGCCCTGAGTCGTGCTTGGGTAGCTCAGATGGCAGAGCACTTGCTAGCGAAAAGCAAAGGTACCGCGTTCGAGTCTCGTTTCGGCACAAGTTTTAATCTGCCAGGAAGTTTCATATCAGCTCACACTCCACTCCAGAGTGAAAATCTCATTCATAAAATATAAGTCTTCATTTGAGCAAGAAAGTTCTGACAATGTTTCATGGTACTAGATTGAGCTCTACAGAGTAAAAATTGTAGAAAAAGACTGAGACTGGAATATATCAAGCAAATAATTGAGGAGACTCAGGGTCGGCTTAGGAGACGAATTCGCGGGGCGCCGCATTAAACCAGACATTAAACCAGACTGACGACTGAAACGAGAGGGAGAGAGAGAGAGGCAGTACCAGCACAGAGAAAGAGAGAGAGAGAGAGAGAGAGAGAGAAATAGAATTTCTCGTTACGTTTCTTGTAAGATTAGTGTCATATTGGAGCTGCAACACTCTTACAGCTCTTTGCTGTTCTTAATCTATGTAAACGATTTAGGTGACAGACAGAGCAGCCATCGTTTACAGACTAGTAAAGTCATCAGAAGATCAAAACAAACTTCAAAATGATCTAGAACAGATATCTGTTTGGTGCAAAAATTGGTAATTGACCCTAAATAATGAAAACTGTGAGGTCTCCACATGAGTGCTAAAAGGAATCAGTTAAACTTTGATTACACGATAATTCAGTCAAATCTAAAATATGACATTCACCTATATACGTAGGAATTACAATTACAAGCAACTTAAATTGGTAGGAACACATACAAAACGTTGTGAAGAAGGCTAACTAAAAACTGAGTCCGCGTTCTATTAGCTAGACACTTAGAAAATGTAAAGAATCTACTAAAGGTGATTGCCTACAATACGCTTGTCGGTCCTCTTTTACAACACTACTGTGCGGTGTGGGATCCTCACCAGACAGAATTGACGGAGTACATTGCTAGAGTTGTAAGAAGGGTATCACGTTTTGTATTATGATATCGGATATATCATTAAAACAAAGGCGGTTTTCATTGCGGCGGAACCTTCTCCAGAAATTTCAACCATCAATTTCCTCCTCCGAGTGCGAAAATATTTTGTTAGCACTGTCCTAGATAGGGAGGAACGAACATAATAAAAAAAGAAACAAGGGAAATCAGAGCTCGCACGGAAAGGTATAGGTGTTCTTTTTTCCACACGCTATACAAGATCGGAATAAAAGAGAATTGTTGTGAAGGTGGTTCGATGAACACACCGACAGGCACTAAAATGTTATTTGCTGAGTATCGATGTAGATGTGGATGTACGGTTTTCGAATACTATCATTTCCTGGCGGGGCTTTGTATGTTTATGATTACTTACCGCGATTGGGCAATATCGATTTTAATTCATTTAAATGTAGTCATAGGCATAAAAAACCTACATCAACAATCACTTGTTCCGAAAATAGTCTTTAAAAAAGCACACCAAATAAACATTGTAGTCTACTAATATTTTGTGCATGTCAGCAAATAAAATAATCGAAATTGACGTTGTTAAAAAATGAAAAACAGAGGCAAGTTTTGGCTAATATATACAGCTTGGTGGGAAACGAACATGAATTTAAACAACTTACTGAGATTGTTGCATTCACGAAGAAACTCTTTATCTTACTTGCACCAAAATGGAAGATTATAGCATTTTGTACTCTATCTCATTTTGTTGTGTGTCCTGTTTCAGATCATTTTGAACTGCTCAACGCGGTTTGTAACATTGGATTTTTGTGCAAATCTTGTACAGAATAGTGAAAATTTTCGTAATTCATAATTAACTCCTTCTTTCGAATAAGTTATTGAGTCGCTAGCCTCGGCTGTAATAGCAGCAGATAAACGACAATCGCAATTACTCCGATTTTTTTTCCCTCAGCGTGTGTACTGCTAATTAGTGTCACCCTGAGCTTGGTGGGACATCACTGATTAGAAAACTTTACTTACTATATAAGGCAGTGTGCAAATGGTCGCCTTTCACAGTTGTCTTCACAATATACATTCACGGAGACTGACCCATGACAGCAATGACCAGCAAAATGGCAATGGTTCTGTTTGGCGCTGGTCTGCTCGTGCTATACGCACCTTACGCTGGTGCCCAAGAGATAAGTATTCCAGGGTTCTCTTTTGGGCCAGTGGGTGGTGACGATGGTGCTCAAGAGACAGGGATCCCCGAATCCCTTCCAGAGACAGTGGGTGGTGACGATGGTGCTCTAGAGACAGGTATTCCGGAATTCCTTCCTGGAACTGTGGATGGCGACGATGGTGACTTGGGAGGCGCCTTGCCGATTGGAATGGGGCCAACCGTCGAAACGAGCAGCGAGAGCAGCACTTCTACAGAACAGCCGGCAACAGAGACCGAGGCCGAGTCCGAGGCGTCTACCGCCGAACAAGGTACGTCGACTCAGTTACAGTTGTGTGTTGGACAGTGCTGGTAAAGGAGGAGGACGTAGAACAAGAATGCCCATACACCAATGGCTGAATTTTTACTGCCCATTCTGACCAATTATGACATTTTCCTTTCCTGTTGTGGTTAGCGGAGAGGTGATTTGCTTCCACCTGTGGAAAATTTGTTAGAAGTGTATGCAAGTTACGGGAATTACTATGCTGAAAGCTTGTTCATTGTGATGTTGGTTTCTTCTGTCGTGGATGAATATCTGAATGAAGCGACAGTGAGAAATGCCGATACTTACCCTTGTATTATTGAATGGCAATGAATGGGCTGCCAAGTTAAATAGTGCATGCCAATGGACGGAACAACATTAACTGTATCTCACGATTTCATCTGATGAACCGAGAACGTGAGGCACTAGTCAAGACTCGGAAGACCCATAAGTAGGAACACCGGGGCTCTGCCATGTTTTCTCTGCTAACTCTAAATCACCAAAGAAAAATTCTGGAGTGGTTCCGCCAAGAAGTCTGCAATTCATTTCCGTCATTCTTGCACACAACGTGCGTATTGGTTCAAATATACGAGTACCGTAAACCTGTGTACTTTGGCCGATTTGCAGATTCAAATGCGATTATCATGATCGTTTTTTAACTTCTGTGATATTTATGTTACTGAACATAGAGGTTCTTGTATGAAAGGATTACATGCCAATTAATAAAATATTTTCTAAAGTGCAGAAGAAGTAATAGCAAAAGCTAGAGTGGTCAGAGTTAGCATGGATCTGGGGATACACTGACTGGCCTCTACTTTCACTACTGTCACTACCATTCCATTGATGGAACTCACTTAAAAAACACAATGAAACTTTTTACCACCCACAAATAAAAACATTGATCTTAAGTTTTTTAAGTGTTTTATTATGCCTTAAATGAGAACAAACCTAGTATGGTATACAAATCAAACTGTGTCATCCATTTTCAAAATTATAAATATAACGAAAGGTATTAGGTTGGAGTTTCACATTCATAGCTTCAATTTTAGTTTAGTGTAATACCTTCGCTTTCATCCCTCTTAAACGTGAATCCTTATTTCAAAACATTCGTTGCAATTAGAGTTAAGTTTACCAGTTCTTAATTAATCGAGTCATTATCTGACACTTGTGGCAAAACAAACATCATTGCTTGTTTCTGAAGATATTTGACATTACTTGCTGTACCTGAATCACAGCCTGAACCACAATAAATTGTAATTTGACCAATGTAAGACTGACATGTATTTTTATTACTTGTGGGCACATTAACAGTTGCAGATCAGCCTTCATCTGAATATTGATGGTTAATGTTCGTGTCCTTTAGTCCCATACTGCTTTGCACAGAACATTCGCGATACCTTTTGTATACTACTTATCCTCAGACTCCACATATGATCTCGTTGCAGGTCACATTTTCTCATACTCAGTGCAACATTCAACAACTTAAGTCTACTAAAATGCAAATGAATTCGCTGCAGAACAGGGCAAACTGAAATGAACGTCTATGTGAAATATGTGCTTCTCAAAGTCTGAATAAAACGCTGAGATCTTGCTTCACTGATAAGATATCCACATATAGACACTGTCGTCTTTCTGGTTATCCCATTTTATGTACCCGTAGAGAAAAAAACAGTAGTTTTGAAAAATTTCCTCTATAACGGGATTTGACCCAACTACCTTCAGGTACTACAGCTGTCTCAGTTAGGGAGGTGGCAGCGAATACTAAACACCCGCAGAGTACAAGAATACTTTCTAGTGTGTATCGCGAACACCAAAAGTGCAACACCAGAACTATCACGATAACATCTGGAAGGGAACGTAGGCGGAAATATTATATTCTGTAGACAAAAAAATGGTTCAAATGGCTCTGAGCACTATGGGACTCAACTTCTGAGGCCATCAATCCCCTAGAACTTAGAACTACTTAAATCTAATTAACCTAAGGACGTCACACACATCCATGCCCTAGGCAGGATTCGAACCTGCTACCGTAGCGGTCGCTCGCTTCCAGAGGTGTAGTGCCTAGAACCGCTTGTCCACTCCGGCCGGCATTCTGCAGACATCCACAAATATAGTAAACCAAATTATTATGATTATGAAGAAATGGATTTACACGTACAAGATGGTAGTCATACCTCAAGCATCACGAACAGAAATAAAAACCCCAGAGTACAAAAAACATTACAAAAATGTCTTTTTTTTTTACTTTTTGAATATTTGTAATCTTGTTTTATTCTAAATGTTCGAATTAACGCACCTTCAGTCTTAAACTATGCTTCCCTCGACTTTAACTCATTATAGTTAGTTCTTATTATCTTCTGAGCAGAGATGCAAGAGTAGGGATTTTTGTCCTGTCGTCATTACACAATATCCTTCAGCACAGCTTCCACTATACGGAACAGATTGCTGTGGTGAGTTAGCCCCTTTATATTGGTTCAAATGTTAACCGTGGAGCTTGGCCCTTACAATGAGTGATGAGAGCCAGCGGGGCTTTAAGGATGTGAAATGAGGCTGATGATTAAGACTTGTGTTCCTATATCATACTGATTCACTACCAGAAATGTTTTTCAACGTCAAAAGTATTGCAAAGAACTAGGAAAGTCTCCAATAAATCAGAGATTGTGCATTGTTTCTGGTGGTGAAGGAAGCAAGAAATTAAATGCCCACAGACTTTTCAAGGAGTCGTCACAGCATTTCTCTGTACGCTTGAGCGAAACCAATAAAGATCAAGATCTCGAACTCATAAGACAGTATGAATGCATCACCTGTTGAATATGAATTTTTCGTATTTCGGTTCATGAATTGAGAGTTTGGTACACTGTTGAAGATGATCTTTCTGGGACATTAGCTACTACGGCCTCAAAAACGAGACTCTATATGCTGCATCTGCACCTATTAACAAAAACAAGTGCTCCTAGACCTCTAAAAAAACTTGTTGTATTTGTTTCTTCTAAAATAGGGTTAGCACAACATGTCACATACATTATCAGCTATAATTGGAGGCAGTTTCTCACTAAGACAGTAATAACCACAGATCGCAGTGTTGCAACATGCCATCGAATGTAACTTGTTTATACCTTTATATCCACTAAGTACTGCACTCTAAAAATTATACATGTTGTAAAGGAAATTTAAAGTTTTTGACTTCATTTTCAGAATCCCGTGTGGGCAAAGGCAACTCGAGGCACATCACAAACTCAAGGACTGCATCTCACGCCAAAGCCAGGACACCTGCTAAAGCCAGGACAGCTGCTAAAGCCAGGACAATAGCCAAAGCCAGGGCAGCTGCCAAAGCCAGGACAGCTGCCAAGAAGGCAGGCAGAGCAGTGCACAAGGCGTGATCACAACTTTAACCTGGATTCTGTGACTCCATGAAAGCAACTAATAAATGATTAAATTATATTGTGTGTCCTGATTTGGGCAACTAATTTCACCAATTGCTTTTGAAGTAAAAATCTTGTTCAACAAAACAAACAGTTTTGCTACATTTGTTGTCAATTTGGAGCCCTGAAAATGGATATCAACCAAGATACATATCCAAAACTTGTAAATGAGTTACCCAACTCGAGCACTGAACGAGAACATTAACACTTCGAGTTCAGTAACGAAGGAAGACGAAGAGAGTTAGAGTCACTTTTTAGTTTTATTCGTGTTACCAGTTTCGACTTTCGTTACAGGCTACTTTCAAATGCAGTACCTAATTACTGCGGGACCAAATTCATCAGCAGCGCGCAGATTCAGAGTATGTCTACCGTCTTTCGTTATATGAAAAGCGTTCTCAGTGCCCTCAGACGTCATGTCTTCAACTTTGGCTTTCTTTTATCACGAGAATAAGCGCCATAATGTTCCCTAGTAGGCATGCGACACGCTACGAAAGTGTACAGAATGTCCTAGGAGGAACCGTCAATATTCATAAATATGAGGGGGACCATCATACGAAGCCAAAAGTCTAGTAACCATGGGTTCTAAAACACATGCCTTAAGATCTAGGAGTAATTGTTCGTTTTCATTACTATGAAACTCACTTCTTTTGCTGTACGAGTGCCCACAGCACTTAATGTATTTCTTGTTTTGTGGCCGAGTGGTTCTAGGCGCTTCAGTCCGGAACCGCGCGACTGCCAAGGTCGCAGGTTCGAATCCAGACACGGGATGGATGCGTGTGATGTCCTTAGGTTAGTTGGGTTTAAGTACTTCTACGTTCTAGGGGACTGATGATCTCAGATGTTATGTCCCATAGTTCTCAGAGCCATTTGAACGATTTCATGTTACATTCCATACTACTTCCACCCGAAGTATGGAAATCAAAGAGCTTGAGCAGAAGAGATTTGTTTCACAGTACTGACAATGAGCAAATACCCGTAACTCTCACCCTCTGCATTTTAGAACCCAGACTTTTTTTGCTTCGAATGATTGTTCCTGTCATATCCCGTGATGCTAACCATTCCTCCTAGCACACCCTGTATAATCTTCAAGAAGCATTGTGTAATCACCATCAATTCCATGTGCAGTGGATTTCAAAAATCTGTCCAGCTGATTTATCTTCGACACATTCTGCGAGTATCAAGGAAAGAAACTGAACGAGAGGCGCCTTATTGACTGACGCAAGAGTATTAGTTAAGTAGTGTATTATAGACTGTTCATTACATCCCAAAATTAGTAAATATTGAAGGAAGATGTTTACTACTATTTGATACAGGAACAGTTGCTGGGTGTTTATCCTTAATTTAGGAGTATGCAAGTATATATGAGATTTCTCTATTCGGGTAGAGAAAATTAGGTAGTAATCTGTGGTCCAAATAAAAGCCAATAAAGATGTTCATGCTGGTAAAAATGTTCTGTACCGTACCGTTCATCACACGTTGGTAGAGTAGAAGACCATTAAATTTTTCCCATTTCATTCAAGCGTCGTCAATGAGACGCAGTGAAAACTGCATCATGAAACAATTATCTGGGCCGCCTATGAGTGTGAACGATATTTATTTTTGTGCTATGTTCGTTGGTTGTATCACTTATGGTAGGAAGGTAAGTAATATCAAGATTAGCCAGCCTGGACTTGTTCTGGAAAGAATTCAGAACTTTGAGGGAAGATGAAAATGTTAAGATTACTGTTAACCCTAGGACGCCTAAAGAAGGGGGGGGGGGTCGTTGAACCCACAATTTTTTTATGTCCCCTGCTTTTGCCCAAGTAACTTGCATACTACATATTCTCTTTGAGTTATTGTTTGTTGGCTATTTTATGAAACGTTAGTGTCAATATATTTTATAGAAAATTCCTGCTTTGAAAGAAAAAATAAATAAACTTATTATGGGTCCAACACCCCCCCCCCCCCCTCCTTTAGGCTTCCATGCTATAGAAAATTTCCCTTTGTAGGATTTTGTATTTCTCATCTCTACAACAATGCAAGTTTGTTTCTTGTTGGTTGGTATTCTTGATATTGGTTTACTTCCAGGGGAAGTGATTGTTGATGTCAGTCAGCTGTTATTTATCTTGTAAACTTGCAGTGAGTTAGTACAGTTCCCTACTGTTCACACCCAGACTTAGAAACGACTAAAACAATAGGTCACACGTCTTTAGAAAGAGTTCTGAATGAAATTTTAGATGGAGAAACTTATTTAATACCTGTGGGCTCGCCGAACCCCCCCCCCCCCCTTACGCATCCAAGTTAGAAAAAAGGCTTGGGCGTCCTAGGGTTAAATGAGCATAGGAAGCGACACAAAGAGCGGTAAGTGATTCCGAAAAGGAGTCGATAGTCGTGGATGTTATGCAGACGTTGTTTATTGGGGATAGAGTGAAAATCTTTACATTTTTGTAACTTCTACCTGAGAAAAGGATTGAAGCACAGGATCGGGAAGAGACGCAATGAAACTTAATGTTTAACAGACTACGAAGTTATTGTAGTGATTACAAAAACGAGTCAAAATTGTGAAGGACTTGACAATAAGAGGCCACAGTTGTATCTTGTTGTAAGGCAAGCTGTTGAAACGGGTCATCGCTATCCTGGATACCGACAGTAAGACGGAGCTGACCTCATAATAGCCGGCCGAGGGGGCCGTGCGGTTCTAGGCACTTCAGTCCGGAACCGCGTTACTGCTACGGTCGCATGTTCTAATGCTGCCTCAGGCATGGATGTCTGTGATGTCCTTAGGTTAGTTAGGTTTAAGTAGTTCTAAGTTCTAGGGGACTGATGACCTCAGATGTTGAGTCCCATGGTGCTCAGAGCCATTTTTTTTAACCTCGTAACAGGTCCCACTTACGTTCTATCGGGGTCATAGATGGTGGTTTAGCTGGCCCCAGGAGTACCTCAGCACCTCGCAAACAGTCCGTAGAGGCACGAGTCCTGCCTGCACCAGCATCGTTGTGTTGGAAAATTGCACAACGATACTTCCGTATGAGACATAACACATGAGCATGCACGATGTCCGTCACGTAGCACTATGTCGTCAGAGTTTTGTGAATCATCCAGGGTAATGCAAAATCGCGATCCATCGCTAAATAGAATGCGACGACATTCGTCAGAGATCGACACTTTCCGGTAACGGCACCATCTCAAATTCACCCTTCGCGTTCTGATCTTAACCGAATGGGACGGAAATTCCTTCATCGAGGTGCTGCTAGTCTCCAACAAGTGGTGCGAGGTGACGCAGAATGTTGAAGGGAGTCCATTACTTGAAGGTTTTCGGACAGGAGGTGCAGATGTGAAGGCGTTACGAAGTGTTTGGAGCACAATGTGGGGATTCTCATCTGTTGGTCATAGGCCGGAATCTTAACATCCTCACGTTCCCACGTAGTGCAATGCTGGGCCATTGTCACATAAGAATGGTTAAAAAATTATCTGGATACTGCACTATTCGATCATACATCAAGAAAAGAAATGGGTCCGGTCCCACGCACTCCATCATCGGGCCACTGTCACATTAGATATCTGTATGTTGCACAATTCGACCTGACGGCTAAATGCAGACACATAATCATGCTCTTTTAAGCTCTGTCAGGTCAGACGACTGAGCGCTCTCTTCGTGTCCTAGACAGTGATCACTCAATATGTGTTGCTCTTGCCGCTCCTTATATACGCTATAAGACCTGGTAACAACACCAGAAACGAACAACACGAAAGCACACAGGTGGCCATCCTACGTCTCACAGAGAATTGCAATTGCGATCACTTACATACTCGCTGATGGTGTGCACATTAGGAAGCCAGATTGACATCCTATCGCCTTTTTCGTCAAGCAGTGTATCACACCCAACATCGTCCGTAATATGTTTTAGCTCGTCAAGCCTTGATCTGCCATTTTCAATTTCTGCATCGAATGCTCTTTCTCGCGCCAGGTTGACTACTCCAGATACCGTAAGAGATCACATTAAGAGCCCCGGCTTCCTCTTGAGACTCTTCTACAGACGTGGCTCTAAGCACTATGAGACTTACGGTCTGCGGTCATCAGTCCCCTAGAACTTTATTACAAACCATAATAATTATACAATATTAACCCACAACCTTGTCTGATTAGTGGGTCATAATAATTATACAACTGGTAATTATGTTGCTGCTAGTTACATTTTCAAGTGAACTACAGTTAGTATTACATACAATGGGCATTTAATATCTAGTACCCAGGCCTTATATCTATTTCTTACAACTAGTTCCTATCGCCTGCAGCATCGCATGTGTGCTAGTGAGATATAAACCTACTTTGATAGCCTTGCTCATCGAGCTAAACCCGAAGAGCGTGCCCCTGTCACTGGGCAGGCCACGTTGTTGATTCGCTGCAGTTCCCTAGCATAATTTTCCTAAAACTAAGTCCTACAAGCTAACTTATCCTACGTCATATCCGGTGCATGTCCTTATCGTTAGCATTGACCCCCCACTCTCCCTAATCCTGCACGTGGCGGATTCCAACTATGATGGAAAGTCGATCAGTCCACGCACAGGCGGTATGGGAATATGGTTCTGGACGCAATCAGTGTTGGTTGTCTCAGTTATTCAGTTCATGTCCATCAAGTATTCTGTTAAAACTTTCCGTGATACCTCGTTAGCCAGTGTATTTAGCAGTTCAAAAGTGTTCTCACGTCTAAGCAGTTCATATGTGTCATGGTTTGGAAGTCTGTCTTGAAATGTAGTCCCAACATCATTGAAGAGGGGGCACTCGTAAACCACATGGTCGGGAGTACCCTGTGACACGCCACAGTCACACGCGGGTGCAGCCCTCTTCTCAAATCGACATAAGTATGTCGGGTAGGGTCCATGGCCAGTGAGAAAATGGATCAGTCCTCGTGTTGGCTCAAAGTATTTCATGTCCAAACGCTCCGTCACAACTGGTATGAACTAGAAAGTTGTACGTCCAGTTTCTTCTACCTCCCAAGACCCCTGCCAAAGTTCCTCCCCTATTTTCCTTATTTCCCTATTGTCCTCCACCCTCACACCCATAGCCCCCACAGATCTCAGTATCACACTTCTGTCCACCATTCTCACTGTCATGGTGGACACAACCCTCGTGAGATCCCCTGGAACTGAGAACTACTTAAACCTAACTAACCTAAGGACATCACACACATCCATGCCCGAGGCAGGATTAGAACCTGCGACCGGTTCCAGACTGTAGCGCCTAGAACCGCTCGGCCACCCCAGCCGGCTGTACAGACGTGTTTTGCCATCTATTCCTTTCCACAGTACATCTGCACACTTAATTCATAGCATTATTTAGTACACCACGCTTCAGATGCTCACAGTTTCTCTTCTTCCCGATTTTAAAAGCAGTGCATGTATTGAATACTTTATGGTGCTGCCACCGCGATGCTATGCTCTCACATCGCAAAGCAAACTGTCCAGCTGGAGCGCGCGCCCTTTCGCCTCACTCACTCAACCATCTCACGGGCTGTCTCTTCTCTGATGTACGAGACGCTCTGTTAGTATTCAGGCTAGTGTATATGACTAACGAGCTTGCTAAATTCTGCTACACACCCAATCCCCGTACTCCGCTCGCTTGCCTGTGGCGTAAACAGCGTCACTTGACCGTACTGCAACCGAAATACTTTCAACGCTCTTTCGGAAGATGGCTGCCTAGTGCGCTCGCACACCCGCCCGGACTCGCTGAATTGCTTACAGCAGTGCAGCACTGTCTGCTCTTTACATTGCCTTTTCAGACTCAATAAGTTACACAATTATGCAGTGGGCAACTAATCGAAAAAACTATAATGAATCTGAAATTAATTAAAATCCTGTCTGCATGGTACAAATATTCTGGTAGTTGTTCTGAAATGGCCTGAGGGGAACGTGTTAGCAAACTCCAAGCCATTTTGTGCAATTTCTACGTCCAGCTACAAAATTTCAGGCGCAAAAGTGGATGCGCAGTAAAGGTATCGTATAGTAGGGATATCAAAAATCCGTCTTTTACCTACACACTAGTACAAGACAAATGTATTTGTGATGTTTTTGAAGATATGACCCTCCCCCCTCGTCTGTTCAAAAAGGTTTCGAGCCTGGATTAGTAAAAAATACATGGTGTTTCAGGAGGAATCGTAAATATTTTAGAAGGTGGCAGCATACGCGAATTGCAATAAAAACGCGATATAACATCTGTTCAATGCTTTTGGTTTCGTGTGTTGGTACAACGGTTGCTATGTGTTTTTACGGGCGTATTTATCTAATGTCAGCAGTAGAGTGTTAATGTTCACGCTGTGAAGTTGTGCTTTACTTTAAGTTGAAGTTTTCAGTCTGATTTTCTGGCCTAGTCCACAGTATCGTAACGTGTAAACATGCCGCACGTATTTACATATGCTGAATGTGCTGATATGGTATCTGTGTATGGGTTTTGTAAAGGAAACGCTGTTGCTGCTTGTTGAGAGTACGGCATACGATTTCCTAACCACAGACTACCAGAATCAAGAGCGTTTACTCGTGTGTTCGATATACCGCATGACACTGGTACAGTCCCAGCATCCATATTGCATCTGGACGTGTAAATGAACAGATTGTAGATGAAGAAGAAGACAATATTCGGTCTGTAGAACGTAGCCTTTCAACAAGCACACGTAGGATTTCTGCACGTGTCGCTGTTCCACATACAAGAGTATGGCGGACATTACTTATGCACTGATTGCAACCGTATCATTCGCAGCTCATTTAATGCCTCCGACCAGGAGATGAGCCGGCCGCGGTGGTCTCGCGGTTCTAAGCGCGCAGTCCGGAACTGTGCGACTGCTACGGTCGCAGGTTCGAATCCTGCCTCGGGCATGGATGTATGTGATGTCCTTAGGTTAGTTAGGTTTAAGTAGTTCTAAGTTCTAGGGGACTGATGACCACAGCAGTTGAGTCCCATAGTGCTCAGAGCCATTTGAACCATTTTGCATTTTGAACCAGGAGATGAAGATAGATGATTGGAATTTTGTCACTGGATACTTGAAAATCGCCAGGTAATCTCATTTTTACTCGTCACTGATGAAGTCACTTTCACTCTTGACGGCATCGATAACACTCGTATTTCACATCAGTGGTCTGAAGAAAACCCACAAGCCATTGTGCAGACACATTTTCAGGAAAGCCTCTCTGCAAGTGTGTGGAGTAGTTTGACAGGCAATCAGTTGATTGGGCCTGTTGTGTTTCCGCATCGTCTTACAGCGTTGTCTCACCTACAGTCTCTTGAAAATGAGCAGTACTGGATTGGATCCCTCTGGCTACAAGAATGCGTATATTCATCCAGCATGATGGGGCTCCTAACGCATTGTAGCCGTCAGGTGACACAACATCTAAGCCTAACATTCGCCGGAATATGATCGGTAGATATGAGCACGTCTCTTGGCCACCAAGGTCCCTCGACCTCACCCCTTTGGATTTTTGCCTGTGGGGATAGTTGAAATGCGAATAGGATTTGATCGTTCGGATTGAGAGCAGTGCAGCGCTCATAAAAGAACGCAAAGATGACCTCAGAAGAGCTACAAGTGGTCTTATCAAGAGAAGTCAGAAATGCATTGAAGTTGGCGGTGGAATTTTTATAAATCAACTGTCAAAGTCTTCATTTGCCTTTGCTTTAAGTTTGAGCAGGTTACATACTAGCAGCTGTATCTCTGTACTCAATAAAAATTGGACACATGTAATATGACAATTTTTTTGCAGTTCGACTATATGACCACCTTCTAAATAGTCTCTTCTCCCCACCCTACCCCTCCAACAGATCCCCCCACCCCCACCTCACCCACTTGAGTACAACATGGAGAACGCTCATAGAAGCAAGTGAAAATGCCTAATTTGAGGGGAGGGGTCCGGCACCATGGGGTTAGGGAAAGATGGGTAAGGAAGTAGGCCGTGCCCTTCCAAAGGAATCATTCCAGCATTTTCCCGAAGTGATTTGGGAAAATCAGCAAAATCTAAATCAGGATGGGCCGGATGAGGGTTTGAAACAACGTCCTCGCTTGGTGAATGCCTGAAAAGGCTTCTTTGGGATGTTGTCGAACTCGAGCGTCATATTGTCTTGAATATCGATTCTGTCAACAAAGCGTTGACCCTTCATGTGAGTTACTGTACTTTGCCATTTTGTGGTAGATTCCTACTCATAACACCAGGTCTCGTCATCCGAGATATTTTTTCCAGAAGAGAATTGCTTATATTTTTTTGCATTTAAAACGTCGTGGCAGGCGTCCACGCACCGTTGCTTTTGTTTAAGAGTCAATGTGTGCAGGTCAAACTTTACACACATTTTTCTCTTCCTTAAAACAATCTGGACTACGTCTTGAAGACTTTATTTAGAGTAATTGCGATCTGTAACACACTACGTTCGTACCTCTACTACTTACCTCTGTCAACTCAAGACATGCTCGTCGAATGAGCATTTGTTGTTCACAGCTGTCAGAGTAGTTATTGCGCTGGGTCGCTTATGCGCCAGGAATAAAATCGGTCTCGGAATTGTTTGAACTGGTAGCGTATCGCCTCCACCACCAGCAGCTGCTGCGATCTCACATCCACTGTGAATAAACGCCTTCTCTGGGTTCTGCCATACATTACTTTTTCTGGGTTCATGTACCATTTTTTCATTTAGCTATATGCCCTTCGCACTCCCATTTCATTACAGTCGTAGTAAAAAATGGCAAATAAGCGGTAATGACAACAGTCATAGGACAGCGACATGTGCATATACACTTGGCAGTAGCGTCAGATACACAAGATATGAAAGGGCACTATACTGGCGGAGCTGTCATTTGTGGAAAGGTTTCCGAAGTGACGATCTGACTATGGCCACACGACGGGAATTAACAGACTTTGAACGCAGAATGGTAGTTGGAACTACATCTACATACACTCCTGGAAATTGAAATAAGAACACCGTGAATTCATTGTCCCAGGAAGGGGAAACTCTATTGACACATTCCTGGGGTCAGATACATCACATGATCACACTGACAGAACCACAGGCACATAGACACAGGCAACAGAGCATGCACAATGTCCGCACTAGTACAGTGTGTATCCACCTTTCGCAGCAATGCAGGCTGCTATTCTCCCATGGAGACGATCGTAGAGATGCTGGATGTAGTCCTGTGGAACGGCTTGCCATGCCATTTCCACCTGGCGCCTCAGTTGGACCAGCGTTCGTGCTGGACGTGCAGACCGCGTGAGACGACGCTTCATCCAGTCCCAAACATGCTCAATGGGGGACAGATCCGGAGATCTTGTTGGCCAGGGTAGTTGTCTTACACCTTCTCGAGCACATTGGGTGGCACGAGATACATGCGGACGTGCATTGTCCTGTTGGAACAGCAAGTTCCCTTGCCGGTCTAGGAATGGTAGAACGATGGGTTCGATGACGGTTTGGATGTACCGTGCACTATTCAGTGTCCCCTCGACGATCACCAGAGGTGTACGGCCAGTGTAGGAGATCGCTCCCCACACAATGATGCCGGGTGTTGGCCCTGTGTGCCTAGGTCATATGCAGTCCTGATTGTGGCGCTCACCTGCACAGCGCCAAACACGCATACGACCATCATTGGCACCAAGGCAGAAGCGACTCTCATCGCTGAAGACGACACGTCTCCATTGGTCCCTCCATTCACGCCTGTCGCGACACCACTGGAGGCGGGCTGCACGATGTTGGGGCGTGAGCGGAAGACGGCCTAACGGTGTGCGGGACCGTAGCCCAGCTTCATGGAGACGGTTGCGAATGGTCCTCGCCGATACCCCAGGAGCAACAGTGTCCCTAATTTGCTGGGAAGTGGCGGTGCGGTCCCCTACGGCACTGCGTAGGATCCTACGGTCTTGGCGTGCATCCGTGCGTCGCTGCGGTCCGGTCCCAGGTCGACGGGCACGTGCACCTTCCGCCGACCACTGGCGACAACATCGATGTACTGTGGAGACCTCACGCCCCACGTGTTGAGCAATTCGGCGGTACGTCCACCCGGCCTCCTGCATGCACACTATACGCCCTCGCTCAAAGTCCGTCAACTGCACATACGGTTCACATCCACGCTGTCGCGGCATGCTACCAGTGTTAAAGACCGCGATGGAGCTCCGTATGCCACGGCAAACTGGCTGACACTGACGGCGGCGGTGCACAAATGCTGCGCTGCTAGCGCCATTCGACGGCCAACTCCGCGGTTCCTGATGTGTCCGCTTGTGCCGTGCGTGTGATCATTGCTTGTACAGTCCTCTCGCAGTGTCCGGAGCAAGTATGGTGGGTGTGACACACCGGTGTCAATGTGTTCTTTTTTCCATTTCCAGGAGTGTAGATACTCTGTACGGTGCGTGGCCGGGGGTATCCTGTACCTCTACTTGTCATTTCCCCCGCGCCCGGGTTCCCTGGTTCGATTCCCGGCGGGGTCAGGGATTTTCTCTGCCTCATGATGGCTGGGTGTTGTGTGTTGTCCTTAGGTTAGTTAGGTTTAAGTAGTTCTAAGTTCTAGGGGACTGATGACCATACATGTTAAGTCCCATAGTGCTGAGAGCCATTTGAACCATTTTTTTTTTTTTGTCATTTCCGTTCCACTCACAAATAGAGCGAGGGAGAAGCTTCCATCTGTGTGCCTTCGTAAGAGCCCTAATTTCTCGTACCTTATCTTCGTGGTCCTTAGGCGCAGTGTATGTTGGCGGCAGTAGAATCATTAGGCATTCAGCTTGAAATGCCAGTTCTCTAAATTTTCTCATTAATGCTTCTCGAAAGGAACGTCGCCTTCCCTCCAGTTCCCGAAGCATCTCAGTTAACACGTACGTGTTATTTGAACCCACTGGTGACAAGTCTTACCTTTGCTAGTTATTTGGGGCTATATAGTGGTGTAGGCTGCGTTTACATGAAATGGACTTGATCCACTGGATGTTCTGCTTTTTGGAGAGCATTTACAGCCATTCATGGGCTTCATGTTCTCCAACAATGATGGACGCATCGAACATTCCATTTCGTAAGCCATTAGGGAATTTAATATTCCGAGATCCCCCGTGTCAAGATTGTGCCGAAGATAGCAGAGTCTGACATTACTTCTCACCACGGACAACACAGTGACCGACGGCCCTCAATGAGCGAGAGGAGTGATGTATGCGCAGAGTTGTCAGTGTTAATAGACAAGCAACACTGCTTGAATAACTGCAGAAATTAATATGAGACGTACGAACAATATGCCCGTTTGGACCGTGCGGCGAAGTTTGGCGTGTTGGGCTTCGCCAGCATACAACCAACGCGCAGCGCCTCTTCTCGGCTCATGACCATATCAGTTAGACCCTAGACAACTGCAAAACCGTGTCCAGGTCAGCTTAGTCCCGATTTCAGTTGATAAGAGCCGATGGTAGGAATTGAGGGTAGTGCAGACTGTGGATCCAAGTTGTCAACAAGGCGCTTTGCAAATAACTTGGTGCTGCACAGTGGTTTAGCTGTGTTTACATGGGATAGATTGGTCCACTGAATGTTCGGCTGCTTGGAGATCATTTCCAGCCATTCATGGACTTCATGTTCCCAAACGATGACGGAATTTTTATGGGTGACAATGCGACATGTACACGATTGGTTTGAAAAATTTTTTGGACAGTTTAAGCGAATAATTTGGCCACCCAGATCGGCCGAAATGTGACATAATCTAGAGGTCAATTCGTGCACAAAATCCTACACCGGCAACACTTTCACATTTATGGGCAGCTGTAGACGCAACGTGGCTCAGTATTTCTGCACTGGACTTCCAACAATTTGTTGAGTTCATTCCACGTCGAACTGCTGCACTGCGTAGGGAAAAAGGAGATCCTACAGTTTCTTAGGAGGTTTTCCATGAATGTAGGCACCTCAGTATAATTAAACTTTCGCTGTTTGAGCCAGTGTAGACGAAGAACTATTTACCATATGGGTTCCAGGCTTTATAGGAACGATATTCACGCTGGGCATTTCAGGATTTGCGTTGTTGGTAGTGTTAGTGTTACGACATGCCGTTAGGCGCCGGTAACGGTGCTGAGACGCAGGATTGAAAACAAGAGTCATTGTACATTACAGTTGCAGACAGTCAATATGGGCCTGAACAAGCTGGGCAGGACTTTACTCTTATGGCTGTTTTATCAAAACAATAGCAACAGTACTATTGCCTCCCCGAGTATCGTCTCATTACAGGAACACGGAGAGGTCCTATTTCCGCATCGGTGTTGAAGCAAATGATTCGCATGTTCGAATCACCTGGCAATTTGGCAATTGCTCCCAGGAGAGGCTGACGGCAAATTGTGCCACAAACTGTTGAAGAAGTTTCTGTTGCCATGGCTGAGAATACTGGAAGCATCGTGTAGTTTTACGCAATGCACGAGCTGTGTCACGAAAGCAGAACGGTCTACAGTCCACCGTTCGAAAATTTCTGCGAACGATAATTGTGAATGGTATTCCAGGGAATTTCGGGGTGTCGTGGATGTAGACGGTTGTCATACTGAGTTATCAATTTGTAACCTGGAACGTAAACGTACGCAATTAGAAAACTTAACGCCCTCATGTGGAAATTAACATGTGTTCCTTTTAGTGATTTATTCGTTCTTCTTAACAACACGGGTGCTGCAGTATCGTATTTATCCGCCGATACGAGGCAGCGACTTTCAGTTAAAAATGTTGTCCCAGGTGCGGGAATTACACAATGTGTGCGCTTGAGTACAGGTTGTGGCGCAATAAGGACGACATATGGAAATTTCCATTGGCCGTGAAGCGGGAAATCTACGTTCGAGACCCGGTCTGGTACAAATTTTCATTTTCATCATTCCATTATACAGCTTATGATTCCCACTTTGGCAACTGCGAATACATTTCATGTACTGTACACTGTGGACTCAGGGTGCTAGACTTTTCTTCAAGTTTCTAATTCCCCGCTATCTTGGTGCCTACTGATGGAGATGCGGTCATCTCTTGTTTCCCAAGCGCTGTTAGTGTAGATCTCTTACATTAAAAATGGTTCAAATGGGGCTGAGCACTAAGCGGCTTAACTTCTGAGGTCATCAGTCCCCTAGAACTTAGAACTACTTCAACCTAACTAACCTAAGACATCACACACATCCATGCCCGAGGCAGGATTCGAACCTGCGACCGTGGCGGTCGCTCGGTTCCAGACTGTAGCGCCTAGAACCGCACGGCCACTCCGGCCGGCCTCTCGTACATCCTGAGTAAATGTGTTCTTTTGATCTTTTTATAGTTGAATCCCAGACAGAGTAATGAATTACGACTATAAGATATATTTATACTACTAATTATCTACAGAACGTTTCAGGGCCCTGACATTAGCAACCATCGGAATACCATTCTGACCATACTGGTGCTTTATGCAAAAGATGAAACAGCGGTGTTTCAAAAGGATTAAAATAAAACAATAAGAACATGGAAAAAGAGAGAGAGAAAATAAATTGCGTTTCTCGTTACATTTCTTTGCAAGATTAATCACACACTAGAGCTGCAACGCTCTTCCAATTTTTCGAAAATATATTTTTTTTCTCTGAAGCTATTTTTGGCTATGATTATTTACAGCATTCGGGCGATTTCGTTTTTAATTCATTTCAATACCGACAAGTAGATAAACAACAGGCCCTAACAGCCTTTTGTACAACTAATAGTCTTGTCCAGTGTACACGGATGCTCTAGAATTAACAGCCATCACTCGTTTAGGAAACCATACTATGTAATCATTATGATCTGATAATATTTTGTGCAAAAATATTTTGTGCACGTCAACAGTTTGAATAATCAAAGACGACGTTGTTCAAAAATGAGCTATAGCCGCACATTTTGCTTAACATATACAGTTTGGTGGAAAATGATCGTTAATTTAAATACACTTCTGATTGTGGTACCTACATGAAGAACCTATTAGCCTAACCTAGAGTAAAATTAAATGTTGTAAAATTTTGAAGTGGTTGCCTCATTTTGTATTCTGGATACCATTTCAAACTATGGAATTTATAACTATGGAATTTCGTACCAATATTTTGCTTTTAAACCTATGTAGCACAGTGCCAATCAAGTTGTTCTACCAAATAACTACATTTTCTCATTTGAAAAAGGTGATTCGCTAGTCTAGGCTGTAATAGCAGTAGATAAACGACAATTGCACTTAGGCAGATATGTGCTTTCAACAAACACGTATTGCTATATTCTCAGTTTTAGCTTGAGGACTACGTATACTTCCTATACAATCGAGTGGCCATTCCTTCATATTCACTATCACAGTTGTCTTCCAGAGATACTTATTCTGAGTCTGACTCTTGACAGCAATGAACAGCATCCTGGTAACATTTATCGTTGGCGCGTGTCTGATGGTGGTACAGGCAAGGTAATCTGTCCTCAGGAGGAAGAAATCACTGTGCTTTCCTCACCACGAGTGGCTTACAAAGATCACGGCTTGATTCAGACGGTACCAACTGGAGGGGAACCAGTAATCGGAACTACTTTCGAGGGTAATGATTAGAGAGTGGATTATTTGCATTTGTATGTTGCATATGCATTTACATATTTGGCTGCCTTTCACCGGTAATTGCATATTTTAACTAAAACTACTGACGATGCATATTTTCGCTCTATGTTGACAATATTTTAAGAATTCAGATGAAAAAATTTAGATGCCCGCGCCCCCAGTAAATCCCCTCCGCTGTCATGCGGTACCCGTAGGCAACAACTAAAAAAAAAAAAAAAAAAAAAAAAAAAAAAAAAAAAAACCCAAGCTTTTAGCCGCACATCCATTGTTTCAGTTTAGCTATCTGTTTACTAGTACACAGTTGAAGTGCAGTGTGCTACGTGTTGTGCGCCGTGCTGCCCGAAAAATGAACGTCGTTTTTTGATAGCTGACCATCCTGGAACATTTAATATGACCTAATTGTTTTATATTGTCGAGTTTGGGAGAAAAACGTTTCGTGAAAATAAAGTTTCAAATAGACCAGCATGTCAAAACAAGTCTTCATAACTCAGGAATACAGAAGAAAAGACCATAACAACTTCTGACAACAGCAAGTTGCAGTAGCAGGGATTTCTCCAAAGGTAACCAAAAAAGTGGGTTTAACGTGGCTTTATGTACAGCTATCATTGCAAGCAATATTCTTTTTCACAAACTTACAAACCTTATCCTCAAAGGATTCCCTCACAAATATTGCTTGAATCAAAATATACCAGATAAATCAACATTGCGTAAAAAGTACATACCAACAATTTACGTAAATGTTCTGGAAGAAAACCCTAATGAACTAAAGGACAGCATTATCTGTATTTCAGCTGACTAAACTACAGACATTTGTGGCCGTTACATTGAAAATTTAATTGTTGGTGCTTTAAAAGAAGAGCCTTATTCTTCCTATTTAGCGGCATGCAAAGAAGTTGAGAAAGTAAATCAGTCTGCAATCGCCAGATTTTTGAATGAGGATGTTGGAAAAATATTTCCACAATCTTCTGTAGATGAAGATGTTTTTGTTTATTTCAGATGCCGTTCCCTATATGATCAAAGCAGCAAAAGCCCTCCGAGTATTATCACAATTTGATTGCTGTACGAGCTTGGGAGTATATCACCTCGCTGGAGATGTGCGTTCCACGTTTATGAATGTAAATAAACTGATTTCATGCACAAATACGAGCTTAATAAATTTTATCCATAACAGAGTTAATGTAAACCTCGCTCTACTGGAATACAAATGAATTGGACCAGAAGACAGAACACTAACTGTCCAAATGAATTTCTCAATCTGATCTCCGCTTCTCAGGCACAGAATAAAACGATAAATTCTTGCTTCCGTTTATCAGAGCGCTGACGTACTCTCTGGTGATCAGAAACTGTAAGCCAACATCTACTCTCCAAATTTCCTCCATCGCCGTTATTCAAACCGACTACCAAGGGGTTCAGTTACCCGCTAGAAACGTCACTTTCGGTTAGAGTGGCGTTCATACAATACTAAGCAGCCATAAAACATAAAACGTTGTAGTTTGAATGGGAAACTCGAGCAAAACAACACCAGCAATCATCACGTATATAAAATAAAAAACAAACAGTGAAACTTCAGACTTTGTAGGCACCCACAGATGTAAGAAACCAAATCCAGGTGGTCGTGAAGTAGTCGAGACAAACGTAAATATGCTAGTCAAGACTCTACTGTCACTGCCAAAAGTAAGAAACGCAAACTACGGCTACAATAGAGAAACGTCCTTCGTTGACTCCTAAAGTTTGAAATTTTGTTTTATTTGCTATGTTTTTGTGTTGTCTTTTTGTTTTTGCGGCCTCTCACGCTCTGTCGCAGTTTTACGGGTAACGTGTGAGTTATTTCGTATTTTACGATTGTAATGAATTCTTATGTGGACCAGAAGCTTTTTGCTTTATATAAAGTATCTTCAGAGATCAATGTAACAAATGCAGATTTCCTTACAGTTCAGGTTAGCTAGATCATAGACAGTTCTGACGTTTGAGACTGCTATTACTACTTACAGTTTTAACCCCTAGGTTATCTCCATTCGTTCATCTATACACAACTGTTCGATTTTTAACATGCTGCACTACACTGACACAAAGTAATTACATGTACGTGTGTTTTATACAGCATGTTTCAGATTTAGTATTACAGATTTCTAGGGCCTGTTGGTAAAGTCTGATACCGAATCCTCATGCGAAAATATACAGCTCAGATATAAAATGCGTTTGAACATCGGATCACTTTCTTATCTCCCTCATCAAACTAGGCACAAAAACTGAGAAGAGGGCGTCGTCATCAGTCCTTGTTGTATCATGACTTTACACACCATTATCGTCCGGATACTACTTGAAACTTGGTACGATCGCAAGTAGGAGGGTTGTCCATGGTGATCCATACACGCTCCATGCTCTCGACTTTGAAGAGAAGTCTACGTCCTTCGTCACGTAGAAGAGAAGCCGAAGACGAGTGCTCGAAACATCGCGCAGGCCACGGGCTCTTGGGGATTAGTCGGGTCACAACTTACTGTCTCCACTGCGTGCGTATCGTGAAGCGATCCGATCTGCAAACTAATCTTTCATAGGAACGGTAAAATTCCGAACATCGGTTCCCTATCAAAACTTTATTATTCTAGTTCCCCTCTACAATTCTGAGCCGCCTGTAACAGGAACTTGCCATAGTCATCTCGTGTAACTTGTATTCATCGCGTAGAACGAGATGGTTGTTTGTTGTATTTTTGTGGCTAGGGCTGAAGTAACGTCTGCTGTTCCTCTGTGTGTGTTTTAAGGCATCGTTACAGTCGCAAAAGACGACACAATTACTATAATACCCGCAATATTTGCAACTTTGTCTCTTAAATTATGCACTGGAGGCAGCCAGTACCATAGTAACACAGTGACAAGCGCAAACTCGTATCGTTGCTACATTTACATTATACTGCTTCTTCCTTTGTTTGCATCTTCTACTGCAGTCTGCAAAAAATAAGTTTTGCAAACTAATTCTAGCTGCTTAATCTCATTTTCAAAGTCCGATGTAGGTAAAGGTAATTGAAAGCACAGGGGAAGTTCTAGGACTGCTTCTCACTCCAAAGTAAACTTGACACGATAAGCGATAGCGTTATGTAATTATCGACCAATCAGCCGTCTATGGACTATATAAGGGCATCACAGCAGCAGTTTAGATATCAGTGGCTCATGACGTAGACGATGGAGGCAGTCGTCGGAAACATGACATTTTATCCTGAACTGACGAGGGAATGTTTTATGCAACAGTTCCGTCGTTCTCAGTTATTTAAGATATATGCTCTGATCCTATGAAAGTGCTGATCTATACAATATTACTTGAAAATGAGTTATGGACAATGAGATTATACACACCTGTAACAGAATTTTCACTTTTCGTTATCATGAGCGTAATTAGGTGTCTATCAGATATGTGACCTGGTGAAAAAGTATACAGTATGTAAGGAGATACAGAGAAATCACTGTCAGCCGCCTCTGCAATGAATTTCGAATGAACAAATACGAATCTCCCGAATACCAGATCAGCTGTGTGACTGTTCTGAATAGTTTCGAGTAAATAGAAAACAGCATGTGATATTCAAGGGAGAGAGATCTTCAGACGTACAAATATCTTCGGGTGTATGACAAGGGAGTGTTATTGGACGATTATTTTGCTCGTTATACAGGGTGTTACAAAGAGGTACGGCCAAACTTTCAGGAAACGTTCCTCACACACAAATAAAGGAAAGATGTTATGTGGACATGTGTCCGGAAACGCTTAATTTCCATGCTAGAGCTCATTTTAGTTTCTTCTACCTACGCTCAATGGAGCACGTTATCATGATTTCAAAACGGGATACTCTACCTGTGCTGCTAGAATATTTGCCTTTACAAGTACGACACAACATGTGGTACCTGCACGATGGAGCTCCTGCACATTTCAGTCGAAGTGTTCGTACGCTTCTTTACAACAGATTCGGTGACCGATGGATTGGTAGAGGCGGACCAATTCCGTGGCCTCCACGCTCTCCTGACCTCAACCCTCTTGACTTTCATTTATGGGGGCAATTGAAAGCTCTTGTCTACGCAACCCGGTACCAAATGTAGAGACTCTTCGTGCTCGTATTGTGGACGGCTGTGATACAATACGCCATTCTCCAGGGCTGCATCAGCGCATCAGGGATTCCACGCGACGAAGGGTGGATGCATGTATCCTCGCTAACGGAGGACATTTTGAATATTTCCTGTAACAAAGTGTTTGAAGTCACGCTGGTACGCTCTGTTGCTGTGTGTTTCTATTCCATGATTAATGTGATTTGAAGAGAAGTAATAAAATGAGCTCTAACATGGAAAGTAAGCGTTTCCGGACACATGTCACATAACATATTTTCTTTCTTTGTGTGTGAGGAATGTTTCCTGAACGTTTGGCCTTACCTTTTTGTAACACCTTGTATATAAATGGAATATATGCGGGAAGACCTGCAGAGGTTCGACGCTTGGTGCAGGAATTGGTAAATGACCCTCAAAGTAAAAAAAAAATATAACGTAGTGCGCACAAATAGGCTGAAAAGCCCATTACTGTGTAATTACACGATTGCAGAAAAATCACTGTATGCAGTCACATCCATAAAATGTTTAGGAGTATGCGTATATAATGATTTAAGATAGAACGACCACATAAAACTAGTTGCAGGTAAGGCAGATGCCACGCATATTCGTTCGAAGAATCCTCAGGAAACGTAGTCCTCCCAGATAGGAGACGGCTTACAAAAGAGCCTCGTTCGACCAATACCTGAATATTGCTCGTCAGTCTGGGGTCTGTATCTGATAGGATTTATAGAGGAAATAGATAGGATTGATAGAGGTTCACTTAGTAAGCATGGAATCGTCACCGAGGTGCTCAGGTAACTCCAGAGGCGGACGCTATGAGAGAGACGTTCTGCATCACTGAGTGGTTTAAAGTTAAACTTCTGAGAGCGCGCGTTCCTAGAAGGCTCAACCAAAACGTTGCTATTCTTGCGTAACTCTCGCAAAAAAACCATGACGCTAAAATGAGAGATTCGTCGTTCACACGGAGCAACAGTCATTCTTCCCGCGAATCATCAACGAATGAGACAGCGAAAGGATGAATAGGCAATATTAGCGCCCACCACAACCCGCAATGTGGCTTACGAAGTAGATATAGATGTTAGCTGGATTGATTTTTACCTATCGTGTGAGTTACTACCGAGTCAACAACGTAGCTGAGGCGTGGCACATTGAATATTCATGTGATGCCATCAGTAGTACCTATTGATAGTTAAAATAGCTTTTGGGCGTTTTCATCTAAAACCATGGACCTGTATACAGACGGGATCGGTGGTACAGCTAACAGCTAGAACAATGCTCAAAGAGCTGCAAGTGTTCCAGAGCGCTTCGTTCGTCGTGTCTTACATATGAATGTCTAGGGTAAATGGTCCCTGCATTTTTCACTGTTAGTCCAACGTAGTAGCCAAAGGAATATCATAGCGGCACACTGAAACAGTGAAGTGAGCTGTCTAGTAACGTGAATCAATGAAACCGTGGTGGCAACGTGATACAAACGTACAATACTCATTTATATCGGCATTCGGCAAGAGTGTAGAACTCATCTTAAAGGTATGACTAGTCTATATTACTGATGACTATATGCTCTTTTTCATATGCAATGTACTCTCGTTGTAAACTCAGGATTTCGGGGGAAAAATGAACAGGACGTGGATAATCATTACAGATTAATTAATGTAAGGTGTGAGCCACAGTACTGTGTTAGCTGAAGCAGATATGAAGCCATTCCCCCTAAATGATTAGCAATCGCAGATTATATGAGTCAATTGTAATTCTGTCCACACCGTTAACGGCAATTGCTGTTTCAACATGAATATGTACACTTCCTAGCACACTTTAATGCGCTGGCCCCTTAATTCACATTACAATATGATGACAATGTATTATTCATGGTTTTATTATCTGACGAAAACTATTTTGTATATTTCGTCTAACATGATGCTGTAAATGCTTTTATGAACCTGATGATGGCCAGACGACTGAAACTGACTGTATAAATAAAATAATTTTGCTGTGCCATCCGAATTAACACATCCAGGGCAAAAGCACCACAGGTGCAAAGATGCGAGAGCTGCCACCAGTCCCATAGTTTCGACGCTTGAGCAAGTTCCACCAGCGCCACGGGCGGCGCTGGAGACGAAGATATCGACTTCGCCCGACCCACTGCCGGCAGAGTCCAATCCGCCAGTGACCGGACGACAACGGACAGAAGACTATTCGAAAGACAGAAGAGCAGCTCACACCCATTTGGGTATAGATCATCGTCCAGGCTTGATTTCGACAGGGAATTACGTTTGCTGAGCTCTTAGAAGGCAACAGACAGTTGTCGTAAATTGTATTTGGTATCTACTGTGAAGTTTACCTACGTTTATTTGCACCTAGCCACTGAGTGCCTTTTCGTGTTACATTACACTCAGTGTTGCAGACTTAATCATTCAACTAGTCACAAAGATAAGTAAATCTTTGCTCATTTGTGTGACTTGGTTACTAATATGTTGGAGTGTTGGAGAACCTTCGTTGTCCTATCCTGTTAGCTGACCCTGGGGCATAGCTGTGTAATAGTGGCAGAGAGAAATTGTCCCAGCGGTGTACTGCGCCAGAAGCCGTTTCACGAACTCACGAACTCGGCCTACCGTAACAACAGTGGCAACTCGGCCTCCATAGCAGTAGCGACGAGGACTTTACAAAACTGGCGACGAGGGTTTACAAAAATTTTGCCAGAAACTCAAGGCGGTAATATGACATGTTTCGAAAATCATTTTGTGAAAAATTGTGAACCTTGGTGAGCTTATAGGAAAGATAGGCATTTATCATCACAGTCTTCCAAACATTACGAGCATTGACTTCAGCTGATGATTTTTTTTCTCGAATATCTTGAACATTTGTTCTTTGGGATATAGTGTAAGCGGATCCTAGGCCGTTGGCTTCACAATCGTGAAATATTTCCAGCTTATCTCCTAGAATTCTAAATATGACAAGCAGCACATTCGGTCTAGAATATATGGATCGACTATGTTGCTGTGTTGTGAACTCCACCCACGATTACTGCAACACTTAGGTCAGGAATGTATCTGCTAGATTATTTCACGTGAAATATTCCAGTAATAAAAATCAAGTTGAACAAGAGATGCGATACTTCTTCTCATCTACATATAAAAAATGATTGACGCAACAACCGAGGAAGAATGTCTGCAGAACTTAATAATATAAATTATATAAATCTAAATACTTGGATTTCGACCAGCCGATAAAATGAGATATTCTAGATCACAATTCTAAGGGAAGAACTATGGTGAATCAATTGGTAACTCCTCCGTCTTGTAGCTCTGATGTTAAAGTAGTTATTTTAGTTTTTTATAAAAGAAGAAAAGAAAAAGGACTGGCATCTGAATGCACAAGAAGCTCAGATCGTATTCACACGATGACTACAAAAGGCAACTCGATGAAGAATAAGAGGAGGAGAAGGGAACTCTTGATTAAACCTTAGCGTGGGTTAAGGGAACGGATCATGGTTGTTTCCATAGTCCAATGCAGACATTTTCGCCATGAAGATGTTAGTACCCATTAGGTAACAATGTTTACAGATTAAAAAGACCTGACATGGTCGGGTAGCGGAGAGAAGGCGATCTGACTCCTGACTTAAGTGTTAAACTTTTAGTAAAACTTTTAGACTTGATTGCAACACAACATAAAATTACGATTTATTGATAACTATCAACTGACAACTATATATAAATCACGCTTACTATAGACTCAGAGTCTTAGTTCAGAGTGTACATAGACACTGAATCGTTAAAAACCTTGATCGGAAGATAGTTGTCACTCAATTGAAACAGGTTTTATTGCTGTCAAGACTAATAAAAAGCTAAACACTTCATGGATCATTTTATGGAGAACAGATATAAATGAGCTGCTCGACTATCTGCACTGCAGGCAGAAGGATGAGTTACAGCCGGTTACTCTCAAAACTAAGTGTATGACATTGACTGAGGTTTCCGCTGAAACGTAATATGCATGTGAACTGGTTACGTTCATCCTAAGCTCTGGAATTAAGAGGCACAAATGTCTATGTTGAGGCTGCTGTTAGACGTGCACTCCCGCGTTTTATTTCTTCTCACACCCTTCACCCAGTTCTTCGAGCAACTGCAGGCTGGCGCATAATGGCGGCAGTTGTCAGGCGCGCTACTACCACATGTCAGGTCCTCTTGTTCCCGTAAAGCAATGAACTGAAGGAAATCAGAAGAAGCTGGCAGGAATGTGAACTGTAGGGACCCAACTACTATTTTACTTACTACTGTTTTTTATTTAGAAACAGTAAATTGCATAACTCTAAGGTCAAATGAACCAAAACATTATGACGGCGTGTTTTTTTCGGATGGGAGCATATTCCGTGTAAGTAGTGATCCTGGATGTAGCCTCATTTGGCGAGTGGCTGGAACACGTAATGCACCTAGGAACGATGTCGAACGTGATTGTCCTATTGTTCCAGGTGTTACGATACGGGGACATTCAAACCTTCTAAGACGGTACACTAATAGTTAACGTTACTGTGACGCTCTACTCCTCCCCCATGTCCATCTGTTGAGGAATGCATTCGGCTCTAACTTCACCTTTATCGATGACAATGCGCGACCGCATCGAATAGTGTACGTAGTGCAGTTCTTGGAACGAAAGTATATCGGCAAATGGATTGGCTTGCGCGTTCCTAGTCCCTTCTAGCGTGTGTGGGATGCTTTGGAGAGACCCAGCACATTGTCCTCGATGGTGAGTGTTCATCGGAGGTGAGGGTATCAACTTGAGTGCCCCAGGGAAGTGTGGTATGTCCGCTGTTGTTTTCTATCTACATAAATGATCTTTTGGATAGGGTGGATAGCAATGTGCGGTTGTTTGCTGATGATGCTGTGGTGTACGCGAAGGTGTCGTCGTTGAGTGACAGTAGGAGGATACATGATGACTTGGACAGGATTTGTGATTGGTGTAAAGAATGGCAGCTAACTTTAAATATAGATAAACGTAAATTAATGCAGATGAATAAGAAAAAGAATCCCGTAATGTTTGAATACTCCATCAGTAGTTTAGTGCTTGGCACAGTCACGTCGATTAAATATTTGGGCGTAACATTGCAGAGCGATATGAAGCGGGACAGGCATGTAATGGCAGTTGCGGGAAAGGCAGATAGTCGTCTTTGGTTCATTGATAGAATTTTGGGAAGATTGGTTCATCTGTAACGGAGACAACTTATAAAACACTAATACGACCTATTCTTGAGTACTGCTCGAGCGTTTGGCATCCCTATCAAGTCGGATTGAGGGAGGACATAGAAGCAATTCAGAGGCGGGCTGATAGATTTGTTACTGTTATAGGTTTGATCATCACACGAGTGTTACGGAAATGCTTGAGAAACTCGGGTGGGAGTCTCTAGAGGAAAGGAGGCGTTCTTTTCACGAATAGCTACTGAGGAAATTTAGAGAACCAGTATTTGAGGCTGACTGAAGTACAATTTTACTGCCACCAACTTACATTTCGCGGAAAGACCACAAAGATAAGATAAGAGAGATTAGGACTCGTACGGGGGTACGAGGTGCCCTCCGCCACGCACCTTATAGTGGATTGCAGAGTATGTATGTAGATGTAGACGTACTGCATCCAGAAGTTGTTAACCGCGCTGCTGGAGGAATGTAGCGCCCTGGCACAGGAACTACTCTTACTTAGTAATATTGGCCAACAATACAGCACGTTGCAGAGCGTACAGTGCTGTCCGTGGCGGTCACATACCCTATTAAGGACCAAGTCCCCCTTTTTTGTGTCCATCGGACCATCATAAATCACGGTGACTTCAATGAATTCCTTGCCTTTGAATAAAAGAGTCATTTCTGTTCATCACACTGCGTATTCCTTCCATTTATTTTCTGTAATATACTGTAAAAGTGCTTTCTAAGTATGGTACAAGTTTCATTGAGCTATGTTACTTGGCAGTTACACATAACGCGAAAGTTAGTTTCGTCCTCACGTTTTGCACACCAGTGTAACTGAGAACCGTGGTTGATGCCTTGCCTGACGACAATGACATCTTCCGGTAGGATAGCTACCAGTGTGACTAGGCCAGTGGTTTGAGGAGCGTGGTAGTGAATTCACGTTGATGTCATGGCCACCACATTCGCCTGATCCGAACGCAGTGGAAGACATATGGAACGCTGGCAGACCTTAGCTTTACGCTCAAAGAATACTTGTCCGTAATTTACTGGAATTTTCTGACTTTTCCGTAGATGTCTGGAACCAAATACTCTTAGCTAACCGGACAAAAAATTGATCATTATTTAATACCATGTAGTTCCAACCCTGGATTTGATAACCGCCTGGATTCTGTCAGGAAGTGAGTCCACAGCTTACGTCGCCTTTCTAACCGCTGTTTCAACTATTTGTTATTGTAGTCTTCAGTCCAGAAACTGGTTTGATGCATCCCTCCTTGCTTCTATATCCAGTGCAAGCTTCTTCATATCCAAGTAACTACTGCACCTACATCCTTTTGAATCGGCTTAGTGTCTTCATCTCTTGGTCTCCCTGTACGATTTTCGCCCTCCACTCTGCCTTCCAATACTAAATTGCTGATCTCTTGATGCCTCAGAACATGTCCTACCAACCGATTCCTTCTTCTAATCAAGTTGCACCAAAATTCCTCTTCTCCTCAATTCGATTCAGTACCTCATAATTAGTTATATGATCCACCCACCTAATTTTCAGCATTCTTATGTAGCACCGCACTTCAAAAGCTTCTATTCTCTTCTTGTCTACACTATTTATCGTCCATGTTTCGCTTCCATACGTGGCTACACTCCATAGAAATACTTTCAGAAAAGACTTTCTGACACTTAAATCTACACTCGATGTCAACAAATTTCTCTTTTTCAGAAACGCTTTCGTTGCCGTCACCAGTCTACATTTTATATCCTCTCTACTTCGACCACCAGCAGTTATTTTGCTCCCCAGATAGCAAAACTCATTTACTACTTTAAGTGTCTCATTTCCTAATCTAATCCCCTCAGCATCACCTGATTTAATTCGACTACATTTCATTACCATCGATTCCCTTTTATTGATGTTCATCTTATACCCTCCTTTCAAGACACTGTCCCTTTCGTTCAACTGCTCTTGTAATCCTTTGCTGTCTCTGAGAGAATTACAATGTCATCGGACAACTTCAAAGTTTTTATTTCTTCTCCATGGATTTTAATTCCTATTCCAAATTTTTCCTTTGTTTCTTTACTTCTTGCTTAATATAAAGATTGAATAACATCAGGGACAGGCTACAAACCTGTCTCACTCCTTTCCCAACTACTGATTTCCTTTCATACCCCTTGACTCTTACAATTACCATTTGGTTTCGGTACAAACGGCAAATAGCTTTTCACTACCTGTATTTTACCCCTGCCACCTTCAGAATTTGAAAGAGAGTATTCTAGTCAACACTGTCAAAAGCTTTCTCTAAGTCTACAAATGCTAGAAACGTAGATTTGCCCTTCTTTTGTCTATATTCTAAGATACGTCTTAGAATCAGTATTGCCTCACGTGTTCCAACATTTCTATGGAATCCAAACTGATCTCCCCCTAGGTCGGCTTCTAGCAGTTTTTCCACTCGTCTGTAAGGAATTCGTGTTATTATTTTACGGCAGTGACTTATTAAACTTATAGTTTGGTAATTTTCACATCTGTCAAAACCTGCTTTCTTTGGGATTGGAATTATTATATTCTTCGTGAAGTGTAAACGTATTTCGCCTGTATCATAAATCTTGCTCACCAGATGGTAGAGTTTTGCCAGCGCTGGCTCTCCAAAGGCTATCACTAGTTCCAATTGAATGTTGTCTACTCCCGGGGCCTTGTTTCGACTTAGGTCTTTCAATGCTCTGTCAAACTCTTCAGGCAGTATCATATCACCCATTACACCTTTATCTATGTCCTTTTCTATTTCCATAATATTGCCCTCAAGTACATCGTCCTTATAGATCCTCTATATACTCCTTCCACCTATCTGCTTTCCTTTTTAGCTTAGAACTGGTTTTCCATCTGAGCTCTTGATATTCATAGTAGTGGTTCTCTTTTCTCCAAAGGTCTCTTCCATTACCCTGTAGCCGGCCGCCTTGGCGGAGCGGTTCTAGGCGCTTCAGGCTGGAACCGCGCTGCTGCTACGGTCGCAGGTTCGAATCCTCCCTTGGGCATGCATGTGTGTGATGTGTGTGATTAGGTTTAGGTAGTTCTAAGTCTAGGGACTAGTGACCTCAGATGTTACGTCCCGTAGAACTTAGAGTCGTTTGAACCACTTGAATATCCCTTAAGCATCTTACTCCTAGTGATATATGTCTCTATATCTACATCTACATCCATACTCCGAAAGCTATCTCACGGTGTGTCGCGGAGGGTACCTTGAGTACATCTTTGGGTTCTCCCTTCTATTCCAGTCTCGTATTGTTCGTGGAAAGAAGGATTGTCGGTATGCCTCTGTGTGGGCTCTGATTTCTCTGATTTTATCCTCATGGTCTCTTCGCGAGATATACGTAGGAGGGAGTAATATACTGCTTGACTCCTCGGTGAAGGTATGTTCTCGAAATTTCAACAAAACCCAAATATACACATTCAATAGGGAATAAAGGCTCCAAGTCTGTGTCATATGACGCTTGGAGTTTTGTTCCACGTTCATCAATATCATCAGGCGATCTGTTCTCAAGATTACTGAAAACTGTGAAGGAGTCCAACAGTGTTCTATAGCTTTCCTTCCTCCTCAATAATTCGGGGTGTAATTTGTCATGTACTGGGCGAAATGTTCGACTCTAATTGTTTTCCTTCCAGTCAGAAAAACTTCTTCAGAGTTCGCTTCTCCGTCATCATGTAGTTTACGTTTTCGTGGTCTTTTATAAGTGCATTCATAGTTTATATCAGTCACTATCTCCATGGATTTATTTTCATAAATGTTGAACATACCACGAGTAGATGCAATAAATCCCACAAGTGACTCATACAATTCATGCACTGTTTCAGTAGGAATATTTGCACTTTGCAATTTCAGATTTACACCATTAAATCTGTGGAGTATGTCCTTCCAAACTGTTATCATGATACTGTTTCTCGTCTGCTGAGTTAATTCAATAAAGCTGAAGCTTTATTTCGCACAAGTGGTTTTTCAAACGTATTATTGGCAATGTGTGTGATAGCATTGGTAACACCCTTCCTGTTTTCGTATAGACTAACACGCGCTTTTTTCTCTTGCTAACCAACGTGTTTTTGATAAACTTTTTACCGTTTTGCTTCCTGCGTTCATGAACGAAAGAAGTTTACTCCAGCGCTGTTTAGAAGCAGAGAAAAAATTATACAGTTCTGCATTACATTGAAAAACGAACATGCTTCCCGTAAACAGCTTGCAGCACTAGCGCCGACTAAATTAAAAGAATGCGCTTCACAAGGCACATAATGCGCTTTCTGATTCTGTTCTTTAATGCGTGTCTGCAAACCAGTGTAGGTTCCTGACATATTGCTTGCATTGTCGTATGACTGGCCTCTACCGTCAGTAATATCAATGATGGAATTTGTAGACAGGATTTTTAGTACAGCCTCAGCTAAGTTTTCGGAAGGAAACGTTCAGCAGGTTCACGATTCTCGTTCACATATCTTAATATGAAAGACAATTGATCAATATGTGAAATGTCCGCAGTAGAATCTACTATTATAGTGAAATATTTGATCTGTTTTATTTCACGATAATTCTTTTTTTCGTTTAAAAAGAAGCTCTATTATTTCATCACAGATTGTTGAAGAAAGACAACTTGCGTGTCTCTGTCCTGGATGTCCATATCGTTCAATGTGCTCTGCGAGAAAAGGATCAAACTCGGGTATAAGTTCAAGAGACATCATAAATTGACCATTGTGTAATGAATGGAATCTTTCAATGTGTCCATGAAGGGGAAGTCCACGACTTGTTAGCTTCTCCACTACTGTAAACACCCTTTTCAACACACTGCTCCAGTACATTTTTTCTGTGTCAACATATGACTCTATTGTTCCAAGTGATTTTTTTCTTGTTAAGAGTGATAACTCTGAATTTTTGTGTTCAAGTGAATTCTCATGTCGAGATAAAATATTAGAAATATTTTTTCAATCCGCAATACCAGTAGTAGCAATCGCGGCCTTGCCTCCGAACAATTTACATGGTGCAAAGAAACAAAACAGCACGGGTGCTGCAGGAATATACTAGGAAAGCACGCAAAGTTGATTCACCATTTCAAAGTTTACGGTAAAATACATTTTTGTTCAAATATCTGGCTTTAGAGCCTATTGATCTTCTTGAATTAGAAAAATCATCGCTACAATTTTGATTAATGCCACGTTGTAAGAGAATATCGATTGTTGATTCATTGACACACCATTCTGCAGAATCATCAGTAACAATGTTATTTATTTTTTTAATGTCTGGCTTCACACTTAGTTTTTCGTGAAATACGAAATCAGGAACAATTCGCTTTTCTTCATTTTTAACTTTAGTTTCGTCTTTATTTACTTCTTTTACAACAGCTGCAGTGCCAGAAATATCATCTGTGATACTTGAACTCGAAGTCGTACCTGCAACATTTTTTTGCGAAAAATTTATCTACTCTGCCAGGCGTTTTTTAGAACATTGGCTTCTCGTTCTCTCCTTTCGTTCGATAGTTTCCGAAATGCCGCCCCACTTAATTTTGCACGTTTCCTTTTTTGTCTGTTATTCATGTTAAGGCACTTACAAATTTGTCAACCAGCAGCCAAAACAAAATAAAAAAACTGTAAAAGGAAAGAAAGAGTATCCATTTCCAGTCGTACTACACCGCCCATGAGCACAAAGCTTTTCATTTTAAACACGGCACACGAGCACAAAGATTTTTCATTTAAACACAGAGCGATGAACAGGCCAACTCGGATTACTCGACGTAACTGTGCTATGAAAGGACGACCATGCATAATAATTTCATTTCATTGGCGCCTGTTTCTCTGTTGTCAGTGAACAGTAGAAGCACACCTGCCGACTGGAATTCGTCTCGTAAAGAAGACGGGACAGTCGCTTTTTTGGCTTCTGTTTCCCACTTCGCCGGAATTTTATCTGGGACGCAAATATGTTCTGAATATTCTTGACACTGTCTTTCTAATTTAAAAAGCAAATAATTTTTGCGGTTTCTTGCAGCAAGATGTGCTGGATCGACTCTTATCCCATTTATTCTTATAACATTTCAGCTGTTTCTGTGTGCAGAGAAGACAGACTACAAAGTTTAAGTAGTCTAGTTGGCAGTTGTGGTGTGTTGTCATTTGTATGAACACTACTGTTACGTCTACACGCACATGCGCCTTTTCTTCCAACATAAAATAAAAATAACCGTTGCTCGAAGAAAAAAAGCTTAGTTAAGACGTTTAATATAAAATTCGCAATGCCACGTATTATTCGATTGCACAGATTGGGAGCTTTGATATCGTGCAGGCTGCAGAATAATAAATGAGACAGACGGAAGTTAGTTTCTTCTTCTTTTCTGCCAAAAAAGTAACTAAGTAAATAAATAAAAAATTTTAATCTTTTGTGAATTGTACCTCACACATTATTAAATATTCTGCTACGTTCTTCTCGTATAAACATGTGTTTAAAAATGTAAAACATTTCCAATATCAACATGTTTTGTTGAATTGGGGTCATTAAATCAGAGTTCAGACATTGAAGACCAAAGAGCTTTCACATTAGTTACAGTAATGGAGGGTTGATTTGATAATTCACCGTAATTTTTACAAGAAGTTTAAGTAGAGTCATGTTTAACATACTGAGGCCCACATATGTTACCGTATTTAAGAAACTGGTGATTTGTTTATCACAGCTGGTAGGGTTAAGTAGAAGCCGATAACATTCTCAGAATAATAACGTTTCAAACATTGTATTGTAGATTGCCGTCCTGACAGCTTATTTCAAAATATTTGGCACTATCATGAAGATGATTTCTGACAGAAACCGAATGTTAAATTTCCATTCAGTCACCAAGTAAACTATGTATATTTCCAAGCTTGCACTGTCAAATTTCGTTCTGAAGCCTTGTTTAAACTAGCAAGTCGTCCAACAACACTGAGAAATTTTGTCGTTTGTAAGGACAGTTATTTTAAAACTTAAAAGGTTGGCTCGTGCCTCGTGGGCCTCTATGTAAATCCGCTACTGTTATGAGGGTCGAACAGCGTAAGCAGAGTTTGTGTTTCACTCAAATTTGTGCCAAGAAGGCAGAAGGAGGTTAAAAGTGTGCTGATTATGTCGTGTCGTGTCGTGAAAAAATCGGTGCGAACGGAACTGATTAATGATGAGATACATCTTTGCTCGGTCCTGTAATGGAATGTAAAAAATCCTTAAATCAGAAAAGTTGGGCTGTGTAAAACAGCCAGATGAACTGTGTCGCGTAACTCCGACAATATAGCTGTGGACAGACAACGTTGTAGTTACGGAGTTCTGGAAAGAACTGTGTTTACTGTGACTGTACGGTGTGCATCTTAAATATTTCATAATTTTTGTACATATTTGCGCCGTCGCAGACTACCGTGTGCATGAACCGTTAATTATGTCACAGGCGTATAGAAACTGTTTATTATAAGTGTGTATGTTACCGCCAACAGTGGCGAGTTCGCGGTCGCGTTATTCGCGTCGTAAGCGAACAGACTGTAATTCCTCGATCGAAATAACTTTAAAACCCGTTATTGAATTGTGTTACTTCTGCGTTGTCCATGAGAGACATAATAAATCGGTCGTGCAAAGCTGGATGTTGGCAACAACTGTAACAATGTCCAACTATCCATTGGCCTATAATACGCCACTGATGAAGTCGTCGCCGAGTTTAAAAGAAAATTCCATTTGAGATAATTCATCTGCAGCATCTACACACGAGGAACCTGATTTCAACACGCCGTCTTCAACGATAAACTGCCGACAACACTGAACCTCACTGACTGCATCGTAAGAAATAAGGACAGCTGCCTAGGCTGTCGTCAAACACTAAAACAACTATTAAAATCGTAAACTTTCTATTTGGAACTTGTTCAAAGAAAGTAATATTTAATTTGCTTCTTCTTTAAAATAAATGTCATGTTAGCGAAATTTAGTTATTAACGTAGACATTGTCCATTAATGTAGTTGTTTCCAGTCCTATGCCTAATTTTTTCACTCACAATTTTAGCCTGCTGCCACTGCCTGCTATTTTCTTTTGGTGAGTGAGAAAAACTTTTGATTTGTAATGTCCGTGACTGAATTTAATGAGCAATTATTTAGGCATTGTATTTGTTCGAATTATTGCGTCCACTATTAAGGTGAATGCAACAGCCAATGATAGCAGAGCTGCTTACACCCAATAGGTGCATCATATGCAGATGCGAGTAAATATAATAACAAGTGTCAGACTGAGCACTGTGTGTTCACTTAGAAGTAAAGGTGTTTATGGTAATTTGGTGAAAATTTAGTGGCAGGACTGAGTCACGATCCCTACATATGGCTTGATTCATAACTAACATAGATAACTTAACAGGTTAAGTCTTAATGTTGTTAGCCGTGTGAAGCTGTGTCACTACACGCTGAGTACCTTAAGCCAGACAGATTCGTACACAATCCATGTTGACCGTGCGCATGAGGAACCAGCCGTTTCCTCATGGCAACTCATACTGGCTACCCCTCTGCGCATCTAGCTTCTGTGTCAGACCCAGAATGGTACCACTGTCAACCGTCAAAGTCGCTGGCTATCACTAATGTGCCACTCTATGGCACACCATAGGGTGTATCCTCCATTGCGCCAAACAGATGGAAGTCGGAAGATGTGAGATTGGCGATGTAGAGTGAATGAGGAAAAACAGTCCAATGAAGTTTTGTGAGCAGGCTTGTGTGAGGCTGCTGTTGTCATGAAGAAGGAGAAGTTCGTTTGCATTTTCGTGACAACGAGCACGTTGAAGTTGTTTCTTCAATGTCGTAAGAGTATCACAACGCATTTCAGAGTTGCACCATGAGAAGGGACACCAAAAAGAATAGCCCCTTCAAGAGTCCCAAGAGGTCACCGGCAAAAGTGTGGCTTTGAAGTTTTCCTTTGGAGGAGAAGTGATGTGGCACCACTCCATGGATTGCTGTTTTGTTTGCGGTGCGAATTGATGAACGTATGTTTCATCGCCTGAGACGATGTTCGCCACATTGTCACGATCAGCCTCATAATGCCCAAACAGTTCCGCACAGATGATTTTTTTGTTAGGCAGTAAGGAACCCATCGAGCACACCTTTGAGAATCCCAGTTGGTGGATGAGTCTGTCAGCACTGCCAACAGAGACGTCCATTTGTACAACGACTGTTGACTGTCGATCAGCTCAACGTTCAAACGTTGCGGGAGTGGCAGCTGTGTGCGGCCGGGCAGAACGCAGGAGATCGGACAGGTTTGCGCGACCTTGACGACAGACAGTTCTCACAACGGCTCCTCGAACTTTTGTTAACTGCCAAGTCTCCATGGACATCCTGCAAGACCCTGTGAACAGTTGCGATGCTCTGTTTTTCCGCAAAAAGAAACTCCATGACAGCTCTCTGCTTGGAATGTACCTCTGTTACAGGCGCCATTTTGAAGGCTACTCTTAGCTCCGCCACCTAATAGAGTTTCATGAAACAAAAAGGGCTGAAGCGGGAATATTCTATATCGTCCCACAACAAATTTCGCATTTTTGCAACCTAAATTGGTCGAGAAAAGAGCGTCGCATTACTCACTGAACGTCACTTGTATAATGGCTGCGCAGTTCAGAATTATTTCTATCTGGTTCCAGAGAAAGTTTTAAGTCACTGGCCTTCATTTATGTTTTGTTCACATAGCAGACGTGTCCTATTCGTTGAACTTTGACTATACTAATATGACTGAGCGAACTATACTTCCAGCAGTGGTGGACGTGGGGAGAGAGATGGCGGAGTTTTGTAATTTGTAAGACTGGATGTCATGTAATGGGTCACTAACGAGCTGATCCGAAGATAGAAGTGACCAAAATTGACAGCGTGCAGTCTGGAAATTTTATCTGACCATACGAATAAAGAATAAAAACGTTTACTTTAAGGCCCAGATGCGAACATCATTCCGGTTTCTGCACAATCATACCAGAGATTTTTTATCAGTCTTTATTATTATTATTATTATTATTATTTTTGATATGTTGAGAGAGGACAAGTTACTCTCTCCCCTATTTCTTCACATATGAAAAATTATTAAAGATTTTATTACAACCTGATGCACCTTGTGAGAGACTTTAGGAAGTGAACGGCCTGAGTAGACATTGATGGAGCCTGGTAGGGCACTAAAGGCATGAGATACTTTTATGGCTTTTAGCTCACAGAAACGGCATGTTTGGAGTTGAATGCAACTGACAGCAAGCCCATCCCTCAGTAAATCTTGCCAGACAGGTCCACAGCCATACAGGACAGTCCAAGCAACCTCTCATCGAGACAGGTCTCCAGCAGAACAATGCCATGATACCTGCATTGGCGCCAGCCAAAGGCTGGACTGGGGCGATGGACTAAAGGCATCCATCTATACAGTAGAGTCGGAAACTGTGTATTGTGTGCAGATCCACCCAAAATAAAAGTTCACAAGTTTTTATGTTCGTCAATACTGCAAATAGACCTGTGACCCACTTCCATCGGCTGCCTCGGGTGTATAAGAAACTCCGGCGTCTGAGAAATGTTTAGAGACAGAATCTTTATTACACCTCATGGCTAGGCATAACAAGTTCCAAGGCACAGGCAGTTTAGATAAAGATTGTATTTGTTCACTAGAGGCCCCAGGACGTGATGCGACTTCGGAGAAAAACCATCTTCTCCCTTTGCGAAAACTTAAAAAAGCCAGTAATTGGCGGTTTCTGCTTTTTCCAGAGACGCAGGTTTCTTAACTCTTGCCCTGGTTCGACAGGAGTTTGTGCTGTCGTGTGGGAGGGGAGATTTAGCGCCTCTAAAGCCCTGAGATCGGCTCAAGACGGCCTGAAGGCGGTTTAGTTCCTGCACTTTGCGGGAAAACGGATTTTTTTTTGTCTCTGAAGAGGTGCCAGGCACTCGGGTGCGGGATTTCGGTCTGGTAAGTGGACTTCTGGTCGATGCTCTGGCATGTGTGGTTGGTGCTTGGGACCTGTCCTGAGACTTACTTCACTTGCGAGTAGTTTAGACTGGGGAGCCTTACCGTACCGACAGTGTGACTTCAAATGTCTCGAACTACTCGTTTGCCGAGGGCACACTTATTCATATTTGGTTTACCAGTCTTGACGTTTGGTAGCCTTGTGTGGTCTGTCATATAAGTGAGCAAATTGGTCTTTGGTATAACCAGTGAACAGGCGTGTCACACACTGAAATCTACTGTGGTGTCAGGGCTCTGGTAGAGAGTAAATTGCGATCAGTCTGCGTAATTGCTGGAACGTGAGATTTTTGCATTTATTTAGTAGCAACGATCGATTCACAGGTGCCACCTCACGTCTCATCTCCGTCACACCCATCGCGCCAGCTGAAAGTTACATCGCCACATGAAGCAAACAGGGTAACGTACTGTTGCTCCGGCATTGTCAGGGCATACAGATATCAATCGACACTTGCTCTCAGCTGCACCTTTGTAGAGAAACCACAGTAGATTTCATCAATCAAAGTCTGCTCGGCGTCAGAATAATTCAGATTGTGCTATCCACATTTGTAGGGCCAGAGTACTTGACTCACTTCTTCCACCTAGGATCCTTGTTCATTGTGGTCTTAAACGACCTGTTGGTTGTTTACAGTATTCAGTCAATTACTTATTTAGCATAGTTTACGTCTGTATTTGTTTTGGAAAAATAAATGTTGTTAGTAAACTGAATTTTGCATACATTCTCAGTCACTTTATAAAAGACCTACAGGGTTAACTTGAAAGGTTTTTTCGTAAGTCTTGTTTTTTTTTTTTTTTTCTTTGGCAGACAATATTCCTGCCTTTATTTGTCAGAGATTGTATGGCTAATATATTCTTAGTTAGGAAACTGAGAACATTTTCATCATGTCTGACGGTATATCTACTTGATACATTAGAATCATATCTAGGTCTTTACTTCTTTGAATATATGCAGCACTAATCGAAGTACTAGCTTTTGGCCAAATGCAGCATTTCACTATTTTGGCTTGTTGCTGCTTGTTTTAATGCAGATTTTCAACGCTTTCACATGGTAGCATTTTGTAGACGGTATCATCCCGCAGTTAGTATCACAAAATCTCGATCTCAGAGATTTTCCGTTTCTTACTTACGATAAATTTTGTTTTATGAAAAATGCTGGTATCTCAGTACTGTTTTGGACTCTCTCTCTCTTCTGTCGTAGCCATCTCAGTGAATGTATGGAATAAAAGGTTATGTCTTATGACGCTGAGGTAGATAAGGTGTATTGAAATGATAAAAACATTTATTTGTATTATTTAATTTACTCCTTGTCCTAATTTAATAATTTTTAATGCTTTCCAGCAAATATTCGTTGTTGGTCGTTTTAATACGATGATGCTATAGATCGGCTGCCATTGCCGCAGTCTTAAGTGCTCACAGCACATTCAAGAAGAGGAACCTACCTTCATTTAAATACATGAGAATGAAGTCCGATGCCGATTTATAAGCGTCAGTTTACTTCAAAGTTAACTCTGACGCACAAAACTGGTTACTCATCTTTCCACGGTTACATATCATCGTGTTGAAGACAGGCCTACAACAGAGGCTTCGTCGATTTTCGTCATTCATCATTATAATCGCCCTTTTGTCTCTTCTGACTTTTATATACGCAGCAACAAACGTTAACAGCTAACTAAACGGAAGAGCGATCATAATTGACGTGACCGCGACAGGGCTTATAAGTTATCTGAAGTTGTTAGTTTTTCTATTTTGTGTGTACCATATCTCAATGGATAACCGGCATTAAAAAGAAAAACAGAGATAAAAATAGAGGGAAAAAAAGAGAATTCCATTCACCAAATCCAGGAAACATTTTGAGAACGTCGATGCATCACTATTTTGGATAAAAGCAATCTGCAGTTTTAGCCTCTCATGTTGCGTAAAACATGTAGTATTGAAATTGTCTTCCATGTCACTCATTAACAACATTTTCCTTGTTGAATTTTGGCGTTGTGAATGTAAATTACAAGATAGCTAACTCTATAGCGTTTTATCAGTAACGGCGTGTGCCACATTGCATTGTTGTATGAGCGTATCTCAGTAGGAGATTGTTATCTAATTGGTTTTTTTTTCAGATCTCATTCATTCAAAACTGTTGCAAGAAAAACATTTAATTTGTATGAATGCTATGGAAAAAATAGACAAGATTTTCAAAATGACTATGAGGGAAGATAATAACGTAGAGCCTAAAGTTGAACGGAATGAGTTTGCCTAACATGCAGGTTGAAAATGCACAAGCTTCAGAACCCGATATTGAATGCGCTCTGAAACTGAAGCACATATTATGCCCGATAACGTATTGTGCCAAAATGATGCTAAATTATCAATCTGATATCAATGTTTCACACGAAATAAATGTTCCTATGGGAGATATTCCGAGTGAAATGAACATACAAATAGCCGGTCAACCAAATGACCTCATGGTCCTATTGTTACAATATCTTAAGGCAATTATGGACGACACGATCATGCAATTTGAGAACCAATCCAAAAATTACGGAGCCTATCCAAAGGCTTAAAAAATAATCTAGTAACATAGAGAAATGGACTGCTAACTTTTACACACTGTCATGACAATATGATACTCTAGAAAGTGATTTTTCACAATCAAAGGATAGCAATACTAGCATGCAGTTCACTCGTGGTAGCAGTCAAGTCATTTCCTTTGTGCTACGGTCCCGCACACCGTTAGGCCGTCTTCCGCTCACGCCCCAACATCGTGCAGCCCGCCTCCAGTGGTGTCGCGACAGGCGTGAATGGAGGGACGATGAGAGTCGCTTCTGCCTTGGTGACAATGATGGTCGTATGCGTGTTTGGCGCCGTGCAGGTGAGCGCCACAATCAGGACTGCATACGACCGAGGCACACAGGGCCAACACCCGGCATCATGGTGTGGGGAGCGATCTCCTACACTGGCCGTACACCTCTGGTGATCGTCGAGGGGACACTGAATAGTGCACGGTACATCCAAACCGTCATCGAACCCATCGTTCTACCATTCCTAGACCGGCAAGGGAACTTGCTGTTCCAACAGGGCAATGCACGTCCGCATGTATCCCGTGCCACCCAACGTGCTCTAGAAGGTGTAAGTCAACTACCCTGGCCAGCAAGATCTCCGGATCTGTCCCCCATTGAGCATGTTTGGGACTGGATGAAGCGTCGTCTCACGCGGTCTGCACGTCCAGCACGAACGCTGGTCCAACTGAGGCGCCAGGTGGAAATGGCATGGCAAGCCGTTCCACAGGACTACATCCAGCATCTCTACGATCGTCTTCATGGGAGAATAGCAGCCTGCAGTGCTGCGAAAGGTGGATATACACTGTACTAGTGCCGACATTGTGCATGCTCTGTTGCCTGTGTCTATGTGCCTGTGGTTCTGTCAGTGTGATCATGTGATGTATCTGACCCCAGGAATGTGTCAATAAAGTTACCCCTTCCTGGGATAATGAATTCACGGTGTTCTTATTTCAATTTCCAGCAGTGTAGTTTAAGGCTACCAATCGCTGTTAATGAAGTATCCGATTATTACGCCAGTCTTACTGCAGCAAATCATACAGCATACCGGGACGACACAAATTCTAGTAACCTATCGCCAGCTCGTATACCATATAAAGTAGCATCACTATCTCCGGTTTTGCCCGAGAAAAGTCTCCTCAAGCGTAGAAAACTCCAAGTTTTTGTACCAGAGAAAAATACCCCACATCCAGTAGTGTTTATACGAGCATTCAGAGGGGTATTTGCATAGTCTTGGACTGAGCAGCAAAAGATCCGTTTCATCACAGGGCAAACAGAAAGTGATGGAGCCGTTTGGGCTACAGACGCACTGAACTCTGTCAAACTTATGAGCAGATTGAAAGAGCATTTCTATCAGGGTATTGAGAGAGACTGCGAAAACATGTTTTCAACCCAGAGCGTTTCCACACTGAACAAGGCAGTCTCAGAGGTACTTGGAGGAATACGGTTCGAATCCTGCCTCTGGCTTGGATGTGTGTGATGTCCTTAGGTTAGTTAAGTTTAAGCAGTTTTAAGTTCTAGGAGACTGATGACCTCAGATGTTAAGTCCCGTAGTGCTCAGGTTCATTTGAACCAATTCGGATAATAGTAATCGAAAAGGTTTAATAATAACTGATGTCACCTTGGGTATCAGGGAACGGGGGCGGACAAAGTTTCGGAGGTAATAATAACGGTTAGTGGAATTCAAATAATGAAACCCAGAATGCACAGACAATACTTATCCACAAAATAGCTGAATAGACCATGGTGCGCCTGCCAGTACTTGGCAAATTCAAGGTCATTCAGTAAGCATTGTGAAAGTCACTAAGGAAACTTCATGAAACTAATTTCGACCTGATTAGGCCCTCCGGTGGCTGTCGTAAAACGGGGTGGGGGCAGTCAAGGCAATCATGTCAGTCTTTCAAGATATAATGACGGAACTGATATCAGAGATCAGTCGACTATGGATCAGCCTTTGCACACTAAACATAACGGGTTTTAGTGCAGGTCTCTGTACATGCCATAGTGGGAGAAATTCATATGAAAATAGCATTGGAGGGAGGTGCCTCTATTAATGTTTTATCGCAGAATATGTTTAAAAGGATTAAAGAAGTAAACAAAATACCTACCTATCCGGTACAGAATTATCGTATTATTGGAGCCTTAGATACTAAGTTACAACCCGTCAAGTGACAGAAACAAGTAAACATTATCATTGGAAATGGAGTGGCATTTGAGCTGAAGGATCACGATGCATTTAGCAGCGAGAACGCCGAGTGGCTGAAGACAGTCTCCATCGACTAATTATATTATTTTACACACAAATTACCTGTGCCATCTAGCGAGTGCACCGTAGACTGCTACAGATCTAAACCAAAAGCATTTTAGATTTGTTTTTCAAAATTAACTAAAATGATTCCACGAAATTTAATTACAAGATTGAGTTTTACTATTCAATTTGATTTCAGAGATTTATGTACTTCATTTCAAACAGATTAACTTCCATTTCAGAGGTTACCTTCTTCAAAAGCTATTAAAAGAACCTTCAGCTTAATTTCTCCTTGTAACGATTTAGTGTTACTAAACGACTGCGTATGAAGAAAGACCCTTTGTTTATCATAAATTTACAAAAGTCTATTGTTCTTCTGAAAGCATTCTTCAATGGATTATAATTGATTTTTTATGAATTTTCTTCTCGCAGTTCCTCATATTTTGGCTCTTTACATTCTTTGGAGTTTCGTTGTCTTTATTTGGCTGTAATATGCCACTTTTTCCACGCCGTCAAATGCAACCTCCATTGAAGCAATGCTCCTCATTGTAGTTTCGCATGCCCATGTATTTCGGTAGCCAGCGATTTTGAAGGGCTTAATCTACAAATACGCCTTTTGGAAGAGAAGGATTCTTGAGGAGGGGTGGGGGGGCGTGGGGGACCTACAGAATACGGCTAAACGTGTTTGCACCTAAATGAACGTTTTTTTATCCTTTTTATTAGTTCCTTAAGCGTTTGCTGTACTTCTACGTTTATCGCTTCCCACTTATGGCTATGGCTGAGTATAATTACTCGGTGCATATTTTGCACATGAAGGGGAAGCATCACGAACACAGATAACAGGTAGCAACAAAGGCATGTGAAGACTGACTGACGTTTGACACAATACTCTCGAACGGAGGTGTGCGCAATTTGCACAGCGTACGTCACCAGTGGCGATAACATATCTCCTTGAAATATTTTCTTTACTGTAACGGCGAATGCCAGTCACTGCAGAGTGGCTTGTATATTTGCTATAGCAAACCTGAGGCAAGTACTAACAGAAACACATCACATCTACATATACTGCTGATAATGAATATTCTGTTGTTCAAATGATGCTAGTACTTCGACCTGTGCGTCCCTAACCTACTCCTGGCATGTCAAACACGTGTCTTTCCTTACAAATACGCAAATAGCTTCAACGGTCTCCAAAAGAGCTCCTTCATAGTGTTTAAATCAAATTTAACGTCATTTCACATGTACCTTAGCACCGTATACTTTCGTAGCATTCAATAAACATGCTGGGAGGAAGATTCGGCAGCTGAGTCTGTTCCTGTCAGCCAAAACTGTATACATTCGCTGGATTCGTACTTATTCCATGACTATTTTATGTCAATATATTGATTTATTATGTATCTGTGTTTCCTGTACCTTCGCCACACTTAATTATAGCGTATTTATGCTCTGACGCTATGCTTCCTACCCAATCCTACAATTTTAAAATGACAGAGTGAGTGAATGCGATGTATATTGAATTTTTATTGTGTCTGGCGGCGGGTAAACTCTTTGTGTGCTACTGTGCCAGTTTAGCCAACTTTGGTTAAGGTTAGAGAATGCCCAATAGGTCTCCTTTCCTTATGGGCGACTAGCTATTGTGCTTAAGTTATCAGGATGGTGTAAGGATGTTCTCTGACCACTTACGTGTGTGGACTCCGATTTGTTCAGGATGGTGGTCGCTCGCACCTGGAAATTTGGTGATTGAGATTGCTGTTAGGATTTGGTCTATAGTAGCTGCGTGTAGTAGTTGAAATTGTGTGAGTTTCAATCTAGCTGAAGTCTTAACTGATTTCTCTCCCAGCTACAGGCAATTAATAGTAGTTCAGAGCATTGTATCCGCAATAGTGAACAATAGTTTTTGTAATAGTTGAGTTTCATGAACAGTGATTGTTCACTCAGCAGTGTGGGTGCGTGGTGTGAGAACTATGTCTGATTACAGTTAGGACTCGTGTATATCCACTTGAATGTGCGTGCCTTTGCCTTCCTTATGTTGGTTTGTTCTTCCCTTTGTTAATTTGCATCTGTGTTCAGCATTTTCATCAGTTTAGTGTTCTTCTTTAGGTTCCATGCGTTCAATATCAGCTTTAGCTTGCAAGGATTTAATGATAATTTACTTGAGAGTGAAGTTCCTTTCGTGCATAACCGACTTCCGGGAATTTTGTGGCTCGGACCACATCGTTCCGTTGCTGATCAGTGTTAGCTTCATAAGTATTCCTGTAAGTAACTGAATCTCTATTGTCGACCCGAATTACATTTTGGATCTTAGGTTCTATTTAATTAATTTTCCGAGTTGCGATAGGGTGGTGGAAAGAACCTCTGCGGTCTCTCTGTTTGTCATATTCTTAAAGATTGTTTTCTTCCCTCTGTGTCGTGTTTAGTGTGTATTTGGAGACTGCGGGTGTTTCCTTTAATGCGATGATCCCGTCCCTTGTCATATTCAGTGATTTAGAAGCCCACCACGTAAGAAATTTAAGTAATTTTTCTGCTTTCTTAAGCGTTCATGCCAGGCACCAGCAATCTTTATCTTTCACGTAAATGTGTTAGGTTTCCTTTAAATTTCAGTACGTGAATTAAATTTCACTGTTAAGCGTTTATCCCAAGCATCCCAATCTTTGCTTCATTGGATACATCGTACAGCGTCTGCAATTCGTGCAAGCCTATTTATTTAATCTCCTGTTAAGTAAAGTTTCAATTTTAGAAAGTACAGTGTCCATCAACAGACAGATTGTCTGATTGAGAACCGATTGCAAACTCTTGTTTTCCAAAAGAGGTTTTTCCTCCTTGTGCTAAATTAAAATCATTTATTTTTGAATCATTTATCTTATTATTCTTGCAAAAGTTTGATCAGTCTATTGTGCGATTAATGTTATGCACGACAACGATCAGTTTTTAATGGCGACCCAACAGCTTGCTCAGAGAGACAAAATTTAATCTTAATTTTAACAGATACCATTCACAGAATTTTGGTAGATACCGTTTACACTGGGGGGTAAAGGCTAGTTTAAAAGCAGATTGCAGTATTCTGTAATCCGACCGGGATTCTATCTCTCAATATTTCGGTTTTCAGGCACGCGCCTTATCACTAGAATCACTAGATCACTAGGCCTGCCAAATAACAATTCCAGCTACCAGATAGACGGCGTACTGTAAGCTTACTCGGTGAATGTTAATAGAGGCATTGGACAGCAGGAAGACATATAGGAATCACGTTACCTTAGAGTAATTACAGATCTGTTTGAGACGAGTGAGAGACGCTGTCAAATTGACATGCCTGCAGTAATTGTCGCAAGTGTTCAAGCCAGAGGAGGGAAAGCTGTGGGCCCGCATCTCGTGGTCGTGCGGTAGCGTTCTCGCTTCCCACGCCCGGGTTCCCGAGTTCGATTCCCGGCGGGATTAGGGATTTTCCCTGCCTCCTGATGGCTGGGTGTTGTGTGATGTCCTTAGGTTAGTTAGGTTTAAGTAGTTCTAACTCCTAGGGGACTGATGACAATATATGTTAAGTCCCATAGTGCTCAGAGCCTTTTTTTTTTTTTTTTTTTTTTGAGAGCTTTGGTATGAGGAATGTTTTCGTGGCTTTTCCTGGGCATCTGTCGCTCTGTAAGGCTCAATAGATCAAGTATGCATCTATCCTTGGGGACCATCTCCAACTCTACTTGCAGTTTGTTTTTCCCTTGGCATCCACCAACAGGACAATACAACGTGTCACACAGATTGCTGTGTAAGTGCGTGGTTCGAAGAGCACCAGTGTGAGTTTACCGTAATCCCCTGCGTACCGAACTCCCCGGATTTAAACACTGTCAAGAATCTATGGGACCAACTCTATTAGACTGTTTGCGCCATGGATCGTCAACCGGGAACAGTGCAGTTGGTCAAGCTGTTGGGCTGGCAAGGATCCACATTCCTCCAGATCCCTTCCAGAACCTCAGTGACTTTTTCTCCATGTCCCGCAACGGCACGCGCTGCAAAATGTGGCTGTTCAGGTTTTTGACGCGTTGTCACATTAAGGTGACTGGACTGTGTAGAATCGCGTTTCAGTGATGACATTCAGTTACTAGAAGAATACTGGATAGAACTCATTGGCATAAAAGGTAAATACATTCTGACAAAAAGTCTGTTATTACTACACCGAGAACTTTTCTTCCCTTTTTCTTTTCACTCACATGTCAGCAGGCTGGTTGCGATACATTGTTGCTCCTCTTCAGCCGACAGCGGTAACAATATTGTTGAACATGCGGTTGTGCGTTGAAGATTTCAAGTAGAATATTGATACTTTCATTATAAACTGAAGCGCCAATGAAACTTGTATAGACATGCATATTCAAATACAGAGGCAGAATACGGCGCTGCGGTCGGCAACACCAAGATGAGACTACAAGTGCCCAGTGCAGTTGTTAGATCGGTTATCGCTGCTACAGTGGCAGATTATCAAGATGTAAGTGAGGTTGAACGTAGTGTTGTAGTCGGCACTCGAGCGATGGGACACAGCATATCCGAGGTAGCTATGATATGGGAATTTTCCCTTTCGACCATTTCTGCGTGTACCGTGAATGTCAGGAATCCGGTAAAACGTCGGCAAAATCTCCGACATCGCTGAGGCAGGAAAACGATCCTGCAAGAACTGGACCAGAGACGACTGAAGAGAACTTTTCAACGTTATAGAAGTGCAACCCTCCCGCTAATTGCTGCAGATTTCAATATTGGGCCATCAACAAGTGTCAGCGTGCGAACCATTCAGCGGAACATGATCGATATGGCCTTTTTGAGCCGAAGGCCCACTCGTGTAGCCTTGATATCCGCACGACACAAAGCCTTACGTCTCGGCTGGGCCCTTCAACAACGACGTTGGATTGTTGGTGACTGGAAGCATGTTGTCCTGTCGGACGAGTCTCGTTTCAAATTGTATCGAGCGAATGGACGTGTACGGGTATGAAGACAACCTCATGAATCCAAAGACCCTGCAAGTCAGCAGGGGACTGGTCAAGCTAGTGGGGCGTGCGCAGTTGGTGTGATATGGGACCCCTGATACATCTAGATACGACTCTGACAGATGACACGTACGTAAGCATCCTGTCTGGTCACCTGCATCCACTCATGTCCATTCTGCATTCCGACAGACTTGGGCAATTCCAGCAGGACCATGCGACACCCCACACGTCCAGAATTGCAACATAGTGGCTCCAGGAACACTCTCATAAGTTGAAACACTTCCGCTTGCCACCGGACATGAAAATTACTGAGCATATCTGGGATGCCTTCCAACGTGCTGTTCAGAAGAGATCTCCATCCCCTCGTACTTTTAGGGACTCAGGATTCATGGTGTCAATTCCGTCCAGCACTTCCTCAGATGTTAGTCGAGTCCATGCCACGTCGTGTTGCGGCACCTCTGCGTGCGCGCGGGGGCCCTACTCGATATTAGGCAGGTGTACCAGTTTCTTTGGTTCTTCAGTGGAAATAAAGAGGATTTCACTTTATTCAGGATACAGGAACCCTAGGCGAAGATGGCTGTTGGAGGAAGAATGTTCTTAATCGATATAAGAAGGAAGAGCTGGAGACAAGGTGAGGAAGGGGGAGGGGGAGGAAATGATGGAGGAGGAATGCGAAAAGGAGGTCACCTGACATGGAAAGGTGTATAATTTATCTGCCAAATATGAGAGTTTTGTTTGCCTAGTCGTGATAAAGAATGCCCTCAAGAAATTTGGATTACTGAAAGAAGTAAGCAATCCTTTATTCAAAAATCGTAAGCAAAAGTATGAATTTGGTTACAATGAGCCATCTTCCAGTCCATTTCGCTCGAGAAGTTGTTCCCAATGGAGTGCAGTGGCTCATCCTCTGCGCCCCCTGGCGCGCTTGACGGACTTCCTGCCTTTGGCTGCTCCGCCGTGGGCCGCTGTCGGAGAGCTGCCCCTGTGTCTGGAGTCAGCAAGTCGAGTTTCGCCTGCTCGGGAGCCTGGAACAAGTTGATGGACAAGTTGTTGTTGTTGTCGTCTTCAGTCCTGAGACTGGTTTGATGCAGCTCTCCATGCTACTCTATCCTGTGCAAACTGCTTCATCTCCCAGTACCTACTGCAACCTACATCCTTCTGAATCTGCTTAGTGTATTCATCTCTTGGTCTCACTCTACGATTTTTACCCTCCATGCTTCCCTCCAATACTAAATTGGTGATCCCTTGATGCCTCAGAACATGTCCTACCAACCGATCCCTTCTTCTGGTCAAGTTGTGCCACAAACTTCTCTTCTCGCCAATCCTATTCAATACTTCCTCATTAATTATGTGATCTACCCATCTAATCTTCAGCATTCTTCTGTAGCGCCACATTTCGAAAGATTCTATTCTCTTCTTGTCTAAACTATTTATCGTCCATGTTTCACTTCCATACATGACTACACTCCACACAAATACTTTCATAAATGACTTCCTGACACTTAAATCTATACTCGATGTTAACAAATTTCTCTTCTTCAGAAACGCTTTCCTTGCCATTGCCAGTCTACATTTTATATCCTCTCTACTTCGACCATCATCAGTTATTTTGCTCCCTAAATAGCAAAACTCATTTACTACTTTAAGTGTCTCATTTCCTAATCTAGTTCCCTCAGCATCACCCGACTTAATTCGACTACATTCCATTATCCTCATTTTGCTTTTGCTGGTGTTCATCTTATATCCTTATTTCAAGACACTGTCCATTCTATTCAACTGCTCTTCCAAGTCCTTTGCTGTCTCTGACAGAATTACAATGTCATCGGCGAACCTCAAAGTTTTTATTTTTTCTCCATGGATTTTAGTTCCTACTCCGAATTTTTCTTTCGTTTCCTTTACTGCTTGCTCAATATACAGATTGAATAACATCGGGGAGAGGCTACAACCCTGTCTTACTCCCTTCCCAACCACTGCTTCCCTTTCATGTCCCTCGACTCTTATAACTGCCATCTGGTTTCTGTACAAATTGTAAATAGCCTTTCGCTCCCTGTATTTTACCCCTGCCACCTTTAGAATTTGAAAGAGAGTATTCCAGTCAGCATTGTCAAAAGCTTCCTCTAAGTCTACAAATGCTAGAATCGTAGGTTTGCCTTTCCTTAATCTTTCTTCTAAGATAAGTCGTAAGGTCAGTACTGCCTCACGTGTTCCAGTATTTGTACGGAATCCAAACTGATCTTCCCCGAGGTCGGCTTCTATTAGTTTTTCCATTCGTCTGTAAAGAATTCGTGTTAGTATTTTGCAGCTGTGGCTTATTAATCTGATTGTTTGGTAATTTTCACATCTGTCAACACTTGCTTTCTTTGGGATTGGAATTATTATACTCTTCTTGAAGTATGAGGGTATTTCGCCTGTCTCATACAAATTGCTCACCAGATGGTAGAGTTTTGTCAGGACTGGCTCTCCCAAGGCCGTCAGTAGTTCTAATGGAATGTTGTCTACTCCCGGAGCCTTGTTTCGACTCAGGTCTTTCAGTGCTCTGTCGAACTCTTCACGCAGTATCGTATCTACCATTACGGACAAGTAAATTTACTATAGGACCAGCACATTTCCCTCTGCAGTAACTTCCTTATCACCAAGATTATATCAAGAATTGTAAGTAAGTCCCTTAGTGCAGATATATGACATACGAGACATATGAAGTATTCACTCTCAAGCTTACTGTGCGACATTTTGAACCTTTATGAGATATTAAAACGGTATTCTAGATCGGGAATTGAACCTGGGGCATTTGCCATTCGTGGGCGAGTGCTGTAATAAGTGAGCTATCCCGAACATGCCATAGTGGGAGAGCCAACCTCGCAGCTTTACATCCGCACTATCTGTCTCCTACATTCCAAATTTCACAAAAGATCCCCTGCATAGCTTGCGGCACCAGCACTCCTGGTAGAAAGGATACTGTGGAGAAATGTCTTCGCCATAGACTAGCTGACTGTTTCCAGAATGAATCTTTCACACTGGTACTGAGTGGGCACTGTTTTGAACGCCTTTACAACCTTCATAGTTTTCATCAGTCCGGTAGACTGTGGGTAGGTCGTTTCTAAGCAACATCCCTTCTTCCAGGAGTGCTAGCCCCACAAGGCATAGAGGACCACTTCTGTGTTCTCTGATATGTAAGAGACACGTGCTACTGAAGTAAGGCTGCGAGCACGGACCCCTACAGAGTCGCGCCTGGTGCGGTCAGAGGGAAAGAATATTACCCCTGAAAGGTAAAGTTACCGATTTGAGTCCCGATAAGGGACCCAGTTTAATTCTATCTGAAAGATTCGTTCTCATATAAATCTGAATTCGGTATGATGAGAGTTAACATTTCCAGTCATACATCCCGATTAAGGTTCCATATCACTTGCAGTTATGCTGAAATTATTTGTTCAGTAAGGCCTCGTTCAATCGTTCCAGTCAGCTAACGTTGCTTCTTTAACGGCCTCCATTTGGAGGAGAAAATAACATCCAACCTATAACCCTGTAGTTTTCTCACTATAGCGGAAGATTGAGGGGTCTATTCGATAAGGTCGCTGAAGATTCCTCCCTCCCCCCCCCCCCCCACTCCCATCGCGCTTCCAAACGATGATGATTACACGCCAGAAATGTCTTGCTGCAAACGCGTCTCATCCGTCCCTCGGCGTACCTAAAGAAGCCAAGCGCCGTCTGCTGGTCCTTTCGAACCATTCAGTGCCGACCGACTGCCATGTCATCCTCTGCCATGTCATTTCCAGTCTTCTGTGTATTATCCTTCTCAGCAGCTTGGATGCATGAGCTGTTAAGCTGATTGTGCGATAGTTCTGAACTGACCTACAATTCCTGTCTTCGGAATTGTGTGGTACGTCACCAGTTCCATAGATTCTACACCACAACTTGAATAGTCGTTTGGTTGTCACTTCCCTCAGTGATTTTAGACATTTCATCGGAATGTTATCTATCCTTCTGCCTTATTTAAAAGTAGGTCTTCGAAAGCTCCTCTAAATTCTGATTCCTTGCCATCATGTAGGTTTTATATGTACGTTTTCCACATATCTGCTCTCTTAACAGTTCTGCCTCGTGATGACTGGGTGTTGTGTGATGTTCTTATGTTAGTTAGGTTTAAGTAGTTCTAAGTTATAGGGGACTGATGACCGTAGATGTTAAGTCCCGTAGTGCTCAGAGACATTTGAACCATTTAACAGTTGAAATCTTATTTCTCTTTAAACGGTACCGTTCTTAATTTTAAGCACACACAAAGTTGTTTGGCTTTTCTGTATGCTGAGTCAGTCCTTCCGACAATCATTTCTTTTGCTGTACTCATCTTTTCTGCAGCCATTTCACCTTCGCCTCCCTGTGCTTCCTATTTATTTCATTCCTTAATGACTTATACTGCTGTATTTTCTTTCCCCGAACATATTTGTACTTCCATCTTTCTTCCATTGATTGAAATATTTCTTCTGTTGCCGAACGTTCTTCTCAGTCACCTACCTAATACCTATATTTGTTTTGCCAATTCCCGTGATTGGTCTGATTAGGGATGTTCACTTCTCTTGAACAGAACAGCCGAGCGTGGTACTCCTTACCACAGTATCTACATCTTTAGCGAGCTTCAGTCACGTCTCATCCTTGCCCAGTACTTCAGTATCCAAGCCAGCCTGTGTGGCCGAGCGGTTCTAGGCGCTTCAGCCTGGATACGCGCGACCGTTACGGTCGCACGTTCGAATCCTGCCTCGGGCATGGCTGAGAGTGATGTGCTTAGCTTAGTTAGGTTTCAGTAGTTCTAACTTACCCGTGGTCTTGGGGTAGCGTCTTTGAGTCATAGTCAAAACGTTTTCGGACCCGGGTTCGATCCCTGCCACTGCCTAAATTTTGATAAATAATCAGCATTTGCGGCCGAAAGACTTCCGGCATAAGAAGTCAGCATCTTTCTACCAACGGCCTTGTCAAAGAGGGCGGAAGAGCGGATAGAGGTTCAGGGCACTCTCTTGTCCTAGTGGTGGGAAATTGCCCTTAAAGGCGGAATAATCAGCAATGATCAACGACATGAGGATGCAGAAGGCAATGGAAACCACTGCATTAAAGACACGTAACGTGTATCCACAGGACATGTGGCCTGTCATTGAAGAAGTGTCATGATGATCTCTCCATTGGCAAAAGATTCCGGAATAGTCCCCCATTCGGACCTCCGAGAGGGGACTGCCAAGGGAGAGATTACCAAGAGAAAAAGAATCAACGAAAGCATAATGTTCTACGAGTCGGGGCGTGGTAGGGAAACTAGAAAATCTGAAAAGGGAAATGCAAAGGCTCAATCTAGATATAGTAGGGGTCAGAGAAGTGAAGTGGAAGGAAGACAAGAATTTTTGGTCAGATGAGTATGGGGTAATATCAACAGCAGCAGAATATGGTATAACAGGTGTAGGATTCGTTATGAATAGGAAGGTTGGGCAGAGGGTCTGTTACTGTGAACAGTTCAGTAACCGGGTTGTTCTAATCAGAATCGACAGCAGACCAACACCGACAACGATAGTTCAGGTATACATGCCGACTTCGCAAGTTGAAGATGAACAGATAGAGAAAGTGTATGAGGATATTGAAAGGGTAATGCAGTATGTAAAGGGGGACGAAAATCTAATAGTCATGGGCGACTGGAATGCAGTTGTAGGGGAAGGAGTAGAAGAAAAGGTTACAGGAGAACATCGGCTTTGGACAAGGAATGAAAGAGGAGAAAGTCTAATTCAGTTCTGTAACAAGTTTCAGCTAGTAATAGCGAATACCCTGTTCAAGAATCACAAGAGGAGGAGGTATACCTGGAAAAGGCCGGGAGATACGGGGAGACTTCAATTAGATTACATCATGGTGAGACAGAGATTCCGAAATCAGATACTGGACTGTAAAACGTACCCAGAAGCAGATATAGACTCAGATCACAATATAGTAGTGATGAAGAGTAGGCTGAAGTTCAAGACATTAGTCAGGAAGAATCAATAAGCAAAGAAGTGGGATACGGGAGTTCTAAGGACTGACGAGATACGTTTGAAGTTCTCTAACTCTATAGATACAGCAATAAGGAATAGCGCAGAAGGCAACACAGTTGAAGAGGAATGGACGTCTCTAAAAAGGGCCATCACAGAAGTTGGGAAGGAAAACATAGTGTAAGTAGGCTGTTTAGGTTCTCTTATTGGTAACGCCGCTTAGCGCTCTGTATGAAAAATCACTGGCTGTGCTGTGCGCAGTGTGTGTTTAGTTTGCATTGTTGTCTGCCATTGTAGTGTTGAGCAGAGGCAGCTGGATACTAACAGAGCGTAGCGTTGCGCAGTTGGAGGTGAACCACCAGCAGTGGTGGACGTGGGGAGAGAGATGGCGCAGTTTTGAAATTTGTAAGAATTGGTGTCATGAACTGCTATATGTATTATGACTAGTGAGGTAAATACATTGTTTGTTCTCTATTAAAATCTTTCATTTGCCAACTGTGCCTATCAGTGGTTAGTGACTTCCGTAGTTTGAATCTTTTAGTTAACTGGCAGTAGTGGCGCTCGCTGTATTGCAGTAGTTCGAGTAACGAAGATTTTTGTGAGGTAAGTGATTTGTGAAACATATAGGTTAATGTTAGTTAGGGCCATTCTTTCGTAGGGATTTTTGAAAGTCAGATTGTGTTGCGCTAAAAACTATTGTGTGTCAGTTTAAGCACAGTCATGTATAAATTTTTCTAAGGGGACGTTTCATATGTCGACCCTTAGCCGAGGATACCTCACTGGAATCTTCTGATTTTTTCTTGTAGTTTGTGTAATTAATGTAGATCTTTTTTTATTGCTAGCGCGTAATTATAGAGAGAATTTCCTTTGTAGTTGCAGTCTTTCATTGTTGTGCAGTAAAATAGTTGTGGCATGCATGTAGTTTTGCACGAAGTATTTCGCAGCTGTGCTTGCAATTAACTAGATATTATTTTCAGTGCTATGTTAATGTGTTCTCTTATTTTTGTTCTTCAAATTGTGTTTTTCTGTGTTGTCGTGTGAAAAATTGTGACAATAACGGCGTGTGAAAAACGTAATATTAGGCTCCAAAGTAAACTGAGAAATGACAGTGAAGACGAAAGCAGTGTGTTAGCGCCACCATGTAATGAATTAACTAATGTTCAAAGTAGTAATTTGGTAATTGTGCATAGGGAAATGGAGCGGGTTGCAAATAATGGTGTAGGCAGTGAAACAATTAGTGAACAGGGAAGCGTTATCGATCAATCGGTCGGCAACAGCTCGCCTCAGGATTCCGAACTGACAGGACACAATCTTGCAAATACTGTAGATTCAGATTTTGCGTCCTCACCGTTTTCTCAAATAAATCAAGACATATTTTCTGCTTTTCAAAATGCGAATATTGCCGAAAAGCACTGAGGAACATGTTTCAGACACCAGTGCACTGTTATTACAGTTAATACAACAAATGGGACAAAGGCTACAAAAGTTAGACACAACGCTTGAACAAAATCAGAAACAAATGGGACAAAATCTTCAAAAGTTAGACACAATGGAACAAAATCAGAGACAAACACAGCAAAAGCTTCAAAAGTTAGACACAATGGAACAAAATCAGAGACAAACACTGCAAAAGCTTCTAAAGTTAGACACAATGGAACAAAATCTTCAAAAGTTAGACACATTGGAATAAAATCAGAGACAAACACAGCAAAAGTGAGACGCAATGGAGTAAAAGCTTCAAAAGTTAGACTCAGTGGAACATACGCTTGAACAAACACGTGAAGATTTAACTACTGAATTACATAAAATCGAATCGAAATGTCAAAAAGTCTGTAATAACGTAAAAACACAAATTTGTGAGCATTTCCAACCTTTTTTTTTCGCGGCATGAAAATGCATTACAGAATCACGAAGCAGCCATAAAAGAACTGCAAACAATTGTTCATGAAAATCATGAGACTTTGCAAGCTAAAATTGACTCAGTTGCATCTACCGATTCGGTTACGCAACTTGCAAAAACTCAAGAAAACTTAAAGGACACAGTAGATACTCTGAAAATTGGTTCAGAAAGACACATGGAGGACACAATGGAACAAAATCAGAGACAAACACAGCAAAAGCTTCAAAAGTTAGACACAATGGAACAAAATCAGAGACAAACACTGCAAAAGCTTCTAAAGTTAGACACAATGGAACAAAATCTTCAAAAGTTAGACAAAATGGAACAAAATCAGAGACAAACACAGCAAAAGTGAGACAAAACCGGTAGTCTTTAATGACACAGAAGAGTTCGAACAAATTACGAAATTCAAACAAAATCAGAGTCAAATTAATACGCAACACCAAAGAGAAATCCGGGAAGTACAAGATCAGTTGACACAGGTAATACAAGAATTACGTATTTCAGAGGACACTCGCACTCCAATACGGGAAGAGGGACATAAAAATACGGAACTGCCACAAAATAACAACACAGGGCACTTTGGAGATTATGAAAGAAATTGGCAAAGTACACCGAATTTTGAGATGGAACCGCCGAAACGACGTAACAATGACCGATATGCGACCCGCCAACACGATGATTTTGACTATAAGCTGTTCATTACTACACGTAAATTCAAAACATTTAAGAATTCTGGCAACGACATTCATCCACAAGCGTGGCTCCATCAATTCTCTCATTGTTTTCCTCCCAACTGGTCATTAGAGCACAGATTAGAATTTATGTGTGGCTACTTGGAGAATGAACCAGCTGTAAGAATGCTATCGGTCATTCACGATTGTCCCAGTGAAGGAGAATTTTATCATGCCTTCCTCTCAGCATATTGGTCTCAAGCTACACAAACCCGAGTAAAACATAGCATCATAAAGATGAAACATTTCGAACAATCTGAATTTTCAAGTCTTGTCAAATATTTTGAAGACATGTTACATAAGAATCAGTATCTTTCAAACCCATACAGCCCGTCAGAACTCATCCGCATTTGCTTAATCAAATTACCTGAACATTTACGACAGATTATTTTAGCAGGACGATGCAAAGACGACATTGAAGCTTTTCAGGGACTGTTACAAGAACTGGAAATTGACACAGACAGTTGCGGGATGCGAAAACAGGAAAACAATCACTACAGGTCACATCCTTCGCAATTCCGCTATGAAAGAAACAATAACTGGACACGACAAGGCCATTCTCACAGCACAAATCATGACCAAAACAGACACCACCCATATGACAACCACTGGCAGAGTAATAGTTACAGAGAAAGATCGCATTTCCGTAGTAATGAATATCACAGAGACATTCAGAGAAACAGACAATACGGGAACCAAAATAATTATTATCAAGGGAGACGGAATAACTTCAGACGCAACGGTCCAGTGCGCAGTTACGATTCAGGGAGAAATTCTCCACCACGTGACCGACAAGAAATTAATTGCAGAAATTACCGACATGACGACAGACGATTTGATCGTAACGACAGACCTGAATTGCATCAGAACTGGCGGGATTCAAACAGAGCAGGGCCCTATCGGCAAGGTGAATTTGTGGAAGTTAGGTCTCCTAATCCCAATAACGACGCGCGCCAACAAAGAAACAGACAATGACTCGCACCGCAGGCAGTCGCGTGCGCCGGCTGCCTCAGAGAAAAATAGCATAGACGCTAAGATTGAGAAAAATTTTAGCATTCCTTACCGTCGTATACAACATGATAATCACTTTGAAGTTAAACTCTGCGCCCTAGAAAGCGTAAAGGATTGCACCACATTTCACATGTAAAACCGTTTATTTAGAGATAATCTGTTTTTTTAACTTAGTCCTTGCTATAAAACTTTTCACTTTACATTACTAGTATGCTTTGTCAGACTTAGAAACTGTTAACATGCAACAATGTTTGAAGTTAAATATCCAGTCTAGAACCTAGGGAATATTTTTAAACAGAAATTACGAATGCATGGTTATAATGAACAGACGTCACAGTTTTATTGTGTGTGTACATTCTTGCTTGTTAATTGCACGATTACGTAACGACCATAAGGCTCACATACTTAGAACATTTACCAGTACTGCTAATGAGATTTTAATGCAACATTTTGGTTTACTTGAAAATACGTTCTGGATTTAAAGTACTTTCTGTGAGATACCAGATGATACAGTGGTTAGTTTATGTGACAGCTACACAATTTTATCACGGCGCTACTAATGAGTGACAATTTACAATGTTGCTTTTGCAGTTTATCTGTTTTATATCTGCACAGTTTTTCTGAATTTTTCTGGAAAGTAAAACATGTTTTAGTAGTAACGTTTGTGGTATAGCTACAATGAGACAGCCTTTTCTGTAGCACAACAATACGTACAGTACAGTACTTACTTGATCACGGCAATAAGCGTAATAACTAAGATATCTATACGCAAAGCATTTCAATTTCGTTTATCATGAGGTAAGTACATTGACTTCTGCAGAACTTAGCTTTCGGAGGACAATAACTACGACACTTACACAGAGATTGTCTTACAGCAAGACGCACATTTAGCGCTACAGGACACACATTAAACTATTTATTTTTCAACGTATTTGAATTACAAAGAAAGTTTTCCGTGATACATTTCATTCCATTGCTGTGATCTGTAACATCTGAGGATATAATTACATTATTCCTCAGGGGGGTACACGCTTACTTTGTGTACCATGTGTTTGGCAAGCACAAGGAGCCCTAGCTAATATGGTATTTGTTTATACAACTTTACACATCGGTACCATATTTCTCTAACACATAAATTACACAGCTATCTGATCATTTAACTGAGAGACAAACATTTTTTTTTACTACATCAGTGACACATGTTTACGTAATTACACTGTTGGATAACTTCACACTTACGAAATTGTATTTTGTCTGTACTTTGTGAACTGTTCGTATTTTTTCAGAACCATTGTGATACTATGAGAGTTTTGAATGATGTATTTGGTATGGGGTCATTATTTTTAAAGTACGTTTGAGGTAGATGACACTTTTGACATGAGCACAGATTTTTTTTTAGGTTTTGAAATAGTAAGCCACAACGATTTTGAGATTTGGCTGAGGTTTTATGATGTTATGATGACGATGTGTATTACGCTATTGTGGTATGTTTATGATCAGTAGGCTGATGCTATGTTAGGAATTTGATTATGCTATGTATTTCTTATGATTAAATATTGAAGAAGTGTCGACAAATATGCATATGTGTAATAAAGCAAGGAATAATGAGTAGTGGTTAGGGACTCTGGTTTGTGCAAAAGGTTGTTGGAAACCAAGAATCGTACTTTAAGAGTTATGAAATGTATGTAAATGCGTGAATGTATTACAATGCCGATGAAAATTTTTTGGACACTATTATATTTAAAGCATTTTGTTTCTACAGATTTGTAACGCAAATTCTCAACCTGTGAAAATATTTTTATATGTGACTGTCACTGTAGTGGAAACTGATGTCGTAAATTTTTCAGTAAGAAAGGTAAGTGACCACCTGCACGTAATGCGTCGTGGGCACCCAGCTGCGCGACAGGCGCCTGGAAAAAAAGCCATTAGTGTGTGCCTGTCAGAGGCACAGGTGGAGAAAAAAAAAGGAGGCCATTATCCTCGCTATTGACATTCCTTTGTAGAAAGCATCGTAAATACGACACCCTCAAACTTGAAAACATGATTACACTGTAGAGTTCTTAATTTATGATATTTACTGAAATGGAATGATGAGAAACGTTTCATGTCTATTGTCTTGCTAGCTGGAAGATTGTTTACTGCATTATGAAATGCCTATTTTGTTTAATATCTAGTTTCTTGTTGCAACGCAGCATTGTTTAAATTAAAATTTAATACATGTACTAATATAACTACTTTCTGTCTACAGACCCAGTAAAGAATCATTTTATGATGTACTTCCTTAGAAAAGAGGGCACAAGTAGACATTTCCCTTCACAGGACTTGCAAAAATATTTTTTTTTACGATTTGGTAACTTATCTGCTAGCGTATGTTCTAGTGATGCATCACTCTAGTGTTAAGGTGTGACATAGGTATTAAACATTTTTACTGTAATATTTTTTTCTGCTTCAGCTTTGTCATGTTTAGATATAAATTATTACATTTATTGCTGCACGCTATGCTTACTTGCATTTTTTTTTTGTCATTGCTGTTTGTATTAACTGTTTTGTGCTGCTGCATTGCCTCATCCATTAGTTTAGCATCTGAGCTCATTAGGTTTAAGTTAGCTTAAGAGGGGGTAGACTATATAAGAAACTAACTATGATGAATTGGAAGAAAAGCATTGAGAAGCTATAAGAAAATGGTTTGGCCAAAAAAGTAGCGTACAGTGGTGGAAAACTATTTTTGAAAGAGGGTGCAGAAAGCATGCTTGGATAGGATTTTTTTTGGCTGGAGCAAATGTCGAAATAAGAGGGGTGATCTATGGAATGACGTTTTCGGTTGGACTCCAGTACCAAATGTTACCCTGAAAACAAACCCTGTCCTTTCCTTTTGTGTATCCCACTATGTGTTTGTGTACCCTTGTGTATTTATTTTCTTCCTGTCTCTGTGTACTGTTTCATAGAATTTTTTCTGTTCTAATACTAAGCTACATTCGCTATGATGAGGAAAACTGTTATCCTCAAATATAATTTGCATCAATAATATGTTATTTACTTTGTAAAGATGTTTAGACATTATTTATTCTATTTTGTTCTAATGCTCATGTGTGAAGTTGATGTTTCAAAAGTTATTCTGATCTTTTATGTATGTACTTATGTCGTAATTTTTGTAACACTGATGTATTTGCTATTTCGATTCTTTTGTAAAGCCTGTACTACTGCAAATGTTATCTGTAGTATTATGTTCTTTAAAGATGTATTTTGTACCTTTGTTATTGCATTCTTATGTTATAAAATTATAACTGACACCAGTTCATCAAATTAAGTAACTTGTAAATTACATTTCACTGCACACGTTTCTGTTGGTCATAGTATATGGACAATATGTGAGAAGTAGGGACTGATAGTGTTTGCACATGTGTTAATAACTTCGTAAGGGACTGGATAACAGCATTGCTGGTTCTAAGGACATTTCAAAAACAATTTTTCTGAGTGCACAAGTGGTGGTTATGGACTTGTTATATTATCCGCAAGACTCTTCAATGGTGATTGTGCATCTGTACAGTCAAACAGATGGCTGCTGGCCATCTCTACAAGGACTACAGTGGGTCTACACCTTTGATGACCCACCAATACCATTATTTCTACAAGGACTGCAATGGGTCTACACCTCTGGTGGCCCACCAATACCGTAATCTCTACCAGGACTACAGTGGGTCTGCTCTGTGATGACCTACCTACCAATAGTCTTCAACATCGACTGACTCTGTTGTGGCCCATTACCTGTCTGCATGTCAAGAGTCAGCACTGTCTTTCGTTGGAAGGACAACACTACTTCTTCAAGACTGCATGGAAATCCACTACTTCTGTGTGCATTTTCTTTTATTGCTCAGTCTTTGAGAAAAACACTACTATTTTACTGTGATGAATGATCAGGACTGTCTATATGGACTGTGAGAAAATTTTAGATTTTGACCAACATTCTATGAATAAGTGTGTGCATTTGATATCTTTGTTATAGTAATTATGAAAAATTTTATCAAATCATTATTGGCCACTGCCCAAAACAATTTGTAAAAATTTTTTGTGGGGAGCATGGGGGCTATGTAAGTAGGCTGTTTAGGTTTTCTTATTGGTAACGCCGCTTAGCGCTTGGTATGAAAAATCACTGGCTGTGCTGTGCGCAGTGTGTGTTTAGTTTGCATTGTTGTCTGCCATTGTAGTGTTGAGCAGAGGCAGCTGGATACTAACAGAGCGTAGCGTTGTGCAGTTGGAGGTGAGCTCCCAGCAGTGGTGGACGTGGGGAGAGAGATGGCGCAGTTTTGAAATTTGTAAGAATTGGTGTCATGAACTGCTATATATATTATGACTAGTGAGGTAAATACATTGTTTGTTCTCTATTAAAATCTTTCATTTGCTAACTGTGCCTATCAGTAGTTAGTGACTTCCGTAGTTTGAATCTTTTAGTTAACTGGCAGTAGTGGCGCTCGCTGTATTGCAGTAGGTCGAGTAACGAAGATTTTTGTGAGGTAAGTGATTTGTGAAACATATAGGTTAATGTTAGTCAGGGCCATTCTTTCGTGGGGATTTTTGAAATTCAAATTGCGTTGCGCTAAAAACTATTGTGTGTCAGTTTAAGCACAGTCGTGTATAAATTTTTCTAAGGGGACGTTTCAATAGGTACAAAGAAGGTAGCTGCGAAGAAACCATGGGTAACAGAAGAAATACTTCAGTTGATTGATGAAAGGAGGAAGTACAAACATGTTCCGGGAAAATTAGGAATACAGAAATACAAGTCGCTGAGGAATGAAATAAATAGGAAGTGCATGGAAGCTAAGACGAAATGGCTGCAGGAAAAATGTGAAGACATCGAAAATGATATGATTGTCGGAAGCACAGACTCAGCATACAGGAAAGTCAAAACAACCTTTGGTGACATTAAAAGCAACGGTGGTACCATTAAGAGTGCAACAGGAATTCCGCTAAATACAGAGGAGAGAGCAGATTTGTGTAAAGAATACATTGAAAATCTCTGTGAGGGTGAAGATTTGTTTGATGTGATAGAAGAAGAAACAGGAGTCGATTTAGAAGAGATAGGGGACCCAGTAGCAGAATCGGAATTTAAAAGAGCTTTGGAGGACTTACGGTCAAATAAGGCAGAAGGGATAGATAACATTCCATCAGAATTTCTAAAATCATTAGGGGAAGTGGCAACAAAACGACTATTCACATTGGTGTGTAGAATATATGAGTCTGGCGACATACCATCTGACTTTCGGAAAAGCATCATCCACACAATTCGGAAGACGGCAAGAGCTGACAAGTGCGAGAATTATCGCACAATCAGCTTAACAGCTCATGCATCGAAGGTGCTTACATGAATAACATACAGAAGAATGGAAAAGAAAATTGAGAATGCGCTAGGTGACGATAAGTTTTTCTTTAGGAAAAGTAAAGGCACGAGAGAGGCAATTCTGACGTTACGGCTAATAATGGAAGCAAGGCTGAAGAAAAATCAAGACACGTTCATAGGATCTGTCGACCTGGAAAAAGCGTTCAACAATATAAAATATTGCAAGCTGTTCAAGATTCTGAAAAAAGTAGGGGTAAGCTGTAGGGAGAGACGTGTCATATACAATATGTACAACAACCAAGAGGGAATAATAAGAGTGGACGATCAAGAACGAAGTTCTCGTATTAAGAAGGGAGTAAGACAAGGCTGTAGCCTTTCGCCCCTACTCTTCAATCTGTACATTGAGGAAGCAATGATGGAAATAAAAGAAAGGTTCAGGATTGGAATTAAAATACAAGTTGAAAGGATATCAATGATTCGATTTGCTGATGACATTGGTATCCTGAGTGAAAGTGAAGAAGAATTAAATGATCTGCTGAACGGAATGAACAGTCTAATGAGTACACAGTATAGTTTGAGAGTAAATCAGAGAAAGACGAAGGTAATGAGAAGTAGTAGAAATGAGAACAGCGAGAAACTTAACATCAGGATTGTCGGTCACGAAGTCATTGAAGTTAAGGAATTCTGCTACCTAGGCAGCATTTGAGATGTGGTGCTATAGACGACTGTTGAAAATTAGGAGGACTGATAAGGTAAGGAATGAGGAGGTTCTACGCAGAATCGGAGAGGAAAGGAATATGTGGGAAACACTGATAAGGAGAAGGGACAGGATGATAGGACATCTTCTAAGACATGAGGGAATGACTTCCATGGTACTAGAGGGAAAAAAATTTCAGTATCCAATTTTCTTCTACACCTATTCTACTGTATGATTCTTTCAAAATTTCGTCTGCTATTCGTCATTACTAAATTGTGATCTGAGTCTACATCTGCTCCTGGGTATACCTTAAAATCCAATATCCATTTTCGGAATCTATGTCTGACCATGCTAGCTAGCAAATCGTGCAACTTATTCATGGAGTGTTTGACGAACGAATAATTTGCTCGATAACTAATTATTTGTCTTCTTCTGTCATAGTGATAATTGTTATTAACTATTTTTGATAATGGGATCTAAAACTGCTTTTACATCTAGCGTACTTTTTGCACCACCCTCACTTCTCCGCTTTACTCTTCCAGTCACGAATGGTTCGTGAGGAGAGCGATTGTTGGACAGCCTCTGTATGGGCTTTAATCCCTCTTATTTTACTTTAATCATCATTTCGCGAGACGTACGTAGGAAGACGCAGTATGTTGGCTGACTCTTCCACAAAATTTACTTTCTTTTAACAATAAACCATACAATGGTGCAGAACGCCTCCTCTACAGTGTCTACTACTAGCGTTTGACAACTATCTCCTAGACGTTTCACCACTTACAAAATGAGCTTGTAACGAAACACGGCGCTCTTCTTTGGATCTTCTCTCTTTTCTGCATCAATCCCATCTTGCACGGGTCCCAGATTGACGAGCAATATTCAGGTACTGCTCGAACTAGGATTGTGGACGTACTACGTCTCTTAAGGATTCTTGCAAGAATATGTCTGGCATCTGCCTTATCCGCGATTAGTTTTTTGTAATCGTTCCGCTGTAAGTCATTCTTTACGCAAGCTCCCGGAAGTGGTAGCTGCCAGCTACAATTCTACATTCGTGTAATTATATATTTCTCTCTGCTTGAGGGCAAGACGTTGTAATTTATCAGTCGTGAATCCTTTGGAGTGATGGAGAAATGAAAAGAGCATGTGGCATTGTTGGTCGGGAGGACACAATACGGGGAAATTCGGCCCCGCCGAGTGCAAGTCCTGTTTCAGGCGACGCTACTTTGTTCAAGTTGCTGACCGGTGATGAGGACAACACAACACCCAGTCCACGAGCTGAGAAAATCTCCAACCCAGCCGGGAATCGAACCCGGGTCACTGCATGGGAAGCAAGCAAGTTAGCACTCAGCTAGGCAGGCGGACCCTTTTCAGTAATGACCACTTGTTATTGTTGATCCCTATTTTTGATACTGTATTGTTTCCCACATCTTACACAGCAAAACAGTAGTAGTTGTAGTTCCTCTATCACGCTCTCATCACAACAATTCCCGAAATGTGTACAGGGCGTTAAGCGGACGACAGCCCTTGTCAGATCATTTGCAAAGGTGATCGTTGAGCAACTCTGTCTTGGTTTACGTTAAGGAGAAAATGTAGCTTAAGTCACGACATGTACGTAATGTCATTACGCCTCATGTATCACACAAACTTGACACCTAAAATTTGCGTAACTTTGGATCAGAGACTACAAGTCAAGACACAGTATATGTTGATAAATTAAGGAAAGTGTTATCTGTTGTTTCATGGATTTCGAAGCACTTAGTTATAATTACGATCTTCATCCTTTTTACTTTCGTACAAATGTGTAAAAAAGTTATAACGCGATATTCGTGAAAAATAAATACAGTTCAATACCGTTTCCTTATAACTGATAACGTTTCTGAATCTAGTAATTCTGAAAGTATCTTAAATTAGTTGCTTGTGATTATGCTGTATTACAGAAAATTTCTTGCCAGACGTAGATTTACTATTCATATAAATAAAGTTTTGCTTCAGTTACTGTGGAACAGTTTAGATAATTTCTTGCGCGTGGAGTTGTTTATCGTGGTAAATGTAGGTACTGACTCGTTGAAGTACTGTGGAGTTTCCATTAAAGAAGCCGACACTGCTTCAGACAAAGTCTAAAAACATCACATGTTCACACATTTTGTACAGAAACAAATCCAAAGCCTTATGCCACTTGGACGTTGAGAATATTTTAATAATTTTGTAGATACTGTAATGTTATGTATGTTTTATTTAAATGAATAAAGGGAAATACCCTCCCATCATAAAATATTTTGTAGTGGATGCTTCATTCCTCGGAATTCGTCCAAAGTTGAGGATGAAATATAAAGAGCCAAAGGGTCTGCTGCACAATTTTCTACTGCTAGGAAATGGGAAGCTCGAATCAAGAGTGGTCTTACTTCTTTCGAAGGTGATCCATGTGAAAGAACGTCCTAAACAGCAATCACAGACGAAAGTGGACCATGTCTTCATCTACATCAGTAATCTTGAAGCCACTTGACTGTGTATGTCGAAGGGCACTTCTGGTACCACTAACTGACACCCCCACCCCCTCTTTACCAGTTCCAATTGCAAATGGTTAGCGGGAACAAATAAATTTCTGTATTGTAAGGTCTCGAATTTTCATCTTTGTAGTCATATAGCGAGACGTATGTGGAAGGAAGTAATACGTCGGTCGTTGTGGCCGAGCAGTTCTAGGCGCTACAGTCCGGAACCGCGCTGCTACTACGGTAGCAGGTTCGAATGCTGCCTCGGGCATGGATGTGTGTGACGTCCATAGGTTAGTTAGGTTTAAGTCGTTCTAAATCTAGGGGACTGATGACCTCAGATGTTAAGTCCCATAGTGCTTAGAGCCATGGCTATGGAAGTAATATGTTGTCCGACTCTTCTTGGACAGTATTCTCTCAAACTTTCAACGCTAAACCGCTCCAGGATGCAAAACGCCTCTCTTTTAGTATCTACTAAAGTAGTTTGTTGAGCACATCTGTAACGCTCTCGCCTAGACTAGACGATCCCCTGTCAAAACGCGCCGGTCTTCGTTGGATCTTCTCTATGTCCCCATCAGTCCTACCACCTAAGAGTGCCTCATTGACAAACGATACACAAGAATCGGTAGAACTAGCACCTGGTAAACCATTACTTTCGTGGATGAGCTACATTTCCTTAAGATTTTCCCAATGAATCTCCGTCTCGCGTCTGCCTTTCCTAATATTTGTTTTATGTGGTCATTCAACTTATGCAGATCCGGATAAATACTCCCAGATAGTTTACAATAGTTACTGTTTCCCGCAATTTGTCATCAGTACTATAGATATACGGCAGTGGATTTCTTTTCCTATGGTATGCGCAATATGTTACATTTATGTAAGTTCAGGGCCAGCTGTCAGTCCCCGACCCGTTAATCAATCCTCAGTGGGTCCTTCTGGACATGTTGTTAAGAGGATTGTTCCAATAATTATGTGGAGACCATGGAACCTTGTTGCAACAAAGAATGTTGATCCATATACTGCGTCTGCAATAGTGAAAGGTTATTCTCAATACAAACCTTTACTGTCTTCTGGCGTTGCTGCCTTCTTAAAGATAACCGCATCGTCTGAGGATAGCCTTAGCTTCCGAAGCATTCTTCTAGCTCATTTATATACACTGTATACAGTAACAGTCTCAATACACTTCCTGGTAGTGCTCCCGAAATTACATCTGTCGATCTTGTGGCGTTAAGAGCGACATGTTGAGTTCTTTTTCAAGAAAGTCTTAATACAGTCGCAAATCACGTCCAATAGTCGGTAAGTTCGTATTATTTTGACTAATCGGCAGTGCGGGATGATGTTACACTACTGGCCATTAAAATTGATACACCACGAAGATGACGTGCTACAGGCGCAAAGTTTAACCGACAGGAAGAAGATGCTGTGCAATGCAAATTATTAGCTTTTCAGAGCATTCACACAAGGTTGGCGCCGGTGGCGACACCTACAACGTGCTGACATGAGGAAAGTTTTCAACCGATTTCTCATACACAAACAGCAGTTGACCGGCGTTGCCTGGTGAAACGTTGTTTTGATGCCTCGCGTAAGGAGGAGAAATGCGTCTCACCACGTTTCCGACTTTGATAAAGGTCGGATTGTAGCCTATCGCGATTGCGGTTTATCGTATTGCGACATTGCTGTTCGCGTTGGTCGAGATCCAATGACAGCATAATATGGAATCGGTGGGTTCAGGAGGGTAATACGGAACGCCGTGCTGGATCCCAACGGCCTCGTATCAGTCGAGATCACAGGCATCTTATCCGATCGTGCAGCCACGTCTCGATCCCTGAGTCAACAGATGGGGACGTTTGCAAGACAACAAACATCTGCACGAACAGTTCGACAACGTTTTCAGCAGCAAGGACTATCAGCTCGGAGACCATGGCTGCAGTTACCCTTGACGCTGCGTCACAGACAGGAGCGCCTGCGATGGTGTACTCAACGACGAACCTGGGTGCATGAATGGCAAAACGTCATTTTTTCAGATGAATCCAGGTTCTGTTTACAGCATCATGATGGTCGCATCCATGTTTGGCGATATCGCGGTGAACGCACATTAGAAGCGGGTATTCGTCATCGCCATGCTGGCGTATCACCCGGCGTGATGGTATGGGATGCCATTGATTACACGTCTCGGTCACCTCTTGTTCGCATTGACGGCGCTTTGAACAATGGACGTTACATTTCAGATGTGTTACAACCGATGGCACTACCCTTCACTCGATTCCTGCGAAACACTACATTTCAGCAAGATAATGCACGACCGCATGTTGCAGGTCCTGTACGGGCCTTTCTGGATACAGAAAATGTTCAACTGCTGCCCTGGCCAAAACATTCTCCAGATATCTCACCAATTGAAAACGTCTGGTGAATGGTGGGCGAGCAACTGGCTCGTCACAATGCGCCAGTCACTACTCTTGATGAACTGTGGTATCGTGTTGAAACTGCATGGGCAGCTGTACCTGTACACGCCATCCACGCTCTGTTTTACTCAATGACCAGGCGTATCAAGGTCGTTATTACGGCCAGAGGTGGTTGTTGTGGGTACTGATTTCTCAGGATCTATGCACCCAAATTGCGTGAAAATGTAATCACATGTCAGTTCTAGTATAATGTATTTGTCCAATGAATACCCGTTACTCATTAGCATTTCTTCTTGGTGTAGCTATTTTAATGCCCAGCAGTGTAAATGCCTTCCTGAAGTCGAGGACATTACATCAGCCTGGTGGCCGATGATTACAGGGCTGTGTATCTCACGGAAGAACAGAGCGAACTGTTTTGCATGGCCTCTGTTTGCGGAATCCATGTTGGTATTTACAGAGAAGATTCTCGTCTTCCAAAAACGTCGTAATACGTGGGCACATTTTCCATAATTCTACAACAGATTAACGTCAACGAAATAGGTCTATAACTATGTTCATCTGTCCTACGAGTGTTCTTAGAAATGGGAATGGTCTGCGGTTTTTTGCAGTGGCTAGGTATCCTTCCTTTCTCCGACGACGTACGATAAACTGCTGGCAGCAGAGGAGCAACTTCTTGCGTATAATCTCAGTGAAATCTTCCGCGTATTTGATTTAGTCCTGATGCTTTTTCACTAAAAACCGATCGTAGTTGTTTTTCTATGACCAGTTATCGCCATATCTACCATTTCAAAGTTTGTACGATGATTGAAAGGAGTGATCGTATTACTACTTTCCGCGGTCAAACTACACTCCTTGAAATGGAAAAAAGAACACATTGACACCGGTGTGTCAGACCCACCATACTTGATCCGGACACTGCGAGAGGGCTGTACAAGCAATGATCACACGCACGGCACAGCGGACACACCAGGAACCGCGGTGTTGGCCGTCGAATGGCGCTAGCTGCGCAGCATTTGTGCACCGCCGCCGTCAGTGTCAGCCAGTTTGCCGTGGCATACGGAGCTCCATCGCAGTCTTTAACACTGGTAGCATGCCGCGACAGCGTGGACGTGAACCGTATGTGCAGTTGACGGACTTTGGGCGAGGGCGTATAGTGGGCATGCGGGAGGCCTGGTGGACGTACCGCCGAATTGCTCAACTCGTGGGACGTGAGGTCTCCACAGTACATCGATGTTGTCGCCAGTGGTCAGCGGAAGGTGCACGTGCCCGTCGACCTGGGACCGGACCGCAACGACGCACGGATGCACGCCAAGACCGTAGGATCCTACGCAGTGCCGTAGGGAACCGCACCGCCACTTCCCACCAAATTAGGGACACTGTTGCTCCTGGGGTATCGGCGAGGACCATTCGCAACCGTCTCCATGAAGCTGGGCTACGGTACCGCACACCGTTAGGCCGTCTTCCGCTTACGCCCCAACATCGTGCAGCCCGCCTCCAGTGGTGTCGCGACAGGCGTGAATGGAGGGACGAATGGAGAAGTGTCGTCTTCAGCGATGAGAGTCGCTTCTGCCTTGGTGCCAATGATGGTCGTATGCGTGTTTGGCGCCGTGCAGGTGAGCGCCACAATCAGGACTGCATACGACCGAGGCACACAGGGCCAACACCCGTCATCATGGTGTGGGGAGCGATCTCCTACACTGGCCGTACACCTCTGGTGATCGTCGAGGGGACACTGAATAGTGCACGGTACATCCAAACCGTCATCGAACCCATCGTTCTACCATTCCTAGACTGGCAAGGGAACTTGCTGTTCCAACAGGACAATGCACGCCCCCTGTATCCCGTGCCACCCAACGTGCTCTAGAAGGTGTAAGTCAACTACCCTGGCCAGCAAGATCTCCTGATCTGTCCCCCATTGAGCATGTTTGGGACTGGATGAAGCGTCGCCTCACGTGGTCTGCACGTCCAGCACGAACGCTGGTCCAGTTGAGGCGCCAGGTGGAAATGGCATGGCAAGCCGTTCCACAGGACTACATCCAGCATCTCTACGATCGTCTCCATGGGAGAATAGCACTCTGTATTGCTGCGAAAGGTGGATATACACTGTACTAGTGCCGACATTGTGCATGCTCTGTTGCCTGTGTCTATGTGCCTGTGGTTCTGTCAGTGTGATCATGTGATGTATCTGACCCCAGGAATGTGTCAATAAAGTTTCCCCTTCCTGGGACAATGAATTCACGGTGTTCTTATTTCAATTTCCAGGAGTGTATTTCTGAAGACGCATTTCGGTCTTTCTGTAATTTTCCGTTTCGTTGCCATTATGGTCACCAAGTGAATGAATAGATTACTTCGAACCGATTACTAAAGACAAAACCTTCTGAGGGTTTTTAGTCAGATACTTTGACAAAATTTTACTTTCAGACTCATGGAACGCTTCTCTCATAGATCTCCTTACGTTCATTTTCATTTCGTTCAGTTTTTGTTCGTAACTAGGTTTGGACTTTTCCTGAATCTGCCATGAAGCTATCTTTGTTTAAGTAGCAGTTTTTGACACGGCTATTACACCACGGTGAGTTTTTCTTATCCCTTAAGATCTTGCACGGAAAACACTTATCTAAGGCTTGAACGATTATTTTTAATTTTTTCCATTTGTGTTCTTCTTCTTCACTCTCGATGCTGAATATTTCACGTTAACCACTCATATACTCTTCAATTTCTCACCTTTCACACTTGTTAAGCAAAAATAGTTTCTTGCCTGTCTTAACATTTCTTCAAATACCCGTTATCATAGTATGCTACACACAGCCATAAGATCGCTCATACTATCTTCTTCGTTAACGATTCGAAGAGGACAGGTGTGTGTTTTGCTAGGCGGCCTCAGACGTTAAATAAGTTGGTTATCTGCTGGATAACGGACAAGATATTCAGAATAATGCCACATGAATCCCTATCCTTGGCACCAGTTTTGATAGCATGACTCTCCCAATCTATACCTGGCAAGTTGAAACCACCCCCATTACAACAGCGGGATCAGGGAATTTATTGACGAAATTCTGCAAGTTTTTTCTGAAGCACTCTGCCACTGCAGCTCCTGGCGTAGGTAACTTATAAAAGCATCCGATTTGCCAATTTTTGACTGACTTTTGATTCTTAACTTCACCCAGATTAATTCACAATCTGATCCTTGCTATCCTCGCTAGATATTCTCTGGTTCTCTAATAAATAAATAAGCCACCATCATTGACGACTAACCTATCCTTGCGACAAATTTTCGACTCATAATTTAAGATAGCGTTGTTATTCACTTCCAGTTTCAGCTTTGCTGTTCACTTTCAACCAGCTGTCTGTTCCTAATACTACCTGAGCGTTAATCTTCAATTAATGATACTAATTATTAGTATTCTGGGACCTTAACACACGCAGTTGATACTATACAGATAGGAACAAAAAGAGTACTACATTAAGTAAATAAAACATACTGCAAGATGAATGACTCATTTCTTATGTTGAACAGAAGCACATGCAGAAACGAATTTCTGTGTTATACAGGGTGGCCCAAAAGTCACGACGGGTTATAACTGTGATTGACTATATCTATTGTTAGTTTCCACTGATATTTCACATACTTGAAGACCAAAGATGAGGGACTGTTTACACTTATGTTTGGAATGTAATCTCAGGGAACAAAGGAGAAAAAAATACATGCATCAACTAGTTACTATGGATGAAATATGTGGACACCAATTAACGACAAAACGAAACAGTAGTCAATGTTCTGGTTGAAATTCTTGTAGCCTGATCCAAAGCAACGTGGAGTCCGCTACAAACGCCAACGTTTTGTGAGGTCATGGGTGAAAAAGTGACTGGCAAACAGACTAAATGAAAAAAATGAATTGCAAAGGAAAAAAAAATGTCATCATGACATTGGGAAGTCCTTTCATAATCTGAAAACTTAGGGAACTAAAGTACGAATTGTTGGAACAATCATTTTTCGTTTACTTGACTTAGCATCTAGCATCCTCCGACGTCCTGCATCTAGTCATACGTAGAAAGGACCGACTCAGCGTATCCAGAAATCAAAACAGCCTTCAGTGCAATTAAAATCAAAAGATGCAACATTAAGACTGCAATAGGAATTCCTCTGTTAAATGCAGTGGAGCGAGCTGATGCGTGGAAAGAGTACACTAAAGTCCTATATGAGGGAGAGGACATACCTGATTACATGATAGAGGAAGAAGCAGCAGTCGATAGGGGGAAAGACAGGGAATGCAGTATTAGAATCAGTATTTAACAGAGCTTTAGAAGACTTAAAATCAAATAAGACAGAAGCGATAGGTAACGTCCAGTCGGAATATCTAAAATTAGTAAGAGATTTGGCAACAGAACGACTATTCACGTTTGTACGTAGAATGCGCGAGACTGACGATATACCATCCGACTTTCGTAAAAATATCATCATTTCGAAAACTGCAAGAAGCGAGAAGTGCGAGAATTATTGCGCAGTCAACATTCCAAGCATCCATCTTGCTGACAAGACTAATATAAGTGTCACGAAACCGGCAGTGATCCAACAATAAAGAGGTAAATACAGCTGAAGCGTTTTATTAATACCCAACATAACTACTCAGCTGTGATAGCCGTACCTACAAGGTACTCAAGAGCTCAGTACAGCTGAAAGAGTTTATTAACACCCAAGATAATACAAAAAAAATGATAATAAAATTGAGAATCTGTTAGGTGACCATCATTTGGGCTTTAGAAAAGGTAAAGACACCAGATAGGCAGTTCTGACGTTGGGGTCGGTAATGGAAGCAAGATTGGAGAAAAATCAAGACACGTTTATAGGATTTGTCGAGCCGCAAATAGCATTCAACACTGTAAAATAGTACAACATGTTCGAAATGCCGAGGAAAATAGGCAAAGACGAGTGATATACAATCCATATAAGAAATAAGCGGAAACAAAAGAGTGGAAGATGAAGTACGAAGCGTTCGGATTAAAAGGGGTATAAGACAGAAATGTACTCTTTTACCCCTACCATTCAATCTCTACACCGAAGAAACAATAACGGAAATAAAAGATATGTTCAGGACTGGAATTATTATTCAAGACAAAAGGATGTCAGTGATAGGATTTGCTGACGACATAGCTATCCTCAGTGAGAGCGACGATCTGTCGAATGGAATGATCAGCGTAATGCGCACAGAAAATTGACTGAGAGTAAATTGAAGAAACATTTGGTTGATCACGAAGTAGAGGAATTTTGCCACCTAGGCAACAAAATAACCTATGGCAGAAGGAGGGCATAAAAAGCATACTAGCACTGCAAAAAGGGCATTCTTGGCCAAGAGCAGTCTGCTATGGCAGAAGGAGGGCATAAAAAGCATACTAGCACTGCAAAAAGGGCATTCTTGGCCAAGAGCAATCTGCTGCTATGAAACGTAGACCTTAATTTGAGGAGGAAATTTCTAAGAAAATACGTCTGGCGAACAGCATGCTATGGTAGTAAAACATGGACTGTGGGAAAACAGAATCTGAAGCAAATAGAAGCATTCGAGAATTGGCGATGTAGAAGAATGTTGAAAATTAAGTGAACTAATAAGATAAGGAATGAGGCTCTCCGCGGAATCAGCGAGGAAACGAATATGTGGTAAACACGGACAAAAAGAAGAGACACGAAGATAGAGTGTCTGTTAAGAATAATTTACATGGCAGAGAATAAATTCCATGGCACGGGAGGCAGCTGTGAAGCATACAAATGTCGAACATACTCATCGAAAAAACGTTGGACGACTTATTGTCTGAAAAGGACTGTCCATTATTGTCCCGTTCACTGCCAGTCAAAGGTTTATCGTTATCCACCGTCAGATTGCTTAATGATAACAGAACTGGTGATGTGAAAACATACTTGACGCTGTCGCTGCTTCCGCAGTATCTGTGCCGCTGGTCGATTCGCTTGTTGGCCATCCTGGAAGAACACCGCCTCCGTTCATTGGCTCGCCTATTGATATCCGTGGCCTCATGCCGCCACCTATAGGTCTCAGCGGTCCAAAGCCGCCTCCAAATATAGGCAGGCCCGACACAAGCCCGCCAAAATCTATTGGCCTTGCTGGAATGCTGCCGTCCAATGGTGATGTCTGACCTTGGTCAGCAGTCATAGTCGTCGTCTCTGCTTCAGCGTCCTGTCTGTCTTGAGCAGTAGCATTAGTTGGGCATAAAATCAGCAGACAGGCACCTGCGATCAGAGTTGAAAAGTGTGCCATCTCGGCAGTATTTGGTTGAGGCCGATACTACTGGAACCTATAGAACTAAGGCCAGTGGAACACCAGTTCCTTTTGTAGTAAGGAAGGCATTGCAATCAGCAACGTTATCACGAGGACAACTTCGGCAGTGACATAGAAATTCCTAAGCTAAGTGGTAAGCAAGCTTTTTCCTCTATCTCCTATTGTCACTGCTGACGGAAATTGTTCTTTCTTACAAAGCAACCACCTGATGTGAGTCACCTGACAACTCTTTGTTCAAGGTTAGAAGCAGTTTTTCGCGAAAGTCATCGTCACAGATAAATATAACCATTACACTATTCAGAAGTCATTTTGTGATAAGGACAGTTGTGTGATACTTTCAGTGTGCAACTGCCGTCAGCCAAAATATAAAAAGCATTTCGTCATCGTTGTTTATTTCTCGCTTCCAAGTACGCATCATTTCAGTCTTTTTTGCCATGTTTTTGTCTTACGAACATTGTTTTGTATGGCTATACAGTCTGATGAGGCAACATACCGTCCACTAATTGGTAGAAGACGTTCGTGGCAGTGTTTACTAATTGGTTATTAAATGAAATTAAATTCCATTTTGTCTTTTCAGTGCGACGTTTCTCCGCAAAGCGTATAACCAACGAAAGAACAACTCAGCATCAAACATGACGAACTTTTACAAGTTTTTTTCCAGATAGATGGACTAATATTGCTCATATTCATTCTGTGGCTAAGTTGGTCCATGTAACCTAATATTTTGTTACAGTGAATAGGTTATTTGGGCAGGCTTCATTGGATTCAAGTAGTGAAATGAGAGACTGAAAAAAAAATGAAATTAGAAGTATATATTAATACCTTCAGCTGCTGACAGGCGTTGATAAATATCAACTGGGACAGGTGAAAATGTGTGCCTCGACCGGGACTGGAACCCGGGATCTCCTGCTTACGTGGCAGACGCTCTATCCATCTTATTCTTTTTTTTTTTCGATATTGTTCGTTGCGTTTGATCTGGGCGGACGTCACAAGACATCCGCTGAAGTTGATCGTTGATTCCTTTACTCAGGTTTTTTTTTTTATTACAGAGGGCGAGCAAGCCTCTGACCGAACACGCTCAGCTACCATCCCGGTTATCCATCTCAGCCACCGAGGGCACAGACGATAGCGCGACTGCAGGGACTATCTCGCGCACGCCTCCCGCGAGACCCACATTCTCACCTTACATGTCCACACAACATTCGTAGTGTCCCTGCCAAACACACTCATTACTCGTAGAAGACATTCTTACCCAGTCCCGTCGGGTAATATGTGTGCATCCGCACAGAAGAGGAAGGTCATGGCCGGTATTGCCACAACTATATACTTATATGGGTATGGTGTCTGTCCTTTCTGACATGTCCATATAAGAAAAAAATGAGGTTTGTTTACTTGTTAAGACACACAAAATGTTGTGAATGCAGAGATTGTGCGATCTCCATTCAAACTAGAATGAACAGTGGAAACGTAATTCCGAATTGTTCGTCTACGTGAATGGGTACTTGTGAAGCCCATAACAGTTACCATGATTATGCCTTAAACAAAGGCGTCTCTGGAGATGCTAATACCACATCGGGAAGTGAATCAAAACTGTTCGTCCAAACCCATAGGAATTACACTGTTATCTGAACAAAAAAAGTACTAGTATTGAAAGATGCTTTTAAAAAGCATTCAAAACTACTCCTGTCGTGCCGCCGGCTGACTGCTGCAAACCATAGAAGATTGAAGATGCACTATCAGACCGAAAGTATCCGGACGTCTATCAGTCGACGGTTGAAACTGTGCTGGGGACACTTAAAACGCGGTGTGTGAATGTCTGTGGACGAATGGCAATCCATTCTTCCTCCAGAGCCGAAACTGGAGAAGGCAGTGCTGTTGGACGATGGGGTCTAGATCGAAGTGGACGTTCTGACTCATCCTTAAGGTGTTCTGTAGGGTACAGATCGGGAATCTGAGCTGGCCGGCCCATTTCAGGAATGTTATTCTTCACAACCTATTGACTCACAGCTGCTCACTTATGAAAGAGTGAATTATCATTCTGACACAGTCATCGACTTCGAATTGTTCCTCTACTGTACACAGTATACATTGTTGTAAAATGTGTTCATATCTTTCTGAATTTAGTATCGTCTTCAGAGCACAGTAAGGGAATAACACCCTCACAACGGAAGATATCCCAATATCGTAACAGCACCCCCTCAACTTTGACTGTTGGCAATGCACATGACGACAAGTAACTTTCTCCAGGCATTCGCCAAACCCAGACTCTTCCGGCAGAATGCTAAAGGATAAAGCGTGATTCATCACCCCAAATCACTCGCCTCAAGTCATTTACTGTCCAGTGTCGTCGCTCTTTACTCCACCTCGGCTAATAGTGACTACAGACACGTGTGGCTTATGAGGAACTCTCGCCCATGGTACGCCATTCTTTTTAACACACTACGCACGATAGTTGTGCTTGCTGGTCTACTGGTACCACGTTATAACTCCCGAGTGATTCCTTCCTCTCATTTCACGTGATTTTTTTTACAATCACTCATCGCAGTGTTCGACGGTCCCTTCTGTCAGTACAGTATTTTTTTATTATTATTATTTTTTAGCTGTGGTTGTTCCTTCGCGTTCCCACTTCATACTCACATCACCAACAACCAACTTGCGCAGCTTTAGAAGGGCTCACATGTCCTTGATGCACTTGTTACTTCACCGACATCCAATGATTAGTGCACCCTCGAAGTCATTGAACTTACCTGAACGATCCTTTCTTTTCTACCGACAACAGCGGTCTCCTTTCATACTGGCAGGTTCACCACTCGTCTTATCTTATAGCCAGATTCGCATTACATATGAGTGTGTGGATGCTTTTCATCGGATAGTGTATTTAAATAAGCGGTACCATATTGAGAAGTTATCGAAAGTAATCAGAGGGAAGAAAGTGCAACACCAATGAATGTGCTGTGGAGACGGCTTCTTTCCTAGCTCACATTCATCAAGAAACCATCTGGCAGCGAACAGTCCCAAGTGACTGGAAAAGAGTGAACGACACTCCTGTTGTTTCTAACGTCTAGCATCGGAATCCCGCAAAGTTTCGAAACATAATTTAAGTTCGGAAATTTTGAGACTCTGAGGAGAAACAGTTTCTCTCGAAAACTGAACCCAGATTCAGGAAACACTCCTCTCATGAAACGCTGCTCGCCTATCTCTCTCTCTTTATCCGGCAAACAACAAACACAGGCGAACAAAAGATGCTGCTTCCTAGAGTGCCAAATAAGCTTTCGGTACTGAACGTGCTGTCAAAGAATTCAGGACACGTGATTGTCGTGGCTAACTGCTCCAACTGACAACTGACTAAGAATTTTGACTAGTTAGCGAGCGCTCAAAAAAGAGAAGGTAATACGGTTGAAAAGCAACTCATGATTGACCAACGAACAAACACAATATGCACTATGTGATCGAAAGTATCCGGAACCACCAAAAACATACGTTTATCGTATTAGGTGCATTGTGCTGCCACCCACTGCTAGGTACTCCATAGCAGAGAGCTCAGTAGTCATTAGACATCGTTAGAGAGCAGAATGGGGCGCTCCGCGGAACTCACGGACTTCGAACGTGGTCAGATGATTGCGTGTCACTTGTGTCATACATCTGTACGCGAGATTGCTATACTCCTAAATATCCCTAGGTCCACTGTTTCCGATGTTATACTGAAGTGGAAACGTGAAGGAACACGTACAGCACAAAAGCATACAGGCCGACCTCGTCTGTTGACTGTCAGAAACCGCCGACAGTTCAAGAGGGTCTAATGTGTAATAGGCAGAGATATCTATTCAGACCATCACACAGGAATTCCAAACTGCATCAGGATCCACTCCAAGTACTATGACAGGCGGGACGTGAGAAAACTAGGATTTCATGCTCTAGCGGCTGCTCATAAGCCACGCATCATGCCGGTAAATGCCAAACGACGCCTCACCTGATTTAAGGAACGTAAAAAGCGAACGATTGAACAGTGAAAAACGTTGTACGGAGTGACGAATTACGGAATTCACATTGTGGTGATCCGATGGCAGGGTGTGGTTATGACGAATTCCTGTTGAACGTCATCTGCCAGCGTGTGTAGTGCCAACAGTAAAATTCGGAGGCGGTGGTGTTATGGTGTGGTCGTGTTTTTCATGCAGAGGGCTTACACCCCTCTTTGTTTTGCGTGGCATTATCACAGAACAGCCTTACACTGATATTTAATGCACCTTCTTGCTTCCCACTGTTGAAGAGCAATTCGGGGACGGCGATTGCATCTTTCAACACGATCGAACACCTGTTCATAAAGCACGGCCTGTGGCGGAGTGGTTACACCACGATAACACTCCTGTAATGGACCGGCCTGCACAGAGTCCTGACTTGAGCCCTATAGAAAAGCTTTGGGATGTTTTGTAATGTCGACTTCGTGCCAGCCTCATCGATCGACATCGATACCTCTCCTCCGTGCAGGACTCCATGAAGAATGGGCTGCCATTCCCCAAGAAACCTTCCAGCACCTGGCTGAACGAACTTTTAATCATTTTCAGCCAGGTGTCCGGATACTTTTGAGCACATAGTGTAGGTAAATAATTTATCAGAGAAGATAATCAGTTGTCTCAGCTTATATATTGATGACTCACTTGTATATGAGAGAGAAGCGTCACTGAGTGATTGTTAGCAAATACATAACGAGTTGAATAGTATGTAAATGTAGATAAATGCAAGACAGTGAGCATGAACAATGGAAACAAACTGATTAAGAGCTTACTGGATAATTTCTGCAGTCGTTTAAATAGCCAGAGGCAATACAACAACGAAATAAGAGTAGCACGCGAAATGAATAGGGAAGTCTAATGGAAGACTTAAATTCATTGGAAATATTATGTGAAAGTGATCTGTTAATAAAAGGACCAGGATAATCCCCTTGTAGCCTTATTTGTGACGTCAGTCGGTGTACGTCGAGGCCCACGAGAAAGACAGGCCGCGGCGCGTACGTCACGAAGGTAGTCCTGAACTCGCTCGCTCGCTCACCTCAGCAGACCAAATGCGTTTCTAAACCTGTGAACTCGCAGCTGGGCGTGTAAGTAGTAACGAGAATTGCATCTTCCACTGGAATTTACTATTATGAAGCCTTAATGATTAACAGTACTACAGCAAAATTTAAGATAGATACTCGAAATAAATCGTTGAAACGTACCCTTAGAAAAATTAATGAATTACTGTGCTTAAACTGACACACAATATTTTTTAGCGCAACGCAATCTGACTTTCAATAATCCCTACAAAAGAATGGCCCTGACTAACATTAACCTATACGTTTCACAAATCACTTACCTCACAAAAATCTTGGTTACTCGAACTGCTGCAATACAGCGAGCGCCACTAGTGCCAGCTAAATAAAAGATTCAAACTACGGAAGGCACTAACTACTGATAGGCATAGTTAGCAAATGAAAGATTTTGATAGAGAACAAACAATGTATTTACCTTAATATCATCAACAGTCATAATATATATATATATATATATATATATATATATATATATATATATATATATATAGCAGTTCATGACATCCAGTCTTACAAATTTCAAAACTCCGCCATCTCTCTCCCCACATCCACTACTCCTGGCGGCTCACCTCCAACTGCGCAACGCTACGCGCTGTTAACAGCCAACTACCCAACACAACAATGGCGAGTATTTTTTGTCACAGCGAGTCTGCTTTTGATGTCCTCCTTGCTCCGTCCGTCATTGGTTATTTTACTGCCTAGGTAGCAGAATTCCTTAACTTCATTGACTTCGTGGCCATCAATCCTGATGTTAAGTTTCTCGCTGTTCTCATTTCTACTACTTCTCATTACCTTCGTCTTTCTCCGATTTACTCTCAAACCATACTGTGTACTCATTAGACTGTTCATTCCGTTCAGCAGATCATTTAATTCTTCTTCACTTTCACTCAGGATACCAATGTCATCAGCGAATCGTATCAATGATATCCTTTCACCTTGTATTTTAATTTCACTCCTGAACCTTTCTTTTATTTCCATCATTGCTTCCTCGATGTACAGATTGAAGAGGGGCGAAAGGCTACAGCCTGGTCTTACACCCTTCTTAATACGAGCACTTCGTTCTTGATAATTCACTCTTATTATTCCCTCTTGATTGTTGTACATATTGTATTTGACCCGTCTCTCCCTATAGCTTACCCCTACTTTTTTCAGTATCTCGAACAGCTTGCACCATTTTATATTGTCGAACGCTTTTTCCAGGTCGACAAATCCTATGAACGTGTCTTGATTTTTCTTTAGCCTTGCTTCCATTATTAGCTGTAACATCAGAATTGCCTCTCTCGTGCCTTTACTTTCCCTAAAGCCAAACTGATCGTCACCTAGCGCATTCTCAATTTTCTTTTCCATTCTTCTGTATATTATTCTTGTAAGCAGCTTCGATGCATGAGCTGTTAAGCTGATTGTGCGATAATTCTCGCACTTGTCAGCTCTTGCCGTCTTCGGAATTGTGTGGGTGATGCTTTTCCGAAAGTCAGATGGTATGTCGCCAGACTCATATATTCTACACACCAACGTGAGTAGTCGTTTTGTTGCCACTTCCCCTAATGATTTTAGAAACTCTGATGGAATGTTATCTATCCCTTCTGCCTTATTTGACCGTAAGTCCTCCAAAACTGATTTAAATTCCGATTCTAATACTGGATCCCCTATATCTTCTAAATACTGTTTCTTGTTCTATCACTTCAGACAAATCTTCACCCTCATAGAGGCATTCAATGTATTCTTTCCACTTATCTGCTCTCTCCTCTGTATTTAACAGTGGAATTCCCGTTGCACTCTTAATGTTACCACCGTTGCTTTTAATGTCACCAAAGGTTGTTTCGACTTTCCTGTACGCTCAGTCTGTCCTTCCGACAATCATATCATTTTCGATGTCTTCACATTTTTCCTACAGCCATTTCGTCTTAGCTTCCATGCACTTCCTGTTTATTTCATTCCTCAGCGACTTGTATTTCTGTATTCCTGATTCTCCCGGAACATGTTTGTACTTCCTCCTTTCATCAATCAACTGAAGTATTTCTTCTGTTACCTATGGTTTCTTTGCAGCTACCTTCTTTGTACCTATGTTTTCCTTCCCAACTTCTGTGATGGCCCTTTTTAGAGATGTCCATACCTCTTCAACTGTACTGCCTACTGCGCTATTCCTTATTGCTGTATCTATAGCGTTAAAGAACTTCAAACGTATCTCGCCATTCCTTAGAACTTTCGTATCCCACTTCTTTGCGTATTGATTTTTCCTGACTAATGTCTTGAACTTCAGCCTACTCTTCATCACTACTGTATTGTGATCTGAGTCTGTATCTGCTCCTGGGTATGCCTTTCAATCCAGTATCTGATTTCGGAATCTCTGTCTGACCATGATGTAATCTACTTGAAATCTTCCCGTATCTATCGGCCTTTTCCAAGTATACCTCCTCCTCTTGTGATTCTTGAACAGGGTATTGGCTATTACTAGCTGAAACTTGTTACAGAGCTCAATTAGTCTTTCTCCTCTTTCATTCCTTGTCCCAAGCCCATATTCTCCTGTAACCTTTTCTTCTACTCCTTCCCCTACAACTGCATTCCAGTCGCCCATGACTATTAGATTTTCGTCCCCCTTTACATACTGCATTACCCTTTCAATATCCTCATACACTTTCTCTATCTGTTCATCTTCAGCTTGCGACGTCGGCATGTATACCTGAACTATCGTTGTCAGTGTTGGTCTGCTGTCGATTCTGATTAAAACAACCCGGTCACAGAACTGTTCACAGTAACACTCCCTCTGCCCTACCTTCCTATTCATAACGAATCCTACACCTGTTATACCATTTTCTGCTGCTGTTGATATTACCCGATACTCATCTGACCAGAAATCCTTGTCTTCCTTCCACTTCACCCCTACTATATCTAGGTTGAGCCTTTGCATTTCCCTTTCCAGATTTTCTAGTTTCCCTACCACGTTCAAGCTTCTGACATTCCACGTCCCGACTCGCAGAACGTTATCCTTTCGTTGATTATTCAATCTTTTTCTCATGGTAGCTTCCCCCTTGGCAGTCCCCTCCCGGAGATCCGAATGGGGGACTATTCCGGAATCTTTTGCTAATGGAGAGATCATGACACTTCTTCAACTACAGGCCACATCTCCTGTGGATACACGTTACGTGTCTTTAATGCAGTTGTTTCCATTGCCTTCTGCATCCTCATGTCGTTGATCATTGCTGATTCTTCCGCCTTTAGGGGCAATTTCCCACCCCTAGGACAAGAGAATGTCCTGAACCTCTATCCGCTCCTCCGCCCTCTTTGACAAGGCCATTGGCAGAATGAGACTGACTTCTTATGACGGAAGTCTTCGGCCGCCAATGCTGATTATTTATCAAAATCTAGGCAGTGGCGGGGATCGAACCCAGGACCGAAGACGTTTTGATTATGAAAAACGAAATACCATCAACTACTTACCCTTATCTCGGTGACAGTTAAATTAATGGAGATAGTATAATACAATGGTTTTTGAGTCGTAATCAGAGCTGGAAGTTCTCGTTATCTGTCAGCAAACGATGGCCTTTAAGAAAAAAATTTTAGACGTTAACTTACTACTCCCACTATGACAGTAATTTGGAATTAGATCTTCCTTGAAAAGCTGGATAATATCAAACAAAGGGGAATAAAATACGGTCCTCAGATTAATGTTAGTCTACGATTCTTCCGGAAGAGTAATCGTGCACATTGATCGAAAGAGAAATGCTCTGGGTCAAAAGACTACGTTTCAGACGTACATACAGGGATGGATAATAATGTGACCGTGGATCAGCTTTATGTGCAGATGGGTAGAGGTAACAACACACAACCTATTATTTGGACTGGTTATGCAAAAGGATTTATAAACACAGCAGTCCTGGTGAAAACGTCGTATATTGACTTTCAGTGCACAAGCTCTGGTGAGAATAAAATACAAAACTCTGCTTAGTTGGGTGCAATGAGAAGAACAGTTGTGCTAAGGTGTTGCTACACACGGTGAGTTAATCTCCAAACTACAGCATTTATTTATTTATTTATTTATTTATTTGCAGATACAGTGACTTCAATGGCACAAGGACATGGCGTCAGAAGCAGACGCTCATCAGAAGCAGAGCGGAGGCGGGCGTACGACGCATCTCTCTCTTAACAATGCCTGTCTAGAAGTGATCTATTGTTCGCCCACGAAAACCGTTGGCCCTTCTTCGGCGGGTGGCTGCAGAAAGTTTCTTCACTGGCTCGTCAAATGTAGTCAAACCAACTCGTGTCGTAGGCACGCTTCTCCCAGAAAAACGAAAGAATTTGTCCCTGTTGAATTTCTTAGCAAGATGGATTTTCCACAAAGATCTGAGACTGATATCTCCGTTACTTATAATCCGTCTTGATTGAAAAGATGTTTATTCACATGACGGTTTCGGTTCCTCTAGAATCATCTTCAGGTCTGCAATGTCGGTTACAGAAGTAACCCTTCCACACACTTCTGTAACCGAAATTGCAGATCTGAAGATGGTTCTAGAGGAACCGAAACCGGTCATGTGAATAAACATTTTTTCAATCAAGGTGTACTATAAGTAACGTTGTATAACCAGTGATTGCGTAATGCCATTACACATTATGTCTGTTTCTGCAAACTGTTATCTCCGTCTTCTTCGCCGAGTTAGAACTTAACGACCTCGTTCTAACTTCCTGTCTCACGAAGCGGCCATTGTGCAAAATTCCTCCCAAAACGCAGCAATGAACCACCCGTCGACAAATGTGTGTTGCGCTGCTCCTCATCTCACACGCTCACAACACTGACAGCTTTTAAAAAAATGCATCTCATTATAGGTCCAGAGTTTTGGCGACGATCATAGCAGTATACATCGATATATCGATCAGCGGTATATCGTAGGATTTATCTGTGTGTGTCGATATATATCGGCGCCATTTCCCCACGATATATCGATATCAAAAATACATATCGAATGCCGATACTTTTATATTATATGTGCTTCACAATTTTCGGAAAATATTTGAAGTTGTTTTGAAATTATGGAAGGGCATAATTTTACTTTTAATTTGTGAACGAGTCTTACACTTTTTTAGCTTTTATCACGTCCAATCTTTCTCTTTGAGTGTGTGAAACAAGTATGTGTGCCACAAAAGCGGAACACCGATTGTAGTGGGTTTGGCGGTGTGAAGGGAATAACAGGATTTCCGATTTGAGGACACAGCAAAACAGTTGTGTTAAAAAGAAAAAAAAACAGATTTTAACGCTACTAGTGTGCTATTTCTTCACATCGACATTCTTCAAATACAGTCGCTGAAAATGATGAAGAGAAATGTAAATTACAAGATTGGTCGTTGCGGTGGGCGGAGACGTGTGAGGGAAAATGCTGACGTAATCGGCGCTCGGCGCTACCAACAGAAACTGCAACATTTAGCTTCACCATGCAATTTTGGCACTACAACTGCTAGGTCGCTGGTGTTTGCAGAAATGAAAAAAACAGGGAGGTCTACATGAAGAGTTCCGGACAAATCCAATATGTGACGAAACCGAACGATGGACCCATCGGACACCTTTTATTGTACCATTTACACGCAATTGCAACTTGGTTATCGCCAAGTGTGAACGTCCATCGTTTTCCTTTCAATCCTTGCTCTAATGGGGACAAGCAGGCTGCTAGCTTGTTGATTTACAGAACATCTAATAATAAATCAATACTTAAATATACAGCTCTAAAACCGGCAGTTTATTTACAATGTCAAACCGATACTTTTATAGGCAGGTACGTCGATACTTTTTCCTCCGACGTAACGATACGTGGATACTTTAATCTATATATCGTGAGTCGACGATGATATTTTTTATATATCGATATATGGTATTCCCGGTATTTTTAAAAATGTCAACAATCCCATTCAGTACAGCTGTAGTCTGTTAAATGCTCCAACGTGAACGACTAGATCTTCGGTTACATGCGACATAAATGTATCCAAAAGTACAGAAGTCTCAAGAAAAATGGAAAAAAATTAATCTTCACTATCAGAAACCTGTGAAAAGACTACTCCGCCGATTTAACCCAGTAACTGCAGCAAAAAGACGTCCCACTCGCTATACGTTATGCGCTATACGACGCCTTTGGAACGAAAAGTAGATGTAGTGGCGAAACATCATGGGTTTTCCAAACAGTTATCTACATACTGTTGTATATGCTATCTTACCATTCAATTTTTCTCATTTTGCCTGAACCTTAAAAATGTTGTCATCTCTACTGTACAAATTACATGTAACATTTTAAAAGAGTAAGAATACAGCAAAAATCTCCTATAATTCATAATATCGGAATTTATAAAGTATTTTTCAGTCATACAGACTGAAATATTTATAATTTTGCTGTGGATTATAGGAATGATACTTTGCGACAACCCTTTCCTCTCTTTCCAGTGTATTGCTATTTGAACAAGTTGTACGTTTTGTCGTTATTGCTTTGCAGTCTTCAGCCCGAAGACGGGGTTGTTCATCTCCCCACGCTGCTCTATCCTGTACAAACCTCTTAGTCTCCCGTAACTGCTGCAACTTCAACACGTTTTAAACTACTTACTGTAATAATAACCAGATCTCCCTCTACGATGTTGATCCCTACCATCCTCCACTACTCGATTCGTGATGTCTCAGAATGTGTCCCATAAATGGTACCTTCTCTTAATCAAGTTAGGCGGCACATTTCTTTTCCCCCTAATTCTATTCAGTATTTCCTCTTTAGCTATGCGACCTATATGTAACTAACTAGCCAACTCTACCCATTTAAAGTTCAGCAATTTTCTGTAGCACCATAACTCTTCTTTCGTGAACTGCTTATCGTCCACGTTTCACTTCCGTAGAAAAAATGCCTTTATGAAAGACGTCCTAACATATAAATTTATATCCGATGTTAACAAAATTTCTCATCTTTAGGGACGCTTTTCATGCTGTTGCCAGTCTACATTTTGTATTCTCCCTTCTCCGGCCTTCATCAGTTATTTTACTGCCCAAGCAGCAAAATTCAACTACTACTTCTAGTGTCTCACTTCCTAGTCGAATTCACTCAGCATAGTCTGATTTAATTCGACTGCACCCCATTACCCTTGTTTCACTTTTGTTAATTTTCGTCTTACGTCGTCCTTTCAAGACCATATCCATTTCCTTCAACTGCTCTTTCAAGCCCACTGACCTCGGAAAACACCGAACTTTTTATTCATTCTCCCAGAACTTGAATTCCTTTTCAATTTTTCTTTGGTTTCCTTTACCGCTTGCTCAGTGTACATATTAACATCGGGGATAGGCTACAGCCCTCTCTCTCCATCCTTTCTCAACCACTAGCTTACCTTTAACGTCCTTCGACTCTTATAACTGCCGACTGGTTTCTGTACAAACTGTACATAACTTTCCACTCCCTGTATTTTACACCTGCTGCCTTCATATTTCCAAATAGTGTATTCCAGTCATCAACGTCAAAAGCTTTCTCTAAGTCCACAAGTATTATTAACCTACCTTTCCCATTTCTTTAATCTTCCTTCTAAGATAACTCGTAGCATCAGTACTGCCTACATGTTCCTACAGTTCTCCGGAATCCAAATTTATCTTTCCCGACTTCGGCTTCTGCCAGTTTTCACATTCTTCTGTAAATAACTCTTGTCAGCATTTTGTAATTATGATTTCTTACACTAGTGTTACGTGACATGATCATTCAATACAGCAGAAGGTCTATAAATTTGTACTGGAGTCTTCTTGTGAAAACGTATTTACCAAAATCGGCATGCTAACACAATTACTGGATTACTAGTTACGGCAATATGACTGCCATCATCAGATCCGTAAAAACAGGCAGACGCAGTTACATCATAATTTGCTTAAACCACTTTGTCAAATTAGCTATACACCTTGCATAAGAATGCAGAGGCAATACAATGATATGGCGGGTGTGCTATCCTAATGTATAGGGTGTACATAAAGTCCGGAACACTTTCAATTATTTATTGCACAAGAACAAAACATTGTACATGTATCATACATATGTCATTCTGAAGACAGACTCTGAAAGTTTTTTTCACGTATACCGCCACAGAGTAATTTGGTAATTTGCCGATAGTCAGCGCTATCGTAAACATGGCGAGTTCAGGTGCAGAGCGTGCTTTCTGTGTGTTGGAGTTAGACAAAAACAAGTGTGCTACAGTTGTTCAACGGATGTTTAGAACCAAGTACGGTAGGAAGCCGTTTACCACTGACACAACAAATTCGTTCCGGCGGGTTGCTTGTGCCCGGCAAAGAGATGCAGACGTCCCAGTGCGAGTGAAGTGAATGTGGAGCGCGTACGAGAGACATTCACAGGGAGTCCAAGGAAATCGGTGCGTCGCCCATATCGAATGTTTGTACAAAAAACTTGCAGAGTTTATCTTCAAAATGCAATATGTACAATGTTTTGCTCTTGTGTAATACATAATTGAAAGTGTTCTCGGACTTTATGTACACCCCGTAGGTACAAATTGGAGTAGGAATGACACGAACAAGACAGAGGGATAAAACGACTGGCCTCTTGGTGGTATAATACCTTGTGGGCTGCGACAGAGTAACTCTGCATGTAACTGACTTGCTCATGCCATTCGTGCCTCAAGCTGTATGTACGTTACGATAGTATACCTGTCATGTAATTCTAATACCGTGACTTTCCTAGGCAAATAGTATAGCCCTAATGTGATAAAGTGGATGTAATTACCACTTTCCGGTGGGTGGGAACATGGCAGTACATACTGCCGAAACTAGTAATCCAGTAACTGTGTTAACGTATGGCAATATATACTGCCGAAACTAGTAATCCAGTAAGTGTGTTAACGTATGGCAATACATACTGCCGAAACTAGTAATCCAGTAACTGTGTTAACGTAGATGATGGAAAGTAAATTAGTTTTCTCAAGAAGATTACAGTACAAGCCTATTAAACCGATAGTTCAGTAATATACACACATGTCAGCACCTGCTTTCTTTGGAACTGGGCTTACTACATTCTTCTTGAAATCTGAGGGAACTTCCTCTGTCTCGTTCATCTTGAACACAATGCTGGTTCTCCGAAGAATATCAGTAGATCTGACTGAATGTCTACTCCAGGGATCTTGCTTAGACTTATCATTTCATTACTTTGTGAAATTCTTCTCGTAGTATATCTCCAGCTATCTTCATTTTGGTCCGATTTCCTTCCTGTAATACTCCCTTTAGGTCACTTCTCTTCTATGTTCGCTCTTATACGTACACTGAGTGACGAAAGTGGGCAAGATATAAAATGCTAGTGCATTGGCTGAGCTGTCATTTGTACTCAGATGATTCGTGTGAAAATGATTCCGATGTGATTATGGCCGCACGACGGGAATTAACAGACTTGGAACACAGAATGGTCTACATTTACATCTACATCTACATTTATACTCCGCAAGCCACACAACGGTGTGTGGCGGAGGGCACTTTACCTTCCACTGTCATTACCTCTCTTTTCTGTTTCAGTCGCGTATGGTTCGCGGGAAGAACGACGGCCGAAAAGCCTCCGTGAGCGCTCGAATCTCTCTAATTTTAAATTTGTGATCTCCTCGGGAGGTATAATTAGGGGGAAGCAATATATTCGATACCTCAGCCAGAACCGCACCCTCTCGAAACCTGGACAGCAAGCTTCAACGGGATGCTGAGCGCCTTTCTTGCACAGTCTGCCATTTGAGTTTGCTAAACATCTCCGTAAAGCTACCATGCTTACCAAATAACCCTGTGACGAAACGCGCCGCTCTTCTTTGGATCTTCCTCTGTCAATCCTACCTGGTACGGATCCCACACTGATGAGCAACACTCAAGTATAGGTCGAACGAGTGTTTTGTAAGCCACCTCCTTTGTTGATGGACTACATTTTCTAAGGATTCTCCCATTGAATATCAACCTGGCACCCGCCTTACAAACAATTAATTTTATATGGTCATTCCACTTCAAATCGTTCCATACACATACCCCCAAATATTTTACAGAAGTAACTGCTACCACTATTTGTTCTTCTATCATATAATCATACAATAATGGATCTTTCTTTCTATGTATTCACAATACATTACATTTGTCTATTTTAAGGGTCAGTTGCCACTCCCTGCACCAACTGCCTATCCGCAGCAGATCTTCCTGCATTTCGCTGCAATTTTCTGTATACTACAGCATCATCCGCGAAAAGCAGCATGGAACTTCCGACACTATCTACTAGGTCATTCATATATATGTATATAAAGCAATGGTCACATAACACTCCCATGTGGCACGCCAGAGGTTACTTTAACGTCTGTAGACGTCTCTCCATTGAGAACAAGATGCTATGTTATGTTTGCTAAGAACTCTTCAATGCAGCCACACACCTGGTCTGATATTCCATAGCTTCTTACTTTGTTTATCAGGCGACAGTGCGGAACTGTATCGAACGCCTTTCGGAAGTCAAGGAAAATGACATCTACCTCTGAGCCTGTATCTAATATTTTCTGGGTCTCACGTACAAATAAAGCGAGTTGGGTCTCACACGATCGCTGTTTCCGGAATCCATTTTCATTCCTACAGAGTTGATTCTGGGTTTCCAGAAATGACATGATACGCGAGCAGAAAATTCTACAACAGAACGATGTCAGAGATATAGGCCTATAGTTTTGCGCATCTGGTCGACGACCCTTCTTGAAAACTGGAACTACCTGTACTCTTTTTCCAACCATTTGGAACCTTTCGTTCCTCTAGACACTTTCGGTACACGGCTGCTAGAAGGGGGGCAATATTTTTCGCGCACTCTATGTAGAATCGAATTGGTATCCCGTCAGGTCCAGTGGACTTTCCTCTGTTGAGTGATTTCAGTTGCTTTTCTATTCCTTGGACACTTATTTCGATGTCAGCCATTTTTTCGTTTCTCTGTGAAACAGCTTTGGAGAAAGGTGTTTAGTATTTCAGCTTTACGCGTGTCATTCTCTGTTTCAATGCCATTATCGTCCCAGGGTGTCCGGGTATGCCGTTTCGATCCATTTACTGATTTAACGTAAAACCAGAACTTCCTAGGATTTTCTGTCAAGTCGGTACATAGAATTTTACTTTCGATTTCACTGAACGCTTCACGCATAGCCCTCCTTACACTAACTTTGATATCGTTTAGCTTCTGTTTGTCTGAGAGGTTTTGGCTGCGTTTAAACTTGCAATGAAGCTCTCTTTGCTTTCGCAGTACTTTCCTAACTTTGTTGTTGAACCACGGTGGGTTTTTTTCCCGTCCCTCACAGTTTTACTCGGCACGTACCTGTCTAAAACGCATTTCACGATTGCCTTGAACCTTTTCCATAAACACTCAACATTGTCAGTGGCGGAACAGAAATTTTCGTTTTGATCTGTTAGGTAGTCTGAAATTTGCCTCCTATTACTCTTGCTAAACAGATAAACCTTCCTCCCTTTTTTTATATTCCTGTTTACTTCCATATTCAGGGATGCTGCAACGGCCTTATGATCACTGATTCCCTGATATGCGCTTACAGAGTCGAAAATTTCGGGTCTGTTTGTTATCAGTAGGTAGTCGAAGCTAGAGGCACAGGACATTCCATTTCAGAAATCGTTAGGGACTTCATTATTCCGTGATCCACAGTGTCAAGAGTGTGCCAAGAATAACAAATTTCAGGTGTTACATCTCACCAAGGACAACACAGTGGTCGACAACCTTCACTTAACGACCGAGGACAGCGGCGTTTTCCTACAGTTGTCTGTGCTAACAGACAAACAACACTGCGTGAAATAAGCGCAGAAATCCATCTAGAACATGTACGAAAGTATTCGTTAGGACAGGGCGGCGAAATTTGGAGTTAATGTGCTATGACAGCAGACAAGCGACGATAGTGCCTTTGTTAACAGCACGACATCGCCTGCAGTGCCTCTTCTGGCATCGTGACCAGGTCGGTTGGAACATAGACGACCGGAAAACCGCGGACTGGTTAGGTGAGTCCCGATTTCAGTTGGTAGCAGCTGGTGGGAGTATTCGAGTGTAGTGCATACCCCACGAAGCCATGAACCCAGCTAGTCACCAAGGCGTTATGCAAACTGATGGTAGCTCCATAATGGTGTGGGATGTGTGTACATGGAATGGACTAGGTCCCTGCTTATGTTCGGCTTCTTGGAAACCATTTGGAGCAATTCACGTACTTCATTTTCCCAAACAAGGACGATATTTCTATGGTGGACAATGCACCGTGTCTTCGGGCCACAATTGTTCGCGATTGTTCTGAAGAACATTCTGGACAGTTCGAGCGAATGATTTGGCCACCAGATCGCCCGGCGTGAAACCCATAGAGCAGTTATTGGACATAATCGAGAGGTCAGTTCGCGGAAAATCCTACACCGGCAACACTTTCGCAAATACGGATGGCTATAGAGGTACCGTGGCTCATTATTTCTGCAGGGGACTTCCAACGACTTGTGTCCACGCCACTTTGAATTACTGTACTACGCTGGGAAGAAGGAGGTCCGGCATGATATTAGCAGGTATACCTTGACTTTTGCCTCTTCAGTGTACGAGCAGTCTGAAAAATGCTGAATAAGTCGCCGAGGAAAAAATTATTGACTGGATGCAAGCTCATTTCATTATTCATATATTAAGCCTTTCGGACAATGTCATCATCAGATATAGGAAAGAAATTGAGTTCCATAACTATATATAAAACACAGCCGAGATAATCGGACACACAAACAAAATACACTCCATCAGAAGCCACATAACTTGAAACATCATGCTGCACATAGATACAAAAGTTGCATGTTATAGTCTTAACGAACACTGGCGGACTGATTGAAGATTGATGGTTGCCATATTAAGGTACAAATTTTCAACACCAGACGGCTTTGATAAGGCCCAGTATAGTACTAAAGTACAAACTACATATATTTTACAAAAAGCAATAAAAGTAAAACGATACATTCAATCGAATATAAACTGTAGCAAAAGCGATCAAGGACTACAGACAAAAAGTGTAATACAAAGTAACACGAAAAGTACAATTCTTAACCTACTCCAGGTGGAACGTAGTGTGAATAAGTGCTGTTGCGACGGCATTAGCTAACAGGCAGAAAATAATGAAAATATTTAGCTCCATAATTATGTAATTATTACATATGAACACTACGGGCATTGCAGCGCAGTCAGTACAAATCGGTAATGACATGCATATATATAAAACATACAAAAAGTCAGGGAATTAGGATGGAAAACAGGAGCTTCATAAAGGGGAAATTTTTTTTCGTGAAAGTGTATTGCCGAAATTTTGGGACATTATAATAAAATGAAAGCAGTAAGCGCTGCAGCGCTGCCCAGTAGAATTAGCGTATGTGTATCATAAAAATATGTGTACAATGTGAGTGACGCTAAAAGTCAGAAACGAGTCCCGGTACGATCAAACGAGTTATATGGCATGGTAGCCCTCCAACCCCTATCCATGAAAAAGGTTCCGGAAGGGAGTGCTTTTGAAGATATTAGAGCTAGGAAGATCCGCCCTTTAGAAATTTCCAGTAAATTCCAGAAAACCCGAGAGTATTTGAGAACATTCCAGAATCTTCGAGAATATTCGAGAGCATTTCACAATATTCCAGAATGTTCCACCATGATCCGGGATGTTCTGGAATGTTTGGGAATAGTTTGGAAAATTCTGGAAGATTCTAGAATGTTCGGAAACATTACGGAACATCCCGGATCATTGTGCAACATTACAGGACGCTCTCGAATGTTATGGAATGTTCAGGAACATTGTAGACCATTCGAAGTTTTTTTTGTATGTTCTGGTATTCGCCACTTATGAGACTACCCATTGGTAGGGATATACAAAGTAAGACCCGTCGTAAGTTCGAACGTTACTTTCTTATCAGCGACGAAGGGAGGTACTGGTAAAGTAGTGCAGTGAGTGAATAAAAATAAACAGCGATACAGTGACAGAATATAAGTCGCATATAAAGTGTGAAAGTGTGTAAAATTTGCTTAGTGTATTTTTTAATTAAAAGTTGATTTGATTCATATTTTAGACAATGACCAAACGTGAAAGAGGAGGAGATCTTGCCAGTTCTGAAGCAAAACGGCGAAAACAAAAAGAACAGCGAAACACCTGAAGAGCACGAAGGATGCTTAAGTTCGCAACGAATGTCAATGAGCACAGTGAGAAGCAGAACAACCGAAGAACAACGAAATGAACGGACTGAAGAATCAAGAGTAGCAACACAATCTTGTAATAAAAGATTGCGAACTCAAGCCAGCCATGAAAATATCACCCTACAAGAAGCGCGGACGAGGTCAATTAACATACAGCCTAACGAATGGTTCAAAAATGGTTCAAATGGCTCTGAGCACTATGCGACTTAACTTCTGAGGTCATCAGTCGCCTAGAACTTAGAACTAATTAAACCTAACTAACCGCAGTATATCACACACATCCATGCCCGATGTAGGATTCGAACCTGCGACCGTAGCGATCACTCGGCTCCAGACTGTAGCGCCTAGAACGGCACGGCCACTCCGGCCGGCCTTAACGAATGAAGCAATCCACTACGATCCAACGAAAGACTATAACATACACAAACACTTCGTAATCTGAAAATTGACTAACATCTGCTACTTTTGAAACGCAAAAAGTACAGTAGAGAGACATCAGGATTCTCTTGCATTAGAGGAAAAATTCGATTACCACCTTTGGAAGCGCCCCCGCAGGAATTTTTACATTACGTGACCAGGGAATCTCCAGAATCAAAACTCTTTCATTGAAATACAAAAGCGTACAAAGCTTCCAAATGACTTGTTTCCGTGTCACTTCGCTCAACACTAATGCAGATTGTGGTGCGCGTACTGTAAGACCTATGGTACACACACAATCAGATTATTTGACTTGTCGCTCTAACGAAGTAGGCGAGTGTCAGCAATATATCTCGTGGTCCTACCGTGATGTGTTTATCTTCTGCTGTTATGTCAGACAATAGAAATGCCACTTGCATACTTAGAGTAGCAGATTGACGGTGACCAACTTTAAACAGAACTTGATTAATTTTCACTCACATTTATTAAAATAATAAAAATCATTGATATTACATAACTTGATTCTGGATGCTGTTTACAGTTGAGAATCTCAAGTTCCTTTGGTCTTGGTACATTAATCTTATTCTCATATATCTCTGATACTTGACAAATTGTCTATTCATTTATCTTCATGGCTACGTACAGGAATATGGTAATCTTATTAGGTGCAGACTGAAACTTGACTACAGACAAATGCAGACTGACTAATCGGAGGTCTGTATAATACCTCGAGCGTTCAGGTATCACAGCGCGAGTGTGACCCGCGAGGAGAAAAGGTTCTACGTTAGCAGCAATCTCATTGGCTGCGTTACATATTAATACGCGGATCGGCGGAAGCAGAATTTGGTCCGTCTCTATGACAGCGCCATCTCGTAGTGCGGAGACGGACGAGCGCTGCGCCTGCGCTGTTGTCCTTAGCGGGGCGCGCTCTAGTGGGCAAGTTGTGTACGCGCTGACTACGCGGAACTATGTACACAACACAGATGAAATCGATTATGTTTTGTCCATCCGAGGTCAAATCTATCAACTTGGGATCATTACGTAGCCTGGAGTACACAATCGAATGGCAGAAACGAGGACTGCCTGACTCACATAATCTCATATGTCTACACGACAGAATTCATTCCACAGATATCGACAAAATCATCGAAGCTGAATTTCCCAATCCACAAGATGATCCGCAACTGTACTACACAGTACTGAAAAACATGAGTCACAGAAAATGCGGGGCATTAAACCCCAACTCCTGACTTATAAGTGATGGAAAATGTACAAAGAATACCCAAAATCATAACTGGACGACACACAAACCGGAGATGATTAGTATCTCAAATACAGAATACGATCACCCCAAAACGGTAGTTTCAGAGCAAATACGGATACGAGAATGCGGCAAAATGGAAAAAGAGAAGCAATGAATACTGTAATTCAGTGAAATCCATCAAATATGTCTGTAAGTGTGTAACAAAGGCAGTGTTTCAAATAGCCGTAGACAGCGAACAACAAAACAGAAGGGATCCTCATATGCCAAATGGGAAGATACAACAACAGTAACGAAGCAGCGTGCCCGATTTTCTGTTTTCGCCATACGCTCAACGTAACCAACTATACAACATCTAGCAGTACGTTTGGCGAGTGGGCAGACGGATTACATCACAAAACTCGCAGCCAGAAAATCGCAAGTGAACCACTGCAGAACATAACATTGTGCCAAGCGGATCCATTAGCGAAAACATTACTATGTATCGACGTCCCTACCTATTACACAACAAGAAAAAGCTTTCTACGACGAAAACAAGGAATTGAAATAGCAGATCATCCAGGAATCATGAAAACGGAGCATTAGGTCGAATATAGAACGTATATCCGAACAACGCCGAATGTTTCTATCTCCGGTTGCTGCTACATGAAATACGGAGCCAACAAGTTTCAAAGATCTCAAGAATGTTGACGGTTACCTACGCCAGACGTACAGAGAAGCATGCCAACGTATAGCATTACTGGAAAACGACAATCACTGGAAATTAACACTACAAGAGGCCTCACTTACAGCTTCAGATGAGAAAATGAGAAACAGCTATGGAACTTGTAATGATTCTTTATTTACGTGACCATTACGGCACTCCAACCCCAGTTCTCGATACCAGTAATATCGTACTACTTTTCTGCGAAGTAACAGGCATATTTTTGTGACAATATTCACATTTGGTTTTATTAATGTATAGGTACTCCGATGTATCGATATATTACAGTGATATGGTTCTTGTGTGTATTCATTTCTATGAGACTGTCATAATCTTTAACTTACTTGTAACCGTTTTGGCGCGAATGCGCACAGAGCAGTCTTTGTTTCACTTTGCAGAAGTTAAGTTGTTATTTCGCTTTGTAAAACAACAGTCAAGTCTTGTGTTTGGTTAAAGTGGAAATTAAATATATGAATAGTGATACAAAACTGCTTTCTTGATGATATGACAATTAAGAAGAAGTATATGTGAATTTACAAGAAGTTTAATAAAAATGTGGATCGTGAACACCAAGTCAAAAAATTCTTTTGATCTGGGATTGTTTGATCATTAAGAATTTCCTTAAAAACGCATTTGATAGGTCTTCAAATAGTGCTAAAATACAGGTCTGGACATTCTAGCAGTCAAAGTGGAATTACCCTAGAATCAACATGATGAGCCATAACAACTTCGACAAAATCTACGTGGGAATTCATTCAAGATAAGTGCCAAAATTAGTGACTTCTTTACAGTGACTTCATTTCCATTCTGACGATACCATCCACAGTCCATAACTTTGTTGTTGCCCCATAAAGCGAATATATGCTGCGTGAGCAACATTATTAATCTAATTTCTAACCTATTTTGCTAGTGGTGGTGTTGTTAGAGACTCCTTCAAACAGAGTATGAGTGATGACATACTGTACCAAACCGACAAGCTCATCCTGAACTGAACATCGAATTCAATGACGACAACTTCAATGAAACACTCATTCACCTATTAGATAAATGTTTAGCAATAAACAACCAGACCTTCGTCCAATTTGGGGTGAAAGCACCATGAAAAGGTGCTGTCAGTAGGCTAAACTTCACAATTACAAAGGAAAACAAGCTACAACATCAACGAATTACTTCAATACATTGCTCACAACGAACCACTCCTCAATGACAGTCTAAAGGAAATTTACGTTATATGGACGGGATCGACAATAACACTGACTGAATTATTTACTTGGACGCACCAGGCGACACCGGGAAATTGTTTCTAAGAAATCTATTGTTGGAGGAAATACGTGCTAAACACACGTCGCACTTGGACTTGTATCATCCGGCATTGCAGCCACACTTATGGAAGAATGACGTACTGCCCATTCCGCCCTACAACTACCGTTGAATATAGAAGAACAATGCTCAGTATGAAAATCTCAAGGAGCATCCGGACGGGGTGAACTTCTAAAGCAAGTTAAAATTATCTTATGGGACGAATGCAAAGTGAAACAAAAAGATCACTCGAAGCCATGGACAGACCATTACAAGACTTGCGAGGAGACCCTGAGGTGATGGGAGGAGTTCCACTCATGCTCTCAGGAGATTTTCGACAAACAATTCCAGTTGTCTCCAGGTCAAGACCAGTAGACGAGATCAATGTATGCGTTAAAAAACCACACCTCTGGCCACACATATGCAAATATTGCAACTAACAAAAAATATGAGAGTTAAGCTATTGAAATAGTAAACAACAGCACATTTTGCTCCGCAACTTTTACAGATAGGCAAAGGCACATATCCCACTGTGCAGACGACCTTCCTCATTAAGCAAACAGTGATTTCTGCAACGTAGTCACTGTTGAAAACGAACTCATTGAACATATTTGTCCATACAACTATATCAGACCGGACTGGCTACTTGAATGGGCAATTTTCGCAACCTAAAATAATATTGTTGACGATATCAACTTTAATATTCAAAAGAAAATTCCCGGTGAAGAGAGAATATACAAATCGATCGACACGATGGTATGCGTTGAAGAAAGTGTGAATTTCGCTACAGAATAGCAGCGCGGGATTAGCCGAGCGGTCTATGGCGATACAGTCACAGACTGTGCGGCTGGTCGCGGCGGAGGTTCGAGTCCTCCCTCGGGCGTGGGCGTGTGTGTTTGTCCTTAGGATAATTTAGGTTAAGTAGTGTGTAAGCTTAGGGACTGATCACCTTAGCAGTTAAGTCCCATAAGATTTCACACACATATTTTTTTTTAACCCTACAAAATTTATAAACTCTTTGCAAGTACCACAAATGCCGTCAGACTGCCTTTGACTCAAAATTGGATCTCCGATCAGTTCCTCACATATCTCTACTCACCAAAACTATGTAGTGGAATAACGCTGATAGTCAAACAGCTGTCGAATAACATCATCGAGGCCGAACTTACGAGTGGAAAGTACACACGCTATTTATCCCCAGCATACCACTGATCTCTACTGAATAGCCAGTTCAGTTTAAAAGACTCCAATTTCTAGTAAAATTAGCCTACACTGTTACAATTACCAACACGGAAGGATAAACTTAAAAATATTGCGACATCGACCTAACAGACTTCTGCTTCTCTCACGGTCAACTATACGTAGTTTGCTGTAGACTAGGAAATTTGAAAGATTTGTTCATATATACCCCGGATAAGAAAATGAAAACTGTTGATTATAAACAAGTACTGTATGAGCATTGCCCAGAAAGTAATGCACCTCATTTTCTCAGCCGAAAACGATGCTACGAATGCGAAACGTCACTTATGTATTATTTGAAGTCTCCTGAGTGAGCGCGCCAAGTTTCCGTCACTTCCGACTGATAGCGTAGCTGCACGACAGTTTCAAAATGGCGTCTGTAGGTGATGTACGTTACAAGCAACGTGCAGTCATTGACTATCTCACTGCAGAGAAAGAAACTGTGGGGAATATTCACAAATGCTTGTGCAAAGTCTATGGAGCATCTGCTGTCAAAGAAGTGCAGTTAGTCGCTGGGCACGGAGAGTGAGGTCATCAGAAGGAAATTCGGCGGAAATCCACCATTTGCTGCAGTCGGGGAGACCATCTAGAGCTGTCGCACTTGACATGTTGCAGTGAGCTAATGTTGCCATTCGCGGGGACAGACGCATTACCAGTCGGCAGTTGGCACTGCATCATTCAATCAGCACTCTTGGATATTGAAAAGTGTGTGCAAAATGGGTCCCGCGGTGTATAACAGTCAATCACAAATCGCACAGAGAAAAACGTTTGTCTTGATTTGTTGCAACGTTTTGAAGCTGATTGAGACACGTGATGAAACGTGGATTCACCATTTTGAGCCCGAAACAAAACAGTCGATGGAATGGCGCCATTTCCACTCCCCACAGAAGAAAAAATACAAAGCAGCTGCTTCCGCCGGTAAAGTCATGACCAACGTGTTCTGGGGCTGTGAAGGGTTGATTCTCATTGATGTGACGCCGAGAGATGGTACCATTAATTCAGAAGCATGTGTCAATACATTAACAAGACTCAAGATATGCTTCTGGCGACTTCGGCGCCACAGCAACCCAGGAGCAGTTATGCTAAAACACGATAACTCTCGGTCCCACACAAGTCTGAGGACTGTTGAACACATCACAAAACAGGATTGGGCAGTGTTAGCGCATCCACCCTACAGCCCTGACCTAGCCCCTCGAACTTCCACTTGTATGGGCTATTGAAGGATAGTATTCGTGGAAGACATTTTGAGGACATTGAGGAGGTGATTCACACAGTGAAGCACTGGCTCCGCCGCCAGGACAAGGATTGGCACCGACAGGGCATACAGGCCTGTGTTTCCCTCTGGAGGAAGGCCATAGAACGGGATGGAGGTTATGTGGAAAAATGGTGTGCGTAGATAAAACACTATTCTTTCGTGTGAGTAATTCTCATTATGTTAAATAAAAAAATGCCGTGCATTACTTTCTGGGCAACCATCATAGCTATTTAGATAATGTTTTTAATAAAAAAATTCCCTCTTATATTGTAACAAGTATTGTAAATATTTAGAATACGTTTTCAATTATTTTTTTCTACCTCTTACACTTCAAAGTGTATACTTTTATTCCAACACCACACAATCGCTTTTCAACTCCCTGAGCGAAGCCACGTACCTCAGCTAATGGCTTATATGTCTTTGCTTCTTTCAGTTCTATCCACCTTCTTACGGCACTGTTAAGGAGGTGACAGGCGATAAACAGTCTCCTATGGCCGTCCACTGTTTTGAGAGGCACAAAGCTAACGCCAAGAATGAATGCGCTATTTAAGTTTATCTGTGAGCTCAAACTTTCTTTCGGAAATCTGAAATTAACGACGTAGTAGTCTTGTTTACGAAATGAAATGAATTCTTCTACACTGCGCAAAAAAGAAACCTATCACTTTTTCGAAAAGTCGTAATTGTCTCCCACTTCGACGAGTAAGTTTGAAATTTGGCTCAAATTTCCTACGGCCTATCTTTGTAATGGTGCAAAAGCGTGGTGCACTGCGACGCCACCCTCACGCTCGAAGATGCTTTAAACAACGAGAAAAAGGTCACAGCTCAGACGTTCATGTGAGGTATAAGTTGGCTTAATTATGTCACATTCGTAATAAATTGTATCACAATTTCGCCCACCGCCATTGTGGACGTGTCACACGATGAAAAATGTTCAAATGTGTGTGAATTCCTAAGGGACCAAACTGCTGAGTTCATCGGTCCCTAGACTTACTCACAACCTGAACTAACTTACGCTAAGGACAACACACACACCCATGCCCAACGGAGGACTCTAACCTGTGGCGGGAGAAGCCGCGCAATCCGGGACATGGCGCCTAGACCGCGCGGCCCCACTTCGCGGTTCGCACGATGAAAAGGTCGTCACATTGTAGTATCACGTCGAGAGAATTTGATATTTCATTCTATTCTCTGTCTTAGGACGCTTGTGCGAAAGTGGTGACAGTGTCAATACGGAGGAAATGTCTTTTTTTTTACTATTGTTAAAAGCTGGTAGTGGCCAAATGTTTACTTCCGATCTGGACAGGTCAAAAAAAAGTATGCATTGGTTTATATGTGAAAAACTACGACGGTAATATTAACACTGAAAGATATAGCGGCAGCTAGTGGCAGCAGCGATGCTAAAAAGAGACTGTTGTACATTCTGTCTCTAGCTTCGTTTGCTGACTTGGATATAATTTGTAATTTCTTTTTGCGTTGTCTTCCTGGCAGAAGAGCAGAGAGGTATATATTGTTGTATGAAAGGGATAGCCCGCCATTGCAATCAGAATTGTGACTTTAAAGTCGGGTGAGTATCTAGAAGAGACAGGAGGATTAAAAACCATTGTAATTCGGAAGAGCTCATCTTGATGAATAAACGGCGAATATAATCATCAAAGATAACAAAACAGGAAACGGTAATTCATTGTTTTAAAAGCCCAACACTTCACTTTGGACTTATGTATGTTTAAGTCTTACATACAAGATTTACATCCTGTGGCCAAAATAATTTCAAGAGTCTATATAGAATTTGTAATAACACCGATCCTAACCAGCTTCGAGTGACATTGTTGTCTTTTCTCAAAAGTAACATTCAATAGCTCGGACGTGGATTTCTTCTCGTTACACTGTTAAGGATCTGCTGCTATTTCTTCCTTTTTTATGTTGTCCAGAACCATCAATACTAAATCGTCGATCGCTGAAGCTGTGGAGACCTGGGATCGACATCGCCGACATAAGAAGAATTCTTCCTCCAGGGAATCACTATTGCTGGAGATAGCAAAATAATAATAATTATTGTTATTTTCAGAGAATCTTCAAGAATTCTGTTAAGAAAAGTCCTGTCATTGTCGCCAGTTCTTATAATATTCCTTCCCCAAATTAACTTCAATAATGTACTAATTCTCTCTTGAATGTATGTCTACTGTAACACCAATCTTACGCACATTTCACCGCTTCTTTAGTTTTCTGTGTGATGGGGGTGAGAACCGCGTCAGTCAGCACTAAAATCATGCGGTTTTCTTATGGGTGGCCAAGGAAAATATTTCAGGCACACTTCCGCTTAGAATCGATAAGAAAAAACCTGAGGAGATCGTATAAAGGGCGTCAAGAAAACCACGCCTTCCCTCGGGGCTTTACTAACAAATTTCGCACTGAAAAGTGACAGCTCGCAGTGCAATGAACAACACAACGACATTCTTGACTGAATTCAACTGTTGACACCGCACACCTCTCGACGGTTGAACCCTACCCTAACGACATCGTGGGGTGCAACCCCATTGACGTGATCTGACCTTCTGGATCAAGTGTGTCCGCAGTTCCTGCCTTAGTATACAGAGCGGAGCCACTAGTGACTCTTCAAAGCCATTCGACGAAATCTGAATCTGATCTGAGATAGCAAAGGGATTTAATGCTTTACTTTCATCCCTCTTGTTTTGCCCTTTCCATTTTACTGAGAATTTGTAAAATGTAAATTTTACTTGGTAAGGCATCATATAGTTGTATATACAGATCAAAAATCATTAAGCTACTTACAAGAGTGTCAACTAAGTCAAAGCTGATTGTCAACTCTCTTTAGGCAAGACTTTATGAACTGTAATATATTAAAGATTCATAAAATATGGTGGCTGATGTCCTGTCTAGATTACCTCTGCTTGATGTTAAAGCAGCTCAGCGTGCAGCAGATGAGAGGGAATTTAAAATGGTGTCAATACGAAGAGGAATGGATGAGAACATTCATAAGAACGTTATAATTTCAATGTCAATTATTTATTATTGTAACAAAATCAATCACAACACCAAGTAACAGTCTCTTTGACTTTAAACTAACTTCATATCATGTAAATTCCATTTTTTATAGAGAAGACATGCATAGCAGCAACAGCACACCATTGCTGATTGATGGATAATATCATAGGCACCATAAACACTTCCGAAATTCTGTTTTATGAATGGTGTAAGAACTCCATTTTTAAAATGTTGAAAGGAATTAAATTCATCACACTAAATGTTCCTGCCATGTAGTGTCTATAAGAACTCTTAGCTACAGGCATCAGTTGACTTATTATTATAGAAATATGAATCATAATATAACTATCTCCCTAAGTACAAAAATATTGAATAATAAAAGCAAGCCCTCCAGTCTTGATTGAATACCAGTCAGGTTCCTTTCAGAGTATACCGATACAATACCGCCATATTTAGCAATGATATGCAATCGATCGGTCGCTTAAAAATATACCTAAAGACTGGAAAGTTTCACGAGTCACACCAGTACTCAAGAAAGGAAATAGGAGTAATCCAGTACATTACAGACCCACATAGCAAACGTTTCTTTGCAGTAGATTTTGGAACATACGCTGTGTTCAAACATTATGAGTTACCTCGAAGAAAAGGATATATTGACAAACAGCCAATACGAATTAGGAAAATATTTTTATAGTGAAACACAACTAGCTCTTTGTTCTGATGAAGTACTGAAGGTTACTGACAGGCGTCCTGAGAGCTTTTGACACCGTTATTGATGACCGACTTCTAATCGAATTGCGTGCCTGTGTAGTATCGTATCAGTCGTGCAACTGGATTCACAATTTCCTGTCAGAAAGGGCACAGTTCATGGTAACTGACCGAAAGTCATCGAGTAAAAGAGAAGTAATATCAGGCGTTCCCAAAGAAAGTGTTATAGGCCCTCTACTGTTCCTGATCTACATCAAGTTTTTAGCAGAAAATATGAGTAGCCATCTTAGATTGTCTGTAGATGATGCTGTCATCTAACGTTTTATAAAGTCATCAGATGACTAAAACAAATAGAAAAATGATTAATACATGATGGGCTAGCTGTACTGCGCGAAGTTTGAAGTCATCAATCCGAGTACCAAAAGGAATCCGCCCAATTTGGATTATACGCTAAATCACACAAATGTAAAAGCTGTAAATTCAACTAGATACTTAGGGATTACAATTACGAATAACTTAAGGTGGAAACATCACATAGATAATGTTGTGGGGAAATCATACCAAAGACTGCGATTTATTGGCAGAACACTAATAAATGCAACAGGTCTGCTAAAGATACTGCCTATATTATGTTCGTACGACATTTTCTGGATTACTGCTGTGCAGTGTAGTATCCACACCAGATAGGATCGATGAAGAACATCGAAAAAATTCAAGGATGGGCAGTTCGTTTTGTACTATCGCGAAACAGCGCATAAAGCGCCATGAACATGATATGTGAACTGGGGTGGCAACCATTAAGATGAAGGCAGTTTTCCTTGTGGCAGGATCTTCTCATGAAATTTCAATTACCAGTGTTCTCCTCAGACTTCGAAAATATATTGTTTGCGCCTATCGACATAGGTAGGAATGGTCATCATAATAAAGTAAGGGAAAAAAGAGCTCACAAAGAAAAATTTAAGGATTTGTTTTTCCCGAGTGCAGTTCGAGAGTACAGTGGTAGAGAAATAGCTAGAAGAAGGTTAGATGAACCCTCTGCTAGGCACTTAATTGTGAATTGCAGAGTAATGATGTGCTTGTAGATATGTAGATTAATCAGCATAAAAGTTTCTTTAAGATGAGACAGTTTACACTTCTCAGTCGTCCCAACTTCCATTAAAAGTAGATTTCTTTTATTTTACTAAAATGGCAGAAGGCATTGTAGAAAGAATAGTGGACTGAAGTGAGCTTATTCCCATATTAATATGAATTTCGACAAAGCAAAAGAAAATTTTTTATTTTAATAGTCCAATATTATCTTCATAAAATTCTTCAACATTTTTTTAAATCACACATTCACTGCACTGCCTTAACTGTGGATTGGTGCTGTCTATTTAAAAATTACAAAATTTAATAGGAAAATAAAATCACTTAATGAATTCAGGTCGTGAAATTCAACACTTTCAGTCTTAAGTTTCTTCATCCCTTGATATCTCATTTTGAACTATCTTCAAAAAATGGAATATTTTATTCAGTATTTTTTAGAATATCTATCTTGTAAAAAATTTTAAGGTGTTATTAAGCTCTGTACAACACTTTCCCCCATATTTAATTTTTAAATGTTCACATCCAGTGGCATTATATGAAAAGTTTACCTCTAGTTCAGTTAGATTTTTAATCTCTTTTTGGTACTTATATCGTTGAGCTTTTTGATAAAGAGTTTCCTTTTATATAGAAAAAAAATTATTTAAATTTTTTCTAACATGTAATGTCCATGGGGTAAAGTATCTATTTTATTTTCAAAACATATCTTTTATTACCATGAGGGCTGTAACTTCCCCTTTTTTATTGATTGATTATTAATGAATGATGCTCAGGCTCTGGGTAGCTCACGGTAGAATGTTTGCAAGGAAAGCCACAAAAATAATTGTCTTTATGATTGCACACAGTGTTGCACAGGCACACAAATAATGGTACAAGGATTTCGGTGTTGCAACACAATGAATAAACTTTTGAGTAGTACTTACTAAGCTGAGTTGTTCAGTTGTACAGTCAGCTTTGGCAGCAACAGTGCCTCCCCACTCCTCACAGCGCCCGAAGTCGGCGCTCTCAGCAGTCGGCGACCTCCATGTAGATGAAGTCGGCGCGTCGTCGTAGCTCGGCCAGCACTGCGTCCTCCGACGTCGACTCTAAGTTTTGCGTTGTCGTATTATGGCGCAAATGTGGCGCCTACGCTTCTCTTGCTACTTAAAGTGCTATATTCTTAATCTCAGCGTCGTGCTTCATTGTTTCGAGCCCCGCGTTATGGACGCCAGTTTTTTGTAACTTCCCCTTTTTTGTTGATTGATTGTTGATGAGTATTGCTCAGGCTCTGGCTAGCTCACGGTATAATGTTGGCAAGGAAAGTCACAAAAAAGAATTGTCTTGCTGTATTGTATTTACGTTGAGTGTTTGTTAGTTGTAGTGGCTTGCTCAGATGAATGTTTGCTCCCCGACTTGTGCGAACCTACACGTAAATGCATACAAACTCAGATTATACAAATGCATACAAACATAGATTATTTATCTATGAAAGTTTACAATTGGCGTCAGCTAAATAGTCTGAATCAGTACGATAACTTTCTAGAGCGCCAAAGAATATCTATGAATGCTGCGCTCTGTTGATAATATGTGTTGTCGCACAGATAAATGTTTCATGAGCACATAATATTAAATGGATAGAATGAAATGTCAAACACTGTAAATTCAATTTACGTTGGTTTATTCTAGTCTATGCACATCCTATCATTGTCTTAAAGAAGCAACCTTTCTTTCAGATGGGTGGAATTAGTTACGTAAATTAAGCCAAAGAGTTTACAGCAAGATCCAGATTACGCTATTTACTTTAACGCAGTTTAGTTATATTCCTCGCAGTTTACACGACTCATCATTTCCTATCAGTTGAACTATTAATTGTCTATCGCATTGGGTCTAAATTTAGTCTTTCATTGATAATAATCAAATTAAGACAATATATTCGGTTATTTTCCTAGCCTGAATTACTTCAAAGATATTGTCAAATTTGCTGATTTACCTCTTTCAGTTTTTAATCATTTCTAGCAGATTGCAAATCTTGAAAATGTAACAAACGATCTTGTATCACCTACTAGTATTACGTGCAGGCGCACAAGTTCAACGACGAAACGACAAGGCAAGCACCAGAAGCACATTAAAATGTACAACTTAAGCTTCTGTGTTTCGCAGTGTTCTCAAAGAGTATTCACAAGGAGTTTTCTTTGAGGGCACTTGTTACACTGCGTGATCTACAAGTCTACTACTTTGAGACCTACTATTATTTTATCTTGAAATTAATGGATTCTATTTCTTTTTTAATCTTTTCAAAACATTAAATTAATTTGCTACCTAGATTTCTTTATTTTTCTTTTTATATTACTTTCTTTCCACTCTACTAGCTACTAGTCATGCAATGTTAGTACAGAGGGATGTTGTTTTACTGTTTATGAAATTTGGATCTTGGGCTTGGGTCTTGTATTGCGGTGTGAGAACTAGATTTATACTTTTAATTTTTGCGTCCAAAGGGTAGGGGTGTTACAGGGCTCAATGCTTTCTTGTTTACTTCAACTCTGCATACTTCATGTATTTTATTTCAAATGATATTAATTCTTCTGTCCTATTCTCTATTATTAAACAAACACTCCTTGTAATCTTCTAAGCCTATTCTGTTTTTAACAATACATTTCTTAACTCCTTTAAAATTTTCCCCAATTTTATCACAAACTTTATAGGCATATATATGTTTGCTCTTAAACCACAGTATTGTTCTATTGTTTCTCCATTTTATTTATCTTTCATTGTTCCTAAAATTTTCTTGTTTACTTATGAATTGGAGAAATATTTTCTACTGTATAATCACTTATATCAATGTAATCAATCATCGATTTCATGTCTTCATAAAAATCTTAAGTCTGTGCATTGTAAATATAATGTGCATTCTGACACAGGCAGGCTTATTAATTGTGATTTTTGCTTTTCCATATGAATGGCCACAAGATTTTCATTTAAAATAGTTCTTTCCTTAAGTTTTGGCTTTGCTATCAATTTCTGGCATTTTTCTCCAACTGAAACTAATTTTATGTCAGCTCTGTTTTTTATATTTTCCATCGTCTTACCAAACACACAATTGTTCATCAATTTGTAGAAATTCTTTCCAAAATCATTTTTGGCTTTACTTCTCATTTGTGCACTCAAGTCTATATATTTATTCAACCAATCAGATTGCTTAAATTTTAAGACTCTGTGTATTATTGTAAGTTTCATTCCAAGAGACAGGTGATGTTTGTGGTTTCTATAATGTACTATGTATTTATGCTTGTAAAGCAGAGTTGTCATTAACTTGCTTTCGTTAGTGTTATGTACAATTTTATTTTCAGGTGCAAGTGATAAATCTTTATGCAAATCATGTAATTCTTTTGGATATTCTAAATCTACTTCAAGTGTTTCCCACATTTTAGCAAGTAGAAGAGAATAAATAGGAGCCTTCTCAAAATATTTGCTGTTATAGCTATTAGTTCTACACAATCTGTTAATGAATAGAATTCCTGTTCTCTTTGGGAATCTGGATTAATGTAATTATAAACTGTTGCTTCCAGTCTTGTAATTCCATTTTCTTTAGCTAATCGGAACAAAACATTCCACTTAATCTACTGTCTGGACAATTTAAAAAATCTGTAATGTGATTGCCAAGTTGTTTATTTATTCTAGGGATTGTTAACTGCCAATTAAATTTATTGCATATTTTTACTCTAGAATTAAAATTAATCCAAGTTAGGCAGCCTTTTTCGACAGAATTGCTGTAGTTAACTGTAACATTACATTCTTATTTACATTTTCCTTGTTTCTAAAAGTAAAATTATTTATTAAGTAATCAAACATTTCTTCTTTGTTAAAAATTCCGGCAAAATCTTGTGTTACATCTAAATCCAATAAATAATAGTGCTCCTTTTTAAGTCTTTGTAAAATTTCTGCTAATTCTCTTGAAAGAGTTTCGAGTTTAACATCTGCTAATTCTATTTTGTAAGGAATAACAACAGGATTTTTATATTTTTGTTGTGTAATTTTTAAATCTTTGCTAATAATTTGTTTAGAACATTTAATTGCTTGTGTATTGGAATTTAAGAACTATGCTATTTTTGCTTTAACTCCATGTCTTGCCAAATTAAATTTAGAAAGTCTAGATCTTAAAATGCTATTAAAACTACCACAGGCTTCATTCTTTAGAAAAAAATTCCATTTTTCAATTCTCCTTCGCAATCTATAAATCTGTTATTTTAACTACCATAAGGCAATTCCAAAATGGTTGGGTAATTGGTTTAAACACTTCTGATTTTTTTGTTCTTTTGTGTAAATAATATCCCCAACATTTGTAAGAAGATTATTATTATTTAAATTTTCTGTAAGTAACCATAATTCGTATCTTTCTTTCGTTGGTTTTACTTTATTTCCAAGCAGTTGTGTTATAGAATAATTTTTGTTTGTAGTACATATTTTATTCGCAGCTCCCATTGATAGAGGAAAAAAATTATTAGTTTTTCGAAAAAGTAGTTACAATTAAAAATGATTAAAAATAGAAAAAATAAAAACTAGCTGAAACTGGGTAACTAAAAGTAAAGTGAAGTAACTTTCTCACCTATATGAAGGTTGCGCTTTCGCACTCATGAGTAGCCCTTACTCTGTCACTGCGAAGGTTGCACTCACTTATCGTGGCTCTGAGCCAACTCTCTCTGCCACAGGTACGTGTTACCTTCTTAGACATTCTATTGGTTAGTACAGCGACTCACTTCTAAGTTATTAAAATGAATTGACGTTTCAAAAGTTTTGTGATTGTATGATAGATTGTGTTGATTCAAGATCCATTACAATGTACAGGGGGACACGTTTGGACGTTTGGTTCGAACGTAAATAATACTTTTTTTGAAGTTCATTTTTACGATTACACCAACATTTGTGTATTTTCACGTGAGTTGTCTATTTAAAAAAATATAGTAAACTGAAAAATATTATTTATTTTCATGAAAATTCGTTCATAAAAGTAGAACTTTTTAGATGGTACTTTGTAAGGTGAGTACCAACTATATATACACTTGCTAGCGCTATTGTTTTTCCCTGCAGGGACAAAAGCTGAATTGCTATAGAACTGGTTCGGCTGGCCAGTAGTGTTGTAATTTACAATCGTCGGCCACCACTACAGCCCATCAAGAAGAAGACGCTAACATCTTCCGTCACCAGTGATAGATGACAAGACGCTGCCAGAAGAAGATGATGGGAAGGCGACGAGAAGCAATGAAAGTCGCAAAACAACAGAAACGATCAGTAAAAAAACGGGAGAGAGTAAAATGAAAATCAAAAGAGTACCATCAAGAAAAAACCGTCAGAGATTCCTTCAAATGGCACCAAAGGTTTTTCACTTTTTGTCAGTCGCTATATTAATTAACCAATTCATTTATTTATTTTTTATGTGCACGTTTGATAAAATTATATTAACTTTATTTTATTACAAAACATTAAAATTCATTTTTCTTACTTGCACCTTTGTAAAAAATATATTCTTTTGAATAAAAGTGGGGTGAGTTAGACCTGCACTAGTTGGTTTATAGTAGATGAATTTGGCGGATTCTGGATAACTGTATCTATTCCTGCTGGAGGCGCCAAATTCATTTACTGAAGCATATCTATAAATAGATTTAAAGAGACGCTAAAAGACAGCTCAGAGTGATTTGATGTTGAGGAATGTTGTGTAGACTTACAGTATTTTTATTTCTAGGAATACTGTAAGTCTGTAGGTTGGCAATAGTGCAAAAACATTGTTGTTATGTGTTGCTACTGTGAAATTTTTGTTTACAGCTTTTAAATAATAAGGCAGTCATCAATTCGAAGGTTGTTTTGAATACCACAGTGCTTTACTAGACATGGTCCTGTTGGAGGTAGTGTGCTGTTGCCTTCCTCCAACTTCATAGCTGACTCACCCAGCTAGTCGTAGCTGCACCTATAATCTAGCGTAGATTCCGAACTACGGCGCAACTCGGCATTTTTGACATGAACAAACACTCCCAGAGGTGAAGCAAGTGGTAAGTGACGGAATAAAATCTCAGGCCTGAGTAGGGATGGAAACCAAAACCTTTGGATTTGTAGTCTGGGATTCTATTCTCTTAATGTGTTTATGAAACAAATCTTGCGCTAACTGCTCATGGTTTTCACATATTAATAGTTGTATAGCATATAGGACATAACGAAAGTGAACTCTAGGACCTGATTCTTGCAATGGGCTGCAGCTAATTTAATTCATCATATGTTGTCGATAAAATCCACAAGTTGGTTCTGTGGCATGATTGGATGAGTGATCAGACTACAGATTTACAGAATAACACGGCCTGCGTACCACACAAAGCGACATCTTATGTTTTACTTTCTTATTAGTTACTTGTGGCAATTTCGTAGTGGATAATTTATTCACATCCACCTCGTTTTATCCAAGGGGTCATACTGATTATAGTCTTCCATGTGCTATTTGTCAAATCACTTAGTTTCATTTTCCTATGTCAATCAGATTCATAAATGTAGTCAACCACTCCTCTTGGTAAGGAGATAAGGAATGACGTGTGGGTATTGTTCTTAGGAAAATAAAAGGAAAATAAACTACACAAGGTTAGAAATGTCATGGAGTGAAGTTCCTGTTAACGTCACTACTAATCACAGAACAATATCTCCTCAAAAATTTGAAAATGAGTTTGCCTGCCTGATTAGGAAACACTTTTTTCCTACTAACTCATAATCAAGAGTATATTAATCTCCTTGCTCTTTGGGTTGAATGTGAGCGTTCTACAGTGATGTACATCACATTGCTAGGTTTATTGCGAATTAATTTTCTGAAAAAATTATAACAAATGAAATTAGAATATGCAACAACCACGATTTATTTACTTCTTACAGTTGCTGTGGATATCGTACTAGAATAGTCACATGGCTGCACTGTGTCCACTGGTTGTTTACAGATGCAACAGCCATCATTTGCGGTGCACCCTGGCAGCCTTCACCACTGCTCTGCCGGTCTTCTTGCCAGCAGTTCGGGCTCTGCCGGCAGTCCTCGATTTGCCTGCTGTTCTGGCGTTGGAAATCGTCCTGGCCTTGGCGGTTTTGACATGAGTTGTCGTTCTGGCAAGGGTGCTGTGTGTGGAGCCGGCATGTGCAGCTGCTCGCTTCTGGGATACTAAAAAGGGCAAATGCAGTTTGTAATTTCACTCAGGACAAAATCGGAAGCAATGAGCAATGTAAATTAATACTACATTCAGTAATGTTATGGACAATTGAACAATTCACCCCTGCAGAGCATATCACTAGGTAATTTGTGTGTGGTTTTATGGCTAGCATATGAAACGATAATACACATCGTTGTAAGACTTCTTGGACGTCATCAGAGCATACAAGGAGAACGAATTTGATCATAGGAACACTGAATCAATGAACTTGAACGTGCAGAGTGTTCACTGTAAGTTACTAGGATATGTAGAGTGCTTTGGCTAGAAAGCGACTTGGATAGGTATTCGTACCTGGATATGAATCAGTTCAGCGCTGTAGGAAGATTAACATAAAAGTAATGATATCAACTCTACAACTGCTTGTTTATAAAAGAGTATAATAATTTACTATGAATCAGTTAATTAGTACACTTAAATCAAGTGTTCAAGCAGATAACAATTCCCAGTAGTAAACACGAAATCTATAATATTTTTGTGTCACAATCAACACCTGGTGATTCTTCTTCCATTAATACCTTGTGATATATTATACATATTGAGAAATGATAGCACATTAACTGCTTTTTTGACACATGTTATAATTACCATAATGATAATAATAGTCACACCTTTTTCGTTCAATACATGTCAAAGAGTTTAAATCCTTGTTTTAGATTATTGTTCCTATAGAAAAGTTGTGTGTCTCTCCTCTTCTGTTCCTATATCAACATATCCTAGATTCCATATATTTGGATATCGATTGTGACATGTATGATATGTCTGTGGTGACTTATCAGTTTTGGAGAGAGCTTCCACACTGCTATTGTCATCACCAGTGGAACAACCAATGGCGTAGCTTTCTGGGCATGCACCTCAGAACATATTTTCCTAAAAAAAAAAGGCACAATATAGATTGACCACTGGCTTGTGCGTTACATGTGCTGTCTTTACTGCTCACCTCAGGGAAACTGTAAATCGATGTTGCTCTAAATAAGCGCAATGTACAAGTATTTTCAGAATGGTTGCACACATCATGTTTTATGCCATATCAGTCGACTCTCTTCTGGCGCTATTTCATTCAGTGGGACCACGCCACTATATAACTCTTACAGTACTTTCAGGACTCCACAAGTTTTTTAATTTATTTAGAGATTCACATTGGCAGAGCACACCAGACCATTATCAGCTGAATCCATCATTCGTTTCACCACTTAACAAACTGATCTTAATGTTAGGCTGTTCCATTAACTTTCATTTTCAGGCTGGGCATAGATTTCCAAGCATCAAATTCTTGCAATATTATACCTGTGATTATGAGAGAGCTTACATGTCTTGTAAAACACCTATACTTATGGTTTATGTGTAAGTTATATGTGATACAGGGTACATATGACAATTTGTATATAGACAAAGACTTGTGCAGTATGCTTATTTTCTTCCGTTTTTCGAAAAATAGCCTATATTGAGTGCCCTTTTACCAGCAGCATTTACACCAATTCCTCGGTAATGGTATGTGAAAATTACAAATGACTTATCTTTGTAGACTGCATTGAAGTACCTAATTACAGGAAAATGAATTTATTCACACCAGTTTCCTTACAGTTTACACCATCATACCTCCATTCGCTTTAAAGTTATTAGTTTAGTTTTATTCACTAGTAGACAATGTTAAGTGTAGTGGTAGATATGATCATCCATATTGTTTTTTCATATCTTACGAAGTGAAGTATAATTGTAAAAAAATATATTACCTTTAAAAGTAGTATAAGCTTTCAAATTATGAGGCTCAAATATAGATGAGAAACTTGAGAAATATTCGCATGCAGTTATACGATTTGTGAATGTACCTCCTAAATGTAGGACCTCTCTGGCGAGTAGTTGTGAAAAAATTATTGGATATTCAGTTGAAGAGCAGTTAAATTCAGAATCCAAAACTGCTAGGAATTTTGCACTGATTCTACATTTTTTTCTGACTGAACTTTTTATTACCTCACAAGCTTGTCTAAGAGTACACATCCAAGGTCTCTTTGTCATTGGTTGTTAGACTTACTTATTAGATGAAATAAACAGTATTGGTTTGCTCATCCTTTAGACTAAGATAAGAGAACTTACAATTTTTGTGATGCTGCTGATATTCACAAATCAAATACTAGTCTAGTTCCTAAATAGCTGACGAAATTCATAAATAAACGAGTATTCGAGTACCCAAACAGAAATAACAATACCGCTGTTACTTCTTGTTTTTTTTTTAAACAGAATATTAAGTTTATCGGAGATGTTTATTGGAGTTGTAGAAAGTTCAAAGAGTTAAGAGACCAGTGTATACTGTAGGAAAGTAAACAACAGAAAGATGCTGCAGCAGCAGTAGCAGTATGGCATTCAGTTATCGACCCAGTATTACTTGGTAAGGATAAGAGCTCTGAGGGATGAGTTGAACTGAAAATGTGCTGAAGTCTACTGAATTATGTTTTGATTTACCGAATTCGTGTCAAACACCAGGAATGATTCACTTGTGGTCTAGGAGATGCTGGCATGGTAGCTCAGCGTATTTGGTCAGAGGGCTGGCTGCTCTTTGTAAGAAAAAAAAAGTGTGAAATATTCAATCATGAACTTGGATGGGTGTCATGTGACGTCCGCCCTTACCAAATGCCGAGAGCAATGATGACAAAAAGGAAGTAGCGTCTTTGCCTAGTTATCAAAACGTCCTGGGTCCCAGTTTCGAACCGCACTGATTAAATTTTGAATAAAAATTATCAGCAATGGCGGCCGAAGACTTCTGGCACAAAAATTCACCCTCATTCTGCCAATAGCCTTGTCAACGAGAGCGGAGGATAGCACAGATGTTCGAGACATTCTCTTCCCCTTGGGACGAGAAATTGCCCCAAAAAAGGCGGAATAATTAGCAGTGTTCGACGGCACAACGAAGTAGAAGCCAATGGTAACCACTGCGTTAAAGACGCATAATCTGTATCCACAAGATATGTTGTCTGTAACTGAAAATATCATGATGATCTCTTCAGTGCCAAAAGTTTCCGGACTAGTTCACCATTTAGATCTCCAGGAAATGACTGCCAAGGGAGATGATCATGTGAAACTATTGAATACGAAACAAGAGGGTAGCCGGCCGCACTGGCCGAGCGGTTCTCGGCGCTTCAGTCTAGATCCGTGCGACCGCTACTGTCGCAGGTTCGAATCCTGCCTCGGGCATGGACGTGTGTGATGTCCTTAGGTTTGTTAGGTTTAAGAAGTCCTCAGTTCTAGGGGACTGATGACCTCAGATGTTAAGTCTCTTTGAACCATTTGAACCAAACTCACTTAATTCTTGATGACTGACATTGTAGCAGCGGTAACGGATCTAACAACAGCACCAGACACTTTTAGTGTTTTATAGGCATTGTCGACCTTGAAGCCGTATTCTGCCTGTTTACTTACATCTGTATTCAAATGTGCATGCCTATACCAGTTTCTTTGGCGCGTCAGTGCACCTTGATTAGGCAAAACTGCCCACTGAGAAATTGCTTACCGTCTGATGGACGTGCATTTTCTGTAAGAAGAGTATATACGTTTTCCGTAAGAGCAGAGGTGAGTAGGGAATCATTGTAGCGATTTAGCGAGGCGCAAATTGGGAAATGCACTGACACAAGCAACTTCAGGGCAGGCGCCAGGAACGAGCGTCTCGGAAATCGAGAAGCTGGTCTGCGGTCCGTGTGATACAGTCGTGACTATATGTGGAAAGTGGTTAAAGGACGATGAAAGTACTAGTAGGTGACGAGATATTGGACATCCGCACTGCATCGCAGAACGTGGAATTGGGAGGCTTGCCGGCTTTCGGAAGCTCTGACTGTACAGAACAATGCTATTACAGGAACGAATGTTTTGGAGCACGACATGCAGTTGACATTGTTGAAAATGAGGCTCAGTAACAGATCACCCCTAAGTGTTTACATGTTGACTTAATGACATCTTCAATCTCGGTTACAGTGGGTACGGGATCATCGACGTTAGGGCGTCAATCAGTGGAAACGCGTCGCCTGGTCGGCCGATTACATTTCTTGTTACACCAATTCGATGTTACTGTCCAGATACGCCATCATTCAGGCGAACAACTGCTCGGAACACTCTCTGACCACGAGGCAATCTGGTTGGAGAATTTTGTGCTATGAAAGACTATCGCATTGGCTTCCATGAGATCTGTTGTAGTACATGACGTCAGAGTGAGTGCTCTGGATTATTGAACATTACTGCGAACCACCAGCATCCCTTCGTGCTCGATGTCTTCGATAAATGCGATGGCATCTTCCAGCTGGAAGTCAGAAGGACGCAATTGTGGTACGATGGTTTGTGGAACGTGACAGTCAAGTCAATTCGACGGTTTAGCCACCAAATTCAGCTGATATGAAACCAGAAGAACACATCTGAAACACTACAACTAGGGTGCCATTTACACGCCTGCAAACCACCCGTCCGTAATCCACAGGCATTGCGTGAATGTGGGTAGACATTTGATGCCCGTAACTCTGTAAATCTACCAGGACTTGCCGAATCCATAGCACGCCGAATACCCAGCTGTAGTGCTTTCCAAAAATAGCCCAATATACACTGCTGGGAAAAGCATTCCACACCCCCCAAAAGCTGTGCCCAATGGCACCAGGATACAAAATGTGCATACTGAGGGTCTGTACTGTTAGTGACTCATTCGTCGTGATCATCGGGGATGAGATGGCGCTCTGGAGGCCGGTCCTTGCGCCCTCTGTTTCGATTCTGCGGGCGGTAACTGTTCTGAGTTTAGAGGTGAACAGTGTACACAACATTCATTCTAGGGTACAACCATGCCCCGCCGATGAGTATGCACTACTGTCGCACAATTTCTGACATTTGAACACAATTGCTTTGTTGGCCTGCGGGAAGCTAGATGGACGTATGGACGAGTTGCTGTACATGTTGGGCGCAGTGTTTCGTTAGTGAGCCACTGCTTTCTGTCAAACATTCCCAGACCTGTAGATCAGGTTCCGGATGTTTTCATAGTATCGATGTACATCAAATTCAACACATTGTGAGGGCAGCAATTGCCGAGCATATATCATCCGAGGAAGAAATAAGGTTACATGCTGCAAGTGACGCGTCACGCAGAACTATTTGGAATTATCCGCTTGCAGCAAAAGTAAAAATGCTTATGACTCTGCCAGGCTACCACTGCCATCACGACATGGCCAAGCATAGCTACCACGACGTCGTCAAAGAATCAGGTGGAGAGTGTAATGGCGCCCAGTTGTTTCAGTGATGAGAGTAGGTTCTGTTTGTTTGTGACTGATTGACGCATACGTTTACTGTGAAAACCTGATGACTAGTCCGTTACGGAGTTCATTGGCCCGTTGTACTCAAGTCCCTTCCCAGGCTTCGGCATGTGGGATTCCATCAGTTACTACTCACGGTCGCATTTGGTGGATCCATAGAGTAAAACAACCAGTGCCCGCTAACTTTTCTTGGCTGTTATCGCCGTGCACTGTCATTTCTTCGGCAGGAAGGTGATGTGCTTTTTCAGCAGGACTGCTGGGACGTAAAGTACTCTTCACGGTGTAGAATAACTGCCCTGGTTGGCAAGATCACATCTTTCGAAAATGGACGTGTATGAAACATGGTGAAGCCTCCAAGAATCATTCCAAATTACAACAAAAGATACCGGCTGCTTGGGACAATCTACCGCAGGATGCCATTTGGCACACTTACGATTGTTTTCATGTGAAAATACTCGCCTGCGTTACCGTCTGAAAGGGAGGTAGGGGTGGAGGGTGTGTAGGGTTGGGGGGGGGGGGGGGCAAGACTGTGTACTGACGCGATTGTTTGGGCTCTGAGCACTATGGGACTCAACTGCTGAGGTCATCAGTCCCATAGAACTTAGAACTACTTAAACCTAACTTACCTAAGGACATCACACACATCCATGCCCGAGGCAGGGTTCAAACCTCGACCGTAGCGATTGCGCGGTTCCAGACTGAAGAGCCTTGAACTGCTCGGCCACCCCAGCCGGCTGACGCGATTGTTTGGGCACCTTTACCGCGACAAGTGTTTCATTTGGTCTGAATTTGTTATCATCGTTTCATAAAATGATCAACCACTTGTCACACAGTAAAATGGTCTTCTCCTTGAGGCTGTTGCATTTTTTCCGGCACTGTACAAGATATTGTAACTCTGGGTCATCCATTATAGTCATGGATTTCTGCTTGTGACAAATTATATGTTGGAACCATTTCAGTTGGTCTCATTATCGAGTACTATCCTACAGCACACTCATTTGTTCCGATTAAATGAAACGTGGTACAGGATTGTTCGACTTGTGTCACTGCCATGGCAGCGTGGAGTCGCTGTCTCTTTGGTCGAGCCCAGAACATGTACGAAGTCCACTTCCTTTAAAAACGCCAAGGTGGTCACAGTGCTTAATGTGTCCTTGGAAGGATGTGTGTGTGAAGGCTTATGGAACTTAAATGCTAAGGTCATCAGTCCCTAAGCTTACACACTACTTAACCTAAATTGTCTTAAGCACAGACACACACATTCATGCCCGAGGGAGGACTCGAACCCCCGCCAGGACCAGCCCTTGGAAGGATGCAACCCTACCGACAGCGCCTACTTATGCATGAAGAAAATTTGGTATTACTTGTGAAATTACTATGTTATGGTTTAAATACCTCTGCGCTTGTGGTTACGACGACACTGGATCAAAAATCAGACTATTCTAATCTTTGTGTTCAGTGGGTTCGTATGACCGTGGAACAATTTATACACTCCTGGAAATGGAAAAAAGAACACATTGACACCGGTGTGTCAGACCCACCATACTTGCTCCGGAGACTGCGAGAGGGCTGTACAAGCAATGATCACACGCACGGCACAGCGGACACACCAGGAACCGCGGTGTTGGCCGTCGAATGGCGCTAGCTGCGCAGCATTTGTGCACCGCCGCCGTCAGTGTCAGCCAGTTTGCCGTGGCATACGGAGCTCCATCGCAGTCTTTAACACTGGTAGCATGGCGCGACAGCGTGGACGTGAACCGTATGTGCAGTTGACGGACTTTGAGCGAGGGCGTATAGTGGGCATGCGGGAGGCCGGGTGGACGTACCGCCGAATTGCTCAACACGTGGGGCGTGAGGTCTCCACAGTACATCGATGTTGTCGCCAATGGTCGGTGGAAGGTGCACGTGCCCGTCGACCTGGGACCGGACCGCAGCGACGCACGGATGCACGCCAAGACCGTAGGATCCTACGCAGTGCCGTAGGGGACCGCACCGCCACTTACCAGCAAATTAGGGACACTGTTGCTCCTGGGGTATCGGCGAGGAACATTCGCAACCATCTCCATGAAGCTGGGCTACGGTCCCGCACACCGTTAGGCCGTCTTCCGCTCACGCCCCAACATCGTGCAGCCCGCCTCCAGTGGTGTCGCGACAGGCGTGAATGGAGGGACGAATGGAGACGTGTCGTCTTCAGCGATGAGAGTCGCTTCTGCCTTGGTGCCAATGATGGACGTATGCGTGTTTGGCGCCGTGCAGGTGAGCGCCACAACCAGGACTGCATACGACCGAGGCACACAGGGCCAACACCCGGCATCATGGTGTGGGGAGCGATCTCCTACACTGACCGTACACCTCTGGTGATCGTCGAGGGGACACTGAATAGTGCACGGTACATCCAAACCGTCATCGAACCCATCGTTCTACCATTCCTAGACCGGCAAGGGAACTTGCTGTTCCAACAGGACAATGCACGTCCGCATGTATCCCGTGCCACCCAACGTGCTCTAGAAGGTGTAAGTCAACTACCCTGGCCAGCAAGATCTCCGGATCTGTCCTCCATTGAGCATGTTTGGGACTGGATGAAGCGTCGTCTCACGCGGTCTGCACGTCCAGCACGAACGCTGGTCCAACTGAGGCGCCAGGTGGAAATGGCATGGCAAGCCGTTCCACAGGACTACATCCAGCATCTCTACGATCGTCTCCATGGGAGAATAGCAGCGAAAGGTGGATATACACTGTACTAGTGCCGACATTGTGCATGCTGTGTTGCCTGTTGCCTGTGTCTATGTGGCTGTGGTTCTGTCAGTGTGATCATGTGATCTATCTTACCCCAGGAATGTGTCAATAAAGTTTCCCCTTCCTGGGACAATGAATTCACGGTGTTCTTATTTCAATTTCCAGGAGAGTAGACATTTCTCTGGGGCTGGACACCACTATTTGTCCATCAAGAGGTGGAGAGAAACAAAGAACACCTCAGAATTTTTGAAAACAAGAATACGCAGGTGTATCCACGCTGTCTGCATCTACAATACGCTTCGCACGCTGCCTTACTATATGTTTCAGAGAGTATTTCTGGTATCATTATCTATGCCATTCCATTCACAATGTTTGAAATGAATGGTATGTATGACATCTACCATCTATGATTTTCTCTTCACGATCACTTCGCGAGACGTGTGTGGGAGGACCTAATAGGGTGCTCAGTGTTTGCCGGAACTTTAGTTCTTTTATTTGTAGTTGTAAATCTGCTTTAGGTGTGATGTTATTAACAAATATTTTTAAAAAAAGGTTCATTACAGACGAAACCGGTTAACTGACAGACTGTCATAAAACTACCAAATGTGATCAAGACGTTTGTGAACTAAAGAAGCTCAGTTCTTACAGTGACTTTTTAATTATTTACACAAACATATGACGTGTATAAGAGGCTAGTTCAAATGGTTCTCAGCACTATGGGACTTAACTCCTATGGTCATCAGTCCATTAGAACTTAGAACTACTTAAACCTAACTAACCTAAGGGCATCGCACACATCCATGCCCGAGGCAGGATTCGAACCGCGCGACCGTAGCGGTCACGCGGTTCCGCGCCTAGAACCGCTCGGCCACTCCGGCCGGCCTATAGGCGCATTTTAATCACAATATTTTATGAGGAATAAGTGTTAAAATAAGGCACCGTACCCTCTTCAGTTTGCGTGCAGTTAGATTCGTTGGTTATGGAGCCGTCTGCGCTGTCCTCGTTTACAGCGCCAGAGGTCTCGGTGGCGTTGTACACCTCCAGGCCTCCGCCAGGAGCCGCCCCCGTCAAGTCGTCATCCCAGCCATACTCGCGCTCGCCTGGTAGGGGCGAGTCGGGTCCCTCCTGAGCGGCGGCGCGATGCGCGCACAGCAGCAGCAGGCAGGCGCCCGCGAGGACCAGCAGGGGGCGAGGCATCTCTCTGCGTTGATGATCCTACACACTGTCTACTCTCGAAGGCTGAGCGACTGTGCAGTAAAGCTAAAGCTATACGCTGGGCTCTTATAGGAGTACTGCACTGCTAACCGGACGCGTTATCGCTACCGGGAAGTGCATGTTCTTCGCCAGTTAGCTTCAAGGCTGCGCAAATGTAATACAATAGACAGTAATTAGCTCTTACCAGCTTCTTGCTGTCAAAGTTTTAAAACTGCTGTAATTTTCCACTTTCTTGAGAGAGGACATCCACGTGACTTCCAGGTAGAAGTAATTTTTAATTGACGCATACCTGTACGTTACATCGAGGGAGACGAAAAACTGATAACACAATGGACGTGGTTTAGGGAGGACGGTTTGAGGTTTCCGTTCAGCCACCCAGATATCCCGCGTCCTTCTTCCGTCACAGTTTCGCATATCTGGTGATAAATAAAAATTTTTGCTGTCGAGATCGCGCGTTGAAATATTTTTACTTACACAATGACCGGTTTCGACAGAGTTTAGCTAACATCTTCAGATCTTCTGCAAATAATATCACTGTGCCTGAATCGTACAACCATAACGAGACCAAATCCCATTTATAAAACAAGGGTGCCACATTGGTATGCCAAATACGTGAATGGAGTGCACTCTTCTTATCGTTGTGCGATTCACGCACAGTAATATTATTTCCAGAAGATATGAAGGCGACAGCCAGACTGTGTAGAAACCGGTCACCGCGGAAATAAAAATATTTCACTAGGCGATCTTGGCTATAAAAATTCTTAATTATCACCAAATATCAGTTCGCCCCCAGCAACATGTGCAACTTATGTACCGTGCATTTGTTGCGCTTCATCTCTGCATAAAACGCTTTTTTTTTATTGGTCCGCGTGATATTACGTGTGTACGGCGCAGTGATTGCCCCGCAGTTGTCAGCAGAATTTGTTCCTCAATTAGCAGCTTGAAGACCATACAAAGTAGCCCCTTCCCAGCCGCTCCCCCCCCCCCCCCCCCCCACTCCCGATCGATGGTTCTCATACTAGGGATGGAAAGTGAAGATTTTCTTTACGAGAACAATGAAGAAAGATTTAGTTTTGTCATCACAGTTTGGTTTCATTTGGTCCACTTCGATGTCCACCTCAGCGTCACGCAGCCAGTTCATAGATATATGCTCGATGTCTGGAGTAGCATTGTTCTGTTCATAATCGCACCATAGTAGTATCGTATGAGAGGTGATGCATTAGGGCGCATAGTGTTCGTGAGCTACCGTAGTGCTGTCAGAGTTCCCTCAGTCACTAATAACAGTGACCTGAAGTCATACCCCATTGCTTTGCCCACCACGACGCCAGGACTAACATGCGACGCCATTCATCAGCAGTTCATACTTCCTGTTCACTCTAAACGCAGCCGTTTGTGTTGTGGTGCCAACGACAGCCTACGTGTTGGATGGTAATACCCTAGGCCGACTACTGCGTCTCCAACTAACTGTGCAGGATGACACAGAATGCTGTAGAGTCCATTACTTGTTCGCGGTTGGCATTCGCAGATGTGGCAGGGTTACGATGTTCCTGGTGCACAATACGGACCCTCGCTTGTGCTGGTGAGACCTGGTCGAGCACAACCTTCACGACTGGGATGCCTGTCCATACTTCCTTGTGGTGTTCAACATCGGACCACTATCACATGTGAATGGATTACAGACCTGGATATTGCACAGGTCGGCCATCCGACAAAATGAAGATCCATAGTGAGGCTCGTTTCATGCTCTGTCAGGTGCTCATGAGGCTGTTTCACACGAGTGTGTAGTATCTCCACATTCTTCATAGGGATCACTCAAAACGTGACATTTTTCACGGCTCTTGTATACCATATCAGGCTTGGTCACAAATGAAAACACGAAGAACATTATGCACTCTAGGGGCCGTTCTACTTGTCCAGAGAAATGCAATTCTGACCATTTACATATCCCCTAATGTCGTATGCACATAAACTAACTCACATTGACATCCAACTGTGTGTTCTGTATGCTTCACTTCTTTGTCTGGCAGTTTATTAATGGATATATTCCGGTGTCTGTTTTCTTCTATCGGTCTGGCCCTCTGTGGCTCTCTCTAGTATAACGGATAATATTCTCTGACACATCCTACCATTCTGTCCCGTCTTCCAGTTAGCATTTCCCTCATATTCCTATCCTCGTCGATTCTCCGAGCGAGGTGACGCAGTGATTAGCACACTGGACTCTCATTTGGGAGGATGACAGTCCAAACCCCCATCCCGCCATCCTGATTTAGGTTTCCCGTGATTTCCTTAAATCACTTCGGGAAAATGTCGCGGTGTTTCCTTTGAAACGATACGGACGATTTTCCTCTCTATCCTTCCCTAACCCGACCTTCTGCTCCGTCTCTAATGAACTCCCTATTGTTGGCACGTTAAGCACTCATCTCCTCCTCCTTACTCATCTCCTCTTCTCCTCTGCGCAGAACCACGTTCCTTGTCTCACCAGTGCGCTTAATTATCAGATTCATTCTCTAACATCCATCTCAAACGTTTATTTTCAGTTCTTTACTGGTTTTTCCACAGTCAGCTTTCAGAAATTCCTCCCCCAAATTATTCTCTATGTTTACGCTAGTAGAAATATTTTAGTGACAGATTTTCTCTTTGCCTGCACTAGGTTGCTTCTTATATCCTCCCTGTTTCCGCTTTCGTGTTTGATTTTGCCTCGTACGTAGCAGAAATTTGTCTGCTACGTCTTCCCCATTGACAATGTTACACTACTCACATTGTTTAGAAACGTAGCAGCAGCGGAGGCTATCATATGTACATCTTACACGTTGCCAGTTGTCGTATCCTAACACTAAACTAGTTACATCTCTACGGCATACCACAAACTGTGCGTAAACCATCAGGTACTCTAAATTCGATCGCAGAAAGCGAAGCGGAGACTGAACGCCATAGTTACAATAAACCAGTGCCCGAATCGGTATTAAATGGCCAGAAGCCAGAATCGCTTTGCCCAATAACACATACACACACACACACATACACCTTGAGGTACAGAGAAACGTCTTCGTTCTGGATTCTCATGTACAAGAATAGATTAGTCTCCAGTTATGAGACCTGCTTCTCCGGACGGCGGTGGAACACCTACCTGACTGTTGCTCGCCATGTGGCATGACAACCAGGAGTGATGGTCTGTCCTGCCATTCCTTTGCTTAGCAGGACCTCTTTTGGTTGTCATCTGCTTCACCGTTACAGCACAGCGGTACGTCAACGACATTCTGTGTCCAGTTCTTGTTGCTGTTCATGCCAAGCCATCCTTGTCTTATATTTCAGCTAGATAATGTCCAACCACATACGGCCAGAGTTTCTACTGCTTTTCTTAGTGACTTCGCCAGCAAGGTCAATCGATGTCTCCCAATTGAGAAGGTTTAGAGAATTATGGACGGGGGCCTCCAACCTCCTCAAAATTTTGAAGATCTAAAGCAGCAATTGGATAGAATTTGGCACGATATCAGAAGGACAGCCAACAACTCCATCGACCAATGTCAAGCCGAGTAACTGCTTGCAGAGGGACCAGAGGTAGAACAACTGTTATTCATTTGCTCGATTTGTGGAACTCTTTCTCTCAAATAAATCACTCAATTTTTCTGAAATTCTAGTAATTTGTTTGTCTGCTCACGTACATCATACCTAGCGATCTGAGTGCCATGTGGAAATTCCTACCTGACATGGACTTTTGTGTCAGTATGTATTTGCGATAGAGTGCTAAAATCCCCCTCAATAGGATGTGTCTGCCGCACTATACGGCACAATTACAAGATTGCTACGCTATATCCATTCAATTTCGGCTGCATATTCTTGTCCATTTGAAAACAGTGTCCTCCCATTGCCAAATTTCGAGGTACAAAGAAATGAAACTGTGGGCGAAAAGTGTCTTTACTTTTCTGAATCAAAAGAATTTGGGCTCGATTGTATCTACGTAAAATCCCGCCACACCAAATAAACGGACACAATGGCGGCTATACTATACTATTGTCACCAAGAATAAGCCCGAAAGTGTGATAGGAGCTGAAAAGTTTATGGGACAAAAGTTGCGTGGGACAATGGGGGCCACAATATGGCGTTAGTTTTTTGTCGCTAGGTGAGGCGGCTTCAAAGATATGGCCAACTTTGTTTTTTTTTTTTTTTTATTTGGCTTCTATAGTTTGGTACTTATTTTCTGATAGCGGCTATTGAGACGAATCCAATGATGTGTAACACAAACGTCTTTGAAGATCAAGGCAACGAAAGTCACAAAGGCGGCATGAACGTCCATTTACAAAAGGTGTTCGAAGACATGACCATTGGTATCAACGCAGTGCTGCAATCTTCTTACCTTGTGTGGAGTGATATTCCTTAGCGCTTCGGCAATTATCGAAGCACATGCTCTGACAATTCTCTCTCGTATATCTTCAGGTGCTGTTGGAACGTCTTTATAAACAATGGCTTTTACGAAGCCCCACAAGAAAAAAGCCAGAGACGTCAAGTCTGGTGAACAAGCTGCTCACGACACATCTCCTCCGTGTCCAACCCAACGATTTGGGAATTGTATCTGCAAATAATTTTTATCCATCAGTGAAAAATGTTCCGGACGTCCATCTTGTTGATACCACATTCCGTACCTTGCTCCCAAAGGTATTTATACAAATAACAGACCTAATTTTTCTTGCAGGAATGTAGTGTGCTTCCTACCATTAAGATTTCCTTTGCTGAAATATCGGCCTAAAATTCTGTCCTCCAGAATCCCACATCATACATTCACCGGTCACGGTTTTTGGTGTGCAACTTTCCTCAGCGAACATGGATTTTCAGTTGCTCAGTAATGCATGTCATGCAAATTAACATTTCCATGGTTCGTGAACGTAGCCTCGTCAGTAAATAAAATCAAATTAATAAATGTGTCATCCCTCTGAATCTGAAGTATATCCTATCGGCAGAATTCAGTGCGACGCATGCAATCCGTCTCGGTGGAGAGTGGTATGGTAAGGATGATACTTATGGCGGTGCAGAACACGAACAACACTACTGTGCCTCATGCCAGATTCGCGTGCGATTTGACGTGAACTAACACAAGGATCTCGAACCACATTGGCAAGAGTACCAATTTCCGTTTCTTCGTTAGTAACTTCCTTTTGCCCGATATGATTCCGATGCGTTAAAGATCCAGTTGTTCTCAGTTTATCACACACATATTTAAATGTACGACGTGTAGGGTGAGTATGTTGAGGATATCTTTAAGCGCATAAGCCTCTAGCTCTCACTGAATTTCGTTGTCATTCTCCGTAAATGAGAAGCATATCGACTTGTTATTCGAAGGAATACATCATTCACATTCGCCTGATTCGACGATACCAATCTTACCGTTGCCATTAGTGTTGCATTGCGAAACGTTCGAATGGTGTTTACATGTCAATGGCACATTAGATAGATACACCGTATTAGGCGGATATTTACTGTTTGCACGATATCCCAGAGACAATTGTCGGAACATGTACTTCGATAAGTGATGAAGTGATAAGGAATACCACTCGATCCATGTAAAGAAGATTTCAGCACTGCATTGATACTGATGGTCATCACTTCGAACACCTCCTGTAACTGGACGTTCATGCCATCCTTTTGACCTTCGTTGACCTTCAAAGACCTTACTGTTATACATCATTGGATTTGTCTCCCTAGCCGATATCAGAAAATAAGTACCAAATTATAGCATCCCATTTAAAAAAAAAAAAAAAAAACAAAGTTGACCTTCATATCTCTGAAGCGACCCCACCTAGCAAAAAATCACCAACGTCATATTATGGCCCCCATTGTCCCATGCACCATTTGTCCCACAAACTTTTCAGCTACTATCATACTTTCGGAGTTACTCTACGTGGCAATAGTCAGTGACTCACCATGTATGTACGGCTCTTAGCATCCACAAGCATAAGGGTTGCAGCAGGCGCAATGCCATACTATCAATTCATTTTTGGGATTTATGTGAACATTCTGTGAGGAGGTGATTTATTGCAACGTATATTCAGAATCATTTCTCTGGGGAAAACAGAAGAAAGGGAAACATAAAATGCAATAATCGTCCTTTAATCATTTATTACAACTGTGATATACAAGTTATTAGTTTCATCGCAGTGATGGATTGCGTTCACTGGTTGTTTACAGAAGGGACATACTGTAGATCACTGGTGGTGCGCCCTGGCTGCTTTCACCACTGTTCTGCCGGCTTTCTTGGCAACTGTCCTGGCTTTGGCGGCAGTCCTGGCTTTGGCTGCTGTCCTGGCTTTGGCGGCTTTGGCATGGGCAGCTGTCCTCGCAAGGGCCCTGTGTCTCGAATCGGCACCATCAGCTAAAAAAGACAAATGAAGTTGTGTGATAACAGCTCACACCTAACTTCCAGTCATGCTGAAGACCTACTAATCAGCACAATCAGGCTCACGACCAATGGGAATTAATTTTACATTGAACAGACACTTACAAATTATGAACAATTCAAATCTATCACTTTCATCATCTTGAGAGTGTATCAGTATATAACGTGTGTGTGATTCAATATCTAGCGTATGAAGACAGAATACGCATCGTTGTAATACCTATTGTACACCAGCAGAGTTCGTGAAGAGAAAGTACAGGGTGTACAGAGAAGCAGTCTCTGATACCAAAATAAAATATCCTGAAAACTAAGATCGATGAAGGAGTTCAACATACGCTATGTTTACTGTGGAAGCTGTAAGAATTTTATGCAGAAGAGATTCAGAGACTTCGAAATAGTTCGAAAAGCTGCTAATATATGGCGCTGTAATCGCAGTACGTAGATCCTATAAATACTGTGCCTCAGCTGAGAGCGATCAGTCCCATCGTTGAAACGTGAAAGGAAGTTAGCGTACCGAAGGAAGAGATTGAAATCATGTATTCTACTGAACAACGTGTTTTTCTGCTACTGGAATACCACAGATTCGATTATAGGCAGGGGCAGTTTTCATACACTATTTAATGTTCCAAAAGGACACGATGCGAAAACCATTCGGAAGCTCTTCGGCGAATCCGACGGACACCCAACGTGGCTAATGATCTAGTAGAGAATGTTGGACCCAGGAAAAATGTAATTCCATCCTAAAACGTCGGCAAGGTTTCTGGAATTATTCAGCAAAATCCAGAAAATTTCGTCTGAATAATTGCAGGAGAAACAGGTTAGATGCGACCCAGCCAGCAGAAAATACTAAGACAGAACCTACACATGTATTTCTTCAGAATCCAAACCAGTGGGATATACCTGTACGAGCTGTGCAACAGAGGACTGACTTTCTGAACCAGATTGTCACAGTGATTAATAATGAAGGATTTGATGCTGGTTGCATCTCGTTGATAGATGAAGCATACTTCAACATGAACGGAGTCGTGATTAAACAAAATTAGTGATTTTGATAGGCGAGTTTCTACATCTGATAGATGATGTCTAATCAGACTTCACACGAGTGGCATAAGAGCAGCGCTTGTAGCACTACTGTGAGGATGCAAATCAGGCTTGCTTAAAATACGAGCTGTACCAGCGAGAGCGTTAGTTATCTTTGAGATTGCACATGGTGAGTTTATGTTAGTCAAGAAACCCTTTAAGGCGACAAATAACGTTATTATCAACTACTCACTGAGTTTGAACGAGGACGTATAATAGGGTTACGAGAAGCCTCATGTTCCTTCTGCGATATTGCAGAAGTACTTCAGGAATGTAGCCACGGTACATGAATGGTGCTAGTGGTGGTCGCGAGAGTGTACGGTCGCAAAAAGACCGGGCTCCTCAGTGCCAATTGGCAGTACTGAGAGGGAAGACCATCGTGTTCGGCGTGGGGCTGTGGCGCATCGTAGTGCATCTGCAGCAGCAATCTGACCAGCAGTTGGCACCACAGTGACACAACGAACTGTTACAAATCAGCTACTTCAGGGACAGCTAAGAGCCAGACACTAAGCAGCGCCAATTGCGACTTCCGTGGTGTCAAGCGAGAGCTCATTGGAGGGCAGGATGAAGGTCTGTTGTGTTTGCTGATGAAAGCTGTTTCTTCCTCGGTGCCAGTGATGGCCGTGCGTTGGTTAGAAGGAGGCCAATTGAGAGTCTGCAACACACGGGACCTACACCAGGAACTGTGAGCTAGGCTGACATTGCGCATGACAGGAGGAGCACTCACGCTGACTGCAAATTTGTACGTCAGTCTGGTGATTCAACCCGCAATTCATGAACTGCATTCTAGGGGGTTTTCCAGCTGGATTTTGCTCGCCCAAAAATCACTGTTGTAACCCAACGTGCTCTACATAGTGTCGACATGTTGCTTGGCCTGCACGATCACCAGATGTGCCTCCAATAGAGCACATTTGCGTGCATGCATTCAACATTCTCGGGGTTACGCCGGTTGATAATGTACCAGCATTTCATATTTACAATGGCGTATCTCGCGCTTACAATAAACTGTAATCTTTCAACGTTAATTACTTAAATATGTTATCTAGATAAATGCATTCCCTAAATTCCGATACTCTACATTAATTATTTTGTGATGTTGTGATTTTTTCCGTCAGTGTATATTCTTGTTGCAAGCTTTCACATGGAGTGAACAGTACTTCTGACCCCGTAAATGATCAATTGGTTTTCGATGAGACATATAGAAAAAGACTCTAACATGGAATACCATTCAAGTTTGAAGACATATTCAATTATTTAATGGATACTTAGTGGCAAGTGTGACTTTATTAGTAATCATGGTTACAGCATTAAATAAAGATCGAACGTTTATAGTGTTTTTTGTTTGATGTTGCAGTCGCTGGGAGTTAGATGTAATGGGTTAAACAGACAGCCTTGGGTCGCCCAGACTTCAGACAAAAGTAAAAAAGCTGATATGGCTACTGATGCAATTTGTATACTCAATCTGTTCTATTGACACGTTCCACATCTTAACATTCATCGGGAATGTGATCTATTGGACAAGTAATTTAAAAACTGTGGTTAAATCGATTTGGATAAACATTCTTCCATATGTAAAACTACTACTGCTTTGTATTTTGTGCGCATTAATGGATTTCTTGACAAATCTTTTTTGTTTGTATCATCTAAGTTCTCGTTGACATCTGTCTTTCAGAATTTTATTATAAGAATTGGAACTTTGAGAAGAAAAAATTTGTAACTGAGGTCTTGATAGACCGCGATCCTGCCACTGCCGAATTCCACTGATAGACGTTTCATCCTCTTACACGAGACATAGCACGGTCTCCTCACAAACAACCAAAAGACAGATCCGATATCTGAATGTGAAACCCGTTGTCTGATCTTTCCTTATATACAGAACCAGATCTTTATCTATAGCTTTGCCCACGGACATGTATGTCATATACATTGCACACGTCTCCTCTCCCCTGTCCCTATCACAGCGTTCCCCCCACCCCCTATTTTCTCCCACCCACCTCTAAGTACTTCTGCTCCTCTACTCCCCCTGTCCATGATTTCTTCTCCCCCCCCCCCCACCCTGTCTGTGTATCTCCTCCTTACTCCTCTCCCTCTGTCCATCTCCTCCCCTGCTCTCTCCATCCACCTCCTCCCCCACTCTCTCCATCACCCCCAATCCAACGGACGATTCTTTGCCATGCAGTACTACTTTCCAGATAATTTTTTATGTGTAGCAAGTTTGACTGAAATCAATCCAAAGGTTTAGGTGAAGATGTACAACGTAGATACATACACACGTACACCCATTTATATCGTATCTTCTACCAATCTCGTGCAGTTCTATAGAAATGCTAAGAATCTGCATGCAGTACATTTCAATTTGACATTCGTTGCATGCCATCTTCATGATATCTGTTATGCTACCTCCTGCGTTAACTGTTATTAGCAATAAAAGACAGGCTTTCGAGTTGGAACTATACAAACGTACGGGGTTAGCAGAGGGGAGGGGGGGGGGGGAGGAGGGGTGGAGAGTGGGCAGCAGATGAGGTGCAAAAGATTTGAAACTAATATAGCAGCTAGCACGAAATTACGAATGATCAGTATGTGTGAGGCATCTTGCTGGGTCATGTATGAGACTTCCTGTGACGAGCACAGCTTCGAGATCCCAACATCAGCTACAATTACCTCCCCCGTGGGCACTTCACAGACGATTATTACTTTTCTAGGGAGCACTTCAACTGTTGACGGTAGGCAATGGTTTGTTTTGGAACATATGCGAATGAGTTTTCTCTCAACCGTGATGGTGTTCCAGCAGTCGCATTAGCCATCCTTGGAATGATAAACATACATATTCTCTTGTCATATCATCAGCAATGAATCATTATCAACTTCTGGCATGGAAGAGTGCAAGAGCAACTACTATAAGATACTGCCAAACTATTTAAATGGTGCAGGCTACCTATTGTTCATAAGAGATGTCATGCCACAGTCTTTGAGACTGAGCGTGATGGCACAATAGTTGAGAAACTAGACTCATACTATGGAGGGTGAAGATGCAGGTCCCCGTCAGCCAGCCAGATTTTGGTTTCATTTACAACGCCTCTGTGGAATGCCAGGATTGTTCTATCCAAATGGTACGGCATATTTCCTTCTGTGTCCTTCCCAGTCCAATCTGCTATTCCATGTTTAGTGGCCAGGTTGTCGCCAACTAATTAAAACCCAGTCTTCTTTTTCTTACATTTTTTGAAGACTTTCACCTCTCGTTTTCAATGAGAGGATGAGGTTTCAAAACGACGCATACCAACGCACTTTAACATTGAAGTCCGAGTCAACTTGAGAAACATATATACTCATTACGCAGCTGAAGTGATAAGTCCTGTTAACAAGAAAGTCGGATCTCAATCCTACAGATTTTTGCCTATACGCTTAGTTGAAGTCGTTGCCCACAAATGGGAACACGTTAATGTTGAAATGTAGGTTCACCACCTTCCGCAAATGCAAACCCACTTAACATTATCACATTTCTAAAACACAAGCCTTCATCATAAGAATGATTAGATAAAGATAAAAATATAAATAAATATGTATCAAATATTCATTTTCACTTTCCTTGAAACCATACCTTCCTGAAACTTTTAATATTTTATATATTCTTTTTATCTTTACTGCTTTTATAAGATCTCGTAGAATAATTCTGGTGATGAAAGCTTGCTTCTTGGAAACGCGTTCACTTACGTGTTGTTACGCTTTGAAAGATGGCTGATGTTACACTCAGTCATTGATTTTGACTACCACGACCCTGTACCTAATATGGATAAAATCGAAGCGAACGTCTTAGGTTAGGCTTTGTCACTGCTGCTATTGATAACGACTGAAACAAGTTTACTGGTACCAGTCAAAATTTATTTTATTCCCACTACGCATACCTGACAGAAGATAAAACAAAATGCTCTTTCAGTATAAGGTTTATACTTTTTTACTGATATTTATTTGAAAATATGAACAAGAATATAAATTAAAAGCAAAAATACCATCCAGTGTTACAGAATCCTTTTTCTGTCATGTTACTTGTGGGCACTGGAAGTATTTTCACTTCTACATTTATATTGTTGTTCATATTTCAAATAAAAAAACACCACTGAACTGTAAGTCATATACTGAAACTATATTTAAAAGGATGAGAACCTTAATTATCGTGAAGCACTGAATATAAGAACTTATTAAAACTGACACTGAAGTGGAAAGCGAAGTACCCAAAGACAGGTACAACAGGAAGTTAAACTTGTGCAAATGTCACCCACATTATGGATTTTTGTTACGTGCTTTGGGCACAAACAAAGTTTTCAACTATAAGCGTGATAAGTGCATCTAAGAGTATCTTCATAGCTGAGATGTTACAACTTTGATCCGTAGGCTGAAGAAGATCTATCTTATCGCAACAACAGCAGACCACACAGAAGTCGATGTACTCAGTGAATAACCACGATTTAATGCCGTGACAATAATATATGCAACTGGCGTAGTTTTGGATGCATTGCCGTGACAGGAATAAGCAAGGAAAAGGTAAGTTAACTGTTCTGTAGTTGTGCAGTTAATTTTAGTTGGTTTGACAAGGATCCTATAACGATTACGCTCTGTCTAGCACTGGCTGATTTATTCAAGAATAAAGTTTAGAATAAAAGAGCGAAACGGAATTGTTAATAAAACAGAAGTTTAGTAAAACGTTTGAAAGGAATATAGAAACCGAAAATGGTCAAGGAGACTACACATTTTCCAGAAATGTATGAAAAAAAACGCAAGGGGAACGTGAACCTAACCCATTGGATGTCACTGCCAACAGTGCCAAATAGCTTTATTTTTTACCTCTCACCTTCTTGGACGATAAATAGGCAGAGTTACATGCTTCACTACACGTAAGTGAAAGTGGTATGTATTATTTGGCAGGTAGCTTATCGATATAGAGGGTGTAAAGGGTAATAAGTGCAGATACTTTTATGTGAGGTACCTTAATATATATTAACGTCAGTGGGTTGGTTGTTTTTTGTCTGTATCAAACAGCCTTCTACAGACATGTCACAAAAGCTATGATCTCATATTTTCTGCGTGGTCCTAACTGCACACTAAGCGGATTATGCATATCAGCACAGGCTAACGTTTGGCACCCCATGCGTCCACATTTCAGCGCCTGATATTCTTCCAAGAGGAAAATAAGCATTACTGGCTTGTTCTTGCCCTATATGCCTGAAGGTTCTAACCAAACTAAAAATGTATGACTTCTAACACTTATAATTATTAGTCTGCATAAGACGTAAATACTGATGTAATGTTGTTCAGTACACCACTCTCAGTAGCTAATAGAAATCTCTACACTTACACATGTTATACGTTTTATAAACTCTCTTCAGCATTCCTAGATTTAATTAAGAGAGAAAAGTGGCTCTGAGATAAACAGTAAACATATAGTGGAGAGCAATTGCTTGAATACTTCATAAACCAGATATTTCTGCAACATGAGTATGGTATAAATTGCGCAACAACAAGAGTAAAACGTATTTCTTACAGAAAGTGTATAGAAATTGAGAGTTCCTGACTGGGTGAAGTTGTCTTCACTTGGGAGCTTTAATCTCGCCAGTTCCATTCTCAAGACAGGATTTTCATGCCAAAGAGAAGCGGAGGAGGTAGTAAACAAAGAAGTCAAAATTCATAGTAGAATAAATCTGTGTACTGGACCGACACTCGAAACCCTTGCTTTTTGCAGCACATGCTCTACCAACTGCCGGCCGGAGTGACCGAGCGGTTCTAGGCGCTACAGTTTGGAACCGCGCGACCCCTAGGGTCGCAGGTTCGAATCCTGCCTGGGGCATGGATGTGTGTGATGTCCTTACGTTAGTTAGGTTTAAGTAGTTCCAAGTTCTTGGGGACTGATGACCTCAGAAGTTAAGTCCCATAGTGCTCAGAGCCATTTAAACCATTTTGTTCTACCAAATGACCTATCTCCGCACGAGAGGCGACCCGTCTTCATAGCCTTTCTTCTGCCAGTACCTCGTCTGCCACCTTACAAATATCACACAAGTTCTCTTGTGAAACTTGCGGGAGTAGCACTCCTGCAAGAAAGGATACTGCAGAGACACGTCTTAGCCACACCCTGGGCCGTGTTTCCAGTTTCAAAGGAGAGCTACTGTGAGATTTGGAAGATAGGAGAGGAGGTACTGGCGGAAGTAAAGCTGTGAACAGGGGCCGCCAGTCGTGTATGGACAGAGCACCCACCTGCGAAAGGTAAGGGTCATGCCTTCGATCCTCGGCCTGGCATACAGTTTTAATCCGCTAGGAACTTCATATCAGGGCAAAATTCACTGTAAAGTGGAAACTTCTTTCTGGAGAGAAAGAAGTGTTCAGCAAGCAGAAAGTGAAGAGTTTATGATGAAATTATAGGCTGAAATTGGAATGAAATGCATCCACCTAAAGGACGCTGTATGTAGTTTTCTTACGGGTAGGTAGTTAATTATTTATCAGAGACAAATCACAGCCATGGAATTCAATACTGACATTGCAAATGAGAAATTTCGTCATTCTAGGAGAGGCGCTTGGTTAGCCTAGTGGTTTAAGTGGCAACTCAACAAAAGATGAAATACACTTTGAGGTCCTGGGCCTATCAAAAATTACATGCAAATGGCTTTATACCTAGAGTTGCACACGTGGTGTTTCCAAACGTTTTGACAGCCATGTCCCTATTTGTAGACTGCAATTGTCCATCAGTTGATAAGACCTCATCTTCAGCCGTCCCATTGGACAGAACCACATTAGTACGTTTCTATACCTGAAGTGCTGTCAGAAATGTTGGACATTTTATCTGCAAGATGCACTAGACTATTTCAATGGTGTTGCCTTGAGAGTCCAAACAACTGACCCCATAAGCGTCCGACTGGAAGATAATGACTCGTATGATCGTCTGAACTCATTCCTACAACTCTTTTTTCCTGTGGAGCTACGTGTAGTGGCTGGCGTTTGTAATTTAGACTGAAACTGTCGAAGGCTTGTTGCATAGAACATTATATACGTCTTGTCCTATATGATAAACCCGGGATATTTGACGCAGTAAGGCAAAATTTTATGCAACGTGGTAATGGGGGTTGCTAATGAAAACATCTACTCTTATGAATTGCATGTATTCATTTTTTCTTTCTATTATATGCAAGTTTTGTTAAACTAACTGCTGTTCAAGTAATTTGATTTAATTATCGAGTGAATTTTGATTTAGCAACTGATTTAGTATGGGCACAATTCGAGCCAGAAACTTCGGCTGTGCCGTTAGTATAAAATTTTGAAGCAAAGTTTTTGATATACTAAGTGGACTTCAATATTTTTATGTCTCTCTTTATGGACCTGTGAAGCTTAAGTAATAAACTAGGATTCGACTGCGCATTACTTTAAGTTTTAATTGCATTTACGAAGGTCTTTAAACGCAAAAGATTTTCAGTATTCATTACTTTCCGAGGATGCTACCCCTTGACTGTTAATATCCCACTGACTCTACGAATTTATGTGTTTATATACCTTAGTTATCTCAACCGAGAGAGGTGGTACAGCACTATAGGTGCGTACACACTACCCAAAAGAAGACCAACGAATGACAGCCTGCTTAGCGTGTACGGGTGGCAAATCGAAGCCAACAAAGCAGTTCGCCTTGGTTGCTGTTCGATCTACTGGCAGTAGCGTAAAAGCGCTGGCGGTTGGTTGGCAATGGAATCCCTCTCCTAGTGAGGACGCTCGGTCCATTGTTACGTTTGTTCAGTAGCGATTAGTTGTGTCTCTACAACGAATGTGTATTTAAGTTTTTCTGGACAACCAAAAGTCGCACTTAGTATGTGTCATTGGCTGGTTTCGCTATTTAATTTAACAACAGGTTCACGAGAAACACTGTGATTTGCAGTTTAACGTACAGTAGTTGGGTCTTACAATGAAGAGTGAAACTACTTAACAAATAATAGTGAGTGCCACTTGGGACTCTTCTGAGACACTGGGTTTCAACCGTCTTTGTCTCCCCTGCAGGCAATTTGCTCTCTCGCTAAGGATGTGCATTTATTGTGTTTAAAAATACTGGAGTATAGAGTAGAAGATGGAGAGAACATTAATGCTGACGGAATTTTATCGTGAACGGAAATGTTTGTTAGCCCCTACGAACTGCGAGTATAAAAGCAAGCAAGACACAATTCAGCTATTTTGGAGCGATAAGCACGATGTGAGAAAGAAAATGGTGTCTTTATTAACGCCTCTTCACCGTGGACAACAAAGTGAAACAAATAAATTTTGGAGTGACTACTAATTTTCAGCTACAAGTACAGCTCTCTTAAAAGAGGTGCTATCTGTGGAAATTTTGGCACCTACGCAGCTTAATCACAATTAGAAAACAGTATCTTTCATTATGAAAAAAATTATGAAATAGCTCATATTCCGATTCAACTTTCAGGTAGACATAATTTTATCCCATCATATCGCTTCCTTCTTTTCAAAACATATGTCATCCAACAGTGTAGTTTCTCCTCCTTCTTTCTGTGATGGCCAGCTTCTTAGTGTAAAATAAATGCTGCACTTGCAAGGTCTAATAAATATTCTTCTTTCCTCGTAATATCGACCGGTGAAATTGTAATTCTAACGCTACTTTGTAACAATGACAAGACATGAGCTATTTCGGTAAGTTATCGGAACCACCTGCGAAATCCACATGACCGAAACCCTTGGTCCTAAGCCTTTCGTTTGGTGTGGATGAGAAGCCAAATGCCAACGCAATGGCGACTAACATTCAGCCGAATCCAAACTCTGTTGTACAGTGGCCTTCATTTGCTTAGTGTGTACGCGCCTTAAGACACATGCCTCACATGTGGGAGAGCGGCGGTTTAAGTCCACTTCCGGGCATCTACACTAATCGCCATTAAAATTGCTACATCACGAAGATGACGTGGAACAGACGCGAAATTTAACCGACAGGAAAAAGATGCTGTGATATGCAAATGATTAGCTTTTCAGAGCATTCACACAAAGTTGGCGCCGGTGGCGACACCTACAACGTGCTGACATGAGGAAAGTTTCCAACCGATTTCTCATACACAAACAGCAGTTGAACGGCGTTGCATGGTGAAACGTTGTTGTGATGCCTCGTGTAAGGAGAAGAAATGCGTACCACTATGTTTCTGACTTTGATAAAGCTCAGATAGTAGCCTATCGCGATTGCGGTATATCGTATCGCGACACTGCTGCTCGCGTTGGTCGAGATCAATGACTGTTAGCAGAATATGGAATCGATGGGTTCAGGAGGGTAATACGGAACGCCGTGCTGGATCCCAACGGTCTCGCATCACTAGCAGTCGAGGTGACAGGCATCTTATCCGCATGGTTGTAACGGATCGTGCAGCCAAGTCTCGATCCCTGAGTCAACAAATGCGGACTTTTGCAAGACAACAACCATCTGCACGAACAGTTCGACGTCGTTTGCAGCAGCATGGACTATCGGCTCGGAGACCATGGCTGCGGTTAACCTTGACGCTGCATCACAGACAGGAGCGCCTGCGATGGTGTACTCAACTATAAACATGGGTGCACGAATGGCAAAACGTCACTTTTTTGCTGTTTACAGCATCATAATGGTCACATCCGTGTTTGGCGACATCGCGGTGAGCGCACACTGGAAGTGTGTATTCGTCATCGCCATACTGGCGTATTACCCGGAGTGATGGTATGGGGTGCCATTGGTTACACGTCTTGGTCACCTCTTGTTCACATTGAGGGCACTTTGAACAGAGGACGTTATATTTCAGATGTATTACGACCCGTGGCTCTACCCTTCATTCGATCCCTGCGAAACCTTAAATTTCAGCAGGATAATGCACGACCGCATGTTGCAGGTCCTGTACGGGCCTTTCTGGATACAGAAAACGTTCGACTGCTGCCCTGGGCACCACATTCTCCAGATCTCACACCAACGGAAAACGTCTGGTCAATAGTGGCCGAGCAACTGGCTCGTCACAACACGCCAGTCGCTACTCTTGATGAACTGTGGTATCGTGTTGAAGCTGCATGGGCAGCTGTACCTGTACACGCCATCCAAGCTCTGTCTGACTCAATGCCTAGGCGTATCAAGGCCATTATTACGGCCAGAGGTGGTTGTTCTGGATACTGATTTCTCAGGATCTATGCACCGAAGTTGCGTGAAAATATAATCACATGTGAGTTCTAGTATAATATAGTTGTCTAATGAATACCCGTTCATCATCTTCATTTCTTCTTGGTGTAGCAATTGTAATGACCAGTAGTGTAGATTGAGGTTTCCTATGATTTCCCTAAATCGCTAAACACAAAAGCCGTTAGTATTCCTTTACAAAGATCACAGGCGATTTTCTCACCAATAATAAAAGATCTCGCCATTTATAGGTCGTTAAACACAAATTTTCCTTTCCATATCATGATACTCAGTTTAGAACCCTCTACCATACGATTAATTAGAACCATACGGCTGGAGACCTTATGCGTATCGTATTTTATAACGAGTGAGTATTAAAGCTGGTAACTCTACCCTGGATAGGAGGTGCGTCCTCGGTTTCTTCCGTCGTAAAGTTGACACTGCTGATCCCATCAGGCTCCTCCCCTCCCTCAGGACCTACAGACTGCCATTCTGGACACGGCGTTCCGTCATCGGAGTCGTCGTCATCGTCCGGGTTGGAGTCGTCTTTGGCGGCGACGTGTTGCGCGCATAACACGAGCAGGTAGGACCCTAGGAGCAGCAGCAAAAGGCGCGACATCTCTCTGTTCGGCTGATGCTGCAGACGGTCTACACTCTCCGGCTGGACGATGTACTGTAAAGCCGCAGGGAAACGTAGGGTCTTTTATAGGAACACGGCGTTGCGAACCGGATACGTTATCGTTACTGGAAGAAGAATGTTGTTTGCGAGTACACTGCAAGAATGTGCTAATGGAGTACAGTGAACACTAATTAGCTCACACCAATTCAGAGTAATCGTTATTTCAGAACGCCTTGGTTTTTTCCTCTTTCTTGAAACACGATCTTATCTAATCTGTCTTACATAGTGAAAAAAATTCATTGTACAGTGTCACGTGCATAGTTTCGGTGGAAAATGGCCGCTAAAAACGGCAGTTTGGCAACACTGTGGTCAACAAGTATAAACATTTAATACGGCTCAATCAGTACAGTGGGAAGAGCTTTGCGTCGCAACACTCGACTTACTGAGGGTCTTTCACTTTTCTCATTTTCTGATTCTGATCTGCGCAGTACAACTGTAGACATATCCAAGAGCTGCAGTTTTTCCAACGTTGGACACAACGGCTACCAATAGACATGCCAGAAGGATTTATGACCAGCAATGATCAGTTAAATATAAATTACTTTTCACAGGACAGAGATAAGTACAAAACTTATGAATGTGGAGATGCAAAACACGCGTAATATATTCAGCAACAGAGTCTAGTTGTAATGACTTCTATACATTATCAGTGACGGCTTGTCTTTCATTGTATTCCCACTCCTGTGTTAGTATTAAACAATTGCGCGTGATTTGCATATGACCAAATGTAATTGCTGCATAACGAACGAAAACCATATACCGATTCAAACATTATAAAGTTAGAAAATAAAAAATATTACACTTAGGCCCGGAATCCAACTCTTGAACTCTGGTACGCAAAGGCAAACACGACATTAACTTATGCACTGCTATATAGTATTGAATGAAGACCCGTGTCAGACATGCGATTACAGTGTTCCCGAACTGTCTTTCCTTGACGTTAATTTTCTACAAAAGATGTGCACAGAACGGAATTCCATTACAGGCAGCTTTAATTTATAATATTAGGAGCCGAGATCGCTTGGTGTGAATAGTCTGTTTCATGACCAGTTTCGACAGTAACTAGATGCCACCTTCAGATTCTCAGATCTCCCAGAAATACAACTACTCATCAGTCACGCCAACATACTGAGAACATGCTCCAGTTACAATAATACAGCTTCATATTGGTTTGTCAAGTACATAAAACGTAATGAATAAAACATCCGTATCATCAATAAGGAGTGCAGGAGCAGAAACAGGTACATGAGTAAAGATTATACGTCGACACGTCATCTTATTGGTGCTATGGATGTTTTGTTTAGCAAGTTTTATATTTTGACAGTGTGTTGTATATTGTAATTGGAGACTGTTCTCAATATGTCGACGAGACTGACGTGAAGCTATACTTCTGCGAGATCTGAGACTCTTATGATTAGGGCTGTTTACTGTCGAAACTGGTCATGAAATAAATTCAAGCGATTGTGGCTTCGAATTTGCTATATTTTACAACATATGATTGCCCCCAACAACCCTCGTAAATTATGCAGAGAGTTCTGTTTGTGGGCAACGAATGGCGCTCTGGCGTTCGTGTGCCCTAATTTTGGTTCACCCTTTATATATGTGTACATCCGGTCGGTGAGACACATGATTACTGACCGATAGAAAACATTTTTTAAAGGCGGATCGCCGTTCGCTCTACAGAGCGAGGAGGCTCCATAAGTGGACTTCCAGTCGGGAATATAGTGGTTTTAAAGTTGCGTCCGGATTTTCGAAGGTTTCCCTTAACCACCTGAGGCTAGGGCCGAAACCACATTTAGTACTTGCGGGTTCATCTATTAAAAACTGAATATCTGATGCGTTTTCCCTACATATATTTCTCTGGTTCTCATTTAAAATATCATCTTTGCGGCGATCCGACAGAGCGAACACGTTTCGTACGAAACCAGACCATATTGTCTAAGTGAGAATGTGTATTTTCTTTTTGAGTATTTAATTCATTTCTTCTTCAATTGAAAGGGTTGCTTCCAAGGATGACACTTCAGGCCAGTCACTTCTTTTACTGAGTTCAGAAGTAGCGCGCTTATTAACGATTGGTATGCCCCACCATGCCCATAACAACAGTTACATTCCGTGCAGTATTACCACTGAAGTTTGCATCTGCTGTACTGCTTTACCAAGTTAAACTATATCGTTATAAAGTTTGCAGTCGCCTTAATAATTCTTCAAGTAATACCACAGCGGTTGGACTGATGTTACTGGCTGAGAAGGACGATACCAATTTTTCCACTGATTTCATGTGTAATTACGTGCATTCTCAGCGAATAAATCGATTAATGACTCACCTTTCTCACAATTAAATGGAAAACTTCCAAACTCTTATTCCAAGGAACTGCTCCAATCTGTTCATAGATTCTGATGCGATACGTACGGCTGCTTACGAACGTTCCACACGAAACCTGAACCGCTCTTTCGCCTCATGTAAATCCGCGCGAATGGAAAGGCTTACGCACTACTGAACAAAACATCTGGTGCCGGAAAAAACACACCTATCTCCAAATGTCTATAGAACCAACAACGCCTAATGGATACGACTAACTACGTCATACCACTATAGATTGTGTTACCTCTTAAGAACTGTCTTCAGACTGAATTCGTTCGAAACACGCTTACTCCATAAACTAAACTAAATGGGTTATTTTTATGTTGTAGAAACGACATCACTCTTTCCATTGTTAGTAAAGGACGCTACACTGTTCCTTTTCCTCTCATTAGAAGTTTATGATCGGTAAATTTTATTCACCAGTAATTTGTGAAAAATCATTGCTACCTGAAGAATAGAAGCTACATTCATTCCTGCGCGTCGAGCCTCATCTGCTGCATGACTAACACGGAACTGGGCCGGGCTAGCTTTTGTACTGATCACTGTGTGGATCATACCAAAACTGAAGTTCCCTGTGTGCTCTACGAAGGACAACGTGAACGTATCTTAAAGCGTTACACTAAAGTAGTTTGCTGATCCTGTTGAAATAGCATCTCCTGTTTTTACCTGACTCTTATGAAACATATTTTCTTGAGCGAAAAACATGAAATAGATGGGAGATTTGGTCTGTCTATTATGAACGACACAATGATAGCTCTGCGAACAGTACGAAAGGGTTGAGTCAACCGTATGTGGTCCTCGGGCCTACTACTGATTTAAGGTAAATGTTGGGGTGGTTCCCGCGAGAAAGACATTACAGATATCTCTTCCTATCCGTTCCCAATCTGTTCTTGCGCTATATCACTAATTATACGATGCTAAGGAAAATTTTTCTTTCTTCCTTGCAATAGGCTATATCGGATGCTTCTTCTTCTTCTTCTTCTTCTTCTTTTGCAGAAGTAAATACTACCAAGTTTGATTTCCCCAATCGGAACATATGCTCTGCCTCTAATGACCTCATTACAGATCATCTTCTATCCCCCCCAAATGTAAAATACTGTATATCATTGCGCTGCAGATAAAAAGAAGCTAAGGAAAACGCGCTTCAGCGTCAAAGGGCAATGCATAAACACTTTAATGACTACCGTAGCAGGATATTACGAAGCACCTCTAACGAAACCCGAAGAAATGGCTGTCTTTGGTACCAAAGAACTGTAACTGGCAAAAGCAAAGCAAAAGCAGAAAACTTGCAATATTGTTTTAACTTTTCGACTGGTTTGGCTTACTCCATGCCAACCTCATCATCTCAGAGTAGCACTTGCAGTAACGTCCTCAATTATTTGTAGGATATATTCCTATCTGTTTGCGCTACTGTTTTTACTTACTAGTCCCGCTCTAGCACCACAGAAACTACTCCCTAATAACATACGTCGTATCATCCGGTCCCTTCTCCTTGATAATATTTTATACTTATTCTCTTTTTTTCACTGATAAACATATAATATTACAAAATCCAATCCGTCTATAACGGAGTTTTCTTGCAAAACACTAGTGCGACCCATCCTACACTGTTACTCAACCGTGTGGCATCTTACGAAATGTAACTAAACTGGATATTGAAAACATACAAAGAACGGCAGCACGAGGGGCCACTGTTGATGCCACGAGCGAGCGTCACATAACTACTGAGAAAACTCTCTTGAAGATATGCGCCAACTGTGGCAAGTTTCAGGAACGACTATTAAGAGAACAAACGAGGCATCTGCTTCAACCCCCTACGTACCGCTCCGTATTGCTTCCGTAGAGACCACAAAGAAGTTTATCACAACAGTCACAGAGGCATTTAAGCAGTCACTTTCCCCGCGCTCCACACTTTAACTGAGCGGGAAGATATCTTAATTCATAGTGCCATGAGGCCATAGGATGGTTTGCAGCGTACAAGTGTAGATTTAGAAGTAAATGTGTAGATTTTCGCCAACGCTAATGTGCGTAACTATTTAGAAAATACCGTTAACAGCAGTCTCCGATTATTGGCTGACGGTACTTTGTGATACAGATAAGAATACTTTTGTTATTGCAGATTGGTTGTTACGAGAAGTGCAAAGGTTCAAAGTGGATTTAGTATTTTGATTAGGCATTTGACAGGATAAATCGAATAAAATAATAGCAAATATTAGAAAATGTGTACTATCAACCACACCAAATTTTGGCTATAAAGGGGTCTGAAAAGAAATACAAATTTTATCATAGACAGGGAAATTAAAAGAAGTGTGGTCTTTAGGTCTTCCTTGTTGACAGAAGGCTGTCAGTGAATCTCATTGAGAGGGGTGAATGTTCCTTGGGAATTGACCAGATTTCACAGAATTAAGGCTGCGGCCCGTTTCGCTCTTTTGTCTGGAGAAACAGCGCCTGACCTAGCCCTGAGCGGAAGGCGCCTCACCGTGCCAATCCACAGGGGATAACAGAGCATGGTACTTTCACCTAATCTGGTCTGACTTCAAAGGATGAGACACCGAGATGCCACCGGAGCAGTGCGGAAAGGTCCATTGCTTTTGATCCAGAATTTGGTGGCTGAAACGGGCAACGATGAACAGGAATTGAGTCCCGTCATATATGTTTATTTAATCGTATGGTGATTTTATACAATATACAGTTGATATAGGCAAATGATTTTATACAATATACATATGATATTAGAAAAGATTAAACCTTAAACTTCGTGAATGAGATTTTCACTCTGCAGCGGAGTGTGCGCTGATATGAAACTTCCTGGCAGATTAAAACTGTGTGCCCGACCGAGACTCGAACTCGGGACCTTTGCCTTTCGCGGGCAAGTGCTCTACCAACTGAGCTACCGAAGTACGGTACTGGCAGAAGTAAAGCTGTGAGTACCGTACGTGAGTCGTGCTTCGGTAGCTCAGTTGGTAGACCACTTGCCCGCGAAAGGCAAAGGTCCCGAGTTCGAGTCTCGGTCGGGCACACAGTTTTAATCTGCCGGGAAGTTTCTTAAACTTCGTGTTTTTCAACCAGTTAATTAAGCTGGGTGTGAGAGTAAACAAGTCGTCGGGAATGCCAGGGTATGAATGAAATGGACAGCGTTGGACTAAATTTTCAATTGTCTGCTCTTCTTGATTACATTCACACATTGGTGAACTGATCCAGCCCCGTTTGTACCTGAAGTAGCTTCAACAACCATGTCTAGTCCTCAACCTGTTGAGGCGGCACCAAAGGTTCAACGGTAGGTCTAAACCTTTTGGCTTCTTTGTGGGATCAAGGTGATAGGCTCTTGTTCCCAATGTTTTTGTTGACCATTCGTGCTTCCAGCTTTCATTTAGATCAAAACCACCCGTGATGAGGTGTCCTGCAGTAACACTTGCTGGTTTTCTTGATTGCGATCGTTGCTGTGGCGGATGACAGAACTCCTGGTGCAGTGGTATAGAGGGTAATGCATAGATTTTCTTGGCCTCCCTCAGTAGAGCTTGTTTCCGCCTTTTTCTTGGTAATATATGTTAAAATTTATACACAATAACTTCCTGCTTACGCTGAATACTAAATTCAGAGGCCTTAGCCATTGTCCCTGTGTTTCAGATATTCCATTTGTATGAACCTCGACGCCCTGGAACTTACGCATGGACGGCTATCTAATTGGGCGCTTACCTACCGGATTTTTCGTTTAAAATTGAGCGCATTCCTGGCTAAGACAACATAGTTGGTCATGCACTATTGCACTCACCAGTCGTGTTCATTCTTGGCACAGAAGCAGAAATCAAGGTGAGAAGGTGTGACATTCTGTTCTTGAAATAACTTTATTAGTGAAGCCCAGCGAAATATAAGTAAAGAACAAGATAGAGATCTAATACTACATAAAGTAAAAGAGAAGATTAATGATAAGCATCTCCTGGCACTGAGGCAATATTATCCGCTGAGAAACAATATATCATTCTGCTGTAAAAGTCTAAACGGATTGGCAAGGATGGTATGACTGCAAGAGAAGCTGATAAATATGCTTGTCTGGTACACCCATTTGAGCCACACACATTTTGGTCCTGGGAGGTAATCTAGCAAACTGAAAGAAATCATGTATTTTAGCGCCGTAGACTGTTGAGCGAGGCAAGTAGTGGAAATTTGTGTGAAGTACCAGACGACAAAACCTCGTTCCACAAAGCAGCAATTCCCTTTTCCCCTATAATCCATAGGAAATTACGTGACTATTCACCCATCAACCTGTAGTGTCCGATTGTGAGGACAAAAGGTGTATCCGCTTCAACCCCAGCTGTCGGGCTGGCGTCGAAATACGTCACACTTACGCTACTTGAAACAGCTAACAAGAGATCTGCCGTGAAGGCGCTCATGTATGATTGCCTAGGTGTGGCTGGGAATGTGAAACACTTGCTTTCTGACAACAGTTCGTTTTGAAGACGTGAAAGGAAGCACTATGAAGAAGGAAGATGACGGCAATTTACGCTGCCTTGTACGAAACCAAAGGGAACCCAGCAGGTGACGTGTGAAAAAGTTGGGAAATTTTTGCCGGAACTACTGCAAAAAAAGGCGTTATACTTTGGAAGGCTACATCATTGGTTTTGAGTTAGTATGATTCAGCTCCCTTATGACACAACCAAGATGTCACAAGCCAAAATTTTCGTGAATCAGGAACCAGGGGACAGAAACAGAGAAATGGTTGCATTTTGTGAGACAGCAAACGGCCACACAGAAACATGTGATTCTGGAAACACTGAACCGTGAAATTACTTTCAAAATTTTTCTTGAGAAGTTGCTCTATTTACTAGCGATTCATAAAAAACAATAACACATTTAATCACACTATGTGAGCGTGGAAGTAGTTGCCAGGGAGTAACTGATGAAAACAAATCAAATTTCTTTCAAAAAACGGAAATTTTATTCCTAAAAGCCCTTTTCTTAAACAGATATAAAATTATAATCAGAAAGCACCCTCTAAATATCAAGTTACAATTTATTCAGAGGCAAAAACAACAAGTTTTCGACAGTATGAGCTTTCGGGCTGAGAACCTTTCCGCTCCCTTCTGACACGGCCGTAGTCACGACCGCTCACAACAACCTCTGAGTCCGCAGCTCGTGGTCGTGCGGTAGCGTCCTCGCTTCCCGCGCCCTGCTTCCCGGGTTCGATTCCCGGCGGGGTCAGGGATATTCTTTGCCTCGTGATGACTGGGTATTGTGTGCTGTCCTTAGGTTAGTTAGGTTTAAGTAGTTCTAAGTTCTAGGAGACTGATGACCATAGATGTTAAGACCCATAGATCTCAGAGTCACTTTCAACAACCTCTGAAAGACTACACTGGCATAAATCTGCAACACACCAGTTTACTTTAAACTTAAAATTTTAACAACTCACACTAGCACATAAACTATGCACCCCGTAGGAGGGATGGAAATGATACAAAACACTAACATTAAAAGATTAACCTGCCACCGAAGGTGCAACTTGATATTAAAAAAAACTTACGGTGGAAGGGTCGCAACTTTATATACTAAAATAACCATTTAAATAAAAACCCATGAAATGAAGTCTTACATAAAATATACAAGGTTACCCAAACATGCTCTACATTACACATATACCTCCTCTCAAGATGATAGGCAAGATAACAACATATTTTAGGAATTCGGTCGTTACACTTCAAGAAATAAATTCGCTAACACCGAATCCGACAAAACATAAAAGAGGCAGCTATTAACGTATGGCAGATTGACAGGGAGGTTACCAAACAACCCGAATTGCAGGTTGCTCTAACCCGCCCCTACTCCACAAGGGAAAAACGGACCACACAATTGATAAACAACCACCTTCCCGCGTATTGGCAAACGGAGAAGAATGGTGGGACGACCCCAAAACAAAGCGGCTGGTGACCTCACCAAGAAAACAAGTAGAATTTAACAAGTAAATGAAACAACATATCTCCAATCACTTAACTTCTAATAAACTGCAATTTCCGGCGAAGACCTGGCGCAGCATCCCCAACGCTCTCGCGAACTGTTCGCTGCCAGCCGCTTCAACGGACGCAGGAAGGCGCGCCGATCTCCCGTCTCACGGCGTCGCAGCTCCCACCGGCCAGACCGATGTCGTGGGTTGGCTCCTGTTGCTCTCGTGTCGGGCGCGAACCCACTACCCCTCGCTATAGGGCGCGGCCCACTGGACTCACGTAGCGATCTCACATACTCCAACGCTCAAGGTGGACAAGTCATCTTGTGTCTCAGTGAGCGACCGACCAACCGATCGATCCAACCGCCAATGACCGTTGCCTGAACAAACTCGAGCAGACTGGCGGCCTAACGCGCAGATGCAGGAACTCAGTCCGACCGGGCGACCACTAGCTGAGTTGTGTTACTGGCGGAGTGGCAAAACTTTCATTTTTCCGGTTTTAAAGTTTGATCCAAACGACACATTTCTCACGCAGCGATTTCGTCTTAGCATCCCCGAACTTCCTATCTCTTTCCTTAGTGATTTGTATTTCTGTATTCTTGAGTTTCCTTGTACAGTTCTGTGCTTCCTTCTTCCGTCGATCGCCTGCAGTCTTTCTTCTGTTACCCACGGTTTCTTCGCAGATACCTCTCTCCTTATTCTTACGTTTTTCTTTCCAGCTTGTCGCAGTACTTATAGCCTCAGAGAACTTCAAGTGTGTCTCTTCATTCTTTAGTGCTTCCGTATTCTTTGTGCATTGATTTTTTCTGACTAGTCTCTTAAACTTCAGCCTACTCTTCTTCATTACTAAACTGTGATCTGAGTCCGCTCCTGTGGCACGCCTTACAACCGAGTATCTGATTTCAGAATCTCTGCTGACCATGACGTAATCCAACATAAATTTTTCTGTAACTGCCAGCGTTTTCCAAGTATACCTCCCTCTCTTGTAGTTCCTGAACAGAATATTTGCTATTATTAACTAATTTTTGTTGCGGGAATCAATTAAACTTTCTCCTCTCTCGTGCCTACTACCAAGCCCATATTTTAAGATTACACTTTCTTCCTTCAACCATTTTCCAATCCCCCTTGACTATTAAATGTTCATCTCTCTTTATGTACTGAATTACCCTTGCAGTATCCTCGTATTGTATTGCATGGAATTGGGGACCTAGAAACGACGGAGAGGCTTCGTACCCTCAGTGGAACACAACATTGTACGGTTCGGCTCCCAGTGGACCCTTCCCTCTCCCCCAACCCCCACCCCCCTTCGGGAATGCTTCACACCAGACGAGTGTAATACAAAATATTTGCTTGGTAGAGCAATTATGGAGTAAGCGTACGTGAAGACAGTGTTTGCGCAGCAATCGCCGACATTGTGTAACTGAGGTGGAATAAGGGGAACCAATCCGCATTCGCCGAGGCAGAAGTGAAACCGCCTAAAAAACAATCCACTGACTGGCCGGCACACCGAAAATCAATACAAATACCCCGGGGGGATTCGTGCCAGGGACCGGCACGTCTTCCTGCCTGGAAAGCAGAACGTTAGATCGCACGGCTAACCGGACGGGCCATCCTCATATACGTTAGCTCTCCATTCTCTGCTTGCGACGTCGGCATGTATACCTGAACTATTGTTGCAGGTGATGGTTTGCTTTCGATTTTGAGGAAAACAACCGTATCACTCTCTACCCTACCTTTCTATTCATAACGAATCCTACCCCCATTATACTGCTGCTGTTCAAGTCGTTTATCCGCTGTTTTTGTTTTGAACGGCCAGTGTCGGTTGGCCACGGCTAGTGTGCTTCCTGCCGCTGTTGGATAAGCAGCTGCCACCAGCAAGTCGTGTACTCCTAGCTCACTTATTTGGTACATAGTTCCGTATAGGAGGTGTAATTTCGAGTTTTTGTTACTGTAATCGTAAATTCAGGCAGATCGCGGCGCAGTCGTTAGGAATTTGTACACGTTAGCTCATACATTCTTTGCGTGTTTCCCTTGCATTATCTAGGCACCGACTCGTGTTTCAGTAAGTGTTGCTCAACAGCGATTAGAATGGACAGGGACTGTGATTGCTGTGTGCGGATGAGGGCTGAGTTGGCATCCCTTCGCTCACAGCTGCAGGTGGCGCTGACTTCGGTCGTGCAGTTTGAGGCTGTTGCCAATGGGCACCACTGTGGGAAGCCGGACTTGGGTATCACGGGGATGTCAACCTCGTCCCGTCTGTCCCCAGATCGGTCTGCCGCTGTGGTTGCCCCGGTTGCTGCCCGCAGTGGGGCTGAGCCCTCGCCTGTGGTTGATTGGGAGGTCGTTCCAAGGCGTGGCAGGCAGCGAAAGGCGTCCCCGGAGGCTGATCAGAAAGCCTCCCCGGCGCGTCTGACAAACAGGTTTCAGGCACTGTCTTTGGCTGAGCCAGATGCAGCTGCCTGCCCTGTTTCAGAGGATCATTCTCAGCCTTCAAGGTCCGGGCAATCGCAGAGGGTGGGCTTACTGGTAGTTGGGAGCTCCAATGTTAGGCGCGTAATGGGGCCCCTTAGGGATACGGCGGCTAAGGAGGGGAAGAAATCCAGTGTGCACTCCGTGTGCATTCCGGGAGGAGTCATTCCTGATGTGGAAAGGGTCCTTCCGGATGCCATGAAGATCACAGGGTGCAGCCAACTGCAGGTGGTGGCGCATGTCGGCACTAATGACGTGTGTCGCTTTGGATCTGAGGAAATTCTCTCTGGATTCCAGCGGCTATCTGATTTGGTGAAGGCTGCCGGTCTTGCTTATGAGATGAAGGCAGAGCTCACCATCTGCAGCATCGTTGACAGAACCGACTGCGGACCTTTGGTGCAGAGCCGGTTGGTGGGTCTGAATCAGAGGCTCAGGCGATTTTGCGACCGTATTGGCTGCAGATTCCTTGACTTGCGCCATAGGGTGGTGGGGTTTCGGGTTCCGCTGAATAGGTCAGGAGTTCACTACACTCAGCTGGCGGTTACACGGGTAGCGGACGCTGCGTGGCGTAGACTGGGCGGTTTTTTAGGTTAGATGGCCTCGGGCAAGTACAGAAGGCCTAGGGAAAGTACGGGGTGGGCTGCAATCTCAAAGGGTGCATGGCAAATACAGGACGTGCTTGGATCAAGGAACAGCCGGAATTGTAGTTGTAAACTGTTGTGCTGGGAAAGCCACTGAGCTTCAAGAGCTAATAGAAAGCACAGAAGCTGAAATCGTTATAGGTACAGAAAGCTGGCTAAAACCTGAAATAAGTTCTGAGGAAATTTTTACGAAGTCTCAGACGATGTTCAGGAAAGATAGATCAGGGAAAATTGGTGGTGGAGTGTTTGTGTATGTCAGTAGTGGTTTATCTTGGAGTGAAGTCGAAGTAGATACTCCGTGCGAATTGGTATGGGTGGAGGTTATAGTTAACAGCCGAACTAAGTTAATAATTGGCTCCATCTACCGCCCCCAAACTCCGATGTTATAGTTGCTGAACAGTTCAGAGAAAATTTGAGTCTCGTAACAAATAAATACCCCACTCATGCGGTTATAGTTGGTGGGGATTTCAACCTTCCCTCGATATGTTGGCAAAAATACTTGTTCAAAACCGGTGGTAGGCAGAAAACACCTTCCGAGATTGTTCTAAATGCTTTCTCCGAAAATTATTTCGAGCAGTTAGTCCACGAACCCACGCGAATTGTAAATGGTTGCGAAAACACACTTGACCTCTTAGCCACAAACAATCCAGAGCTAATAGAGAGCATCATGACTGATACAGGAATTAGTGATCACAGGCTCGTTGTAGCTAGGCTCAATACCGTTTCTGCCAAATCCACTAGAAACAAACGCAAAAAATTTTATTTAAAAAAGCGGATAAAGTGTCACTAGAAGCCTTCCTAAGAGACAATCTCCATTCCTTCCGAACTGACTATGCAAATGTAGACGAGATGTGGCTCAAATTCAAAGATATAGTAGCAACAGCAATTGAGGGATTCATACCTCATAAACTGGTAAGAGATGGAACTGATCCACACACAAAACAGGTCCGAACGCTGTTGCAGAGGCAAAGGAAAAAGCATGCGAAGTTCAGAAGAACACGAAATCCCGAAGATTGCCTAAAATATACAAACGCGCAAAACTTGGCACGGACTTCTATGCGAGATGCCTTTAATATGTTCCACAACGAAACATTGTCTCGAAATTTGGTAGAAAATCCGAAGAAATTCTGGTTGTATGTAAAGTAGACAAGCTGCAAGACGCAGTCAATACCTTCGCTGCACAGTGCCGATGGTACTGTTAGCGAATACTGTGACGCTAAAGCGGAGTTATTGAACGTAGTTTTCCGAAATTCCTTCACCAAGGAAGACGAATGGAATACTCCAGAATTTGAAACACGAACAGCTGCTAGAATGAGTTTCTTAGAATCGCTTGATACGGGCAAGTCTTCAGATTGTAGACCTATATCATTGACGTCGGTTTGCAGTAGGGTTTTGGAGCATATACTGTATTCAAACATGAATCAACTCGAAGGGAACGATCTATTGATATGTAATCAGCATGGTTTCAGAAAACATCGTTCTTGTGCAACGCAGCTAGCTCTTTATTCGCACAAAGTAATGGCCGCTATCGACAAGGGATCTCAAGTTGAGTCCGTATTTCTAGATTTCCGGAAAGCTTTTGACACCGTTGCTCACAAGCGACTTCTAATCAAGCTGCGGGCCTATGGGGTATCGTCTGAGTTGTGCGACTGGATTTGTGATTTCCTGTCAGGAAGGTCGCAGTTCGTAGTAATAGACGGCAAATCATCGAGTAAAACTGAAGTGATATCAGGTGTTCCCCAGGGAAGCGTCCTGGGACCTCTGCTGCTCGACATTTTTCTCTTCTTGTCAGAGTTTTCCACATAATTCTTTCCTGCATAGAAACCCCTGATTTCTTACCTTATCCGTTCACTTAATTTTCAATATTCTTCTGTAGCTCCACATTTCAAATGATTTGATTGTCTTCCGTTCCTAAATTCCCACAGCCCATGTTGCACTAACATACAGTGCTGTGGTCCAAATGTACATTCTCAGGAAACTCTTCAAATTCAAACTTATGTTAGATACTAGTAGTCTGCCCTGGGCCAAGAATTCTCTTCTTGCCAGTGTCAGTCTGCTTTTTACGTGCTCTTCGCTCCGTCCGTCCTCGGTTATTTTCCTGCCTAGATAGCAGTATTCCTTGACTACATCTACCTCGTGACCTTCAATTCCGATACGTTTCTGCCTGGTCACGTTTCTGTTATTTTTCATTAGTTTTGTCTTTCTACGATTTATTCTCAATCCACATTCTCCATTCCTTAGACTGTTCATTCCTTTCAACAGATGGTGTAATTCTTCTTCATTTACGTTGAGAATAGCAAAATCATTAGCGAATCGTATCATTGATATCCTTTCACCCTGAATTTCAATCCCACTCTTGAATCCTTCTTTTATTCACGTCATTGCTTTTTCTATTCACAGATTCAACAGCAGGGGCGAAAGACAACATCTTTGCCTTACAGCCTTTTTAATCCGAGCACTTCGTTCTTGGTCGTCCACCCTTATTACATCTTCTTGGCTCTTGTACATATTGTATATTATCCGTCTTTCCCCGTAGTTTACCCCTATTTCCTTCAAACTTCCGAACGTTTACACACTAACGTGAATATTATTTTTGTTGAGATATCTCCAATGATATTAGAAATTTTGTGGAATGTTGTTTATGCCTTGTGCCCTATTTGATCTTAAGTCTTCCAATGCTCTTTTAAATTCTGATTCAAATACTTGATCCCCTATCTCTTCACAATCAATTCCTTTTTCTGCTTCTATCACATTCGTCAAGTCTTTCCCCTCTTAGAATGCTTCAATGTACTCTTTCTGCCTATCCACCCTATCCTCAGCATTTAACAGTGGAGTCTCCATTGCACTCTTAATGTTACCACCATTGCTTTTAACTTCACCTAAGGTTGTTTTGACTTGTCTATATGCTGAGTCAGTCCTTCCGACAATCGTCTCTTTCTCGATTTTTTCACATTTTTCATGCAGCGGTTTGGTCTTAGCATACCTGCACTTTCTACTTATATCATTCCTAAGCGACTTGTATTTCTGTATGCCCGAGTTTTCCTTAATATTTTTTCACCGATCAGCTGAATTTATTTCTTATGTTACCAATGGTTTCTTCGCAGATACCTTCTCTGTACCTATTTTTCCTTTCTAACTTTTGTAATTGCCCTTTTTGGAAATGTACATTCCTCCTCACCTGAGCTGCCTACATAGTTACTCTTGATCGCAGTATCAGCAGCCTAAGAGAACTTCAAGCGGGTCTTTTCGTTCCTTACTAATTCCGTATCCCACTTCTCTGCGTATTGATTCTTCCTTACAAACATCTTAAACTTCATAATGTTGGGCTCCATGAGGTTCCCTTCCTGTGGGATATAAATTGTAAAGAATGTAGCAGCCAGTCACGTGAGACATAATATACTTACCTTTTACAAATCGATTTAGACTGATATCAGTCATCACCGGTGCATTTTTCTTACCGATACATGCCATATGTAGAAGTACTGTCAGGGGCAGATTTCTATCATGATAGATATCATCGATATAAAGATGAGTAGGGCTTTGGAACTAGATTCACCTCGCACAAAAAACTTTTATCCTTTATCTTGATCATTAGTATCTTCATATCTTCCGGTGTCAAAATCACATAACGAAAGATCCCGAGTTGTATGGGCATAAAGTTTGTTTCGCAAATGTTTTAGATAGTGAAGTACAGCTATAGTTAGCGAGAATCGTTGGCGGATCCTGACCATATCTACGACTTTTTTCTGTTTCAGAAGCATCGAGGATGTAAAATAACTAAGTATTCCTCTATAACTGCATTTTTTTCTCTTGGTGACTTACCTTAAGTTCTTTTGGGTTTCTGTCCGTGTTGTTTGTAATGGGTTTTGTTATGATATGGGATATATTTCTTTGAGGAAACCATTACTTCCTGTCAGCTGTTCAAATGGTTGTAGCGAAACGTGTTAAGATGTGCGAAGTGACTGTTATGTGTGCCACGAGGACGATTTAGGAGTGTCATGTTCTGCGCGATCAGTGAAGGTACTACAGATGTTGTTATGATATTTCCTTGGCTAACTGCCAGTTCGGTAACTGACAAGTTTTTTTTTTGTTGAGATTTGTCGCACGCCAGCTGTATAGAATAGAGCGTAAAGTAATCCTAACCATACTTCTATCAGGATTTGTGTTTGCCTCTGCATCATTTTCGTATATTCACCAGCCTGTATTGCTGGAACGTTCTGTCTAATTCTGATCATGCCAACCTCTCCGAACTTACAATGGATAATGTACATCTCACTTACACAATTAATAAGTGTCTTGAAACCCGAAGGATTTCCGGGAAAGGACAGAAATGAAAGGATTGGATTCCAGGGGATCTCTCTTCAACAACATACACCGTTTAATAAAAATGCAAACATGTATTTATTTCATAAATAACAAGGGCCACCAGTTATCGAGAGTAACACATTAATAGTAAAACTGAAAGGTCCCACAAAAAATTGACCGAACTCTGACAACGAGGAAAAAAGTTAAAGCCACACAATTCTGCTTCATAAAATAACAGGAACAAGACAAATAATCTTCAAATTAGGGCACATCATGTCTCCAAGGAGGTAAAAACCAATAAATAGTATGATCATGAAATGATTGCTTTTGTCATGAAGAGCATTTCCTTCTTCAATTTTTAAGCACACTACCTCAGGAAATAAGTCACCCTTGCTCCCCCCCCCCCCCCCCCCTAGAGACGACAAAGTAATTAATTAGAGAAAAATCCAAAGGGGCCCTAAAAATAATTAACTGGCACAACTTGCAAACAAGAAAAATTTTTACAATATTAAATTTTAAAATTTTACTTTTAAAGTAACTGACAATTTAAACAATTTCTTTCGCTGGTACGCTATAACAAGAGACACGTCAAGAACATGACAAGTTAGCAAATACAACTATTAGATCTCATCTGAGAGTCATGGAACCAATAGTGTTGTATTTCATCTGGTGTTCTCTTGGCTATATTTTATTGATAGTCGTATTAAACGTTCGATGTGCTTACGTGACTTCTTTTTGTTAAGTTCTAGCAGTAGGTTTTATTTTGAAGCACACATCGATGTGCCTCAGGGACGTGGAAGAAGATAAAACTATCCAGGATCCGGGTTAAATACAGGTTACTTTTATAGTTAACTAAACTTCGTTGTTTTACTTCTCTCACAAAAATTAATCACAGATATAAAAGTCTTACATTATCTGGTTTTATATTCCTAGGCCTATGAAACTGAAATTTAATTTGGTTACATTTTAGTACTACTTTTTCTTAGTAAAAATGATATCAGTGCTTGCTCTCTACGGCGACTGGAGATGAAAGGTTTAACAGTCATCTTTCCTCAATACAGTTTCAAAATGATTGATTCAAAGATAAATAAATTGCTTTTTCACAAAACTAGTCTTGAACTGAAACTATTTCTTGGCTAAATTCTCCTCATACTACGTGTTCATAACATAGGTATGGTATTTTTAGAATTTAAAGTGTGTCTATCCTTTTCATCTCAGATATTTTCACAACTCAAGATACATACCATTCTCAGGAGCTAACACAGAACTAAAACGAACACAACGTGATCGAACCACAATGAACTAGTAGAGTGATGTGAACAAAGCGAGAGCCAGACAATTCTCTATTATTAATATTTTAATACGAATTCTATATTGAAACGAATTCTAATCTAGGGTATACTTTTTTCCTTTACTCACTTATGGTTATATTGAATTCTTTTCTTATAACTACTGTAATATTAAAATATTTCAGTTACATTAATTAAAGTTTATGTTTTGTTAAAATTACTGTATAAGGCTGTCAAAGCGTGGATACATTGGTTCCCGGACTGGGGGGGGGGGGGGGGGGGCAGTGAACGATTGCATCACAGGCCTCGAAGGCACCATGACAACATTATATTTTCAAAGCTCAGTTTCTTATTCACACTTCAGTATCTTGTTTAACACATACTTGGCCCTTCTGGTGATTGATCAGTATATAAAGTCCTGTAAAATGACTTGAAATATTTGGCATATACATATAGTTCACAATTTCGTTCATTCACTGTGTCTTGAGCTTTCTTCTGGCAGGCCGGAGACGGATTATCTGGAACAGTGAGAGCGCAGATGTGCGCGAACCAGTCGGGACTGTGGCTGGCAGAGCAGAACTGAACCCAACGCATCATTTTCTCGGGGTTTTCTTCCCGAAGGCCACAAACTGTTGTCGACAGCCACTCTTGGAGAGCTTTCAGCACTTCAGCAACGTGAACATGAAATATTCGTGCACATTATGAGACCACAGTCAATACTGATATTAACACCTGTAAACACGTAAATTTATACATTTGATTGTATTATCCTAGGTATACACTTCACGATATACACAGTATCTCATACTTCGTCATATCATCTACGCAGTCCGTATACTGCTTTCCTTTTTTGTAGACGTAAGTCTTGTACATTTACCGTGAACACTGATCACAGTTGTTCGCAGCTCGTGGTCGTGCGGTAGCGTTCTCGCTTCCCGCGCCCGGGTTCAATTCCCGGCGGGGTCAGGGATTTTCTCTGCCTCGTGATGACTGGGTATTGTGTGATGTCCTTCGGATAGTTAGGTTTAAGTAGTTCTAAGTTCTAGGGGACTGATGACCATAGATGTTAAGTCCCATAGTGCTCAGAGCCATATGAACCATTTGAACTGATCACAGTTCCTTCATGTTTCGTTACCAATATTTGCTCTATTTGTCCCGTGTGCAACCGTGAGATAAAAAAACTCGTGCCTTGTTGTGATGACTGTAAAAACTGTCTCTTTCCCAATTTATGCTTTGGCGCGTATCAACGAATCCTTTCACAGTTTCACAGTAGACTTAGTCATAGTTAATTACACTCGTTTAAAGTTACCAATTCTGTACACAAAAAGTCAGGTACACATAAGCAACGACAGGTTAACATGTTTAAACGAGAGCTTAAGAGACGCTGGTATTCGCAGTTAGCCTTTATAAGGACATATACCGCGAGAAAAACCACTAGTCTCGAGATAATTAAGCGAAAATGTTCAACACGCGTTAGTTCCAGACGACCTCCATTGTTTTCAAATCGCACTTCGATCTTGAGGAACAAATAGTCGGTTTAAATTTAACTCATCAACAGACTTCAATCTTATCTGCGCAACACGCGTCAACGTTGAGTATCATTGAAGCGAATGGCAGTTCATAAACATTAAAGCTTTAACTTATGACTGAGAACTCTAAATCTTTTGAAAATGTCACATGAAAATCAATTTCTTTGCAGTTTTTACTGCTCTAGAACATCAAAACCAATTTCCTTAGGAGGAGAAAAACTTCTTAGCAACGTTTGCAATAAAACACTGTACTGTGGATTACCGGTTTCGGTAAACTATCTTACCATTATCGAATTTTCGTACAGGTTATTATAAACGTCAAGTCCCAGATATATCCAAAGTCTTTCCATTAAACCTCCAGATGCACAACATATGACATGAGTGATGTGTTGGCACGTCAAACGTAAAAATTAAAATGACTTTGTACACAAATCGCCACAACATTGCATCCATGTAATCAGACGTAAACCTGCTAGGGCGCCTCCGCATAAATTTTGACTAACAATCGGCATTGGTGGTCAAATACTTCCGGCATAAGAAGTCACAAGTTTCAGCAAGTAATAGCAAATACTCTGTTCATGACACAAAACGAGGAGGTACACTTGGAAAAGGCCGGCAATAGAGGAAGATTCCAGTTAGATCACATCTTGATCAGGCAGAGATTCAGAAATCAGACATTCGACTGTAAAAAAAGGCGTACCCAGGAGCAGATATAGATATTGCAATAAGGATTAGCTTAGTAGGCAGTACAATTGGAGAGAAATGGCCATCTCTAAAAAGGGCAATCACAGAAGCTGGAATGAAAAACATAGGTACAAAGTTGATCGTTGAAAGAAGGAAGTATAAAAATGTTCAGGGAAATTCGAAAATAAAGAAATACAAGTCACTTAGGAACTGAATAAATGGGAACTCAAGAGAAGCTGAGGGAAAATGATTGCTTGGTAAATGTGAAGAAATCGAAAAAGAAATTATTGTCGGCAGGACTGACTCAGCATTTAGGAAAGTCAAAACAACCTTTGGTGAAATTAAAAGCAAAGTTGGTAACATTAAGAGTGCAGTGGGAATTCCACTATTACATGCAGAGGAGAGAGCAGATAGGTGGAAAGAGCAAATTGAAGGCATCTACGAGGGGGAAGATTTGTCTGAAGTGATAGAAGAAACCAAGAGTCGAATTAGAGGAGATAGGGGATCCAGTAACAGAATCAGAATTTAAGAGAGCTTTGGAGGACTTACGTTCAAATAAGGCAGAAGGGATAGATAAAATTCCATCAGAATTACTAAAATCATTGGGGGAAGAGGCAACAAAAGGATTATTCAAGTTGGTGTGTAGAATGAATGAATCTGGCAACATACCATATGACTTTCAGAAAAATATCACCACACAATTCCGAAGACAGCAAGAGCGGATAGGTGAGAGAATTATAGCACAATCAGGTTAACAACTCATGCATCCAAGATGCTTACAAGAACAATACACAGAAAAATTGAAAAGAAAAGTAAGGCTGTGTAAACGACGATAAGTTTTGCTTTAGAAGACAATCCTGTCGTTGCGTTTGATAATCGAAGCAAGACATTCATCGGATTTGTCGACCTGGGAAAAGCGCTCGACAATGTAAAATGCCGCAAGATGTTCGAAATTCTGAGAAAAATAGGGGTAAGCTATAGGGAGAGACGTGTAATATACACTCCAGGAAATTGAAATAAGAACACCGTGAATTCACTGTCCCAGGAAGCGGAAACTTTATTGACACATTCCTGGGGTCAGATACATCACATGATCACACTGACATAACCACAGGCACATAGACACAGGCAACAGAGCATGCACAATGTCGGCACTAGTACAGTGTATATCCACCTTACGCAGCAATGCAGGCTGCTATTCTCCCATGGAGACGATGGTAGAGATGCTGGATGTAGTCCTGTGGAACGGCTTGCCATGCCATTTCCACCTGGCGCCTCAGTTGAACCAGCGTTCGTGCTGGACGTGCAAACCGCGTGAGACGACGCTTCATCCAGTCCCAAACATGCTCAATGGGGGACAGATCCGGAGATCTTGCTGGCCAGGGTAGTTGACTTACACCTTCTAGAGCACGTTGGGTGGCACGGGATACATGCAGACGTGCATTATCCTGTTGGAACAGCAAGTTCCCTTGCCGGTCTAGGAATGGTAGAACGATGGGTTCGATGACGGTTTGGATGTACCGTGCACTATTCAGTGTCCCCTCGACGATCACCAGAGGTGTACGGCCAGTGTAGGAGATCGCTCCCCACACCGTGATGCCGGGTGTTGGCCCTGTGGCGCTCACCTGCACGGCGCCAAACACGCATACGACCATCATTGGCACCAAGGCAGAAGCGACTCTCATCGCTGAAGACGACACGTCTCCATTCGTCCCTCCATTCACGCCTGTCGCGGCACCACTGGAGGCGGGCTGCACGATGTTGGGGCGTGAGCGGAAGACGGCCTAACGGTGTGCGGGACCGTAGCCCAGCTTCATGGAGACAGTTGCGAATGGTCCTCGCCGATACCCCAGGAGCAACAGTGTCCCTAATTTGCTGGGAAGTGGCGGTGCGGTCCCCTACGGCACTGCGTAGGATCCTACGGTCTTGGCGTGCATCCGTGCGTCGCTGCGGTCCGGTCCCAGGTCGACGGGCACGTGCACCTTCCGCCGACCACTGGCGACAACATCGATGTACTGTGGAGACCTCACGCCCCACGTGTTGAGCAATTCGGCGGTACGTCCACCCGGCCTCCCGCATGCCCACTATACGCCCTCGCTCAAAGTCCGTCAACTGCACATACGGTTCACGTCCACGCTGTCGCGGCATGCTACCAGTGTTAAAGACTGCGATGGAGCTCCGTATGCCACGGCAAACTGGCTGACACTGACGGCGGCGGTGCACAAATGCTGCGCAGCTAGCGCCATTCGATGGCCAACACCGCGGTTCCTGGTGTGTCGGCTGTGCCGTGCGTGTGATCATTGCTTGTACAGCCCTCTCGCAGTGTCCGGAGCAAGTATGGTGGGTCTGACACACCGGTGTCAATGTGTTCTTTTTTCCATTTCCAGGAGTGTACAATGAATTCAAGACCCTATAGGGAATAATAAGAGTGGATGACCAAGAACGATGTGCTCGGATTAAAAAGGGTATAAGACAGGGATGATGTCTTTCGTCCCTACTGTCCAATCTGTACGTCGAAGAAGCAATGGTGTAAATAAAAGAAAGGTTCAGGAGTGGATTTAAAATTCAAGGTGAAAGCATACGTACGATACGATTCTCTGATGACATTGATATGCTCAGTGAAAGCGAAGAAAAATTACAGGATCTGTTGAATGGAACGACTACAGAATATGGATTGAGGGTAAATCCAAGAAATTCGAAAGTACTTAGAAGCATCAGAAACGAGAACAGCGAAAAACTTAACATCAGGATTGATGATTACGAAGCAGATGAAGGTAAGGAATTCCGCTACCTAAGCAGCAAAATAACCAAAGGCAGATGGAGCGAAGAGGACATAAAAGCCGAGGAGCACCGCACCGGCGAAAAGGGCGTTCCGTGTCAAGAAAAACTTACTGGTACCAAACATGGAGCTTTAGGAGAGTGTACGTTTGGGGCACAGCATTTTATGGTAGTAAAGCTTGGACTGTGGGGAAATCGGAACAGAAGAGAATCGAAGCATTTGAGATGTGGTGTTACAGACGAGTGTTGAAAATTAGGTGGACGGATAAGATAAGGAACGAGGAGTTTTGCGCAGAATCGGAGACGAAAGGAATAAAAATTCAAATGGCTCCAGTCGATAAGGTACTTAACATCTGAGGTCATCAGTCTCCTAGACTTAGAACTACTTAAACCTAATTAACCTAAGGACATCATACACAGCCATGCCCAAGGCAGGATTCGAACCTGCGATCGCAGCAGCAGCGCGGTTCCGGACTGAAGTGCCTAGAACCACTAGGCCACAGCGGCCGGTGGAAAGGAATATGTGGAAAACACTGACAAGGAGAAGGGACAGGATGATAGAACAGCTGTTAAGACGAAAGGACATGACTTCCATGGCACTAGAGGCAGCTGTAGAGGGCATAAACTGTCGAGGAAGACAGAGATTGGAATACATCCAGCAAATAACTGATGACGTAGGTTGCAAGTGCTACTCTGAGTTGAAGAGGTTGGCACAGGAGAGGATTTGGTGGCAGGTTGCATCAAACCAGTCAGACTACTAATGACTCAAAAAATAAAAAGGAACGATTTTCAAACTGGATGTCTGCTCTGATATTTCAAATGGTTCAAATGGCTCTGAGCACTATGGGACTTAACATCTGTGGTCATCAGTCCCCTAGAACTTAGAACTACTTAAACCTAACTAACCTAAGGACATCACACACATCCATGCCCGAGGCAGGATTCGAACCTGCGACCGTTGCAGTCGCGCGGTTCCGGACAGAGCGCCTAGAACCGCTAGACCACCGCGTCCGGCTCTGATATTTTACGCAGTTTAGGTAGACCTTGTGGTAGTCTCGAAAGAGCATCTGCCACGCTTTTTGCTTCCCTTTTACAAGGATTACTTCTAAGTCGTAACTTTGTAATACCAGCGCCCAACTGGCAAGCCTCGTATGGAGTAGTCGGCACGATAATAAGAAGCTTACTGATTGGTGGTCACAGTACACTTTAATTCGTTTTTCATACACCGAACCGTTAAATTTTTCCAGAGCCCCCATTTTATGACAAATACTTTAGATTCTGTTACGGTATAACGTCTCGCAATCGGAGAAAATCCAGCCGGCAAAACCTATCTTTCTAATTTCCTGGCGATCGTCATTCTTAGATGCTTGTGAGCCGTGGTAAAAATTGCTGTTTTGTAAAGCGCGCAGCAGCGCGTAGTGTGAAGCAGTCGCCCTATGTTTCTGGCGGTGTCGCTGTTGTGGCAATCGCAGCTTTGGTGTCTCCCTCTGGTGGGAAAGGGGAAAGGTTGCCTGTTCACGTGCATTTAAGGGGCGCTATGAGCTCGCCAGTCGGTCAGCCGGGTCAGTGTGGGGCAGTCAGTGTCTGTCTGACGTCCGGAGTGATAGTATGTGTTAGGCTGCCAGTCTGCTCGAGTTTGCTTAGGCAATGGTTATTGGCGGTTGGATCTATCGATCGGTTGGTCGGTCGCCCACTTGGATACAAGATGACTGGTCCGCCTTGACCGTCGGCGCTTGTGAGGTCACCACGTGAGTCCCGTGGGCCGAGCCGTATAGCGAGGGGTAGTGGCTTCGCGGCCGACACGAGAGCAACAGGAGTCAACCCACGACAGCGGTCAGGCCGGTGCGAGCTGCGACGCCGTGAGATGAGAGATGGACGCGCCTTCCTGCGTCCGTTGAAGCGGCTGGTAGCGGACGGTTCAGGAGAGCGTTTTGGGCATGCTGCGCCAGACATCGCAGTTTATTAGAAGTTATGTGAGTCATTTACTTGTTAAATTCTACTTGTTTTCTTGGTCAGTCTCTCGACCCCAGCTTGCTCGTCTGTCGCCCGTCTGAATTTGTCAGGCAGTTAGTGTCGGTCTGCCGTACGTTATAGCTGCCTCAGTCATGTTTGTCGGATTCAGTGTTAACGAATTTATTGCTTGATGTGTAACGCCTGAATTCCTGAAATGTTTTTCTCTTGCCTATCATCTTGAGAGGCGGTATATGTGTAATGTAGAACATGTTTGGCCAACATTGTATATTTTATGTAAGACTGCATTTCATGGATTTTATTGAAATGGTCATTTTAGTATATAAAGTTGCCACCCTTCCACCGTAAGACCTTCTTTTTAAATAAAGTTGCACCTTCGGTGGCAAGTTAGTCGTTTAACGTTAGTGTTTTGTGCGATTTCCATCCTTCCTACGGGGTGCATAGTTTGTGCTTATGTGAGTTGTTAAAACTTTTAGTTTAAAGTAGTCTGGTGTTTTGCAGATTTGCACCAGTGTAGCCTTTCAGAGGTTGTGAGCCGCTGTGACTACGGCCGTGTCAAAAGGGAGCAACAAGGTTCTCAGCCCGAAAGCTCATACAGTCAAAATTTGTTCTTTCTGCCTCTGAATACTTTGTAACTTGACGTTTGGAGGGTGCTTTCAGATTATAATTTTAAATCTGTTACAAAAAGAAAAATAGGCTTTTAGGAATAAAATTTCCATTTGTTGAAAGAAATCTGATTTGTTTTCATCAGTTACCCACTGGCAATTACTGCCACGCTCGCATGGTGTGATTAAATGTGTTAATCTTCTTGATGAATAGCTAGTAAATAAAGCAAGCACCTATCCTGTTGCTCATGTATCAGTACCCAAGCAAACATCCTCATTCATATTTGGACGATGCAAAGTAACTGTTTCTATTAATTATTTATTTGTTGATATGTTTCTCCATTCTGCTGTGACCAATAGCATGGCTTATTCTTCTGCAAGAAACACATAAATGGTGACTGTACAATAACTGATTGGGCACGAATTTACAGAAAAACGAAACGAGGCTCGCCGCTCGGGGTAGCCGCGCGGTCTGGGGCGCCTTGTCACGGGCCGTGCGGCTCCCCTCATTGAAGGTTCGAGTCCTCCCTCGGGCATGGGTATGTGTGTTGTCCATAGTGTGACTTAGTTTAAATTAGATTAAGTAGTGTCTAGGATTAGGGACCGATGACCTCTGCATTTTGATCCCATACACAGTTCCAGAAGCGAGGTTCAGAAACGATTTCAGTTCTTTCTTGTTACTAGAATGGGAGAAATTCCTGAACATCCAGCTTCTTAGGATCTAATTTTATTCCTAATGGTATTATGACATAGCCTAAAAGCTTAATCTCAGTCTTACACAATTTAGATTTCATCAGGTTCGCACTAACCACGTATTCCGTGAAATTTTCAAATACTCTTTTTCAGTAACTGAATGTGTTCTTCCCTCGTCTCTGTGGCGATTAACAGGTAATTTACATGTAGAATAACTTTATGAAGCAGCTCTGGTCCCAATATAGTATCCGGCACAGCGATACAAAGCCCTCCATTCGTTTAGACCAAATGGCATTACTCGAAACTAATAGCTCCTACCAGACAAGATGAAGGCTTTATACTTCCTAGATTATTTATCTACTTTGATGTGCCACTACAAGGATTTTAAGTGCACAGATATTAAGTATTTCATTCCGAAGAATTTTTCCTGTTGTATTCAGGCTGGTACGATTATTTTGTTAATGTCCCGCACGTCCAAAAGCAAGCAAATACTACGATCTGACTTGGTATTTGTAACGGACTTCTGTACGAAGAATTTGACTCAGTGATCTGTCAATCTAACATTTTGCGGATCTCTTTTGTCAATGCTTCTTTTTGGGATAAGGTACAGGCTAAGAAGATAGACATAAAGTTCTGTGGGGCTAGACATCCATATGGTACACGTAACCTTTTACAATTACAGGCTTATCGCCAAATACTTTAATATCATTATTCAATATATAGCAAAATTCCTTTAGTTGTTCCTCTGTCAGATATGTGGATTCAGTAACTTTAATAGTTACACGTTCTGAAATGTCTACCGACTTCGCACAGGAAATTCCATCTCCAGATACAAGATACCGAAAATTTATTCAATACCAAGAAGATGCTTTTCAGTACTTACTTCTCAATTACAACATCGATCTGTGACTGCACCTCAAAAGCTCCAGTAACATTACATTTCTGAAGGGGGAAAACCGAAATCTTACTTTCCAAATTGAGTTGCTTGTACAAATTATAGCTCACCACGGAAGTAGTAGCTCCAGTATCAATAATTAGATCTACAAGTATATCATTGATAGATGCCTTAATCATACCCTGTACCATATTGTCTTTGCCTGACAAGGGACCCTCCCCATCACACACCCCTCAGATTTAGTTATAAGTTGGCACAGTAGATAGGTCTTGAAAAACTGAATACAGAACAATCGAGAAAACAGGAAGAAGTTGTGTGGAACTATGAAAAAAGTAAACAAAATATACAAACTGAGTAGTCAATGCGCAAGATAGGCAACATCAAGGAGAGTGTGAGCTCAGGAGCGCCGTGGTCTCGTAGTCCCGTGGTTAGCGTGAGCAGCTGCGGATTGAGAAGTCCTTGGTTCAAGTCTTCCCTCGCATGAAGTTTCCTTTTTTTATTTTCGAAAAGTTATGATCTGTCCGTTCGTTCATTGACGTCTCTGTTCGATGTAATAAGTTTAGTGTCTGTGTTTCGCGACCTCACCGCAAAACCGTGCGATTAGTAGACGAAAGGACGTGCCGCTCCAATGGAAACCGAAAACATTTGATCGCAAGGTCATAGGTCAACCGATTCCTCGACAGGAAAACACGTCTGATATATTCTATACGACATTGGTGACGGCATGTGCGTCACATGACAGGAATATGTTGTTGACCCACCTAACTTGTGCACTTGGCGAATGGGTAAAAAGATTATTCTACCTTGCCCGATTTAGGTTTTCTTGTGGATGTGATAATCATTCCCAAAAAAGTGATGAAAACATATGAGCTTGTCACATAAACTGCAACAAATTAATGCAACAGTTTCACAGTCGTACAGTTCTCCCTGTGCTATGTGAAAACATATGTTTTTAACGTTTTCAAATTTTTCCGTGTGTAGACAGTCAAATCTTGCATATGTCCAAGCAAATCTGAACATGTCCTGGAATTTTGGAGAGCGAAGTTGATTATGTGACTGCCCGAAGTTTGATAATTGTCTGAAAATAAAAAATTAAAATTTTCGTTCGAAGGGAGACGTGAATCAAGGACCTCTCGTACCGCACCTGATCACGTTAAACACGGGACCACAGCGCTCCTGAGCTCCCATTGTCCTTGATGTTACTTATCTTGCGCTACTGAGTTTGTATCTTTTGCTTATTTTTCATAGTTCCACACAACTACTTCTTGTTTTCTCGATTGATCTGTGTTCAGTTTTTCAAGACCTATCCACTGTGCCAACTTATAACCAAATCTGAAGGGGGTGCGATGGGGAGGTTCCCTTGTGAGAACACTTTTTGGGTTCTTTGCTAAGGTCATCCTGCAACTTTATGCCGTCGTTATATTGTAACTTTAGTACTCGGGTTCATAATTGCCTCCATCATTCTCTGCGACCAGCCTCGAAGACATAGACTGATCATTTTTACACTACTGGCCATAAAAATTGCTACATCACGAAGATGACGTGATGCAGACACGTAATTTAACCGACAGGAAGAAGATGCTGTGATATGCAAATGATTAGCTTTTCAGAGCATTCACACACGGCTGGCGCCGGTGGCGACACCTACAACGTGCTGACTAGGAAAGATTCCAACCCATTTCTCATACACAAGCAGCAGTTGACTGGCATTCCCTGGTGAAACGATGTTGTGATGCCTCGTGTAAGGAGGAGAAAAGCGTACCATCACGTTTACGACTTTGATAAAACTCGGATTTTAGCCTATAGGGGTTGCGGTTTATCGTATCGCGACATTGCTGCTCGCATTGGTCGAGATCCAATGACTGTTAGCAGAATATCCGCATGGCTGTAACGGATCGTGCAGCCACATCTCGATCCCTGAGTCAAAAGATGCAGACGTTTGCAAGACAACAACCATCTGCACGAACAGTTCGACGACGTTTGCAGCAGCATGGACTATCAGCTCGGAGACCATGGCTGTGGTTACCTTTCACGCTAAATCACAGGTAGGAGCACCTGTGACTGTCTACTCCACGACGAAAATGGACCAACGTCATTTTTTCGGATGAATCCATGTTCTGTTTACAGCATCATGATGGTCGCGTCCGTGGATGGCGACACCGCACTAAACGCTCATTGGAAGCGTGTATTCGTCATCGCCATACTGGCGCATCACCCGGAGTGATGGTATCGGGTGCCATTGGTTACACGTCTGAGTCACCTCTTGGTCGCATTGACGGCACTTTGAACAGTGGACGTTACATTTCAGATGTTACGGCCCGTGGCTGTATCCTTCATTCGATCCCTGCGAAACCCTAAATTTCAGCAGGATAATGCACGACCGCATGTTGCAGTTCATGTACGGGCCTTACTGGATACAGAAAATGTTTGGCTGCTGCCCTGGCCAGCACATTCTCCATATCTCTCACCAATTGAAAACGTCTGGTCAATGGTGGCCGAACAACTGGCTCGTCACAATATCCCAGTCACTGCTCTTGATGAACAGTGGTATCGTGTTGAAGCTGCATGGGCAGCTGTAACTGTACACGCCATCCAAGCTCTTTTTGACCCATTGTCCAGGCGCATCAAGGCCGTTATCACGCCCAGAGGTGGTTGTTCTGGGTACTGATTTCTCAGGATCTGTTGTTGTTGTTGTTGTTGTTGTTGTTGTTGTTGTTGTCTTCAGTCCTGAGACTGGTTTGATGCAGCTCTCCGTGCTACTCTATCCTGTGCAAGCTTCTTCATCTCCCAGTACCTACTGCAACCTACATCCTTCTGAACCTGCTTAGTGTATTCATCTCTTGGTCTCCCTCTACGATTTTTACCCTCCACGCTGCCCTTCAATGCTAAATTTGTGATCCCTTGATGCCTCAGAACATGTCCTACCAACCGATCCCTTCTTCTAGTCAAGTTGTGCCACAAACTTCTCCCCAATCCTATTCAATACCTCCTCATTAGTTACGTGATCTGCCCATCTAATCTTCAGCATTCTTCTGTAGCATCACATTTCGAAAGCTTCTATTCTCTTCTTGTCCAAACTAGTTATCGTCCATGTTTCACTTCCATACATGGCTACACTCCAAACAAATACTTTCAGAAACGACTTACTGATACATAAATCTATATTCGATGTTAACAAATTTCTCTTCTTCAGAAACGCTTTCCTTGCCATTGCCAGTCTACATTTTATATCTTCTCTACTTCGACCATCATCAGTTATTTTACTTCCTAAATAGCAAAACTCCTTTACTACTTTGTGTCTCATTTCCTAATCTAATTCCCTCAGCATCACCCGATTTAATTTGACTACATTCCATTATCCTCGTTTTGCTTTTGTTGATGTTCATCTTATATCCTCTTTTCAAGACACTGTCCATTCCGTTCAACTGCTCTTCCAAGTCCTTTGCCGTCTCTGACAGAATTACAATGTCATCGGGGAACCTCAAAGTTTTTACTTCTTCTCCATGAATTTTATTACCTACTCCAAATTTTTCTTTTGTTTCCTTTACTGCTTGCTCAATATACAGATTGAATAACATCGGGGAGAGGCTACAACCCTGTCTCACTCCTTTCCCAACCACTGCTTCCCTTTCATGTCCCTCGACTCTTATAACTGCCATCTGGTTTCTGTACAAATTGTAAATAGCCTTCCGCTCCCTGTATTTTACCCCTGCCAACTTTAGAATTGGAAAGAGAGTATTCCAGTCAACATTGTCAAAAGCTTTCTCTAAGTCTACAAATGCTAGAAACGTAGGTTTGCCTTTTCTTAATCTTTCTTCTAAGATAAGTCGTAAGGTCAGTATTGCCTCACGTGTTCCAACGTTTCTACGGAATGCAAACTGATCCTCCCCGAGGTCCGCATCTACCAGTTTTTCCATTCGTCTGTAAAGAATTCGTGTTAGTATTTTGCAGCTGTGACTTATTAAACTGATTGTTTGGTAATTTTCACATCTGTCAGCACCTGCTTTCTTTGGGATTGGAATTATTATATTCTTCTTGAAGCCTGAGGGTGTTTCACCAGTCTCATACATCTTGCTCACCAGATGGTAGAATTTGGTCAGGACTGGCTCTCCCAAGGCCGTCAGTAGTTCTAATGAAATGTTGTCTACTCTGGGCGCCTTTTTTCGACTCAGGTCTTTCAGTGCTCTGTCAAACTCTTCACGCAGTATCTTACCTCCCATTTCATCTTCATCTACATCCTCTTCCATTTCCATAATATTGTCCTCAAGTACATCGCCGTTGTATAGACCTTCTATATACTCCTTCCACATTTCTGCCTTCCCTTCTTTGCTTAGAACTGGGTTGCCATCTGAGCTCTTGATATTCATACAAGTGGTTCTCTTCTCTCCAAAGGTCTCTTTAATTTTCCTGTAGGCAGTATCTATCTTACCCCTAGTGAGATAAGCCTCTACATCCTTACATTTGTCCTCTAGCCATCCCTGCTTAGCCATTTTGCACTTCCTGTCTATCTCATTTTTGAGACGTTTGTATTCCTTTTTGCCTGCTTCATTTACTGCATTTTTATATTTTCTCCTTTCATCAATTAAATTCAATATTTCTTCTGTTAACCAAGGATTTCTAGCAGCCCTCGTCTTTTTACCTACTTTATCCTCTGCTGCCTTCACTACTTCATCCGTCAGAGCTACCCATTCTTTTTCTACTGTGTTTCTTTCCCCCATTGCTGTCAATTGTTCCCTTATGCTCTCCTTGAACCTCTGGTTCTTTCAGCTTATTCAGATCCCATGTCCTTAAATTCCCACCTTTTTGCAGTTTCTTCAGTTTTAACCTGCAGGTCATAACCAATAGATTGTCGTGAGAGTCCACATCTGCCCCTGGAAATGTCCTATAATTTAAAACCTGATTCCTAAATCTCTGTCTTACCATTATATAATCTATCTGATACCTTTTACTATCTCAGGATCTATGCACCCAAATTGCTTCAAAATGTAATCACATGTCAGTTCTAGTATAATATATTTGTCCAATGAATGCCTGTTTATCATCTGCATTTCTTCTTGTTGTAGTAATCTGAAGGGCCAGTAGTGTAGTTTATCTAATGGGGTCTGTCCGTTACAGGACTCTTCCGTAACATCTACTACACGTACATTGCGACCGGTCTGCGGCCACGAAGTTGAGGTAGTTGGGATCGGTGGCGTGTTATTTATTACTCTGCCTATTACTTGTTGTTGGACCTGTAAATGCTGCTCAGTAGCGACAGCAGCAGCACCAGCATCATCAGAAGGCTGCCCTTGATTGCAATTTTGGCGCCACTGGTTCTCCATGTTCTGATTATCAGGGCGATAATTCCCATTATCATAGTTACCGTAATATTTTGTTTCTGCGGCTGTTATGGTTTGGTTGTTGGTATTGGTCTGAATTCTGGTTGTTATAGGACTGCAAGTTCGATTAAAATTATAGGGTGGTGCTGGCTTAGAGGGAAGGTTTCCATTTCCGTTCCCACTTCCATTTCCATGGCCATTTCTATTTCGGCTACAGTTACTATTGTTCCGATTATGGATATGTCCATTATTGTGGTTGTGGTTACTTTCCTAGAGTTCCCACCAAAATTTTGATTATTCCCGTTTCCTTTCATTTGTCTGAGGTTCTCTTGAATCAAATCAAGAGAATCCGCTATTGACAAAAAGTATTAAAGGTCAGTACCTGGTACCTAAATCAATTTTTCTCAAACGTTGACAGGTAACTTGGCTTTCAGTATTTGCAGAATTTCGCGAAGTAAGATAGGTTCGCCCATTACCGCGTTTCATTAATGTGGCGCTCGAAATATTTCCGTAAGCAACCTTTTTTGTAATTGTAGTATGTAGGACTATAAACCACTTTTCTCAACCTGTTTTGGGATTGTAGTATGTAGGACTATGAACCACTTTTCTCAACTCTTCTTGTTTGCTAGCAGACCAAATCAGGAAGTTGTCTTTAATTTGCTGAAATTCGGCTTTGAAATCTTCAAACATGGTTTATGTATCCTTGTCTGAATTTTATTAGCTGGCTGAATAGCAGAAGCTATTTAGCAATTTACTTTTGTACTGACTTCAGCAATTTTGTTCTTGATCCATTTGGACATCTCATCTTCCGCCTTTCGACTTTGTTTCACGAGATATTCGTCTACGTTTTTCTTTGTTTCTACTTCAAGGTGCGATTATTTATCAGTCACTGACTCTACAGTCTTTTCGGTCTCTGTTTGTCTCTCTAGGAGTCGTTCTACCTTTATTTTTAATTGAGCAAGTAAGGCCGATAACTTTCGTACGTTCTTTTTATTTCAGCCAACTCATTAAGCACCTGATGTTAGTGGTCAAACATCTTTTTATCCCTTTACGCGAGTTATGTACCTCGTTCTGCTTCCCATTTCTCTGTCCTTCCCTTCCTCTCTCTCTTCCCTTCCTTTATCGTTCTATGCTAGTTCGACGAGTAGCTACTTATTCCTTTCTTCCTGTTTTTCATCTAATCTATTTAGAAGAGGCGTAAACATATCAGAAACCATCTGTCAGATAGGTACTTCGTCTGATTTTGCAACTGGTCGTGTGTTTTGCTCATTCTTATCGGATAAAACTGTTTCCGAATTAGATTTACAATGTTGAATAATCGAGGCAGAGGGACCTGGCTTCGATGAGTCAAGATCATTAACTTTTGGCATAGGTAAGCTTCCTGTTTCATTATCATCAAAATCTGCTAAATTTTCTCGTAAGCCGAGATCTATAAGCCTATTCGCTCCATTCTTCCTCTTCTAACAATTACCATATGAATACGATAGCTTTAGATGCTATCCTGGTAATTATAACGTACTGTCGCCAAAAATCCCAATAAATCTCTCCACAAATCTATTCCCAATCGATGTTCACTCATACGTAACTGGGGAAATTAACACTGTTCTAACTACTTAACACTAATTACAGAATGTTGCCTTGAATTAATTACTAGTCTAAATAACTGCACTACCACATTTCAAAATAAAGATGCTACCCAAAGGCAAATTTTCAATTAACTGCGTATTTACCTTTCGTAGTCGTGATCAATTTCACCAGCAATACTTCAGTATTCAGATAAGTCTTCACTGATAAAATATTCTCTCAGTGAAATTATGTTGAAATCTTGAGTTAACAGAAGACAGGGGCATGAAACAAAGAGAATCACACATTAGTTACAATAAAATTTATAATACACACAATTAAATAATTACGCTTCACTAATTGTTCGTGATTTTACAACTAATAGTCTTCAAATAAACTGTAATTACGAATTACGTGGTTTGCTTTTTAGTCCTGGATGTTTTATATTAACCGTAGATTCCAGACGTCTCACAGTCCTGTCCGAACTCCGAATTCTTCCCCTCATTTTGTTGAATGCTTCCTTCTCTCTGATAGTGGGTCGAATTCCGTTTCTTCTGCGTTGGTAAGATTAGGATCAAAGTCCCCTCCGTCGAATTACTGGATTTTCAAAATCTTTTCTATATTTTCGAGCTGGACTCCAAATACTCTTGACGTCGAAGCCCAACGGTGGCATGCGTCCATGTAGTTTATCTGGTATTCTCCTGGCTATTTTTCATTGATAGTCGTATATTAAAAGTTCGATGTGCTTACATAGCTTCTTTCTTGTTAAGTTCTTGTAGCAGATTTTGTTATGAAGCACACATTGATGTATCTCAGGGACATGGAAGAAGATAAAACTATCCCGGATCCAGGTTATATACAGTTTACTTTTATAGTTAACTAACGTCGTTGATTTATTTCGCTGACAAATACTAATCACAGATAAAAAAACGTCTTACACTATCTGATTTTATAGTCTTGGGCCTAGCAATTAAAATGTACTTTGGGTATGTTTTAAAACTACTTTTTCGTAGCAAAAATGATTTCAGTGTTTGCTTTCTACAGCAGCTAGAGATCCTAGGCTGATAGTTAATATTGGCAGATCACTGAAGAATGGACTACGGCTGCGCTGAACTACGAAGCAATTTCACAGTTATCTTTTCCAAATAGTTTCAAAATAAATCATTGTAAGTTATTTAAACAGATTTTTCACAAAACTAGTCTTGAGTTGCGCTTTAAATAAAATTGAAACTCTTTCTTCGCTAACTTTTGGTTATATTAAGTCTTCATACCACAGGTATGGTATGTTTCGCAAATTATAGTTTGTCAGTCCTTTTGATCTCATATATTTTCACAACCCTCTCACACGATCTAATTCCGAACGAAAATGAGCACTCATTAAGGAAAGAAAGTGACCGAACCACAATGAACTAACAGAATGATCTGAACAAAGCGAGAGCGAGACACCATTGTCTCTATAATTTGTAGATTAATACAAACAAATGATTTCTGGTTTTGGATATTCTTACTGCTTCACTCTTTTAGGATTATATTGTATTCCTTTTTTATAATTAAAAAATTTCAATTAAATTCACTAAGGTTTATTTTTTTATTACAGCTTAAGGTCATCAAAGCTTTGCTAGAGTGTACACAATAATTTTTGACAATAAACTTAATTTGTCTACAGGATCTGCACATTGAGAGGCGGCACTATGTACAGACTGAGACCCCCTTGCCGCTGGCTAGCATTTCCGATGTGTATGTTGCCTTAGAGGAAACCATGAAGCCGGTGGAACCGACCAAACATTCCTAAGGGACCCGGGCTTGTTCCCGCTACTGGAAGGACCCAGCCAAACTTAAACAAATATTACAGGCGCACCTGAGACCGAGAAAAGCTTATTAGTTAAGATACAGATACCAGATGTTGACATGACATGCCTACAGCGGAAAAACAGGGTACTGAAATATAGTGTGGATACAATAATTCGAAGCGAGTCACGTGGTTAATACTTAAGACTGAGAATATAAAATATCGATCGAATTACAAGGGTGCCTCCAATTCTGTCACCTAAGTATTAACTGCCGACTAAGAAGTCTGAGGCAACACGAGCCATTTAAATAATATTCGCCCTAGGCGGTACAACAAATATGAATAAATACAGTAAATTCAATGGAACGTTAAGTCATCTTCACTAAATTCAAAACTAAAAACAACTCAAAGTGGGAGAAATGATAAACTCGTGTCTCTCCCGCCAGCATGGATACGTATAATTAACACCATATGGTGCTGTAGGACCCACCTCACACTTAGCGAATTCTGTGGACAACACTAAGACATACTACAATACTCGTACATATCAATTCCTTATGCAAGTAAAGCACTCACAGGATTAAAATACGCTTCTCACATGCGGTCTTAAGATATATAAATATTACAGTTAGGTGAGGCAGCGAGGCTGTAATTGTAACGGAGAGGCTGTCTTTCTCTCACACAACCAACAAGTGGAAGATCACGACAAGGCGGTCACAAAGCATGGATCTAGATTACAAGGACATGTAGTACCTCAACTTCCAAAATAGAAAATCTTCATTCCTCTCAAGTTCGGACGACAAGGATAAGGCCTCAGATACGGCCAACCGATTCGGCTCAGGTTTAGCAGGTCTCTTGTGTATAACCTAAAAATGAAGGACTCTAATATATAATGGCTCAACACCCCCTCTCCGATTTGTGAAGCTCGCCCCTAAAGGTTGTGATGAGCAGTCGACTCAGAATTGGCCGGATCGATAGATAACTGTAAATAGGGCATTTTTCATCATCAGGTATGGGGTCGGCAAACGCATACTTTTCCAGAAATCGAGGAAAGAAACTTTTACAGCTGCCGCCGTTTAACGCATGGTAAAAGCTTTTCGTTGAAGGTGCCGATAGTTGTCGGCACGGTGGTTCAGCGTGTTCGGTCAGAAGGTTAGCTGCCCTCTGTAATAAAAACTGAGTAAACGGACCAAGTGTGACGGGACGTCCGCCTCGAACAAATACAACGACCAACAACAAACAAAATGAGATTCTAAAAAAATAGCGCAACACCCAGAGTAACTGAGAGGGAAACGGAGAACCAGGGTTCGAATCACGAGGAAACTGCACTGTTATTTTTTAAATTTCAGTTTCTCGTAACAGAATTCGTAGGAGTAGGAGGATTAATAAGGTAAACAACTCAACACGGAATACTAATAGTAATAAGATAGGCTAACTAATTTCCCAAACGACGTGAATTAGTAAAGAATTAAACTTTTAAGCCTTGTCACATTAAAACAACTCAGAGTAAGAGTGTTGCAAATACTTCATGAGGGACCCCAGATAGCCAACGGCGCGACGCTTGTTTACAGCGAGGCTCTGGACATAAGCAGGCTGAGAGAGTTATGTAGTCCCGGTTGCCTCTTCGTTATACACTCGTGCTCATAAATTAAGGATAATTGCAGAGGGTGGCACCACACAACGTGGCAGTGAGGGCGTCCAGCACTACATAAAACTGGTGCTAATAGCATAAGCACAAAGGGAAAACACAAGACATAGAACTGTAAGTCCACAGTATCGGTGTTAAGTTGACAAAAACCGCCCCGAAACAGATGTGCTACAAAACGCCACTGTTTCCTACGCATGGGATATGATCAACATGGGATATGATCACAACGCACACGTACACAGGTGGCACAACGGATTGCCACACTCTGATCATGTGGTGGAACAGCTGCTGGGGTATAGCCTCCCACTCTTGCACCAGTGCCTGTCGAAGCTCCTGAAGTGTCCTAGGGGTTTGAAGACATGCAGCAATACGTCGACCGAGAACATCCCAGACGTGCTCGATGGGGTTTAGGTCTGGAGATCAGGCAGGCCTGATATCTTCTGTTTCAGGGCAGTCCTCCACGATGGAAGCTCGTTGGAGCCGTGCGTTCACATCCATCTGGAGGAAGGTGGGACCCACTGCACCCCTGAAAAGGCAGGCATACTGCTGCAAAATGACGTCCCGATACACCTGACCTGTTACAGTTCCTCTGTCAAAGACATGCAGGGTGTACGTGCACCAATCATAATCCCACCCCACACAATCAAATCCATACAGGTCCATTTCAAGGACATTAATGGGTTGGTATCTGGTTTCTGGTTCACGCCAGATGAAAACCCGGCGAGGATCACTGTTAAGACTATACGAGGACTCGTTCGTGAACATAACCTGGGACCACTGTTCCAAAGACCACGTACTGTCTTCTTGACACAAGGCTTTACTGGCTCTCCTGTGACCAGGGTTTAGTGGAATGCACCTTCCAGGTCTCCGGGCGAATAAACAATAGCTGTTCAGTCGTCTGTAGACTGTGTGTCTTGAGATAAATGTTCCAGTGGCTGCGGTAAGGTCCCGAGCAAGGCTACCTGCAGTACTCCGTGGCCGTCTGTGGGCACTGATGGTGAGATATCGGTCTTCTTATGGTGTTGTGCACTGTGGACGTCCCGTACTGTAGCGCCTGGACGCGTTTCCTGTCTGCTGGATTCGTTGCCGTAATCTTTAGATCACACTTTGTGACACACAGAGCCCGTGCTACAACCTGCTGTGTTTGACCAGCCTCCAGTCACCCTAGTGTTCTACCCCTCATAACGTCATCAATATGTATTCTTTAAGCCATTTTCAACACACTGTAACCATTAGCACGTCTGAAAACGTCTGCACACTTACTCGCTTCACCGTACTCTGACATGCACCCACACACCTCTGCGTATGTGGACTGCTGCTAGCGCCACCGTGCGATGAGCTCAGGTGAAATGCACCGCATGGTCATGCCTCGAGGTGTTCCCGCAAACCGCCCACCAGAGCGTTGTTTCAATATGTATCAGCATTATCCTTAATTTATGAGCATAAGTGTAGTTGTGAACCTCGACCAGTGAGGGCGTCCAGCACGAACCTTACAAAAAGTCAACCGGAAAGAGTTTTTTTCCGTCATTAGGCTGCCCCGAACCTCGATGATACATGTAATGATTTTTCATCGTTAATCCGCCGAATAAAATGTGAATGAATACAGTGATCTTCCGTAAGTAACAGAAGTAAATGTCGTATGACTACGGCCTCCCGTCGGGTAGACCGTTCGCCGGGTGCAAGTCTTTCGATTTGACGCCACTTCGGCGACCTGCGTGTCGATGGGGATGAAATAATGACTAGGACAACACAACACCCAGTCCCTGAGCGGAGAAAATCTCCGACCCAGGCAGGAATCGAACCCTGGCACTTAAGATTGACATTCTGCGGACTAACATGACATCCATGCAAGTTCGTCGTTGATCCTTTCAATCAGTTTTTTTTATTACAGAGCCCAACCAGCTCTCTGACCGAACACGCTGAGCTACCGTGCTGGCTACCAGTCAGCTACCGGCGGCGAACAGCGCACAGTAACAGATGACTTGTACTGTATGTAGTTTGTAGTAATTAGCTTTTCTGTTTATACCGTAGTAACTAGTTATTATTTGTTGTGTCTTATCTTTCAGCTGCATAATCTGAATAATGGAGGACGTCCTCCCTTCGACCAGTGCTGAAACATATAGTTGGGAGCCTGTCACCGAAGATAGCAAGCGGGAAGTTACCGACGCTGTGTTTTGGTTTGTAAAATTGTTGCAGTGCACTACCGGAAGCAGGCAGTCCTGTTTCTCGGCGTTCCAGATTGATAGGAGCGGCTATCGTTGATCGAGTTTTGGAGCTGACAAACGAAACAGTTTTTGGTTGATACTGAAGAACTATACCATGAAGGCGAAGCAAAAGGTGATTCAGTGGAAGATATCACGACTAATGAATCGCAAAATGGTCATAACACTTTGGAAATGCCCATGTCGCACGCAGTTGTTTCATCCCCGATGAGTGTTACGAACCGGTTACTAAACAATTGAACTAAGGCGCTACACCCCTTGAAATAAAAGTAAAGGCGGTAGCGCTAGCCAGGAATCATCCAAATTCGAACCTAAAAGTACTCCAAAATACTGGAGCAACAACAGCTCTGAAAAGGAAGAAGTACCTAAAATTGGGGGGAAAATGGTCTCGTTAAAGGAGGGACAAGATACGACAAATACCAGGCGATAAATATGTGAACGTACCACCGATTTGTCGAATCTCTTTTTCGTAACGAGAATGTAACAACGAGAATACTCCAGGAGAGGGCTGCAGGTGCAGCGCTTCAGTTACGACCAACAAGGATTTTACGTTTGCTACATCATTATCTTGGGTAAGGAATTTCAAATGGGAATATAAAAGTCGTCAGTTGCACGTTACAAAATATGTCGGCCACAAGGAGGTAGAAAATATAAAAGATATACATAAAGTGGCGGCTCTTTTCAGTATGCAAACGGCTTGACTTATGACCGGTTTTAATCTTGATCACGTGATCAACACCGATCAAACAGGATGCGAGTATCGGAATAACATTCAACGCACGTTATGGCTGTTGGAAGTAAAAACAAACTAACACATTTGTACACGGCGCAATATGCCATCACAGCCTCCGGAAAAATGTTGCCTAAGTTTTTCCTGTGTTTACGAGAAACGAATGTTGCAATTGGTCTTTGGGTTTGGAAGAGGTCAATTGCTTAACCTACTCTTTGAAAAATGTTTGCATTACTTGCTCTAAATCCGGGATATTGACAAATGCGATTTACAGAACATTTATTGAGAATGTTTTAGAACTATACTTCGCTGATAACAAGTTTTCTCTAATACTAGATTCCTGGAGTGGAAAAAGTAATGCTCTAATGTACGACGCCATGTTTATAGATGACAAGGGTTACTCAACGTCCAGGATAAAAGTAATACCGCCAAATTGTAAATCTGTGTGCCAGCCGTGTGGTGTTTATTTCTATCGCCAGGTTAAAAACTTTATTTCGAGGCTTCAGAATTGCAATGTGCTTGTGGCAAGCCAGCAGGAAATGTACAACACCGATGGAAAAACTATTCACAGTATAATTCATAGCCAACTTCAAAGATATCTTATGCGTGGTATGCATCAAAATTAATTCCCGAAAAAGACATATTTTGAAATGTAAACCAAGTTCTTTTTCGCCGACTCTTCGGAAGGAACAGTGTAGCTGTCGAAAGATTGCATTCATTAGATGTTCTTGGCGCCGCGAGTATATTTGTTTGGAAAGTTCATATGACAAGTACCGTCCTACTAGTTGTTCGAAGAAACGTGAGGACACGTAACAGTGACTGGAAGAACCATTGTAAAGTGACCATGAGTGATATTTTAGTTGTTTACTATCCCAAGAGCTTTGAGAAATTTATTTGCCTACTTTTCTATCATTCCTTGTTGATTTACTTACCTTATTAACCTTCTACCCCTATCAATTGAGATATGAAAAAGTACAAACGATAAGAATGATATCTACTACGTTTCCTCGAGACGAATCTCGCGTTTTCCGTTTCCCAGCCGGTTACCTTGGCCGTTTTTTTCCACGGCAGTTTTTTCTTCTTTCTTTTATATATTTTTTATTTTTATTTTTTTAAGGAAGGTTGGAGAAACTTCTTATTCACAAAATCACAGCACGTCCTTATATATTATAGCTGTTCTGGAAGGAACCTCGCTGCCGTCCTACCAAGCAGCATGAAATAACAAAGTGGAGTCACCTCCGGCACCCTTATAAAAAGTGTTTATAGATTCTAAAACAAAATTCAATGAACCATTGTAATGTTAACTGTGCAGGTGTTAGTTGTTACTGGGTAGCATACTCGAGTAGTTTTCCTTAGCTGGTCACTTTATTTGGCCGGTTCCACAACGACAGCACCGCCACTCAACTTCACGCACCTGGCACAACCCCAAGTATATCGCGCGTCCGCAAAAACCGTTCCTAGGAAGTTTGCATACCAGTCCTTGTACTTTCGTAGTCGTAACAGTTTTGTGTGGCCATCTTGCAAGTATTTCCAGTAAGTTCAATACGTTCAGATGTGTGTGTCTCTATATACGTAATGGACTGTCGTATCTGTGATCCACGCCACTGCGTTCGTCTTATGACTCGGATAATACGTTTCCTCTGAAAAAAAATACTATGTCGGAAGATACTGCTGTATATACTGTATATATAGTGGCTGCATGAACGACATTATCTTCCTTGCTGGAGTCCATACAGCCAACGCCTCGACGCACACCAGCTGGTGGTCGTCCCTATCCAGCACGCCGCGTTGCTGACACATGGGCGAATCCGCCAAATGTATTGCGTAATTTTTGTCATTCGTTGGGTATTTCCGGTTCACTACAATGTCCCATGTTGACCTGACTGTAGGTAGGTGGGGGTGGTATACCGTGCGCCACACCACTTACCAGTTAACGGCAGGTTGCTTCTGTTTGATCCTTGCATGTTCAGCGACTGCATGATTACGCCAAAAGATTGGTTAAATAAACGTGTCTATTACGTCAAAGGATGAATGGTGAATGAGCTCCCAAACTTTCCGTGAAATTATAAGCTGCAAAACAGTTACCAAGGTATTAAGTGACGTCCTAATCTCCACAAACCACTGAAGTTCCTTGCTATAAACGTGACATTCATCAACGGAATTCAAACCCAGTGGATCTAAATAAAATACGAAAATGAAACATGAGAGATGTCAGTCCAGCAATAGACTGACACATACCACTTTGACACAAACATTACTGTACAACTTTCTGTATATGAAACGTGATGGTGCGATACTGTGAAGTAGAATGGTAATGAATTTTCTAAAGCAATGTTCTGAATCTAACAGATAATGTAACCTAACTTCTGTGACTAATACCCTTTCAACAATCGAAATTTTGACACTGACTTACGTATAGGACAACCACGTGCAATTACTGATACTAATCTGGCTCTGTATAGAGGCTTGTATTTATTTGCTATTCCCTGAAAACTCTGAAAAATATTTTGTCATGCGTTGATATTAATCCTTACCTGTGCAAAGAAAAAATAACGAAACTCAGCCCTGCTCTGTCACTCTACCAATGACGTAACACTTGGTCGCAGGTATATCTGAAATATATCTCTCAGCTTTTGCTAAACATTCTGTTAAGCAATCATAATTTAAAAAAATCATCCAAACTGCAGCGTGTTGAGTATACTTCAGATCATGCAACTGTCCAATGTCTGGATATGAACATCCCAGTGCTCAGTAGGTTTTCAGTAATCAAACGGAAGTATGAAGTTCCAGGATTAAGTAACTCAAAAACCTATTTTAGTTTAGTTTCTGTGTGAACTGGGATAGCAGGAGGGATTAAAACATGAGTATTTGAAAGTATGAAGCTATCTTAATTACATAGCCATGACAAGAAGTCATCAAGAAGGTCTACGACTATGTTAAAAAATATGGTCAGTCTCAAAAATACAGAATTGGTCGTTGAGGAAAACGTTATTGACTGCATTCAAAATAACTTTATTAGTCTAAAATTGGACAGTAAAACATAGCTACAAAAGGCAATATTTGTCATGAACACTACTGTTCCTCAGAAGCCCATTATTGCCTCTTTAGAAACCATCAACCTTTGTACTAATATTCCGATCCACGAGACAGTAAAAGTTGTACATACAAACTTTCTGATGCATAGGAAGATGAGCACTGGCCAAATACTTGAGCCACTAGAACTAATACGTTTCTCTTCCTTTTAATTATTTCATTTTTAACAGTAAACACATTTTCTGAAAGCTGGTCTTGAGATAAAGTCTATCAGGCATATTAGCTTCCGTTTTCATAAATGGTTTAGAGAAAATTATTTTAAAGAATAATTTTCATTGATGTAGCAAGTTGTAATGTGTGTCTTGGTTATTGTAATGGAGTAATACACATTCATGAACACTTGATTAAACTCACTGACACAACTTTCACAAAACAAGAACAGCAGCTACTTGACAAAGACCCTAAATACAATTTGAACACCCACATAACACGTAAGACACAGAAAATCTTGTTACTGAGACTGAGTACATCATAGGTCAACACGAAAAAACTAACACACCAGATTTCAACCCAGGCCTAACAAGAGAACTAGTAACAGAGAAAACGAAACAAATCGTCACAAAGAACAAATATCCATAAATACAAATAAAAAACGTCTGATGAGAAAACAAACAGTATACACAAAAACCTAAAACAACATAATGCATTTATATGTACCTCAGTAAACATAATAAACTTCAATCTGAACACAATAAAGCTGCTACATCTTTATGCATTTGCACAGAAAATCCTTTTTTACCCTTTTTTAGCACCTCTGTGCTAAGAATTTTATTTCTATTTCCACCTCACACTGCTTTTAATTTACTTCCAATGCCCAATTCAATGCATACAGTTCTGTCACGCTTTACTGTAAAAAGCTATCTCTGAGAAACCTCTAATTCACAGCATGTACATGTCCTAACAGTTAGTAATGTTCTAAAAGAAGTCTTCTTCTGAGTGAATACGTGTCACAGCTTTATTTGCTCTACTAACAATTTTCCCATTTAAGCCCATTTTCACATGAATATATGCACACTTATTGTTACTGATCAAGTGACTCGCTGACGATAATACAGTCGACGTATGATGGAGACAGTATGATTTAGCATCCGTACTCCACTTCAACAGATTTTGAATGAATAATCTATGGAATATGAAATGGTACATTACACATCAAGAAAAACTTATGGTGGAGTGACTGCCTTTCGCTTGTGAAACAGATGGTGAATTTGCCCAATACTTCTGTCGCACATGTAACTTCTTTATATTCATTCACGAACATTGCAAACCACTTACGTTTTTAGCCACCTTTTCAATATATATTATCGCCAGACCCACCATATGATTATGACATAGGCGTTGCTGTGCTATTAATGGAACTAGCTCCTTCACCCAGTCTGACACTCCTTATTTTGCAGTAAAAGAATGTACAATTGGGTGGAAACGTTGGGTAGCCCATTCAAAAAATCCTGAAAAATACTTAAATATTGATCGTAAGTCTTGAGCTGCCCTTGACACCATAACCAACAAAGCCAAACTAATTCTTTTCTTACACGATCCAACGAATTTGACGTCGGATGATAACGAGAGTTAAAAATTGGTTTTATTTTTTGACTTCATTAGGTTTGTGTCTAATAGCACAAACAAAACTGAGGTCCATTATCTGATAAATGCTTATCCACATGACCAACTCCACATCAGAAATATTTCACAAATGCTAGTTACACTGTCTTAGCAGAACCCTCTGCCTGGCACTTAATTGTGAATTGCAGAGTAATGATGTAGATGTAAAAAAACACAAAATAAAATCTGAATTTCTCCCTGGAATGCGACCATAGAGGTCAACGGCTGCTCTGAGCTGTACTGGAATTATGGAATTAGCTTTTTTCAAGTGGCGGAGGGTTTTGCTTTCTGACGTAGTTTGCATGCAGCAAATACATGACAGGATTTTTTAAACATCGTTAAAGTAGCACATGTTACATAGCTGAAAGAAAACTTTCCAGCGTCAAAGTATGGATAGCTGAGACGTATATACGAAATAAATTTATTGATCAAGTTGTTAGGGTACACAGAACCCTCTGAGAGTCAGGTGGATTTCTACACCTGAATAAAATATTGTTCCTCACAAGATAATGTTGTCTTGATGCGGTATTCGTGTTGTCAGTTCATTTTTCCTATAATTCTGCCAAATGAGATTCTTGTCCTGTTCTTTTGTACTGTCGACAAGAGGTAAGAAATGTAGTTTACAAATACAACCTTCTTTATATGTAAAAGACCGATATTGTACTCATGGCAGCCTTCTTAACATCCTCTGACTAAACAAATAGATGATAGTGACAACAATGTTCCGAATGCCAGAAAAAATAGACAACACGAAAAGGGAATTCTTGCAAATACAAGGCCCTGGACACTAAGCATCCATGGGTTAACGTAGCAGACAAGAGAAAAAGTACTATCAGGTTCAAAACGCGTAAGTACAAGAGTGTGCTGAAAGATAATGCCTCCGATATTTTATGCTGAAACTCGCAAAGCTTTTTAATTAAAACAGATGTTATTAACATTGTGCATTTTTATTCTTCATGTCTGCATATTTATTTCTCATTATAGTCAACCTGGAGAGTAACACAATTCTCCCACTTTGTTGATACTGTCACTGTACAATGTTTGACTTGATGAAACCACAACGTCACCTCTGCTTGCATCGGTTCATCACTATCAAAGGCACCAGTTAAGTTTTGGCAACAGGTGAAAATCGGATGGAGCCAAGTTGAGACTGTACGGAGGATGATCGATAACAGTGAACCCAGGGTGTCAGGGTGTTGCAGTTGCTACAGCGCCTGTGTGTGGTTTGGCATTGTCGTGCTGAAGGACGGGGTGCTCCATGTAGACGAACTCTTCAAACTCGCGTTTTCAGTTTTTCGATGGTCTCACAGTACCGTGTAGAAAGTATGATGGTACCATTAGACATGAATTCAAAGTGCGTCACACATTTCCCATATCAGAATACCGTGAACATGACTAGGCCTTCTGGTATTTTTTTTTCACAAGGTTCTTAAAGATCCCATCACCCCCACGCTCAAAACACAAAACAAATTGACACGCGTCCAATCTTCCCTGTTTAATGTCAAAAGCGAGCATTCCAAACACCCACCATGCACACAGTTTTCTGTAGCGCAGTTTTGAAGTGACAGCCTGTACGTGCTCTCGCAATATGCCACTCTTACCTGAAAGCTGTGTCTGCATTATCGACTTTTATTCTGATGAGTTCATCAACACGATTCTGACGATTCTCATCGTCTGACCTACGATGTCGTCCACTCTGAGCTCTTTCACACTTTGAGGGTAACAACTTCGTTCCCTTCATTACGAACATGGTCAACCCAATGTTGCAAACTACTCACGTCAGTGTGGTCGTACTGTGCCCGTACAGTTAGCCGTGCGACCTGACGCACTGCTCTCTGGGCAGGAAGGCATGCCGGTCCCCGGCACGAGTCCACCTGGTGGATTAATGTCGAGGTCCGGTGTGGTGGCCATTCTGTGGATGGTTAAGGCGGTTTTCCGTGTACCTCGGCGAATGCACTCTGGTTCTCCTTATTCCGCCTCAGTTAAATTATATCGGCGATAGCTGCGCAGCTTCTCCACGTACGCGTACACCATAATGACTCCAACATGAAAACATTGGGGTTACATTTGTCTTGTGTGAGACGTTCCCGGGGGTCCACTGGAGGCCGAACCGCACAGTAACCCTGGGTTCGGTGTAGGGTGGAGGTGAGGTGAGTGGACTGCTCTGGGCTGTTGTGGTGTTGTGAACCACTGAGGGCTAAAGCGGGGACGAAGCTTCGACGTTTCTGGGTCCCCAGTTCCATGCAATACAATGGTAATACTGTACACGACTGTCACTCTTCTACGGATTTCAATTGGAGACATATTTTCTGTGGTTAGAAACTTGATTACAACATGCTTTTTCCCACTCGCCGCTGTAATTGTGTTACACACCGCCATATTAAGCGCTACAATTCAAAACTCTCAAGCAGGAGAGGTTGGCACATTGTCAGTGAAGCGGAAAAATCAACTGAGTAATATGGGTGACATGTAATACCTCAACCGATATTGAGAATATAATAAAAGAATTGGAGACATTGCTTTCCAGCACGCCCTCGTCGAAAAGGAATTTCGTGAAAGCCGAAATTACAGCAAGTTCAACTCTGTGACAGAAAAGTTTCACTCGCCTTTGAGAACAGTCTACTGAAAAATTCTATCATTTTCTGACATGCGACACTATTCTCTTCTATTTTCTGCAATAGATGAACGTTCAAGACCGTTTTTGACCTGTCACTGGAAATACAAAAATCATGCAAGAAATCGGCATGCGACGGTAGGGTAGCAGCAGGAAGAGCATCTTTAGAACTTTGAAATTCAGCTTGTGCATCATCCCAGTTCCATACTACACTCTTCCCCATCATCTCTTATAACCTAGACAGGAACAAGAACTTCAGCGTGACCAAGTTCCAATAAAAATGTATAAAGCAGAAGAACATCCTAATTTGATGCTTGGTCGTGGGAACAGGAAGATGCTGTATAGCTTTTAGGTTTCCTGTATCACGTCGAATGCATTCAGCGGGAATAATATGCCCAAGTAATTTAATGACAGATTAACAAAATTAGGACTTTCCCAAGTTACCTATAACACAAGACTCAGAAAATACTTTCGAGAGTAAATTTAGAACATGATTATAAGCGGACCAAACTTCTACAGAAATTAATACATAATTGACAAAAAATATATTTGATTCCCGTAAACTCTCAGGAAGAACATCATTAAGTCCATAAATGAAGGAGAAGAAGAAACATTTAACCCAAATGTAATTTTGTGAATTGGTAACACATTCCATAACAGGGTAAAGGTGTATAATGTCGACAGGTAGGACGGGGCTGAATTTGCCAATAACTTCCTCGCAAATCAACACAAGACAAGACATTCATCACATGAAATTTCTTTAAAATTCGTCCAGCGTCTGAGGAAGATCTGTTTCTCGTTTAATAATTATGTTAACTTGCCTATTGTCAAGGGCCAGTCTTATTGATCTATCTTCCTTGAAACAGTGTGCTAAGGACGGTTGCGTGAAGTGAACAAACTGTTGGTTCAGTTATTCCTTGGTTTAACATATATTATATCTCTTCTTCTACCGTCTCCTTGTGCCCTACAGGAGTGGTTACACACATTTGTGATACCATTACCCCTGAGTGGAATCAGCTACGTGCTGCTAACCCTCCCCCCTCTCTCTACCCTCCATCACCAACATTAATTTTTCCTGCTGTTTTATTAAACCACAAGCTAATGAGTCAAAGAGACAACTGGCTCCGCTTATTTCTAACAACTATTTTTATAGAATGATGAAGCAGTTCTTAGTGTGTCACGAGTGCTGCCTACAACTCTTTCTCAGAAAATAAAAGTAGCAGTCCACATTGAGGGTAGACACTTACTGCAAAATATATGCATCCTCTGCACCACTCATCTCCCTGGAAATACTTGATTCATCTCACACCGTTCCCCCACTTAAAATCAAGCAAGTTAAAATGTTTGCACTATACTTAGTTCGTACATCACTCAATTCTGGACTCTTTTCTTCGTAGTGGCTGGATATTGGACAACTTTAAGCTGCCAGTGCTTCGTGTTTGATCACGGACATTAATAATAATGATAATAATTTGTAGGTCCTACAGCAGGGTAGAAGCTTTATGTACTTACTTTTATGTTTTATTGTCAGTTAGTTCATTTATCTGATGTGAAGTGAACTATGAAGCAATTTCCAACGTATTGGGGGAATTAACTGCAAACTGGAGAAAACATTTTCATGAGATATTTTAGCTTTTGTGATGTGTGTGTGTCTCAATTTCACTGGATGCATGATACTAATCCCCACCACACTGTGTTCAGCATTAGCGTTAGTATTTAAAAATAATGTAATTATTGAGGATTTACGTAATCAGCATAACAGTCTTACGAAATAATGATAACAGCAACTATCTTTTACAAATAATTTAGTTTCAGCTTCAAAACACAGTCGAACCCCGTTAGTTACTTACGCCTCAGAAAATGTCATTTTACATTTCAGGAGATAATTACCCTTCCATGTTGGAAACCACTGCGTTAGAGGGATTGAATGTGCTTAACGAATTTTTTTCCATTCCTTTACTCTAAATTCATATAGAAAATTTTTGATGGTTCCTAGCCTGTCGCTGAAAACTTGAGTATGAACAACTTGAATAACTGTTGAATATCTATATCAGCCTCATCTTGTCTTCAGTACAAAAACAGATGTTTGTGCTCTCAGAATGACATCCGACATCATTTGTATCAACACTAGGAGGCTTCAGTACAGTTAGGAACTCGACAGGAGACAGAAATTCTAGTCAACTAATTTCATCGTCTTGCTAGAAAATCCAAGCTATAAATTTTAACCATGGAGATACATCATTCATCTTCAATTCTGTCTCTGCACCAGCGATATTCAACACAGACTTAAGCTCACTTGAACAATCTACTCCGACATCTGCACCTGTAGTAAGCAATTGAACTATCAAAAAATTCGTCGAAAACATGTGTCCCTGGCGCACAAAATTTAACCAGACTTGGTTCCAAACTTCAACACTATTTCCCTTAATCGTCCATTTCATTTTCGTCTGCTGTAAGGGCATAATTGGTCAGACTGCCGACTTCCCTCATTTACAAAATGCAATGTCGCTCACAACACAACAGGGCTCCCAGAATACATAAACTAAATTTACAAACTGGAGTTATAACAACAGGACCCTTTATAGAATTTTGATTGCTCTCATTTTCCTTTCGTAACACATTCCCCGTATCCTCTAAATACACAGCATTTATAAAGTTGTAAACAGTGTCCTCCGTCTAGTTAAACACCCCATTTGTTGCCTGAGTTTTGTGTCATTCTCATGTTGAACAATTTTCCCTCTGGTTACAATACATGCCATGAAGCGCAACTTAAACTATTTCTGTTCTCCTCCGTTGACTAAACCTTCCTTGATCACATTGGTTTCGGCTCATCCCATCCCTATGAGCACTGTTGTTGTTCTTATTTCCATTTCCATACCGCGTCTTATTCCAAAGACTACTGACCCAAACCTGCAATGGAATCCAACGCATTTGTTAAACTAGCTTCTGGATTGCCAGTTATTTGTGCGACAAGATTGTTGTCTGAAAAGTCTGTTACTCCACAGATTATTGTAATATCCCCTTGACTGTCAGTTGGTTGTTTGGTCTGCTGCAGTCAAAGTTATTGTCTTTTACTACTGATTGTTGTTCCTTGCCAGGCAGTCAACACCACAAAATACAAGTTCGTATAAGAGGCTTTCAGCGTTATTCTTATAATCGTTTGCCAGTATAATGTACCTGTATGAGACTGATAATTTGATCAGACATACTCAGATAAATTTCACAGGACTGTAAGGGCTAGACAGGCTCTTTTGGGCCAAGTGTTTAATATAACGCACAGGACTCGAAAATTGAGACTGCTAAAAGTTTTTATGCATAATAATGTTGTTTCAGGTCGCTTGTGACCAATAACCTGCAGCTGGTGAATGCACTCTAGTTGCAGATTCCCCTTAAAGGTATCCGTCACCTCGGTTCCGAGAGTTCCGTAACCTGCAGAGAAAATTGGAATGGAGATGAACATAAAAACCACTTCCGCCCTTTTTATTGCAAACCACACATTCCATGATGTGCCACCACACAGCGAGACCTTCAGAGGTGGTGGTCGAGACTGCTGTACACACCGGTACCTCTAACACCTAGTAGCACGTCCTCTTGCATTGATGCATGCCTCCATTTGTCGTGGCACACTACCCACAAGTTCATCAAGGCACTGTCCCACTCCTCAACGGGAATTCGGCGTAGATCCCTCAGAGTGGGTCACGTCGTCGATAAACAGCCTTTTTCAACCTATCCCAGGCATGTTCGACAGCGTTCATGTCTGTAGAACATGCTGGCCACTTTAATCAAGCGATGTCGTTATCCTGGAGGAAGTAATTCACAAGATGTGCACGATAACGGCGCGAATTGTCGTCCATGAAGACGAATTCCTCACCAATACGCTGCCGATATCGTTGCACTATCAGTAGGAGGATGGCATTCACGTATCGTACAGCCGTTACGGTGCCCTCCTACGTCGGCCTCACAATATGCCATCCCAAACCACCAGGAAACCTCCACCTTGCTGCACTCCCTGGACAGTGTGTCTAAGGCTCTCAGCCTGACCGACTTGCCTCCAAACACGTCTCCGACGATTGTCTGTTTGAAGGCATATGCGACATTCATCGGTGACGAGCACGTGATGCCAATCCTGAGCGGTCCATTCGGCATGTTGTTGGGCCCATCTTTGCCGCGTTGGATGGGTCATGGTTGCAAAGATTGACCTCGCCATGGACGCCAGAAGTGACTTTGTGCATCATGCAGCCTATTGAGCACAGTCTGAATCGTAACATGACATCTTGTGACAGCACGAAAAACATTATTCAACACGGTAGCTTTGCTGTCAGACTTCCTCCGGGCCATAATCCATAGGTAGCGGCCATCCACTGCAGTAATAGCCCTTGGCGGCCTGAGCGAGGCATGTCATCGACAGTTTCTGTTTCTCTGTGTCTCCTCCATGCCCGAATAACACCGCATAGGTTCACTCCGAGACGACTGGACACTTCCCTTGTTGAGAGCCCTTCCTGGCTCAAAGTAACAATGCGGACGCTATGGAACCGCGGTATTGACGGTGTTGAACTACAGACAACACGAGCCGTGTACCTCCTTCCTGGTGGAATGACTGCAACTGATCGGCTGTCGGACCCCCTCCGTCTAATAGGCGCTGCTCATGCATGGGTGTTTACATCTTAGGGCGGGTTTAGTGACATCTCTGAACAGTCAAAGGGACTGTGTCTGTCATACAATATCCACAGCCAACATCTGTCTTCAGGAGTTCTGGGATCTGGAGTGACGCAAAACGTTTTTTGATGTGTGTATATTCTAATTTATGGCCAGTTGGCCATACTGCTAATAATGAATAATCAAACTGTTCAAGTCGCACCCTCAGGTGTACTCTGTCATAAAAACTTTAAATTTCCGAACGGTAAGGAAATGCTTGGAGTCAACACCATCGTTCCCCTGTGTACACCAATACTCTCTCGCACCACAGGTTAAATGGCGACTATGTTATCTCTGAAACTAGTCATGATCATGAGCAGGTAAGTGTACATGCTACGAGTAGATCTGCTCTACACGATTCCTAAGGTGAGAACGATCAAATCTCCTAGCATTGTCACCCTGGTCTAATTTTTCTCAGTTCGAGAAAGATGTGCATAAAATCCATTAATATCCCGCTAATATTAACAAGTTTCTTGTCCTAGTTTGAAGCACTTGTAGTGACAAATTCAATCTGTCGATTGGTGTAGTAAGCACAGAGTTTTGAGGGATGATGCTATATTGGTTTTGCCTATAGTGAATGTGGTAACACTATGGCAGTATAATATTTCAGAGCGTCTTATACGTACAGAACAATAATAAAGAAATATTATTCGAAGAATTTGTGTGTTATTTATAAAGTAAAGACCATGTCAAATATACAATGGAATCGTGAATTTGCAAGCCTGGACAAAAATGGCCACAAGATAAATATATGCACAAGATTTGTGGATTTGAGAATCTGATGATGGGGGTTCGCATTATATAAACTAAACTAGAGCAATATGCCATGGGTAGTTTCAACTTGAGTCTTTGCCGCTGCTACAGTACGTGCTGTTGTTGGACAACCAGCTCCGTTTGATTGTTTGCTGTTTCAGGTGCACACACTGTCGCTGCATAGCCATCTGCTGTTCCCACAACTAGGAATTCTGCCTTCATGATACTAATAATAAGTCAGTCTCCCACGACTTTAGTGAAATGTGCGTCAACTGGTCACCTCGTCACCAATTTACTACTAACTTAAAGTGGAGAACACAAGTACTAATGTGGTGTGACATAAGTGCACAATTGTATTTCATTCCGTGAAATGTTATCATCGGAAATGAACAATTCAATCTACACTCGTTTTAACCGTCACTGTAGCAATTAAGAAGAAACTCATACGGATACCGTAGAATGTCTCGTGCTTAGACAAAACACGCCAAATATTCAACTGATATGAGAGCTGTACGTGCCGCCCTCTCACGGCTGTAGAGAACTGTTGAGGCGAAGCAGTGGTCCCTGCTTTATTTCCAAGTGCTGGCTACGAGATCCATTGGTGGCGGCCCTACTGTGAAGCTTGAGAAACTGATCATAGGGCTACGATGTGGCTCGTAGTTGGACATCATCTGACGTTTTTTTCAGAGAAACGAGAAAGAAAGCAAATAAAGTAAAAGCAAAAAAATAATTGAAAAGTCCATTTATGAGTGATGTGGCTACAACATGACTTTCGTCTCTGAAAATGTTTTTTGTATTTGAAAAATTCCAATTGGGAACATGAGACGAAACTAAATCACGTTTTTCATTACAAATAGTTATTTAGGCAGACTGATGGACCGAAAGAAGGCAAGGTGTCACCAAGATAAAAAACCACTGGAAGATTCAAACCAAGATCTGGGTTGAGAGTTTTACTTGTACTGTACTAAGAGTCTCTGTCTAGTAGGCATAATCCTATATTGTAAGACAACTTTACCTGTTAAGAGGTTAATCACCCCATGAATTAAGTTTTAATGAAGGTTCCGTAGAGCAATCAATGCCATGGTTGATAGTATATTCGACAGCGTAATCACAATTTTCTCTTGTTTTCATTGTTATTCAGATCACAACCATCTGTCTTTCATCAGGATTTCCGTGTAATCGTTGAAATAACTCTACTGCACGCCTCGTTGTGTCTTAAAAACACTTTATGGACCATGTACATCGACATTTTAGGTGATATTTCATACTTTCTATTGACAGACGCGTTTGCCACCTCCCTGACAATCATTTCTGAAATTTCTTGGAATCCTTCTCCCACGATTTGTCCAATTATAATTATGGTTCCATCCTCCACGCTGATGTCCACCAAAGCCACCCCAAATAAAATTCCGCCTCTTATTTTTTTATTATGCTCTATCTACAGGGTGATCATTATTGAAATACACGAAAAAAATTAGTTGTAAACTATGGAGTGCATACACTTTATTTCACACGTACGCGTCGCTGCAAATATTTGGATTTAGGATATAACATGTTCGGTATGCCTGCATTCATTGGCGGTGATGTGGGGCAGACGAACAGCGAAATTCTGCATGACCTGCTAAAGTGTCGGTGCATCGATGCTGTCGATGACCTTCTGAATAGCTGTTTTCAGCTCATCAATGGTTTTGGGGTTACTGCTGTACACCTTGTCCTTAATATAGTCCCACAAAAAGAAGTCGCATGTGACCAGATCCGAAGAATATGGCGGTCAATCGAAGCCCACGTCAGCGGCGTCTGGGTGTCCCAGAGCCTCAAACACTCTCCTCCTTCGATCGGGTCAAGCGTCTTGCATGAATCACATCTTGTCGAAATCAGGGTCACTTTAGCTAATGCGGATGAAATAATCTTCCAAAACCTTCACGTACCATACGGTAGTCACCGTGCCATCAGGGAATATTGCACCGATTGTTCCGTGACTGGACATTGCTCACCACACAGTCACCTGTTGAGGGTGAAGGAACTTCTCTATCGGGAAACACGGAATCTCAGTCCTCCAAATCTGCCAGTTTCGATTATTGATAAACCCTTCCAAATTAAGTTGGCTTCGTCTTCGCATGCGCATACTAATTCCCATCACAGCCGAGGCCAACCATGAGGCTGAACGCCCTAACGCAAACCGTTCAGAAGTTATGACGGTTTTGTTTCATGCAGTTCAATAATTGTCACCCTGAAATTAACCAGCATATTTCAGTAATTGCTCAATGGGATCATTAAGGCCCATAAACTAATCCCCACTGTACTGTCCCTGGTAATCTTCTTTTAAAGGCATCTATTTGTGTTAATTCATGAAGAGCAAGTATTCTAAGTTGTTTTCGAGAAAATTGTCTCATACTTCCACTTTTGCTTCTGTAATTTGGCCTATCCAATAGCTGCTATAAACAAGTGAATTTAATGAAAATGATAAAGGATGTAAATTGGGGAATCTTTCGGCAACTGAAACCCTACCGAAATGAATTTGTGAAGGAAGTGAGCCCAAAATTAAAATAAGTGTGAGAGTCAATCATTAAAATGGAACACACTGTATTCCTGCCTTAAAGTAAGAGGGGTTTGACTGACTTTTCCCCTGGATAAAGAAATTTACACTAACCGTATTTGAGTATGATTAATTACAAGGATTTTAGGTAACCCAATCAATATGTTCAAGTCAAAAACTTTGCTGACCGATGCAGTAACATTTGTTAGTTGACAATACAATCATGGGTTAATGTGGAAGCCTAAAATATTTGGTTTCTTCCTCAATACGTATAACGGTGCGGTTTCATAATGATTGGGCATGGCTTTCTTAAAATTGAAACTGTCAGATATGATCGTGTGTTGCAACACCAACCCCGTGGTGAAGTGATATAGTTTGGCACCTGCTCATTGAATGTACATAAGAAATTAACTCATTTAATTCAAGGCATACCTGTAGAAGGTAACATTATTTTATCAATGTATTACGAATTTACAGAAGTATACTTCATGGGTGCAAAAAACACGATGTCACAATTCAGTCTGGTATTTGTGACTTGAGACTATTTTCATGGTGGACTATTTTTTCATACTCTTTTTGTTTTTCGGAGTATCATGCTGATTGCATATGGTTTCTCATTTGCATTCCATCGTATAGATAGACTTACTTTAATTTAGGAATGTATGTGAGCTCTACCGATATCATGAAGTATTGCTATAGGGAAAGGGAACCATTTCATTTGCCAATTTCTCCGTAATATTAAGCTTCGAATATTGAAAACCAATCTACTGTTTTAATATTTAGAAACTAATTTTTCTTCTGAAATCTTATGTCTACTTCAGTATGACTTTTTGTGTGGAATCTTGCTTATCCGTCATCTTTGAATGATAAACTGTCACATTAGATGTGACTGGAACGTCTGCCTTCATGATTTCCGGTAACTGATCCCTTATTGGTGTATTTTCTACACTTTGAAAGCAACTCCTTCTCGTGGTGAGTTGCTGGATATGCTGGATATGAGGCAAACACCACCTCATAACACACACACATTACAAAGAATAATAAAAGGAAAAATAAACTGCACTGCATGAGATTGCAAATTCCTTCAGCTGGGATGCACTCCCTAGTAATGGCATTACTAACGAGAAGAACACGCCACGTGCCATAATCCGATACTCCAGAAAATTTGCTCATTGAAAGAGGGAACAAAATAAGCGACCACGTTTCTAGGCTTGTCCGTAGTTACTCTACCGTTTCTGACAAACAGACGGTCAAAATATTCGACTTGCTTTTCGTGTCCTTAGCATGTAACAAGCTTGGTTGTAGCGGAGGCACAGTGGCTACCGTCATAGTTTCACGTTTATTCTCCGCGTGTTTTAAACCCGATTTCAGTTTTTATTTTATTTTTAAATATTTCATGTATCTACTCATGTCCGTAGACTGTTATTTCATGAATGTTTCTTCTCAAGTTTTGGGATACAGCTGCATCATATTAAATGAAAAATTATTATTGATTGAAAAATAAGTGTCATAGATGTTTTTTAACGTGTAACATATATGTGCTGTATTTTCAGCGGTTAGAATCTTTTTAAATTCTCATATTTTTAAAGTTCCTTCTCATATCAATTACGTTATATCAATATATTAATACTTCATACACAATACCTGTGATATTATCTCAATTATATAAATTCTTAGCCGCGTGGGGTAGCTGTGCGGACTCAGGCGCGTTGTCGCGTCGTCGGAGGTTCGAGTCCTCTCTCGGGCATAGGTGTGTGTGTTGACCTTAGTGTAAGTTAGACCAAATAATGTGCAAGCTTAGGGATCGATGACCTCTCCAATTTGGTCCCATAAGATCTTACCACGAATTTCCAATTACTAATAAATTCTTATATTTTATTCTGATGTTTATTCTTCAGGAAGATTTGGTGCATTCCCTTTGATGATAGTGACCATATAAACATCCGGAACAGAAATTCCGAACACCATGACTATCGCGCTAAGGCAGGTTTGCCATAGTCACATTTCATTGTATGAATATCACTTGGGAAAAAAACGTCGTTAACACCGCTGAAGATTTCACGAGTTGGCATATTTCGTGTCAAACCATGGATAATGAATCATTTTTTTCGAAAACTGACGCTTGGAATTCATTATGCAACAATGAACCGATTTTTGCTGCTTCGCGTCTAATTGTGATATTCTTTTCCTGTGCAGTGTGTGTAGAGCAATTCTGCAGTTCTCAGATGAAATGTCTTAATCACTGTTAAAAGTATATTTTGAAGGGTTGACAGAGCGGCGTTCATTTAGGAGAAATTACTTTCAAAGAACAGGTTGGTATGCCATGTTCATCCATGAATTTCTCGACGTATAATGATCGCTCTGTCTATCTCATGAATCAATAACGAGCAAGAATGGCTCCGTTTTCATATATGGTTGCATGACTTTAACCAAGAACTGATTGTATGTATCTTTTGTCAACTTCCCGGATTTATAAGAGTGTGTTAAGTGACGTAATTGGTTGACAGTAAATACCAAGACTTTCTCACATCGGAGCAACAATCTTCGTTTACTGCTGATATGACATTCGCATCCACTTTGCTCCGTATTGATCACAAAATCAGGGTCGAAGTGCTGAATTAAAGTAGACGTTTGACGTTGAAAAGTCTCTATGGTTTGCAATAGTTCTTCGAACGTACGTTTCTCCTTTGTGCTGACATATTTGTTAACACGTCGCTGCCAAATCGTATGCTTTGCATGAAGGTATGACACCAGGTTTGCGAAGCTTTAAATTCAAACCCTTCGGATTGTCTTGCAGCCGTTTCCAACATCGCCCATTGCCGCTAGATTTGGCTTGTAACCAGATGCCCGTCATTTCTGGCTTCTTGTAAACGATCGTAGACCCTCGAATCGATTATCTGGTATTTTTGTTCCATCCTCCTCAGCCGAGCGGTTCTAGGCGCTACAGTCTGGAATCGCGCGACCGCCACGATCGCAGGTTCGAATCCTGCCTAATGCATGGATGTGCGTGATGTCCTTAGGTTAGTTTTTTTTTTTGTCATCAGTCTACTGACTGGTTTGATGCGGCCGGCCACGAATTGCTTTCCTGTGCAACCTCTTCATCTCAGAGAAGCACTTGCAATCTACGTCCTCAATTATTTGCTTGACGTATTCCAATCTCTGTCTTCCTCTACAGTTTTTGCCCTCTACAGCTCCCTCTAATACCATGGGAGACATTCCCTCATGTCTTAGCGGATGTCCTATCATCCTGTCCCTTCTCCTTATCAGTGTTTTCCACGTATTCCTTTCCTCTTCGATTTTGCGTAGAACCTCCTCATTCCTTACCTTATCAGTCCACCCAATTTTCAACATTCGTCTATAGCACCACATCTCAAATGCTTCGATTCTCTTCTGTTCCGGTTTTCCCACAGTCCATGTTTCACTACCATACAATGCTGTACTCCAGACGTACATCCTCAGAAATTTCTTCCTCAAATTCCTTGTCCCAAGCCCATATTCCCCTGTAACCTTTTCTTCTACTCCTTCCCCTACAACTGCATTCCAGTCGTCCATGACTATTAGATTTTCGTCCCCCTTTACATACTGCATTACCCTTTCAATATCCTCATACACTTTCTCTATCTGTTCGTCTTCAGCTTGCGACGTCGGCATGTATACCTGAACTACCGTTGTCGGTGTTGGTCTGCTGTCGATTCTGATTAGAACAACCCGGTCACTGAACTGTTCACAGTAACACACCCTCTGCTCTACCTTCCTATTCATAACGAATCCTACACCTGTTATACCATTTTCTGCTGCTGTTGATATTACCCGATACTCATCTGACCAGAAATCCTTGTCTTCCTTCCACTTCACTTCACTGACCCCTACTATATTTAGATTGAGCCTTTGCATTTCCCTTTTCAGAGTTTCTAGTTTCCCTACCACGTTCAAGCTTCTGACATTCCACGCCCCGACTCGTAGAACATTATCCTTTCGTTGATTATTCAATCTTTTTCTCATGGTAACCTCCCCCTTGGCAGTACCCTCCTGGAGATCCGAATGGTGGACTATTCCGGAATTTTTTTGCCAATGGAGAAATCATCATGACACTTCTTCAACTACAGGCCACATGTCCTGTGGATACACGTTACATGCCTTTAATGCAGTGGTTTCCATTGCCTTCTGCATCCTCATGTCGTTGATCATTGCTGATTCTTCCGCCTATAGGGGCAATTTCCCACCCCTAGGACAAGAGAGTGCCCTGAACCTCTATCCGCTCCTCCGCCTTCTTTGACGAGGCCGTTGGCAGAATGACGCTGACTTCTTATGCCGGAAATCTTCGGCCGCCAATGCTGATTATTTATCAAAATTTAGGCAGTGGCGGGGATCGAACCCGGGACCGAAGACGTTTTGATTATGAATCCAAGACGCTACCCCCAGACCACGTGGTTAGTTAGGTTTAAGAGTTTTAAGTTCTAGGGACTGATGACCTCAGAAGTTAAGTCCCATAGTGCACACAGCCAGTTGAACAATTTGATCCATCCTCCTCACTTGATTCTTCCATCGTCATAGCCTTCTTTTGCGTGCTTTTTGAGGTGACCGATTTCAGTGTCCACTCTGCACCAAGTTCAACAAGTTGTAGTCCTTTTATCCAAAATGAATGATTATTTTTTTATCTAAAAAATTCCTACTCTAAATTTTAACCTTACGTGAAAGTCTCATGAACAGTTTTATAAAAAGAATGTAGGTTTCTATTTACCTTCAATTCTACTGGAACTGTGTTGATTTATCACTCGTCTTCATTTCTTTCTGGTGAACTGGGAGATATTTTCGGTGACTGCATGTGCAGTATGCCCTTCACCAACTTCCTTTGCAGTCAATACCACTTCATCAGCAAACACTTTGCATTTGAAAAAATCGATTTGTTTTTCCTCGATTTCTTTGCTCGAGATTTTCGATCGGTTGGACGTCATTGTTTCTGTTTCATTAATTACATGTAATTTCTCTAAGAGTTCAGTGCAACAGTACACTGCATTAGTCATTTCTTCTTATTTCAGGCTCGCAAAGTCATACTTGTCTAGAATATCCAGAGAATCTTCCGTAATACAGTCGTCCTGAAGATCTGTTTGAGAGGTCCCTGGCCCTTCTAAGGGTATGGTTTCGGTTGAATCTGAAGGCCCCCCTGCTGTCTATTCGCTTTGAGAACAACCTCGGAAATGATGTGTTTCTCTTACTGATTTCCTCAAGGGACAAAAATATCTGGGCAGGTCAGCATCGACTGAATAAAAGACACTCCGTGCAGGCTGCAGGAACGAACGGTTATACTTGTTGGCCGGCCGAACCCCACTTCTAGGAGAACAAGTACGTAACACAGCCACAAGACATACTACAGGAATTCCACTGAAAACAATGTCAAATATTTCATCCTTCATTTTTTTACACATTATCTTCTTTTGAAATGAGTAGAAAAAGGACAAGAATAAATAATTAAACAAGTTTCGAACAAAGGGCGCAGAAGTCCGGATCCAGGGCGCTAGCTGCTGACCCACGACTTCACTCTCATATCTTACGCGTGAAAAGGACCATAAAGTACCTCAAAATCTTTGACCGCTGTTTTCTCAGAAACGATAGAATATCTACGGATAATCCGAGACAAGTGCCCACTTACATTGACAGCTCTTAAGCTGAGGTAAGTTCGTAGGAAATTGGGTTGGCACTAGCCGTGTTCTCCTTCTAAGCATAGAACAATATATCACCAAACATTCGAAACTGAAATTGTCTTATTAGGAAACACTTATTTTGCCACCAGCTCATAGGATTGTAACAGTTTGTCTTTATCGCAATTGTTATTTCGGTTGTACGAAAGGCGTTCAGTAAGTAACGCAACACTTTATTTTTCTTAAAGCAGTTTGTATTATTCCCTACTCTTGCGGCTACAAAATGCTATTTTTCAACCTAATCTCCTGTCAATGCGACGGCCTTATGCCACCTTACTGGGAGGGCCTGTTTGCTCGCATGATACCAATCTATGCACTACTCGAGGCCAACGTATTACTGCGTCAATAACCTCCCCATCAACAACGTACTTCTTCCTTCGGAGTGCACTCCTAATCGGGCCAAACTGATGGAAGGTTCGAGGTCCGGGATATAGGATGGATGAGGAAGAACAGTCCAATGAAGTTTTATGATGCTCCTCTCAGGTGCGCAGTCTTGGGTGAGGACTTGTGTTGTCATGGAGAAGGAGACGATCGTTTTTGTGGCAACGAACACGTTGAACTCGTTTCATAAATTTCTTGAGGGTAGCACAATACACTTCTGAGCTGATCGTTGCACCACAACATCATACAGAATAATCTCTTCAGAGTCCCAGAAAACCGTCGGCATGACTTTACCGACTGAGTGTGCGAATCTGAAATCGAAGTGATGTGGCACCACTCCATGGATTGTCGTTTTGTTTCCAACTTGGAGGGGTGAACCATTGTTTCATGACCTGTGACGATGATCGACAAAAATTGTCACAACCATCCTCGCAATACGCAAGCAATTCCTCACAGATGCTCCTTTGTTGCTCTTTATGATCTTCAGCTAGTCGAGCACACACGTTTAAGTACGTCAATTGGTGGAAGAGCGTGTCAGCAGTATCAACAGAGAAAGCCAGTTGTGCAGCGGGGTGTTTAATTGTGACACGTCCATCACCTTAAATGAGTCAGCACGTTTAAACATTGCAAGAGTCACAGCTGTGCCCTACCTCCCGGTAAGCGGGATATCGGACAGGTTTGCGCTACGTTGTTGCGATGACGACGGACGCTTCGGCCAACGACTCCCAGAACTTTTGTCCACTGCCGGGAGTCCGTAGACTTTCTCCTAGCGCCTATGAATATCTGCGATTCTCTGGTTTTCCGCCAAAACTCAATGACAGCTCTCTACTTGGAATGCACCTTCGTTACAGACACCATTGTGAAAGCAATGTATAGCGCCGCAACCTGTCAGAATGTTATGAAACTATAGCGTGTAGAGCTGGAACATTCCGCATTTTGTCAACTGAAAGTGGCCGAGGAAAAATTTGTGCTGCTTTTCTCATTCAACCACCTTCGTATGTCAGCATTCTATGAGGAAGTGAAGTACTGCTATATCTCTGGAGAAAACAACAAATGTAGATTTTTAAATGCTGCAATCACTTTTTATTCATTTGTTACAATTGTGATACATAAGACATTAGAATCGTCGCAGTGATGACCTGCATCCACTGACTGTTCGCAGATGGGACAGCAGTCACTCGTTGTGTGTCCCGGCAGCCTTCGCCGCTGCTCTGCCAGCCTTCTTGGCAGCTGTCCTGGCTTTGGCGGCAGTCCTCAATTTCTGTGCTCTAGAATAGCACACTGGAAGGCTTAAAACCTAAATCACTCCGCATCACTTCTTATTTCTCTTCTTTTATCACGATAGTCGTTTCTCCAATGTACTTTGGAGCTAACAGCATATTTTGGCTTTCGGAGGAGAAATTTTGTAATCAGACTTCGTGAAAATATCTTGCCACAATGACAAGCTGCTCTTTTTCGCTGCCCTGATCAATCCCGTGTTGTAAGATCTCAAAACACTCAGAAATAGTCCAGAAGGGGACAGATAGGCGTCGCTCAGGCAGTGTTTTAGTAGGTCTGTTGCATCTCCTCAGTGTTCCGCCAATAAAACGTACTCGTTGTTTCCCCTTTGTCATATCTTTTTCTTTGTGGCGATACGAGTTTCAGTTGCTCTCAGTTTTACTACTACATCATACACACTCCGCAAACCTGTGTACTGTGCGTAGTGGAGGGTGCCCCGTACCACTGTTAGTCATTTCCTTTCCTATTCCACTCGCAAACAGAGCGAGGGAAAAATGATTGTCTGTGTGCCTCCGCATAATATCTGTTTTCTTGTATCTTACCTGCGCGGTCCTTACGCGAAATGTGTGTTGGCGGCAATAGATCATCTGCAGTCAGCTTCAAATGCCGGTTCTCTGAATTTTCTCATTAGTGTTTCTCGAGAAGAACGTAAGCGTCTGAGTAATTCTTGTGTTTTGATCGAACCTACTGCTAACAAACCTAGCAATCCGCTTCTTAATAGCTTCCTTTATTCCGACCTGTTGCGGATCCAAAACACCCAAGCAGTACTCACGAATACGTCGCACTAGCTGAAGTCTTTCTTTGCTTTTCGCAACACTCAGTTTAGGGAACTCGCCGGCCGCTGTGGCCGTGCTGTACTAGGCGCTTCAGTCTGGAACTGGGTGACCGCTACGGTAGCAGGTTCAAATCCTGCCTCGGGCATGGGTGTGTGTGATGTCCTTAGGTTAGTTAGGTTTAGGTAGTTCTAAGTTCTATGGGACTGATGACCTGACATGTTAAGTCCCATTGTGCTCAGAGCCATTTGAACCATTTTTTAGGGAACTCTCCCATATGATTGATTTAGCCCTAATGATTTGAGAACTTTGAAACATCACATTTTATGAAGACTAAGTATAAAAAATTGGAAACCGTACCGTGTTCAGTATTTGTGCCCTCGGATCCGTCCGGCGACGAGCCGTCGCTGCTGACCGTTCCAGCGGCGAAGATTTGGCTGAGACTGGGCTCCTCCTCTTCTCCAGCACCTCCCGCCCGAAATGGCAGCTATGGCAAAGGGTGATAGTAGTAGTAGTCGTAGTCGTCAAGATCGTCTCGTGCAATCGGCTTGGTGTCGTCTTCAGCCGTGGCGTGCGGCACGCAGAACACAAACAGGTAGGATCCTGCGAGCACCAGCAGCAAGAGGCGTGACATCTCCTTGCCTGTGTGATCCGGAAGACTGTCTATGCTTTCCAGCTAGACTGCCGTACTGTGAAGCCGTCAAAGAATCCCAACGTCTTTTATAGCAACAGGAGGCTGTCAACTGGATACGATATCGCTACTGCGAGGCAAATGTTTGCACGTGCAGTTCAAACGTAAGCTAGTAGAGTATAATCAGCACAAATTATCTCTTTCCATTTCATCGTAGTCGTTACATCAAAAGGTCTTGTTCTTTTGCCCTTTCATGCAACAGGATATTATTATCTAGTCTGTTATATAAGGTGAACAAAAAACCCACGTCGGACGCCACAGCGAGGCCTTTGCGCTCTAACAGATCAAAAATGTCTCAAATAAAATTTCGTCCTGTACATATTTTCATTAGAAAATGGCCGTCAGTAAAGGCCATTTGACAACACTCCGTCATCATTCAATATCGCCCGTCAGCGCAGTAGGCACAAACTTACGTTAAAACACTCGTGCTCCGAATCTAATTGCTGGTCTAGGAGCCATTTTACTTATTTTCTAGTTCTGATCTGCGCAGTTATGTTGCACCCCATTCTGTATACGTACCCTACAGCTACAGGTTTTTAAGCGTTGACCATGAGAATTATCGCTCAGAAATATTGATGAAGAGCGAAGTGAAAAGGAAATCTTTGCGTCCTGGCCGAGACGGGCCAGCCGTCACAGCCGTGTCATCCTCTGACAACGGGTCGTAACACATCTGAAATGTAACGTCCACTGTTCAAAGTACCATCAATGCGAAAAAGAGGTGACCGTGTCGTGTAACCAATGGCACCCCATACCATCACGACGGGTGATAGGCCAGTATAATGATGACGAATACACGCTTCGAATGTGCGATCACCGCGATGTCGTCAAACACGGATGCAATCATCATGATGCTGTAAACAGAACCTTGATTCATCCGAAAAAATTACGTTTTGCCATTCGTGCACCCGGACTGGTCTTTAAGCACACCATATCAGGCGCTCCTGTCTGTGATGCAGCGTCAAGAGTAACCGCAGCCATGGTCTCCGAGCTGATAGTACATAACGTCTTCGAAATGTTCTTGCAAACGTCCCCATCTGTTGACTCAGGGATCGAGACGTGGCTGCACGATCCGTTACTGCCATGCGGATATGATGCCTGTCATCTCGACTGATAGTGATACGAGGCCGTTGGGATCCAGCACGGCGTTCCGTATTACCCTCCTGAACCCACCGATTCCATATTCTGCTAACAGTCATTGTATCTCGATATCTCGACCAACGCGAGCAGCAATGTCGCGATATGATAAACCGCAGTCTCGATAGGCTACAATCCGACTTTTATCAAAGTCGGAAACGTGATGGTACGCATTTCTCCTCCTTACACTAGGCATCACAACAACGTTTCACCAGGCAACGCCGGTCAACTGCTGTTTGTGTATGAGAAATCGGTTGGTAACTTTCCTCATGTCAGCACGTTGTAGGTGTCGCCCCCGGCGCCAACCTTGTGTGAATGCTCTGAAAAGCCACTCATTTGTATATAAAAGCATCTTCCTCATGTCGGTTAAATTTCGCGTCTGTAGCACGTCATTTTCGTGGTGGAGCAATTTTTATGGCGAGTAGTGTACAAAACTTATCAATGTGGACATGTTAAACAGGGCAGTGGTCCAAATCTTCTTCAGGATTTCCCGTAGTTCTCCTTAACTGTCGAACACAGTTGTCAGAATCGATATTTAGTTCGTTCGGCAAAACCTGTGTACCTGTTGGGCTTTCCCTATACGACTCTTCTGATTCTTAATTTTCTTTGCGGCGATCCGACACGGTAAGGTATCGTTAGCTGAGAGAACACGTTTCGTATGAAACCGGACATTATTATCTGAATGAAAACATATACTTTCTTTACGAATATTAAAGTTATCACTTCTTCAGTTGAAGTCAAACAATGTTTTGAAAAGACAACAGTTCATGCCATTTACTTTGTTTATTGTCATTTTAAGGGGCAAATTGCCTAATGATGACTAGGCCCAACAACGTTCATAATAAGTTACACTCACGTCCACTTTCACATTGAAGTTTCCCATTATTGCACAGCTTTTCTAAATTAAATTATCACGTTGTAAAAATTCGACGTAACATCAGTAAACGTTCAAATAATACAAAAGCCCGCCAATGGACTCTATAGGCGATGAATGGCGATGATAATCATTTGTCCACTGATTTCGTGTGTAATTATGCACATGTTGCGCGAATAAATCCATTAATTGCTCACTTTGTCCTCCCATTCAACGGCGACTTCGCAAAATCACATTTCATCAACATCTGCAACATATGCATAGCTTTTGGTGCTACTTAGCTGCGTACGAAACATGAACAACGCGATGACTCTTTCCCTAGCATAAAGTCGATGCGAATGGAAGCGCTTGGGAATAACTGAACGAAAAATCAAGACGTTGCATCCTGCCGGAAGAGACGCGCTTATCTCCGAATGTCCAGGAAACCAACAATGCGTAAGGTGTACAGCTACCTACGCCATATCATTATACAAGTATTACTCCTTACGAGTTGCATATTCTTCAAATTGCATTCGCTCAAAACACACTTATTGCACAAATTAAACAAAACAAATTATTTTTACGTTGTAGAAAAGACGAATCCCCTCGTCCATGGATAATTAAAGACGCTACGTTACTCCTGTTTCCCCTCATTACAAGTCTATGTGCGGCATATCTTATTTAGCAGGTCCTGCAACGAATATTACTACTTCAGTTATCTGTTCGCTTGTTCTAACGTTTAGAAAATGAGAACAATGGTGATAACTAGCACTCGTAGGGGACTTTGTGAAAAGTCGTCGCTACCTCAAGAACAGAAGCTTTATTGGTTCCTCTACGCCAAGCCTCATGTGGTGCACGAAAATCACCGAGCAGCCCCGGCAGGCTTTCTTAGTCCTGCCACTGTGCAGCTAACAACAAAACTGATGTTCCCGCGATGCACTGGGATGGACAATGCAAACGGGTCTTAATTCTGTACACTGAACTACACCGTATTGAAATAACCGGCTGCTGTTTCTATCCGACTGTTTTGAAAGCCGTCTCTTTGTACGAAAAAAGGTTTCCGGTATTTTTTGTCCGAGCATTATGATAATCACAATGACGGTACTTCGGGTATCAAGAAGTCGTTTCTTCGGTCACTTGTGGACCTACGGTAACGGTTCGATAACTAGTGCTTTAAGGTGAATGTCGGTTTGGTTTTTTGTGAAAAAAGGCAGCCTGTTTCTCTTCGAATTCCTCACCAATTCTACCTTGAGCTTCAGTGATGCGGCATTAAGGGATAATCTTCCTTCCTTCCACACCAGAAACAAATGTTGCCTAAGCTTTACTCCGAGGAACTATAATTTAAACCGTTAAAGTTCTCTATACACGGTGAACATTAATGAAACCGACAAACTGCAGGGACGATTTCCTGACTGGAAATGGAGGAACCAAGGTCCGGAAACGCATCGTTGCCCCGGTGGAAGGTGCTGACGACTGAAAGTTCTTCTGCCATGCGCTTCTTGTATGTTGCAGGCTTTGTGATTGCTGCAGCGTTCTGTAGGCAGCAGAATGATCTGATATTCATGTCGGGAACAAGCCGACATGCTCTTTGTGTACGGCCAAGCAGATTTAAACAGTCGAGAGGCAGGACGGCTATACCAAACCAAGTACTGTCATGGACAGTAACCTCACAACACAACAATTCAAGTAATTTTTGGGTGATTGTGGGATCATGGGTCTTTTTGGGCAGTCGAACGCGCATGGAGGCGACGAACTGTACGCCAGATCTGGTGTGCGCACCGTCTGCTGCCTCCATACCCTTGATCCCACAATCACCCCAAAATAGCTTGGAATGTTGTGTCGTGTGGTTGGTGCCTGTGAGGGCACTTGTTTTAGTACAGCCGTGCTGCTTCTCGACTGTTTAAATCTGCTTGGCCGTACACAAACACCATGTCGGGTTGTCCCCGACATGAATATCAGATCATCCTGCTGCTTACAGAACGCTGCAGCAATCACAAAGCCTGCAACACACAAGAAACACACGGCACGCAGTCGGAAGAACTTTCATTCGTTAGCGCCATCTACCGTGGAAACATTGTACTTCCAGATATATGTTCATAGAACCTTTTCTTTTTCCTCCATTTCCAGTCAGGAATTCGTCCATGCCGTTTGTCTGTTTACCCTGTCTAAGCCTGCTTATGCGGAAATTGCAGTAGTAACGATGATTGTTCAGAAAGAAACGTACCTGACCCCACAGACTAGGTACAGAACTAGACATATAAGGCAAGGAACACGGAATTATACCCGATCTCTGACAGCGATTTCAGTATTATGTCAAGGCCCTGCCAGAGTCGTGAAGTGCGCTGAAGAGCCAAAGTTTTCCCACAGCGAGACTGAGCATGAGACGGGTAGAGAAAGTGAGTAAGCGGAGAATCGTTCTAGCTACCATGCTGGCCGCAAATGGAGAACTTCATTGAGATAAGCGGCTTTGGCAAAGAGTACACAGCTATGGAACAGCGCCTAGAATTGAGTATGTAGGAAACCGCGAAGCTCATCGGCTGTTTACTTGCTAGTCTTGAGCGGTTGAAGGAAGGTGAAATCACGAGTAGGCGACTATTTGTTGGACGTCCACACCTCACTGAAGAACGTAGAGGTAAGGAAATAGCCAGCTCTATTAATTATGGTAGGCGGCAATCTGTGATAATCTGACTGGTGTAGGCAAAAGTTTTTCGAGCACTTCGTTCAGCCCACATGGCTGTATTTTGAGTTCCTCAGCAGACGACTCATAGTGTCCCCATGCTGAACCGAAGACACCCTCACTTACGACTCCTGTTGCCACCTTTCCTGTACACCAGGTCAATGATGTGCTCGGATACGCCGCGGTCCATGCGAACGGCTCCCGAAACGCGACAGTTAGGACAGTATTATGATGTGGAGGACACTGATGTGCGCGTCGATGGAACCTGTAGTAGTAATGGAAGGCACAGTGACAGCTGTGGACATCGTGTACATTATAGCGGAGTACCTGCTACCTTTCATGCTGTATTTCTTCTCCAACACAGATGGCATCAATGAGATAAAAAAATTATCATTCATTTTGGATAAAGGGAGTACAGCATGTCGAACTTGGTGTAGAGTGGACACTGAAATCGGTCACCTCAAAAAGCACGCAAAAGGAAGCTATGACGATGGAAGAATCAAGTGAGGAGGATGGGTCAAATGGTTCAACTGGCTCTGAGCACTATGGGACGTAACTTCTGAGGTCATCAGTCCCTAGAACTTAAAACTCTTAAACCTAACTAACCTAAGGACGTCTCACACATCCATGCCTGAGGCAGGATTCGAACCTGCGACCGTAGCGGTCGCCCGGTTCCATACTATAGCGCGTAGAACCGCTCGGCCACTCTGGCCGGCACAGATGGCATCTTCCAACAGGATAACTCTTCGTGTCACACGGCGAAAGTCGTGTTACAGCGGTCTGGGAGTATAATAGTGAACTATCTTTGATATGTTTAACATCAAACTAACGTGATCTGTACCTGGTAGAACATACCAGATCGTTATAATCATCGTAATAAAATGAAACTGCAGCCAGGCTTTCGGTGTTATTTATTACGGAGAAACCAGTTTAAGGGGGGTAGGACGTCAAACGGGCCGACCTGGAGCAGGAGAGGCATCCCAGGACATTTTAATTTACAGTGTCTATACTTCTACAAATAAATTCATAAAACTCTGTCAGCATCACCACAAAGAATTCGGGATTCACACTCACTGCAGTGGAAGCTCTAAAACATAACAAAATAATTTTTTTACGTGTGAAATGTTATCATTTTTTCACTTACTAAAGGCTGAATTTGTTGCTATAGGTACACTTTTCTTCATAAGTTAGAGAGATTCTTCGATGAATTTTTTGCAGCATTCATACCATACTTACAAGTGTATGAAACTCTAGAATTTATTTAATTTATGGAAAAACGATTGAGCTGTTGTATTTTAAACTTCATCTTTAGAAAAAAACACAAATTGTGTAGGTAATTACCTCAATTTTTACCACATTTTTTAATAGATTTGGAAAATTCTAGAGATTCATACACCTTTAATATGGTTTGTATGCTGTGCAAAATTCATCGAAGGATCTCTCTAATTAATGGAGAATAGTGTACCTATAGCAACAAATGCTGCCATTAGTAAGTGAAAAAATGATGAAATTTCAAATGTAAATAAATTATTTCATTATGTTTTACAACTTCCACTGCTAAAAGAAGTACAGCTACTCACGGAGATCTAGTTTAGGCTCTAATTATCGTATAGCAGCGGAACTTACTAGATGTGCTAACGCGTTACTGCAGAACCGATTTACGCTGATTATGTTGTTCCAATTGTGGCCACCAGGTGCATGTCTAACGCTGCATACTGTCTGTACGAGGTCTGTTAGGAAAGTAAGGTCAGATCAGTTGTGAAATGAAATTCACAGTTAAAATCCGAGGAAGCTTTGCATTCCCTTAACAGCTTGTCCTGCGGGAATAATCTCAAAAGAGCACGTACAGTTTGACGTTTTCTTCAGTTTCTGAAGTTGAAGCTCTCCCTGACTGGGGTTAATCTACAACGTGTTTCGGCTTTCTAAAAATGATTTGTGCCAGGGATGAACTTGTGCTCTTAATAAGAAATGTTCGCCATTGCACAGCTGCAACTTTTCCAAGGTGACACTCGCAGCTTAACACAAAACCTTATGACATAATGTAGCTTAAATTCCATTATTCCATATTCGTAACTAACAACAGAAACACATCTTCCCTGATGGCGCTGTGAGAAATCACGTGATGGATGTACCTAGGTGAAACTCGGACTGAGCATCTGGAAGCGATTAACACACTGGTCTATACAAACAGATCGCTTCCAGTGTTGCCAGTCTCTTTAACTGACACACCGCGCACTTAGAAAAATTGACGAATTTTAGTCGAAGTAGGAGATGAAAATGTCTCGATCTTAATAATTAATTTTCCTTTAAAGAAGTTTTCTTTTACTATTAATAATGAAAGCATCGATGAAGATACATTGATAACTTTGACAATTGTTTAGCTCTCCTACATCTTGCAAATAGTAACGGCAGTTTGTGAGGGACTCACAATGTCGTTTGGAAGCAGACGTACGTATTTTCCAAGATGGTATTGTATTGTTTTTGCCTAGAGTAAAAATAGCAACACTGAGACAGAAACATACACTCCTGGAAATGGAAAAAAGAACACATTGACACCGGTGTGTCAGACCCACCATACTTGCTCCGGACACTGCGAGAGGGCTGTACAAGCAATGATCACACGCACGGCACAGCGGACACACCAGGAACCGCGGTGTTGGCCGTCAAATGGCGCTAGCTGCGCAGCATTTGTGCACCGCCGCCGTCAGTGTCAGCCAGTTTGCCGTGGCATACGGAGCTCCATCGCAGTCTTTAACACTGGTAGCATGCCGCGACAGCGTGGACGTGAACGGTATGTGCAGTTGACGGACTTTGAGCGAGGGCGTATAGTGGGCATGCGGGAGGCCGGGTGGACGTACCGCCGAATTGCTCAACGCGTGAGGCGTGAGGTCTCCACAGTACATCGATGTTGTCGCCAGTGGTCGGCGGAAGGTGCACGTGCCCGTCGACCTGGGACCGGACCGCAGCGACGCACGGATGCACGCCAAGACCGTAGGATCCTACGCAGTGCCGTAGGGGACCGCACCGCCACTTCCCAGCAAATTAGGGACACTGTTGCTCCTGGGGTATCGGCGAGGACCATTCGCAACCGTCTCCATTAAGCTGGGCTACGGTCCCGCACACCGTTAGGCCGTCTTCCGCTCACGCCCCAACATCGTGCAGCCCACCTCCAGTGGTGTCGCGACAGGCGTGAATGGAGGGACGAATGGAGACGTGTCGTCTTCAGCGATGAGAGTCGCTTCGCCTTGGTGCCAATGATGGTCGTATGCGTGTTTGGCGCCGTGCAGGTGAGCGCCACAATCAGGACTGCATACGACCGAGGCACACAGGGCCAACACCCGGCATCATGGTGTGGGGAGCGATCTCCTACACTAGCCGTACACCTCTGGTGATCGTCGAGGGGACACTGAATAGTGCACGGTACATCCAAACCGTCATCGAACCCATTGTTCTACCATTCCTAGACCGGCAAGGGAACTTGCTGTTCCAACAGGACAATGCACGTCCGCATGTATCCCGTGCCACCCAACGTGCTCTAGAAGGTGTAAGTCAACTACTCTGGCCAGCAAGATCTGCGGATCTGTCCCCCATTGAGCATGTTTGGGACTGGATGAAGCGTCGTCTCACGCGGTCTGCAAGTCCAGCACGAACGCTGGTCCAACTGAGGCGCCAGGTGGAAATGGCATGGCAAGCCGTTCCACAGGACTACATCCAGCATCTCTACGATCGTCTCCATGGGAGAATAGCAGCCTGCATTGCCGCGAAAGGTGGATATACACTATACTAGTGCCGACATTGTGCATGCTCTGTTGCCTGTGTCTATGTGCCTGTGGTTCTGTCAGTGTGATCATGTGATGTACCTGACCCCAGGAATGTGTCAATAAAGTTTCCCCTTCGTGGGACAATGAATTCACGGTGTTCTTATTTCAATTTCCAGGAGTGTATTTGGATGCCTCCTTCACGTTTTTGTACAGAATAACAGTAGACAAACATTACGCAAAGTTTTTTTTGTTATTTACACACTCAAGATCATACCAGGCACATAATAGAGTGGGGGACCTGCAACCGAGCCGACCAATGGTCTTATAATGAGTATAAGCTTGAGTTGTGGATATGAGAATCTGCTGATGGGGAGTTCGCCTTTTCAGAATCGAATTAGAGCAATATAAAATTAAAAGATATTCCTAAATTTTGTAGGTGCAATACCAGATGCGTTTGATTCTTTGCTGCTTCAATTGTACAGTCTATTGTTGCACTTGCATCTGGATTTGATTCTTTACTGCGTAAATTGCACATGGTCCTGTTGCATGCGATTCGCTGTTGCTGTAATTGGATGTGCTGTTATTGCACGGCTAACTACTGTATTCGTAACTATGAATTCTGCGTTAGTGATACATAATAATAAGTCAAACTCATACTGTTTCAGTGAAACCGGTAACCTCGTCACAAATGTAACACCAATTTAAATCGGAGAAGACAAATACTGATCTAGTGTGATATAGATATATAATTCTATTTCAGCCCCTGAAAGATTATCATCGGCAAATATACAGCTCAGGCTACCATCAATTTAAGCGTCACCATTAGAATTAACAAAAAAACTCACGTACAGTCCATAGAATGTATCCTGCTTAGGTCATTCAGGCCAAATAGTAGTTCACAGATGTGAGAGCTATATGTGGTGCCCACTGACTTATGCCTAGACCTGTTGAACCGAAACAGTGGTCTCTGCTTCATTTACAGCTGCTAGCTACGAGATCGTCTCACGTGATCCACTGGTGGCGGCGCTAGTTTAGGCTTCAGAAACTAGTGGAGGTAGTGACGTGGCTCAGAGAGGGACGTCATTTGCCATAAGAGTAAAGAGAGAGAAGGTAAGGAAAGAGAAGACAAAAAAATTGTATTCACGGGTAATGTGGCTACAAAGTGACATTCGTCTCTGAATGCGCTTTTTGTAGTTGAAAAATGCCAGTTGAGAACATTAGACGTAATAGAACCGTAGATTACACTATAAATAGCTAGGTAGTAGACTCAGACCGAAAGAAGACAAGATGGCATTGGAAGATTCAAAAAAGATCTGGGTTGAGAGTTTTACTTTTACTGGACTAATAATCCTTTGTTGTAATTATACTTTACCTGTTAAGAGAGTAAACGGTCACGAATTAACTTGAGCTAAGGGTTCCTAGATCAATCGATGCGAGTGAAATCACGTCTCTCTAGTTTTCAGTGTTATTTTTGTCCTGATGGATTAAGTAAACTTCAGGTCCACACAAAAACTGACTTCCATCACACTTGCTTGTAATCGCTGAAATACCTTTAGCGGACTTCTCTTTAATGTCAAAGACGCCTCGTGGGTCATGTTCGTCATCGTTTTCGGTGATATTTTATGCCTACTGTTGATATATGCGTTCTTCACCTCTCCGACAATCGTTTCTGAAACTTCCTGCAATCCTTCTCCCATTATTTCTCCCATTTAACTTTAGTTCATTCACTCCATGCTGACATCCACCAAAGCCAACCTGATATAATTGTGCTTCTTGTTTTTCTCTAACCCTCTATCTAATTTGTTAAAATATTCCAGTAATTGGTCAATGAAACATTAGATCCACAAACTAATTCACACTGTACTTTCTCTGGTAATCTTCTTTTAAGACTAGCTATACTTCTTAAACCAGAAAAGAATAAGTCATCTAAGTTGCTTAAATTAAGAAAGTTTTAACTGAAATGTTCGCTGGATTAAGAAATTTAGGAGGAACCCTAACTGAGAATAATTATATATAACTGCGTCTGTGTATCTTTTAAGTTCCAGTCAAACACATTTGTTAGGAACCAGTAGAATTAATGGTTTAGATGGCAGTCTAAAATAATTGTTTTCTTCCACAGTACGTCTAACAGTATGGTAACGGTGTTCTTAAAACCGAAAAGCAGATATGATCGTGTCTTGCTAGACTAGGCTATGAAGTGACGTAGTTTGGTCCTTATACGATGAATAAACATCAGAAATTAATTCGTAGCTGACCTGTAGAAGCCAACATTATTCATTCCACGTCTTACGAATTTACAGATGAATATGTTATGTCTGCCAGCCAAACACGTAGTTACCGTTCACTCTGTGTTCCTCACTTGAAACTGTTTTCGTGGTGGATAAGTTTTTCAAACATATTATGTTCTGTGTTTAGTCATCTGTGTTTGATTCATCATATAGACATTGCTTGACTTAACAATTTTAGTGATATTCACCAGCATAATCAACTATTGCTCTGGGGTACAGGAACATAGAAAGTTGTGCACATGTACATTTCATTCTCAGGATAACAGTAGTCTATGTTTTCGATGACAATCGTAGCAGAATATTATCGAAAGACCTCACAAAAAACAAAGAAATTAAGGTCATCTCTAAAGGCAGACAGTGGCATCAAAGTTAGTGTCCAGATATCCACGGATTTCATAGGAACTGAGATTAATGATAGCAATGTAGAACCAGAAATCCTGAACTCCGCTGGCGGGTTGCATTTACTTCATGCCAACCTCTTCATCTGAGAGTAGTAATTGCATTCAGCGTCCTCAGTTACTTGTGGGGTGTATTCCCATCAGTTCTCCCTACAGAATTTATGCGCTACAGTTCCCTCTAGTACCATGGAAGGCAATCCCTGATGCGTTAAGAGGTGTCTCATCATTATACCCCTTATGTGTTGTTAATGGTTTCCTCTTATTCCCATGTCCGCATTTTCTGTGAAAAATAGAAATACAATGTTACGGGAAGGCAATCCGTCTACAAAAGGAGACAACTAGCTGAACACTGGTGCATCTCATAGACGCTTGAAGAAGTGCGCCAACTATTAAGGGAAGAATCGAGGAAACTAGTAGTTATCTACGTATTGCTTCTGTAGGGATCACAAAGAAGTTAGACTAACTGTTGTTAGTACAGAGGCATTTAAGAAATCATTCTTCACGCGCTCCATACGCGAACTGAGTGGGAAGACATCTTCATTCATGGTACAGTGGGAATTCATGGTGCAATGGGAAGCAGTCACTGTCAGGCAATGCACTGAAGTATGCAGCATATAAAAGGAGATGTAGATGTAGACGTGTAGAATTTCACTGATGTCAATGAGTAGAACGATTTAGAAAATAGGATTATCAGCGGCCTCTGATTATTGGCTGACGACACTCTAAGGTACAGGAAAGTATCTAAATTTGCTGACTGTAGGGAATACCAAACGGTAGATAAATATTTAAATTTGGATCGTCTGCTGCGGAGTTCCAAGTTCAACAATGTACTCTGAACGATGTGTTTAAAAACACACGTGCCTGCTCCACGACTGTACTTTATCGTCAGATCTGCCACACATCGCCGCCTACACAACTTTCACGGGGACGGCACGCTCCCGATCTCCACGTCTTTGTTAAGGCGTGGAGTTACAAGATCTTGTCGCTTTCTCATTGTTTCGCCGTCCTGCAAACACTTTCCGTAGACCACCAACTTAACTTCCATCAGAAAAGTGGATGAGACCCATGACAGCGATAAAACTTCCAAAATTGTCAAGAGCAGCAATCAATCATCGTTTCCGTTTCCCTTGTAGCTTTGTTATAGCAGATCCATATTTCGCCTAGTCATTAACTAAGAATACAAGAAGTACATAGACAGAGCATAGTATACAAATCTTGCAGCTCATCACATAGCTTGTACATCACATTACATACCAGGATTTCGGAGTTGTTACACGTGCTCTAATACATCTATTTACAACTATTGTTCAGGCTCTTGTCACTACTGAGTAATGCTCGAAGACTTCGGAGACAAAAAAAAAAAGGGATTGGCTGTGTGGCGCCCTCGTTATTAACTACGTAATATAAAATCTTCATAACAAAGCACTTATGGTCTCTCATAAAATTCCAAAGTAGCATAAGAAAAAATAAAATAAAATGAAGTACAAGTAAGGTAATAGACGGTGCTGTACTGATTTACTGTCACATTTATCAGTTAACCTTAAAAGCTATAAAAATATCAGTTCACTCCTTATCACCCAGTTCTTTTTTTTTTAATCTCTGAAAGCATAGCTAAAATTAGATCCATAAAATTTACAAACAGCTAGAGGCACATGATGTATGCTGCGACCACTGCAATCGATTTGAATTATTTTTTTCATTTTATTATTTATTTTGATCATTGTGATGAGGTATATGGCCTATATTACTTACTGCACAGTTCATAGACGGTGCCAAATATAACCAAGACGGATCACTGGTGTGATTTTCAAATCGCTCAGGGATCTAATCATAGTACTTGTACAGTATTACGTCAATGGTTGCTACATACTGGCAAGATGTCACGACTTCTTTCGTAGTCTGCGGATCGTATTTTTCACTGGTTCCAAACAAGTAGTTTCCAAATAATTCCCAAAAATGTGCATTTTTCCTAATGACCTGCTCAGTAACCAGGTTGCAGTTAACATTTTTCTAGTGACAAGGCCGGTCGGAGTGGCCGAGCGGTTCTAGGCGCTTCAGTCTGGAACCGCGCGACCGCTACGGACGCAGGTTCGAATCCTGCCTCGGGCATGGATGAGTGTGACGTCCATAGGTTAGTTAGGTTTAAGTAGTTCTAAGTTCTAGGAGACTGATGACCTCAGATGTTAAGTCCCATAGTGCTCAGAGCCATTTGAACCATCTAGTGACAAAAGATCTGTATCTCTTCTATGGGATTGAGGCTTGTTGGTTGCTTTGGTGGTTGGTTGATTTGGTGAAGGGGACCACACAGCGAGTTCATCGGTCCCATCGGGTGAGGGAAAGATGGAGCAGGAAGTTGATCGTGCCCTTTCAAAGGAACCATCCTGGTATTTAAATGAGGCGTTTTAAGGAAATCACGGGACAACTAAGTCAGGATGCCCGGATGCTGATTTGAACCGTCGTCCTCCCGAACGCGAGTCCAGTGTGCCAACCACTGCACCACCTCACTCAGCAGGTCAAGGAACCTGCCCTTCTCTTCCTTAAGCATCAACATCCCATCAGACGTCAAAGTCGCCAACCTATGTTTTGTACCGAGCGAGGTGGCGCAGTGGTTAGCACACTGGACTCGCATTCGGGAGGACGACGGTTCAATCCCGTCTCCGGCCATCCTAATTTAGGTTTTCCGTGATTTCCCTAAATCGCTTCAGGCAAATGCCGGGATGGTTCCTTTGAAAGGGCACGGCCGATTTCCTTCCCAATCCTTCCCTAACCCGAGCTTGCGCCCCGTCTCTAATGACCTCGTTGTCGACGGGACGTTAAACACTAACCACCACCACCACCTATGTTTTGTTGTAACTAAACGAGCAGCCGTATTCGATCTATAAGTGGGATCTTTTCTTTCATACCCAACGTGTTCCTCAAATGTAATTTCCAGTCTGCTTCCCTTCTGGACAACGAAACATGCCCCACTGTCTGGTTAGTCAGTTTTATAAACTCCAGAAGCATGAAATAAGTTCTTTGTATCTATAGTAGGAAGCAAAATACTTCCTAAAATTTTATGGTTCCAAAAGATACTCTCAGTCCAGTGTGCTAACCACTGCACCACCTCGCTCAGCAGGTCCCGGAACCTGTCCTTCTCTTCCTTAAGCATCAACATCCCATCAGACGTCAAAGTCGCCAACCTATGTTTTTTTGTAAGTAAATGAGCAGCCATATTCGATCTATCAGTGGGATCTTTTCTTTCCTACCCAGCGTGTTCCTCAAATGTAATTTCCAGTCTCCTTCCCTTCTGGACAACGAATGCCCCACAGTCCGGTTAGTCAGTTATATAAACTCCAGAAGCATGAAATAAGTTCTTTGTGATACAGTAGGAAGCAAAATACTTCCTACAATGGTTCCAAAAGATACTTTCACACTATACTTTCTATAGATGCTTACAACAATAGTACCAGCTTCGCCGTTTCCGTGATGCTCGTCCTCAGGTGCAGTGGCATAATTATCTGCCGTTTATATAAGTGGATTTCCTCGTTTGCTTCCCATTTCGTCAGTTACATGATTCGTCTCTGCTCCACTTGTTCACTTCTGTTACTACGTAAGGAGCCCGCACTGCCACCACACGGCATTCAGGCCGTGCGGAGTGGGCAAGTGGTTTGAGGCGTCATGTCACGGTCACGGTGGTGGTGGTGGTGGTGGTGGTGGTTAGTGTTTAACGTTCCGTCGACAACGAGGTCATTAGAGATGGAGCGCAAGCTCGGGTTAGGGAAGGATTGGGAAGGAAATCGGCCGTGCACTTTCAAAGGAACCATCCCGGCATTTGCCTGAAACGATTTAGGGAAATCACGGAAAACCTAAATCAGGATGGCTGGAGACGGGATTGAACCGTCTTCCTCCCGAATGCGAGTCCAGTGTGCTAACCACTGCGCCACCTCGCTCGGTGTCATGTCACGGACTGCGCGGACCCACCCGCCGGAGTTTAGAGTCCTCCCTAGGGCATGGGTGTGCGTGTTGATGTTAGCATAAGTTAGTTTAAGTAGTGTGTAAATCTACGGACCGATGACCTAAGCAGTTCACACACATTTGAACATTTGAACGGCGTTCAGCCTCGCTGTGGGCAGTGGTCCTGATGGTTGTACATCTAAAGATCAGTTAGTACCTACATCACACTGCGCGTAGACAGTGGTCTTAAATGGGGTAAAAGCCAAATGCACCGTCTAGTTTCTTTACAGTAACCAGGGATATCGTCTCACTTCCTTAAACGGAGGCATTTTAAAGACGATACCGGCTGAACTATGAATTTTAAAACAGCTAAAATTATTATACTTGGGGCATCCTACAACGAACAGACGTTTTCGCTTGGCCTGTATAGCAACATCACGCTTACTGTAACTTCATAGTGACCTCAACTGAAACGACATTTATGTGTCCAACTCCTATTTCCACGGAGGTTTCATGACAAATGAGCACTTCTATTTCTAATTGACGTCTTACTTATGTATGTGTAACGCGTTCGCGGTAGCGAATATCGACAAACATCGGCTGCATTCGGTAATGGCGACAGTTAAAATTTGTGACCGACCGGAACTCGAACTCGTTTTTCCCGCTCTTAGTGAGCGGCCGCCTTACCATCAACTGACGTGTCGGCTTCCATTAGGCTATCCGATTACGTCTCGTGGACAGAACCAAACTTCCATACGTCGTCAACATGCATGCACGTATGAAGAAACGTTGCATGTTACTTCTGGACAACAAAGGCCCTCTAATGTCGTATTTATGCACCTACACCGGCAAGAGACTTCCAATTATAAGTGTCTCCCCTGTAGGGAAATATACATAACGAAGGTACGAGTGCAGGCTGTAGACACAGGGCTGGCAACACCTGGAAATCTGGGTCTGGCTGTGAGTCGTGCTGGGATAACATTATAGTGATGCGCCCGCGCGTGAAAAGTGGGAAATCCGGGCTCCAGTCCTGGTCCAACATAAATTTTCATTGTTGTCATTCCATTACACAGCCGCCGAGTGTTCATGTATTGCTAAACGGCTGTAGTCGCCGCAGTACCTCTTCATTCTGATACCCATGCATGTCCGATGGAATAATGCATCGTACTTCCGAACAACACGGGCACTCCACTACAGTATTAATTAGATGTCTGTTATCACGAGCTAAAGAATTAGCTACCACGGGGTTCACGTTTCCGACTTTATAAACGGTCAGACCTTGTCTCCGCTATCGCTCGTGCAAGCTGTTCTCGCGTGTTGCGCCCCTGTGAAGGCGATCTTCCTCGCTAAGTGACAAGAAACTTCACTACGTTTCGTCCAGATAACTCGAAATTTTGCCAACGATCCCTCATAACCCCAGCGGAATGGCGCTGGCTAGTAGATTTAGACAACGGCGTTGCCTGCTAGAGGCGGCTGGTCGGTGACCGTGACTGCTATGATGCTGATGATGACGACGCTCAGCAAAGGTTAGAATTTTCATTATTTGCTTTCGTTGTCACTCCTGTATCTTTGGGAGCTCCTTTCCTTCGAGTAATGGGCTTTGAGCCGCTTGAGCGACTTCATGTGACGTCACTAATGTCCCAGTTTCATCAACGATGTGTGTTCCCTGTTCCGAATGCGTAACACGACAATCAGCGTTTTAATGATTATTCGTATTAACTTTTATAAGTTGGATTTCCTTGTAAGAATTTACAACACCAGTTAATTTCCTTCCGATCTGTTACGCATATACACTACCAATGATTGGTTTTCGACGCCTTAAACATATATTTCCACCTGCTACTACACGTCTTTGCTCAGACCAGTTAACGGACGATATACATCACATTTCTGTTTATGGCAGCCCGCACGAGTTTACTGAAACCCTTTCCATGCGATTTAGTTCTTTGGTCTTGAAGTTTGGTGACAAAAAGAGACGTGTATCGTAATTTGCATCCCGTGAAACCTCTTTTGCAATAGTTAAATAATTTAAGAAAGATTTTCAATTTTCAAGTCATTTTACGTACATATGAAGAAAATAAATGTAGCTGACAGTGTTAATAATTTTTGTGTAGTGTCATGCTTGTCTAAGAATAAGCATGTACACTCCTGGAAATGGAAACAAGAACACATTGACACCGGTGTGTCAGACCCACCATACTTGCTCCGGACACTGCGAGAGGGCTGTACAAGCAACGATCACACGCACGGCACAGCGGACACACCAGGAACCGCGGTGTTGTCCGTCGAATGGCGCTAGCTGCGCAGCATTTGTGCACCGCCGCCGTCAGTGTCAGCCAGTTTGCCGTGGCATACGGAGCTCCATCGCAATCTTTAACACTGGTAGCATGCCGCGACAGCGTGGACGTGAACCGTATGTGCAGTTGACGGACTTTGAGCTAGGGCGTATAGTGGGCATGCGGGAGGCCGGGTGGACGTACCACTGAATTGCTCAACACGTGGGGCGTGAGGTCTCCACAGTACATCGATGTTGTCGCCAGTGGTCGGCGGAAGGTGCACGTGCCCGTCGACCTGGGACCGGACCGCAGCGACGCACGGATGCACGCCAAGACCTTAGGATCCTACGCAGTGCCGTAGGGGACCGCACCGCCACTTCCCAGCAAATTAGAGACACTGTTGCTCCTGGGGTATCGGCGAGGACCACTCGCAACCGTCTCCATGAAGCTGGGCTACGGTCCCGCACACCGTTAGGCCATCTTCCGCTCACGCCCCAACATCGTGCAGCCCGCCTCCTGTGGTGTCGCGACAGGCGTGAATGGAGGGACTAATGGAGACGTGTCGTCTTCAGCGATGAGAGTGGCTTCTGCCTTGGTGCCAAGGATGGTCGTATGCGTGTTTGGCGCCGTGCAGGTGAGCGCCACAATCAGGACTGCATACGACCGAGGCACACAGGGCCAACACCCGGCATCATGGTGTGGGGAGCGATCTCCTACACTGGCCGTACACCTCTGGTGATCGTCGAGGGGACACTGAATAGTGCACGGTACATCCAAACCGTCATCGAACCCATTGTTCTACCATTCCTAGACTGGCAAGGGAACTTGCTGTTCCAACAGGACAATGCACGTCGGCATGTATCCCGTGCCACCCAACGTGCTCTAGAAGGTGTAAGTCAACTACCCTGGCCAGCAAGTTCTCCGGATCTGTCCCCCATTGAGCATGTTTGGGACTGGATGAAGCGTCGTCTCACGCGGTCTGCACGTCCAGCACGAACGCTGGTCCAACTGAGGCGCCAGGTGGAAATGGCATGGCAAGCCGTTCCACAGGACTACATCCAGCATCTCTACGATCGTCTCCATGGAAGAATAGCAGCCTGCATTGTTGCGAAAGGTGGATATACACTGTACTAGTGCCGACATTGTGCATGCTCTGTTGCCTGTGTCTATGTGCCTGTGGTTCTGTCAGTGTGATCATGTGATGTATCTGACCCCAGGAATGTGTCAATAAAGTTTCCCCTTCCTGGGACAATGAATTCACGGTGTTCTTCTTTCAATTTCCAGGAGTGTAGTATGCAGTTAGCGCCCACGCTTCGTTTTATTTTTTACGACACGTACTATTACACGAAATGAAACATCCCTTATCATTGCAGTATCTCATCTGGTCTGATCTTTTGCTGGTGTGTACGATTGCCGCCTTTGTGCTGATGATTATAAGCGTAACTTCTGATCGAAAAAATAATTACTGTAAAGGTGCTGTAAACCGACTTCACCGACTTCACTTCCTTTATTATCCTACACTACCTAAAGCTAAATGTAGCCATTGTAATTGTACTGGAGGAAATTGGCATGGTTTTGTACAGCGACATCAGATTACTCCCAGTTTTGATAGTCATTACTTGTGTATTTCGTTTAATAGAACCTGCACAGATCTTTTTTTTACGAAGCCCGACATTTTATTAGGTCACTTGGTGTAAATCAGTTTCGGTAAATATATTTTAAACACAACCACCAAAGCCGAAACTACTCAGCAGTTTTGGTTTGAGCAGAAATTAATATATTAATCCGTGTTAATTCCAGTGCGACTGAAAAGCAAATTATTAAGTGCAGTCTTTGCACATAATTCAAGGAAGTGCAGAGATTTTGTTTGCTGCGACGAATTTAAAGCTGACGCTCATGAAGTAGTCATACAACCTAAAAAGAGAGGTTATATAATCTCCTTATTCTGAAATAAATTACAATAATGTTAGAGTTTAGTTACATCTCGAGGCCTTGCTAATAAGCATCTCGATCTTCTGATTCGTCATCGAATGCTGGGAATGCGGAAGACGATGTCATCAAGGCGTAACTCTGCGCCTGCTTACGTTTCCTGCGGCAATATCTGACTGTTCGTAATCCTGCTGTTCTTGACTATAAACTTGAACAGCCATCTGTACTTAATTTCTTCTTGCTGCAACTGCACAAGCGGTATTCATAAAATTTTAATTATCACCTAGAAAAAATGAAGCAGTTACCATGAAACTTCTTAGTCGTTTTCGACTTTTTCACCCATCAATCTGGTACAGTTTTCCAAATGATGATTGACTTGGCCGAGACTTTGTTTAGAAGTGTATCCTGTGTCCCGTACATACGAATCTCGAACAGGGTCCCCGCGACTGTTCGCCTTGACAGCCCCTTAATAGCTCATCGGGAGATTTCGCTAGTATACTGTTTTGAAAGTTTCTCCGTAATCTGTTAACACTAAACAATAACAGTTCAAAAAAGGCTCATTGTCACCATGATGGTATTGTCTTAGACTTTTAGGCTGTGGCAAATCAATGTTCCTCGTGCTTACTTTCCTCCTTTCTCTCTCTATGATACTGATACACTCACCACTGTTCCTTGGTGACAGACGCATAAAGAAGGCATCTAGACAGACTGACAACATGCAACATCTTTACTGGTGCCTCTTAGCGACCCCTGTCATGTTCAAAACATCGTTCAAGCTGTTGAAAACTGATGTATGACTTATTTTCACTTTTTCCAGTATATCTTCGACTGAGATATTCCCGTCTTCGGGGAACAGCCCCTCCATTTCTGAAACGATTGTCGAGTCTTCTAAGAGAGATTTTCTGACATTTCGTCATTCAAACTTGTTTGACCCCAGTGGAAGCCTCTGCCCCAACTAACCACTGTGCCAAATTACGGTGTCCTTCTCACCAACTCTACATGGTTTCAGTAATATACTACTGCCTGAAAAATGCTGATACTGGAGTACAAAAAAACGCGAATTTGTTCCTGTTTATTTAAAGGACTCTGACTAAAAAGTGGGGTACCGTCTGACTTATTCTACCTTCCATAGAACCTTCAAAAATTTTCCAAAAAATTTTTATCATATGAACATATTCGCCTTTTTTTTGACATTAAACTCACCACAAACTCCCCTAACTGTAACTCTTGTCACACTCACTATTCCAACGCTGCAAGTCGCTCACTCCCATCCGCTCTCATTTGCCCTTTCTCACTCACTCATTCAGCCCATCTCAACGTCATTACCTCTTCGTGTATCTCTGTCACTGTCTCCTGTGCTACAGTCACATCCCGTTCGTTCTGTCCTACTACCATAGTCTCGTTTCACTGTCACTGTTTCCTCCTTGATCTTTCTTACTGCTACAGTATCATCAATTCCTTCTCACTGTCGCTGTCTCTTCTCATCATCAATATCTCTATCTTCCTCGTTGTCACTGTCTGAGTCTGTCTCTTGTTCCCACTGGCACTCACTCACTTCCACTTTCTCTTTCTCTTTCTCTTTATCCCTCTCCCACTGGCACTGTCTCCTTCAACTTTTCCTCGCTGTTCTATCACTCTCAACTACGTTCTACTGACACTGTGTCCCTCTCTTTCTCTCACATTGTCGCTCTTTCTAAACACAACCACTGTCTACGATCTTTCTATATTTATTACTTTTCCGCCTCTTTACCACTGACACTGATTTTTACTCTTTCAGCATAAAAAAGGGAGAATATGTTCACATGTTCAATTTTTTGGGAAAATGTTTAAAGATGCTGAGAAGGCAGACAGAGAATTCTGGTATTCGACTTTTCATTCAGAGTCTTATAAATAAAGGGGAAAATATTCGCATTATTTGTTCTCTGATAGGAGCATTTTCAACTGGTTTAATCCTTTTCCCTATTTAAGTGCAAGAAAATTTAGCATTTGCTTCAGTAATACAACTTGGAGTTCCCAGATGGTAACAGAGACACTTCACAGCACATTTCTTCGTGCTATGTCACTTGATAAACTACGTTTTCGCCTCAGCCCGGAATCTTCGTGCCTATATTACGTGTACAAGTAGGTAACTATGAACCTCTGTAACTCAAAAAGAGGTAAAGATATGATGAAAATATTCGAGGCTGTTCGAGAGCGGGATTGTAGGAATACTCGTAAAAATTATAGCTATTTGATGTGCATAACCGTCTCGGAACCTGCGGCTGTATTTCAGTACCTAAAAACAAGTTTTTGGCGCGTTTCTTGACAACGGATAAAGATTTTTGAAAACCGGGAGATGGCTCTTCTAGATAGTTGCCTGGAGAATAGACCGTTAAAATTTAATCAAGTTTCTGCTGTTATTTATTAGTTAGATTTCGCCTCATACCGGATTTTACAGGTAGAAGTAGGGTAGATTTGAACCTCCATATCTTGGAAATGTGTAAAGATATCAAGAAAGCTTTCAAGTTTGTTTGAGATTGGGATCTTAGGAATATGTCGTAAAAATTACAGTCATTCTCTGTGCTAGGTCTTGGAATTCTCGGCTGATTTTTGGTCCGCTGGTGACAGCGAAAACACTTTTTTCGATTTTCCTAGAAACCGCATATGCGCTAAAGGTGCCTTCACAAGTTCCTTCTAGCCCATATAGACCACGCCAAGCACAAAAAAAGCCAACCGAAATGCTCCATTTGCCGAAGCAGGAGGATATGTGTGATATCCATACTTTGATCCTGTACAGTAGGTACTGTCCTTCTACTGGGTATGCAGGTGGTCCCTAGCCCAAGATCTATCAAAAACACTTGTTACTACGTTTCTATAACCAACAGAACCCGAGGTACGAGCACAGGAAAATCCGTTTCTATACGCGGCGTTTTGAAAAAGCTCTTCTGTCAGTGGATTTTTGGTGTATTGTTGAAGCTTTGTCTGAATAAGGAGAATTGGATAAACTTAAATGTTTTTTACGATGCAGTTTATCCTACCCTATGGGAAATGGGAGAATGTAAGGCAGTGCTTAACAGCATTGATGACTTTAGTTCAAACGTTCAAATGTGTGTGAAATCTTATGGGACTTAGCTGCTAAGGTTATCAGTTCCTAAGTTTACACACTACTTAACCTAAATTATCCTAACGAGAAACACACACACCCACGCCCCAGGGAGGACTCGAACCTCCGCCGAGACCAGCAGCACAGTCCATGACTGCAGCGCCTTAGACCGCTCGTCGATGACTTTTGTCCTCAGTAAGTGTACCTATCATGTGGCACCCTGATAGTTGATTTAGAAATACTAGATGAAGACGAATTGTACAGGGATTTTACGGTAAAATATACATCGGGACGATGTGCCAGTTTCACTCCACTAAGAGATAAAACGTCACACCTAGAGAAAATTGTTCAAATGGCTCTGGGCACTATGGGACTCAACTTGTGAGGTCATCAGTCCCCTAGTCTAACTATCCTAGCCATATCACACACATCCATGCCCGAGGTAGGATTCGAACCTGCGACCGTAGCGGTCTCGCGGTTCCAGACTGTAGCGCCTAGAACCGCACGGCCACTCTGGCCGGTCACACCTAGAAAGTCAGGACAAGGACAACATGGCGAAACTCTCAGAAGAATACGTAAGGTCATTTAATCCTCCTGGAGCATTGCCTGCCATATCAAAAGCTCTACATCATCTTCGCATTCGAAAAGAAAAGCCTGTTTACAAGAAACTGTATCGGGTTCCACAACACATGCATCCTGTCATGGAAGAATTATAAGGCGACAACTTCTAGGTTGTGCAATCGCAAGGGCTTTAGCGACCAGAGTCAGTTAACGTAAGTTTTCCGAGTTCGGTACCACGTCATAATGTAAAAGACTATACTGGAGAAACCAACACTTCGGTCACAGTTACAGCAGCATCTTCTGAGACTAATGGTGTGTTCTGGATGTGTATTACAATGAAGTTCCCAGTCCCTCCGCCTTAAAAGACCAATAATGGCAACGATCTTTTTAAAAATTGTGACGTAATACCATGCTAAGTGAGCTGTAATGACAAAAAATAAGGGACTCTGTACAACTAAAACGCAGTAGACCTGGAAGAAGGCCATTGCAATCATGGCCAAAACGTTGGTTTCACAAGTATAGTACCTTTTTTTTTGCTTGATGACTTTAACATACACAAGAAACTCTTGATGTCAACTTCTAAATGGGATCATGGAAAGAAATAATAATCCCTGGTCAACATCTGTTGTCACAGTACCGAAAAAAGCAGAAAAGCATATGAATTCCATGGAGACTACTGTTATTTAAAGCATAAAAGAGTAGCAGACATCTAATCATTGTCAAATATAACATAAACCTAAGGTAATCTAAGACAGTGTTGATATTTCACAACTATGGATCTACGAAGTGAGTACCATTAATTATTATAGGTAATATTTGAAGATCTTCAAAAGATACCATTATTAATCCCATCTCATCATTATCAATATCTTCATATTCCTTTTGGGCTGATAAACGCACCAGTTACTTTCCAGCTGCTAATAGATGGTGTACTCCCAGGATTAAAACTTAAGAGGTGAATGGTCTATTCTGATGATATAATTTTTTTCTACAAAAATACCAGCAACGTACAGTACAGTATGTTTATGTGAAGTTTTGGATCGTTTAGGTGCAGTATGGTTCAGCATTAGCCTGTAGATGTGTCATTTCATTTTACGAGTCCAACACCTGGACCATATTACCAGTCAAAACGGTGTCCGCACTAATTTGCGACTTCTTGAGGCCATCAAAAATTTTCTGACAGTTATTAGAGTAAAGAAATTACAGCAATATCTAGGCATCGTGAATTTCTGTCGAAAACTCGTTCCAAAATTCGCGGAAGTTGCAAGACCCCTTACAAGGAAAGGAATAAAGTTTCAGAGCCGTGAGCGCAATGCTATTGACTTACCTAACATTTCTCAGCCACTGTTTCCTGGGGTTCAACTTTTCATCAACAGCACACACAGGGGCTAAATAAAGTGTAAATGTCGTGTGACTAGGGCCTGCCGTCGGTTAGACCGTTTGTGGGGTGCACGTCTTTCGATATGACGCCACTTCGGCGACTTGCACGTCGATGGAGATGAAATGATGATGATTAGGACAACACAACACCTACCAGCGGAGAAAATCTCCGACCCACCGGGCAAGCGAACACGGGCCCTTACGATTGACATTCTGTTGCGCTGACCACTCAGCTACCGGGGGCGGACACACATGGGCTGTCTGCTGGAGATCGGGTAACTCAGCAGGTTAGTTAGTTAGTTAGTTGCGTGTTCCATTGATTAACCCCACGGTATGGTAGCCGTTATGATGTGGAACGTGTCAAGTGTACAAGAAATTCACATACGAAATTAATTTTTTAATACATGTATATTAGAATACAGAGTTAAAAATTAATATTTTCATTATTTACCCCATTCCCTTAACCCCCCCCCCTCCTGCCCCCATGAACCATGGACCATGGAGCTTGCCGTTGGTGGGGAGGCTTGCGTGCCTCAGCGATACAGATGGCCGTACCGTAGGTGCAACGATAACGTAGGGGTATCTGTTGAGAGGACAGACAAACGTGTGGTTCCTGAAGAGGGGCAGCAGCATTTTCAGTAGTTGCAGCGACAACAGTCTAGATGATTGACTGATCTGGCCTTGTAACACTAACTAAAATGGCCTTGCTGTGCTGGTACTGCGTACGGGTGATAGCAAGGGGAAACTACAGCCGTAATTTTTCCTGAGGGCATGCAGCTTTACTGTATGGTTAAATGATGACGGCGCCCTCTTGGGTAAAATATTCCAGAGGTAAAATAGTCCTCCATTCGGATCTCAGGGCAGGGACTACTCAAGAGGATTTCGTTATCAGGAGAACGAAAACTGGCGTTCTGCGGATCGGAGCGTGGAATGTCAGATCCCTTAATCGAGCAGGTGGGTTAGAAAACTTAAAAAGGGAAATGGATAGGTTAAAGTTAGATATAGTGGGAATTAGTGAAGTTCGGTGGCAGGAGGAACAAGTTTTTTGGTCAGGTGAATACAGGGTTATAAATACAAAATCAAATTGGGGTAATGCTGGAGTAGGTTTAATAATGAATAAAAAAATAGAATACTAGAAGGTATCAGATAGACTATATAATGGTAAGACAGAGATTTAGAAACCAGGTATTAAATTGTAAGACATTTCCAAGGGAAGATATGGACTCTGACCACAATCTATTGGTTATGAACTGTAGATTAAAACTGAAGAAACTGCAAAAAAGTGGGAAGTTAAGGAGATGCGACCTTGATAAACTGACTAAACCAGGGGTTGTACAGAGCTTCAGGGAAAGCATAAGGGAACAATTGACAGGAATGGGGGAAAGAAATACAGTAGAAGAAGAATGGGTAGCTCTGAGGGATGAAGTAGTGAAGGCAGCAGAGGATCAAGTAGGTACAAAGACGAGGGCTAGTAGAAATCCTTGGCTAACAGAAGAAGTATTAAACTGATGAAAGTAGAAAATATAAAAACGCAGTAAATGAAGCAGGCAAAAAAAATACAAACGTCTCAAAAATGAGATTGACGGGAAGTGCAAAATGGCTAAGCAGGGATGGATAAGGGACAAATGTAAGGATGTAGAGGCTTATCTCCCTAGGGGTAAGAAAGATACTGCCTACAGGAGACCTTTGGAGAAAAGAGAACCACTTGTGTGAATATCAAGAGCTCAGGTGGAAACCCAGTTAAAAGAAAGGAAAGCAGAAAGGTGGAAGGAGTATATAGTGCGTCTATACAAGGGCGACGTACTTGAGGACAATATTCTGGAAATGGAAGAGAATGTAGAGGAAGACGAAATGCGAGATTCAATACTGCGTGAAGAGTTTGACAGAGCACTGAAAGGCCAAAGTCGAAACAAGGCCCCGGGAGTGGACAACATTTCATTAGAACTACTGACGGCCTTGGGAGAGCCAGTCCTGACAAAACTCGACCATCTGGTGAGCAAGATGTATGAGACAGGCGAAATACCCTCAGACCTCATGAAGAATATAATAATTCCAATCCCAAAGAAAGCAGGTATTGACAGGTGTGAAAATTACCAAACAATCAATTTAATAAGCCACAGCTGCAAAATACTAACGCGAATTCTTTACAGACGAATGGAAAAACTAGTAGAAGCCAACCTTGGGGAAGATCAGTTTGGATTCCGTAGGAATATTGGAACACATGAGGCAATACTGACCTTACGACTTATCTTAGAAGAAAGATTAAGACAAGGCTAACCTACGTTTCTATCATTTGTAGACTTAGAGAAAGTTTTTGACAATGTCGACTGGAATACTCTCTTTCAAATTCTAAATGTGGCAGGGGCTATTTACAATTTGTACAGAAACCAGATAGCAGTTATAAGAGTCGAGGGACATGAAAGGGAAGCAGTGGTTGGGAAGGGAGTGAGACAGGGTTGTAGCCTCACCCCAATGTTATTCAATCTGTATATTGAGCAAGCAGTAAAGTAAACAAAAGAAAAGTTCGGAGTTGGTATTAAAATCCATGGAGAAGCAATAAAAACTTTGACGTTCTCCGATGAAGTTGTAATTGTGTCAGAGACATTAAAGGACTTGGAAGAGCAGTTGAATGGAATGAACAGTGTCTTGAAACGAGGATATAAGATGAACATCAACAAAAGCTAAATGAGGATAATGGAATGTATCTGAATTAAGTCAGTTGATGCTGAGGGAATTAGATTAGGAAATGAGACACTTAAAGGAGTAAACGAGTTTTGCTATTTGGGGAGCAAAATAACAGATTATGGTCAAAGTAGAGAGGATATAAAATGTAGACTGGCAATGGCAAGGAAAGTGTTTCTGAAGAAGAGAAATTTGTTAACATCGATTATAGATTTAAGTGTCAGGAAGTCATTTCTGAAAGTAGTGGAATAAAGTGTAGCCATCTATGGAACTGAAACATGGATGAAAATTGTTTTGGCAAGTAGAGAATAGAAGCTTTCGAAATGTGATGCTATAGAAGAATGCTGAAGATTAGGTGGGTAGATCACATAACTAATGAAGCGGTATTGTATAGAATTGGGGAGAAGAGGAGTTTTTGGCATAACTTGACAAGAAGAATGGATCGGTTGGTAGGACATGTTTTGAGGCATCAAGGAATCACAAATTTAGCATTGGAGGTCAGTGTGGAGGGTAAAAATCACAGAGGGAGACCAAGAGATGAATACACTAAGCAGATTCAGAAGGATGTAGGTTGCAGTAAGTACTGGTAGATGAAGAAGAACACACAGGATAGAGTAGCATGGAGAGCTGCATCAAACCAGTCTCAGGACTGAAGACCACAACAACAACAACAACATTCCCTTAAATGGCACAAAATGCTTATACTATATTTATTGATTTATTTATTCCTATTCAAGACTTCATCTGTGGTATAGAAGGAGTTTTCAAGGAGATATGATTTCAATTTAGTTTTGAAGCTATTACTGCTATTACCTTATTTCATTTTGTCGAAAATGTTTATAGCAGCATATTTTACCTCTTTCTGGGTCACAGATAGGTTGAGCAAAGGATAGTGTAAGTCCTGCTTTTTTCTGGTATTATAATCACAAATGTCACTGTTGTAAACTGGTCCATGTTGTTCAGAAGAAATTTCATTAGTGAGTGGATGTTTTGTGAGGCTGTTGTAACAATTCCAATCTTTTAAAAAGATGCCTACAAGAAGTGCGACTATGAACCCCACACATTATTCCAACCACTTTCTTATGAGCAGTGAATACTTTGTGTCTAAATGTTGAGTTACCCCAAAATATTATTCTGTATGACATCAGAGAGTGAAAGTATGCCATTTATGTTAGCTTACTAATTTCTATATCCTCAAAATTGGCAATTATTCTGATCGCAAAAGTTGCTGAACCTAGTCGCTTTAGGAGATCCAAAACATGAGTTTTCCAATTAAGTTTCTCATCTATATGTAGACCCAAAATCTTAGTATGCTCTACCCTGTATACTGACTTCCGTTGATATGTTATATTTATTGAATGAAATGTACTTTTTACAGCAGAAAATTGGATGTACTGTGTTGTTTTTTTTTTTTTCAAAGTTTAGTGCAAACCCATTTGTGGAAAACCAATTAATGAATTTTCCAAAGACCTTTTTGTATCATTTTCAATTGGACTTTCTTTTACTGGATTAATAATGATACTTGTATCATCAGCAAACAGTGTCAGTTCAGCTTCCTGTTTCAGAGAGGAAGGGAGGTCATTCACATATATCAAGATCAGAAGGGGACCCATGATTGAACCATGTGTAGCACCTAATGTACTTTCACCCTACTTAGATGAAGTGGCAAACTTATTTAAATCACTTTTTGCTTCCTGTTCTGTAGGTATGACTTAAACCATTCATATGCTATTCCATTTATACCATAGAATTGTAATTTCTGTAACATAATATCATGGTTTACACAACCAAATGCTTTGGACAAGGCACAGAAAATTCCTGTTGGCGACATTTTATATTTAAAGACTCTATTATGTGGACAGTGAAATTGTATATTGCTGTCTCAGTGGAACAGCATTTTTGAAATCCGAACTGTGATTTACGAAGTATCCCATTACTGTTGAGATGACTAACCACTCTTGAGCACATTACTTTCTCAAAGATTTTTGAGAATGCTGTAAGCAAGGATACTGGCCAATAATTATTGACATCTGTGGTGTCTCCCTCTTTGTACAGAGCACTGACAATTGTATATTTTAACCTGTCTGGGAAAATACCTTGAGTTAGTGATGCATTACATATATGACTCAGAACATTAGCTGTAGTTGCTCCACAGTGTTTTAATATCTTATTAGAGATGTCATCTGCTCCAACAGTACATTTATTTTTCAGAGATTTAATAATTTTACATATTTCACAATAGATTTTTAGGTGAAACTTAATTTGACTAATTTTTTTCATGTACTGCCTAGCTTTTTCTTTTGAACTGTTCTCACCAATTTTTTCACCTACGCTTAAGACATGGTCGTTAAATACATTAGCTACTTGTGTACTGTTGATTAGGATGGTCTCATTCTCTTTAACAGGAATAGTACCTACCCCAGTGCTTACTTATCCTGTCTTCCTTCTAACAACATTCCATATCGATTTGATTATATTGCCAGAGTTATTAATTTCTTCTCTAACATACCTATTTCTTAATTTCCTTACAACTTTTCTCAGTATGTTACAATAATTTTTATAGTGTAAAACTACTTCTGGATCTTTACTAGTTCTTGCTGCCTCATACAGTTTTCTTTTTCTTTCTGCAGACACTTTAATACATGCAGTAATCCAAGGCTTCTTTGAAAAGTGTGTGGTGTCACACTTAGTTATTTTCTTTGGGAAACAATGTTCAAAGCGGGATACAAATTTATAAAAAAATATGTTGCACGTATCATTAGCATTTGGCTCATTATATACATCTCCCCATCTCTGAAGCACTATAGATACCGGGTTGAGCGACCTCACACTTTTACTTAATGGTTTATAAACTGTATATCCTGTTAGGTTTTGTAAGTTAATCAGTTGTGCATCATGGTCTGACTATCCATTTACCACAGGGAAAGTATGTGTTTGTTTTACATCCTCATTTTGTACAAATACATTATCTATTAGTGTGCTACTGTCCTGAGCTATACGTGTAGGGAAATTAATCACTAATTCTAAGTTATATGTTATTAATAACATTTCTAGTTCATTTTCCCTACGAGAATTACTTAGAAAGTTTACATTGAAATCACCACAGATTAATAACTTCTTTTTGTCTAACAGACACCATAATAAGGAATCAAACTTTTTTATGAACACCTCCCAGTCACCTAATGGGGACCTGTACACTGTTGCTACTATCAATACCACATTATCTAACTGAAGTTCACATACACACACCTCAAAGTGCTGAACAACACAAATTTTCTTACTTCTACAGTTCTGCATTTGTACCCTTTTTTATGAAAATGGCAACTCCTCCTTTATCCATCATAGATCTACAAGTGTAAGATGCTAAATTATAACCACTTATACTGAGACTATCCATTCCCATAGTTACATGGTGTTCAGACACTTAGAGTACATCTATCTCATTCTTATTTTTGAGATCATCTAAACACACTAAAAGCTCATCTACTTTATTTTTCCCCCTAATATTTTGATGAAATATGTTGAAATTGTCCTTAGCTTTAATTCTGTTTGTAACCCTTAGCAGGAGCCTTGCTGGGCCGCAGCCATTGCTTGCTAGCTCTGGATGTGTGCTCGTTGTATTTGGATGGTGTATGTTCAATGTGGGCAGTGTGCCTAGGCCTCCTGAAGAGTCCCCAGTTCCATCTGACTGTGTGATGCTGAGGCATAATCTGGAGTTTAAATAGGCCTGGTTCCAGCTGCTAAGATTGGTGGACATCCTCACATACCTCGTCTGTAATACTTCTGGGTCAATCGCAGGAATGACAGTGAGCAGCAGGCGGTTAATGGTAAGTGTGTGTGGTAGCTAGAGAAAACCCCTGTGCTTTGTTAGATAACTTCATATGACTTTCTTGCTATAAACAGTATGATTTGTTCATCTGGCCATTATTTGTCTGATGCATTTATAAAGATCAGTATCCTGCTATTATAAATGAGCCTAAGTTAAACTTTGACACTATTATAGCAACTATTCAAGAGGAATTTATTTTATATGCTCTATTGGCACATATATTTTACTTAATTTGCAAATATTGGTCTTCATGTACACTATCAGTGCATGTGTTTGAGTTGTAAGTAGTTTAAATTTTTTATTATCTACAAACCTTGGTCGAAAAGGACTTAAGTTTACTTGCACTACCATTGTGTGGTTTTTTGATCAAGATACGTATAACTTTTTGTCAGTTAAGGTTCTAGCTTATTTAACGATATAAATTTCTACTGTGTTTAACTACTTATGTGTTGAAAGGACTTAGTTGTCTGCCTTCATTTTCTTTGTTATGATTCAGTACTTGTGCTGTTTAGCAATTATACACTCCTGGAAATGGAAAAAAGAACACATTGACACCGGTGTGTCAGACCCACCATACTTGCTCCGGACACTGCGAGAGGGCTGTAAAAGCAATGATCACACGCACGGCACAGCGGACACACCAGGAACCGCGGTGTTGGCCGTCGAATGGCGCTAGCTGCGCAGCATTTGTGCACCGCCGCCGTCAGTGTCAGCCAGTTTGCCGTGGCATACGGAGCTCCATCACTGTCTTTAACACTGGTAGCATGCCGCGACAGCGTGGACGTGAACCGTATGTGCAGTTGACGGACTTTGGGCGAGGGCATATAGTGGGCATGCGGGAGGCCGGGTGGACGTACCACCGAATTGCTCAACACGTGGGGCGTGAGGTCTCCACAGTACATCGATGTTGTCGCCAGTGGTCGGCGGAAGGTGCACGTGCCCGTCGACCTGGGACCGGACCGCAGCGACGCACGGATGCACGCCAACACCGTAGGATCCTACGCAGTGCCGTAGGGCACCGCACCGCCACTTCCCAGCAAATTAGGGACACTGTTGCTCCTGGGGTATCGGCGAGGACCATTCGCAACCGTCTCCATGAAGCTGGGCTACGGTCCCGCACACCGTTAGGCTGTCTTCAGCTCACGCCCCAACATCGTGCAGCCCGCTTCCTGTGGTGTCGCGACAGGCGTGAATGGAGGGACGAATGGAGACGTGTCGTCTTCAGCGATGAGAGTCGCTTCTGCCTTGGTGCTAATGATGGTCGTATGCGTGTTTGGTGATGTGCAGGTGAGCGCCACAATCAGGACTGCATACGACCGAGGCACACAGGGCCAACACCCGGCATCACGGTGTGGGGAGCGATCTCCTACACTGGCCGTACACCTCTGGTGATCGTCGAGGGGACACTGAATAGTGCACGGTACATCCAAACCGTCATCGAACCCATCGTTCTACCATTCCTAGACCGGCAAGGTAACTTCCTGTTCCAACAGGACAATGCACGTCCGCATGTATCCCGTGCCACCCAACGTGCTCTAGAAGGTGTAAGTCAACTACCCTGGCCAGCAAGATCTCCGGATCTGTCCCCCATTGAGCATGTTTGGGACTGGATGAAGCGTCGTCTCACGCGGTCTGCAAGTCCAGCACGAACGCTGGTCCAACTGAGGCGCCAGGTGGAAATGGCATGGCAAGCCATTCCACAGGGCTACATCCAGCATCTCTACGATCGTCTCCACGGGAGAATAGAAGCCTGCATTGCTGCGAAAGGTGGATATACACTGTACTAATGCCGACATTGTGCATGCTCTGTTGCCTGTGTCTATGTGCCTCTGGTTCTGTCAGTGTGATCATGTGATGTATCTGACCCCAGGAATGTATCAATAAAGTTTCCCCTTCCTGGGACAATGAATTCACGGTGTTCTTATTTCAATTTCCAGGAGTGTATTATGTAAGCTTAATCTATATTCTGTTTGTGTGTCCTAGAAACTTCACTGAATTGAGGAACAATTCAGTGCCTGGACTGAGATCAAGCCATTTTCATGTCTTACTTCATATTTGTGTTTCAGCCCTCTTTTCTGGATTTATACTTGTTTAATTATTTTGGTTGACTTACTAATACTTTTTTATCCTAGCTGCCCACCATTTTAGTTTCATTTGTCATCAGATTGTAAAGCAGCATTTCTAAAACTCAAATATTTATAATTATTAATCCAGTTCTTCCTTTTCCAGATCATCCAGACAGCTTGATAGGGTGAATGAGAATTATCAAACAACTGAGAAAGAAATACATTTGGAATAATGTATTTCCAATGTTATTTATCCAGATGACAAATGGCTGGTTCAAATGGCTCTGAGCACTATGGGACTTAACATCTGTAGTCATCAGTCCCCTAGAACTTAGAACTACTTAAACCTAACTAACCTAAGGACATCACACACATCCATGCCCGAGGCAGGATTCGAACCATAGCGGTCACGCAGTTCCAGACTGAAGCGCCTAGAACCACACCGTCACACCGGCCGGCTAAAGATGACATTTCAAAGTAATAATTGACTATGTAGCAACAAATGATTATTAGGACCTAAGGGCCCAATTAATAATGTGCATTGCATCCCAGGAAATTTGATTTCGGAGTAATACATCATCCAGGAATGTTGTATGCAAATGCAAATACTCTGAGTGGCAACCTATTCACCATAGGATCCACTAGCATACACGAGGATGAGTGGGAGGAAGCACAAAACCAATCGCTCAGACTGTTTTCGGTTGCCAAGCAGTAGCCGTCCAGCTTAGAGGATGGAATGTCTTACAGAAAGACAAGTTTCAAGCTATATCTCGTAGAACAACAAAATCATAATACGATGTACTGAGGCAGGCCTATCATTCGATTCTAGCAGGGCACAGTGCTCGCAGGGTAGCAAAACACAAAATAGTCCAAAGACAAGACGTAGATCATTATGCCAAGAAACGTGTTCCATGCTCAGTCACCAAGGAATTATGCTACAGTTCTTCAATGCGTATTCTTCTTTTTTTTCTGAAACGTTAAAAACTGTTTTTCGAAGGTGAAAAATGTACACCAAAGCTTTGAAACGATAGGACACAAACTACAATAATAAAGAAGTGTTACCAAAATTCACGTAGGAAGTAGGTATGATAACCAACACCTGTGTACCAAGGTGGAAGAAAAAAAATTTGTAACATGTAATCAGAGACCTACTTAGGTGATAGAAATAATATCATCAGTTAACATGTGATGGCAACTTCCAACCCGCCCCACTATAGTTCCTTTTATGGAAACCACAGAGGTGTCAGCAGCTACTTCGGAAGACAGAGGGGGAGAAACTGGGGAAAAGTTTACGAAGGGAAAGATTGAACAAAAGAGCAAGAGAGTTCTTCAGTTATCCCATCACCATGCATTTAGGCCACGAGCAGCTATAATAGACTCACAACAGAGCTTCCTCTTCCTTTAGGGCACACGGTTCTACCCCAGGATGAGCAGAGGGTGTTCCAGGCACAGGCACCGCGCTCTAGACAAAAGGAAAGGGGACACAAGAAGCTCTTCATAAAAAGTCTGCTATGTTAGTGCAGGGTGACGGACGCCCTCAAGGTACGTGACAACCGGGCGTGGTAATATCAGATAATCAGTGGACTCTATGACTAAACTGGAATATTTTGGCGCTGGGGAACGAAATTCGGCCGTTAGAAGACATGTTCAGCAAATTAAAACTCACGATAAATAACCAAACAAAGCAGTGTACACAGGGAAGGTACCAGTCGCTGCGGTCAGCTTTTGCACAACTGCAGTGACAGTACCTGTCGGAGTTAGCCCAGCGAGTGGAAAATAAAAGGGGAAAAAATAAAGAGACAGAGAGAGACAGAGAGAGAACTACTAGACGAGGCTGTCGAATTTTGAAAACAATTTTCTGAAAAGCCAAAGCAGATCTAGAAAATATTAATAAGAGATTACAAGTAGAGGCGGATGCAAACAGTAGCCAGGAAACACTGGGCCTTGATATTACCCAGCTCGCCAGGTTGCAAAAAAATTTAGTAGACAATACCAGACAGAAGTGCGCCTTGGCCTCAATGTCAGTGTCCCACATTCAAGCAGCACAGATACAACTAATCGTAACTTCGGTGTACGTGGGGACCGTCCTAGACAATGTAGACACTCAGTGATTCCAACATTGCTGCGAGACGTTGTTGATAGTATTGCTGACGCATGCACTGAGAGCATGGAACTACGGGATGCACTGTTACAAGTTTCTCACGAACATTTAACCCCCCCTTCCAGCGGCTCACTTCCTATAAAGATTACGGAAAATCCTGACATGATTATCTGCAGCATTAGAATTACTAACAGAACCAGGGAAAAAATTTCTACCATTGCACTGTCGTAAGGTGACCGGTACTTGTACCCACCTGGAAATTCGTACTCAAATACCGATACCTTGTTAAGTACTGTATATTTGAGTGTTACACTCTTCATAACATCGAAAGCCCTACAAAAGTGAGTATACCTAAAAGTGCACGAAATACTACTATATGCCGAAATGTGACAGTCCAATGTCCTACTAAACCATTTTCCCTACGTCAAGTGAATTCACCTGGTCCCACGCCCACAAATCTGCAACAGGATGTCCGAAAGAATAATGACAAACAAAACTGAATTTTTCCATGGAATCTATCTATATTCGTTATAGTTCGTAGGAAACCCAACAGTCGTTATTTCTACTTGTTACGAGCAATGGCCTACGGGAACGGAACTACAAGATCGAGGGCTGTAAATCGATGGTTCCTGTTGTGTTATTTTTGGACCAACACTCCGATTACCCAACACCGAAACAGGAACTACCACCCTGAACGTAACCCACACACTGATTTATGAAAAAATCTACCCCTTGTAATTTTACCCAGATAAAACCTAATCTGGCTAAATAAAACGTTTGACCAGACCCCGCTTGTCTCCCTAGATCAAATGCAAATGCCCAGAATAGTCGCATATCGATGGACGATCTTTCAGATCACGTAAAAAAGAACTGTAACGAACATGAGCAACAACTCGTAGTTATAAGAACGACAAACTTCAGCTGCCTGTATGATTTTAGCAGTAATGGGAATCGGATTCAATAATTCAAGTGAAAAGTAGCCGAAATCGTTCTTCAATCTATAGTTTCATACCAGTTATGAAGGCACGCCGCCGGCCGCGGTGGTCTCGCGGTTCTAGGCGCGCAGTCCGGAACCGTGCGACTGCTACGGTCGCAGGTTCGAATCCTGCCTCGGGCATGGATGTGTGTGATGTCCTTAGGTTAGTTAGGTTTAAGTAGTTCTAAGTTCTAGGGGACTGATGACCAAAGCAGTTGAGTCCCATAGTGCTCAGAGCCATTTGAACCATCTGAAGGCACGCCGGAAGGTGTTTAGCAAATTGAACCATTCACCAAGATCCCTTATGCCAAACTAAATGCTAGTCTGATGAGATGAATGAGAAGCCATGCATAAAGTACAACAGGAATTGGTCCCAGAGATGGAGTATTGGGTAGTGGCCTACTGAGCGAACAGCGACAACTTCCATGTCGAAGCATTCCTCAAGCTGACACAAGGCCAGTGTTTCGAGAGTTACTACAACTTACCTACTGCCACTTATGTCAGACCGCGGCCGTAGCTCTGTTTCGTTCGGCGTGACATACAAAGCCCTTCCAGACCAGTCATTGTCATTAAGTCAGAATGGCAGGTATGAGATTTCTAGACCCTGCTGCTGAGCGCCATGTCTGTGACATGGTAGTATCTATCTAAGCCAGATTACAAATTCCTGGTTAAGCATCGGGGCACTGGACCATCCAAGCACTTTGTCGCCGTCCCCAGAGTATAATGCGAGGAACCAGCTATGCGAGTTCTCGCCAAGGTATCAAGAGAGGAGCTCTATCCTCTGAGCAGGAGAGCTTGATATGGCCAGACGCTTGCACAGCACCCGTCGTTGGCCACACAGACCAGGTTGTTACAATTAAAGTGCAGCCACTCGCAGAGATTCAGTGTGGACAGTAATTATCGTATGGCAGCGAAACTTGGTAAATTTTCTGATGTATTAATACGGAACCGACATACGCTGGACAACTATTCGCTCCAATACTGGCAACCAGGTGCAAATCTGCAGTGTCGATGCAAGACAGACGTAAGAAATGTTTAGATATGTAATGGATTAGGAACAAAACGTGAGCAGAAAATGTCAAGGAAGCAAGAAACGCTTAATTTTAATTTTATTCTAATCCGCCACTTACACACTTGTTCAATATGAGCACCAGAGATCGCGACAAGATGTTGCAACCGTAAAATGGCGTAATCAGCAGTTGCTCGCAGCAATTCCGATGGAATCTGAGAAACTTGTTCCTGTATATTGGCCTCCAGATCAGGCAGGGACTGAATGTCTCCCTGGTAAACGCATTCTTTTAGATATCCCAAGAGACAAACGTCACATGTACACACATCAGGTGATTCTGCACGCCATTCATCTGTAAAATTTCCGGAGATAACACGTTCGTGGAAGGCTGCATTAAGCGGATCTTCCCCTGGGCAGCGACATGAGGTGCTGCCCCATCTTGCATGAGAACAGTGATTTCCACACAGCTCCACTCTTCCAAAGCAAGAATTACAATTTGCACAAGGAGGTCTCGATAACGTGCAGATGTCACGGTACACCCGACAGGCAATCTGCTTGTATTCTCTTCGCAGAAAAACGGATCAAAAATGCAGCTGCATATGAATCCACACCACACAGTCACAAACTCCAAATCCAGTGGCTCTTCCTGCACAACATGCGGTTTAACAGTACAGTAAATTCGGCCGTTCTGTGTATTCACGGCACCCTTCAGTGTATAATGTGCCTTGTCACTCCATAGAATATTTCTCAGCCACATAGCATCAACTTCGATCCATGCCAGAAACTGAAGAGCAAATTCCCAACGTTGCTGCAGATCATGAGTTGTCAGTTGTGCCGTGCATTGTAGCCGTGGGGTGTAGGGCGCACTGAAGTCGTTCGTGCGGCTCTCCCCGTCGGAGGTTCGAGTCCTCCTTTGGGCATGGATGTGTGTGTTGTGCTTATATGAAACATTATAAATGATTGTACTGGTAAACTTCTACATGATTTGATTGTCAAACAGCTGACCAAAACTGAATGTACTCAGGCAGTTCTCTCTTGTTCTGATCATCACAAAACTGACACACACTGCAATACAGCGAGCGCCAGTATTGCCAAAAGACTCTAACTACTGGCGGACACACGTCCAGATCGTCCGCTTATAGTAACCTCTCAAAACTCTGGCATCTCTCTCTCCACATCCACCACTGCTGGCGCCTCACATCCACCTGCCCAACACTACAATAGCGAATGTTCCAACAATGCCAACCTGCCACAGACTGCACACAGCACAGTCAGTGATTTTCATACAGAGAGCTACGTGGCGTTACCAACACAAAAACCTAAACAGCCTAATTACATGGTCCCCATGCTCCCCACAAAACATTTTACAAACCGTTTTGGGCAGTGGTCAGTACACATGTGGTAATTTTTTTTATATTTACGCTAATAATATATCCCTCCCCCCATGAACCATGGACCTTGCCGTTGGTGGGGAGGCTTGCGTGCCTCAGCGATACAGATGGCCATACCGTAGGTACAACCACAACGGAGGGGTATCTGTTGAGAGGCCAGACAAACGTGTGGTTCCTGAAGAGGGGCAGCAGCCTTTTCAGTAGTTGCAGGGGCAACAGTCTGGATGATTGACTGATCTGGCCTTGCAACATTAACCAAAACGGCCTTGCTGTGCTGGTACTGCGAACGGCTGAAAGCAAGGGGAAACTACAGCCGTCATTTTTCCCGAGGACATGCAGCTTTACTGTATGATTAAATGATGATGGCGTCCTCTTGGGTAAAATATTCCGGAGGTAAAATAGTCCCCCATTCGGATCTCCGGGCGGGGACTCCTCAAGAGGATGTCGTTATCAGGAGAAAGAAAACTGGCGTTCTACGGATCGGAGCGTGGAATGTCAGATCCCTTAATCGGGCAGGTAGGTTAGAAAATTTAAAAAGGGAAATGGATAGGTTAAAGTTAGATATAGTGGGAATTAGTGAAGTTCGGTGGCAGGAGGAACAAGACTTCTGGTCAGGTGAACACAGGGTTATAAACACAAAATCAAATAGGGGTAATGCAGGAGTAGGTTTAATAATGAATAGGAAAATAGGAATGCGGGTAAGCTACTACAAACAGCATAGTGAACGCATTATTGTGGCCAAGATAGATACGAAGCCCACACCTACTACAGTAGTACAAGTTTATATGCCAACTAGCTCTGCAGATGATGAAGAAATTGAAGAAATGTATGATGAAATAAAAGAAATTATTCAGATAGTGAAGGGAGACGAAAATTTAATAGTAATGGGTGACTGGAATTCGAATGTAGGAAAAGGGAGAGAAGGAAACATAGTAGGTGAATATGGATTGGGGCTAAGAAATGAAAGAGGAAGCCGCCTAATAGAATTTTGCACAGAGCACAACTTAATCATAGCTAACACTTGGTTTAAGAATCATGAAAGAAGGTTGTATACGTGGAAGAACCCTGGAGATACTAAAAGGTATCAGATAGATTATATAATGGTAAGACAGAGATTTAGGAACCAGGTTTTAAGTTGTAAGACATTTCCAGGGGCAGATGTGGACTCTGACCACAATCTATTGGTTATGACCTGTAGATTAAAACTGAAGAAACTGCAAAAATGTGGGAAATTAAGGAGATGGGACCTGGATAAACTGAAAGAACCAGAGGTTGTACAGAGTTTCAGAGAGAGCATAAGGGAACAATTGACAGGAATAGGGGAAAGAAATACAGTAGAAGAAGAATGGGTAGCTCTGAGGGATGTAGTAGTGAAGGCAGCAGAGGATAAAGTAGGTACAAAGACGAGGGCTGCTAGAAATCCTTGGGTAACAGAAGAAATATTGAATTTAATTGATGAAAGGAGAAAATATAAAAATGCAGTAAATGAAGCAGGCAAAAAGGAATACAAACGTCTCAAAAATGAGATCGACAGGAAGTGCAAAATGGCTAAACAGGGATGGCTAGAGGACAAATGTAAGGATGTAGAAGCTTATCTCACTAGGGGTAAGATAGATACTGCCTACAGGAAAATTAAAGAGACCTTTGGAGAGAAGAGAACCACGTGTATGAATATCAAGAGCTCAGATGGCAGCCCAGTTCTAAGCAAAGAAGGGAAGGCAGAAAGGTGGAAGGAGTATATAGAAGGTTTATACAAGGGCGATGTACTTGAGGACAATATTATGGAAATAGAAGAGGATGTAGATGAAGACGAAATGGGAGATACGATACTGCGTGAAGAGTTTGACAGAGCACTGAAAGACCTGAGTCGAAACAAGGCCCCCGGAGTAGACAACATTCCATTAGAACTACTGACGGCCTTGGGAGAGCCAGTCATAACAAGACTCTACCAGCTGGTGAGCAAGATGTATGAGACAGGCGAAATACCCTCAGACTTCAAGAAGAATATAATAATTCCAATCCCAAAGAAAGTAGGTGCTGACAGATGTGAAAATTACCGAACTATCAGTTTAATAAGCCACGGCTGCAAAATACTAACGCGAATTCTTTACAGACGAATGGAAAAACTGGTAGATGCAGACCTCGGGGAGGACCAGTTTGGATTCCGTCGAAATGTTGGAACACGTGAGGCAATACTGACCTTACGACTTATCTTAGAAGAAAGATTAAGAAAAGGCAAACCTACGTTTCTAGCATTTGTAGACTTAGAGAAAGCTTTTGACAATGTTGACTGGAATACTCTTTTTCAAATTCTAAAGGTGGCAGGGGTAAAATACAGGGAGCGAAAGGCTATTTATAATTTGTACAGAAACCAGATGGCAGTAATAAGAGTCGAGGGGCATGAAAGGGAAGCAGTGGTTGGGAAAGGAGTGAGACAGGGTTGTAGCCTCTCCCCGATGTTATTCAATCTGTATATTGAGCAAGCAGTAAAGGAAACAAAAGAAAAATTTGGAGTAGGTATTAAAATTCATGGAGACGAAGTAAAAACCTTGAGGTTCGCCGATGACATTGTAATTCTGTCAGAGACGGCAAAGGACTTGGAAGAGCAGTTGAACGGAATGGACAGTGTCTTGAAAGGAGGATATAAGATGAACATTAACAAAAGCAAAACGAGGATAATGGAATGTAGTCAAATTAAATCGGGTGATGCTGAGGGAATTAGATTAGGAAATGAGACACTTAAAGTAGTAAAGGAGTTTTGCTATTTAGGAAGTAAAATAACTGATGATGGTCGAAGTAGAGAGGATATAAAATGTAGACTGGCAATGGCAAGGAAAGCGTTTCTGAAGAAGAGAAATTTGTTAACATCGAATATAGATTTATGTATCAGGAAGTCCTTTCTGAAAGTATTTGTTTGGAGTGTAGCCATGTATGGAAGTGAAACATGGACGATAACTAGTTTGGACAAGAAGAGAATAGAAGCTTTCGAAATGTGGTGCTACAGAAGAATACTGAAGATAAGGTGGATAGATCACGTAACTAATGAGGAGGTATTGAATAGGATTGGGGAGAAGAGAAGTTTGTGGCACAACGTGACTAGAAGAAGGGATCGGTTGGTAGGACATGTTTTGAGGCATCAAGGGATCACAAATTTAGCATTGGAGGGCAGCGTGGAGGGTAAAAATCGTAGGGGGAGACCGAGAGATGAGTACACTAAGCAGATTCAGAAGGATGTAGGTTGCAGTAGGTACTGGGAGATGAAGCAGCTTGCACAGGATAGAGTAGCATGGAGAGCTGCATCAAACCAGTCTCAGGACTGAAGACAACAACAACAATAATATATCAAATGCACACACTTATTAATACGCTGTTGGTCAAAAGCACAAATTTTCCTCACAGTCATGATCATTCATCACAGTAGTAATCGCACTTTGTTTTCTTAAGGGGCACAACAGAGCAAACCCACAGCAGAGTCAGTCAAGCGTTGAAGAATATTGGTATGTAGGTCATCACAGAGCACGACCACAGTATTTCTTGTAGAGGTTATGGTATTGGTTGGCCATCAAATGTGCAGACACACAGTAGTCCTTGTGAGAGATGGCCAGCAGCCATCTGTTGCCACTGTTCGGGTGCACAATCGCCATCGGAGAGTCTTGCGGATGATATAACAAGTCCATAAACCACCACTTGTGCACTCACAAACGTTTTGGAATGTACTCAGAACCAGCACTGCTGTTAACCACTCCCTCGCTGAATTATCAACACACAAGCGAGCTTTAACAGTCCCTTCTGTTCTTTAACTTCTCACATATTGTGCATGTACTATGACCAACATAAACGTGTGCAGTAATCTTACCGTATAATTAATTGGAAGAACTGGTGTCTATACAAATACAAATTTACGGCACAAGAATACAATTGCAAAGATACAGCAAACATCAGTAAAGAACATAGAAAAACACACAACATTTGTAGTAACACAGGCTTAACAAAAGAACATAAATAAACATACATCAGTGTTACAGGAATAATGACATAAGTAAATAAATAAAAAAGTGAAATAAGCTTTCGAAACATTTACTTCACACATGAGCATTAAAAGAAAGCAGAACAGAATAAATGTCTAAACATCTTTGCAAAGTAAACAACATAATATTAATGCAAATTATATGTGAGGATTACAGTGTTCCTCATCATAGTGAATGTAGCTTAGTTTTAGAAAAGAAAAACAATTCTATGAAACATCACACAGAGAGAAGAAGAACACAGATACACAAGGGTACACATACACATAGCGTAATCACACGAAAGGAAAGGACAGGGTTTCTTTTCAGTGTTACATTTGGTACTGCACTGCAACCCAAAACTTAATTCCACAGATCTTTCCTCTTATTTCAACATTTGTTCCAGGAAAAAAAAAATCCTATGTAAGCATGCTTTCTGTATTTATATGTTCACATATTTCTTAACTCATTATTTATTTTCCATTATCGTACCTCATCAGTTGTTTCCAAGAAAATCCTACCTAAACCTGTTGTCCCTAAACCCTACTTTTTTCGTTTATATTCAAAATAATAATTCTTCATTGTACACTACCTTTTTTGGCCAAACTCTTAACACAAACAGCAATGACAAAAAATGCAAATTGGAAAACCAAGCAGTAGTATATCTAAATTAGCAAAGCCAGCCGAAGTGGACGAGCGATTCTAGCCGCTATAGTGTGGAGACGCGCGACCGCTACGCTTGCAGGTTCGAATCCTGTCTTGGGCATGGATGTGTCTGATGCCCTTAGATAAGTTAGGTTTAAATAATTCTAAGTTCTAGGGACCTGATGCCTCAGGTGTTAAGTTCCATTGTGCTCAGAGCCATTTGAATCATTTTTTTAACCAAAGCAAATGAAACATTACAACTAATACAAGGCAATGTGCAGCAACAAGAAAAATAAATCAGTAGTGTAACAGGCATAAAACAACGTAAAATTCAGTAGGACTATGCCTGGCAAACAGCAGCAGCAAATACAATAACTTATACCATAATACACTCCTGGAAATTGAAATAAGAACACCGTGAATTCATTGTCTAGGAAGGGGAAATTTTATTGACACATTCCTGGGGTCAGATACATCACATGATCACACTGACAGAACCACAGGCACATAGACACAGGCAACAGAGCATGCACAATGTCAGGCTGCTATTCTCCCATGGAGACAATCGTAGAGATGCTGGATGTAGTCCTGTGGAACGGCTTGCCATGCCATTTCCACCTGGCGCCTCAGTTGGACCAGCGTTCGTGCTGGACGTGCAGACCGCGTGAGACGACGCCTCATCCAGTCCCAAACATGCTCAATGGGGGACAGATCCGGAGATCTTGCTGGCCAGGGTAATTGACTTACACCTTATAGAGCACGTTGGGTGGCACGGGATACATGCCGACGTGCATTGTCCTGTTGGAACAGCAAGTTCCCTTGCCGGTCTAGGAATGGTAGAACGATGGGTTCGATGACGGTTTGGATGTACCGTGCACTATTCAGTGTCCCCTCGACGATCACCAGAGGTGTACGGCCAGTGTAGGAGATCGCTCCCCACACCATGATGCCGGGTGTTGGCCCTGTGTGCCTCGGTCGTATGCAGTCCTGATTGTGGCGCTCACCTGCACGGCGCCAAACACGCATACGACCATCATTGGCACCAAGGCAGAAGCGACTCTCATCGCTGAAGACGACACGTCTCCATTCGTCCCTCCATTCACGCCTGTCGCGACACCACTGGAGGCGGGCTGCACGATGTTGGGGCGTGAGCGGAAGACTTCCTAATGGTGTGCGGGACCGTAGCCCAGCTTCATGGAGACGGTTGCGAATGGTCCTCACCGATACCCCAGGAGCAACAGTGTCCCTAATTTGCTGGGAAGTGGCGGTGCGGTCCCCTACGGCACTGCGTAGGATCCTACGGTCTTGGCGTGCAACCGTGCGTCGCTGCGGTCCGGTCCCAGGTCGACGGGCACGTGCACCTTCCGCCGACCACTGGCAACAACATCGATGTACTGTGGAGACCTCACGCCCCACGTGTTGAGCAATTCGGCGGTACGTCCACCCGGCCTCCCGCATGCCCACTATACGCCCTCGCTCAAAGTCCGTCAACTGCACACACGGTTCACGTCCACGCTGTCGCGGCATGCTACCAGTGTTAAAGACTGCGATGGAGCTCCGTATGCCACGGCAAACTGGCTGACACTGACAGCGGCGGTGCACAAATGCTGCGCAGCTAGCGCCATTCGACGGCCAACACCGCGGTTCCTGGTGCGTCCGCTGTGCCGTGCGTGTGATCATTGCTTGTACAGCCCTCTCGCAGTGTCCGGAGCAAGTATGGTGGGTCTGACACACCGGTGTCAATGTGTTCTTTTTTCCATTTCCAGGAGTGTATGACAAAGGTCAAGTAGAAAAAATATTACAGTATAGATAGCCACGTCTAATACATATGTTACATCTTAACGCTAGAGTGATTCATCACAATGGCTCACTCTACCAAACAAGTTACCAAATCGTTGAAAAATTATGTATGCAATTCCTGTGAAGGGATATGTCTACTTCTGCTCCCTTTTGTAAGGAAAGTAGATCATAAAGTTATTATTTACTGGATCTGTAGACAGAAAATACTTCTAGTAGTAAATTTTATTTTAACCAATGCTGCAGGCAGCTAGAAACTAGATATTAAACAAAAGAGGCAAATACATGCATAAAGCAAAGCATGAAAAGTCATTCACTAGCCATCTGGCATCTCCTACGGTGGTAAAAAATCTCTCAATCAGAAAGACAGCAGTCACAATGAGGTGTGGAGACACAAATTATTTCTGACCATTTCATTAGGCATTTTAGTAAATATCAGAAATTACGAGCTCCAAACTGTAATCATATGTTTTCAAGTATGAGTGTATTACGTCAAGGTCACCTACCTTCTTTTCTGAAATATTTAAGACAGCAGTTTTCGCTACAGTGACAGTCTCATGTGAAACAAAAATTTCGCAGGTTGAAAATTTACATTAGAAGTGTTTACAAACAAAATCTCATATCTAATAGTGACCAAAATTTCTGTTAGCATACTGGTACTCACATTCACACACACACTCACCCTTCATAATGATCAAAACCATATCTCGACGTCACAATACACAACGTCATCACAATAATAATATTATAACTCCTCAGTCAAATCTCGAAAACGTCGTAGCTTTCTTCAGTAATCTCAATACCTTTTAAAAAATGCTCTCTGCTCGTTTCAATTAAGACATCTGCAGCAAATGTACTTAAAAATAATGATCTCATACCAAATACATCATTCAAAGCTCTCATAGTATTACAATGATTCCAAAACTATATGAACAATTCACAAAGTACAGACGAAATACAATTTCATAACTGTGAAGTTATCTGTGTAATTGCATAAACCTGTGTCACTGATTTAGTTTAAAAAAAGTTTGTCTCTCTGTTAAATAATGAGATATCTGTGTACTTCTGTGTTAGAGAATTATAGTACTGATGTGTAAAATTGTATCAGCAAATACCATATTAGCTAGGGCTCCTCGCGCTTGCCACACGCTTTGTATCCCCTGAGGATTAATGTAATTATGCCCTCAAGTGTTACAGATTACAGCAACAGAATGAAATGTCTCACCGAAAACCTTCTTTGTATCTTTGTAATTCGAAAATCTTTAAAAAAAAGATTTGAGAACCGAATTTAATCACACAAATGCGTGACCTGTGGCGCTAATCTGTATGTCTAGCTGTAAGATAATTTTTGTCAGTACTTAACGGTAAAAACATGTCAAGTGTCGTAGTTATCGTCCTCTGTAAGCAAAGTTCTGCAAAATTCAATGTACTTACTTTGTCATAACCAAAAGTGAAAATGCTATGAATATAGATATCGTAGTTATTACGTACATTCATGTGACCAAGAAAGTACTGTACTTTAACGTATTTTTGTGCTACAGGAAAGGCTGTCTCACTGTAGCTGAACCACAAAAGTTACTACTAAAACATATTTTACTTTCCAGAAGAATGTAGAAAAAAATTGTTCAAATGGCGCTGAGCACTATGGGACTCAACATCTAATGTCATCAGTCCCCTAGACTTAGAATTACTTAAACCTAACTAACCTAAGGACATCACACACATCCATGCCCGAGGCAGGATTCGAACCTGCGACCGTAGCAATGGCGCGGTTCCGGACTGAAGAACCACTTGGCCACCGCGGCGGGCGAAGAATGTAGAAAAACTGTACTGATATAAAAGATACACTCCAAAAGCAATAATATAAATTATAACACTTATTAATTGCGTCATGATATAATCGCGTAGCTGTCAAAGAAACAAAATACTAAGTCATCTGTAATATCTCAAAAAGTACTTTAAATAAAGTGTTTTTTGAGTAAATCAAAATGTTGTATTAAAGCCTCATTAGCAGTATATGTTCAAGCCTAATAGTCATTACATTATCATGCTACTAACAAGCAAGACAGTACACACAATAACATTGTGTCGTCTGTTCACTATAACAACGCATTCGTAATTACTGTCTAAATAAGTTCCCTAGGTTCTTGCCTGGATAGTTAATTTCAAAACATTGTTGCATGTTAACAGATCTACTTGTGACAAAGCGTACTAGTAAAGTGAAATACGAACCTTAAAGCAACGATTAATTCTGAAAGGAAATTATCTCTCAATAAATGGTTTTACATGTGAAATGTGGCGCAATCCTTTACTCTTCGTAGTACGCAGAGTTTTAACTTCAATGCAGTTATCAGTGGTATACATCTGATTCTGTAAGGTTCATTGTAAATCAGAAAGTATTTGTGACTCAAGTGTTTCTTCTTATGTGACAATGAATGAGCTTCAACGAGAACTTTCTGCCAATATATAGTTTCTTTACATTTGCTTTACCGTGTAGTTTTCTCCTTTTGTCTGCAGGAAAATTTAAATTTTTAATGGCCAGATCAATTATTCCTTTGTGTCGAAGTTTACTTGTGTTCGGAAAAGGTACAAGCTCTATGATTCCGTTTGCTGGTTCTTCATTCTTCAGTACAAGAATAGGTGGTAAAGCAGTGGAGACATGAGGTATTTCATTGAGGCCGTTTTGAAATAGGTGTAAATATCTGTCTTAATACTGATGCTTTCTGTGACAATATAAGTCTGTAAAGCTTATTGATTTCTTTCATAATCCGTTCAGATAGGTTTCAATGTGGCGAGTAGAATGAGATAAAACCGGGTTTGATTTTATGATTCTGAAGCTTGCGTGACTAAACAGCAGATCTAAATTGTGGTCCGTTATCTGAAATGGCTTTAGCAACGTGTCCAACTTCACGTAAGAATTTTTTAACAAAGGCAATTGATACAGACCGTCCAGTGGCTTAACGTAACAGAGAGAAAGAAACAAATTTTGAAGTAAGTTCAACAGCGACTAGAACATGCAAAAATATATTCGATGTTCTGACAAGGAATCCTAAGAGATCAACAGCAGCAAATTCTTTTAACTTAGAAGGCATGATAGGAAACAACGGAGCACGATGATAGATGGTAGATTGTTTTTTTGTTTTTGACAAAGCTTACGAATAGACAAGACTCTCCAAATTCTCTTTTCCATATTGTTAAAATAACAAGTCACCCGAATAATATGATAAAATTTCGTGGACCAAAATGTGCGTAGCGGAAATGAATGTTACAAATGAGCTTATTGACAAAATCGTCAGGGATACAGAGTACCCATAGCTTGTCATCAACACTGCAATGTTTGAGGAGTATGTTGTTTCTAACTAGATAATAATGACGAATCTGCGTATGTGTCCTTTCATGGCATTTGCTTTTGATGTCTTCCCAAATCGGATCCTTATCTTGTTCATAAACAATGTCTTTTAAAGCTGTAGTGATGAATTTTTCAAAGGCTACTTTCTGAATGTAATGAATACTCTTTATGATCTTCAGCTAGTCGGGCACACGTGTTTAAATACGTAAATTGGTGGAAGAGTGTGTCAGCAGTACCAACAGAGAAGTGAAGTTGTGCAGCGAGGTGTTTGTGATCAGTCCATAAACTCGAATGAGAAAAAATGGTTCAAATGGCTCTGAGCACTATGGGACTTAACTTCTGAGGTCATCAGTCCCCTAGAACTCAGAACTACTTAAACCTAACTAACCTAAAGACATCACACACATCCATGGCCGAGGCAGGATTCGAACCTGTGATCGTAGCGGTCGCGCGGTTCCAGAGTGTAGCGCCTAGAACAGCTCGGCCACCGAGGCCGACTCGAATGAGAGAGTCCGCACGTTTAAACGTTGCTGGAGCCACAGCTGTGGCCTGCCAGCGGGTACGCGGGAGGTCGGACAGGTTTGAGCGACCTTGTTGCGATGACGACAGACGCTTCGGCCAACGACTCCCCAAACTTTTGTCCACAGCCGGGAGCCCGTAGACATTCTCCAAGCGCCTATGAATATCTGAGATTCTGTGGTTTTCCGCCAAAACTCAATGACAGCTTTCTACTTGGAAGGCACCTCCGTTGCAGACACCATTGTGAAAGCAATGTACAGCACCGCTACCTGTAAGAGTGTTATGAAACTATAGCGTGTAAAGCTGGAACATTTCGTATTTTGTCAACTGAAAGTGGTCGAGAAAAATTTGTGCTGCTTTTCTCATTCAACCACCTTCGTATATCAGCATTCTATGAGGAAGTGAAGTACTACTATTTCTCTGGAGAAAACAACAAATGTAGATTTTTAAATGCTGCAATTACTTTTTATTCATTTCTCACAATTCTGATACATAAGGTATTAGAATCATCGCAGTGATGCCCTGCATCCACTGACTGTTCGCAGATGGGACAGCAGTCACTTGTGGTGTGTCCCGGCAGCCTTCGCCGCTGCTCTGCCAGCCTTCTTGGTAGCTGTCTTGGCTTTGGCGGCAGTCCTCAATTTCTGTGCTCTAGAACAGCACACTGGAAGGCTTAACACCTAAATCACTCCGCATCACTTCTTATTTCTCTTATTTTATCACGATAGTCGTTTCTCCTATGTAGGTGGGAGCAGCATATTTTGGCTTTCGGGCGAGAAAGTTTGTAATCAAATTTCGTGAAAATATCTCGCCACATTCAAAAATGGTTTTCCTTAATGACTGTCATCCCAACACGTTTGCCAGAGTCGTACAGCCTCTTCCACTTTGTGAAGACTGCTCTTTTTCGCTGCCCTTGATCAATCCTATGTTGTAAGATCTCAAAACACTCAGAAATAGTCCAGAAGGGGACAGATAGGCGTGGTTCAGGCAGTCTTTTAGTAGATCTGTTGCATCTTCTCAGTGTTTTGCCAGTAAAACGTACTCGTTGTTTCCCCATCTCTCAATAAACTGAAGTCGACCATTTGCCTTCCCTATCAAAGTTTTCAACCTGCTGGTTCCATTTAATATTGCTTTTCAAAGTTACGCTCAGAAATTTAAAAGGCGCTACTGTACCATACAGGGCACTACTTAAGCTGTATCGGAACGTTACAGATTTGTTTTTCCTACGCATCCGCATTAACTTATATTTTTATACATTTACAGCTAGCTCTCATTCACCACACCAACTGTCTAAGTCATCTTGTATCCTCCTACAGTCACTCAACTTCGACACCTCCCTGTACGCCACAGCACCATCAACATTGCTGCCTATCCTGTCAGCTAGGTCATTTACGTATATTAAAAATAACAGCGGTCCTATCACACTAATGTGGCGCTCCTGACGATTCCATTGTCTCTGATGAACACTCGCAGTCGAGGACAACCTACTGGATTTATTATTTAAGAAGCCTTCGAGCCACTCACTTATTCCATACGCTCGTTCCTTCGTATATTCGGAAATATAGAAATTTTGAATCTACGTGTTGCTGTTCATCCTTAGGTCGCAGTTTATCATCTGAGGAAAGGTCAAGCTGATTATCGCTCGATCAATGCTTTCTAAAACTGTGCTGATTCTTGGACATAAGCTTTTCAATCTCTAGGAAATTTATTATGTTCAAACACAGATAATGTTCAAAAATTATGCACCAATCAAGAGTATTAGTCCGTAATTTTGCGTTTCCGTTCTTTTACCCTTCTTTTATACAGGTGTCACCTGCTCTTTATTTCCAGTCGCTTACGATTTTGCGCTGGTGGAGAGATTCGCGATAAATGCAAGTAAGGGGCCATAACTCAAGTCTTTTCACTTGTGACGTCATATGATGTACTACAGTCAGTGGTCCAGCTCAAAACTTCGTCGTATAATTGCATATGATCATTTGGAATCTTCTGCTGCGTCTTTTCTAAGTCTTGAATTTTTTGTACTTTAATTGGCACATGTCCTGATTGTAAGCAGCGTGTTTTGGTGGAGCAACAGGTTCTCGCAGATGTGCCACGCAGAATGTCTGACTCACTAACCCGTTGATACACATCAAACCGTTGACGAAAGCAAATCTGGCACTCGCATATGCAAAGAGGAAGAAACTGCTGACTGCAAATTTGTATCTGTAAAAATTTGGCTTGTTCCTCGTTTCTTCAGAAGCTCTCGCCTTCTTATGATATTTTGTCCAACAGGCTTTATGGAATGCTTTATGGAATGTCCTGTGCTATTTGGTGAACAGATAACATACTGAGCAGCACTGACTTATGGCCTTTAAAACAGCCTGATTGAAACATATTCTGTTCATGAGCTTTGCTTATATGTAACAACTCTTACAACGATGTATATTCTATCTTCATAGGCTAGCCATAGAATCACATATATATTACCTGGTGATATATTCTATAGGTAAACAAAGTCATAGGTTTTCATTGTTCAGAAATTCCGAAAACGCAGTGGAAGCGAAGGCTGTTGCACTCTCGGTTTAAAAGGGAATACACAAATGAAGACAGGCAAAATTGAGGAATGATGCATGCGCCTGTGGAAATATCTACGCGCAAAGCATACAAGAACTACCACCGTCGTACGTTAGGAAAAAGATTTGGAGGAGAACCAGAGAAAATTCTATGCAAAATAACTAAACAGGTCAAAGGGTTCCATCCAGTTACTCTGCAGCTTAGAGTTGTGTCTGTGATATTTAATTCACTAATTTGGCCAAATATCAACACTTCTTTCAGTGCCTTCATCCTATGAGATCAACGTTTTTAAAGGGCCAATACTTTCTCATTTTAAAAGACCATAGCGTTTTATGTTTCTGTATTCATGAAATAATGTATACAGCAATAAAAAGGACACCTATTCTACTATTTTATAGCAGCAGACTTTCTTATTTCTGATATTTTTCTTCTGTAACAGGTTTTTTTAAAATTTTATGGTAAGTTGATTTTATTGACTTAGGCTCTATTTTAAAAAAACACCGATTCATAGTTATGGGTGCTTTTGAATACTTAACTTTGATATATAGAGCGTTCATTGTAAATTACTGTGACGTTAACATAGGTCTGTATGCTTAATGACATGAAAAGGAAACCATGTCTGGAGATGTATCACTTACATGCTACGGGAGCAAACTCTTCAAACAATGAAATTAACTCTCCTGCAACGTGTAAATGAAAGACAGATAATAATTTGCTACGATTATGCGAAGTAGGAAACTTTAACCAAGTGGTCGGTGAGGTAACAATGCTCAGTGGCAGACAAAAAAGTATACAACATTCATGTGTCGCAATGAACATCTCGCGTCTCTTCTTACAGTTATGTTCAGCAGTCTTTTTCATTAGCGTAACAAGCTGTTGCAATGTTGGCAGTTGATAGCATATAAGTTCTTTATTCACTAATTTACTGATTATTGGAAGGGTGTTAAATCATAACGCCTAATTCACTCAGTACCTGTGAAAGAGTTGAAGACCTTAATTTATATTATTTTCCTTGTTCTTATTAACGTTGTATCGTTGAACTTGGGTTCCTGTTCAGACACTATCAACATAGAGCTGTCTACAGGTTTTGTACTGTACTCGTTGAGTGTGGCCCTCCTGAACCCATCGATTCCACATTCTGGCGACAGTCGCGAGGTTCTGACGGACACGAGCACCAATAACATGGAACGACCAACCCCAGTCTTGACAGACTGCGAATCTACCTCTGTCGAATTTCATCAGTTGTTGGTAGCCGTTTCGCTTTCTTACCCGAAACAAAACACGAACTTCATTCAACAGAGAAATCTGATTCCTGAATGTGAAACTCGCTGTGTAAGCTTTTCTTATACACAGGACCAGTTTTTTCCTCTCAACTTCGACAGTGTACGAGTATTTCACATATATTGCACACATCTCCTCGTACCGCCACCCTCTTTCTGTCTCATCCTTCCTTCTCCCTGTGGTCATCTCCTCCTTCCCCGTCCCTGTGACCATCTCCTCCTCCTCGTCCTCCATCTCGTCCTCCTCCTCCACCTTCTCTCTATCTTCTGCACCGTTCTCTCTTTATCCATTTCCCCTTCACTCCCTCTATCCACATGCTCTTCGACTTTCTCTGTCCTACATATCCCTGTCTCCGTCTCCTCCTCCACCCCCTCTTTCTGTCCATCTCCTCTTCCCTCGCCCACTCTGTGCATCTCCTTGAAACTCTGTCGCCCATCTCTCTGTCGACCTCTCCCTCCAACTCTTTATATCCTGTTTATCTCTCTCTCTGTCCGGCTCCTACGTCATTCCCAACCCAGTTGGAGTAAGAGCCTGTATTATATCCTGAACTGCGTACAATTTGTACTTTTCATGTGAGAAGACAAGTTTAACACGTCGTGTTCCCAAACGTTTTCATAAACGATTTGCTGCCATAGTTGTCAGACATTCTGTCTCTCTTTCAAATGGTTCAGATGGTCCTGACCACTATGGGACTTGGCTTCTGAGGTCATCAGTCCCCTAGAACTTAGAACTACGTAAACCTAACTAACCTAAGGACATCACACACAACCATGTCCGAGGCAGGATTCGAACCTGCGACCGTGGCGGTCACGCGGTTCCAGACTGTAGTGCCGGCGCCTCTCTATCGTCTACAAGATTATACTGAGGTCCAGTGAGATGGCAGCAGTCTGTTTCGATGGTATATCCTTTGGAATCCAGACAACTGATCCATTAATCATACTAGTGGAAAGCGAGGGACTTTACGATGGCTAGTGTGATCAACTAACTCATTCTCTTAGACCTTCTCTTCATTTTTCTTTGGAACTACATGTAATGGTTGGTGTATGAAATTCCGATTGAAACTGCTCAAGACCTACTTCATAGAACATTACATGTCTAGTGCTACGATGAAAACCAGGAATGAGGAAACGTTTTATGCATCAAGACAAAAACATCTACTATTGCGAGCCACCGCTATGAGGTGCAATAGTACACGTAAAAATGTGACCGCCATATTGGTGCCTAAATTCACATTTCCTTGTGTTATATGCGAATTTTGTTAAACTGAACGTTTTTTTGGCAGTAATTTCATTAAATTTTCGAATGATTTTTGAATTAGCAATTGATTTAGTGTCGGCATAATTCGAGCCAGCAGCCGAGGTTATACGATAAATACAAAATTTTAGAGAAATGTTTTAGAATTACAAGGTGGAAGCTAGATATTTTTTGGCTACTTTTATGTACATTTGAAAGTTAAATAATAAACTTGCATTCTACTGCCTATCATCTTAAGCCCCAATCCTTAAAGACATTCCGAGCAACATACACCGTGACTGATAATACCCGATTGATTCTACTTAATTTGTTTGTACATTTCAACCGAGAGTGGTAGAGCAGCAGTAAGACGCAGGCCTCACATTCGGAACAATGGCGATTCTAATCCGCTTCATGGCATTTAGATGTAAGTGGCCTGTGACTACCCTAACTCACTTAAGGCAAATGTCGGGATGCTTCCTCTCTCAAGATCACAACCGATTTCCTACCAAGTCCTTCCACAAATCAAACATGTGCTACGTCTGCAATGAACACGTCGTCGAGGGCGCTTGAAACTGAAGTCTTCCTTTCCTTGTCGTAACACTCAGTTAAGGGAACTCTTCCATATAATTGATTTAGACCTATCGTTTTGAGACCTTTTGAACATCACGTTTTATGAATACTAAGTATAAAAAATAGGAAACTGTACCGTGTTCAGTATTTGTGTCCTCGGATCCGTCCGGCGACGAGCCGTCGCTGCTGAGCGTTTTAAGGGCGAAGATTGGGCTGATATTGGGCTCCTCCTCTTCTGCAGCACCTCCTGCCCGAAGTAACGAATATGTCAGACGGTCGGCGTCGTAGTCTTCAAGATCGTCTCGTGCAATCGGCTTGGTGTCGTCTTGAGCCGTGGCGTGCGGCACGCAGAACACAACCAGGTAGGATCCTGCGAGCACCAGCAGCAAGAGGCGTGACATCTCCTTGCCTGTGTGATACGGAAGACTGTCTACACTTTCCAGCTAGACTGCCGTACTGTGAAGCCGTGAAAGAATCCCAACGTCTTTTATAGCAACAGGGCGGTGTCAACTGGATACGTTATCGCTACTGGGAGGCAAATGTTTACATGTGTAGTTCAGATGTATGCTAGTAGAGTACAATCACCACAGATTATCTCTTACCATTTTACCGTAGTCGTTACATCAAAAGGTCTTGTTCTTTTGCCCTTTCACGCAACTGGATATTATTATCTAATCTGTTATAAAGGGTGTTACAAAAAGGAACGGCCAAACTTTCAGGAAACATTCCTCACACACACAATGAAAGAGTATATGTTATTTGGACATGCGTCCGGAATCGCTTACTTTCCTTGTTAGAGCTCATTTTATTACTTCTCTTCAAATCATATTAACCATGGAATGGAAACACACAGCAACAGAACGTACCAGCGTGACTTCAATCACTCTGTTACAGGAAATGTTCAAAATGTCCTCCGTTAGCGCGGATACATGCATCCACCCTCCGTCGCATAGAATCCCTGATGCGCTGATGCAGTCCTGGAGAATGGCGTATTGTATCACAGCCGTCCACAATACGAGCACGAAGAGTCTACATTTGGTACCGGGGTTGCGTAGACAAGAGCTGTCAAATGCCCCCATAAATGAAAGTCAAGAGGGTTGAGGTCAGGAGAGCCATGGAATTGGTCCGCCTTTACCAATCCATCGGTCACCGAATCTGTAGTTGAGAAGCGTATGAACACTTAGACTGAAATGTGCAGGAGCTCCATCGTGCATGAACCACATGTTGTGACGTAAAGGCACGTCTTCTAGCAGCACAGGTAGAGTATGCCGTATGAAATCATGGCGGTGAATCGATTAAGTACAGTACATACTGACGAAACTGAAATGAGCTCTAACATGGAAATTAAGCGTTTCCGGACACATGTCCACATAACATCTTTTCTTTATTTGTGTGTGAGGAATGTTTCCTGAAAGTTTGAACTTACCTTTTTGTAACACCCTGTATAAAGTGAACAAAAAACCCACGTCGGACGCTACAGCGCGGTCTTTATTCAATAACGGTAGAAAAATGTGTGATAGCGTAGATTTTCCCGACATATCAAATACTGATGATTTTCACGGGTTTGCAGCCTGACGACAACACGATATTTCGGCGGACGATCTGGCCGACATCTTCACCTGAGATTGAGTGCACAATCACGCCGGAGTTGAAGAGACCTCAGATTCGGCGCCTCCTTTATGCCGCGGGTACTGGCCGTTGCGCGTGCGCGAGCAACGGATGAGCTGCCCTCTGTGAGGCGAAGAAATTGCAGCGGCGCCAGCTGTGAAAACTGTCAAAATCGAGGAACTGCAAAATTAAAATTCAGTCGGTCGGAAACCAGACCGTTGTTGTTTTATATGTGATAAAATAGGATTCCACGTCTTGCTTATAGGAAAACTTTTGTATCTCTTAATAATATCATCGGACAGACGTATTTCGATTGATTCTTTCAATACACAATCCCAGTAACGGGAAGCCGAGGCAATAATTTGCGTCTCTTTGAAGGACATATTGTGCCCTTCATTAAGACAAACGTTCGGCAACGACTGATTTTTCCGGCTGGAGCAGACGTGTATGCCGTTGATGTTCCACACATCGCTCTTGAACTGTACGAATAGACTGTCCAGTGTAGGCCTTGCCGCAGTGACAGGGAATCCTGTATACCCCAGGCTTCCTCAGTCCCAAATCATCTTTCACCGACCCAAGAAGTGATCTAGTTTTGGCCAAAGGCATAAAGACGCTTTTAATACCTTTTTTCTGAGGATTCTTTAAATTTTCGAAGCAATGCTTCCCACTAAGAGTAAAAAGCAACAGATTTGGAAGTGTCCACCGTTGGTTCTCGTGGGGGTCAAAATGGAAAAGCACGAGTGATTTGGCGATCAGTATACCCATTCTGCCTGAAAACAACATTGAGGTGATCCAACTCCTGTTTCAAGTTATCGGAATCCGAAACAGCATATGCCCCCTTGACCAGTGTGCGTAAAACTCCCAAGCGTTGATGTTGTGGATGACAACTTGTGGCATGGAGGTAGTGGTCTGATTGCGTAGGTTTTCCGTATACACTGTGGCCGAAAGTCTCATTTTCTTTCTTATGTACTAAGTGTGTGTGTGTGTGTGTGTGTGTGTGTGTGTGTGTGCCGTCTGTTCTTTCGGACACTATGATCCGAGGCAGACTGCCTTGTTAATCAATTAAATGTAGAAGGAAGAATGTCCAAGCTGTCGCAGAGCGTTAAAATTACAGCTACGGTGGCAGATGAAAATTTGTGCCTGACCAGCTTCGAACCCGGATTTGTGGTGTCTTTTATTTCGGACATGTCCGAAAGAACAGACACCACACATATACGCATATACAGGGTGTTTCAGGAATAACAGTAGGCACTTTAGCCGGTGGTAGTATAGACGAATTTCATAAAAATTCCATATAAATGTGTCCACTTATTGAGTACAGAGATACAGCTGTAAGTACGTAATCCTAGTAATCCGAGTCATACTGAATCCAAAATGAGGTCATATTAAGGTAGTTGAATGTTCTAGCAATTACACTTTGATAATACCCATGTGAGTATTCCGATAGCCAAAAGAACCCGCTAGTGTGAAACCATTTGGAACTACATTACTATGAAACTGCAAGAACTCAAGACAATACGGAGACTTTTCCCTTCGCTAGGTAACCTCTTACTGATATTTACGATTCTCTCTGTTCTAGGCATGATGCAAATGGAAACATTCATAATGCGCTTTCCGCTACTCTTGACAAACATCTTCAACTTGTAATCACTGCGAGTAACAACTGTGTGATGATAATGGTACGGGTTGTCAGTGGGTGCGATGGTGTTACGCTGTCAAACTGCTTACAATAAAGTTAATGGCGGCGCACGTAATCTAAGTAAAGATAATGAGTATTCTGATTTAACGAAAATAGTACTCCAGTCTAGAGCTGCTAATGATACACTATGACTACTTAGATCATCGTGCAAGTATTATATTAATTTTGCAGTGAATTGCTTGACAAGTATTGCCGTCGGCTATGCAGCTGAAATGGCTCACTACACAGCTACTCTAAGTTGCACTTGGTTAAAAAAAAAAAAAAATGGCTCTGAGCCCTATGGGGCTCAACTGCTGTGGTCATCAGTCCCCTAGAACTTAGAACCACTTAAACCCAACTAACCAAAAGACATCAAACACATCCATGCACGAGGCAGGATTCGAACCTGCGAACGTAGCAGTCGCACGGTTTCGGACTGCGCGCCTAGAACCGCGAGACCACCGCGGCCGGCGCACTTGGTTAAACGATCAGCTTACTGCAATCCTTCTTCTACTGTCCATAAGAACTTGTTCACTGACTGTTCGTTATTCGACTAAATATGTGCTAGAATCTGATTCGCATGTATAAGAGATTGGTTAGTGCAATGGGTTAGCGTCATCACAAAGCAATGACTAAGGAATGGATGTCGATGAAGTCTCGTTATATCAATGGCGACGCAACTTCCCATCTTTGCTGCATACCACACATGCGGTACCCCGCCGTCCATTATTCCACTCGTCCGCAGCCACACTGTATTCCCCCCAGTGTTTGAACGATGACGTGCGTCTAGCACTAAAAACTTTCGATGGTACATTGAGACCTTAATAATTATACGGGATGTTTCAGGGAATTGCAGAAAAAATGTCACATAACATGTGTCCAATTTTTATTGAATGCATACAGCTGGTTTCAATGCATTTTCGTTTCACTTGTTGGTCCTCACAGGACTCTGTTGTCTACACATCCTTGAAAATGATCTCGCAACATTATTGGAGTTAGCATAGCAACTGAACTCAACTGTGTAAAATCCTAAGCGACCAAACTGCTGAGGTCATCGGTCCCTAGACTTACACACTACTTAAACTAACTTATGCTAAGGACAACACATACACCCACGCCCGCGGGAGGACTCGATCCTCCGGCGGGAGGAGCCGCGCAATCCGTGACACGGAGCCTCAAACCACGCGGCCACAACGCGCGGCCTGGTGTTATAAAGGGAAGTCTAACGGGCATTGAAGATAAACTGTGAACGTCCTCATTTGCCATTGCATTGAGTTTTTTAGGATTACGTACTTACAGAAGTATCTCTGTACTCAATAAAAATTGGTCACATTTATATGGATTTTTTTATCCATGTCCGAAAGAAAAGACACCACAAATCATGGTTCGAACCTGGTTCTAGGTGCCCGACCGAGACTCGAACTCGGGATCTTTGCCTTTTGCTGCCAAGTTTCAGAAATTGATCAGCAACAATATATTCTTCCACAATATGTAAAACAATCTGACAGTGCTAAAGTAGTTTAAAAGTTCTACCCCTGTAGAAAACTACTATATCTAACGATGTCATTAAACCAGTGTAGGCCGGCCAGGGTGGCCGAGCGGTTCTAGGCGCCACAGTCTGCAACCGCCCGACCTTTACGGTCGCAGGTTCGATTCCTGCATCCGGCATGAATGTGTGTGATGTCCTTAGGTTGGTTAGGTTTAAGTAGTTCTAAGTTCTAGGGGACTGATGACCTCAGAAGTAAAGTCCATAGTCCTCAGAGAAATTTGAACCAAATCAGTGTAGTTTGAAGAGCATTTTCGTCTAGAAATGAATCGCCTTGACGGTTGACCGATCAAGAGCGGGAAAGGTAAAAGGTTACGAGTAAGCTATCAGAGGGAAAAGTGCCTGAGAGATAACTTCCCTATCAACACAAGTGCCTGAGAGATGATTTCCCTATCAATCCCTTGGATAGTTTTGTTTCTAAAAATCAACAGAGTCGTTACCATGCAGTAGCACACGTGATATAATTCCGTCGTTTGATTTCCTTACACCGCGACCGAAGGGTGTCTCAATGGACAAACCCTATGGGCAGAGTTCGTAGTGCAAAACACACTTTTGGAGCTATCAGATGGAAAATATTGCGTTCACACTACTCTTTGCTCGAGTTTACGTGTTTTGGTAGGGTTCAGCCTTTCATTTCTCCTTAGGAAGCTAACGCTAAAGGTATCATAACTCGTCACCAGTAACAGTACTGCGTAGGAATGCTCAATGAGCGACCTGATGATGTTCAAGCAAAACTGCAGTAACAGTCACTCCGCTGATTTTTTGTCGTTTTGAATTAGTGCATGCAGTACACCTTCTGGACTTTGTTGTTTGAATGTAAATGTCGCATGATGGTTAAAGGTAATCCATCACGTATATCAGTAGTCGAGACTTTCTTAATGTGGAAAATCGTTCATGCCAGAACGATCTTTGTTGAAACAAGAATATCTTTTTCTGGAGTATTTTTCCCAAAAGCACTCACTCCACACACAGTTCAAATCTTTCGAGCTGTCTTCTCTGGATTCACCCCTCTATTATACCAAAAGTAAATATTGTGCTGCAGATGTTACACCGTTTTCCACTTGCGACCCAAGTTTACAACGCTAAACTGTAGTTCATGATGTTCAACTCTGCAAAATCCAACGCTTAACTGCAAGATGATATCTAGAACTTCAAATTCGAGAATTGCAGTTGATACATACATTCACAGCGTCGAACCACGTTCACTTAGGCGGCACCCGATTTCAGGCGGCGGGTGGCGTCTGGCCGGTTGCCGATAGCCGATGCAGCGCGAGGAAATACTAGAGCGTAAGCTGTTGTGATCGCGACGCACCCACGAGCTGTCCTGCGGAATTGTTTCTGGAAGTGTTAGTTATTACTGGTGGGTAGAATGTGAAGCCAATTATCTTCGATGTTCAGACTCATAAATTTAGACGAGGGCCGAAAAGTGACAAAACAAAAAAAATAAAAGAAATACTGGTGGACGCGAACACGGGACTGTAAGTTTAGTATTTGCAACTATTACCACTTTTTTTTTTAATAGCGAACGAAAGGATCTTGCACCTGGTAGGCAAGCACATCACCCTTTTTTTTCGTGGAACAGGAAGGCAGGGTAAACAAACAGCCTTATTCGTACAGTTGTGGTGTCCAAGGGATAAGAATAGTATCGAGACAGGAAAAAGAATTGGGAAAATATAAAATCAACGTACACGCTGTCCTTTTTTAACACGAATAAAGTATATGACAATCCTTGTTACGGGCGGGAGTGAAATCGAAGTTATCATCTACAACACAATCCCCGCAGCACGCGATGTCGCATCATGAATATGGCAACCAGCCATATAATCTTCACCATATCTGCCATTGTGGCCGGCGCGTATTTCTTTTGCATCGACCACATCTGCCATTGTGGGAGGAAAAGTAAGTCCTGTATTTCGTATGACTCCGTATGAGCTCGTGTTGTTCTTGTTAATACATCCAATAATCCATCACGGGCTTAATATCGTAAGATCCAATTGACGGCATACGTCTTTTGCTTGGGAAAAAAGTCGTGTCCGGTAGATAAAGCACATCTGATGTCATTTCTGTGTAGTTTGTGCGCCGAAGGAAGGCCAGTATTCGAAGCATCAGCATCCAGAGTCCCCCGCTGCTCCACACACTAAACCATGTCCTTCCGTTGCTAACAGTCCACAGTTTGTGCAAAGAGGAGAATCGACCACATGAATTGTATGTAATCGACTCCTGGTGACAAGTTTACGGTTTATGAGAATATACCACATCGATCTCGCTGCTGTTGACAGTAATGGAGTATGCACTGCACACCAAATTTGCTTCCAAGTTCTCGTTGGGTATTTGAATTCCATTTTGTTGCGGCCATGGTGATCCATCAAGCACCGACAGATATCCCGAGTCGTGGGTATTCTCGTCGAAGGTACTTTCAGACGAACATAACTATTATCAAGAAGAAATGAAGCAATGTGTGCAAGAGAAGGAGAAATGTTGCCCAGCGCTATCGGGGATTCGTACGAAGGCGGAACAAGTACGTCTATCATAGCTGATGTTATGGTATGGAATATTTTGTATCATAGCTCGCATGTAAAGCGCCAAAGCTTTGTTTGGCACGTTTGTGAGGTTGAGGCTACTGTTCCGGATCTGTAGGGTTAGCGTGTCATGTTTGATCTTAAATAACATCCCAGTACTAACGTAATAACTAAAGGCAGCCATAAAGCGGTCTGCAATACCCTTCGGTATTGGTAGGATCTGCGATAAATGGGGCAGTATTCAAGCTAGGTGAACGTTGGTGAATGCCACCCGCTGGATCATGTCAAAGTCTCTCAGTGAGTTGTTGCGTATCGTCAGACGAACATTCTGCAGAAGCCGCCGAGAACTCGCCGCCGCCGACCGCCCTGGTGAACGGGTAAATGTGATCTCCGGACATCTCAGCGATTTCACCGTCTGAAACGGTCCCGGTACGTCTTCCAGACCTCGTCTAATGTGCATAATTTTGGAGTTCGTTATTTTAACGACACTGCCTGCCGTTGTGCAGTAAAAGTCTAGATGTTCGACAGGCTGACACTTTTCATGTCCTGATCTGACAAGAATGATCAGGTCGTCCGCATATGCGCGACAAACGAAAGAGTTCTCATTAAGCGCTATCCCAGTAAGTGAGTGCTTCATAACACACATAAGCGACTACAGGGCTATCGCAAACAGCATCATGGAGAGTGGGCACCCTTGTCGAACTGAGCTTCCAGACCGTTTACAATCACCTTCGATGTAGCCCCTCGTATTAGCCTCATAACTATGGAGGTGAAAACAGGTGGAACCGCCAAGAAGTCATGGTTTATCCTGTCGGATGCACAATCGCAGTCCACAGATATCATCGCTGCTCGTGTTCTACACGTTTCCGCAAGGGCGATAACGTCACGGTACTCACTCAAAGCCGAGGAGACGTTGCTTCGCCCCCCAAGGAAGCCTGACCAGAGGCTATTGTCCTGTATTTCGCCAGTTTGATACGAGACTCTGATAGTACTGCAATGATTTTGTAGTCGGTGTTTAGCAAAGTGAGAGGTTGATATTGATTAACCCCTGAGACTCCCCGCCATCTTCGGGCTGGGAAGAATAACGCCCGTCACAAAATCCGACGGTAGGCGCATGTCAGGAAGCATCGCCTCATTGTACATCGACATCCATGTGGCATCATCACGTCCACGAATTCTCGATAAAACTCTAACGTAATCCCATCTGACCCTGGTTATTTATGGGCCGCTCCTTTCTTGACACCTTTATATCGTCTTCTGTGAGTGGCTCCATAAGTGCTGCCTTATCTGTCACTGTCACTGTCAATGTCAATGTCGTTTGCAGATGTTGCAATATGTCTTCCCCCACACGACGGTCCATCGGTGTTCCGGCATATAGGTGACGGAAATGCTCTAAAAATTCATTTGCAGTCTCGTTGTAGTTGTCGTTGTCCCGAATGAGACGAGGTGTAGGAGATGTGTCCATGTACTTCCTGGAACTCAGGAATGTAAATTTCCTGCACCATTTTGGAGTATTGTGTGTCTGAGGAACCTTTTGCGGAAGGTAATTTGACACATTTGCAATGTTATATTATGGTGAAAGTTAAGATGTTTTTAGAAGAAGTCCGTTCCGGACTTGAATATATGTTTGGTAGTATTAATGGTGTGTTTGATGTTCAAAATTGTAGGAGTCCGGTGGTAACATTTATGTTCCCGCTACACATGGTGCATCGAAGTACGTTCCCCAGTGATGGTGCCGAAACATCTTGCCCGTATTGGGATGCCACCCAGTCGTCGTCGCGTGATCGAGAGGATTTGTGCCTTGACACGATGAACTTCTGCATTATGTTCCGCTGTAGCACCTGGAAGGACATCTCACAAAGCATGGTGTTATAATAATCAAGGGCCTCTCTTTTCCATCTCATCTTATCCCACCCATATTGTATTAGAGCTCTTCTTATTGCTGGCTTAGTACACTGGCGATCAGCACGGAGTACGGAGGCATACGTTGGTAGACGACTTTGACATGTGGCTCATACTTTCGCGACGCTCTGACGACATTCGGGGTACGCCAAAAGTGGCGAATTGAGCTTCCATGTCCCGCGGCTTCGCCATACACTTTGCAGAGGGAGTTATATAGTAAAAATGTAAGCCAGATGATCAGTCAATGTCTCAGGCCATTGTTCCGCGTCGACCACCTTATCCCGTAGGCCAACCAAAACATATATTCGATCACGTCTGCCCGCCGAGTTACTGGTAAAATAAGTTTGTCCCTCACGGTTTCTATGAATCTTGTCCCAGGTGTCACATAATTCCAGGTCCCAGAATAGCATTTGCAGTTCACGAAAGGAGTCTGGTCTTTTTGGGCTGAAACACAATTGAAGTCACCACCTATAACAAAATGATCCAATCTGCCGGTAAATAAGGCCACAATCTCTTCTGAATATCTCTCACGCGCCCGACTGTTGTCTGTACCAGAAGAGGCATAAACATTGAGAATACGAATTGAAACGTCCCCTTTGAACAATTATTATGATTGTCCTTAAAGTGACACACAATAATTATAGCGCAACGCCAACTGACTTTCAAAAATCCCTACTAAAGAATGGCTCTGACTAACATTAACCTACACGTTTCACAAATCACTTACCTCACAAAAATCTTCGGTACCCGAACTACTGCAATGCAGCGAGCGCCACTACTGCCAGCTAAATAAAAGATTCAAACTACTGAAGGCACTAACTACTAATAGGCATAGTTAGCAAATGAAAGATTTTGATAGAGAACAAACAATGTATTTACCTCAATAGTGTTCAAAAGTCATAATGTATATAGCAGTTCATGGCATCCTGTCTTACAAATTTCAAAACTCCGCCATCTCTCTCCCCACATCCACCACTGCTGGCGGCTCACCTCCAACTGCGCAACGCTACGTGCTGTTAACATCCATCTGCCCAACGCTACAATGGCGAGTATTACAACAATGCCAACCAGCCACAGACTGCACACAGCACACCCAGTGATCTTCATACAGAGCGCTACGTGGCGTTACCAATAAAAAAACATAAACAGCCTATTTACAGAATTCCATTAACAATTATCGCCATTTCTCGTGCTGAAGGCAGATTAAGCCAGGTCACGAAGCGGAATCCCGTCCAGGACAAATATCGCCGTTCCACTGTCGTTGTTCGAGTGAGACGAGATGTAGGAGAAGTGCCCATGTACTTCCTGGAACTCAGGAATGTAAATTTCCTGCACCATCAGTACATCCACATCCGACACGTATATCATGTCCCTAAACAATTGCTATTTCACGGGTGATGTAATGGTATTTACGTTCAATGTCCCTATTCTGTATGCCTGGGTTCGAGTAGCTGCCATCTTCGCATTATGTTAGAATGTCGCAATTTCACCGTATCAATAGTCCCTTTCCACATATGCAGAGGGTCACCCGACGGACGTCACCCTGCAGCATTAGGTTTCTTGAGATATGGACGGATGCTAGTCCCCACCAAAGAAAGGGTCCGCATCGGTGATTTCTTCATCCTGGCATCCCATTTGATATTATTTGGGTGCTCCAAACTGCACTGTGCGGCACTGATGTGTGGCATCTGTGGATCTTTCACAGCTTTAGACTCTGCCGCAGAATGGGCGTCAGGCCCCTGAGGATTAGCGGATGCATTATCTGAACGACATGGCCTCTTTTCACTGTCCGAATTCATATGGTCAGGGACATCCGAAGCTTGTGGTTCCAAGTCAGACAGGTCCATGTTTTGACTCATCAGGGCTTCCAAGAAGAGAAGGGAGCGTCTCTGCATAGTTAAGTTGGGGTTTCTTACGGCGCTTTAGCGAGATTTATTTGCGGGCCCGAACCACGGGCTCTTTTGTTGGCAAATCTTGTATCTCCTGCTGCCTCGCCACAGCCACAACGAACTGGGCCGTTCCACTTCAGCTTCCATGCTTTGCGTGTTGCTGTTATCCTCTTTCTCCACCACCTGCAGTGTCTGGGATTGGAGGTTGGTCGGAGCCATGCCTTCTTCAGTGGGAGCCGAAGGCGCCTCAATCAACGGCGTCGTTGGTTCGATAGTACGCTCCGACCTCGGCGTCACCTGCCCGCGAAGCGCCGTCATGTAAGTCAGCGGCAGCAACGTTGGTGTAGCCGGATTCTGGAAGTGTCCACTGGGGAGTTGCATGAGTCTCCTCGGCATACACGCAGATCGAAGATGTCCTTCACCACCACACCCGGAGCATGTCAGGGGCTGTCCATCACAGAAAATCATTAGCCGCATCACGGCCAGAAGCAGTAACGTAATATTTTACAGATACATTACACATCAAATATTTCAGTAAATATAAATCCGCATTACTCTCTGCAGTAGGTTCCCCTCCATTTAACATAACACCAATAACATAACATTACCTTCATTACCATATCATTTTCGAGTAAGAACACCACCCTTTGCAACTCCTGTATTATCTTCCAAATACTTAAATGAAATACCACCTCCTTTATCAACCACTTCTTTAACCGAAACATTTTTGTTAGGCATAGTTGGTGACAAGACTGTATATAATACTATGTAATAAATATTATTTTTGTATTAAATTGTAATCCATTTTTTATTTCAATATACTCATGACAGCAAATAAGGAATGCCTGTTGGGTCAGCATGAATGACCCATCCCGTCAGAAGACATGATGTAACCTACCACGAGGCATGCTGCCAATTATGCCTCAGCTTCCGGAAATGCGCTATTTATAGCCACAGCCCGAATGGGCACAAACAAGTAGGCGCGTGTCCAAGGTCACGTAGAAAACATCTTTAGCTGGCGACTCATTAAAACTAGAGTCGCCGGACTCTGGCACACAGCCAAACTCAATTTAAACTTAGCGCACAGTGCACGTAAAACACACAAATTACAACACACGTATTGAAGAATGGGTTGTTTGGGATGGGTCATTCATGCTGACCCAACAGGTCTCCTTATTTGCTTTCACGTGTATATTAAAATATAAAAACGATTACAATTTAATAAAAAAATAATATTTATTACATACTATTATATAAAGTTATATCACCAACTGTTTTACATTTCAGATCAACACCTGTACCATATACCAAAATAGAAATACACTCCTGGAAATGGAAAAAAGAACGCATTGACACCGGTGTGTCAGACCCACCATACTTGCTCAGGACACTGCGAGAGGGCTGTACAAGCAATGATCACACGCAAGGCACAGCGGACACACCAGGAACCGCGGTGTTGGCCGTCGAATGGCGCTAGCTGCGCAGCATTTATGCACCGCCGCCGTCAGTGTCAGCCAGTTTGCCGTGGCATACGGAGCTCCATCACAGTCTTTAACACTGGTAGCATGCCGCGACAGCGTGGACGTGAACCGTATGTGCAGTTGACGGACTTTGAGCGAGGGCGTATAGTGGGCATGCGGGAGGCCGGGTGGACGTACCGCCGAATTGCTCAATACGTGGGGCGTGAGGTCTCCACAGTACATCGATGTTGTCGCCAGTGGTCGGCGGAAGGTGCACGTGCCCGTCGACCTGGGACAGGACCGCAGCGACGCACGGATGCACGCCAACACCGTAGGATCCTACGCAGTGCTGTAGGGGACCGCACCGCCACTTCCCAGCAAATTAGGGACACTGTTGCTCCTGGGGTATCTGCGAGGACCATTCGCAACCGTCTCCATGAAGCTGGGCTACGGTCCCGCACACCGTTAGGCCGTCTCCCGCTCACGCCCCAACATCGTGCATCCCGCCTCCAGTGGTGTCGCGACAGACGTGAATGGAGGGACGAATGAAGACGTGTCGTCTTCAGCGATGAGAGTCGCTTCTGCCTTGGTGCCAATGATGGTCGTATGCGTGTTTGGCGCCGTGCAGGTGAGCGCCACAATCAGGACTGCATACGACCGAGGCACACAGGGCCAACACCCGGCATCATGGTGTGGGGAGCGATCTCCTACACTGGCCATACACCTCTGGTGATCGTCGAGGGGACACTGAATAGTGCACGGTACATCCAAACCGTCATCGAACCCATCGTTCTACCATTCCTAGACCGGCAAGGGAACTTGCTGTTCCAACAGGACAATGCAAGTCCGCATGTATCCCGTGCCACCCAATGTGCTCTATAAGGTGTAAGTCAATTACCCTGGCCAGCAAGATCTCCGGATCTGTCCCCCATTGAGCATGTTTGGGACTGGATGAAGCGTCGTCTCACGCGGTCTGCACGTCCAGCACGAACGCTGGTCCAACTGAAGCGCCAGGTGGAAATGGCATGGCAAGCCGTTCCACAGGACTACATCCAGCATCTCTACGATCGTCTCCATGGGAGAATAGCAGCCTGCATTGCTGCGAAAGGTGGATATACACTGTACTAGTGCCGACTTTGTGCATGCTCTGTTGCCTGTGTCTATGTGCCTGTGGTTCTGTCAGTGTGATCATGTGATGTATCTGACCCCAGGAATGTGTCAATAAAGTTTCCCCTTCCTGGGACAATGAATTCACGGTGTTCTTATTTCAATTTCCAGGAGTGTATTATCATCATGCAATAGTTTACAAGACTTCCTTGTCCTAACACACAATGGTTTATCAATAAAAAAAATTGTCGATGTTTCTCCAACACTACAAACTCGAGACATAGTGATCATGAACGTCTGGTAACTGAGAACATTATCAGGAGGTACCTGCTCCAAAGACGTAGCTTTGGACTTAGTAGTAGTATCAATACAAATTATTGCAACAGTCAACCAACATTGACCAACTGGATTGTCAGTAGCAGAAAAGTAAAATCAAAACGACCTCCTCGAAAAACCGTCTGTCCTTTTAAGACATTAATCAAAACGGACAAACTGACATTCATGTTATACTCAGTCTCCACATCCAAAATAGATTTATAAATAGTAGGCGATGAGGCATACTGCCCACTATGCGCCAGCTACCAGAAACACACTATTTTTGGCCACAGTGCACATGAGCACAAACAAGTTGGCCCACCCCATTCAAAGAGGTCGTTTTGATTTGACTTTTTCTGTTACTGAAAATCCAGTCGGTCAATGTTGGTTGACTGTTGCTATAATTCATATTGATACTACTACTAAGTCCACAGCTACGTCTTTGGAGCAGATACCTCCTCATGATGTTCGCGGTTACTGGACGTTATTTATCACTATGTCTCAAGTTCGTGGTGTTGGAGAAACATCAACCAATTTTTTTATTGATAAACCATTGTGTTAGGACAAGGAAGTCTTGTAAACTATTGCATGATGATAATATTTGTATTTTTGTTTGTGGTAGAGGTGTTGATATGAAATGTAAAATAGTTGGTGATTCGACTGTATATAATAGTATGTAATAAATATTATTTATTCATTAAATTATATATTTTTTATTTTAATATACATGTGACAGCAAATAAAGCGACCTGTTAGGTCAGCAGGAATGACCCATCCCATACAACCCATTCTTGAATACTTATGTTGTAATTTGTGTTTAGTGTGCACTGCGCATGAAGTTTGAATTGAGTTTAGCTGTGTGCCAGAGGCAGGTGGCTCTAGTTTTAAGCAGCCGCTGGGCGCAAATTTTTCAAACGTGACCTTGGAGAGGAGCCAACTTTTTCGTGCGAATGCGTGCTGTGGCTATAAATAGCGTGTTTCCGGTAGCTGACGCATAGTTAGCAGTATGCCTCATCGCAGGGTACATCGTGTCTTCCGATGGAGGCCTACTATTTACAAATCTATTTTGGATGTGGAGACTGAGTATAACATGAACGTTAGTTCGTCCGTTTTGATTTATGTCTACAGCCACTGATGTTTATGTCTAATGACACGTGTTTGTAAAAGCAACTCGCACCTGTTGGACACCATTGAGAACTGGATACATGCTAAAACATGCCCAGTGTTCGGCTGTATGACTAATAACTCTGCCGTATGGTGGACTTATTCAATGACCAATGATTTGGGTACCTCAAAAAGCAGCTCGAAGATTCGAATCGTATACACGCCCAGGCCCAAATGAGCTACTATAACTTTGCTAGTATGACCATCCGAGTGTTATAACTGCAATCCTCGTGTGGTGCCATCACTGGTTCTATAGCATACTGCGTCATCAATCATCTTTACATAAAGAGTGCAATGCACGATTGATAAATGAATTCTAATAATCTCTTTGTAATTAAGATGCACTTCGTCCCTCAAGAAACGTTCGATTTTGAAAGCCTTCAGCCTAGTATACTCATTACAGAACGTGAACTGTATCGTGGTTTTTCGGAAATTGTGTGCAATTGTCTTTGATTCAGATAGTAACACATGTGAGTAACGGCGGTGTAAACACCACTTCTTCCGCGAACTTTCGCAGCCGGGAAGTAAACAAGTCCTTGCTGCATGCTGCCAAAGGCAGACTGTCACTAGGGCACAGCTCACCCAACACAATGACATCTCGGAAGTAGACAAAACTTCCTCCTGACACTTCCGCATCTAACAGTGTTGCCAGATTGTGAAGATGGTCGAACTTGGCGTTGTCAGGCACGGTCGGTTTTATTGGCCACATTAATTGAACGACCCAGACTTAGTCTCTGTGGTGGCCGGCCGGCGGTCAGTTTTTATGTCTAAGACTGTACATAGTAATGCTAAACGTTTTACCCAACATCTGAGGTCAAGGTCATTCTCGTTGTGCGGCGCATTACAAAGTAAATATTTTCAGCGACCAGATGGTTGAAGCGAACGGCCTACATCGAATATGATGTGCCGTATAATTTTAATGTGGAGCAGTAATTCCCTCCCATAAATATTATAATATTGCAGCCTAAATATTTGGCACTTAAAGACGCATTATTTCTAACACTAAACGTTAGTGGGTATCAAGAACGTGTATCATGAATCAAATGACACTACATTTCCAACACAATCTTTTAAAAGTAATCAAACCTGCAACTGATATGTGTGCAGAAGAAAGATATGAATGCAGTATTATTTATGTAACCATAACTAACAGATTATGTAAATAGGGGGAAAGGATCTTTATTTTCAGGCAGCGAGAAGAAAGAAACCCTTCACACGATATCCTAGACAGAGAATTACATAAAAAACAGCAATGACTGTAATAAAAATAATCACAGTAAATAGGATCGTCAATAATAATAGACGATGTGACATGACTGGAGGTATTGCTCAAAGCTTAACATTCTTGTACAGAATTTATTTGCAGTAGAAATAATATTCTTATGTTAAATTTATATGCACTAAAACAGTTAATAATGCTTTATACAGAAAAATGTATATTACATGTGTACTTCTGGCCAGAAATTTGACGAAAACAAAACCAAAGCACCAACAGTTACGTACGATGTACAATGGGAGGCGCATAATTACAAGAGTGTCAAATCACAGCAGACCCCTCATGACAGGCACATCCACCACTATGTTTACATGAGAATAAAACAAATCCTAAAGCAAGTGTTACTATATGGGAAAGTGATGCCAGCTTCATCACTGGAAACCTCTTCAGTTATCACATTAACAGTCGCTCAACGTCAAAGTAATGTAAGAGCAAAAATCCAATACCGCAAGCAAACAGTTCCAGTGTGCAAAACAGCACATTGAAAACACCACCGTATATGCCACAATTTCAAAAAACATTTGTTACTCTAACATCAAAATGATAATTTCCTGTAATCTTATGGAAACTGATCACAGGTATTTGTGACAAGTGCGATTATACTTGATAAAGTAGGATAATATTCTCCACGGTGAGCATTAAGCGGCATAGGTGCGGGTCATGTAGGTTCACTCGTTTCAACATAATAAGTTTCCGAGGGGGGAATTGGGGGTAACTTCCGTGAGGATGCAAAAGTCATTCCCATAGTCGGCAGTGGCTACGAAATGATTCTCGGGTTCGATTGCGTGGTTGAACATTATGCCAAAGTGGCTTGGAACGGTGTATGGTAGAGCTGGATGGACTACAATTTCATCTTGATTCTACAGCCGGAAAACCATACTGCTGCAAGGAACACTCAAGAAGTCAGCTTGGCACCTAAATTATGTACAAGGTGCCTGAAAATAAACTGTAGGAGTATTGGAAAATTAATCTCAAATGTTCAAATGTGTGTGAAATCTTATGGGACTTAACTGCTAAGGTCATCAGTCCCTAAGATTATTCACTACTTAACCTAAATTATCCTAAGGACAACACAAACACCCATGCTGGAGTGAGGGTTCGAACCTCCGACGGGACCGAAAATTAATCTGTGTCGATGTAAAATCTCTTCTGTCAGCGGATTTTTTGTGTCTTGTTGAAGTTTTGTCTGAATATATACTTAGTGAAATGTTTTGCGCTACGCAGTTTATCCTATGGGAAATTGGAGAAAGCAAGGCAGTGCTTAGCAATATTGATAACTTTAGTCCAGAGTAAGTGTAGCTATCATGTTGCACCCTGATAGTTGATTTAGAAATACATGATGAAGACGAATTGGACAGCAATTTTACAGCAAAATATCCGTACAACATCGGGACAGTCTATCAGTTTCACCCTACTAAGAGACAAACCGTCACCCCTAGAGAGTCAGGACAGGACAACATGGAGAATCTCTCAGAAGAATACGTAGGGTCGTTTAATCCTCCTGGAACATTGCCTGCCATGTCATTAGCTCTACATCATATTCCCCATTCGAAACGAAACGCCTGTTGCAAGAAACTGTATCGGCTTCCACAACACATGCAGAGCGTCATGGAAGAATTACAGGTCATCAACTTCTAGGTGGTGCAACTGCATAGGCTTTCGCAGCCAGAGTCAGTTAACATAAGAGTTTCCTGAATAAGGTACACATCATAATTTAAAAGAGTATTGTGACTGAGGAAGTCAGGATGAGAAGTACACTTAGGATGGAATGTCAAGGCCCTTATAATGTCACTCCTTAAACACAACAACTACCAAATCGATAAATTAACTATTTATTCAAAGACAATATTTCTAAAACAGCTAAGAGACAATCAACACATGGCCATGATTAAGACAGTACCAAAATATCAGAGATACCTTGCTTCTCAAGCAAGATAGCAAATCAGAATTACCAAAACTGACTTAAAGAGATGAGCCACAGAGATTTACATACTTAAAGGAACAATAAATTACAGTTAGAAAGTGATTTAAAGAAATGTGGGACAGATAATTTATTTAAAGGAACATTAATTTGCAATGTGAAAGTGATTTATGAAACACACACAGCATAAGACGCTACTATTTAATATACATTTTTTAAATATACATGAAACATGTTAAGTTTTTACCAAACAGGCAGTGACGCCAGGCTGCCCTGGGCAAAAGGTGACTGCAGCAGACTAGCTGTCAAAAACAACACCTAAAACCTGAGGCCCAACCGAGAGTCACTTCCCATTAGACGGCACGTCACAGCTTCTGTGCACCGAAGCTGAACGTGGCGCTGCTACCACACACCCCAACTCGCAGAAAACTGGAACACAAACAGACCGCAGAAGACACTTCAAACACCAACCTGAAATCAATTGATGTAACTCAAGAGATCAATAAACAACAAATAAATGAATACCAATTGTTCTTTTACCAATACTGTGTGAGTGCATTCAAATAAATGCACACGTATAAAATTCTATGCGCAAATAATTGCCTTTTACAGAATACAAGCCTTTCCTAATAACTGAGTGAATGCTTTCAAATAAATGAACGTATATAAAGGAACTACATATAGATGACTAGCTTTACAGAATACAAGTCTTTACTAATAACTGAGTAAGTGCTTCCAATAGAAGTGACCCAAACTTTACACCAATATACAAGGGACGTCGATTTGATAGCAATCAAAATACACTGAAAACTGCTGGTGGTCTCCATGGCGTTCGAAAAGTAAAGATACAATGGCTCGCACTCCTTAAATAGAACGTTTATTTAGAAAACGTCAGTTACATCATATTAACTGGATTATTTGGTATTTTTCGACATAATCACCCCCGTTATCCAAACATTTGTTAAGTCGGTGTACAAGCTTTTCTGTCCCACAGTTATAGAAGGTTGCCGCCTGTTGTCAGAACCACATTTCAAATTCATCTTTGATCTCTTCATCGCCGTAGAGGGATTTTCCACCAAGCTCTGACTTTAGGTAACGGAAGACATGAAAATCGGTGGGCGCAAGGTCTGGGCAGTGTGGCGGATGGTCCAATATGTCCCATTTGAATTGTTTGAGTAGTGCTTTGGTTACGAAAGCTGTGTGAGGCCGAGAGTTTTCATGAAGCAAGCAGACTCCACGTGTCAGCATTCTCCTGCATTTGTTTTGAATTGCCCTTCGAAGACGTCTGGCAATATGCAGCAGCATTAATGGTCGTTCCAGGAGGCATAAATTCCAACAGAAGAATGCCTTGTCTGTCCCAGAAAACAGAAGCCATCATTTACTTAGCTGAAATCGACATTTCGCATTGCTTGGCTTTTGGTGAATTCGAATGGCGCCATTGCATTGAATGTTGGTTGGATTCAGATGTATAAGATAAACCCACGTCTCGTCACCTGTCACAATGTGATCAAGGAACTCATCATCTGCTTCAGCATAGCGTGTGAGGTAGTCGAGTGCAAAGCCCATCTTTTTGTGTTCTTCTGTTAACAGTTTTGGATCCCAGAGGCCACACAATTTCCTGTACCCTAACTTGACTGTCACAATGTCATACAGAGTTACCATTGACACGTCTGGTATGATCTGATGCAATTATTTCAATGTGAGATGTCTATTCGCATGAATTGCTTCCTCCGTTCTCCGAAGAAGGACATCAGTGATCACAGATGGCCGACCTGTTCTTTGTTCGTCATGAACATCGGTCCTACCTTCAGAGAAAGGACGACACCATTTCGTTACATTTTGTCGATTCATAATGTTCCCATAAACAGAAACAATTTCTTCGTGAATATGCACTGGTCGCTGTTCTTTTGCATGAAGTAAACGTATGGTGGAGGCCACTTCCCATATGGCGGGATTCTGAGTTGGCGCAGCCATTTTAAACACGACCTACTGCAACCAGAAGCAACGTTCAACTGCCGAACGACGGCGAGGAGAAAGCTAACGGTTCAAGGCTACCACCAGTGTTGCCAACTTTCTCACCAAAACTCTTCTGTTCCTCTGGCGTACGGTGTATGTTTACTTTCCGAAATAACCTCGTACATTAGGGCAAACAAGCAACAAATAAACTCGCTGCAACGCAAATCTTTGAACAAAACGAAGGTACCAAAATCATCCCACCTTCGATGGAGACCGTTGTTCGAGATGGTCTCCAAGGATGGGTCTCTCCGAGAATACAGACACCAAAGCAATGCAACGAACAGACCCGGAATTGACATTAGGCAGGTCCACCACAAACTCGCGACCTCCTTACGAGGTAGACCACCGTGCTGCTGCTGCTGGCCGAGCACACGTGTTTTCCTCTTTTGTCCCCGAAAGCACGTCCTTCCGACTCGTAGCGAGCCCTACACCAACTGCCCAGAACGCCAAACACCTGCGAGATCACAACAGGGGCAAAGATCCTGGTACAGCTGGGTAATCGATAGTGTCGCGCCATGAGCTGGTTTGCGAGAAAAGGCGCACCACTGAACAAGAGAAACCAATGTTTCGGTCACAGTTACTGTGGCCATATTCTGAGACTAGTGGTGTGTTCCGTATGTGTATTACAATAAAGTTCCCACTACCTCTGCTTTAAGAGACCAATAACGGCAACGATCTTTTTAAAAACTGTGACGTAATATCATGCAGTAATGACAAAATATAAGGGACTCTGCACAACCAAAACGAAGCAGTAGACCTATAAGAAGGCCACTGTAATCATGGTCAAAACGCTGGTTTCACCAGTATAGTACCTTTTTTTGGGTATCGACTTGGTAACATAAAAAAGAAACTCTTTATGTCAAATTCTAGGTTGCATCATGGAAAGAAATAATAATCCCTGGTCAACATCTGTTGTCACAGTACCCACAAAAACAGAACAGCATATCAATTCCATTGCGACTATTGTTATTTAAAGCAGAAAAGAGTATCAGTCATCTACTCAATGCCAAATATAGCATATATCTTAGATAATCTGAGTGAGTGTTGTTATTTCACAACTGTGGGACTTTGAAGTGAGTACCATCAATTATTATTAGCGGTAATATTTGAAGAGCTTCCAGAGATAACATTCTTAATCCAAACTGATCATAAATTAATATCTTCACATGCCTTTTGGGCTGAAAAACGAACCTGCTACTTTCCAGCTACTGTTGGATGGCGTATTCCCAGGATTAAAACTTAAGAGGTGTATGGTCTATTCTGATAATATGATTTTTTCTCCACAAAGATACCAGCAACGTTTAGTCACTATGTTTATGTGAAGTTTTGGATCGTTTATGTGCAGTATGGTACAGCATTAGCCTGTAAATGTGTCAGTTCTTTCACAGCACATGTCCAACACATGCGCCATATTATCAGTCAAAACGGTGCCCGCACTTATCCGCGACTTGATGAGGCCATCAAAAATTTTCTGACACCCACTAGAGTAAAGGAATCACAGTCATATCTAGGCCCGACCAATTTCTATCGAAAATTCGTTCCAAAATTCGTGGAAGTTGCAAGACCCCTCATAGTGTTGTTAAGAAAAGGAATAAAGTTTATGAGCCATACTTGCAATGCTATTGATTTACCTATCATTTCTCAGCCACTGTTTCGTCTATTTCAAACTTTTCATAGAGGCTAAATAAAATGTAAATGTCGTATGAGTAAGGCCTCCCGTCAGGTAGACCATTAGCCGGGTGCAAGTCGTTCGATTTGAAGCCACTTCAGCGACTTGTGCGTCGATGGGGATGAAATGAAGATAATTAGGAGAACACAACACCCAGTCCCTGAGTGGAGGAAATCCCCACTCCTGCCGAGAATCGAACCTGGGTCCTTAGGTTTCACATAGCACTGCTGCATCCTACCGCTTCTCAGCCACTCAGCTCCCGGGGGCGGACAGACAGGGGCTGTCTGCAAGAGATCGAGTAACTCGGCAGGAGACTTGCTGAGCCGCAGCCAGGGACTGCTAGCTGTGGCTGTGTTCTCGCTGTATTTGGATGGTGTACGTATAATGTGGGCAGTATTTGGCCAATGCATTTTACATGGATCAGTATCCTGGTATTGTAGCAACTATTCAAGAGGGATTTGTTTTCTGTGCTCTATTGGTGCATGTATTTTACTTAATGTGCAGATATTGGTTTTCATGTCCACTACCAGTTCATGTCTTCAGGTTATAAGTAGTTTTAAGTTTTTCAATAATTATCTACAAGTCTTGGTCCAAAAGGACTTGACTTTACTTGCACTACCATTGTGTGCTTTTTTTTCTTAAGATACTTTTAACTTATTGTCAGTTAAGGCTCTAGTTTATTTAATGATGTAAATTTTATGTGTTTTTAACTACTTACATGCTGAAAGGACTTAGATGTCCGCCTTCATTTTCTCTGTTATGATTCAGCCCTTGTTCTATTTACCAGTTATGTTAATCTATTTTCCATTTGTATGTCCTAGAAACTTTACTGAATTGAGAAACCATTCAGCGTGTGGGCCGAGATTGAGCCATTTACCATGCCTTATTTAATATTTGATTTTCGGCCCAGTTATTCTGGATTTATACTTGTTTAAGTATGTTGGTTGATTTACTAATACTCACATTTTATTTATCCTAGCTGTCCGCCATTTCAGTTTCATTTGTCATCAGATTGTGAAGCAGCATTTCTAAAACTCAAAAATTTACTAATTACTAGTCCAGTTCTTCCTTTTCTAGTTTATCAGAACACATCCAGACACCTTGACAGGGTGGAAAAGAATTATCACACAACTGAGAAAGAAATACATTCTGAATAATGTATTTCCAGTGTTATTCGTACTGATGACGTTTAAAAGTAATAATTGACTATGTAGCACTCTCTTGCCTTGCATCTCAGAGCGTTTGATTTTGGAGTAATACATCATTCAGGAATGCTGTATGAAAATGTACATAGTGTGAGTGACAAAGCATGCACCATGGGCTCCACTGGCATACACGAGGAGGAGTGGGAGGAAGCACAAACCTAATCGCTCAGACTGTTTTTCGTTTGCCAGCCAGCTTCCGTTCACCGAAGAAGATGGAATGTTTCACAGAAAGACAAGTTTCAAGCTATATCTCGTTGAACAAGAACATCATACTAGACCGCTCGGCTAATCCCGCCAGACTACAAATGCCTGGTTAAACATCGGGGCACTCGACCAGGCCAGCAATTTGTCGCCGTCTCGAGAGTATGATGCGAGGAACCACCTATGTGAACTCTCGCCTAGGTATCACCCTGAATTTTAATCCCCTCTTGAGCCTTTCCTTTATTTCCGTCATTGCTTCCTCAATTTACTGTTCTAACAGTAAGGAAGAAATGCCGAATGCCTACGCTCCGGATTACTGTGTTGTCCTAATCATCATCGTTTCACCCCCATCGACGCGCAAGTCGCCAAAGTGGCGTCAAGTCGAAAGACTTGCACCAGGCGGACGGCCTACCCGACGGGAGGCCGTCGTCACACGACATTATTATTACCATTTTTAAACCCATCAATTCATTCTTGGGCTTCGATTCTTATTTTTCCTCTTCGTTCTTGTACATATTGTATATAACCTATCTTTCCGTATTGCATACACCTACTTACAGGAGAATTTCGATCATTATACAACATTTTACGTAATCTAAAGCTGTTTCTGTTGACAAATCATATCAAAGTTTCTTTATTTTTATTAATGTTTACTTCCATTATAAAGCGAAAATTAAGAACTACCTCTTTGGTGCCATCACCTTTCCTAAAGCCAAACTGATCATTCTGTAACAGATTTTTTTTCCGTTTTTCTGTATATTATTCTTGACAGTACTTGAATTTATGATCTGTTGAAGCTGATTATGCCTTAGTTGTCGCATTCATCTGCCTTTGATATCTTCTGGATTGTGTCAATGTTTTTCAAAGTCAGACGGTATGTTTCCAGGCCCATAGATTCATATGGTTTAGATGTCACAAGCTCGAACACATTTTGGTCATACTGTCTGATGTTTTGGTTGATGCCTACAATCACATAAGTATGCGTGGCGGGGAATCAATCCCAAAAGCTGCAAGTACCTCCAGGCTCAGTCATTTAGGCTTTCATTTGATCATCGTTTCATGGAAATATACGAAAGCATGTGACATTGTTCGTGGTCTTGGGTTTCGTTGTTCATATTGTCTGTGGTGCTTCGCAAGAAAACAAGGGGTGTAAGGCCCCCCCATGAGAAACGTGACCAGACCTTAACACCACCGCTTCCAAATTTTACTGTTGGCACTACACACGCTAGCAGATTACGTTCAGCGGACATTCGCCATACCGACACCCTGCATTCGGATCGCCACATTATATACCGTGATTCGCCATCCCACACAACGTTTCTCCACGTTCAGTTGTCCATGTTTAAGATCCTTACACCAAGCGAAGCGTCGTTTGGCATTTACCGGTGTGATTTGTGGCTTATGAGCACACGCTCGACCATGAAATTAAATTTTTCTCACCTGTCACAGTAATTGCAGTGGATCGTGATGCAGTTTGGAAGTCCTGTGTGATGGTCTGGGTAGATGTTTGCCTATTACACATTATGATCTTCTTCAACTGTCGGCGGTCTCTGTCAGTCAACAGACGAGGTCGGCATGTACGCTTTTGTGCTGTACGTGTCCCTTCACGTTTCCACTTCACTACCGCATCCCTCGGAAACAGTGGACCTAGGAGTGTTTAGGAGTGTGGAAATCTCGCCTTAGACGTATGACACAAGTGACACCCAATCACCTGACCACGTTCGAAGTCCGTGAGTTCTGCGGAGCGCCCCATTCTTCTCTCTCGACGTCTAAGTTCTACTGAGGTCGCTTATATGGAGTGCCTGGCAGCAGGTGGCAGCACAATGCACCTAATATGAAAAACATATGTGTTTGGGGGGATTCCGGGTACTTTTGATCACATAGTGCCTGTGGGTGGACCGGAATTTGCAATCCCGCAGTCTATATCCACATCATACTCCGAAAACCACCTGACGGTGCGTGGCGAAAAGTACTTCTGGTACCTATCCCTAATCACCCTTCCCTGTTCCACCAGCAAATGGCGCTCGGGAAGATTGATTGCTATAAGCCTCAGCAATAGCTCCAATTCCTCGAATTTCCTCGTCGTGGTCATTTCGTGGTAAGTATGGGGGAGGATGTGCTATGTTATCTGAGAAAGAGCTCTCTCTAAATTTCTATGGTAAATCTCTCCGTGATGCACAACGCATCTCTTGTAGCATTTTCCGCTGGAGTTTGCTGACCAAACGATATTCTGACGTCGCTCTTCGTGAAATCATCTCTCTCTCTTCCACCAGTTCTGCCTGATACGGATCCCAAACTGACGAAAACTCCTCAAGAATCGGTCGAACAAGCGCCGTGTAAGCCACCTCCTTTGTGGATGAGTTAAGATTCTTCGTATGAATCTCAGTCTGGCGTCTGCTTCTCCTAACATTTGTTTTATAGGATCGTTCCAAGTAAGGTCGCCCTGGATAGTTGTTCCTAAATATTTTACGGTAGTCACTGCTTTCAGCAAATTCCCTCGGGCATGGGTGTGTATGTTGCCCTTAGCGTATGTTAAAGTTAGATTAAGTAGTGTGTAAGACTAGCAACCGATAACCTTAGCAGTATGGCCCCGTATGAAGTTACTACCAAATTTCCAGTGAACTGTTGTCATCAGTAGAGCAGTTGTACGTTCCAACAAAGCCCCCCCCCCCCCCCCCGCCACAGACTGCACACAGCACAGTCAGTGACTTTCATACAGAGAGCTACGTGGCGTAACCAACACAAAAACCTAAACAGCCTAATTACATGGTCCCCATGCTCCCCACAAAACATTTTACAAACCGTTTTGGGCAGTGGTCAGTACACATGTGGTAATTTTTTTTATATTTACGCTAATAATATACCAATTGCACACACTTATTAATACGCTGTTGGTCAAAAGCACAAATTGTCCTCACAGTCATGATCATTCATCACAGTAGTAATCGCACTTTGTTTTCTTAAGGGGCACAACAGAGCAAACCCACAGCAGAGTTAGTCAAGTGTTGAAGAATATTGGTATGTAGGTCATCACAGAGCACGACCACAGTATTTCTTGTAGAGATTACGGTATTGGTTGGCCATCAAATGTGCACACTGTAGTCCTTGTAAGAGATGGCCAGCAGCCATCTGTTGCCACTGTTCGGGTGCACAATCACCATCTAAGAGGCTTGTGGACGATATAACAAGTACATAAACCACCACTTGTGCACTCACAAACTTTTGGGAATGTACTCAGAACCAGCACTGCTGTTAACCACTCCCTTGCTGAATTATCAACACACATGCGAGCTTTAACAGTCACTTCTTTTCTTTAACTTCTCACATATTGTGCACATACTACGACCAACATAAACGTGTGCAGTAATCTTACCGTATAATTAATTGGAAAAACTGGTGTCTATACCATTACGAATTTATGGCATAAGAATACAATTATAAAGATACAGCAAACATCATTAAAGAACATAGTAAAACACACAACTTTGGAGTAACAGAGGCTTAACAAAAGAACATAAATAAACATACATCAGTGTTACAGGAATAATGACATAAGTAAATATATAGAAAAAGTGAAATAAGCTTTCGAAACATTTACTTCACACATGAGCATTAAAAGAAAGCAGAACAGAATAAATAATGTCTAAACATCTTTACAAAGTAAACAACATAATATTAATGCAAATTATATGTGAGGATAACAGTGTTCCTCATCATAGTGAATGTAGCTCAGTTTTAGAAGAGAACAAAAATTCTATGAAACATCACATACAGACAAGAAGAACACAAATACACAAGGGTACACATACACATACAAATAGCGTAATAACACGAAAGGAAAGGACAGGGTTTGTTATCAGTGTGACATTTGGCACTGCACTGCAACCCAAAACTTCATTCCACAGATCTTTCCTCTTATTTCAACATTCGTTAACGCAAAAAAAAAAAAAAAATATTCTATCTAAACATGCCTTCTGTATTTATATGTTCACATATGTCTTACCTCATCTTTTTTTTTCCCTTTATCTTACCTCATCATTTGTTTCCAAGAAAGTCCTACCTAAACCAGTTGTTCCAAAACCCTACTTTTTCGTTTATATACTCTTTCAAAATAATAATTCTTCATTGTACACTACCTTTTCTGGCTAAACCCTTAACACAAACAGCATTGACAAAAAAATGCAAATTGGAAAAGTAAGCAGCAATTTATCTAAATTAGCAATGCCCGCCAAAGTGGGCGAGCGGTCCTAGCCGCTATAGTCTAGAGCAACGCGACCGCTACGGTTGCAGAATCGAATCCTGCCTCTCGCATGGATGTGTGTGATGCCCTTAGATGAGATAGGTTTAAGTAATTCTAAGTTCTAGGGACCTAATGACCTCAGATGTTAAGTCACATAGTGCTCAGAGCCATTTGAACCATTTTTTTTACCAAAGCAGATGCAACAGTACAACTAATAGAAGGCAATGTGCAGCAAGACAAAAAATAAATCAGTAGTGTAACAGGCTTAATACAACTTAAAATTCAGTAGGACTATGCGTGGCAAACAGCAGGAGAAAATCAATAACTTATACCTAAATATAACAAAGCTCAAGCAGAAAAAGTATTACAGAATAGATAGCCATGTCTAATACCTATGTCACATCTTAATACTAGAGTGATGCATCACAATAACTTACTCTACCAAACAAGTTACCAAGTTATGTTTGCAATTCCTGTGAAGGAAAATGTCTATTTGTGCTCCCTTTTGTAAGGAAAGTAAATCATAAAATAATTATTTACTGGGTCTGTAGACACAGAACATTTCTATTAGTACGTCTATTAAATGTTATTTTAACCAATGCTGCAGTGCAGCTAGAAACTAGATATTAAACAAAAGAGGCAAGCATATACATAAAACAAAGCATGAAATTTCATTCACTAGACGTATGGCATCTCCTATGGCAGTAAAAAAATCTCTCAACCAGAAAGACAGCAGTCACAATCACATGTGTAGACATAAAATATTTCTGATCATTTCATTAGGCATTTTAGCAAATATCAGAAATTACGAGCTCCAAACTGTAATCATATGTTTTCAAGTATAAATGCATTACGCTAAGGTCACCTTTCTGTTAGCATACTGGTACTTACATTCACACACACTCACCCTTCATAATGATCAAAACCATATCTCGACGTCACAATACACATCGTCATCACAATAATAATATTATAACTCCTCAGTCAAATCTTGAAAACGTCGTAACTTTCTTCAATAATCTCAAAACCTTTTAAAAAAATGCTCTCTTCTCGTTTCAATTAAGACATCTGCCGCAAATGTACTTCAAAAATTATGAGCCCATACCAAATACATCATTCAAAGCTCTCATAGTATTACAATGGTTCCAAAACAATATGAACAATTCACGAAGTACAGACGAAATACAATTTCATAACTGTGAAGTTATCTAACTGTGTAATTTCATAAAGCTGTGTCACTGATTTAGTTTAAAAAAAGTTTGTCTCTCTGTTAAATAATGAGATATCTGTGTAATTCTGTGTCAGAGAAATATGATACTGATGTGTAAAGTTGTATCAGCAAATACCATATTAGCTAGGGCTCCTAGCGCTTGCCACACGCTTTGTACACAAAGTAAGCGTGTACCCCCTGAGGATTAATGTAATTATGCGCTCAGGTGTTACGGATTACAAAACAGAATGAAATGTCTCACCGAAAATCTTCTTTGTATCTTTGTAATTCGAAAATCTTTAAAAAAAGATTTAAGTACAGAATTTAATCACACAAATGCGTGACCTGTGGCGCTAATCTGTGTGTCAAGCTGTAAGATAATTTTTGTCAGTACTTAACGGTAAAAATGTGCCAAGTGTCGTAGTTATCGTCCGCTGTAAGCAAAGTTCTGCAAAATTCAATGTACTTACTTTGTCATAACCAAAAGTGAAAATGTTATGAATATAGATATCGTAGTTATTACGTACATTCATGTGACCAAGAAAGCACTGTACCTTAACACATTGTTGTGCTACAGAAAAGGCTGTCTCATTGTAGCTGTACCACAAAAGTTACTACTAAAACATATTTTACTTTCCAGAAGAATGTAGAAAAAAAATGGTTCAAATGTCGCTGAGCACTATGGGACTCAACATCTGATGTCATCAGTCCCCTAGACTTAGAATTACTTAAACCTAACTAACCTAAGGACATCACACACATCCATGCCCGAGGCAGGATTCAAACCTGCGACTGTAGGAAAGGCGCAGTTCCGGACTGAAGCGCCTAGACACGCTCGGCCACCGTGGCCGTCGAAGAATGTCGAAAAACTGTAATGATATAAAAGATACACTCCAAAAGCAATAATATAAATTATAAGACTTATTAATTGCGTCATGATATAATCGCGTAGCTGTTAAACAAACAAAATACTAAGTCATCTGTAATATCTCAAAAAGTACTTTAAATGAAGAATGTTTTTTCAAGTCAACCAAAATGTTGCATTAAAGCCTCATTAGCAGTATATGTTCTAAGTATGTAAGCCTTATAGTCATTACATAATCATGCTACTAAAAAGCAAGACAGTAGTACACACCATAACACTGTGTCGTCTTTTCACCATAACAACGCATTCGTAATTACTGTCTAAATAAGTTCCTTAGGTTCTTGCCTGGATAGTTAATTTCAAATCATTGTTGCATGTTAACAGATTCTACGTGTGACAAAGCGTACTACTAATGTGAAGTAGCAACCTTAAAGCAACGATTAATTGCGCGACCATGTTTCGATGACCACAGACGCTTTGGCCAACGACTCCCTGAACTTTTGTCCACTGCCGGGAGTCCATAGACATTCTCGAAGCACCTATGAATATCTGAGATTCTATGGTTTTCCGCCAAGACTCAATGACAGCTCTCTACTTGGAATACACCTCCGTTACAGACACCATTGTGAAAGCTACGTATAGCGCGGCTAACTGTCAGAATGTCATGAAGCTATTGGGTCTAAAGGTGGAACATTCCGCATTTTGTCAACTTTAACCGGCCGAGAAAAAGTTGTGCTGCTTTTCTCATACAACGACCTTCGTATGTCAGCATTCTATGAGGAAGAGAAGTACTGCTATTTCTCTGGAGAAAACAAAAAATGTAAATTTTTTAAATGCTGCAATCATTTTTTATTCATTTGTTACAATTGTGATACATAAGACTTTAGAATCATCGCAGTGATGACCTGCATCCACTGACTGTTCGCAGATGGGACAGCAGTCACTCGTTGTGTGTCCCGGCAGCCTTCGCCGCTGCTCTGCCAGCCTTCTTGCCAGCTGTCCTGGCTTTGGCGGCAGTCCTCAATTTCTGTGCTGTTCTGGCTTTGCCTGCTGTCCTGGCTTCGGCATGAGCTGCTGTCCTGGCGAGGTCTGCATGTGCAGCTGCTCCTTTCTGTGACGCTAAAAGGAACAAACGACGTTCGGTAATTACAGCTCAAAATTGACAGCCAATCAAGCTCAAGACCTATTACTTATCAAAAATAAGGAACCTACTGATTACTCTGCAATTGACACTTGAGTGTTTTGTAGTACATACGAACACTTATAGATTAACACTCTACCATCCCACTCTAGAATAGCAGACTGGAAGACCTATCATTTAAATCACTCCGCTCCACTTCTTATTTCTCTTATTTTATCACAATAGTCGTTTTTCCTATGTAGGTGGGAGTTAGCAGCATATTTTGGCTTTCGGGCGAGAAAGTTTGTAATCAAATTTCGTGAAAATATCTCGCCACAATCAAAAATGGATTTCCTTAATGACTGTCATCCCAACTCGCTTGCCAGAGTCGTACAGTCTCTTCCACTTTGTGAAAACTGCTCTTTTTCGCTGCCCTTGATTAATCGTGTGTTGTAAGATCTCAAAACACTCCGAAATAGTCCAGAAGGGGACAGATAGGAGTGGTTCAGGCAGTCTTTTAGTAGGTCTGTTGCATCTTCTCAGTGTTCTGCCAGTAAAACGTACTCGTTGTTTTCCCTTCTCTCAATAAACCGAAGTCGACCATTTGCCTTCCCTATCAAAGTTTTCAACATGCTGGTTCCATTTCATATTGCTTTTCAAAGTTACGCTCAGAAATCTAAAAGGCGCTACTGTATCATACAGGGTACTACTTAAGCTTTATCGGAACATTACAGATTTGTTTTTCCTACGTATCCGTATTAACTTACATTTTTATGCATTTACAGCTAGCTCTCACTCACCACACCAACTGTCTAAGTCATCTTGTATCCTCCTACAGTCACTCAACTTCGACACCTTCCTGTACGCCACAGCACCATGAACATTGCTGCCCATCGTGTCAGCATATTAAAAATAACACCGGGCCTATCACACTACTGTGGCGCTCCTGACGATTCCATTGTATCTGATGAACACTTGCATTCGAGGACAACCTACTGGATTTATTATTTAAGAAGTCTTCCAGCCACTCACTTATTCCATACGTTCGTGCCTTCGTATATTCGGAAATATAGAAATTTGGAATCAACGTGTTGCTCCTCATCCTTAGGTCGCAGTTTATCATGTGAGGAAAGGTCAAGCTGATTCTCGCTCGATCAATGTTTTCTAAAACTGTGCTGATTCTTGGACATAAGCTTTTCGATCTTTAGGAAATTTATTATGTTCAAACTCAGATTATGTTGAAAAATTATGCACCAATCGAGAGTATTAGTCCGTAATTTTGCGTTTCCGTTCTTTTACCCTTCTTTTCTATAGGTGTCACCTGCGCTTTTTTTTCAGTCGTTAGCGACTTTGCGCTGGTGGAGAGATTCGCGATAATTGCAAGTAAGGGGCCATAACTCAAGTCTTTTCACTTGTGACGTATTGTTCCTCAGGCGTCGTCATATGATGTACTACAGTCAGTGGTCCAGCTCAAAATTTCGTCGTATAATTGCATATGATCATTTGGAATGTACTGCTGCGTATTTTTTGTATTTTAGTTGGTACGTGTCCTGATGGTAAGCAAGGTGTTTTGATGAAGCAACAGGTTCTCGCAGATGTTTCACGAAGAATGTGTGACTCACTAATCCGTTGATACACATCAAACCGTTGACGAAAGCAACTCTGGCACTCGCATATGCAAAGTGGAAGAAACTTCTGACTGCAAAGTTTTATCTCTAAAAATTTGGCTTGTTCCTCGTTTCTTCAAAAACTCTCGTCTTCTTTTGATACTTTGTCCACCAGTCTTTAAAATCCAGATTTCCAGATGTGTGAACTTCAGTGACTGCAAGTTTTGCATGTTTTGTGCTGCTTTATGGAATGTGATGTGCTATTTGATGAATAAATAACATCCTGAGTAGCACTGACTTACGGCCTTTAAAACAGCCTGATTGAAACATATTCTGTTCATAAGCTCTGCTTACGTGTAACAACGCTTACAACGAGTTATATTCTACCTTCACACGCTAGCCATAGAATCACAGATACATTACCTGGTGATATATTCTCTAGGTAATGAAAGTTATAGGTTGTCATAGTTCAGAAATTCCGAAAATGCAGTGGATGCGAAGGCTGTTGCACTCTCGGTTTTAAAGGGAATTCACAAGTGAAGACAGGCAAAAGTGAGGAAAGATTCATGCGTCTGTGAAAAGATCTACGCGCAAAGCATACAAGAACTACAACCGTCGTAAGTTAGCAAAAAGATCTGGACGAGAACCAGAGAAAATTGTATGCAAAATCGCTAAACAGGTCTAAGGCTTCCACCCAGTCACTTGTTCTCCGGTCCGGTGTAGCAGCAGAAAATAGTGAAACGAAAGGCAAAGTTTTAATTTCGTCGTATCCCTCTTTTTCGCGTCTCGTCTTCAGTATAACTATAAATAAATTCAGCACCACACATTTAGCTCCTAATAAACACACCACAAACTCGGGAGACACGAGGCACGCGGCAGCCACCTCTTCAACTGTTTGCACTCACAACAGTATCGCCAAATGTTCAGGGCTGAAAGTGTACATTTCAGTGACTTACGCCCATTTTAAACAAAATGTGATTTTCAGTTGCATGTTACAAGGCATACTCTGCATCTTAGAGTTGTGTCTGTGACATTTAATTCACCAATGTTACGAAAAATCAGCACTTCTTTTAGTGCCTTCTTCCTATGGGATCAACCTCTTTAATAGGCCAATATTATCTCATTTTAAAAGACCAAAGCGTTATATGTTTCTGTATTCATGAAATAGCGTATATAGCAATAAATAGGGCACCTATTCTACTTTCTTATTCCTGATATTTTTCTTCTGCAACAGGTTTTTTGAAATTTTATGGTAAGTTGATTTTTTTGACTTAGACTCTATTTTAAAAAGACACCTATTATAGTTATGGGTGCGTTTGATCACTGAACTTTGATATATAGAGCGTTCATTGTAAATTACTGTACCGTGAACATCGGTCTGTGTGCTTAATGGCATGAAAAAGAATCCATGTCTGGAAACTTTTCACTTTTGTGCTAAAAGAGCAAACTCTTCAAACAATGAAATTAACTCTCCTGCAACGTCTAAATGAAAGACAGATAATAATTTGCTACGATTATGTGAAGTAGGAAACTTTAACCAAGTAGTCTGTGAGGTAACAATGCTCGGTGGCACACAAGAAAGTATACAACATTCATGTGTCGCAGTGAATCTCGCGTCTATTCTTACAGTTATGTTCAGCAGTCTTTTCATTAGCGTAACAAGAAGTTGCAATTATGGCAGTTGATAGCATATTAGTGCTTTATTCACTAATCTACTGATTTTTGGAAGGATATTAAATCATAACGCCTAATTCACTCAGTACCTGTGAAAGAGTTGAAGACCCTTCTCTCTGTCGACCTCTTCCTCCAACTCCCTGTCTCCTGTTTACCTCTCTGTCTGTCCGGCTCCTACGTCACTCCCAACCCAGTTGGAGTTAAAGCCTGTATTATATCCTGAACTGCGTACAATTTCTACTTTTCTTGTGAGAAGACAACACTTGGTGTTCCCAAACGCTTTCATAAACGATTTGCGGCCATAGTTAACAGACATTCTGTCTCTCTTTCAAGTGGTTCAGATGGTTCTGTGCACTATGGGATTTAGCTTCTGAGGTCGTCAGTTCCCTAGAACTTAGAACTACTTAAACCTAACTAACCTAAGGACATCACACACAACCATGCCCGAGGCAGGATTCGAACCTGCGACCGTAGCGGTCACGCGGTTCCAGACTGTAGTGCCTAGAACCGCTCGGCCACCTCGGCCGGCGCCTCTCTTTCGTCTGCAAGATTATACTGAGGTCCAGTGAGATGGGACCAGTCTGTTTCGATGGTATATCCTTTGGAATCCAGACAACGGATCCATTAATCATACTAGTTTAAGGCGAGGGACTTAACGATGGCTAGTGTGACCAACTAACTCGTTCTCTTAGATCTTCTCTTCTTTTTCTCTTTGGAACTACATGTAATGGTTGGTGTATGAAATTCCGGTTGAAACTGCTCAAGACCTACTTCATAGAACATTACATGTCTTGTTCTACGACGAAAACCAGGAATGTTTAACAAAATGAGCCAACGTTTTATGCATCAAGACAAAAACATCCACTGTTGCGAGTCACCGCTATGAGGTGAAATAGTACACGTAAAAATGTGACCACCATATTGGTGCCTACATTCATTTCATTAAATTATCGAATGATTTTTGATTTAGCAATTGATTTAGTGTCGGCATAATTCGAGCCAGCAGCCGAGGTTATACGATAAATACAAAATTTTAGAGAAATGTTTTAGAATTACAAGGTGAAAGCTAAATATTTTGTGGCTACTTTTATGAACATTTGAAAGTTAAATAATAAACTTGCATTCTACTGCCTATCATCTTAAGCCCCAATCCTTAAAACATTTCGTGCAACATACACCGTGACTGATAATACCCGATTGATTCCACTTAATTTATTTGTTTGTACATGTCAACCGCGAGTGGTAGAGCAGCAGTAAGACGCAGGCCTCACATTCGGAAAAATGGCTACTCAAATCCCCTTCGTGGCATTTAGATTTAAGTGGCCTGTGATTACCCGAACTCACTTAAGGCAAATGTCGGGATGCTTCCTCTCTCAAGATCACAACCGATTTCCTACCCTGTCCTTCCACAAATCAAACATGTGCTACGTCTGCAATGAACACGTCGTCGAGGGCGCTTGAAACTGAAGTCTTCCTTTCCTTGTCGTAACACTCAGTTAAGGGAACTCTCCCATATAATTGATTTAGACCTATCGTTTTGAGACCTTTGGAACATCACGTTTTATGAATACTAAGTATAAAAAATTGGAAACTGTACCGTGTTCAGTATTTGTGTCCTCGGATCCGTCCGCCGACGAGCCGTCGCTGCTGAGCGTTTTAAGGGCGAATATTGGGCTGATATTGGGCTCCTCCTCTTCTGCAGCACCTCCTGCCCGAGGTAAAGTATGTGTCAGACGGTCATCACTGTAGTCATCAAGATCGTCTCGTGCAATCGGCTTGGCGTCGTCTTGAGCCGTGGCGTGCGGCACGCAGAACACAACCAGGTAGGATCCTGCGAGCGCCAGCAGCAAGAGGCGTGACATCTCCTTGCCTGTGTGATACGGAAGAGTGTCTACACTTTCCAGCTAGACTACCGTACCGTGAAGAACCTCAACGTCTTTTATAGCAACAGGGCGGTGTCAACTGGATACGTTATCGCTACTGCGAGGCAAATGTTTACATGTGAAGTTCAAACGTATGCTAGTAGAGTACAATCACCATAAATTATCTCTTACCATTTTACCGTAGTTGTTACTTCAAAAGGTCTTGTTCTTTTGCCCTTTCATGCAACGAGATATTATTATCTACTCTGTTATATAAGGTGAACAAAAAACCCACGTCAAACGCTACAGCGCGGTCTTTGCCCACTAACAGTACAAAAATGTGTGATGGCGTAGATATTCCTGACGTATCAAGTACTGATGATTTTCACGGGTTTGCAGCCTGACGACAACACGATATTTCGGCGGCCGATCTGGCCGACATCTTCACCTGAGATTGAGTCCACAATCACGACGGAGTTGAAGAGACCTCAGATTCGGCGCCTCCTTTATGCCGCGGGTACTGGCCGTTGCGCGTGCGCGAGCAACGGATGAGCTGCCCTCTGTGAGGCGAAGAAATTGCAGCGGCGCCAGCTGTGAAAACTGTCAAAAGCGAGGAACTGCAAAATTAAAATTCAGTCGGTCGGAAACCAGACCGTTGTTGTTTTATCTGTGATAAAATAGGATTCCACGTCTTGCTTATAGGAAAACTTTTGTATCTCTTAATAATATCATCGGACAGACGTATTTCGATTGATTCTTTCAATACACAATCCCAGTAACGGGAAGCCGAGGCAATAATTTGCGTCTCTTTGAAGGACATATTGTGCCCTTCATTAAGACAAACGTTCGGCAACGACTGATTTTTCCGGCTGGAGCAGACGTGTATGCCGTTGATGTTCCACACATCGATCTTGAACTGTACGAATAGACTGTCCAGTGTAGGCCTTGCCGCAGTGACAGGGAATCCTGTATACCCCAGGCTTCCTCAGTCCCAAATCATCATTCACCGACCCAAGAAGGGATCTAGTTTTGGCCAAAGGCATAAAGACGCTTTTAATATCATATTTCCTGAGGATTCTTGAAACGTTCGAAGAAATACTTCCCACGAAGGGTAGAAAGCAACAGATTTGGAAGTGTCCACCGTTGGTTCTCGTGGGGGTCCAAATGGAAAAGCACGAGTAATTTGGCGATCAGTATACCCATTCCGCCTGAAAACAACCTTGAGGTGATCCAACTCCTGTTTCAAGTTATCGGAATCCGAAACAGCATAAGCCCCCTTGACCAGTGTGCGTAAAACTCCCAAGTGTTGATGTTGTGGATGACAACTTGTGGCATGGAGGTAGTGGTCCGATTGCGTAGGTTTTCGGTATACACTCTGGCCGAAAGTCTCATTTTCTTTCTTATGTACTAAGTGTGTGTGTGTGTGTGTGTGTGTGTGTGTGTGTGTGTGTGTGTGTGTGTGCGTGTGTGTGTGTGTGTGTGTGTGTGTGTGTGCCGTCTGTTCTTTCGGGCACTACGATCCGAGGCAGACTGCCTCGTTAATCAATTAAATGTAGAAGGAAGCATGTCCAAGCTGTCGCAGAGCGTTAAAATTACAGCTACGGTGGCAGATGAAAAATTGTGCCTGACAGGTTTGAACCCAGATTTGTGGTGTCTTTTCTTTCGGACATGTCCGAAAGAACAGACACCACACATATAGGCACATACTGGGTGTTTCAGGAAGAATAGTAGAGAGTTTAGCAGGTGGTAGTATAGACGAATTGCATAAAAATTCCATATAAATGAGTCCACTTTTTATTGAGAACAGAGTTACAGCTGTAAGTACGTAATCCTAGTAATCCGAGTCATATCCAATCCAAAATGAGGTCATATTAAGGTAGTTGAATGTTCTAGCAATTACACTTTGATAATACCCATGTGAGTATTCCGATAGCCAAAAGAACCCGCTAGTGTGAAACCATCTGGAACTACATTACTATGAAACTGCAAGAACTCAAGACAATACGGGGACTCTTCCCTTCGCTAGGTAACTTCTTACTGTTATTTACGATTCTCCCTGTTCTAGGCGTGATGCAAATGGAAACATTCATAAGGCGCTTTCCGCTACTCTTGACAAACATCGTCAACTTGTAATCACTGCTAGTAACAACTGTGTGATGCTAATGGTACAGGTTGTCAGTGGGTGTGATGCTGTTACGCTGTCAAACTGCTCACAATAACGTTATTGGCGGCGCACGTAATCTAAGTAAAGATAAATGAGTATTCTAATTTAATGAAAATAGTACTCTAGTCTCGAGCTGCTAATGATACACTATGACTACAGAGATCGTCGTGCGGGTATTACATTAATTTTGCAGTGAACTGCTTGACAAGTAATACCGTCGGCTATGCAGCTGAAATGGCTCACTACACAGGTACACTAAGTTGCACTTGTTTAAACAAAAAAATGGCTCTGAGCACTATGGAACTCAACTGCTGTGGTCATCGGTCCCCTAGAACTAGTTAAACCTAACTAACCTAAAGACATCACACATCCATGCCCGAGGCAGGATTCGAACCTGCGACCGTAGAAGTCGCACGGTTCCGTACTGCGCGCCTAGAACCGTGAGACCACCGCGGCCGGTGCACTTGGTTAAACGATCAGCTCACTGCAATTCTGCTTCTACTGTCCATAAGTACTTGTACACTGACTGTTCGTTATTCGACTAAATATGTGCTAGAATCTGATTCGCACGTATAAGAGATTGGTTAGCGCAATGGGTTAGCGTCATCACAAAGCAATGACTAAGGAATGGATGTCGTTGAAGTCTCGTTATATCAATGGCGAGATAAATGATCGCATCTCACCCGTATTGCACAGAAAACAATTGCATCTTAAATATCGAAAACAAACGTCCATACTGTCGCAGGGCGTGGAAATACAGTAACGGTGGCAGAAGAATATTCGTGCCCGACCGGGGATCAAACGTGGACGTCCTGCTTACTAGGCGGACGCGCTGACCATTTCACTACCGGGACACAGAGGCCAACCTGCCTGCAGCACCTATATACACACCCTCCTAGTCAGACGCAACTTCCCATCTTTGCTGCATACCACACACGCGGTACCCCGCCGTCCATTATTCCACTCGTCCGCAGCCACACTGTATTCCCCCCAGTGTTTGAACGATGACGTGCGTCTAGCACTAAAAACTTTCGATGGTACATCGAGACCTGAATAATTATACGGGATTTTTCAGGAAATTGCAGAAAAAATGAAACATACCATATGTCCAATTTTTATTGAGTACATACAGCTGGTTTCAACGCTTGTTGGTCCTCACAGGACTCTGTTGTCTATACATCCTTGAAAATGATCTCCCACCATTATTGGAGTTAGCACAGCAACTGAACTCAACTCTGTAACATCCTAAGCGACCAAACTGCTGAGGTCATCGGTCCCTAGACTTACACACTACTTAAACTAACTTATGCTAAGGAGAACACATACACCCACGCCCGCGGGAGGACTCGAACCTCCGGCGGGAGGATCCGCGCAATCCGTGACACATCGCCTCAAACCACGCGGCCACAACGCGCGGCCTGTTGTTATAAAGGGAAGTCTAAAGGGCATTGAAGATGGTGGGGGAATTTTTGTAAATAAACTGTGAACGTCCTCATTTGCCATTACATTGAGTTTTTTAGGATTACGTACTTACAGCAGTATCTCTGTACTCAATAAAAATTGGTCACATTTATATGGATTTTTTGTGCATGTCCGAAAGAAAAGACACTACAAACCCTGGTTCGAACCTGATCAGGCACAAATTTTCATCTGCCGTCTTAGCTGTAACTTTAACGCCCTGCGACAGCCTGGCCATTCTTTCTTCGACATTTAATTGATTAATCTGCTTCTTTCTGACTCAGCCTATACTAAAGCAGTGAGTGAATTCTGGATGTACTACTGCTGGCCGCTGTGGCCAAACGGTTCTAGGCGTTTCAGTTCAGAACTGCACTGCTGCTACGGTCGCAGGTTCGAATCCTACCTCCGGCATAGTTGTCTGTGATGTCCTTAGCTTAGTTAGGTTTTAGTCTATGGGACTGATGACCTCAGATGTCAAGTCCCATAATGCTTAGAGCCATAAGAACCACTTTTTGATATACTATTGCAACTGTGGCCAATGATTCAATCCCGCTGGAAAGTATATTTGCTCCTCCACTACTGTCATTGAAACTGATCACAACGAAATTGTAGGAATCCTACGAAACCCTTAAGTTAATACTATGGTGCTGTGCAGATGAAAAATGTAGTTTTTCATAATTATCAGATGACAGATGGAGTTAGCCAGATTCCACTAATTACGACTGCTTTGTTAATTGTTGGTTCACAGGCGCTTTTCTGCCGCTTATTGCAACTATCTTTTGAATGTTAGAGCCGCGCGTGATTAGCCGAGCGGTCAGGGACGCTGCAGTCATGGACTGTGCGGCTGATCCCGGCGGAGGTTCGAGTCCTCCCTCAGGGATGGGTGTGTGTGTTTATCCTTAGGATAATTTAGATTAAGTAGTGTGTAAGCTTAGGGACTGATGACGTTAAGAGTCCCATAAGATTTCACACACATTTGAACATTTTTTGAATGTTAGAGCTGGAAGAATAGAAACATCAGATTTTCGCCATATGGGATATTCGAATTCAAATTAAGTCTTCACGTTTCTAGCAACGGCAGAATATCCATCAGATAAACTGACAACAAGAAGCAAGCTCATGCCTGTCTTCTGGCGGGAGTGTCAATGTCAGTGACCTGAATAACAATATTGTATGGGAAAGATACGTTGCCAACTCAATCACTGGAGAAGCTCCAAAATTCTGAATCGCGTCTGGTGAACATGCTTTCATGGTTTCGGTCGGATTAAGACGATAAAACATAAATAATTATGACGTTTCGTATGCACTTAGTAGTTCGATGTTTCCAAGTAATTACACCCGAGCCTCTAAACCCAGTTAGAGAAATGCGAATAAGACTCATTGACAGATAATGAGGATATTCCGACTCTTGCCACCCACAACTTTGAGACGAAGCAATAGTCACTTCCGAGGTCACTCACAGTATACATCAGCTGGTCCTTCCTGGTAGTATAATAAACATTGCAACTACGCAGTATATGTATCGCAACTCTGTGACCGACGAGTTACTTCTTTGATGGTACAGAATTATCCTGCTAATTTCCCTTGATATTATCATTTTTTGAGTCCACGAACGTCGTTCCACACGGGAAATACAACTACTCTTGCCTCTTGTGTTGCGATTTATCTGTCATAGTGGCTACTGGGCCTATAAGTAAGACATATATGCCCCACCTTTCCGCTAGCTCCGAGGTAAATTGCTTGCTTACCAGGTGCAGTTTGCTATCGTTCGCCTTTCGAGATTCGCTGGAAGCCAGGTTTTTAACTCTTTTTGTAGCTGAGCCACAAGCAGGCACGTAGAAACTCAATAAGGCAATCTTAAGACAACGCTCGAGCAGAAGTCGTCTTCCTACTTTCAGTACCCCTTAGTGTCAGAGAGAAACCCTTATGGAACTGCAGATATTCATAATGCCACTTTTGTTTTTTTCCGACATATTTTATGATGTTGTGAATACGTAATTTTCTCTGTTAACTTATACATTTTCATAATACTTGAGTATGATAGAGGACATGAAGTACATACATACCTTTTCGGGGTCAAAAGTGGGTAAAATCCTACCAATTCGTTTTAAAATAGGCACAGTCGTGTTACCGGCAATTAATGCTTTATTAAGATAGACTGCCGTCTTGATGTTTCTCTACTAAGTCGAATTTAATTTGTATTAGTATAATGAACATTTTAATTGCGTTTGCCATTAGATTATTGAACATGACAGTAATTATGAAAGAGAAATTGATCAGCAACAATATATTCATCCACAATATGTTAAACAATCTGTCAGTGCTAAAGTAGTTTACCAGTTCTACCCCTGTAGATACCTACTGGATATAACGATGTCATTAAACCAGTGTAGGCCGGCCAGGGTGGCCGAGCGGTTCTAGGCGCCACAGTCTGGAACCACCCGACCTTTACGGTCGCAGATTCGTTTCCTGCATCGGGCATAAATGTGTGCGATGTCCTTACGTTAGTTGAGTTTCAGTAGTTCTAAGTTCTAGGGGACTGATGACCTCAGAAGTTAAGTCCCATAGTTCTCAGAGCCATTTGAACCAATCCAGTGTAGTTTGAAGAGCATTTTTGTCTAGAAATGAATCGTCTTGACGGTTGATCGATCAAGAGCGGGAAAGGTAAAAGGTTACGAGTAAGCTATCAGAGGGAAAACTGCCTGAGAGATCACTTCCCTATCAACACAAGTGCCTGAGAGATGATTTCAATATCAATCCCCTGGATAGTTTTCATTCTAAAAATCAACAGAGTCGTTACCATGCAGTAGCACACGTGATATAATTTCGCCGTTCGATTTTCCTACACCGCGACCGAAAGGTGTCTCAATGGACGAACCCTTGGGGAAGAATTCGTAGTGCAAAACACACTTTTGGAGCTATCAGATGGAAAATATTGCGTTCACACTACTCTTTGCTCGAGTTTACGTCTTTTCGTATGGTTCAGCCTTTCATTTCTTCTTAGGAAGCTAACGCTAAAGGTATCATAACTCGTCACCAGTAACAGTACTGCGTGAGAATGCTCAATGAGCGACCTGATGATGTTCAAGCAAAACTGCAGTAACAGTCACTCCGCTGATTTTTTGTCGTTTTGAATTAGTGCATGCAGTACGCCTTCTGGACCTTGTCTGTTGAATGTAAATGTCTCATGATGGTTAAAGGTAATCCATCACTTATATCAGTAGTCGAGACATCCTTAATGTCGAAAATCGTCCATGCCAGAACGATCTTTGTTGAAACAAGAATATCTTTTTCTGGAGTATTTTTCCCAAAAGCACTGACTCCACACACAGTTCAAATCTTTCGAGCTGTCTTCTCTGGATTCACCCCTCTATTATACCAAAAGTAAATATTGTACTGCAGATGTTACACCGTTTTCCACTTGCGACCCAATTTTACAACGCTAAACTGAAGTTCATGATGTTCAAGTATGCAAAATCCAATGCGTAACTGCAAGATGATAACTAGAACTTCAAATTCGAGAATTGCAGGTGATACATACATTCACAGCGTCGCGCCGCGTTTACTTAGGCGGCACCCGATTTCAGGCGGCGGGTGGCGTCTGGCCGGTTGCCGATAGCCGCTGCAGCGCAAGGAAATACTCGAGCGTAAGCTGTTGTGATCGCAACACACCCACGAGCTGTCCTGCGGAATTGTTTCTGGAAGTATTAGTTATTACTGGTGGGTAGAATGTGAAGAGAATTATCTTCGATGTTCAGTCAGACTTATAAATTTAGACGAGGGCCGAAAAGTGACAAAACAAGAAAAATAAAAAAAAATACTGGTGGACGCGAACACGCGACTGTAAGTTTAGTATTTGCAACTATTACCACTTTTTTTGAATAGCGAACGAAAGGATCTTGCACCTGGTAGGCAAGCACTTCAGCCTTTTTTTTTTTCGTGGAACAAGAAGGCAGGGTAAACAAACAGCCTTATTCGTACAGTTGTGGTGTCCAAGAGATAAGAATAGTATCGAGACAGGAAAAAAATTGAAGTAGCATGTGAAAACTGCTGGATTTGGACGGGTTACTCCTGTAACTGAAATATCAGATCTGAAGATGGTTCTGAACGAACCGAAACCGGTCATATGAATAAAAAAAAAGGAATTGCAATCAAGACGGTTTTTAAGTAACATTATAAAATCACTGATTGCTGTTGTCCCATAAGACATTATGTCTGTTTTTGCAAAAAAAATTGGGAAAATATAAAATCAACGTACAGGCCGCCCTTTTTTTACATGAATAAAGTATATGACAATCCATGTTACGGGCGGGAGTGAAATCGAAGTTATCATCTACAACACAATCCCCGCAGCACGCGATGTCGCATCATAAATCTGGCAACCAGCCATATAATCTTCACCATATCTGCCATTGTGGGCGGCGCGTATTTCTTTTGCATCGACCACATCCGCCATTGTGGGAGGAAAAGTAAGTCCTGTATTTCGTATGACTCCGTATGAGCTCGTGTTGTTCTTGTTAATACATCCAATAATCCATCACGGGCTTAATATCGTAAGATCCAATTGACGGCATACGTCTTTTGCTTGGGAAAAAAGTCGTGTCCGGTAGATAAAGCACATCTGATGTCATTTCTGTGTAGTTTGTGCGCCGAAGGAAGGCCAGTATTCGAAGCATCAGCATCCAGAGTCCCCCGATGCTCCACACACTAAACCATGTCCTTCCGTTGCTAACAGTCCACAGTTTGTGCAAAGAGGAGAATCGACCACATGAATTGTATGTAATCGACTCCTTGTCACAAGTTTACGGTTTATGAGAATATACCACATCGATCTCGCTGCTGTTGACAGTAATGGAGTATGCACTGCACACCAAATTTGCTTCCAAGTTCTCGTTGGGTATTTGAATTCCATTTTGTTGCGGCCATGGTGATCCATCAAGCACCGACAGATATCCCGAGTCGGGGGTATTCTCGTCGAAGTTACTTTCAGACGAACATAACTATAATCAAGAAGAAATGAAGCAATGTGTGCAAGAGAAGGAGAAATGTTGCCCAGCGCTATCGGGGATTCGTACGAAGGCGGAACAAGTACATCTATCAGAGCTGATGTTATGGTATGGCCTATTTTGTATCATAGCTCGCATGTAAAGCGCCAAAGCTTTGTTTGGCACGTTTGTGAGGTTGAGGCTACTGTTCCGGATCTGTAGGGTTAGCGTGTCATGTTTGATCTTAAATAACATCCCAGTACTAACGTAATAACTAAAGGCAGCCATAAAGCGGTCTGCAATACCCTTCGGTATTGGTAGGATCTGCGATAAATGGGGCAGTATTCAAGCTAGGTGAACGTTGGTGAATGCCACCCGCTGGATCATGTCAAAGGCTCTCAGTGAGTTGTTGCGTATCGTCAGACGAACATTCTGCAGAAGCCGCCGAGAACTCGCCGCCGCCGACCGCCCTGGTGAACGGGTAAATGTGATCTCCGGACATCTCAGCGATTTCACCGTCTGAAACTGTCCCGGTACGTCTTCCAGACCTCGTCTAATGTGCATAATTTTGGAGTTCGTTATTTTAACGACACTGCCTGCCGTTGTGCAGTAAAAGTCTAGATGTTCGACAGGCTGACACTTTTCATGTCCTGATCTGACAAGAATGATCAGGTCGTCCGCATATGCGCGACAAACGAAAGAGTTCTCATTAAGCGCTATCCCAGTAAGTGAGTGCTTCATAACACACATAAGCGACTAGAGGGCTATCGCAAACAGCATCATGGAGAGTGGGCACCCTTGTCGAACTGAGCTTCCAGACCGTTTACAATCACCTTCGATGTAGCCCCTCGTATTAGCCTCATAACTATGGAGGTGAAAACAGGTGGAACCGCCAAGAAGTCATGGTTTATCCTGTCGGATGCACAATCGAAGTCCACAGATATCATTGCTGCTCGTGTTCTACACGTTTCCGCAAGGGCGATAACGTCACGGTACTCACTCAAAGCCGAGGAGACGTTGCTTCGCCCCCAAGGAAGCCTGACCAGAGGCTATTGTCCTGTATTTCGCCAGTTTGATACGAGACTCTGATAGTACTGCAATGATTTTGTAGTCGGTGTTTAGCAAAGTGAGAGGTTGATATTGATTAACCCCTGAGACTCCCCGCCATCTTCGGGCTGGGAAGAAGAACGCCCGTCACAAAATCCGACGGTAGGCGCATGTCAGGAAGCATCGCCTCATTGTACATCGACATCCATGTGGCATCATCACGTCCACGAATTCTCGATAAAACTCTAACGTAATCCCATCTGACCCTGGTTATTTATGGGCCGCTCCTTTCTTGAGTGCCACCTTTATATCGTCTTCTGTGAGTGGCTCCATAAGAACTGCGTTATCTGTCACTGTCAATGTCAATGTCGTTTGCAGATGTTGCAATATGTCTTCCCCCACACGACGGTCCATCGGTGTTCCGGCATATAGGTGGTGGAAATGCTCTAAAAATTCATTTGCAGTCTCGTTGCAGTTGTCGTTGTTCCGAGTAAGACGAGGTGTAGGAGATGTGTCCATGTACTTCCTGGAATTCAGGAATGTAAATTTCCTGCACCATTTTGGAGTATTGTGTGTCTGAGGAACCTTTCGCGCAAGGTAATTTGACACATTTGCATTGTTATATTAAGGTGAAAGTTAACATGTTTTTAGAAGAAGTCCGTTCCGGGCTTGAATTTAAGTTTGGTAGTATTAATGGAGTGTTTGATGTTCAAAATTGTAGGAGCCCGGTGGTAATGTTTATGTTCCCGCGACACATGGTGCATCGAAGTACGTTCCCCAATGATGGTGTCGAAACATCTTGCCCGTATTGGGATGCCAGCCAGTCGTCGTCGCGTGATCGAGAGGATTTGTGCCTTGACGCGATGAACTTCTGCATTATGTTCCGCTGTAGCACCTGGAAGGACATCTCACAAAGCATGGTGTAATAATAATCAAGGGCCTCTCTTTTCCATCTCATCTTATCCCGCCCATATTGTATTAGAGCTCTTCTTATTGCTGGCTTAGTACACTGCCGATCAGCACGGAGTACGGAGGCATTCGTTGGTAGACGACTTTGACATGTGGCTCATACCTTCGTGACCCTCTGACGACATTCAGGGTCCGCCAAAAGTGGCGAATTGAGCTTCCATGTCCCGCGGCTTCGCCATACACTTTGCCGAGGGAGTTATACAGTAAAAATGTAAGCCAGATGATCAGTAAATGTCGCAGGCCATCGTTCCGCGTCGACCACCTTATCCCGTAGGCCAACCAAAACATATATTCGATCACGTCTGCCCGCCGAGTTACTGGTAAAATAAGTTTGTCCCTCACGGTTTCTATGAATCTTGTCCCAGGTCCCACATAATTCCAGGTCCCAGAACAGCATTTGCAGTTCACGAAAGGTGTCTGGTCTTTTTGGGCTGAAGCACAATTGAAGTCACCACCTATAACAAAATGATCCAATCTGCCGGTAAATAAGGATACAATCTTTTCTGAATATCTCGCACGCGCCTGACTGTTGTCTGTGCCAGAAGAGGCATAAACATTGAGAATACGAATTGAAACGTCCCCTTTGAACAATTATACATGATTGTGCTTAAAGTGACAAACAATAATTTTAGCGCAACGCCATCTGACTTTCAAAAATCCCTACTAAAGAATGGCACTGACTAACATTAACCTACACGTTTCACAAATCACTTACCTCACAAAAATCTTCGGTACTCGAACTACTGCAATGCAGCGAGCGCCACTACTGCCAGCTAAATAAAAAATTCAAACTACTGAAGGCACTAACTACTAATAGGCATAGTTAGCAAATGAAAGATTTTGATAGAGAACAAACAATGTATTTACCTCAATAGTGCTCAAAAGTCATAATGTATATAGCAGTTCATGGCATCCTGTCTTACAAATTTCAAAACTGCGCCATCTCTCTCCCCACATCCACCACTGCTGGCGGCTCACCTCCAACTGCGCAACGCTACGTGCTGTTAACATCCATCTGCCCAACGCTACAATGGCGAGTATTACAACAATGCCAACCAGCCACAGACTGCACACAGCACACCCAGTGATCTTCATACAGAGCGCTACGTGGCGTTATCAATAAAAAAACATAAACAGCCTATTTACAGACTTCCATTAACAATTATCGCCATTTCTCGTGCTGAAGGCAGATTAAGCCAGGTCACGAAGCGGAATCCCGTCCAGGACAAATATCGCCGTTCCACTGTCGTTGTTCGAGTGAGACGAGATGTAGGAGAAGTGCCCATGTACTTCCTGGAACTCATGAATGTAAATTTCCTGCACCATCAGTACATCCACATCCGACACGTATATCATGTCCCTAAACAATTGCTATTTTACGGGTGATGTAATGGTATTTACGTTCAATGTCCCTATTCTGTATGCCTGGGTTCGAGTAGCTGCCATCTTCGCATTATGTTAAAATGTCGCAATTTCACCGTATCAATAGTCCCTTTCCACATATGCAGAGGGTCACCCGACGGACGTCACCCTGCAGCATTAGGTTTCTTGAGATATGGACGGATGCGAGTCCCCACCAGTAGAATGGTCGGAATCGGTGATTTCTTCATCCTGAGCAACCCAGTTGATATTATTTGGGTGCTCCAAACTGCACTGTGCGGCACTGATGTGTGGCATCTGTGCATCTTTCGCAGCTATAGACTCTGCCGCAGAATGGGCGTTGGACCCCTGAGGATTAGCGGATGCGTTATCTGAACGACGTGGCATCTTTTCACTATCCGAATTCATATGGTCAGGGACATCCGAAGCTTGTGGTTCCAAGTCAGACAGATCCATATGTTAGACTCATCAGCGCTTCCAAGAAGAGAAGGGAGCGTCTCTGCATAGTTTAGTTGCTGTTTCTTACGGCGCTTCGGCGAGCGTTATTTGCGGGCCCTAACCTCGGGCTCTTTTGTTGGCAAATCTTGTATCTCCTGCTGCCTCACAACAGCCACAACGCCCTGGGGCCGTTCCACTTCAGCTTCCATGCCGTGCGTGTTGCTGTTATCCTCTTTCTCCACCACCTGCAGTGTCTGGGATTGGAGGTTGGTCGGAGCCATGCCTTCTTCAGTGGGGGCTGAAGGCGCCTCAATCAACGGCGCCGTTGGTTCGATAGTACGATCCGACCTCGGGGTCACCTCCCTGCGAAGCGCCGTCGCGTAAGTCAGCGGCAGCAATGTTGGTGTAGCCGGATTCTAGAAGTGTCCACTGGGGAGCTGCACGAGTCTCCTCGACATACACGCAGATCGAAGATGTCCTTCACCACCTCACCCGGAGCATGTCTGGGGCTGTCCATCACAGAAAATCATTAGCCGCGTCACGACCAGAAGCAGTAACGTAATATTTTACAGATACATTACACATCAAATATTTCAGTAAATACACTCCTGGAAATGGAAAAAAGAACACATTGACACCGGTGTGTCAGACCCACCATACTTGCTCCGGACACTGCGAGAGGGCTGTACAAGCAATGATCACACGCACGGCACAGCCGACACACCAGGAACCGTGGTGTTGGCCGTCAAATGGCGCTAGCTGCGCAGCATTTGTGCACCGCCGCCGTCAGTGTCAGCCAGTTTACCGTGGCATACGGAGATCCATCGCAGTCTTTAACACTGGTAGCATGCCGCGACAGAGTGGACGTGAACTGTATGTGCAGTTGACGGACTTTGAGCGAGGGCGTATAGTGGGCATGCGGGAGGCCGGCTGGACGTACCGCCGAATTGCTCAACACGTGGGGCGTGAGGTCTCCACAGTACATCGATGTTGTCGCCAGTGGTCGGCGGAAGGTCCACGTGCCCGTCGACCTGGGACCGGACCGCAGCGACGCACGGATGCACGCCAAGACCGTAGGGTCCTACGCAGTGCCGTAGGGAACCGCACCGCCACTTCCCAGCAAATTAGGGACACTGTTGCTCCCGGGGTATTGGCGAGGACCATTCGCAACCGTCTCCATGAAGCTGGGCTACGGTCCCGCACACCGTTAGGCCGTCTTCCGCTCACGCCCCAACACCGTGCAGCCCGCCTCCAGTGGTTTCGCGACAGGCGTGAATGGAGGGACGAATGGAGACGTGTCGTCTTCAGCGATGAGAGTCGCTTCTGCCTTGGTGCCAATGATGGTCGTATGCGTGTTTGGCGCCGTGCAGGTGAGCGCCACAATCAGGACTGCATACGACCGAGGCACACAGGACCAACACCCGGCATCATGGTGTGGGGAGCGATCTCCTACACTGGCCGTACACCTCTGGTGATCGTCGAGGGGACACTGAATAGTGCACGGTACATCCAAACCGTCATCGAACCCATCGTTCTACCATTCCTAGACCGGCAAGGGAACTTGCTGTTCCAACAGGACAATGCACGTCCGCGTGTATCCCGTGCCACCCAACGTCCTGTAGAAGGTGTAAATCAACTACCCTGGCCAGCAAGATCTTCGGATCTGTCCCCCATTGAGCATGTTTGGGACTGGATGAAGTGTCGTCTCACGCGGTCTGCACATCCAGCACCAACGCTGGTCCAACTGAGGCACCAGGTGGAAATGGCATGGCAAGCCGTTCCACAGGACTACATCCAGCATCTCTACGATCGTCTCCATGGGAGAATAGCAGCCTGCATTGCTGCGAAAGGTCGATATACACTGTACTAGTGCCGACATTGTGCGTTCTCTGTTGCCTGTGTCTATGTGCCTGTGGTTCTGTCAGTGTCATCATGTGATGTATCTGACCCCAGGAATGTGTCAATAAAGTTTCCCCTTCCTGGGACAATGAATTCACGGTGTTTTTATTTCAATTTCCAGGAGTGTATAATCTGCATTACTGTCTGCAGTAGGTTCCCCTCCATTTAACATAACACCAATAACATAGCATTACCTTCATTACCATATAATTTTCAATTAAGAATACCACTCTTTCCAACTCCTGTATTATCTTCCAATTACTTAAATGAATTATCACCTCCTTTATCAACCACTTCTTTAACCAAAACATTTTTTTTAGGCATAGTTTGTGATAAGACTGTAGATAATAGTATGTAATAAATATTATTTTTGTATTAAATTGCAATACGTTTTTTATTTTAATATACGCATGAATGCAAATAAGGAGTACCTGTTGGGGTCAGCATGAATGACCCACCCCATCGGAAGACATGATGTAACCTACCACAAGGCATGCTGCCAACTATGCCTCAGCTACCGGAAACGCGCTATTTATAAGCACAGATCGCATGGGCACAAACAAGTTGGCTTCTGTCCAAGGTCACGTTCGAAACATCTGCAGCTGGCGACTCATTAAAACTGGAGTCGCCGGAATCTGGCACAGCCAAACTCAATTTAAACTTCGTGCGCAATGCACACAAATTACAACACAAGTATTGAAGAATGGGTTGTTTGGGATGGGTCATTCGTGCTGACCCAACAGGTCTCCTTATTTGCTTTCACGTGTATATTAAAATAAAAAAAGATTACAATTTAATAAAAAAATATTTATTACATACTATTATATAAAGTTATATCACCAACTGTTTTACATTTCAGATCAACACTTTTACCATATACAAAAATACAAATATTATCATCATGCAATACTTTACAAGACTTCCTTGTTCCAACACACAATGGTTTATCAATAAAAAAAATTGTCGATATTTCTCCAACACTACAAACACGAGACATAGTGATTATGAACGTGCAGTAACTGAGAACATCATGAGGAGGTACCTGCTCCAAAGACGTAGCTTTGGACTTAGTAGTAGTATCAATACAAATTATTGCAACAGTCAACCAACATTGACCAACTGGATTGTCAGTAACAGAAAAAGTAAAATCAAAACGACCTACACAAAATACAGTCTGTCCTTTTAAGACATCAATCAAAATGGACAAACTGACATTCATGTTATACTCAGTCTCCACATCGAAAATATATTTATAAATAGTAGGTGATGAGGCATACTGCCCACTATGCGCCAGCTACCAGAAACACGCTATTTTTGGCCACAGCGCACATGTGCACAAACAAGTTGGCCCACCCCATTCAAGGAGGTCGTTTGGATTTGACTTTTTCTGTCACTGAAAATCCAGTCGTTAAATGTTGGTTGACTGTTGCTATAATTCGTATTCATACTACTACTAAGTCTACAGCTACGTCTTTAGAACAGATACCTCCCCGTGATGTTCTCAGTTACCGGACGTTCATGATCACTATGTCTCGTGTTTGTAGTGTTGGAGAAACATCGACAATTTTTTTTATTGATAAACCATTGTGTGTTAGGACAAGGAAGTCTTGTAAACTATTGCATGATGATAATATTTGTATTTTTGTTTGAGGTAGAGGTGTTGATATGAAATGTAAAATAGTTGGTGATACGACTGTCTATAATAGCATGCAATAAGTATTATTTATTCATTAAATTATTTTTTTTTCTTTTAATATATACATGTGACAGCAAATAAAGTGACCTGTTGGGTCAGCAGGAATGACCCATCCCATACAACCCAATCTTGAAAACTTATGTTGTAATTTGTGTTTAGTGAGCACTGCGCACGAAGTTTGAATTGAGTTTAACTGTGTGCCAGAGGCCGGTGGCTCTAGTTTTAAGCAGCCGCCGGTCGCAAATTTTTCAAACGTGACCTTGGACAGGAGCCAACTTTTTCGTGCAAATGTGTGCTGTGGCTATAAATAGCGTGATTCCGGTAGCTGACGCATAGTCAGCAATATGCCTCATCGCAGGGTATATCGTGTCTTCCGATGGAGGCCTACTATTTACAAATCTATTTTGGATGTGGAGAGTGAGTGAAACATGAACGTTAGTTCGTCTGTTTTGATTTATGTCTACAGCCACTGATGTTTATGTACAATGACACATGTTTGTAAGAGCAACTCGCACCTGTTGGACACCATTGAGAACTGGATACATGCTAAAACATGCCCAGTGTTCGGCTGTATGACTAATAACTCTGCCGTATGGCTGGACTTATTCAATGACCAATGATTTGGGTATCTCGAAAAGCAGCTCAAAGATTCGAATCGTACGCACGCCCAGGCCCAAATGAGCTACTATATCTTTGCTAGTATGATCATCAGAGTGTTGGATCTGCAATCCTCGTGTGGCGCCATCACTGGTTCTATAGCATACTGCGTCATCAATCATCTTTACATAGAGAGTGCAATGCACGATTGAAAAATGAATTCTAATAATCTCTTTGTAATTAAGATGCACTTCGTCCCTCAAGAAACGTTCGATTTCGAAAGCCTTCGGCCTAGTATACTCAATGTTTCGGAAATTGTGTGCCATTGTGTTCGATTCAGATAGTAACACACGCGAGTAACGACGGTGTAAACATCGCTTCTTCCGCGAACTTTCGCAGCCAGGAAGTAAACAAGTACTTGCTGCATGCTGCCAAAGGCTGACTGTCACTAGCCCACGGGCTAACCCAACACAATGACATCTCGGAAGTAGACAAAACTTCCTCCTGACACTTCTGCATCTAACAGTGTTGCCAGATTGTGAAGATGGTCGAACTTGGCGTTGTGAGGCGCAGTCGGTTTTATTGGCCACATTAAGTGAACGACCCAGACTTAATCTCTGTGGCGGCCGCCCGGCGGTCAATTTTTATGTCTAAGACTGTACGTAGTAAATCTAAACGTTTTACTCAACATCAGAGGTCAAGCTCATTCTCGTTGTGCGGCGCATTACAAAGTAAATATTTTCAGCCGCCAGATGGTTGAAGTGAGTGGCCTACATCGAAAATGATCTGCCGTTTAATTTTAATGTGGAGCAGTAATTCCCTCCCATAAATATTATAATATTGCAGCCTAAATATTTGGCATTTTAATACTCATTATTACTAACACTAAACATTAGTGGGTATCAAGAACGTGTATCGAGTATCAAATGACACTACATTTACAATACGATCTTTTAAAAGTAATCAAACGTGCAACTGATATGTGTGCAGAAGAAAGATATGAATGCAATATTAATTATGTAAACCATAACTAACAGATTACGAAAATAGGGGGAAAAGGATCTTTATTTTCACGCAGGTAGAAGAAAGAAACCCTTCACACGATATCGTAGACAGAGAATCACATAAAAAACAGCAATGACTGTAATAAAAATAATCACAGTAAATAGGATTGACAATAATAATACACGATGTGACATGGCTGGAAATATTGCTCAAAGCTTAATATTCTTGTACAGAATTTATTTGCAGTAGAAATAATATTCTTATGTTAAATTTATATGCACTAAAACAGTTAATGATGCTTTATACAGAAAAGTGTATATTATACGTGTACTTCTGGCCAGAAATTTGACGAAAACAAAACCAAAGCACGAACAGTTGCATACAATGTACAATGAGAGGCGCATCATTACAAGAGTGACAAACCCTCATGACAGGCACATCCACCACTATGTTTACATGAGAATAAAACAAATCCCAAGGCAAGTGTTACTATATGGGAAAGTGATGCCAGCGGAAACCTCTTCAGTTATCACATTAACAGTTGCTCAACGTCAAAGTTATGCAAGAGCAAAAATCCAATACCGCAAGCAAACAGTTCCAGTGTGCAAAACAGCACATTGAAAACACCGCCGTATATGCCAGAATATCAAAAACATTTGTTACTCTAACACCAAAATGATAATTTTCTGTAATCTTATGGGAAACTGATCACAGGTATCTGTGACAAGTGCGATTATACTTGATAAAGTAGGATAATATTCTCCACATTGAGCATTAAGCGGCATAGGCGCGAGTCGTGTAGGTTCACTAGTTTCAACATAATAAGTTTCCGAGGGGGAGAAGGGGGGGGGGGGGGTAACTTCCGGGTTGATGCAAAAGTCATTCCCATAGTCGGCAGTGGCTACGAAATCATTCTCGAGTTTGATTCCCTGGTTGAACATTATGCCAAAGTGTCTTGTAACGGTGTATGGTAGTGCTTGATGTAGTACCATTTCATCTTGATTCTACAGCCGGAAAACCATACTGCCGCAAGGAACACACAAGAAGTGAGGTTGGCACCTAAATTATGTACAAGGTGCCTGAAAATAAACTGTAGGCGTATTGGAAAATTAATCTCAAATGTTCAAATGTGTGTGAAATCTTATGGAACTTAACTGCTAAGGTCATAAGTCCCTAAGCTTACTCACTACTTAACCTAAATTATCCTTAGGACAACACAAACACCCATGCCAGAGGGAGGGTTCGAACCTCCGATGGGACCGAAAATTAAGGCAGTGCTTAGCAATATTGATAACTTTAGTCCAGAAAAAGTGTAGCTATCCTGTGGCACCCTGATAGTTGATTTAGAAATACATGATGAAGACGAATTGGACAGCGATTTCACAGCAAAATATCCGTACAACATCGGGACAGTCTATCAGTTTCACCCTACTAAGAGATAAACCGTCACCCCTAGAGAGTCAGGACAGGACAACATGGAGAATCTCTCAGAAGAATACGTAGGGTCGTTTAATCCTCCTGGAACATTGCCTGCCATGTCACTAGCTCTACATCATATTCTCCATTCGAAATGAAACGCCTGTTGCAAGAAACTGTATCGGCTTCCACAACACATGCACCCCGTCATGGAAGAATTACAGGTCAACAACTTCTATGTGGTGCAACTGCATAATCTTTCGCAGCCATAGTCAGTTCACATAAGAGCTTCCTGAATAAGGTACACATCATAATTTAAAAGACTATTGTGACTGAGGAAGTCAGGATGAGAAGTACACTTACGATGGAATGTCAAGGCCCTTATAATGTCACTCCTTAAACACAACAACCACCAAATCGATAAATTAACTATTTATTCAAATACAATATTTGTAAAACATCTAAGAGACCATCAACACGTGGCCATGTTTAAGACAGTACCAAAATATCAGAGATACCTTGCTTCTCAAACAAGGTAGCAAATCACAATTACCAAATCGGATTTAAAGAGATGAGCCACAGAGATTTACATACTTAAAGGAACAATAAATTACAGTTAGAAAGTGATTTAAAGAAATGTGGGACAGATAATTTATTTAAAGGAACATTAATTTGCAGTGTGACAGTGATCAGTGATTTATGAAACACACACATTGTAACCCAAATAACACAAGCACCATAAGAAGTTACTATTTAATACAATTCATTCCAAGCAAATAAAAAACCTATACCTTTTTTAAATATACATGAAACACGTTAAAAATTTAGAAAGTATCTGGTGGTCTCCATGGCGTTACACAGTCTGCAGGCTGCTCTTACTTCAAGTACATGCACGAGGGCATTTCGAAAAGTAAAGATACAATGTCTCCACATTTATTTAGAAAACGTCAGTTACATCTTATTAACTGAATTCTTTGTTATTTTTCGACATAATCACCCCCGTTATCCAAACATTTGTTAAGTCGGTGCACAAGCTTTTCTGTCCCACAGTTATAGAAGGTGGCCGCCCGTTGTCAGAAATACATTTCAAATACATCTTTGATCTCTTCATCGCCGTAGAGGGATTTTCCACCAAGATCTGTCTTCAGGTGACTGAAGACATGGAATTCGGTGGGCGCAAGGTCTGGGCTGTGTGGCGGATGGTCCAATATGTCCCATTTGAATTGTTTGAGTAGTGGTTTGGTTACGAGCGCTGTGTGAGGCCGAGAGTTTTCATGAAGCAAGCGAACTCCACTTGTCAGCATTCCCCTGCGTTTGTTTTGAATTTCCCTTCGAAGACGTTTCAAAGTCTGGCAATATGCAGCAGCATTAATGGTCGTTCCAGGAGGCATAAATTCCAACAGAAGAATGCCTTGTCTGTCCCAGTAAACAGAAGCCATCATTTACTTCGCTGAGATCGACGTTTTGCATTGCTTGGCTTTTGGTGAATTCGAATGGCGCTATTGCATTGAATGTTGCTTGGATTCAGTTGTATGAGATAAACCCACGTCTCGGCACCTGTCACAATGTGATCAAGGAACTCATCACCTGCTTCAGCATAGCGTGTGAGGTAGTCGAGTGCAAAGCGCATCTTTTTGTGTTCTTCTGTTAACAGTTTTGGATGCCAGCGCCCACACAATTTCCTGTACCCTAACTTGAGTGTCGCAACGTCATAAAGCGTTGTCATTGACACGTCTGGTATGATGTGATGCAATTATTTCAATGTGAGATGTCTATTCGCACGAATTGCTTCCTCCGTTCTCCGAAGAAGGACATCAGTGATCACAGATGGCCGACCTGTTCTTTGTTCGTCATGAACATCGGTCCTACCTTCAGAGAAATGGCGACACCATTTCGTTACATTTTGTCGATTCACAATGTTCCCATCAACAGAAACAATTTCTTCGTGAATATCCGCTGGTCGCTGACCTTTTGCACGAAGTAAACGTATGGTGGAGCCCACTTCGCATATGGCGGGATTCTGAATCGGCGCAGCCAGTTTAAATACGACCTACTCCAAACAGAAGCAACGTACAACTGCCGAACGACCGCGAGGAGAAAGCTAACAGCTCAAGGCTAACACCAGTGTTGCTAACTTTCTCGCCAAAACTCTTCAGTTCCTCTGGCTTACGGTTTATCTTTACTTTCCGGAATAACCTCGTACATTAGGGGAAACAAGCAACAAATAAACTCGCTGCAACGCAAATCGTTGAACGAAACGAAGGCACCAAAATCACCCCACCTTCGATGGAGACCGTTGTTCGAGGTGGTCTCCAAGGATTGGTCTCTCCGAGAATACAGACACCGAAGCAATACAACGAACAGCACCCGGAATTGACATTAGGCAGGTCCACCACAAACTCGCGACCACCTTACGAGGTATACCGCCGTGCTGCTGCTGGCCGAGCACACGTGTTTTCCTCTTTTGTCCCCGAAAGCACGTCCTTGCGCCTCGTAGCGAGTCCTACACCAACTGACCAGAACGCCAAACACCCGCGAGATCACAACAGGGGCAAAGATCCTGGTACAGCTGGGTAATCGATAGTGTCGCGCCATGAGCTGGTTTGCCAGAAAAGGTGCACCACGACCCAACTGAACAAGAGAAACGAATGTTTCGGTCACAGTTACAGTGGCCATATTCTGAGACTAGTGGTGTGTTCCGTATGTGTATTACAGCAAAGTTCCCACTACCTCTGCCTTAAGAGACCAACAACGGCAACGATCTTTTTAAAAACTATGACGTAATATCATGCAGTAATGACAAAATATAAGGGACTCCGCACAACCAAAAAGAAGCAGTAGACCTGGAAGAAGTCCACTGTAATCATGGTCAAAACGCTGGTTTCTCCAGTAAGGTATCTTTTCTTTTGGGTGTCGACTTGGTAACATAAAAAAGAAACTCTTTATGTAAAATTCTAGGTTGGATCATGGAAAGAAATAATAATCCCTGGTCAACATCTGTTGTCACAGTACCCACAAAAGCAGAACAGCATATCAATTCCATTGTGACTATTGTTATTTCAAGCAGAAAAGAGTATCAGACATCTACTCAATGCCAAATATAGCAGATATCTTAGATAATCTGAGTCAGTGTTGTTATTTCACAATTGTGGGACTTTGAAGTGAGTACCATCAATTATTATTAGCGTTAATATTTGAAGAGCTCCCAGCGATAACATTCTTAATCCCAACTGATCATAAATTAATATCTTCACATGCCTTTTGGGCTGAAAAACGAACCTGCCACTTTCCAGCTGCTGTTAGATAGCGTATTCCCAGGATTAAAACTTAAAAGGTGTATGGTCTATTCTGATGATATGATTTTTTCTCCACAGAGATACCATTTCTCCACAAAGATACCAGCAACCTACAGTCACTATGTTTATGTGAAGTTTTGGATCGTTTATGTACACTATGGTTCAGCATTAGCCTGTAAATGTGTCATTTCTTTTTACAACAAATCCAACACTTGCGCCATATTATCAGTCAAAACGGTGCCCGCACTAATCCGCGACTTGATGACGCCATCACAAATTTTCTGACACCGACCAGAGTAAAGGAATCACAGTCATATCTAGGCCCGACCAATTTCTATCGAAAATTCGTTCCAAAATTCGTGGAAGTTGCAAAACCCCTCACAGTGTTGTTAAGGAAAGGAACAAAGTTTATGAGCCATACGTGCAATGCTATTGATTTACCTATCATTTCTCAGCCACGGTTTCGTCTATTTCAGACTTTTTATACAGGCTAAATAAAATGTAAATGTCGTATGAGTAAGACCTCCCGTCAGGTAGACCATTAGCCGGGTGCAAGTCTTTCGATTTGAAGCCACATCGGCGACTTGCTCGTCGATGGGGATCAAATGAAGATGATTAGGAGAACACAACACCCAGTCCCTGAGCGGAGGAAATCTCCGCTCCTGCCGAGAATCGAACCTGAATCCTTAGGTTTCACGTAGCATTGCTGCATCCTACCGCTTCTCAGCCACTCAGCTCCCGGGGGCGGACAGACAGGATCTGTCTGCAAGAGATCGAGTAACTCGGCAGGAGACTTGCTGGGCCGCAGCCAGGGCTTGCTAGCTGTGGATGTGTGCTCGCTGTATTTGGATGGTGTACGTATAATGTGGGCAGTGTGTCTAGGCCTACTGAAGAGTCCCCAGTTCCATCTGTCTGTGCGATGCTGAGGCATACTCTGGAGTTTCGATAGGCCTGGTTCCTGCTTCTAAGATTGGTGGACATGCACACATACGTCGTCTGTAATTCTTCTGGGTCAGTCGCAGGAATGACAGTGAGCAGCAGGCGGTTAATGGTAAGTGTGTGCGGTAGCTTGAGAAAACCCCTGTGCTTCGTTAGTTAACTTCGTTTGACTTCTTGCTGTGAGCTGTCCTGATTTATTCTTTAGGACATTATTTGGCCGATGCCTTTTAAATGGATCAGTATCCTGGTATTATACATATGCCTAAGTTAAATTTTGAGGGTATTGTAGGAGCTATTCAAGAGGGATTTGTTTTCTGTGCTCTATTGGTGCATGTATTTTACTTAATGTGCAGATATTGGTTTTCATGTCCACTACCAGTTCATGTCTTTAGGTTATAAGTAGTTTTAAGTTTTTCAATAATTATCTGCAAATCTTGGTCCAAAATAACTTGAGTTTACTTGCACTACCATTGTGTGCTTTTTTTCTTAAGACACTTTTAACTTTTTGTCAGTTAAGGCTCTAGTTTATTTAATGATGTTAATTTCATCCGTTTTTAGCTACTTACATGTTGAAAGGACTTAGTTGTCCGAATTCATTTTCTCTGTTATGATTCAGCCCTTGTTCTATTTACCAATTATGTTATGTAAATTTAATCTATTTTCCATTTGTATGTCCTAGAAACATAACTGACTTGAGGAATCATTCAGGGTATGGGCCGACATCGAGCCATTTACCATGACTTATTTAATATTTGATATTCGGCCCAGTTATTTTGGATTTATACTTGTTTAAGTATGTTGGTTGATTTACTAATACTCACATTTTATTTATCATAGCTGCCCACCATTTCAGTTTCATTTGTCATCAGATTGTGAAGCAGCATTTCTAAAACTCAAAAATTTACTACTTACTAGTACAGTTCTTCCTTTTCTAGTTTATCAGAATGCATCCAGACAGCTTGACAGGGTGGAAAAGAATTATCAGACAACTGAGAAAGAAATACATACGGAATAATTTATTTCCAGTGTTATTGATAGAGATGACGTTTAAAAGTAATAATTGACTATGTAGCACTCTCTTGCCTTGCATCTCAGAGCATTTGATTTTGGAGTAATACATCATCCAGGAATGCTGTATGCAAATGTACATAGTGTGAGTGACAAAGCATGCACCATGAGCTCCACTGGCATACACGAGGAGCAGTGGGAGGAAGCACAAACCTAATCGCTCAGACTATTTTTCGTTTGGAAGCCAGCTGCCGTTCACCGTAGAAGATGGAATGTTTCCCAGAAAGACAAGTTTCAAGCTATATCTCGTAGAACAAGAACGTCATAATAGACCGCTCGGCTAATAACGCCAGACTACAAATGCCTGGTTAAACATCGGGTCACTCGACCAGGCAGGCCGCCGTCACAAGACATTATTATTACCCTTGTTGAACCCAGCAATTCATTCTTGGGCTTCCATTCTTATCTTTCCTCTTCGTTCTTGTACATATTGTATATAACCTATCTTTCCGTATTGCTTACACCTACTTACATGAGAATTTCGATTATTATACAACATTTTACGTAATCTAAAGCTGTTTCTGTTGACAAATCATATCAAAGTTTCTTTATTTCTCTTAATGTTTACTTCCATTATAAAGCAAAAATTAAGAACTACCTCTTCGGCGCCTTCACCTTTCCTAAAGCCAAACTGATCATTCTGTAACAGATTTTTTTCCGTTTTTCTGTATATTATTCTTGACAGTACTTGAATTTATGACCTGTTGAAGCTGATTATGCCTTAGTTGTCGCATTCATCTGCCTTTGATATCTTCTGGATTGTGTCAATGTTTTTTAAAGTCAGACGGTATGTTTCCAGGCCCATAGATTCATATGGTTTGGATGTCACAAACTCGAACACATTTTGATCATACTGTCTGATGTTTTGGTTGATTCCTACCATCATATAAGTATGCGTAGCGGGGAATCAATCCCAAAAGCTACAAGTACCTCTAGGCTCAGTATTTTAGGTTTTTTCATTGTCGGGACTTATAGAGGAGTCTGTGTTTCCTCAAACTATTCTAAAAACAAATTAATTTGATCACCGTTTCATGGAAATATACGAAAGCATTCGCCATACCGACACCCTGCCATCGGATCGCCACATTATATAGTGTGATTCGTCGCCCCACACGTTTCTCCCCAGTTCAGTTGTCCATGTTTAAGATCCTTATACCAAGCGAAGCGTCGTCTGGCATTTACCGGTGTGATTTGTGGCTTATGAGCACACGCTCGACCATGAAAACCAAGTATTCTCACCTGTCACAGTAATTGCAGTGGATCGCGATGCAGTTTGGAATTCGTGTGTGATGCTCTGGGTAGATGTCTGCCTATTACACATTACGATCCTGTTCAACTGTCGGCGGTCTATGTCAGTCAACACACGAGGTCGGCATGTACGCTATTGTGCTGTACGTGTCCCTTAAGGCTTCCACTTCACTACCACATCCATCGGAAACAGTGGACCTAGGAGTGTTTAGGAGTGTGGAAATCTTGCCTTAGACGTATGACACAAGTGACACCTAATCACCTGACCACTTTCGAAGTCCGTGAGTTCCGCGGAGCGCCCCATTCTTCTCTCTCACGATTTTTTTCTGCTGAGTTCGCTTATATCGAGTGCCTGGCAGCAGGTGGCAGCACAATGCACCTAATATGAAAAGAATATGTGTTTGGGGCGATTCCGGGTACTTTTGATCACATAGTGCGTGAAAAATACAGCAAAGCCAGAGGGTGGACCGGAAATTGCATTCCTATAGTCTATATCCACATCATACTCCGAATCTTCTCTCCCTCTTCTACCAGTCAAGCCAGATACGGATCCCAAACTGACGAAAACTCCTTAAGAATCGCTCGAACAAGCGCCGTGTAAGCCACCTCCTTTGTGGATGAGCTAAGATTCTTCGTATGAATCTCAGTCTGGCGTCTGCTTTTCCTAACATTTGTTTTATTGGATCGTTGCAAGTAAGGTCGCCCTGAATAGTTGTTCCTAAATATTTTACGGTGGTCACTGCTTTCAGTAAATTCCCTCGGGCATGGGTGTGTATGTTGCCCTTAGCGTAAGTTAAAATTAGATTAAGTCGTGTGTAAGCATAGGGACCGATGACCTTAGCAGTTTGGCCCCGTATGAAGTTACCTCAAATTTCCAGTAAACTGTCATCAATAGGGCAGTTGTACCGTAGTGGATTTCTTTCCTGTGTATGTGCAATATGATATATTTATTTACGTTCAGGGTGCTTGATGTGGCAGGAGAGCTTGATATGGTCAGACGTTTCCCAAAGCAAGCGTCGTTGGCCACACAGACCAGGTCGTTACAATTAAATTGCAGCCACTCGCCGAGATCCATTATAGGCAGTAATTATCGTATGGCAGCGAAACTTGGTAAATATTCTAATGTATTAAGGCGGAACCAATGTACGCTGGAAAAGTATTAGTTCCAATACTAGCCACCAGGTACAAATCTGCCAGTGTCTGTGCAAGGAAGATATAAAAAATGTTTAGATGCGTAAAGGATTAGGAATAGGACGTTAGCAGAAAATATCAAAGAAGTGAGAAACGGTTAATCTTAAATTTATTATAAACCACCATTGACACAGTTGTTCAATATGAGCACTGGAGACGTCGACAAGATGCTGCAACCGTAAGACAACGTAATCAACAGTTGCTCGCAGCAGTTCCGATGGCATCTGAGCAACACGTTCCTGTATACTAGCCTTCAGATCTGGTAGAGACCGAATGTCTCCCTGGGAAACGTATTCTTTTAGATATCGTCAGAGGTAAAAGTGGTATGTTACAGATCAGGTGATCTCGATGGCCATGCCTCTGGAAAAACTCTGGAGATAACACGATCGTGGGAGGCTGCATTAAGCGGATCTTCAACTGGGCAACGACATAAGGTTTTGCCCCATCTTGCATGAGAACAGTGGTTTCCACACAGCTCCACTCTTCTAAAGCAAAAATTACAATTTGCACAAGGAGGTCTCGATAACGTGCAGATGTCACGGTACACCCGACAGGCCCTCTGCTTGCATTCTATTCGAAGAAAAACGGATCAAAAATACAACTGCTTATGAATCCATACCACACAGTCACAAACTCCAAGTCCAGTGGCTTTTCCTGCAGAACATGCGGTTTCAAAGTACAGTAAATTCGGCCGTTCTGTGTATTCACGGCACCTTTCAGTGAAAAATGTGCCTTGTCAATCCATAGAATATTTCTCAGCCACATAGCATCAACTTCGATCCATGCCAGAAACCGAAGAGCAAATTCCCAACGTTGCTGCAGATCATGAGAAGTCAGTTGTGCCGTGCATTGTAGCCGTGGGGTGTAGGGCGCACTGAAGTCGTTCACGCGGCTCTCCCCGTCGGAGGTTCGAGTCCTCCTTCGGGCATGGATGTGTGTGTTGTGCTTAGCGTAAGTAGGTTTAAGTTAGACTAAATAGTGTGTAAGCTTAGGGACCGATCACCTTCACCTCAGCAGTTTGGTCCCATAAGATCTTACCACAAAGTATAAATTTTTAATTGTCGTTCAGTTGCTGCACCCTGTGGATCATGTACGGGTATCAGTGTAAAACGGCGCGTAAAACTTTCCGTAATGTGAACAACTCTCATAAGACAGTGTAACGTCCCATTGTTGTTGTTGTTGTCTTCAGTCCTGAGACTGGTTTGATGCAGCTCTCCATGCTACTCTATCCTACGTATGAAACATTATAAATGATTGTGCTGGTAAACTTCTACGTGATTTGAATGTCAAACAGTTGACCAAAACTGAATTTACTCAGGCAGTCCTCTCTTGTTCTGATCATCACTAAACTGACACACACTGCAATACAGCGAGAGCCAGTATTGCCAGCTAAACAAAAGATTCTAACTACTGAAGGCATTGTTAGAAAATGAAAGATTTTGATAGAGGACAAACAATGTATTTACTTTAATAGTGTTCGAAAGTCATTATATATATCTGTTCATGACATCGAGTCTTTACAGATTTCCTTTTTCTGGCGGACACACGTCCAGATCGTCCGCTTATAGTAACCTCTCAAAACTCTGGCCTCTCTCCATCCACATCCACCACTGCTGGCGCCTCTCATCCAACTGTCCAACACTACAATAGCGAATGTTCCAACAATGCCAACCTGCCACAGACTGCACACAGCACAGTCAGTGATTTTCATACAGAGCGCTACTTGGCGTTACCAACATAAAAACCTAAACAGCCCAATTACATGGTCCCCATGCTTCCCACAAAACATTTTACAAACCGTTTTGGGCAGTGGTCAGTACACATGTGGTAATTTTTTTTATATTTACGCTAATAATATATCAAATGCACACACTTATTAATACGCTCTTGATCAAAAGCAAAAAATTGTCCTCACAGTCATGATCATTCATCACAGTAGTAATCGCACTTTGTTTTTTAAGGGGCCACAACAGAGCAAACCCACAGCAGGGTTAGTCAAGTGTTGAAGAATATTGGTATGTAGGTCATCACAGAGCACGACCACAGTATTTCTTGTAGAGATTATGGTATTGGTTGGCCATCAAATGTGCTGACAAACTGTAGTCCTTGTGAGAGAAGGCCAGCAGCCATCTGTTGCATCTGTTCGGGTGCACAATCACCATTGAAGAGGCTTGCGGATGATATAACAAGTACATAAACCACCACTTGTGCCCTCACAAACTTTTTGGAATGTACTCAGAACCAGCACTGCTGTTAACCACTCCCTCGCTGAATTATCAACACACAAGCGAGCTTTAACAATCCCTTCTGTTCTTTAACTTCTCACATGTTGTGCATATACTATGACCAACATAAACGTGTGCAGTAATCTTACCGTATAATTAATTGGAAGAACTGGTGTCTATACAATTACAAATTTATGGCATAAGAATACAATTATAAAGATACAGCAAACATCATTAAAGAACATAGTAAAACACACAACATTTGTAGTAACACAGGCTTAACAAAAGAACATAAATAAACATACATCAGTGTTACAGGAATAATGACATAAGTAAATAAATAGAAAAAGTGAAATAAGCTTTCGAAACATTTACTTCACACATGAGCATTAAAAGAAAGCAGGACAGAATAAATAATGTCTAAACATCTTTACAAAGTAAACAAAATAATATGAATGCAAATTACATGTGAGGATAACAGTGTTCCTCATCATAGTGAATGTAGTTTAGTTCTAGAAGAGAAAAAAAATTCTAAGAAACATCACACAGAGACAAGAAGAACACAAATACACAAGGGTTCACATACACATAGCGTAATAACACGAAAGGAAAGGACAGGGTTTGTTTTCAGTGTGACATTTGGTACTGCACTGCAACCTAAAACTTCATTCCACAGATCTTTCCACTTATTTCAATATTAGTTCCCGCAAAACAAAAAAACAAAAAAATCTATCTAAGCATGCCTTCTGTATTTATATGTTCACATATGTCTTACCTCATTATTTATTTTCCATTATCTTACCTCATCATTTGTTTCCAAGAAAATCCTACCTAAACCTGTTGTCCCTAAACCTACTTTTTTCGTTTATATACTCTTTCAAAATAATAATTCTTCATTGTACACTACCTTTTTTGGCTAAACCCTTAACACAAACAGCAATGACAAAAAAATGCAAATTGGAAAAGTAACCAGCAATTTATCTAAATTAGCAAAGCCTGTCGAAGTGGGCGAGCGGTCCTAGCCGCTATAGTCTGGAGCCGCGCGACCGCTACGGTTGCGGGTTCGAATCCTGCCTCGGGCAGGGTTGTGTGTGATGCCCTTAGATAAGTTAGGTTTAAGTAATTCTAAGTTCTAGTGACCTAATGACCTCAGATGTTAAGTCACATAGTGCTCAGAGCCATTTGAACCATTTTTTTTTTTTTTTACCGAAGCAGATGCTACATTTCAACTAAAAGAAGGCAATGTGCAGCAACAAGAAAAATAAATCAGTAGTGTAACAGGCTTAATACAACGTAAAATTCAGTAGGACTATGCGTGGCAAACAGCAGCACCAAATGCAATAACTTATACCTAATTATAACAAAGCTCAAGCAGAAAAAGTATTACAGAATAGATAGCCATGTCTATTACCTATGTCACATCTTAATACTACAGTGATGCATCACAATAACTTACTCTACCAAACAAGTGACCAAGTTATGTTTGCAAATCCTGTGAGGGAAAATGTCTGTTTGTGCTCCCTTTTGTAAGGAAAGTAAATCATAAAATTATTATTTACTGGGTCTGTAGACAGAAAACATTTCTATTAGTACGTCTATTAAATTTTATTTTAACAAATGCTGCAGTGCAGGTAGCAACTAGATATTTAAAAAATGAGGCAAGTATATACATTAAACAAAGCATGAAAAGTCATTCACTAGACATATGGCATCTCCTAAGGCAGTAAAAAAATCTCTCAACCAGAAAGACAGCAGTCACGATCACGTGTGTAGACATAAAATATTTCTGATCATTTCATTAGGCATTTTAGTAAATATCAGAAATTACCAGCTCCAAACTGTAATCATATGTTTTCAAGCATGAGTGCGTTACGTCAAGGTCACCTTTCTGTTATCATACTGGTACTCACATTCACACACACACTCACCCTTCATAATGATCAAAACCATATCTCGACGTCACAATACACATCGTCATCACAATAATATCATAACTCCTCAGTCAAATCTCGAAAACGTCATAGCTTTCTTCAATAATCTCAATACCTTTTAAAAAAAATGCTCTCTGCTCGTTTCAATTAAGACATCTTCCACAAATGTACTTCATGATTCCTTACCAAATACATCATTCAGAGCTCTCATAGTATTACAATGGTTCCAAAACAATATGAACAATTCACAAAGTACAGACGAAATACAATTTCATAACTGTGAAGTTATCTAACGGTGTAATTGCATAAAGCTGTGTAACTGATTTAGATTTAAAAAAGTTTGTATCTCTGTTAAATAATGAGATATCTGTGTAATTCTGAGTTACAGAAATATGGTACTGATGTGTAAAATTGTATTAGCAAATACGGTATTAGCTAGGGCTCCTAGCGCTTGCCACACGCTTTGCACACAATGTAATCGTGTACCAACTGAGGATTAATGTAATTATGCCCTCAGGTGTTACAGATTACAGCAACAGAATGAAATGTCTCACCGAAAACCTTCTTTGTATCTTTGTAATACGAAAACCTTTAAAAAAATATTTGAGTACCGTTATTTAATCACTCAAATGCGTTACCTGTAGCGCTAATCTGTGTGTCTAGCTGTGAGATAATTTTTGTCAGTACTTAACGTAAAAATGTGCCAAGTGTCGTAGTTATCGTCTGCTGTAAGCAAAGTTCTACAAAATTCAATGTACTTCCTTCGTCATAACCAAAGGTGAAAATGCTATGCATATAGATATCGTAGTTATTACGTTCATTCATGTGACCAAGAAAGCACTGTACCTTAATACATTGTTGTGCTACAGAAAAGGCTGTCTCATTGTAGCTGTACCACAAAAGTTACTACTAAAACATATTTTACTTTCCAGAAGAATGTAGAAAAAAATGGTTCAAATGGCGCTGAGCACTATGGGACTCAACATCTGATGTCATCAGTCCCCTAGACTTAGAATTACTTAAACCTACCTAACCTAAGGACATCACAAACATCCATGCCCGAGGCAGGATTCGAACCTGCGAGCGTAGCAATGGCGCGGTTCGGGACTGAAGCGCCTAGAACCGATCGGCCACCGCAGCCAGCGAAGAATGTAGAAAAACTGTACTGATATATAAGATACGCTCCAAAAGCAATAATATAAATTATAACACTTATTAATTGCGTCGTGATATAATCGCGTAGCTGTCAAACAAACAAAACACTAAGTCATCTGTAATATCTCAAAAAGTACTTTAAATAAAGAATGTTTTTTCAATTAAACCAATATGTTGCATTAAAGCCTCATTAGCAGTATATGTTCTAAGTATGTAAGCCTTATAGTCATTACATAATCATGCTACTAACAAGCAAGACAATACAGAAAATAACACTGTGTTGTCTGTTGACTATAACAACGCATTCGTAATTAGTGTCTAAATAAGTTCCCTAGGTTCTTGCCTGCTACAGAAGAATACTGAACATAAGGTGGATAGATCACGTAACTAATGAGGAGGTATTGAATAGGATTGGGGAGAAGAGAAGTTTGTGGCACAACTTGACTAGAAGAAGGGATCGGTTGGTAGGACATGTTTTGAGGCATCAAGGGATCACAAATTTAGCATTGGAGGGCAGTGTGGAGGGTAAAAATCGTAGAGGGAGACCAAGAGATGAGTACACTAAGCAGATTCAGAAGGATGTAGGTTGCAGGAGGTACTGGGAGATGAAGCAGCTTGCACAGGATAGAGTAGCATGGAGAGCTGCATCAAACCAGTCTCAGGACTGAAGACAACAACAACAACAACAGGTTCTTGCCTGGATAGTTAATTTCAAAACATTGTTGCATGTTAACAGATTCTACGTGTGACAAAGCGTACTAGTAATGTGAAGTAGCAACCTTAAAGCAACGATTAATTGCGCGACCATGTGGCGATGACGACAGACGCTTCGGCCGACGACTCCCCGAACTTTTGTCCACTGCCGGGAGTCCGTAGACATTCTCCAAGCACTTATGAATATCTGAGATTCTATGGTTTTCCGCCAAAACTCAATGACAACTCTCTACTTGGAATGCACCTCCGTTACAGGCACAGTTGTGAAAGCTACGTATAGCGCCGCTACCTGTCAGAATGTCATGAAACTATTGGGTCTAAAGGTGGAACATTCCGCATTTTGTCAACTGAAAGTGGCCGAGAAAAATTTGTGCTGCTTTTCTCATTCAACGACCTTCATATGTCAGCATTCTATGAGGAAGTGAAGTACTGCTATTTTTCTGGAGAAATAACAAATGTAGATTTTTAAATGCTGCAATCACTTTTTATTCATTTGTTACAATTGTGATACATAAGACATTAGAATCGTCGCAGTGGTGACCTACATCCACTGACTGTTCGCAGATGGGACAGCAGTCACTCGTTGTGTGTCCCAGTAGCCTTCGCCGCTGCTCTGCCAGCCTTCTTGGCAGCTGTCCTGGCTTTGGCGGCAGTCCTCAATTTCTGTGCTGTTCTGGCTTTGCCTGCTGTCCTGGCTTCGGCATGAGCTGCTGTCCTGGCGAGGTCGGCATGTGCAGCTGCTCCGTTCTGTGACGCTAAAAGGAACAAACGACGTTCGGTAATTATAGCTCAAAATTGACAGCCAATCAAGCTCAAGACCTATTACTTACCAAAAATAAGGAACCTACTGATTACTCTGCAATTGACACTTGAGTGTTTCGTAGTACATACGAAAACTTATAGATTATCCCTCTACCATTCCACAGTAGAATAGCAGACTGGAAGACCTATCACTTAAATCACTCCGTGTCACTTCTTATTTCTCTTATTTTATCACGATAGTCATTTCTCCTGTGTAGGTGGGAGTTAGCATCATATTTTGGCTTTCGGGCGAGAAAGTTTGTAATCAAATTTCGTGAAAATATCTCGCCACATTCAAAAATGGTTTTCCTTAATGACTGTCATCCCAACACGTTTGCCAGAGTCGTACAGTCTCTTCCACTTTGTGAAAACTGCTCTTTTTCGCTGCCCTTGATCAATCGTATGTTGTAAGATCTCAAAACACTCCGAAATAGTCCAGAAGGGGACAGATAGGCGTGGTTCAGGCAGTCTTTTAGTAGGTCTGTTGCATCTTCTCAGTGTTCTGCCAGTAAAACGTATTCGTTGTTTCCCCTTCTCTCAATAAACCGATGTCGACCATTTGCCTTCCCTATCAAAGTTTTCAACATGCTGGTTCCATTTCATATCGCTTTTCAAAGTAACGCTCAGAAATTTAAAAGGCGCTACTGTGTCATGTAGGGCAGTAGTTAAGTTGTATCCGAACATTACAGATTTGCTTTTCCTAGGCATCCGCATTAACTTACATTTTTATGCATTTACAGCTAGCTCTCCTCACCACACCAACTGTCAAAGTCATCTTGTATCCTCCTACAGTCACTCAACTTTGACACCTTCCTGTACGCCACAGCACCATCAACATTGCTGCCCACCGTGTCAGCATATTAAAAATAACAGCGGTCCTATCACACTACTGTGGCGCTCCTGACGATTCCATTGTCTCTGAACACTCGCATTCGAGGACAACCTACAGATTTTATTATTTAAGAAGCCTTCGAGCCACTCACTTATTCCATACGGTCGTGCCTTCGTATATTCGGAAATATAGAAATTTGGAATCAACGTGTTGCCTTTCATCCTTATGTCGCAGTGTATCATGTGAGGAAAGATCAAGCTGATTCTCGCTCGATCAATGCTTTCTAAAACTGTGCTGATTCTTGGACATAAGCTTTTCGATCTCTAGGAAATTTATTATGTTCAAACTCAGATTATGTTCAAACAGTATGCACCAATCGAGAATATTAGTCCGTAATTTTGCGTTTCCGTTCTTTTACCCTTCTTTTATATAGGTGTCACCTGCGCTTTTTTTTTTCAGTCGTTTGCGACTTTGCGGTGATGGAGAGATTCGCGATAAATGCAAGTAAGGGGCCATAACTCAAGTCTTTTCACTTGTGACGTATTGTTCCTCAGGCGTCGTCATATGATGTACTACAGTCAGTGGTCCAGCTCAAAAGTTCGTCGTATAATTGCATATGATAATTTCAATGTACTGCTGCGTATTTTCTAAGTCTTGAATTTTTTGTATTTTCGTTGGTACGTGTCCTGATGGTAAGCAGGGTGTTTTGGTGGAGCAACAGGTTCTCGCAGATGTGCCACGAAGAAAGTGTGACTCACTAACCCGTTGATACACATCCAACCGTCTTTAAAATCCAGAATTCCAGATGTGTGAACTTCAGTGACTGTAAGTGTTGCATGTTTTGTGCTGCTTTATGGAATGTGCTGTGCTATTTGATGAACAGATAACATCCTGAGTAGCACTGATTTACGGCCTTTAAAACAGCCTGATTGAAACATATTCTGTTCATAAGCTCTGCTTATGTGTAACAACGCTTACAACGATTTATATTCTACCTTCACACGGTAGCCATAGAATCACAGATATATTACCTGGTGATATATTCTCTAGGTAAAGAAAGTCATAGGTTGTCATAGTTCAGAAATTCCGAAAATGCAGTGGATGCGGATTCTGTTGCACTCTCGGTTTAAAATGGAATACACAAACGAAGACAGGCAAAGGTGAGGAATGATTCATGCGTCTGTGAAAAATCTACGCGCAAAGCTTACAAGAACTACCACCGTCGTAAGTTAGCATTGAAAGATCTGGACGAGAACCAGAGAAAATTCTATGCAAAATCGCTAAACAGGTCTAAGGCTTCCATCCAGTCACTTGTTGACCGGTCCGCTGTAGCAGCAGAAGATAGTGAAACGAAAGCCAAACTTTTAATTTCGTCGTATCCCTCTTTTCCGCGTCTCGTCTTCAGTATAACTATAAATAAATTCAGCACCACACATTTAGCTCCTAATAAACACACCACAAACTCTGGAGACACGAGACACGCGGCAGCCATCTCTTCATTTGTTTGCACTCACAAAAGTATCGCCAAATGTTCAGGTCGGAAAGTGTACATTTCAGCGACTTACGCCCATTTAAAACAAAATGTGATTTTCAGTTGCATGTTAAAAGGCATACTCTGGAGCTTATAGTTGTGTCCGTGACATTTAACTCACTAATGTTACCTAATATCAACACTTCTTTCAGTGCCTACTGCCTATGAGATCAACCTTTTTAAAAGGCCAATATTTTCTCATTTTGAAAGACGATAGCGTTGTATGTTTCTGTATTCATGAAATAACGTATACAGCAATAAAAAGGGCACTTATTCTACTTTCTTATTGCTGATATTTTTCTTCTGTAACAGTTTTTTTTAATTTTTATGGTAAGTTTATATTTTTGACTTAGGCTCTATATAAAAAAACACCAATTCATAGTTATGGGTGCGTTTGATCACTGAACTTTCATATATAGAGCGTTCATTGTAAATTACTGCACCGTTAACATCGGTCAGTGTGCTTAATGGCATGAAAAAGAATCCATGTCTGGAGATTTTTCACTTATGTGCTAACGGAGCAAACTCTTCAAACAATGAAATTAACTCTCCTGCAACGTCTAAATGAAAGACTGATAATAATTTGCTACGATTATGTGAAGTAGGAAACTTTAACCAAGTAGTCGGTGAGGTAACAATGCTCGGTCGCACACAATAAAGTATACAACATTCATGTGTCGGATTGAACATCTCGCGTCTCTTCTTACAGTTATGTTCAGAAGTATTTTTCATTATCGTAACAAGAAGTTGCAATTGTGGCAGTTGATAGCATTTTAGTTCTTTTTTCAATAATCTACTGATTATTGGAGGGATATTAAATCATAACGCCTAATTCACTCAGTACCTGTGAAAGAGTTGAAGACCCTTCTCTCTGACGACCTCTTCCTCCCCCTCCCTATCTCCTGTTTACCTCTCTGTCTGTCCGGCTCCTACGTCACTCCCAACCCAGTTGGTGTTAGAGCCCGTATTATATAATGAACTGCGTACAATTTGTACTTTTCATGTGAGAAGACAAGTTTAACACTTGGTGTTCCCAAACGTTTTGATAAACGATTTGTTGCCATAGTTGTCAGACATTCTGTCTCTCTTTCAAATGGTTCAGATGGTTCTGAGCACTATGGGACTTAACTTCTGAGGTCGGCAGTCCCCTAGAACTTAGAACTAGTTAAACCTAACTAACCTAAGGACATCACACACAAACCATGCCCGAGGCAAGATTCGAACCTGCGACCGTACTAGTCACGCGGTTTCAGACTGTAGTGCCCAGAACCGCTCGGCCACATAAGCCGGCGCCTGTCTTTCGTCTGCAAGATTATACTGAGTTCCAGTGAGATGGCACCAGTCTGTTTCGATGGTATATCCTTTGGAATCCAGACAACTGATCCATTAATCATACTAGTGCAAGGCGAAGGACTTTACGATGGCTAGTGTGATCAACTAACTCATTCTCTTAGCTCTTCTCTTCTTTTTTTCTTTGGAACTACATGTAATGGTTGGTGTATGAAATTCCGGTAGAAGCTGCTTAAGACCTACTTCATAGAACATTACATGTCTTGTTCTACGACGAAAACCAGGAATGTTTAACGAAATGAGCCCCAATCCATCTCAACCGAGAGTGGTAGAGCAGCAGTAAGACGCAGGCCTCACATTCGGAAGAATGGCGATTCAAATCCCCTTCATGGCATTTAGATTTAAGTGGCCTGTGATTACCCCAACTCACTTAAGGCAAATGTCATGATGCTTCCTCTCTCAAGATCACAACCGATTTCCTACCCTGTCCTTCCACAAATCAAACATGTGCTACGTCTGCAATGAACACGTCGTCGAGGGCACTTTAAACTGAAGTCTTCCTTTCCTTGTCGTAACACGCAGTTAAGGGAAGTCTCCCATATAATTGATTTAGACCTAACGTTTTGAGACCTTTTGAACACCACGTTTTATGAATACTAAGTATAAAAAATTGGAAACTGTACCGTGTTCAGTATTTGTGTCCTCGGATCCGTCCGCCGACGAGCCGTCGCTGCTGAGCGTTTTAAGGGCGAAGATTGGGCTGATATTGGGCTCCTCCTCTTCTGCAGCACCTCCTGCCCGAGGTAACGTATGTGTCAGACGGTCATCGCTGTAGTCATCAAGATCGTCTCGTGCAATCGGCTTGGTGTCGTCTTGAGCCGTGGCGTGCGGCACGCAGAACACAACCAGGTAGGATCCTGCGAGCGCCAGCAGCAAGAGGCGTGACATCTCCTTGCCTGTGTGATACGGAAGACTGTCTACACTTTCCAGCTAGACTGCCGTACTGTGAAGCCGTGAAAGAATCCAACGTCTTTTATAGGAACAGGGCGGTGTCAACTGGATACGTTATCGCTACTGGGAGGCAAATGTTTACATGTGCAGTTCAAACGAATGCTAGTAGAGTACAATCATCACAAATTATCTCTTACCATTTTACCGTAGTTGTTACTTCAAAAGGTCTTGTTCTTTTGCCCTTTCATGCAACGGGATATTATTATCTAGTCTGTTATATAAGGTGAACAAAAAACCCACGTCAAACGCTACAGCTTGTTTTATCTGTGATAAAATAGGATTCCACGTCTTGCTTAAAGGAAAGCCTTTGTCTCTATTAATAATATCATCGCACAGACGTATTTCAATTGATTCTTTCAATACACAATCCCTGTAACGGGAAGCCGAGGCAGTAATTTGCGTCTCTTTGAAGAACATATTGTGCCCTTCATTAAGACAAGCGTTCGGCAACGACTGATTTTTCCGGCTGGAGCAGACGTGTATGCCGTTGATGTTCCACACATCGGTCTTGAACTGTACGAATAGACTGTCCAATGTAGGCCTTGCCGCAATGACAGGGAATCTTGTATACCCCAGGGTTCCTCAGTCCCAAATCATCTTTCTCCGACCCAAGAAGGTATCTAATTTTGGCCAAAGGCATAAAGACGCTTTTAATATCATATTTCCTGAGGACTCTTTAAATTTTCGAAGAAATGCTTCCCACGATGGGTAAAAAGCAACAGATTTGAAAGTGTCCACCGTCGGTTCTCGTGGGGGTCCAAATGGAAAAGCACGAGCAATTTGGTGATCAGTATACCCATTCGGCCTGAAGACAACCTTGAGGTGGTCCAACTCCTGTTTCAAGTTATCGGAATCCGAAACAGCATAAGCCCCCTTGACCAGTGAGCGTAAAACTCCCAAGCGTTGATGTTGTGGATGACAACTTGTGGCATGGAGGTAGTGGTCCGATTGCGTAGGTTTTCGGTATACACTGTGGCCGAAAGTCTCATTTTCTTTCTTATGTACTAAGTGTGTGTGTGTGTGTGTGTGTGTGTGCGTGTGTGTGTGTGTGTGCCGTCTGTTCTTTCGGGCACTACGATCCGAGGCAGACTGCCTTGTTAATCAATTAAATGTAGAAGGAAGCATGTCCAAGCTGTCGCAGAGCGTTAAAATTACAGCTACGGTGGCAGATGAAAATTTGTGCCTGACCAGGTTCGAACCCGGATTTGTGGTGTCTTTTATTTCGGACATGTCCGAAAGAACAGACACCACACATATACGCATATACAGGGTGTTTCAGGAATAATAGTAGGCAGTTTAGCCGGTGGTAGTATAGACGAATTGCATAAAAATTCCATATAAATGTGTCCACTTATTGAGTACAGAGATACAGCTGTAAGTACGTAATCCTAGTAATCCGAGTCATACTGAATCCAAAATGAGGTCATATTAAGGTAGTTGAATGTTCTAGCAATTACACTTTGATAATACCCATGTGAGTATTCCGATAGCCAAAAGAACCCGCTAGTGTGAAACCATCTGGAACTACATTACTATGAAACTGCAAGAACTCAAGACAATACGGAGACTCTTCCCTTCGCTAGGTAACCTCTTACTGATATTTACGTTTCTCTCTGTTCTAGGCATGATGCAAATGGAAACATTCATAATGCGCTTTCCGCTACTCTTGACAAACATCTTCAACTTGTAATCACTGCGAGTAACAACTGTGTGATGATAATGGTACAGGTTGTCAGTGGGTGCGATGGTGTTACGCTGTCAAACTGCTTACAATAACGTTAATGGCGGCGCACGTAATCTAAGTAAAGATAATGAGTATTCTGATTTAACGAAAATAGTACTCCAGTCTAGAGCTGCTAATGATACACTGTGACTACAGAGATCATCGTGCTTGTATTACATTAATATTAATTTTGCAGTGAATTGCTTGACAAGTATTGCCGTCGGCTATGCAGCTGAAATGGCTCACTACACAGGTACTCTACGTTGCACTTGGTTAAACAAAAAAAGAAAAAACAAAAAATGGCTCTGAGCACTATGGGACTCAACTGCTGTGGTCATCAGTCCCCTAGAACTGAGAACCACTTAAACCTAACTAACCTAAAGACGTCACACACATCCATGCCCGAGGCAGGATTTGAACCTGTGACCGTAGCAGTCGCACGGTTCCGGACTGCCCGCGTAGACCCGCGAGACCACCGCGGCCGGCGCACTTGGTTAAACGATCTGCTCGCTGCAATCCTGCTCGTACTGTCCATAAGTACTTGTACACTGACTGTTAGTTATTCGACTAAATATGTGCTAGAATCTGATTCACATGTGTAAGAGATTGGTTAGCGCAATGGTTTAGCGTCATCACAAAGCAATGACTGAGGAATGGATGTCGTTGAAGTCTCGTTATATCAATGGCGAGATAAATGTTCGCATCTCACCCGTACTGCACATAAAACTATTTCATCTTAAATATCGAAAACAAACGTCCACACTGTCGACGGGCGTTGAAATACAGTAACGGGGCAGATGAATATTTGTGCTCGACCGGGGTTCAAACGTGGACACCTGCTTACTAGGCGGACGCGCTGACCATTTCACTACGGGGTCACGGCGGCCAACCTGCCTGCAGCACCTATCTACAAACCCTCCTTTTTTTTGTCATCAGTCTACTGACTGGTTTGATGCGGCCCGTCACGAATTCCTTTCCTGTGCTAACCTCTTCATCTTGACATATTCCAATCTCTGTTTTCCTCTACAGTTTTTGCCCTCTACAGTTCCCTCTAGTACCATGGAAGTCATTCCCTCATGTCTTAGCAGATGTCCTATCATCCTGTCCCTTCTCCTTATCAGTGTTTTCCACATATTCCTTTCCTCTCGTATTCTGCGTAGAACCTCCTCATTCCTTAACTTATCAGTCCACCTAATTTTCAACATTCGTCTATAGCACCACATCTCAAATGCTTCGATTCTCTTCCGCTCCAGTTTTCCCACAGTCCATGTTTCACTACAATACAATGCTGTACTCCAGACGTACATCCTCTGAAATTTCTTCCTCAAATTAAGGCCAGTATTTGATATTAGTAGACTTCTCTATGCCAGAAATGCCTTGTTTTGCCACAGCGAATCTGCTTTTGATGTATTCCTTGCTCCGTCCGTCATTGGTTGTTTTACTGCCTAGGTAGCAGATTTCTTTAACTTCATTGACATCGTGACCATCAATCCTGATGTTAAGTTTCTCGCTGTTCTCATTTCTACTACTTCTCATAACCTTCGTCTTTCTCCGATTTACTCTCAAACCATCATTGCTTCCTCGATGTACAGATTGAAGAGTAGGGGCGAAAGGCTACAGCCTCGTCTTACACCCTTCTTAATACGAGCACTTCGTTCGTGATCGTCCACTCTTATTATTCCCTCTTGGTTGTTGTACATATTGTATATGACACGTCTCTCCCTATAGCTTACCCATACTTTTTTCAGTATCTCGAACAGCTTGCACTATTTTATGCTGTCGAACGCTTTTTCCAGGTCGACAAATCCTATGAACGTGTCTTGATTTTTCTTCAGCCTTGCTTCCATTATTAGCCGTACTGTCAGAATTGCCTCTCTCATGCCTTTACTTTTCCTAAAGCCAACTGATCGTCACCTAGCGCATTCTCAGTTTTCTTTTCGATTCTTCTGTATATTATTCTTGTAAGCAGCTCCGATGCATGAGCTGTTAGGCTGATTGTGCGATAATTCTCGCACTTGTCAGCTCTTGCCATCTTCGGAATTGTGTGTATGATGCTTTTCCGAAAGTCAGATGGTATATCGCCAGACTCATATATTCTACACACCAACGTGAATAGTCGTTTTGTTGCCACTTCCCCTAATGATTTTAGAAATTCTGATGGAATGCTATCCATCCCTAATGCCTTATTTGACCGTAAGTCCTCCAAAGCTCTTTTAAATTCCGATTCTAATACTGGATCCCCTATCTCTTCTAAATCGACTCCTGTTTCTTCTTCTATCCAATCAGACAAATCTTCACCCTCATAGAGACTTTCAATGTATTCTTTCCACCTATCTGCTCTCTCCTCTGCATTTAACAGTGGAATTCCCGTTGCACTCTCAATGTTACCACCGTTGCTTTTAAGGTCACCAAAGGTTGTTTTGGCTTTCCTATATGCTGAGTCTGTCCTTCCGACAATCATATCGTTTTCGATGTCTTCACATTTTTCCTGCAGCCATTTCGTCTTAGCTTCCATGCACTTCCTATTCATTTCATTCCTCAAAAACTTGTATTTCTGTATTCCTGATTTTCCCGGAACATGTTTGTACTTCCTCCTTTCATCAATCAATTCAAGTATTTCTTCTGTTACCCATGGTTTCTTCGCAGCTACCTTCTTTGTACCTATGTTTTCCTTCCCAACTTCTGTGATGGCCCTTTTTAGAGATGTCCATTCCTCTTCAACTGTAATGCTTACTGCGATATTCCTTATAGCTGTATCTATAGAGGTAGAGAAATTCAAACGTATCTCGCCATTTCTTAGAACTTCCTTATCCCACTTCTTTGCGTATTGATTCTTTGTGACTAATGTCTTGAACTTCAGCCTACTCTTCATCACTACTATATTGTGATCTGAGTCTATATCTGCTCCTGGGTACGCTTTACAATCCAATATCTGATTTCGGAATCTCTGTCTGACAATGACGTAATCTAATTGAAATCTTCCCGTATGTCCCGGCCTTTTCCAAGTATACCTCCTCTTCTTGTGATTCTTGAACAGGGTATTCGCTATTACCAGCTGAAACTTGCTACAGAACTCAATTAGTCTTTCTGCTCTTTCATTCCTTGTCCCAAGTCCATATTCTCTTGTAACCTTTTCTTCTACTCCTTCCCCTACAACTGTCGCCCATGACTATTAGATTTTCGTCCCCCTTTACATACTGCATTACCCTTTCAATATCCTCATACACTTTCTCTATCTGTTCATCTTCAGCTTGCGACGTCGGCATGTATTCCTGAACTATCGTTGTCGGTGTTGGTCTGCTGTCGATTCTGATTAGAACAACCCAGTCACTGAACTGTTCACAGTAACACACCCTTTGCCATACCTTCCTATTCATAACGAATCCTACACCTGTTATACCATTTTCTGCTGCTGTTGATGTTACCCGACCTCATATGACCAGAAATTCTTGTCTTCCTTCCATTTCACTTCACTGACCCCTACTATATCTAGATTGAGCCTTTGCATTTCCCTTTTCAGATTTTCTAGTTTCCCTACCACGTTCAAGGTTCTGACATTCCACGCCCCGACTAGTAGAACGTTATCCATTCGTTGATTATTCAATCTTTTTCTCCTGTTAACCTCCCCCTTGGCAGTCCTCTCCCGGAGATCCGAATGGAGGACTATTGCGGAATCTTTTGCCAATGGAGAGATCATCATGACACTTCTTCAACTACAGGCCACATGTCCTGTGGATACATGTTACATGTATTTAATGCAGTGGTTTCCATTGCCTTCTGCATCCTCATGTCGTTGATCATTGCTGATTCTTCCGCCTTTAGGGGCAATTTCCCACCCCTACGGCAAGAGAGTGCCCTGAACCTCTATCCGCTCCCCCGCCCTCTTTGACAAGGCCGTTGGCAGAATGAGACTGACTTCTTCTGTCGGAAGTCCGTCGGCGGCCAATGCTGATTATTTATCAAAATTTAGGCAGTGCCGGGATCGAACCCGGGAACAAAGACACTTTGATTTTGATTTAAAGACGCTACCCCTATACCATGGGTACGGTGCTGCATCAGTTAGACGCAATGTCCCATCTTTGTTGCATACCACACACGCGGTAACCCGCCTACCATTATTCTACTCGTTCGCAGCCACACTGTATTCCCGCCAGCGTTTGAACGATGACGTGCGTCTAGCACTAAAAACTTTCGATGATACATCGAGACCTGAAAAATTATACGGGATGTTTCAGGAAATTGCAGAAAAAATGCCACATAATATGTGTCCAATTTTTATTGAGTACATACAGCTGGTTTCAATGCATGTTCGTTTCGCTTGTTGGGCCTCACAGGACTCTGTTGTCTACACATCTTTGAAAATGATCTCACAGCATTATTGGAGTTAGCATAGCAACTGAACTCAACTGTGTAAAATCCTAAGCGACCAAACTGCTGAGGTCATCGGTCCCTAGACTTACACACTACTTAAACTAACTTATGCTAAGAACAACACATACACCTACGCTCGCGGGAGAACTCGAACCTCCTGCGAGAGGAGCCGCGCAATCCGTGACATGGCGCCCCAAACCACGCGGCCACATCGCGCGGCCTGGTATTATAAAGGGAAGTCTAAAAGGGAATTGAATATGGTGTGGGAATTTTTCAATATAAACTGTGAACGTCCTCATTTGCCATTGCATTGAATTTTTTAGGATTACGTACTTACAGAAGTATCTCTGTACTCAATAATAATTGGTCACATTTATATGGATTTTTTATGCATGTCCGAAAGAAAAGACACCACAAACCCTGGTTCGAACCTGGTCAGGCACAAATTTTCATCTGCCGTCTTAGCTGTAATTTTAACGCCCTGCGACAGCCTGGCCATCCTTTCTTCGACATTTAATTGATTAACCTGCTTCTTTCTGCCTCAGCCTATACTAAAGCAGTGAGTGACTTCTTGATACTTCACTCGATGTACTAGTGCCTGCCGCTGTGACCGAACGGTTCTAGGCGTTTCAGTTCAGAACCGCACTGCTGCTACGGTCGCAGGTTCAAATCCTGCCTGCTGCATGGATGTCTGTGATGTCCTTAGGTTAGTTAGGATTTAGTCTATGGGACTCATTACCTCAGATGTTAAGTCCCATAATGCTTAGAGCCATATGAACCACTTTTGGATATACTACTGCAACTGTGGCCAATGATTCAATCCCGCTGGAAAGTATATTTGCTCCTCCACTACTGTCATTGAAACTGATCACAACGAAATTGTAGGAATCCTATGAAACCCTTAAGTTCATACTATGGTGCTGTGAAGATGAAAAAGTAGTTTTTCATAATTATCAGATGGCAGATGGAGTTCGCCAGATTCCACTAATTACGACTGCTTTGTTAATTGTTGGTTCACAGGCTCTTTTCTGCCGCTTATTGTAACTATCTTTTGAATGTTAGAGCCGCGCGGGATTAGCCGAGCGGTCAGGGACGCTGCAGTCATGGACTGTGCGGCTGATCCCGGTGGAGGTTCGGGTCCTCCCTCAGGGATGGGTGTGAGTGTTTGTCCTTAGGATAATTTAGATTATGTAGTGTGTAAGCTTAGGGACTGATGACTTTAACAGTTAAGTCCCATAAGATTTCACACACATTTGAACATTTTTTGAATGTTAGAGCTGGAAGAATAGAAACATCAGATTTTCGCCATATGGGATATTCGAAGTCAACTTAAGTCTTCACGTTTCTAGCAACGGCAGAATATCCGTCCGATAAACTGACAACAAGAAGCCAGGTCATGCCTGTCTTCTGGCGGTGTGTCAATGTCAGTGACCTGAATAACAATATTGTATGGGAAAGATAGGTTGACAACTCAATCACTGGAGAAGCTCCAAAATTCTGAATCGCGTCTGGTGAACATGCTTTCATGGTTTCGGTCCGATTAAGACAATAAAACATAAATAATTTCGTAGTTATTAAATTATGACTTTTCGTTTGCACTTAGTAGGTCGATGTTTCCAAGTAATTACACCCGAGCCCCTAAACCCAGTTAGAGAAATGCGAATAAGACTCATTGACAGATAATGGGGATATTCCGACTCTTGCCACCCACAACTTTGAGACGAAGCTATAATCACTTCCGAGGTCACTCACAGTACACATCAGCTGGTATCCTTCCTGGTAGTATAACAAATATTGCAACTACGCAGTATATGTATCGCAACTCGGTGACCGACGATTTACTTCCTTGATGGTACAGAATTATCCTGCTAAATTCACTTGATATTATCATTTTTTGAATCCACGAACGTCGTTTCACACGGGAAATACAACTACTCTTGCCTCTTGTGTTGTGATTTATATGTCATAGTGCTTACCGGGCCTATGAGTAAGACAAATATGCCCCACCTTTCCGCGAGCTCCGAGGTAAAGTGCTTGCTTACCAGGTGCAGTTTGCTATCGCTCCTCTTTCGAGATTCGCTGGAAGCCAGGTTTTTAACTCTTTTTGTAGCTGAGCTACAAGCAGGCAGGCCGGCCGGCGGTCAGTTTTTATGTCTAAGACTGTACATAGTAATGCTAAACGTTTTACTCAACATCAGTTGTCAAGCTCATTCTCGTTGTGCGGCACATTACAAAGTAAATATTTTCAGCCGCCAGATGGTTGAAGCAAACGGCCTACATCGAATATGATCTGCCGTATAATTTTAATGTGGAGCAGTAATTCCCTCCCATAAATATTATAATATTGCAGACTAAATATTTGACATTATAAGACGCATTATCACTAACACTAAACGTTAGTGGGTATGAAGAACGTGTACTGTGAATCACATGACAATATATTTACAATACGATATTTTAAAAGTAATCAAACCTGCAATTGATATGTGTGCAGAAGAAACATATTAATGCAATATCAATTTTGTAAACCATTGCTGGAGGTAATGCTAAAAGCTTAACATTCTTGTACAGAATTTATTTGCAGAAGAAATAATATTTTTATGTTAAATTTATATGCACTAAAACAGTAAATAATGCTTTATACAGAAAAATGTATATTATATGTGTACTTCTGGCCAGAAATTACACAAAAAAAGCCAAAGCACCAACAGTCGCGTACTATGTACAATGAGAGGCGCATAATTGCAAGAGTGGCAAACTACAGCAACCCCTCATGACAGGCACATCCACCACTATGTTTACATGAGAATAAAACAAAACCCAAAGCAAGTATTACTATATGGGAAAGTGATGCCAGCGGAAACCTCTTCAGTTATCACGTTAACAGTCGCTCAACGTCAAAGTTATGCAAGAGCAAAAATCCAATACCGCAAGCAAACAGTTCCAGTGTGCAAAACAGCACATTGAAAACACCGCCGTATATGCCAGAATATCAAAAACATTTGTTACTCTAACACCAAAATGATAATTTTCTGTAATCTTATGGGAAACTGATCACAGGTATCTGTGACAAGTGCGATTATACTTGATAAAGTAGGATAATATTCTCCACGTTGAGCATTAAGCGGCATAGGTGCGGGTCGTGTAGGTTCACTAGTTTCAACATAATAAGTTTCCGAGGGGAGGAAGGGGGGGGGTAACTTCCGGGTTGATGCAAAAGTCATTCCCATAGTCGGCAGTGGCTACAAAATCATTCTCGGGTTTGATTTCCTGGTTGAACATTATGCCAAAGTGGCTTGGAACGGTGTATGGTAGTGCCAGATGGAATACCGTTTCATCTTGATTCTACGGCCGGAAAACCATACTGCCGCAAGGAACACTCAAGAGGTCAGGTTGGCGCCTAAATTATGTACAAGGTGCCTGAAAATAAACTGTAGGCATATTGGAAAATTAATCCCAAATGTTCAAATGAGTGTTAACTGTTATGGGACTTAACTGCTAAGGTCATCAGTCCCTAAGCTTACTCACTACTTAACCTAAATTATCCAAAGGACAACACAAACACCCATGCCGGAGGGAGGGTTCGAACCTCCGACGGGACCGAAAATTAATCTGTCTCGATGTAAAATCTCTTCTGTCAGCGGATTTTTTGTGTCTTGTTGAAGTTTTGTCTGAATATATTCTTAGTGAAATGTTTTGCGCTACGCAGTTTATCCTATGGGAAATTGGAGAAAGCAAGGCAGCGCTTAGCAGTATTAATAACTTTAGTCCTGAGTAAGTGTAGCTATCACGTGGCACCCTGATAGTTGATTTAGAAATACAAGATGAAGACGAATTGGACAGCGATTTTACAGCAAAATATCCGTACAACATCGGGACAGTCTATCAGTTTCACCCTACTAAGAGATAAACCGTCACACCTAGAGAGTCAGAACAGGACAACATGGAGAATCTCTCAGAAGAATACGTAGGGTCGTTTAATCCTCCTGGAACATTGCCTGCCATGTCACTAGCTCTACATCATATTCCCCATTCGAAACGAAACGCCTGTTGCAGGAAACTGTATCGAGTTCCACAACACATGCAGAGCGTCATAGAAGAATTATAGGTCAACAACTTCTAGGTGGTGGAACTGCATAAGCATTCGCAGCCAGAGTCAGTTAACATAAGAGTTTCCTGAATACGGTACACATCATAATTTAAAAGAGTATTGTGACTGAGGAAGTCAGGATGAGATGTACACTTAGGATGGAATGTCAAGGCCCTTATAATGTGACTCCTTCAACACAACAACTACCAAATCGATAAATTAACAATTTATTCAAAGACAATATTTCTAAAATAGCTAAGAGACAATCAACACGTAGCCATGTTTAAGACAGTACCAAAATATCACAGATACTTTGCTTCTCAAGCAAGGTAGCAAATCACAATTACCAAAACGGAAATAAGATGAGCCACAGAGATTTACATACATAAAGGAACAATAAATTACAGTTAGAAAGTGATTTAAAGAAATGCGGCACAGATAATTTACTTAAAGGAACATTAATTTGCAATGTGAAAGTGATTTATGAAACGCACACCTTGTAACCCAAATAACACAAACAGCATAAGAAGTTACTATTTAATACCATTCCAAGGCAAATATAAAACCTATACCTTTTTTAAATATACATGAAACACGATAAATATTTACCAAACACGCAGTGACGCCAGGCTGCCCTTGGGCAAAAGGTGACTGCAGCAGACTACCCATCCAAAACAACACGTAAAACCTGAGGCCCAACCGAGAGTCACTTCCCATTAGACGGCACGTCACAGCTTCTGTGCACCGAAGCGGAACGTGGCGCTGCTCCCACACACCCCAACTCGCAGAAAACTGGAACACAAACAGACCGCAGAAGACACTTCAAACACCAACCTGAAATCAATTGATGTAAGTCAAGAGATCAATAAACAACAAATAAATGAATACCAATTGTTCTTTTACCAATACTGCTCGAGTGCATTCAAATAAATGCACACGTATAAAATTCTATGCACAAATGATTGCCTTTTGCAGAATACAAGCCTTTACTAATAACTGAGTGAGTGCTTTCAAATAAATGAACGTATATAAAGGAACTACATATAGATGACTAGCTTTACAGAATACAAGTCTTTACTAATAACTGAGTAAGTGCTTCCAATAGAAGTGACCCAAATTTTACAGCAATATACAAGGAACGTCGATTTGATAGCAACCAAAATACACTGAAAATCTCATACAGGTAATACATAAACTTCATATATATATATATATATATATATATATATATATATATATATATGAAAGGAAAGTAACTGGTGGTCTCCTGGCGTTACACACTCTGCAGGCTGCTCTTACTTCAAGAACGTGCACGAGGGCATTTCGAAAAGTAAAGATACAATGGCTCGCACTCCTTAAATAGAACGTTTATTTAGAAAACGTCAGTTACATCATATTAACTGGATTATTTGGTATTTTTCGACATAATCACCCCCGTTATCCAAACATTTGTTAAGTCGGTGTACAAGCTTTTCTGTCCCACAGTTATAGAAGGTTGCCGTCTGTTGTCAGAACCACATTTCAAATTCATCTTTGATCTCTTCATCGCCGTGGAGGGATTTTCCACCAAGATCTGACTTCAGGTAACTGAAGTCATGGAAATCGGTGGGCGCAAGGTCTGGGCTGTATGGCGGATGGTCCAATATGTCCCATTTGAAGTGTTTGAGCAGTGCTTTGGTTACGAGCGTTGTGTGAGGCCGTGCTTTGTCATAAACCAAGCGGACTCCACTTGTCAGCATTCCCCTGCGTTTGTTTTGAATTGCCCTTCGAAGACGTTTCAAAGTCTGGCAATATGCAGCAGCATTAATGGTCGTTCCAGGAGGCATAAATTCCAACAGAAGAATGCCTTGTCTGTCCCAGAAAACAGAAGCCATCATTTACTTCGCTGAAATCGACGTTTTGCATTGCTTTGCTTCTTGTGAAATGGAATGGCGCCATTGCATTGAATGTTGCTTGGATTCAGATGTATGAGATAAACCCACGTCTCGTCGCCTGTCACAATGTGATCAAGGAATTCATCACCTGCTTCAGCATAGCGTGTGAGGTAGCCGAGCGCAAAGCTCATCTTTTTGTGTTCTTCTGTTAACAGTTTTGGATCCCAGCGAACACACAATTTCCTGTACCCTAACTTGACTGTCACAACGTCATAAAGAGTTGCCATTGACGCATCTGGTATGATGTGATGCAATTCTTAGAATGTGAGATGTCTATTCGCACGAATTGCTTCCTCCGTTCTCCGAAGAAGACCTGTCCTTTGTTCGTCATGACCATCGGTCCTACCTTCAGAGAAATGGCGACACCATTTAGTTACATTTTGTCGATTTATAATGTTCCCATAAACCGAAACAATTTCTTTCTGAATATCCGATGGTCGCTGACCTTTTGGACGAAGGAAATGTATGGTGGAGCCCACTTCGCATATGGCGGGATTCTGAATTGGTGCAGCCATTTTAAACACGACCTACTCCAGCCAGAAGCAACGTTCAACTGCCGAACGACCACGAGGAGAAAGCTAACAGTTCAAGGCTAACACCAGTGTTGCCAACTTTCTCGCCAAAACTCTTCAGTTCCTCTGGCTTACGGTATATCTTTACTTTCCGAAATAACCTCGTACATTAGGGCAAACAAGCAAAAAATAAACTCGCTGCAAAGCAAATCGTTGAACGAAACCAAGACACCAAAATCACCCCACCTTCGATGGAGACCATTGGTCGAGATGGTCTCCAAGGATGGGTCTTTCCGAGAATACAGACACCAAAGCAATGCAACGAACAGACCCGGCATTGACATTAGGCAGGTCAACCACAAACTCGCGACCACCTTACGAGGTAGACCGCCGTGCTGCTGCTGGCCGAGCACACGTGTTTTCCTCTTTTGTCCCCGAAAGCACGTCCTTGCGCCTCGTAGCGAGTGCTACACCAACTGCCCAGAACGCCAAACACCTGCGAGATCACAACAGGGGCAAAGATCCTGGTACAGCTGGGTAATCGAGTGTCGCGCCATGAGCTGGTTTGCCAGAAAAGGCGCACCACGACTCAACTGTACGAGAGAAACCAATGTTTCGGTCACAGTTACAGTGGCCATATTCTGAGACTAGTGGTGTGTTCCGTATGTGTACTACAATAAAGTTCCCACTACCTCTGCCTTAAGAGACCAACAACGGTAACGATCTTTTTAAAAACTGTGACGTAATATCATGCAGTAATGACAAAATATAAGGGACTCTGAACAACCAAAATGCAGCAGTAGATCTGGAAGAAGGCCACTGTAATCATGGTCAAAACGCTGGTTTCTCCAGTAAGGTATCTTTTCTTTTGGGTGTCGACTTGGTAACATAAAAAAGAAACTCTTTATGTAAAATTCTAGGTTGGATCATGGAAAGAAATAATAATCCCTGGTCAACATCTGTTGTCACAGTACCCACAAAAGCAGAACAGCATATCAATTCCATTGTGACTATTGTTATTTCAAGCAGAAAAGAGTATCAGACGTCTACTCAATGCCAAATATATAGCAGATATCTTAGATAATCTGAGTGAGTGTTGTTATTTCACAACTGTGGGACTTTGAAGTGAGTACCATCAATTATTATTAGCGTTAATATTTGAAGAGCTCCCAGCGATAACATTCTTAATCCCAACTGATCACAAATTAATATCTTTATATGCCTTTTGAGCTGAAAAACGCACCTGCTACTTTCCAGCTGCTGTTAGATGGCGTATTCCCAAGATTAAAACTTAAGAGGTGTATGGTCTATTCTGATGATATGATTTTTTTCTCCACAAAGATACCATTTCTCCACAAAGATACCAGCAAACTACAGTCACTATGTTTATGTGAAGTTTTGGATCGCTTATGTGCAGTATGGTTCAGCATTAGCCTGTAAATGTGTCGTTTCTTTCTACAACAAATCCAACACATGCGCCATATTATCAGTCAAAACGGTGCCCGCACTAATCGCCGACTTGATGAGGGCATCAAAAATTTTCTGACACCCTCTACAGTAAAGGAATCACAGTCATATCTAGGCCCGACCAATTTCTATCGAAAATTCGTTCCAAAATTCGTGGAAGTTGTAAGACCCCTCACAGTGTTGTTAAGGAAAGGAATAAAGTTTATGAGCCATACGTGCAAAGCTATTGATTTACCTACTATTTCTTAGCCACGGTTTCGTCTATTTCAAACTTTTCATACAGGATAAATAAAATGTAAATGTCGTATGAGTAGGGCCTCCCGTCAGGTAGACCATTAGCCGGGTGTAAGTCTTTCGATTTGAAGCCACTTCGGCGACTTGTGCGTCGATGGGGATGAAATGAAGATGATTAGGAGAACACAACACCCAGTCCCTGAGCGGAGGAAATCTCCGCTCCTACCCAGAATCGAACCTGGGTCCTTAGGTTTCACATAGAATTGCTGCATCCTACCGCTTCTCAGCCACTCAGCTTCCGGGGGCGGACAGACAGGGGCTGTCTGCAAGAGATCGAGTAACTCGGCAAGAGACTTGCTGGGCCGCAGCCAGGGCTTGCTTGCTGTGGATGTGTGCTCGCTGTATTAGGATGGTGTACGTATAATGTGGGCAGTGTATCTAGGCCTACTGGAGAATCCCCAGTTCCATCTGTCTGTGCGATGCTGAGGCATACTCTGGAGTTTCGATAGGCCTGGTTCCTGCTTCTAAGATTGGTGGACATGCACACATACCTCGTCTGTAATTCTTCTGGGTCAATCGCAGGAATGACAGTGAGCAGCAGGCGGTTAATGATAAGTGTGTGCGGTAGCTTGAGAAAACCCCTGTGCTTCGTTAGTGAACTTCGTTTGACGTTCTAGCTGTAAGCTGTCCTCATTTATTCTTTTGGACATTATTTGGCCGATGTCTTGTACATGGATCAGTATCCTGGTATTGTAGCAAATATTCAAGAGGGATTTGTTTTCTGTGCTCTATTGGTGCATGTATTTTACTTAATGTGCAGATATTGGTTTTCATGTCCACTACCAGTTCATGTCTTTAGGTTATAAGTAATTTTAAGTTTTTCAACAATTATCTACAAGTCTTTGTCCAAAAGGACTTGAGTTTACTTGCACTACCATTGTGTGCTTTTTTTTCTTAAGACACTTTTAACTTATTGTCAGTTAAGGCTCTAGTTTATTTAATGATGTAAATTTTATGTGTTTTTAACTACTTACATGCTGAAAGGACTTAGTTGTCCGCCTTCATTTTCTCTGTTATGATTCAGCCCTTGTTCTATTTACCAGTTATGTTAATCTATTTTCCATTTGTATGTCCTAGAAACTTTACTGAATTGAGAAACCATTCAGCCATTTACCATGGCTTATTTAATATTTGATTTTCGGCCCAGTTATTCTGGATTTATACTTGTTTAAGTATGTTGGTTGATTTACTAATACTCACATTTTATTTATCCTAGCTGCCCACCATTTCAGTTTCATTTATCATCAGATTGTGAAGCAGCATTTTTAAAACTCAAAAATTTACTTATTACTATTCCAGTTCTTCCTTTTCTAGTTTATCAGAATGCATCCAGACAGCTTGACAGGGTCCAAAAGAATTATCAGACAACTGAGAAAGAAATACATTCGGAATAATGTATTTCCAGTGTTATTCATTACGATGACGTTTAAAGGTAATAATTGACTATGTAGCACTCAAATGATTATTAGGACCTAAGGGTCCAATTATTAATGGGCCTTGCATCTCAGAGCATTTGATTTTGGAGTAATACATCATCCAGGAATGCTGTATGCAAATGTACATAGTGTGAGTGACAATGCATGCACCATGGGCTCCACTGGCATACACGAGGAGGAGTGGGAGGAAGCACAAACCTAAACGCTCAGACAGTTTTTCGTTTGCCAGCCAGCTGCCGTTCACCGTAGAAGATGGAATGTTTCACAGAAAGACAAGTTTCAAGCTATATCTCGTAGAACAAGAACATCATAATAGACCGCTCGGCTAATCCCGCCAGACTACAAATGCCTGGTTAAGCGTCGGGGCACTCGACCAGGCCAGCAATTTGTCGCCGTCTCGAGAGTATGACGCGAGGAACCACCTATGTGAACTCTCGCCTAGGTATCGCCCTGAATTTTAATCCCCTCTTGAGCCTTTCCTTTATTTCCGTCATTGCTCCCTCAATGTACTGTTTTAACAGCAAGGAAGAGATGCCGAATGCCTACGCTACGGCTTGCTGTGTTGTCCTAATCATCATCGTTTCACCCCCATCGACGCGCAAGTTGCCAAAGTTTCGTCAAATCGAAAGACTTGACCAGGCGAACGGTCTACCCGACGGGAGGCCGTCGTCACACGACACGACATTATTATTACCATTTTTAAACCCCTCAATTCATTCTTTTGCTTCCATTCTTATCTTTCCTCTTCGTTCTTGTACATATTGTATATAACCTACCTTTCCGTATTGCATACACCTACTTACATGAGAATTTCGATCATTATACAACAGTTTACGTAATCTGAAGCTGTTTCTGTTGACAAATAATATCAAAGATTCTTTATTTCTCTTAATGTTTACTTCCATTATAAAGCAAAAATTAAGAAGTACCTCTTCGGCGCCTTCACCTTTCCTAAAGCCAAACTGATCATTCTGCAACAGATTTTTTTCCGTTTTTCTGTATATTATTCTTGACAGTACTTGAATTTATGACCTGTTGAAGCTGATTATGCCTTAGTTGTCGCATTCATCTGCCTTTGATATCTTCTGGCATTGTGTCGATGTTTTTCAAAGTCAGACGGTATGTTTCCAGGCCCATAGATTCATATGGTTTGGATGTCACAAGCTCGAACACATTTTGGTCATACTGTCTGATGTTTTGGTCGATGCCTACCATCACGTAAGCATGCGTGGCGGGGAATCAATCTCAAAAGCTGCAAGTACCTCCAAGCTAAGTCGTTTAGGTTTCTTATTTGTCGGGACATTCAGAGGAGTCTGTGTTTCCTCAAAATATTCCAAAAACAAAATAATTTGATCATCGTTTCATGGAAATATACGAAAGCATGCGACATTGTTCGTGGTCTTGGGTTTCGTTGCTCATATTGTCTGTGGTGTAATAGTGCTTCGCAAGAAAACAAGGTGTGTAAGGCCCCTCCATGAGAAACGTGACCAGACCTTAACACCACCGCTTCCAAATTTTACTGTTGGCACTACACACGCTAGCAGATTACGTTCAGCGGGCATTCGCCATACCGACACCCTGCCATCGGATCGCCACATTATATACCGTGATTCGCCACCCCACACAACGTTTCTCCGCAGTTCAGTTGTCCATGTTTAAGATCCTTACACCAAGCGAAGCGTCGTTTGGCATTTACCGGTGTAATTTGTGGCTTATGAGCACCCGCTCGACCATGAAATCCAATTTATCTCACCTGTCACAGTAATTGCACTGGATCGCGATGCAGTTTGGAATTCCTGTGTGATGGTCTGGGTAGATGTCTGCCTATTACACATTATGATCTTCTTCAACTGTCAGCGGTCTCTGTCAGTCAACAGACGAGGTCGGCATGTACGCTTTTGTGCTGTACGTGTCCCTTCACGTTTCCACTTCACTACCACATCCCTCGGAAACAGTGGACCTAGGAGGGTTTAGGAGTGCGGAAATCTCGCTTTAGACGTATGACACAAGTGACACCCAATCACCTGACCACTTTCGAGGTCCGTGAGTTCCGCGGAGCGCCCCATTCTTCTCTCTCACGACGTCTAATTTCTACTGAGGTCGCTTATATGGAGTGCCTGGAAGCAGGTGGCAGCACAATGCACCTAATATGAAAAGCATATGTGTTTGCGGCTATTCCGGGTACTTTTGATCACATAGTGCGTGAAAAATACAGCAATGCCAGTGGGAGGACCGGAAATTGCATTCCTGCAGTCTATATCCACATCATACTCCGAAAACCACCTGACGGTGTGTGGCGAAGGGTACTTCTGGTACCAATCACTAATCGCCCTTCCCTGTTCCACCAGCAAATGGCGCTCGGGAAGATTGATTTCCGATAAGCCTCAGCAATAGCTACAATTCCTCGAATTTCATCGTCGTGGTCATTTTGTGGTAAGTATTGGGAGGAAGTGTTATGTTAGCTGAGAAAGAGCTTTCTCTGAATTTCGATGGTAAATCTCTCCGTGATGCGCAACGCATCTCTTGTAATATTTTCCGCTGGAGTTTGCTGACCAAACGATATTCTGACGTCGTTCTTCGTGAAATCTTCTCTCTCTCTTCCACCAGTCCTGCCTGATACGGATCCCAAACTGACGAAAACCCCTCAAGAATCGATCGAACAAGCGCCGTGTAAGCCACCTCCTTTGTGGATGAGCTAAGATTCTTCGTATGAATCTCAGTCTGGTGTCTGCTTTTCCTAACATTTGTTTTATAGGATCGTTCCAAGTAAGCTCGCCCTGAATAGTTGTTCCTAAATATTTTACGGTAGTCACTGCTTTCAGTAAATTCCCTCGGGCATGGGTGTGTATGTTGCCCTTAGCGTATGTTAAAGTTAGATTAAGTGGTGTGTAAGCCTAGGGACCGATGACCTTAGCAGGTTGGCCCCGTATGAAGTTACCACCAAATTTCCAGTAAACTGTCATCAATAGAGCAGTTGTACAGTAGTGGATTTCTTTATTGTGTATATGCAATATGATATATTTATTTACGTTCAGGGTGCTTGATATGGCAGTAGAGCTTGATATTGCCAGACATTTCCCACAGCAAGCGTCGTTGGCCACACAGACCAGGTCGTTACAATTAAATTGCAGCCACTCGCCGAGATCAATTATAGACAGTAATTATCGTATGGCAGCGAAACTTGGTAAATATTCTAATGTATTAAGGCGGAACCAATGTACGCTGGAAAAGTATTAGTTCCAATATTAGCCAACAGGTACAAACCTGGCAGTGTCTATGCAAGGAAGACGTAAAAAACGTTTAGATGCTTAATGGATTAGGAATAGGACGTTAGCAGAAAATATCAAAGAAGTGAGAAACGCTTAACCTTAAATTTATTATAAACCACCATTTACACAGTTGTTCAATATGAGCACTGGAGACGTCGACAAGATGCTGCAACCGTAAGACGACGTAATCAACAGTTGCTCGCAGCAGTTCCGATGGCATCTGAGCAACGCGTTCCTGTATACTAGCCTTCAGATCTGGTAGAGACCGAATGTCTCCCTGGGAAACGTATCGTCAGAGGTAAAAGTGATATGTTACAGATCAGGTGATCTCGATGGCCATGCCTCTGGAAAAACTCTGGAGATAACACGATCGTGGGAGGCTGCATTAAGCGGATCTTCAACTGGGCAACGACATAAGGTTTTGCCCCATCTTGCATGAGAACAGTGGTTTCCACACAGCTCCACTCTTCTAAAGCAAGAATTACAATTTGCACAAGGAGGTCTCGATAACGTGCAGATGTCACGGTACACCCGACAGGCCCTCTGCTTGTATTCTATTCGAAGAAAAACGGATCAAAAATGCAGCTGCTTATGAATACATACCACTCAATCACAAATAGTGTGTAAGCTTAGGGACCGATCACCTTCACCTCAGCAGTTTGGTCCCATAAGATCTTACCACAAAGTATAAATTTTTAATTTTCGTTCAGTTGCTGCACACTGTGGATCCTGTACGGGTATCAGTGTAAAACGGCGCGTAAAACTTTCCGTAATGTGGACAACTCTCATAAGACAGTGTAACGTCCCATATGAAACATTATAAATGATTGTGCTGGTAAACTTCTACGTGATTTGATTGTCAAACAGCTGACCAAAACTGAATGTACTCAGGCAGTCCTCTCTTGTTCTGATCATCACTAAACTGACACACACTGCAATACAGCGAGAGCCAGTATTGCCAGATAAACAAAAGATTCTAACTACTGAAGGCATTGTAAGAAAATGAAAGATTTTGATAGAGGACAAACAATGTATTTACTTTAATAGTGTTCGAAAGTCATTATATATATCTGTTCATGACATCGAGTCTTTACAGATTTCCTTTTTCTGGCGGACACACGTCCAGATCGTCCGCTTATAGTAACCTCTCAAAACTCTGGCCTCTCTCCATCCACATCCACCACTGCTGGCGCCTCACATCCAACTGTCCAACACTACAATAGCGAATGTTCCAACAATGCCAACCTGCCACAGACTGCACACAGCACAGTCAGTGATTTTCATACAGAGCGCTACTTGGCGTTAACAACACAAAAACCTAAACAGCCTAATTACATGGTCCCCATGCTCCCCACAAAACATTTTACAAACCGTTTTGAGCAGTGGTCAGTACACATGTGATAATTTTTTATATTTACGCTAATAATATATCAAATGCACACACTTATTAATACGCTGTTGGTCAAAAGCAAAAATTGTCCTCACAGTCATGATCATTCATCACAGTAGTAATCGCACTTTGTTTTTTAAGGGGCCACAACAGAGCAAACGCACAGCAGGGTTAGTCAAGTGTTGAAGAGTATTGGTATGTAGGTCATCACAGAGCACGAGAAAAAAAATTCTATGAAACATCACACAGAGACAAGAAGAACGCAAATACACAAGGGCACACATACACATAGTGTAATAACACGAAAGGAAAGGACAGGGTTTGTTTTCAGTGTGACATTTGGTACTGCACTGCAACCCAAAACTTCATTCCACAGATATTTCCTCTTATTTCAACATTCGTTCCCGCAACAAAAAAAAGAAAAAACCATCCTATCTAAGCATGCTTTTTCTATTGTCTTACCTCATTATTTATTTTCCATTATCTTACCTCATCATTTGTTTCCAAGAAAATCCTACCTAAACCTGTTGTCCCTAAACCCTACTTTTTTCGTTTATATACTCTTTCAAAATAATAATTCTTCATTGTACACTACCTTTTTTGGCTAAACCCTTAACACAAACAACATTGACAAAAAATGCATATTGGAAAAGTAAGCAGCAATTTATCTAAATTAGCAAAGCCCGCCTAAGTGGGCGAGCGGTCCTAGCCGCTATAGTCTGGAGCTGCGCGACCGCTACGGTTGCAGGTTCGAATCCTGCCTCGGGCAGGGATGTGTGTGATGCCCTTAGATAAGTTAGGTTTAAGTAATTCTAAGTTCTAGGGACCTAATGACCTCACATGTTAAGTCACATAGTGCTCAGAGTCATTTGAACCATTTTTTTTTTACCAAAGCAGATGCAACATTTCAACTAATAGAAGGCAATGTGCAGCAACAAGAAAAATAAATCAGTAGTGTAACAGGCTCAATACAACGTAAAATTCAGTAGGACTATGCGTGGCAAACAGCAGCACCAAATGCAATAAGTTATACCAAAATATAACAAAGCTCAAGCAGAAAAAGTATTCCAGTATAGATAGCCATGTCTAATACCTATGTCACATCTTAATACTAGAGTGATGCATCACAATAACTTACTCTACCAAACAAGTTACCAAGTTATGTTTGCAATTCCTGTGAGGGAAAATGTCTATTTGTGCTCCCTTTTGTAAGGAAAGTAAATCATAAAATTATTATTTACTGGGTCTGTAGACAGAAAACATTTCTATTAGTACGTCTATTAAATTTTATTTTAACCCATGTTGCAGAGCAGCTAGAAACTAGATATTAAACAAATGAGGCAAGTATATACATTAAACAAAGCATGAAAAGTCATTCACTAGACATATGGCATCTCCTAAGGCAGTAAAAAAATCTCTCAACCAGAAAGACAGCAGTCACAATCACATGTGTAGACATAAAATATTTCTGATCATTTCATTAGGCATTTTAGTAAATATCAGAAATTACGAGCTCCAAACTGTAATCATATGTTTTCAAGTATGTGTGCATTACGTTAAGGTCACTTTTCTGTTAGCATACTGGTACTCAGATTCACACAAACTCACCCTTCATAATGATCAAAACCATATCTCGACGTCACAATACACATCGTCATCACAATAATAATATCATAACTCCTCAGTCAAATCTCGAAAACGTCGTAGCTTTCTTCAATAATCTCAAAATCTTTTAAAAAAATGCTCTCTGCTCGTTTCAATTAAGACATATGCCGCAAATGTACTTCAAAAATCATGAGTCCATACCAAATACGTCATTCAAAGCTCTCATAGTATTACAATGGTTCCAAAACAATATGAACAATTCACAAAGTACAGACGAAATACAATTTCATAACTGTGAAGTTATCTAATTGTGTAACTGCATAAACTGTGTTACTGATTTAGTTTAAAGAAAGTTTGTCCCTCTGTTAAATAAGGAGATATCTGTGTAATTCTGTGTTAGAGAAATAATGTACTGATGTGTAAAATTGTATCAGGAAATACCATACACAAAGTAAGCGTGTACCCCTGAGGGTTAATGTATTTATGCCCTCAGGTGTTACAGATTACAGCAACAGAATGAAATGTTTCACCGAAAACCTTCTTTGTATCTTTGTAATTCGAAAATCTTTAAAAAAATATTTGAGTACAGAATTTAATCACTCAAATGCGTGACCTGTGGCGCTAATCTGTGTGTCTAGCTGTAAGATAATTTTTGTCAGTACTTAACGGTAAAAATGTGCCAAGTGTCGTAGTTATCGTCCGCTGTAAGCAAAGTTCTGCAAAATTCAATCTACTTACTTTGTCATAACCAAAAGTGAAAATGCTATGCATATAGATATCGTAGTTATTACGTACATTCATGTGACCAAGAAAGCACTGTACCTTAACACATAGTTGTGCTACAGAAAAGGCTGTCTCATTGTAGCTGTACCACAAAAGTTACTACTAAAACATATTTTACTTTCCAGAAGAATGTAGAAAAAAATGGTTCAAATGGCGCTGAGCACTATGGGACTCAACATCTGATGTCATCAGTCCCCTAGACTTACTTAAACCTACCTAACCTAAGGACATCACAAACATCCATGCCCGAGGCAGGATTCGAACCTGCGAGCGTAGCAATGGCGCGGTTCCGGACTGAAGCGCCTAGAACCGATCGGCCACCGCAGCCAGCGAAGAATGTAGAAAAACTGTACTGATATAAAAGATACGCTCCAAAAGCAATAATATAAATTATAACACTTATTAATTGCGTCATGATATAATCGCGTAGCTGTCAAACAAACAAAATACTAAGTAATCTGTAATATCTAAAAAAGTACTTTAAATAAAGAATGTTTTTTCAAGTCAACCAAAATGTTGCATTAAAGCCTCATTAGCAGTATATGTTCTAAGTATGTAAGCCTTATAGTCATTACATAATCATACCACTAACAAGCAAGACAATACACAAAATAACACTGTGTCGTCTGTTCACTATAACAACGCATTCGTAATTAGTGTCTAAATAAGTTCCCTAGGTTCTTGCCTGGATAGTTAATTTCAAAACATTGTTGCATGTTAACAGATTCTACGTGTGACAAAGCGTACTAGTAATGTGAAGTAGCAACCTTAAAGCAACGATTAATTGCGCGACCATGTTGCTATGACGACAGACGCTTCGGCCAACGACTCCCCGAACATTTGTCCACTGCCGGGAGTCCGTAGACATTCTCTAAGCACCTATGAATATCTTAGATTCTATGGTTTTCCGCCAAAACTCAATGGCAGCTCTCTACTTGGAATGCACCTCCATTACAGACACCATTGTAAAAGCTACGTATAGCGCCGCTAACTGTCAGAATGTCATGAAGCTATTGGGTCTAAAGGTGGAACATTCCGTATTTTGTCAACTGAAAGTGGCCGAGAAAATTTGTGCTGCTTTTCTCATTCAACGACCTTCGTATGTCAGCATTCTATGAGGAAGTGAAGTACTGCTATTTTTCTGGAGAAAACAACAAATGTAGATTTTTAAATGCTGCAATCATTTTTTATTCATTTGTTATAATCGAGATACATAAGACATTAGAATCATCGCACTGATGACCTACATCCACTGACTGTTCGCAGATGGGACAGCAGTCACTCGCTGTGTGTCCCGGCAGCCTTCGCCGCTGCTCTGCCAGCCTTCTTGGCAGCTGTCCTGGCTTTGGCGGCAGTCCTCAATTTCTGTGCTGTTCTGGCTTTGCCTGCTGTCCTGGCTTCGGCATGAGCTGCTGTCCTGGCGAGGTCGGCATGTGCAGCTGCTCCTTTCTGTGACGCTAAAAGGAACAAACGATGTTCGGTAATTACAGCTCAAAATTGACAGCCAATCAAGCACAAGACCTATTACTTACCAAAAATAAGGAACCTACTGATTACTCTGCAATGTGATACATACGAACACTTATAGATTATCTCTCTACCGTCCCACTCAAGAATAGCAGACTGGAAGACCTATCACTTAAATCACTCCACATCACTTCTTATTTCTCTTATTTTATCACTATAGTCGTTTCTCCTATGTAGGTGGGAGTTAGCAGCATATTATAGCTTTCGGGCGAGAAAGTTTGTAATCAAATTTCCTGAAAATATCTCGCCACAGTCAAAAATAAATTTCCTCGATGACTGTCATCCCAAATCACTTGCCATAGTCGTACAGTCTCTTCCACTTCGTGAAAACTGCTCTTTTTCGCTGCCCTTGATCAATCCTGTGTTGTAAGATCTCAAAACACTCCGAAATAGTCCAGAAGGGGACAGATAGGCGTGGTAGGTCTGTTGCATCCTCTCAGTGTTCTGCCACTAAAAAATACTCGTTGTTTCCCCATCTCTCAATAAACCGATGTCGACCATTTGCCTTCCCTATCAAAGTTTTCAACATGCAGGTTCCATTTCATATCGCTTTTCAAAGTAACGCTCAGAAATTTAAAAGGCGCTACTGTACCATACAGGGTAATGCTTAAGCTGTATCCGATCATTACAGATTTGCTTTTCCTACGCATCCGCATTAACTTACATTTTTATGCATTTACAGCTAGCTCTCACTCACCACACCAACTGTCTAAGTCATCTTGTATCCTCCTACAGTCACTCAACTTCGACAACTTCCTGTACGCCACAGCACCATCAACTTTGCTGCCCATCGTGTCAGCATATTAAAAATAACACCGGGCTTATCACTCTACCGTGGCGCTCCTGACGATTCCATTGTCTCTGATGAACACTCGCATTCGAGGACAACCTACTGATTTTAGTATTTAAGAAGCCTTCGAGCCACTCACTTATTCCATACGGTCGTGCCTTCGTATATTCGGAAATATAGAAATTTGGAATCGACGTGTTGCTCTTCATCCTTATGTCGCAGTTGATTATGTGAGGAAAGGTCAAGCTGATTATCGCTCGATCAATGCGTTCTAAAACTGTGCTGATTCTTGGACATAAGCTTTTCGATAGCTAGGAAATTTATTATGTTCAGAGTCAGATTATGTTCAAACATTATGCACCAATCGAGAGTATTAGTCCGTAATTTTGCGTTTCCGTTCTTTTACCCTTCTTTTATACAGGTGTCACCTGCGCTTTTTTTCCAGTCGTTTGCGACTTTGCGGTGATGGAGAGATTCGCGATAAATGCAAGTAAGGGGCCATAACTCAAGTCTTTTCACTTGTGACGTATTGTCCCTCAGGCGTCGTCATATGATGTACTACAGTCACTGCTCTCAAAAGTTCGTCGTATGATTGCATATGATCAAGTGGAATGTACTGCTGCGTATTTTCTAAGTCTTGAATTTTTTGTATTTTAGTTTGTACGTGTCCTGATGGTAAGCAGGGTGTTTTGGTGGAGCAACAGATTCTCGCAGATGTGCCACGAAGAATGTGTGACTCACTAACCCGTTGATACACATCAAACCGTTGACGAAAGCAACTCTGGCACTCGCATATGCAAAGTGGAAGAAACTTCTGATTGCAAAGTTTTATCTGTAAAAATTTGGCTTGTTACTCGTTTCTTCAGAAACTCTCGTCTTCTTATGATACTTTGCCCACCAGTCTTTAAAATCCAGAATTCCAGATGTGTGATCTTCAGTGACTGCAAATTTTGCATGTTTTGTGTTGCTTTATGGAATGTGCTGTGCTATTTGATGAACAGATAACATCCTGAGTAGCACTGACTTACGGCCTTTAAAACAGCCTGATTGAAACATATTCTGTTCATAAACTCTGCTTATGTGTAACAACGCTTACAACGATTTATATTCTACTTTCACACGCTAGCCATAGAATCACAGATACATTACCTGGTCTGTGGAAAGATCTACGCGCAAAGCATACAAGAACTACCACCGTCGTAAGTTAGCAAAAAGATCTGGACGAGAACCAGAGAAAATTCTATGCAAAATCGCTAAATAAGTCCAAGGTTTCCATCCAGTCACTTGTTGACCGGTCCGGTGTAGCAGCAGAAGCCAAAGTTTGCACTCACAACAATATCGCTAAATGTTACGGTCTAAAAGGGTACATTTCAGTGACTTACGCCCATTTAAAACACAATGTGATTTTCATTTGCAAGTTACAAGGCAGCTTAGTTTTGTGTCTGTGACATTTAATTCACTAATGTTACCAGAATCAACACTTCTTTCAGTGTCTTCTTCCTATGAGATCAACCTTTTTAAATGGCCAATATTTTCTCATTCTAAAATACCATAGCGTTGTATGTTTCTGTATTCATGAAATAACGTATACAGCAATTTTTCTTCTGTAACAGGTTTTTTTTTAAATTTTATGGTAAGTTGATTATTTTGACTTAGGCTCTACTTAAAAAAAACACCGATTCATAGTTATGGGTGCGTTTGATCACTGAACTTTCATATATAGAGCGTTCATTGTAAATTACTGTACCGTTAACATCGGTCTGTGTGCTTAATGGCATGAAAAAGAATCCATGTCTGGAGATTTATCACTTATGTGCTAAGGGAGCAAACTCTTCAAACAATGAAATTAACTCCCCTGCAACGTCTAAATGAAAGACAGATAATAATTTGCTACCATTATGTGAAGTAGGAAACTTTAACCAAGTAGTCGGTGAGGAAACAATGCTCGGTGGCACACAATAAAGTATACAACATTCATGTGTCGCAATGAACATCTCGCGTCTCTTCTTACAGTTATGTTCAGCAGTCTTTTTCATTAGCGTAACAAGAAGTTGCAATTGTGACAGTTGATAGCATATTAGTTCTTTATTCACTAATCTACTGATTTTTGGAAGGATATTAAATCATAACGCCTAATTCACTCAGTACCTGTGAAAGAGTTGAAGACCCTTCTCTCTGTCGACCTCTTCCTCCAACTCCCTGTCTCCTGTTTACCTCTCTGTCTGTCCGGCTCCTACGTCACTCCCAACCCAGTAGGGGATAAAGCCTGTATTATATCCTGAACTGCGTACAATTTGTACTTTTCATGTGAGAAGACAACACTTGGTGTTCCCAAACGTTTTCATAAACGATTTGCTGCCATAGTTGTCAGACATTCTGTCTCTCTTTCAAATGGTTCAGATGCTTCCGAGCACTATGGGACTAAACTTCTGAGGTCGTCAGTCCCCTAGAAATTAGAACTAGTTAAACCTAACTAACCTAAGGACATCACACACAACCATGCCCGAGGCAGGATTCGAACCTGCGACCGTAGTAGTCACGCGGTTCCAGACTGTAGTGCCTAGAACCGCTCGGCCACCTCGGCCGGCGCGTCTCTTTCGTCTGCAAGATTATACTGAGGTCCAGTGAGATGGCAGCAGTCTGTTTCGATGGTATATCCTTTGGAATCCAGACAACTGATCCATTAATCATACTAGTGGAAGGCGATGGAGTTTACGATGGCTAGTGTGATCAACTAACTCGTTCTCTTAGGTCTTCTCTTCTTTTTTTCTTTGGAACTACATGTAATGATTGGTGTATGTAATTCCGGTTGAAATTGCTTAAGACCTACTTCATAGAACATTACATGTCTTATGCTACCATAAAAACCAGGATTGAGGCAACGTTTCATGCATCAAGACAAAAACATCTACCGTTGCGAGTCACCTCTATTATGTGAAATAGTACACGTAAAAATGTGGCAACCATATTGGTGCCTAAATTCACATTTTCTTTGTGTTATAAGCGAGTTTTGCTAAACTGAACGTTGTTTTTGCAGTAATTTCATTAAATTATCGAATGATTTTTGAATTACCAATTGATTTAGTTCGGCATAATTCGAGCCAGCAGCCGAGGTTATACGATAAATACAGAAATTTAGAGAAATGTTTTAGAATTACAAGGTGAAAGCTAGATATTTTGTGGCTACTTTTATGTACATTTAAAAGTTAAATAATAAACATGCATTCTGCTGCCTATCATCTTAAGCCCCAATCCTTAAAGACATTCCGAGCAACATACACCGTGACTGATAATACCCGATTGATTCCACTTAATTTATTTGTTTGTACATCTCAACCGAGAGTGGTAGAGCAGCAGTAAGACGCAGGCCTCACATTCGGAAGAATGGCGATTCAAATGCCCTTCGTGGCATTTAGATTTAAGTGGCCTGTGATTACCCCAACTCACTTAAGGCAAATGTCGGGATGCTTCCTCTCTCAAGACCACAACCGATTTCCTACCCTGTCCTTCCACAAATCAAACATGTGCTACGTCTGCAATGAACACTTGGTGGAGGGCACGTTAAACTGAAGTCTTCCTTTCCTTGTCATAACACGCAGTAAAGGGAACTCTCCCATATAATTGATTTAGACCTAACGTTTTGAGACCTTTTGAACATCACGTTTTATGAATACTAAGTATAAAAAATTGGAAACTGTACCGTGTTCAGTATTTGTGTCCTCGGATCCGTCCGCCGACGAGCCGTCGCTGCTGAGCGTTTTAAGGGCGAAGATTGGGCTGATATTGGGCTCGTCCTCTTCTGCAGCACCTCCTGCTCGAAGTAACGAATATGTCAGACGGTCGGCGTCGTAGTCTTCAAGATCGTCTCGTGCAATCGGCTTGGTGTCGTCTTGAGCCGTGGCGTGCGGCACGCAGAACACAACCAGGTAGGATCCTGCGAGCGCCAGCAGCAAGAGGCGTGACATCTCCTTGCCTGTGTGATGCGGAAGACTGTCTACACTTTCCAGCTAGACTGCCGTACTTTGAAGCCGTGAAAGAATCCAAACGTCTTTTATAGCAACAGGGCGGTGTCAACTGGATACGTTATCGCTACTGGGAGGCAAATGTTTACATGTGCAGTTCAAATGTATGCTAGTAGAGTACAATCACCACAAATTATCTCTTACCATTTTACCGTAGTTGTTACTTCAAAAGGTCTTGTTCTTTTGCCCTTTCATGCAACGGGATGTTATTATCTAGTCTATTATATAAGGTGAACAAAAAACCCACGTCAAACGCTACAGCTTGTTTTATCTGTGATAAAATAGGATTCCACGTCTTGCTTAAAGGAAAACCTTTGCCTCTATTAATAATATCATCCGTCGGCGTATTTCAATTGATTCTCTCAATACACAATCCCAGTAACGGGAAGCTGAGGCAATAATTTGCGTCTCTTTGAAGGACATATTGTGCCCTTCATTAACACAAGCGTTCGGCAACGACTGATTTTTCCGGCTGGAGCAGACGTGTATGCCGTTGATGTTCCACACATCGATCTTGAACTGTACTAGTAGACTGTCCAACGTAGGCCTTGCCGCAATGACAGGGAATCTTGTATACCCCAGGCTTCCTCAGTCCCAAATCATCTTTCACCGACCCAAGAAGGGATCTAGTTTTGGCCAAAGGCATAAAGACGCTTTTAATATCATATTTCCTGAGGATTCTTGAAATTTTCGAAGAAATGCTTCCCACTAAGGGTAAAAAGCAACAGATTTGGAAGTGTCCACCGTTGGTTCTCGTGGGGGTCCAAATGGAAAACACGAGCAATTTGGTGATCAGTATACCCATTCTGCCTGAAGACAACCTTGAGGTGATCCAACTCCTGTTTCAAGTTATCGGAATCCGAAACATCATAAGCCCCCTTGACCAGTGTGCGTAAAACTCCCAAGCGTTGATGTTGTGGATGACAACTTGTGGCATGGAGGTAGTGGTCCGATTGCGTAGGTTTTCGGTATACACTGTGGCCGAAAGTCTCATTTTCTTTCTTATGTACTAAGTGTGTGTGTGTGTGTGTGTGTGTGTGTGTGTGTGTGTGTGTGTGTGTGCGTGGCGTCTGTTCTTTCGGACACTACGATCCGAGGCAGACTGCCTTGTTAATCAATTAAATGTAGAAGGAAGAATGTCCAAGCTGTCGCAGAGCGTTAAAATTACAGATACGGTGGCAGATGAAAATTTGTGTCTTTTCTTACGGACATGTCCGAAAGAACAGACACCACACATATACGCATATACAGGGTGTTTCAGGAATAATAGTAGGCAGTTTAGCCGGTGGTAGTATAGACGAATTGCTTAAAACTTCCATATAAATGTGTCCACTTTTTATTGAGTAGAGAGATACAGCTGTAAGTACGTAATCCTAGTAATCCGTGTCATATCCAATCCAAAATGAGGTCTTATTAAGGTAGTTGAATGTTCTAGCAATTACACTTTGATAATACCCATGTGAGTATTCCGATAGCCAAAAGAACCCGCTAGTGGGAAACTATCTGGAACTACATTACTATGAAACCACAAGAACTCAAGACAATACGGGGACTCTTCCCTTCACTAGGTAACCTCTTATTGTTATTTACGATTCTCTCTGTTCTAGGCGTGATGCAAATGGAAACATTCATAATGCGCTTTCCGCTACTCTTGACAAACATTGTCAGCTTGTAATCGCTGCGAGTAACAACTGTGTGATGCTAATGGTACAGGTTGTCAGTGGGTGTGATGGTGTTACGCTGTCAAACTGCTTACAATAACGTTAATGGCGGCGCACGTAATCTAAGTAAAGATAATGAGTATTCTGATTTAACGAAATTAGTACTCCAGTCTCGAGCTGCTAATGATACACTATGACTACTTAGATCATCGTGCAAGTATTACATTAATTTTGCAGTGAGTTGCTTGACAAGTATTGCCGTCTGCTATGCAGCTGAAATGGCTCACTACACAGGTACTCTACTGTGCACTTGGTTAAACAAAACAAAAAAAAATGGCTCTGAGCACTATGGGACTCAACTGCTGTGCTCATCAGTCCCCTAGAACGTAGAACCACTTAAACCTAACTAACCTAGAGACATCACACACATCCATGCCCGAGGCGGGAGTCGAACCTGCGACCGTAGCAGTCGCACTGTTCCGGACTGCGCGCCTAGAACCGTGAGACCACCGCGGCCGGAGCACTTGGTTAAACGATCAGCTCACTGCAATTTTGCTTCTACTGTCCACAAGTACTTGTACACTGACTGTTCGTTATTCGACTAAATATGTGCTAGAATCTGATTCGCATGTATAAGAGATTGGTTAGCGCAATGCGTTAGCGTCATCACAAAGCAATGACTAAGGAATGGATGTCGTTGAAGTCTCGTTATATCAATAGCGAGATAAATGTTCGCATCTCACCCGTATTGCACAGAAAACAATTTCATCTTAAATATCGAAAACAAACGTCCACACTGTCGCAGGGCGTTGAAATACAGTAACGGGGGCAGAAGAATATTTGTGCTTGACCGGGGTTCAAACGTGGACATCCTGCTTACTAGGCGGACGCGCTGACCATTTCACTACGGGGACACAGCGGCCAACCTGCCTGCAGCTCCTATATACACACCTTTTTTTTTTTTGTCATCAGTCTACTGACTGGTTTGATGCGGCCCGTCACGAATTCCTTTCCTGTGCTAACCTCTTCATCTTAGAGTAGCACTTGCACCCTACGTCCTCAATTATTTGCTTGACGTATTCCAATCTCTGTCTTCCTCTACAGTTTTTGCCCTCTACAGCTCCCTCTAGTACCATTAGTACCATGGAAGCAATTCCCTCATGTCTTAGCAGATGTCCTATCATCCTGTCCCTTCTCCTTATCAGTATTTTCCACATATTCCTTTCCTCTCCGATTCTGCGTAGAACCTCCTCATTCCTTACCTTATCAGTACACCTAATTTTCAACATTCGTCTATAGCACCACATCTCAAATGCTTCGATTCTCTTCTGCTCCGGTTTTCCCACAGTCCATGTTTCACTACAGTACAATGCTGTACTCCAGACGTACATCCTCAGAAATTTCTTCCTCAAATTAAGGCCGGTATTTGATATTAGTAGACTTTTCTATGCCAGAAATGCCTTTTTTTGCCACAGCGTGTCTGCTTTTGATGTATTCCTTGCTCCGTCCGTCATTGGTTATTTTACTGCCTAGGTAGCAGAATTCTTTAACTTCATTGACATCGTGATGTTAAGTTTCTAGCTGTTCTCATTTCTACTACTTCTCATTCCCTTCGTCTTTCTCTGATTTACTCTCAAACCGTACTGTGTACTCATTAGACTGTTCATTACGTTCAGCAGATCATTTAATCCTTCTTCACTTTCACTCAGGATAGCAATGTCTTCAGCGAATCGTATCATTGATATCCTTTCACCTTGTATTTTAATTTCACTCCTGAACCTTTCTTTTATTTCCATCATTACTTCCTCGATGTACAGATTGAAGAGTAGGGGCGAAAGGCTACAGCCTTGTCTTACACCCTTCTTAATACGAGCACTTCGTTCTTGATCGTCCACTCTCATTATTCCCTCTTGGTTGTTGTACATATTGTATATGACACGTCTCTCCCTATAGCTTACCCCTACTTTTTTCAGTATCTCGAACAGCTTGCTCCATTTTATGCTGTCGAGCGCTTTTTCGAGGTGGACAATTCCTATGAACGTGTCTTGATTTTTCTTCAGCTTTGCTTCCATTATTAGCCGTAACGTCAGAATTGCCTCTCTCATGCCTTTACTTTTCCTAAAGCCAAACTATCGTCATCTAGCCCATTCTCAATTTTCTTTTCCGGTCTTCTGTATATTATTCTTGTAAGCAGCTCCGATGCATGAGCTGTTAAGCTGATTGTGCGATAATTCTCGCACATGTCAGCTCTTGCCATCTTCGGAATTGTGTGGATGATGTTTTTCCGAAAGTCAGATGGTATATCGCCTGACACATATATTCTACACACCAACGTTTATAGTCCTTTCTGCCTTATTTGACCGTAAGTCCTGCAAAGTTCTTTTAAATTCCGATTCTAATACTCGATCCCCTATCTCTTCTAAATCGACTCCTGTTTATTCTTCTATCACATCAGACAAATCTTCACCCTCATAGAGACTTTCAATGTATTCTTTCCACCTATCTGCCCTCTCCTCTGCATTTAACAGTGGAATTCCCGTTGCACTCTTAATGTTACCACCGTTGCTTTTAATGTCACCAAAGGTTGTTTTGGCTTTCCTATATGCTGAGTCTGTCCTTCCGACAATCTAACCGTTTTCGATGTCTTCACATTTTTCCTGATTCCATTACGTCTTATCTTCCCTGCACTTCTTATTTATTTCATTCCTCAGCGACTTGTATTTCTGTATTCCTGATTTTCCCAGAACATGTTTGTACTTCCTCCTTTCATCAATCAACTCAAGTATTTCTTCTGTTACCCATGGTTTCTTCGCAGCTACCTTCTTTGTACCTATGTTTTCCTTCCCAACTTCTGTGATGGCCCTTTTTAGAGATGTCCATTCCTCTTCAACTGTACTGCCTACTGCGCTATTCCTTATTGCTGTATCCATAGAGGTAGAGAACTTCAAACGTATCTCGCCATTTCTTAGAACTTCCGTATCCCACTTCTTTGCGTATTGATTATTCCTGACTAATGTCTTGAACTTCAGCCTACTCTTCATCACTACTATATTGTGATCTGAGTCTATATCTGCTCCTGGGTACGCCTTACAACCCAATATCTGATTCGGAATCACTGTCTGACAATGATGTTATCTAATTGAAATCTTTCCGTATGTCCCGGCCTTTTCCAAGTAAACCTCCTCTTCTTGTGGTTCTTGAACAGGGTATTCGCTATTACCAGCTGAAACTTGTTACAGAACTCAATTAGTCTTTCTCCTCTTTCATTCCTTGTCCCAAGTCCATATTCTCCTGTAACGTTTTCTTCTACTCCTTCCCCTACAACTGCATTCCAGTCGCCCATGATTATTAGATTTTCGTCCCCCTTTACATACTGCATTACCCTTTCAATATCCTCATACACTTTCTCTATCTGTTCATCTTCATCTTGCGACGTCGGCATGTATACCTGAACTATCGTTGTCGGTGTTGGTCTGCTGTCGATTCTGATTAGAACAACCCAGTCACTGAACTGTTCACAGTAACACACCCTCTGCCCTACCTTCCTATTCATAACGAATCCTACACCTGTTAAACCATTTTATGTTGCTGTTGATACTACCCGATACTCATCTGACCAGAAATCCTTGTCTTCCTTCCACTTCACTGACCCCTACTATATCTAGATTGAGCATTTGCATTTCCCTTTTCAGATTTTCTAGTTTCCCTACCACGTTCAAGCTTCTGACATTCCACGCCCCGACTCGTAGAACGTTATCCTTTCGTTGATTATTCAATCTTTTTCTCATGGTAACCTCCCGCTAGGCAGTCCCCTCCCGGAGATCCGAATGGGGGACTATTCCGGAATCTTTTGCCAATGGAGAGATAATCGTGACCCTTCTTCAACTACAGGCCACATGTCCTGTGGATACATGTTACATGTCTTTAATGCAGTGGTTTCCATTGCCTTCTGCATCCTCATGTCGTTGACCATTGCTGATTCTTCCGCCTTTAGGGGCAATTTCCCACCCCTACGACAAGAGAGTGCCCTGAACCTCTATCCGCTCTTCCGCCCTCTTTGACAAGGCCGTTGTCAGAATGAGTCTGACTTCTTATGTCGGAAGTCTGTCGGCGGCCAATGCTGATTATTTATCAAAATTTAGGCAGTGCCGGGATCGAACCCGGGAACAAAGACATTCTGATTATGAATTAAAGACGCTACCCCCTATACCAAGGGTACGGTACCGCCTCAATTAGACGCAACTTCCCATCAATGCTGCATACCACACACGCGGTAACCCGCCGACCATTATTCCACTCTTTCGCAGCCACACTGTATTCCCCCCAGGGTTTGAACGATGTCGTGCGTCTACCACTAAAAATTTTCGATGGTACATCGAGACCTGAATAATTATACGGGATGTTTCAGGAAATTGCAGAAAAAATGAAACATACCATATGTCCAATTTTTATTGAGTACATACAGCTGGTTTCAATGCATTTTCGTTTCGCTTGTTGGTCCTCACAGGACTCTGTTGTCTACACATCTTTGAAAATGAACTCCCAGCATTATTGGAGTAGGCATAGTAACTGAACTCAACTGTGTAAAATCCTAAGCGACCAAACTGCTGAGGTCATCGGTCCCTAGACTTACATACTACTTAAACTAACTTATGCTAAGGACAACACATACACCCACGCCCGCGGGAGGACTCGAACCTCCGGCGGGAGGATCCGTGCAATCCGTGACACGGCGCCTCAAATCACGCGGCCACATCGCGCGGCCTGGTGTTATAAAGGAAAGTCTAAAGGGCATTGAAGATGATGCGGAAATTTTTGAAAATAAACTGTGAACGTCCTCATTTGCCATTGCATTGAGTTTTTTAGGATTACGTACTTACAGCTGTATCTCTGTACTCAATAAAAATTGGTCACATTTATATGGATTTTTTTATGCATGTCCGAAAGAAAAGACACCACGAACCCGGGTTCGAACCTGGTCAGGAACAAATTTTCATCTGCCGTCTTAGCTGTAATTTTAACGCCCTGCGACAGCCTGGCCGTTCTTTCTTCGACATTTAATTGATTAACCTGCTTCTTTCTGCCCCAGCCTATACTAAAGCAGTGAGCGAATTCTTGATACTTCACTGGATGTACTACTGCCGGCCGCTGTGGCCGAACGGTTCTAGGCGTTTCAGTTTAGAACCGCACTGCTGCTACGCTCGCAGGTTCGAATACTGCCTCCGGCATGGTTGTCTGTGATGTCCTTAGGTTAGTTAGGTTTTAGTCTATGGGGCTGATGACCTCAGATGTTAAGTCCCATAATGCTTAGAGCCATATGAACCACTTTTGGATATACTACTGCAACTGTGGCCAATGATTCAATCCCGCTGGAAAGTATATTTGCTCCTCCACTACTGTCATTGAAACTGATCACAACGAAATTGTAGGAATCCTATGAAACCCTTAAGTTCATACTATGGTGCTGTGCAGATGAAAAAAGTAGTTTTTCATAATTACCGGATGACAGACGGAGTTCGCCAGATTTCACTAATTACGACTGCTTTGTTAATTGTTGGTTCACAGGCGCTTTTCTGCCGCTTATTGTAACTATCTTTTGAATGTTAGAGCCCCGCGGGATTTTCCGAACGGTCAGGGACGCTGCAGTCATGGACTGTGCGGCTGATCCCGATGGAGGTTCGAGTCCTCCCTCAGGCATGGGTGTGTGTGTTTGTCCTTAGGTTAATTTAGATTAAGTAGTGTGTAAGCTTAGGGACTGATGACCTTAACAGTTAAGTCCCATCAGATTTCACACACATTTGAACATTTTTTGAATGTTAGAGCTGGAAGAATAGAAACATCTGATTTTCGCCATATGGGATATTCGAAATCAACTTCAGTCTTCACGTTTCTAGCAAGGGTAGAATATCCGTCCGATAAACTGACAACAAGAAGCCAGGTCATGCCTGTCTTCTGGCGGGTGTGTCAATGTCAGTGACCTGAATAACAATATTGTATGGGAAAGAAACGTTGCCAACTCAATCACTGGAGAAGCTCCATAATTCTGAATCGTGTCTGGTGAACATGCTTTCATGGTTTCGATCGGATTAAGACAGTAAAACATAAATAATTTCGTAGTTATTAATTTATGACGTTTCGTTTGCACTTAGTAGGTCGATGTTTCCAAGTAATTACACCCGAGCCCCTAAACCCAGTTAGAGAAATGAGATTAAGACTCATTGACAGATAATGGGGATATTACGACTCTTGCCACCCACAACTTTGAGACGAAGCTATTGTCACTTCCGAGGTCACTCACAGTACACATCATCTGGTATCCCTCCTGGTAGTATAACAAACACTGCAACTACGCAGTATATGTATCGCAACTCTGTGACCGACGAGTTACTTCCTTGATGGTACAGAATTATCCTGCTAATTTCCCTTGATATTATCATTTTTTGAGTCCACGAATGTCGTTCCACACGGGAAATACAACTACTCTTGCCTCTTGTGTTGCGATTTATCTGTCATAGTGGCTACTGGGCCTATAAGTAAGACATATATGCCCCACCTTTCCGCGAGCTCCGAGGAAAATTGCTTGCTTACCAGTTGCAAGTTGCTATCGTTCGCCTTTCGATATTCGCTGGAAGCCAGATTTTAACTCTTTTTGTAGCTGAGCCACAAGCAGGCAGGTAGAACCTCAATAAGGCAAACTTAAGACAACGCTCGAGCATAAGTCGTCTTCCTACATTCAGTACCCCTTAGTGTCAGAGAGAAACCCTTATGGAACTGCAGATATTCATAATGATACCGGCACTTAATGCTTTATTAAGGTAGACTCCCGTCTTGATGTTTCTCTACTATGTCGAATTTAATTTGTATTAGTATAGTGAACATTTTAATAGCGTTTGCCATTAGTTCATTAAAAATGGTTCAAATGGCTCTGAGCACTATGGGACTTAACTTCTGAGGTCATCAGTCCCCTAGAACTTAGAACTACTGAAACCTAACTAACCTAAGGACATCACACACAATCATGCACGATGCAGGAACCGAACCTGCGACCGTAAAGGTCGGGTGGTTCCAGACTGTGGCGCCTAGAGCCGCTCGGCCACCCTGGCCGGCCTACACTGGTTTAATGACATCGTTATATCCAGTAGGTATCTACAGGGGTAGAACTGGTAAACTACTTTAGAACTGTCAGATTGTTTTACATATTGTGGATGAATATATTGTTGCTGATCAATTTCTCTTTGATAATTACTGTTATGTTCAATAAACTAAGCCTGCCGCCGTGATCTCGCGGTTAAATCTCTCGGTCCGGAACCGCATGACTGCTACAGTCGCAGGTTCGAATCCTGCCTCGGGTGTGGATGTGTGTGCTGTCCTTAGGTTACTTAGGTTTAAGTAGTTCTAAGTTCTAGGGGACTGATGACCACAGATGTTAAGTCCCATAGTCCTCAGAGCCATTTGAACCAATCCAGTGTAGTTTGAAGAGCATTTTCGTCTACAAATGAATCGCCTTGACGGTTGATCGATCAAGAGCGGGAAAGGTAAAAGGTTACGAGTAACCTATCAGAGGGAAAAGTGCCTGACAGATGACTTCTCTATCAACACAAGTGCCTGAGATATCCCCTGGATAGTTTTGTTTCTAAAAATCAACAAAGTCGTTACCATGCAGTAGCACACGTGATATAATTCCGCCGTTCGATTTTCTTACACCGCCACCAAAAGGCGTCTCAATGGACAAACCCTTGGGGAAGAATTCGTAGTGCAAAACACACTTTTGGAGCTATTACATGGAAACTATTGCGTTCACACTACTCTTTGCTCGAGTTTACGTCTTTTCGTATGGTTCAGCCTTTCATTTCTTCTTAGGAAGCTAACGCTAAAGGTATCATAACTCGTCACCAGTAACAGTACTGCGTGGGAATGCTCAATGAGCGACCTGATGATGTTCAAGCAAAACTGCAGTAACAGTCACTCCGCTGATTTTTTGTCGTTTTGAATTAGTGCATGCAGTACACCTTCTGGACTTTGTCTGTTGAATGTAAATGTCGCATGATGGTTAAAGGTAATCCATAACTTTTATCAGTAGACGAGATTTCCTTAATGTGGAAAATCGTGCATGCCAGAACGATCTTTGCTGAAACAAGAATATCTTTTTCTGGAGTATTTTTCCCAAAAGCACTCACTCCACACACAGTTCAAATCTTTCGAGCTGTCTTCTCTGGACTCAAGCCTCTATTATACCAAAAGTAAATATTGTGCTGCAGATGTTACACCGTTTTCCACTTGCGACCCAAGTTTACAACGCTAAACTGTAGTTCATGATGTTCAAGTCTGCAATATCCAACGCTTAACTGCAAGATGATATCTAGAACTTCAAATTCGAGAATTGCAGTTGATACATACATTCACAGCGTCGCGCCGCGTTCACTTGAGCGGCACCCGATTTCAGGCGGCGGGTGGCGTCTGGCCGGTTGCCGATAGCCGATGCAGAGCGAGGAAATACTCGAGCGTAAGCTGTTGTGATCGCGGCGCACCCACGAGCTGTCCTGCGGAATTTTTTCTGGAAGTGTTAGTTATTACTGGTGGGTAGAATGTGAAGCCAATTATCTTCGATCTTCAGTCAAAAAAATGGCTCTGAGCACTATGGGACTCAACTGCTGTGGTCATTAGTCCCCTAGAACTTAGAACTACTTAAACCTAACTAACCTAAGGACATCACACACATCCATGCCCAAGGCAGGATTCGAACCTGCGACCGTAGCAGTCGCGCGGTTCTGGACTGCGCGCCCAGAACCGCGAGACCACCGTGGCCGGCGATCTTCAGTCAGACTCAATAATTTACACGAGGGCCGAAAAGCGACAAAACAAAAAATATTAAAAAAATACTGGTGGACCCAAACACGCGACTGTAAGTTTAGTATTTGCAACTATTACAACTTTTTTTTTTAATAGCGAACGAAAGCAACTTGCACCTGGTAGGCAAGCACTTCAGCCTTTTTTTTTCGTGGAACAGGAAGGCAGGGTAAACAAACAGCCTTATTCGTACAGTTGTGGTGTCCAAGAGATAAGAATAGTATCGAGACAGCAAGAACAATTGGGAAAATATAAAATCAACGTACAGGCCGCCCTTTTTTACATGAATAAAGTATATGACAATCCATGTTAGTGGCGACAGTGAAATCGAAGTTATCATCTACAACACAATCTCCGCAGCGCGCGATGTCGCATCATGAATCTGGCAACCAGTCATATAATCTTCACCATATCTGCCATTATGGGCGGCATGTATTTCTTCTGCATCGACCATTCGAAGGGCTATTATCTGAGGCGGTTTCGGTGTTTACCATCGTCTTTTATTTATTTTTTATTTTTTATATCACGTTAACATAATCCAGTCATACCTGGCGCCAACAGGTGGTGGCCAGTTGTCTTCTCAGTGTGACATATGCCAACACATTGGAACCGTGCAGTGCTGTCTCTAGTCGTTCTGCTCCACGAGCCTTCTCAGTTCTGGGACACCCCAGCTGGCGGGTGAGTTGTCAAAAACACTTCCTAAGAAATTGGAAAATCAAGTCCTGTATTTCGTATGACTCCGTATGAGCTCGTGTCGTTCTTGTTAATTCATCCAATAATTTATCACGGGCTTAATATCGTAAGATCCAATTGACCGCATACGTCTTTTGCTTGGAAAAAATAGTCTTGTCCGGTAGATAAAGTACATCTCATGTCATTTCTGTGTAGTTCGTGCGCCGAAGGACAGCCAGTATTCCAAGCGTCAGCTTCCAGAGTCCCCCGCTGCGCCACACACTAAACCATGTCCTTCCGTTGCTAACAGTCCACAGTTTGTGCAAAGAGGAGAATCGACCACATGAATTGTATGTAATCGACTCCTGGTCACAAGTTTACAGTTTATGAGAATATACCACATCGATCTCGCTGCTGTTGACAGTAATGGAGTGTGCATTGCACACCAAATTTGCTTCCAAGTTCTCGTTGGGTATTTGAATTCCATTTTGTTGCGGCCATGGTGATCCATCAAGCACCGACAGATATCCCGAGTCGTGGGTATTCTCGTCGAAGGTACTTTCAGACGAACATAACTATAATCAACAAGAAATGAGGCAATGTGTGCAAGAGAAGGAGAAATGTTGCCCAGCGCTATCGGGGATTCGTACGAAGGCGGAACAAGTACTTCTATCAGAGCTGATGTTATGGTATGCTTTCGTTGTTGCCTATTTTGTATCATCGCTCGCATGTAAAGCGCCAAAGCTTTGTTCGGCGCGTTTGTGAGGTTGAGGCCACCGTTCCGGATCTTTAGGGTTAGCGTGTCATGTTTGATCTTAAATAACATCCCAGTACTAACGTAATAACTAAAGGCAGCCATAAGGCGGTCTGCAATACCCTTTGCTATTGGTAGGATCTGCGATCTGGGGGAGTATTCAAGCTAGGTGAACGTTGGTGAATGCCACCCGTTGGATCATGTCAAAGGCTCTCAGTGAGTTGTTGCGTATCGTTAGACGAACATTCTGCAGAAGCCGCCGAGAACTCGCCGCCGCCGACCGCCCTGGTGAACGGGTAAATGTGATCTCCGGACATCTCAGCGATTTCACCGCGTGAAACGGTCCCGGTACGTCTTCCAGACCTCGTCTAATGTGCATAATTTTGGAGTTCGTCATGTTAACGATACTGCCTGCCGCTGTCCCGTAAGAGTCTAGATGTTCGACAGACTGACACTCTTCATGTCCTGATCTGACAAGAATGATCAGGTCGTCCGCATATGCGCGACAAACGAAAGAGTTCTCATTAAGCGCTATCCCAGTAAGTGAGTGCCTCATAACACACATAAGCGACTAGAGTGCTATCGCAAACAGCATCATGGAGAGTGGGCACCCTTGTCGAACTGAGCTGTTAATGGGAATCGAGCACGCTTCCAGACCGTTTACAACCACCTTCGATGTAGCCCTCGTATTAGCCTCATAACGATGGAGGTGAAAACAGGTGGAACCGCCAAGAAGTCATGGTTTATCCTGTCGGACGCACGATCGAAGTCCACAGATATCATCGCTGCTCGTATTCTACACGTTTCCGCAAGGGCGATAACGTCACAGTACTCACTCAAAGCCGAGGAGACGTTGCTTCGCCCCCCAAGGAAGCCTGACAAGAGGCTATTGTCCTGGATTTCGCCAGTTTGATACGAGACTCTGATAGTACTGCAATGATTTTGTAGTCGGTGTTTAGCAAAGTGAGAGGTTGATATTGATTAACCCCTGAGACTCCCCGCCATCTTCGCGCTGGGAATAACGCCCGTCACAAAATCCGACGGTAGGCGCATGTCAGGACGCATCGCCCCATTGTACATCGACATCCATGTGGCATCATCACGTCCACGAATTCTCGTTAAAACTCTAACGTAATCCCACCTGACCCTGGTTATTTATGGCCGACTCCTTTCTTCAATGCCACCTTTATATCGTGTTTTGTGAGTAAGTGCTGCCTTATCTGTCTCTGTCAATGTGGTTTGCAGATGTTGCAATATGTCTCCCCCCACACGACGGTCCATCGGCGTTCCGTCATATTATTGGCGGAAATGCTCTAAAAATTCAATTGCAGTCTCGTTGTCGTTGTCGTTGTTCCGAGTGAGACGAGTTGTAGGAGATGTGTCCATGTACTTCCTGAAACTCAGGAATGTAAATTTCCTGCACCATCAGTACATCCACATCCGACGCGTATATCATGTCCCTAAACAATTGCTATTTCACGGCTGATCTAATGGTACTTACGTTCAATGTCCCTATTCTGTATGCCTGGATTCGAGTAGCTGCCATTTTCACATTATGTTAAAATGTCGCAATTTCGCCGTATCGATAGTACCTTTGCACATATGCAGAGAGTCACCCGGCGGACGTCACCCTGCAGCATTAGGTTTCTTGAGATGTGGACGGATGCTAGTCCCCACCAAAGAAAGGGTCCGCATCGGTGATTTCTTCATCCTGGCATCCCAGTTGATATTATTTGGGTGCTCCAAACTGCACTGTGAGGCACTGATGTGTGGCATCTGTGGATCTTTCACAGCTTTAGACTCTGCCGCAGAACGGGCGTCGGGCCCCTGAGCATCAGCCGATGCGTTATCTGAACGACGTGGCCTCTTTTCACTGTCCGAATTCATATGGTCAGGGACATCCGAAGCTTGTGGTTCCAAGTCAGACAGGTCCATGTGTTAGACTCATCAGGGCTTCCAAGAAGAGAAGGGAGCGTCTCCGCATAGTTTAGTTGGTGTTTCTTACGGCGCTTCAGCGAGCGTTGTTTGTGGGCCCTAACCTCAGGCTCTTTTGTTGGCAAACCTTTTATCTCCTGCTGCCTCGCCACAGCCACAACGCCCTGGGGCCGTTCCACTTCAGCTTAAATGCCTTGCGTGATGCTGTTATCCTCTTTCTCCACCATCTGCAGTGTCTGGCATTGGAGGTTTGTCGGAGCCATGCCTTCTTCAGTGGGGGCCGAAGGCGACTCAATCACCGGCGTCGTTAGTTCGATAGTACGCTCCGACCTCGGCGTCATCTCCCCGCGAAGCGCCGTGACGTAAGTCAGCGGCAGTAACGTTGGTGTAGCCAGATTCTGGAAGTGTCCACTGGGGAGCTGCACCAGTCTCCTCGGCATACATGCAGGTCGAAGATGTCCTTCACCACCACAGCCGTAGCATGTCTGCGACTGTCCATCACAGAAAATCATTAGCCGCATCACAGCCAGAAGCAGTAACGAAAAATTTTACAGATACATTACACATCAAATATTTCAGTAAATATAAATCTACATTACTCTCTGCAGTAGGTTCCCCTCCATTTAACCTACACCGAGAACATAACATTACCTTCATTACCATATCATTTTCGAGTAAGAACACCACCCTTTCCAACTCCTGTATTATCTTCCAAATACTTAAATGAAATACCACCTCCTTTATCAACCACTTCTTTAACCGAAACGTTATTGTTAGGCATAGTTGGTGATAAGACTGTAGATAATAGTATGTAATAAATATTATTTTTGTATTAAAGTGTAATACGTTTTTTATTTTAATATACGCATGACAGCAAATAAGGAGTACCTGTTGGATCAGCATGAATGACCCATCCCATCGGAAGACATGATGTAACCTACCACGGGGCTTGCTGCCGACTATGCCTCAGCTACCGGAAATGCGCTATTTATAGCCACAGCCTGCATGGGCACAAACAAGTAGGCGCCTGTCCAAGGTCACATAGAAACATCTTCAGCCGGCGACTCATTAAAACTAGAGTCGCCGGAGTCTGGCACACAGCCAGACACAATTTAAACTTCGCGCACAGTGCACATAAAACACACAAATTACAACACAAGTATTGAAGAATGGGTTGTTTGGGATGGGTCACTCATGCTGACCCAACAGGTCTCCTTATTTGCTTTCAAGTGTATATTAAAATATAAAAAAATTAACAATTTAATAAAAAAATAATATTTATTAACTACTATTATATAAAGTCATATCACCAACTGTTTTACATTTCAGATCAACACCTCTACCACATACAAAAATACAAATATTATCATCATGCAATAGTTTACAAGACTTCCTTGTCCTAACACACAATGGTTTTTAAATTTAAAAAATTGGTGATGTTTCTCCAATACTATGAACTTGAGACATAGTGATCATGAACGTCCGGTAAATGAGAACATCATGAGGAGGTACCTGCTCCAAAGACGTAGCTGTGGACTTAGTAGTAGTATCAATACAAATTATTGCAACAGTCAACCAACATTGACCAACTGGATTGTCAGTAACAGAAAAAGTAAAATCAAAAGGACCTTCTCGAAAAACAGTCTGTCCTTTTATGATATCAATCAAAAAGGACAAACTGACGTTCATGTTATACTCAGTCTCCACATCCAAAATAGATTTATCAATAGTAGGCGATGAGGCATACTGCCCACTATGCGCCAGCTACCAGAAACACGCTATTTTTGGCCCCAGCGCACACGCGCACAAACAAGTTGGCCCACCCCATTCAAGGAGGTCGTTTTGATTTGACTTTTTCTGTTACTGAAAATCCAGTCGGTCAGTGTTGGTTGACTGTTGCTATAATTCGTATTGATACTACTACTAACTCCACAGCTACGTCTTTGGAGCAGATACCTCCTCATGATGTTCGCGGTTACTGGACGTTCATTATCACTATGTCTCAAGTTCGTGGTGTTGGAGAAACATCAACAAATTTTTTTATTGATAAACCACTGTGTTAGGACAAGGAAGTCTTGTAAACTATTGCATGATGATTATATTCCTATTTTTGTTTGTGGTAGAGGTGTTGATATGAAATGTAAAATAGTTGGTGATATGACTGTATATAATAGTATGTAATAAATATTATTTATTTATTAAATTATATTTTTTTATTTTAATATACACATGAAAGCAAATAAAGAGACCTGTTGGGTCAGCATGAATTACCCATCCCAAACAACCCATTCTTCAATACTTGTGTTATAATTTGTTTTTAGTGTGCACTGTGCACGAATTTTGAATTGAATTTGGCTGTGTGCCAGAGGCCGGTGGCTCTAGTTTTAACAAGCCGCCAGGCACAGATTTTTCAAACGTGACCTTGGACAGGAGCCAACTTGTTCGTGCAAATGTGTACTGTGGCTATAAATAGCGTGTTTCCCGTAGCTGACGCGTAGTCAGCAGTATGCCTCGTCGCAGGGTACATCGTGTTTCTGATGGAGGCCTACTATTTACAAATTTATTTTGGATGTGGAGACTGAGTATAACATTAACGTTAGTTCGTCCGCTTTGATTTATGTCTACAGCCACTGATGTTTATGTATGATGGCACATGTTTGTAAGAGCAACTCGCACCTGTCGGACGCCATTGAGAACTGGATACATGCTAAAACATGCCCAGCGTTCGGTTGTATGACTAACAACTCTGCCGTATCGCTGGAGTGATTCAATGACCAATGATTTGGGTACCTCGAAAGGCAGCTCGAAGATTCGAATCGTACGCACGCCCAGACCCGAATGAGCTACTACAACTTTGCCAATATGACCATGGGAGTGTTGGAACAGCAATCCTCGTGTGGCGGCTTCACTGATTCTACAGCATGCTGCGTCGTCAGTCATCTTTACGTAAAGAGTGCTACTCACGATTGATAAATGAATTCCAGTAATCTCTTTGTTATTAATAATAATTTGTTGCTAATAATAATTGGCTCCTTCTACCGACCCCCAGACTCTGATGATATAGTTGCGGAACAGTTCAGAGAAAATTTGAGTCTCGTAACAAATAAATACCCCACTCATACGGTTATAGTTGGTGGGGACTTCAACCTTCCCTCGATATGTTGGCAAAAATACTTGTTCATAACCGATGATAGGCAGAAAACATCTTCCGAGATTGTCCTAAATGCTTTCTCCGAAAATTATTTCGAGCAATTAGTCCACGAACCCACGCGAATTGTAAATGGTTGCGAAAACATACCTCCTAGCCACAAACAATCCAGAGCTGATAGAGAGCATCATGACTGATATAGGGATTAGTGATCACAAGGTCGTTGTAGCTAGGCTCAATACCATTTCTTCCAAATCTACCAGAAACAAACGCAAAATAATTTTATTTAAAAAAGCCAATGAAGTGTCACTACAAGCCTTCCTAAGAGACAATCTCCATTTCTTCCGAACTGACTATGCAAATATAGACGAGATGTGGCTCAAATTCAAAGATATAGTAGCAACAGCAATTGAGAGATTCATACCTCATAAATTAGTAAGAGATGGAACGGATCCCACGTGGTACACAAAACAGATCCGAACGCTGTTGCAGAGGCAACGGAAAAATCATGCGAAGTTCATAAGGACGCGAAATCCCAAAGATTGGCTAAAATTTACAGACGCGCGAAATCTGGCACGGACGTCAATGCCAGATGTCATTAATAGGTTCCACAACAAAACATTGTCTCGAAATTTTGTAGAAAATGCGAAAAAATTCTGGTCGTATGTAATGTACACAAGCGGCAAGACGCAGTCAATACCTTCGCTGTGCAGTGCCGATGATACTGTTACCGACGATTGTGCCGCTGTAGCGGAGTTATTGAACGCAGTTTTCCGAAATTCCTTCACCAAGGAAGACGAAAGGAGTATTCCAGAATTTGAAACACGAACAGATGTTAGCATGAGTTTCTTAGAAGTAGATACCTTAGGGGTTGCGAAGCAACTCAAATCGCTTGATACGGGCAAGTCTTCAGGTCCAGGTTGTATACCGATTAGGTTCCTTTCAGATTACGCTGATACTATAGCTCCCTACTTTGCACTCATATACAAACGCTTGCTCACCGATAGATCGGTACCTACATATTGGAAAATTGCGCAGGTCGCACCAGTGTTTAAGAAGGGTAGTAGGAGTAATCCATCTAACTACAGACCTATATCATTGAAGTCGGTTTGCAGTAGGGTTTTGGAGCATATACTGTATTCAAACATTATGAATCACCTCGAAGGAAACGATCTGTTGATAAACAATCAGCATGGTTTCAGAAAACATCGCTCTTGTGCAACGCAGCTAGCTCTTTATTCACACGAAGTAATGGCCGCTATCGACAGGGGATCTCAAGTTGATTCCGTATTTCTAGATTTCCGGAAAGCTTTTGACTCTGTTCCTCACAAGCGACTTCTAATCAAGCTGCGGGCCAATTAGGTATCGTCTCATTTGTGCGACTGGATTCGTGATTTCCTGTTGGGAAGGTCGCAGTTCGTAGTAATAGACGGCAAGTCATCGAGTAAAACTGAAGTGATATCAGGAGTTCCCGAGGAAAGCGTCCTGGGACCTCTGCTGTTCCTGATCTATATAGAGTTCCAAAAGAAATCCGTTGGAATTCGATTACGCGATAAATAGTACAATTCTCAAGGTTGTCAATTCAACTAAGTACCTGGGTGTTAAAATTACGAACAACTTCAGTTAGAAAGACCACATATATTATTTTGTGGGGAAGGCGAGCCAAAGGTTGCGTTTCATGGACAGGACACTTAGAAAATGCAACAAGTCCACTACAGAGACAGCTTACACTACACTCGTTCGTCCTCTGTAAGAATATTGGTGCGTGGTGTGGGATCCTTACCAGGTGGGATTGATGGAGGGCATCGAAAGGGTGCAAAAAGGGCAGCTCGTTTTGTATTATCACGTAATAGGGGAGAGAGTGTGGCAGATATGATACACGAGTTGGGATGGAAGTCATTACAGCAAAGACGTTCTTCGTCGCGGCGAGACCTTTTTACGAGATTTCAGTCACCAATTTTCTCTTCCGAATGCGAAAATATTTTGTTGAGCCCAACCTACATAGGTAGGAATGATCATCAAAATAAAATACGAGAAATCAGACCTTGAATGGAAAGGTGTAGGTGTTCGTTTTCCCCGCGCGCTGTTAGGGAGGGGAATTTTAGAGTAATGGTATTTTCAGTGGTTCGATGAACCCTCTGCCAAGCACTTAAATGTTAATTGCAGAGTAGTCATGTAGATGTAGATGTAGATGCAGATGCACTTTGTCCCTCAAGAAACGTACGATTTCGAAAGCCTTCTGATCAGTAAACTCATTACAGAGCGTGAACTGTATCGTGGTTTTTCGGAAATTGTGTGCCATTGTGTTCGATTCAGATAGTAACACATGTGAGTAACGACGGTGTAAACACCGCTTCTTCCGTGAACTTTCGCAGCCGGAAAGTAAACAAGTCCTGGCTGCATGCTGCCAAAGGCAGACTGTCACTAGGCCACAGCTCACCCAACACAATGACATCTCGGAAGTAGACAAAACTTCCTCCCGACACTTCCGCATCTAACAGTGTTGCCAGATTGTGAAGATGGTCGAACATGGCGTTGTCAGGCGCGGTCGGTTTTGTTAGCCACCTTAAGTGAATGACCCAGACTTAGTCTCTGTGGCGGCCGGACGGTGGTCAGTTTTTATGTCTAGGACTGTACATAGTAAAGCTAAACATTTTACTCAATGTCAGAGGTGAAGACATTCTCGTTGTACGGCGCATTACAAAGTAAATATTTTCAGCCGCAGATGGTTGAAGCGAACAGCCTACATCGAATATGATCTGCCGTATAATTTTAATGTGGAGCAGTAATCCCTTCCATAAATATTATAATAATGTAGCCTAAATATTTGACATTTTAAGACGCATTATTACAAACACTAAACGTTAGTGGGTATGAAGAACGTGTATCGTAAATCACATGACACTACATTTACAATATGATCTTTTAAAAGCAATCAAACCTGCAATTGATACGTGTGCAGAAGAAAGTTATGAATGCAATATTAATTATGTAACCATAACTAACAGATTACGTAAATAGGGGGAAAAGGATCTTTATTTGCAGTCAGGGAGAAGAAAGAAACCCTTCACATGATATCCTAGACAGAGAATCACATAAAAAACAGCAATGACAGTAATAAAAATAATCACAGTAAATAGGATTGACAATAATAATACACGATGTGACATGGCTGGGGGTACTGCTCAAAGTTTAACATTCATGTACAGAATTTATTTGCAGTAGAAATAATATTCTTACGTTAAATTTATATGCACTAAAACAGTTAATAATACTTTATACAGATAAATGTATATTATATGTCTACTTCTAACCCTGTGGTCTAGGGGTAACGTCTTTGATTCATAATCAAAAACGTCTACGTTCCCAGGTGCGATCCCCGCCACTGCCTAAACTTCGATAAATAATCAGCTTTGGCGGCCAAAATACTTCCGGCATAAGAAGTCATCCTCATTCTCCCAACTGCCTTGTCAAAGAGGGCGGTTATGGAAGTGGGATATGGAAGTTCTAAGGAATGACAAGATATGTTTGAAGTTCTCTAACGCTATAGATACAGCAATAAGGAATAGCTCAGTAGGCAGCACAGTTGAAGGGGAATGGACATCTCTAAAAAGGGCCATCACAGAAGTTGGGAAGGAAAACATAGGTACAAAGAAGGTAGCTGCGAAGAAACCATGGGTAACAGAAGAAATACTTCAGTTGATTGATGAAAGGAGGACATGGACTGTGTGAAAACCGGAAGAGAATCGAAGCATTTGAAATCTGGTGCTATAGACGAATATTGAAAATTAGGTGGACTGATGAGGTGAGGAATGAGGAGGTTCTACGCAGAATCGGAGAGGAAAGGAATATGTGGAAGACACTGATAAGGAGAAGGGACAGGATGATAGGACATCTGCTAAGACATGAGGGAATGACTTCGATGGTACTAGAGGGAGCTGTAGAGGGCAAAAACTGTAGAGGAAGGCAGAGATTGGACTATGTCAAGCAAATAATTGAGTACGTAGGTTGCAAGTGCTACTCTGAGATGAAGAGGTTAGCACAGGAAAGGAATTCGTGGGGGGCCGCATCAAACCAGTCGGTAGACTGATGACCAAAAAAAAAAGTTCTGGCTGAAATTTGACGAAAACAAAACCAAAGCACCAACCGTTGTGTACGATGTACAATGAGAGGCGCATAATTACAAGTACGCCAAACCACACCAGACCCCTCATGACAGGCACATCCACGACTATGTTTACATGAGAATAAAACAAATCCCAAAGCAAGTGTTGCTATATGGGAAAGTGATGCCAGCTTCATCACGTTAACAGTCGCTCAACGACAAAGTTATGCAAGAGCAAAAATCCATTAACACAAGCAAACAGTTCCAGTGTGCAAAAAAGCACATTGAAAACACCACCGTATATGCCACAATTTCAAAAAACATTTGTTACTCTAACACAAAAATGATTATTTTCTCTAATCTTATTGGATACTGATCACAGGTATCTGTGAGAAGTGCGATTATACTTGATAAAGTAGGATAATATTCTCCACGTTGACCATTAAGCGGCATAGGTGCGGGACGTGTAGGTTCACTCGGGACAGTCTGTCACTTTCACCCTACTAAGAGATAACCCCCCCCCCCCCTTATGAACAATGGACCTTGCCGTTGGTGGGGAGGCTTGTGTGCCTTAGTCATACAGATGGCTGTACCGTAGGTGCAACCACAATGGAGGGGTATCTGTTGAGAGGCCAGACAAATATGTGGTTCCTGAAGAGGGGCAGCAGCCTTTTCAGTAGTTGCAGGGGCAACAGTCTGGATGATTGACTCATCTGGCCTTGCAACATTAACCAAAACGGCCTTGCTCTGCTGGTACTGCGAACGGCTGAAAGCAAGGGGAAACTACAACCGTAATTTTTCCCAAGGACATGCAGCTTTACTGTATGATTAAATGATGATGGCATCCTCTTGGGTAAAATATTCCGGAGGTAAAATAATCCCCCATTTGGATCTCTGGGCGGGGACTACTCAGGAGGACGTCGTTATCAGGAGAAAGAAAACTGGCGTTCTACGGATCGGAGCATGGAATGTCAGATCCCTTAATCGGGCAGGTAGGCTAGAAAATTTAAAAAGGGAAATGGATAGGTTAAAGTTAGATATAGTGGGAATTGGTGAAGTTCGGTGGCAGGAGGAACAAGACTTTTGGTCAGGTGAATACAGGGTTATAAATACAAAATCAAATAGGGGTAATGCAGGAATAGGTTTAATAATGAATAAAAAAATAGGAATGCGGGTAAGCTACTACAAATAGCATAGTGAACGCTTTATTGTGGCCAAGATAGACACAAAGCCCATGCCTACTAGAGCAGTACAAGTTTATATGCCAACTAGCTCTGCAGATGATGAAGAAATTGATGAAATGTATGATGAGATAAAAGAAATTATTCAGGTAGTGAAGGGAGACGAAAATTTAATAGCCATGGGTGACTGGAATTCGTCAGTAGGAAAAGGGAGAGAAGGAAACATAGTAGGTGATTGTGGATTGGGGCTAAGAAATGAAAGAGGAAGCCATCTGTAAGAATTTTGCACAGAGCATAACTTAATTATAGCTAGCACTTGGTTCAAGAATCATAAAAGAAGGTTGTATACATGGAAGAATCCTGGAGGTACTAAAAGGTATCAAATAGATTATATAATGGTAAGGCAGTGATTTAGGAATCAGGTTTTAAATTGTAGGGCATTTCCAGGGGCAGATGTGGACTCTGACCACAATCTATTGGTTATGACCTGTAGGTTAAAACTGAAGAAACTGCAAAACGGTGGGAATTTAAGGACATGGAATCTGGATAAGCTGAAAGAACCAGAGGTTGTACAGAGTTTCAAGGAGAGCATAAGGGAACAATTGACAGGAATGGGGGAAAGAAGCACAGTAGAAGAAGAATGGGTAGCTCTGAGGGATGAAGTCGTGAAGGTAGCAGAGGATAAAGTAGGTAAAAAGACGAGGGCTGCTAGAAATCCTTGGGTAACAGAAGAAATATTGAATTTAATTGATGAAAGGAGAAAATATAAAAATGCAGTAAATGAAGTAGGCAAAAAGGAATACAAACGTCTCAAAAATGAGATAGACAGGAAGTGCAAAATGGCTAAGCAGGGATGGCTAGAGGACAAATGTAAGGATGTAGAGGCTTATCTCACAAGGGGTAAGATAGATACAGCCTACAGGAAAATTAAAGAGAGCTTTGGAGAGAAGAGAACCACGTGTATGAATTTCAAGAGCACAGATGGCAACCCAGTTCTAAGCAAACAAGGGAAGGCACAAAGGTGGAAAGAGTATATAGCGGTTTATACAAGGGCGATGTAATTGAGGACAATATTATGGAAATGAAAGAGGATGTAGATGAAGACGAAATGGGAGATAAGATACTGCATGAAGAGTTTGACAGAGCACTGAAATACCTGAGTCGAAACAAGGCCCCCGGAGTAGACAACATTCCATTAGAACTACTGACGGCCTTGGGAGAGCCAATCATGACAAAACTCTACCAGCTGGTGAGCAAGATGTATGAGACAGGCGAAATACCCTCAAACTTCAAGAAGAATATAATAATTCCAGTTCCAAAGAAAGCAGGTGCTGACAGATGTGAAAATTACCGAACTATCAGTTTAATAAGTCACAGCTGCAAAATACTAACGCGAATTCTTTACAGACGAATGGAAAAACTTGTAGATGTGGACCTTGGGGAGGATCAGTATGGATTCCGTAGAAATGATGGAACACGTGAGGCAATACTGACCTTACGACTTATCTTAGAAGAAAGATTAAGAAAAGGCAAACCTACATTTCTAGCATTTGTAAACTTAGAGAAAGCTTTTGACAATGTTGACTGGAATACTCTCTTTCAAATTCTGAAAGTGGCAGGGGTAAAATAAAGGGAGCGTAAGGCTATTTACAATTTGTACAGAAACCAGATGGCAGTCATAAGGGTCGAGGGGCATGAAAGGGAAGCAGTGGTTGGGAAAGGAGTGAGACAGGGTTGTAGCCTCTCCCCGATGTTATCCAATCTGTATATTGAGCAAGCAGTAAAGGAAACAAAAGAAAAATTTGGAGTAGGTATTAAAATTCATGGAGAAGAAGTAATAACTTTGAGGTTCGCTGATGACATTGTAATTCTGTCAGAGACGGCAAAGGACTTGGAAGAGCAGTTGAACGGAATGGACAGTGTCTTGAAAGGAGGATATAAGATGAACATCAACAAAAGCAAAACGAGGATAATGGAATGCAATCAGATTAAATCGGGTGAGGCTGAGGGAATTAGATAAGGAAATGAGACACTTAAAGTAGTAATTGAGTTTTGCTATTTAGGAAGTAAAGTAACTGATGATGGTCGAAGTAGAGAAGATATAAAATGTAGACTGGCAATGGCAAGGAAAGCGTTTCTGAAGAAGAGAAAGTTGTTAACATCGAATATAGATTTATGTATCAGGAAGTCGTTTCTGAAAGTATTTGTTTGGAGTGTAGCCATATATGGAAGTGAAACATGGACGATAACTGGTTTGGACAAGAAGAGAATATAAGCTTTCGAAATGTGGTGCTACAGAAGAATGCTGAAGATAAGGTGGATAGATCACGTAACTAACGTGGCCCAACTTGACTAGAAGAAGGGATCGGTTGGTACGACATGTTTTGAGGCATCAAGGGATCACAAATTTAGCATTGGAGGGCAGCGTGGAGAGTAAAAATCGTTGAGGGAGACCTAGAGATGAATACACTAAACAGATTCAGAAGGATGTAGGTTGCAGTAGGTACTGGGAGATGATGAAGCTTGCACAGGATAGAGTAGCATGGAGATCTGCATCAAACCAGTCTCAGGACTGAAGACAAAAACAGAAACAACAACAAGAGATAAACCGTCATACCTAAAGAGTCAGAACAGGACAACATGGAGAATCTCTCAGAAGAATACGTAAGGTCGTTTAATCCTCCTGGAACATTGCCTGCCATGTCACTAGCTCTACATCATATCACCATTCGAAAGGAAACGCCTGTTGCAAGAAACTGTATCGGGTTCCACAACACATGCACCAACGTCATGGAAGAATTACAGGTCAACAACTTCTAGGTGGTGCAACTGCATAAGCATTCGCAGCCACAGTCAGTTAACATAAGAGTTTCCTGAATACGGCACACATCATAATTTAAAAGAGTATTGTGACTGAGGAAGTCACTCCTTAAACACAACAACTACCAAATCAATATTTAACAATTTATTCAAAGACAATATTTATAAAATAGCTAAGAGACAATCAACTCGTGGCCATGTTTAACACAGTACCAAAATATCACAGATACTTTGCTTCTCAAGCAAGGTAGCAAATCACAATTACCGAAACGGACTTAAAGAGATGAGCCACAGAGATTTACATACATAAAGGAGCAATAAATTACAGTTAGAAAGTGTAATAAAGAAATGCGGCACATATAATTTATTTAAAGGAACATTAATTTTGCAATGTGAAAGTGATTTATGAAACGCACACCTTGTAACCCAAATAACACAAGCAGCATAAGAAGTTACGCTTTAACACAACTCATTCCCAAGCAAATAAAAACCTATACCTTTTTTAAATATACATGAAACATCTTAAATTTTTACCAAACAGGCAGTGACGCCAGGCTGCCCTTAGGCAAAAGGTGACTGCAGCAGACTAGGCGTCAAAAACAACACGTAAAAAATGAGGCCCAACCAAGAGTCACTTCCCATTAGACGGCACGTCACAGCTTCTGTGCACCGAAGCTGAACGTGGCGCTGCTCCCACACACCCCAACATGCAGAAAACTGGAACACAAACAGACTGCAGAAGACACTTCAAACACCAACCTGACATCAATTAACGTAAGTAAAGAGATCAATAAACAACAAATAAATGAATACAAATTGTTCTTTTACCAATACTGCGTGAGTGCATTCAAATAAATGCACATGTATAAAATTCTATGCACAAATGATTGCCTTTTACAGAATACAAGTCTTTACTAATAACTGAGTAAGTGCTTCCAATAGAAGTGACCCAAATTTTACAGCAATATACAAGGAACGTCGATTTGATAGCAATCAAAATACACTGAAATTCTCATACAGACAATACATAAACTTCTGGACACTGTCCCCATTATATATGTAAAGTAACTGCTGGTGGTCTCCATGGCGTTGCACACTCTGCAGGCTGCTCATACTTCAAGAACATGCACGAGGGCATAAAGATACAACGGCTCGCACTCCTTAAATAGAACATTTATTTAGAAAACGTCAGTTACATCTTATTAACTGGATTATTTGTTATTTTTCGACATAATCACCCCCGTTTTCCAAACATTTGTTAAGTCGGTGCACAAGCTTTTCTGTCCCACAGTTATAGAAGGTTGCCGTCTGTTGTCAGAACCACATTTCAAATTCATCTTTGATCTCTTCATCGCCGTAGAGGGATTTTCCACCAAGATCTGTCTTCAGGTGACTGAAGACATGGAATTCGGTGGGCGCAAGGTCTGGGCTGTGTGGCGGATGGTCCAATATGTCCCATTTGAATTGTTTGAGTAGTGGTTTGGTTACGAGCGCTGTGTGAGGCCGAGAGTTTTCATGAAGCAAGCGGACTCCACTTGTCAGCATTCCCCTGCGTTTGTTTTGAATTGCCCTTCGAAGACGTTTCAAAGTCTGGCAATATGTAGCAACATTAATGGTCGTTCCAGGAGGCATAAATTCCAACAGAAGAATGCCTTGTCTGTCCCAGAAAACAGAAGTCATCATTTACTTCGCTGAAATCGACGTTTTGCATTGCTAGGCTTTTTGTGATTTTGAATGGCGCCATTGCATTGAATGTTGCTTGGATTCAGATGTATGAGATAAACCCACGTCTCGTCACCTGTCACAATGTGATCAAGGAACTCATCATCTACTTCAGCATAGCGTGTGAGGTAGTCCAGTGCAAAGCCCATCTTTTTGTGTTTTTCTGTTAACAGTTTAGGATCCCAGCTCCCACACAATTTCCTGTACCCTAACTTGACAGTCACAACGTCGTAAAGAGTTGCCATTGACACGTCTGGTATGATCTGATGCAATTCTTTCAATGTGAGATGTCTATTCGCACGAATTGCTTCCTCCGTTCTCGAAAGAAAGACATCAGTGATCACAGATGGCCGACCTGATCTTTGTTCGTCATGAACATCGGTCCTACCTTCAGAGAAATGACGACACCATTTCGTTACATTTAGTCGATTCATAATGTTCCAATAAACACAAACAATTTCTTCGTGAATATCCACTGGTCACTGATTTTTGCACGAAGTAAACGTATGGCGGAGCCCACTTTGCATATGACGGGATTCTGAATTGGCGCAGCCATTTTAAACACGACCTACTCCAACCAGAAGCAACGTTCAACTGCCGAACGACGGCGAGGAGAAAGCTAACGGTTCAAGGCTAACACCAGTGTTGCCAATTTCTCGCCAAAACTCTTCTGTTCCTCTGGCGTACAGTGTATCTTTACTTTCCGAAATAACCTTGTACATTAGGGCAAACAAGCAACAAATAAACTCGCTGCAACGCAAATCTTTGAACAAAACGAAGGTACCAAAATCATCCCACCTTCAATCTAGACCGTTGTTCGAGATGGTCTCCAGGGATGGGTCTCTCCGAGAATACAGACACCAAAGCAATGCAATGAACAGCACCCGGAACAGCAGCCATATTCTGAGACTAGTGGTGTGTTCCGTATGTGTATTACAATAAAGTTCTCACTACCTCTCCTTTAAGAGACCAATAATGGCAACAATCTTATTAAAAATTGTGACGTAATATTATGCAAAGTGAGCAGTAATGAAAAAATATAAGGGACTCTGCACAACCAAAACGAAGCAGTAGACCTGGATGAAGGCCACTGTAATCATGGTCAAAACGCTGGTTTCTCCAGTAAGGTATCTATTCTTTTGGGTGTCTACTTGGTAACATAAAAAAGAAACTCTTTATGTCAAATTCTAGGTTGGATCATGGAAAGAAATAATAATCCTTGGTCAACATCTGTTGTCACAGTACCCACAAAATCAGAACAGTATATCAATTTCATTGCGACTATTGTTATTTAAAGCAGAAAAGAGTATCAGACGTCTACTCAATGCCAATTATAGCAGATATCTTAGATAATCTGAGTGAGTGTAGTTATTTCACAACTGTGGGACTTTGAAGTGAGTACCATCAATTATTATTAGCGGTAATATTTGAAGAGCTTCCAGAGATAACATTCTTAATCCCAACTGATCATAAATTAATATCTTGACATACCTTTTGGGCTGAAAAAAAAATATGCTACTTTCCAGCTGCTGTTAGATGGCGTATTCCCAGGTGTATGGCCTATTCAGATGATATTTTTTTTTCTTCACAATGATACCAGCAACGTACAGTCACTATGTTTATGTGACGTTTTGGATCGTTTATGTGCAGTATGGTTCAGCATTAGCCTGTAAATTTGTCATTTCTTTTTACAACAAATCCAACACTTGCGCCATATTATCAGTCAGAACGGTGCCCGCACTAATCGACGACTTGATGATGCCATCAAAAATTTTCTGACACCCACTAGAGTAAAGGAATCACAGTCATATCTAGGCCCGACCAATCTCAAATTTGTTCCAAAATTCGGGGAAGTTGTAAGACCTCTCACAGTGTTGTTAAAGAAAGAAATAAAGCTTATGAGCCATACGTGCAATGTTATTGATTTACCTAACATTTCTCAGCCACGGATCGTCTGGTTCAGACTTTTTATACAGGCTAAATAAAATGTAAATGTCGTATGAGTAGGGCCTCCCATCAGGTAGACCATTAGCCGGGTGCAAGTCTTTCGATTTGAAGCCACTTCGGCGACTTGCTCGTCGATGGGGATGAAATGAAGATGATTAGGAGAACTTAACACCCAGTCCCTGAGTGGAGGAAATCTCCGCTCCTGCAGAGAATCGAACCTGGGTCCTTATGTTTCACATAGCATTGCTGCATCCTACCGCTTCTCAGCCACTCAGCTCCCGGGAGCAGACAGACAGACGCTGTCTGCAAGAGATCGAGTAACTCGGCAGGAGACTTGCTGGGCCGCAGCCAGGGCTTGCTAGCTGTGGATGTGTGCTCGTTGTATTTGGATGGTGTACGTATAATGTGGGAAGTGTGTCTAGGCCTACTGAAGAGTCCCCAGTTCCATCTGTATGTGCGTTGCTGAGGCATACTCTGGAGTTTCGATAGGCCTGGTTCCTGCTTTTAAGACTGGTGGACATGCACATATACCTCGTCTGTAATTCTTCAGGTTCAGTCGCAGGAATGACAGTGAGCAGCAGGCGGTTAATGGTAAGTGTGTGCGGTAGCTTGAGAAAACCCCTGTGCTTCGTTAGTTAACTTCGTTTGACTTCTTGCTGTAAGCTGTCCTGATTTATTCTTTTGGAAATTATTTGGCCGTTGCCTTTTACATGGATCAGTATCCTGGTATTATACATGTGCCTAAGTTGAATTTTGAGGGTATTGTGGCAACTATTCAAGAGGGATTTGTTTTCTGTACTCTAATGGTGCATGTATTTTACTTAATGTGCAGATATTGGTTTTCATGTCCACTACCAGTTCATGTCTTTAGGTTATAAGTAGTTTTAAGTTTTTCAACAATTATCTACAAGTCTAGGTCCAAAAGGACTTGAGTTTACTTGCACTACCATTGTGTGCTTTTTTTTCTTAAGACACTTTTAACTTTTTGTCAGTTAAGGCTCTAGTTTATTTAATGATGTAAATTTCATCTGTTTTTAACTACTTACATGTTGAAAGGACTTAGTTGACCGCCTTCATTTTCTCTGTTATGATTCAGCCCTTGTTCTATTTACCAATTTTGTTATGTAAATTTAATCTATTTTCCATTTGTATGTCCTAGAAACATAACTGAATTGAGGAACCATTCAGTGTATGGGACGAGATCGAGCCAATTACCATGGCTTATTTAATATTTGATTTTTGGCCCAGTTATTCTGGATTTATACTTGTTTAAGTATGTTGGTTGATTTACTAATACTCACATTTTATTTATCCTAGGTGCCCACCATTTCAGTTTCATTTATCATCAGATTGTGAAGCAGCATTTTTAAAACTCAAAAATTTACTTATTACTATTCCAGTTCTTCCTTTTCTAGTTTATCAGAATGCATCCAGACAGCTTGACAGGGTCCAAAGGATTATCAGACAACTGAGAAAGAAATACATTCGGAATAATGTATTTCCAGTGTTATTCATACCGATGACGTTTAAAGGTAATAATTGACTATGTAGCACTCAAATGATTATCAGGACCTAAGGGTCCAATTATTAATGGGCATTGCATCTCAGAGCATTTGATTTTGGAGTAATACATCATCCAGGAATGCTGTATGCAAATGTACATAGTGTGAGTGACAAAGCATGCACCATGAGCTCCACTGGCATACACGAGGAGGAGTGGGAGGAAGCACAAACCTAATCGCTCAGACAGTTTTTCGTTTGCCAGCCAGCTGCCGTTCACCGTAGAAGATGGAATGTTTCACAGAAAGACAAGCTATATCTCGTAGAACAAGAACATCATACTAGACCGCTCGGCTAATCCCGCCAGACTGCAAATGCCTGGTTAAACATCGCGGCACTCGACCACGCCAGCAATTTGTCGCCGTCTCGAGAGTATGATGCGAGGAACCACCTATGTGAACTCTCGCCTAGGTATCACCCTGAATTTTAATCCCCTCTTGAGCCTTTCCTTTATTTCCGACATTGCTCCCTCAATGTACTGTTTTAACAGTAAGGAAGAAATGCCGAATGCCTACGCTACGGCTTGCTGTGTTGTCCTAATCATCATCGTTTCACCCCCATCGACGCGCAAGTCGCCAAAGTGACGTCAAATCGAAAGACTAGCACCAAGCGAACGGTCTACCCGACGGGAGGCCGTCGCCACACGACATTATTATTACCCTTTTTAAACCCAGCAATTCATTTTTGGGCTTCCATTCTTATCTTTCCTCTTCGTTCTTGTACATATTGTATATAACCTATCTTTCCGTATTGCTTACACCTACTTACATGAGAATTTCGATCATTATACAACATTTTACGTAATCTAAAGCTGTTTCTGTTGACAAATCATATCAAAGTTTCTTTATTTTTCTTTATGTTTACTTCCATTATAAAGCGAAAATTAAGAACTACCTCTTTGGCGCCTTCACCTTTCCTAAAGCCAAACTGATCATTCTGTAACAGATTTTTTTCTGTTTTTCTGTACATTATTCTTGACAGTACTTGAATTTATGATCTGTTGAAGCTGATTATGCCTTAGTTGTCGCATTCATCTGCCTTTGATATCTTCTGGATTGTGTCAATGTTTTTCAAAGTCAGACGGTATGTTTACAGACCCATAGATTCATATGGTTTGGATGTCACAAGCTCGAACACATTTTGATCATACCGTCTGATGTTTTGGTCGATGCCTACCATCACATAAGTATCCGTGGCGGGGAATCAATCCCAAAAGCTGCAAGTACCTCCAGGCTCAGTCGTTTAGGATTTTTCAGTGTCGGGACTTATAGAGGAGTCTGTGTTTCCTCAAACTATTCTAAAAACAAAATAATTTGATCATCGTTTCATGGAAATATACGAAAGCATACGACATTGTTCGTGGTCTTGGGTTTCGTTGTTCATATTGTCTGTGGTGCATCGCAAGAAAACAAGGTATGTAAGGCCCCTCCATGAGAAATGTGACCAGACCTTAACACCACCGCTTCCAAATTTTACTGTTGGCACTACACACGCTAGCAGATTACGTTCAGCGGGCATTCGCCACACCGACACCCTGCCATCGGATCGCCACTTTATATACCGTGATTCGTCACCCCACAATTTTCTCCGCAGTTCAGTTGTCCATGTTTAAGATCCTTACACCAAGCGAAGCGTCGTTTGGCATTTACCGGTGTGATTTGTGGCTTATTAGCACCCACTCGACCATGAAATCTAAGTATTCTCACCTCTCACCTGTCACAGTAATTGCACTGGATCGCGATGCAGTTTGGAATTCCTGTGTCATGGTCTGGGTAGATGTCTCCCTATTACACATTACAAACCTCTTCAACTGTCGGCGGCCTATGTCAGTCAACAGACGAGGTCGGCATGTACGCTTTTGTGCTGTACGTGTCCCTTCACGTCTCCACTTCACTACCACATCCCTCGGAAACAGTGGACCTAGGAGTGTTTAGGAGTGTGGAAATCTCGCCTTAGACATATGACACAAGTGACGCCCAATCACCTGACCACTTTCGAAGTCCGTGAGTTCCGCGGACCGCCCCATTCTTCTCTCTCACGACGTCTAATTTCTACTGAGGTCGCTTATATGGAGTGCCTGGAAGCAGGTGGCAGCACAATGCACCTAATATGAAAAGCATATGTGTTTGGGGCGATTCCGGGTACTTTTAATCACATAGTGCGTGAAAAATACAGCAAAGCCAGTGGGTGGACCGGAAATTGCATTCCTGCAGTCTATATCCACATCATACTCCGAAAACCACCTGGCGGTGTGTGGCGTAGGGTACTTCTGGTACCAATCACTAATCACCCTTCCCTGTTCCACCAGCGAATGGCGCTCGGGAAGATTGATTGCCGATAAGCCTCAGCAATAGCTCCAATTCCTCGAATTTCATCGTCGTGGTCATTTCTTGGTAAGTATGTGGGAGGAAGTGTTATGTTATCTGAGATAGAGCTCTCTCTAAATTCCGAAGGTAAATCTCTCCGTGATGCACAACGCATCTCTTGTAGCATTTTCCGCTGGAGTTTGCTGACCAAACGATATTCTGACGTCGCTCTTCGTGAAATCTTCTCTCTCTCTTCTACCAGTCCTGCCTGATACGGATGCCAAACTGACGAAAACTCTTCAAGAATCGATCGAACAAGCGCCGTGTAAGCCACCTTCTTTGTGGATGAGTTAAGATTCTTCGTATGAATCTCAGTAAGGTCGCCCTAAATAATTGTTCCTAAATATTTTACGGTAGTCACTGCTTTCAGCAAATTCCCTCGGTCATGGGTGTGTATGTTGCCCTTAGCGTATGTTAAAGTTAGATTAAGTGGTGTGTAAGCCTAGGGACCGATGACCTTAGCAGGTTGGCCCCGTATGAAGTTACCACCAAATTTCCAGTAAACTGTCATCAATAGAGCAGTTGTACAGTAGTGGATTTCTTTATTGTGTATGTGCAATATGATATATTTATTTACGTTCAGCATGCTTGATATGGAAGGAGAGCTTGATATGGCCAAACATTTCCCACAGCAAGCGTCGTTGGCCACACAGACCAGTTCGTTACAATTAAAGTGCAGCCACTAGCCGAGATCCATTATAGACAGTAATTAACCGTATGGCAGCGAAACTTGGTAAATATTCTAATGTATTAAGGCGGAACCTATGTACTCTGGAAAAGTATTAGTTCCAATATTAGCCAACAGGTACAAATCTGGCAGTGTCTATGCAAGGAAGACGTAAAAAATGTTTAGATGCTTAATGGATTAGGAATAGGACCTTAGCAGAAAATATCAAAGAAGTGAGAAACGGTTAACCTTAAATTTATTATAAACCACCATTTACACAGTTGTTCAATATGAGCACTGGAGACGTCAACAAGATGCTGCAACTGTAAAACGACGTAATCAACAGTTGCTCGCAGCAGTTCCGATGGAATCTGAGCAACACTTTCCTGTACACTAGCCTTCAGATCTGGTAGAGACCGAATGTCTCCCTGGGAAACGTATTCTTTTAGATATCGCCAGAGGTAAAAGTCATATGTTACAGATCAGGTGATCTCGATGGCCATGCCTCTGGAAAAACTCTGGAGTTAACACGTTCGTGGGAGCTGCATTAAGCTGATCTTCCCCTGTGCAACGACATAAGGTGTTGCCGAATCCATGAGAAAAGTGGGTTCCACACAGCTCCACTCTTCCAAAGCAAGAATTCAATTTGCACAAGGAGGTCTCGATAACGTGCAGATGTCACGGTACACCCAACAGGTCCTCTGGTTGTATTCTATTCGAAGAAAAACGGATCAAAAATACAGCTGCTTATGAATCCATACCACACAGTCATAAACTCCAAGTCCAGTGGCTCTTCCTGCACAACATGCGGTTTAACAGTACAGTAAATTCGGCCGTTCTGTGTATTCACGGCACCCTTCAGTGTAAAATGTGCCTTGTCAATCCATAGAATATTTCTCAGCCACATAGCATCAACTTCGATCCATGCCAGAAACTGAAGAGCAAATTCCCAACGTTGCTGCAGATCATGAGTTGTCAGTTGTGCCGTGCATTGTAGCCGTGGGGTGTAGGGCGCACTGAAGTCGTTCGCGCGGCTCTCCCCGTCGGAGGTTCGAGTCCTCCTTCGGGCATGGATGTGTGTGTTGTGCTTAGCGTAAGTAGGTTTAAGTTAGATTAAATAGTGTGTAAGCTTAGGGACCGATCACCTTCACCTCAGCAGTTTGGTCCCATAAGATCTTACCACAAATTTAAATTTTTAATTTTCGTTCAGTTGCTGCACCCTGTGGATCCTGTACGGGTATCAGTGTAAAACGGCGCGCAAAACTTTCCGTAATGTGGACAACTCTCATAAGACAGTGCAACGTCCCATATGAAACATTATAAATGATTGTGCTGGTAAACTTCTACGTGATTTGATTGTCAAACAGCTGACCAAAACTGAAAGTACTCAGGCAGTCCTCTCTTGTTCCGATCATCACTAAACTGACACACACTGCAATACAGCGAGAGCCAGTATTGCCAGCTAAACAAAAGATTCTAACTACTGAAGGCATTGTAAGAAAATGACACCGGTGTGTCAGACCCACCATACTTGCTCCGGACACTGCGAGAGGGCTGTACAAGCAATGATCACACGCATGGCACAGCGGACACACCAGGAACCGCGGTGTTGGCCGTCGAATGGCGCTAGCTGCGCAGCATTTGTGCACCGCCGCCGTCAGTGTCAGTCAGTTTGCCGTGGCATACGGAGCTCCATCGCAGTCTTTAACACTGGTAGCATGCCGCGACAGCGTGGACGTGAACCGTATGTGCAGTTGACGGACTTTGAGCGAGGGCGTATAGTGGGCATGCGGGAGCGCGGGTGGACGTACCGCCGAATTGCTCAACACGTGGGGCGTGCTGTCTCTACAGTCCATCGATATTGTCGCCAGTGGTCAGCGGAAGGTGCACGTGCCCGTCGACCTGGGACCGGACCACAGCGACGCACGGATGCACGCCAAGACCGTAGGATCCTTCCCAGTGCCGTAGGGGACCGCACCGCCACTTCCCAGCAAATTAGGGACACTGTTGCTCCTGGGGTATCGGCGAGGACCATTCGCAACCGTCTCCATGAAGCTGGGCTACGGTCCCGCACACCGTTAGGCAGTCTTCCGCTCACGCCCCAACATCGTGCAGCCCGCCTCCAGTGGTGTCGCGACAGGAGTGAATGGAGGGACGAATGGAGACGTGTCGTCTTCAGCGATGAGAGTCGCTTCTGCCTAGGTGCCAATGATGGTCGTATGCGTGTTTGGCGCCGTGCAGGTGAGCGCCACAATTAGGACTGCATATGACCGAGGCACACAGGGCCAACACCCGGCATCATGGTGTGGGGAGCAATCTCCTACATTGGCCGTACACCTCTGGTGATCGTCGAGGGGACACTGAATAGTGCACGGTACATCCAAACCGTCATCGAACCCATCGTTCTACCATTCCTAACCCGGCAAGGGAACTTGCTGTTCCAACAGGACAATGCACGTCCGCATGTATCCCGTGCCACCCAACGTGCTCTAGAAGGTGTAAGTCAACTACCCTGTCCAGTAAGGTCTCCGGATCTGTCCCCCATTGAGCATGTTTGGGACTGGATGAAGCGTCGTCTCACGCGGTCTGCACGTCCAGCACGAACGCTGGTCCAACTGAGGCGCCAGGTGGAAATGGCATGGCAAGCCGTTCCACAGGACTACATCCAGCATCTCTACGATCGTCTCCATGGGAGAATAGCAGCCTGCATTGCTGCGAAATGTGGATATACACTGTACTAGTGCCGACATTGTGCATGCTCTGTTGCCTGTGTCTATGTGCCTGTGGTTCTGTCAGTGTGATCATGTGATGTATCTGACCCCAGGAATGTGTTAATAAAGTTTCCCCTTCCTGGGACAATGAAATCACGGTGTTCTTATTTCAATTTCCAGGAGTGTATCTGTTTATGCCAGCTAAACATAAGATTCTAACTACTGAACGCATTGTATGAAAATGAACGATTTTGGTAGAGGGCAAACAATGTATTTACTTTAATAGTGTTCGAAAGTCATTATATATATATATATATATATATATATATATATATATATATATATATATATCTGTTCATGACATCGAGTCTTTACAGATTTCCTTTTCCTGGCGGACACACGTCCAGATCGTCCGCTTATAGTAATCTCTCAAAACTCTGGCCTCTCTCTATCCACATCCACCACTGCTGGCGCCTCACATCCAACTACCCAACACTACAATAGCGAATGTTCCAACAATGCCAACCTGCCACAGACTGCACACAGCAAAGTCAGTGATTTTCATACAGAGCGCTACGTGGCGTTACCAACACAAAAACCTAAACAGCCTAATTACATGGTCCCCATGCTCCCCACAAAACATTTACAAACCGTCAGTACATATGTGGAAATTTTTTTTATATTTACGCTAACAATATATCAAATGCACACACTTATTAATACGCTGTTGATCAAAAGCAAAAAATTGTCCTCACAGTCATGATCATTCATCACAGTAGTAATCGCACTTTGTTTTTTAAGGGGCCACAACAGAGCAAACCCACAGCAGGGTTAGTCAAGTGTTGAAGAATATTGGTATGTAGGTAATCACAGAGCACGACCACAGTATTTCTTGTAGAGATTATGGTATTGGTTGGCCATCAAATGTGCAGCCACAATGTAGTCCTTGTAAGAGATGGCCAGCAGCCATCTGTTGCCACTGTTCGGGTGCACAATCACCATCGAAGAGGCTTGCGGATGATATAACAAGTACATAAACCACCACTTGTGCACTCACAAACTTTTTGGAATGTACTCAGAACCGGCACTGCTGTTAACCACTCCCTCGCTGAAATATCAACACACAAGCGAGCTTTAACAGTCCCTTCTGTTCTTTAACTTCTCACATATTGTGCATATACTATGACCAACATAAACGTGTGCAGTAATCTTACCATATAATTAATTGGAAGAACTGGTGTCTATACAATTACAAATTTATGGCATAAGAATACAATTATAAAGATACAGCAAACATCATTAAAGAACATAGTAAAACACACAACATTTGTAGTAACACAGGCTTAACAAAAGAACATAAATAAACATACATCAGTGTTACAGGAATAATGACATAAGTAAATAAATAGAAAAAGTGAAATAAGCTTTCGAAACATTTACTTCACACATGAGCATTAAAAGAAAGCAGAACAGAATAAATAATGTCTAAACATCTCTACAAAGTAAACAACATAATATTAATGCAAATTATATGTGAGGATAACAGTGTTCCTCATCATAGTGAATGTAGCTTAGTTTTAGAAGAGAAAAAAAATTCTATGAAACATCACACAGAGACAAGAAGAACACAAATACACAAGGGTTCACATACACATAGCGTAATAACACGAAAGGAAAGGACAGGGTTTGTTTTCAGTGTGACATTTGGTACTGCACTGCAACCCAAAACTTCATTCCACAGATCTTTCCTCTTATTTCAACATTCGTTAACGCAAAAAAAAAAAAAAAAAAATATTCTATCTAAACATGCCTTCTGTATTTATATGTTCACATATGTCTTACCTCATCTTTTTTTTTCCCTTTATCTTACCTCATCATTTGTTTCCAAGAAAGTCCTACCTAAACCTGTTGTTCCAAAACCCTACTTTTTCGTTTATATACTCTTTCAAAATAATAATTCTTCATTGTACACTACCTTTTCTGGCTAAACCCTTAACACAAACAGCATTGACAAAAAAATGCAAATTGGAAAAGTAAGCAGCAATTTATCTAAATTAGCAATGCCCGCCGAAGTGGGCGAGCGGTCCTAGCCGCTATAGTCTGGTGCCACACGACCGCAACGGTTGCAGGTTCGAATCCTGCCTCGGGCAGGGATGTGTGTGATGCCCTTAGATAAGTAAGGTTTAAGTAATTCTAAGTTCTAGAGACCTAATGACCTCAGATGTTAAGTCACTTAGTGCTCAGAGCCATTTGAACCATTATTTTTTACCAAAGCAGATGCAACATTTCAACTAATAGAAGGCAATGTGCAGCAACAAGAAAAATAAATCAGTAGTGTAACAGGCTTAATACAACGTAAAATTCAGTAGGACAATGCGTGGCAAACAGCAGCACCAAATGCAACAACTTGTACCTAATTATAACAAAGCTCAAGCAGAAAAAGTATTACAAAATAGATAGCCATGTCTAATACCTATGTCACATCTTAATACTAGAGTGATGCATCACAATAACTTACTCTACCAAACAAGTTACCAAGTTATGTTTGCAATTCCTGTGAGGGAAAATGTCTTTTTGTGCTCCCTTTTGTAAGGAAAGTAAATCATAAAATTATTATTTACTGGGTCTGTAGACAGAAAACATTTCTATTAGTACGTCTATTAAATTTTATTTTAACAAATGCTGCAGTGCAGCTAGAAACTAGGTATTTAAAAAATGAGGCAAGTGTATACATTAAACAAAGCATGAAAAGTCATTCACTAGACATATGGCATCTCCTAAGGCAGTAAAAAAATCTCTCAACCAGAAAGACAGCAGTCACAATCACGTGTGTAGACATAAAATATTTCTGATCATTTCATTAGGCATTTTAGTACATATGAGAAATTACCAGCTCCAAACTGTAATCATATGTTTTCAAGTATGAGTGCATTACGTCAAGGTCACCTTGCTGTTAGCATACTGGTACTCACATTCACACACACACACTCACCCTTCATAATGATCACAACCATATCTCGACGTCACAATACACATCGTCATCACAATAATAATATCATAGCTCCTCAGTCATATCTCGAAAACGTCATAGCTTTCTTCAATAATCTCAATCCCTTTTAAAAAAATGCTCTCTGCTCGTTTCAATTAAGACATCTGCCGCAAATGTACTTCAAAAATCATGATCCCATACCAAATACATCATTCAAAGCTCTCATAGTATTACAATGGTACCAAAACAATATGAACAATTCACAAAGTACAGACGAAATACAATTTCGTAACTGTGAATTTATCTAACTGTGTAACTCCATAAACTGTGTTACTGATTTAGTTTAAAGAAAGTTTGTCTCTATGTTAATTAATGAGATATCTGTGTAATTCTGTGTCAGAGAAATATGGTACTGATGTGTAAAATTGTATCAGCAAATACCATATTAGCCAGAGTTGCTAGCGCTTGCCACACGCTTTGTACACAATGTAAGCGTGTAGCCCTGAGGATTAATGTAATTATGCTCTCAGGTGTTACAGATTACAGCAACAGAATGAAATGTCTCACCGAAAACCTTCTTTGTATCTTTGTAATTCGAAAATCTTTAAAAAAAGATTTAAGTACAGAATTTAATCACTCAAATGCGTGACCTGTGGCGCTAATCTGTGTGTCTAGCTGTAAGATAATTTTTGTCAGTACTTAACGGTAAAAATGTGCCAAGTGTCGTAGTTATCGTCCGCTGTAAGCAACGTTCTGCAAAATTCAATCTACTTACTTTGTCATAACCAAGAGTGAAAATGCTATGCATATAGATATCGTAGTTATTACGTACATTCATGTGACCAAGAAAGCACTGTACCTTAATACATTGTTGTGCTACAGGAAAGGCTGTCTCTTTGTAACTGTACCACAAAAGTTACTACTAAAACATATTTTACTTTCCAGAAGAATGTAGAAAAAAAATGGTTCAAATGGCGCTGAGCACTATGGGACTCAACATCTGATGTCATCAGTCCCCTAGACTTAGAATTACTTAAACCTAACTAACCTAAGGACATCACACACATCCATGCCTGAGCCAGGATTCGAACCTGCGACCGTAGGATTGGCGCGGTTCGGGACTGAAGCGCCTAGAACCGCTCGGACACCGCGGCCGGCGAAGAATGTAGAAAAACTGTACTGATATAAAAGATACAGTCCAAAAGCAATAATATAAATTATGTCACTCATTAATTGCGTCATGATATAATCGCGTAGCTGTCAAACAAACAAAATACTATGTAATCTGTAATATCTAAAAAAGTACTTTAAATAAAGAATGTTTTTTCAAGTAAACCAATATGTTGCATTAAAGCCTCATTAGCAGTATATGTTCAAAGTATGTAAGCCTTATAGTCATTACATAATCATGCTACTAACAAGCAAGACAGTACACACAATAACACTGTGTCGTCTGTTCACTATAACAACGCATTCGTAATTACTGTCTAAATAAGTTCCCTAAGTTCTTGATTGGATAATTAATTCCAAAACAATGTTGCATGTTAACAGATTCTACGTGTGACAAAGCGTACTAGTAATGTGAGGTAGCAACCTTAAAGCAACGATTAATTGCGCGACCATGTTGCTATGACGACAGACGCTTTGGCCAACGACTCCCCGAACTTTTGTCCACTGCCGGGAGTCCGTAGACATTCTCCAAGCACCTATGAATATCTGAGATTCTATGGTTTTCCGCCAAAACACAATGGCAGCTCTCTACTTGGAATGCACCTCCGTTACAGACACCATTGTGAAAGCTACCTATAGCGCCGCTACCTGTCAGAATGTCATGAAACTATTGGGTCTAAAGGTGGAACATTCCGCATTTTGTCAACTGAAACCGGCAGGGAAAAAGTTGTTCTGCTTTTCTCATTCAACGACCTTCGTATGTCAGCATTCAATGAGGAAGTGAAGTACTGCTATATCTCTGGAGAAAACAAAAAATGTAGATTTTATAAATGCTGCAATCGTTTTTTATTCATTTGTTCCAATTGTGATACATAAGACATTAGAATCATCGCGCTGATGACCTACATCCACTGACTGTTCGCAGATGGGACAGCAGTCACTCGTTGTGTGTACCGGCAGCCTTCGCCGCTGCTCTGCCAGCCTTCTTGGCAGCTGTCCTGGCTTTGGCGGCAGTCCTCAATTTCTGTGCTGTTCTGGCTTTGCCTGTTGTCCTGGCTTCGGCATGAGCTGCTGTCCTGGCGAGGTCTGCATGTGTAGCTGCTCCTTTCTGTGACGCTAAAAGGAACAAACGACGTTCAGTAATTACAGCTCAAAATTGACAGCCAATCAAGCTCAAGCCCTATTACTTACCAAAAATAAGGAACCTACTGATTACTCTGCAATTGACACTTCAGTGTTTTGTAGTACGTACGTACACTTATAGATTATCTCTCTACCATTCCACTCTGGAATAGCAGACTGGAAGACCTATCACTTAAATCACTCCGCTTCACTTCTTATTTCTCTTATTTTATCACGATAGTAGTTTCTCCTATGTAGGTGGGAGTTAGCAGCATATTTTGGCTTTCGGGCGAGAAAGTTTGTAATCAAATTTCGTGAAAATATCTCGCCACAGTCAAAAATAAATTTCCTTAATGACTGTCATCCCAAATCACTTGCCAGAGTCGTACAGTCTCTTCCACTTCGTGAAAACTGCTCTTTTTCGCTGCCCTTGATCAATCCTGTGTTGTATGACCTCAAAACACTCCGAAATAGTCCAGAAGGGGACAGATAGGCGTGGTTCAGGCAGTCTTTTAGTAGGTCTGTTGCATCTTCTCAGTGTTCTGCCAGTAAAACGCACTCGTTGTTTCCCCATCTCTCAATAAACCGAAGTCGACCATTTGCCTTCCCTATCAAAGTTTTCATCATGCTGGTTCCATTTCATATCGCTTTTCAAAGATACGATCAGAAATTTAAAGGGCGCTACTGTACCATACAGGGCAGTACTTAAGCTGTATCCGATCATTACAGATTTGTTTTTCCTTCGCATCCGCATTAACTTACATTTTTATGCATTTACAGCTAGCTCTCACTCACCACACCAACTATCTAAGTCATCTTGTATCCTCCTACAGTCACTCAACTTCGACACCTTCCTGTACGCCACAGCACCATCAACATTGCTGTCCATCCTGTCAGCTAGGTCATTTATGTATATTAAAAATAACAGCGGTCCTATCACACTACTGTGGCACTCCTGACGATTCCATTCTTTTATACAGGTGTCACCTGCGCTTTTTTTCCAGTCGTTTGCGACTTTGCGCTGGTGGAGAGATTCGCGATAAATGCAAGTAAGGGGCCATAACTCAAGTCTTTTCACTTGTGACGTATTGTTCCTCAGGCGTCGTCATATGATGTACTACAGTCACTGGTCCAGCTCAAAATTTCGTCGTATAATTGCATATGATCATTTGGAATGTACTGCTGCGTATTTTTTGTATTTTAGTTGGTACGTGTCCTGATGGTAAGCAGGGTGTTTTGGTGGAGCAACAGGTTCTCGGAGATGTGTCACGAAGAATGTGTGACTCACTAACCCGTTGATACACATCAAACCGTTGACGAAAGCAACTCTGGCACTCGCATATGCAAAGTGGAAGAAACTTCTGATTGCAAAGTTTTATCTCTAAAAATTTGGCTTGTTCCTCGTTTCTTCAGAAACTCTCGTCTTCTTATGATACTTTGCCCACTAGTCTTTAAAATCCAGAATTCCAGATGTGTGAACTTCAGTGACTGTAAGTTTTGCATGTTTTGTGCTGCTTTATGGGATGTGCTGTGCTATTTGATGAACAGATAACATCTTGAGTAGCACTGACTTACGGCCTTTAAAACAGCCTGATTCAAACATATTCTGTTCATAAACTGTGAAACAACGCTTACAACGATTTATATTCTCCTTCACACGCTAGCCATAGAATCACAGATATATTACCTGGTGATATATTCTCTAGGTAAAGAAAGTCATAGGTTGTCATAGTTCAGAAATTCCGAAAATGCAGTGGATGCGAAGGCTGTTGCACTCTCGGTTTAAAAGGGAGTACACAAACGAAGACAGGCAAAGGTGAGGAATGATTCATGCGTCTGTGAAAAATCTACGCGCAAAGCTTACAAGAACTACCACCGTCGTAAGTTAGCAAACAGATCTGGACGAGAACCAGAGAAAATTCTATGCAAAATCGCTAAACAGGTCTAAGGCTTCCATCCAGTCACTTGTTCACCGGTCTGGTGTAGCAGCAGAAGATAGTGAAACGAAAGCCAAAGTTTTAATTTCGTCGTATCCCTCTTTTTCGCGTCTCATCTTCAGTATAACTATAAATAAATTCAGCACCACACATTTAGCTCCTAATAAACACACCACAAACTCGGGAGACACGAGGCACGCGGCAGCCACCTCTTCAACTGTTTGCACTCACAACAATATCGCCAAATGTCCAGGACTAAAAGGGTACATTTCAGTGACTTACGCCCATTTAAAACAAAATGTGATTTTCAGTTGCATGCTACAAGGTATACTCTGCAGCTTAGAGTTGTGTCTCTGACATTTAATTCACCAATGTTACCAAATATCAACACTTCTTTCAGTGCCTTCTTCCTATGAGATCAACCTTTTTAATGGGCCAATATTTTCTCATTTTAAAAGACCATAGCGTTGTATGTTTCTGTATTCATGACATAGCGTATTCAGCAATAAAAAGGGCACCTATTCTACTATTTTATAGCAGCAGCCTTTCTTATTTCTGGTATTTTTCTTCTGTAACAGGTTTTTTAAAATTTTATGGTAAGTTTATTTTTTTGACTTAGGCTCTATTTAAAAAAACACCGATTCATAGTTATGGGTGCGTTTGATCACTGAACTTTGATATATAGAGCGTTCATTGTAAATTACTGTACCGTGAACATCGGTCTGTGTGCTTAATGGCATGAAAAAGAATCCATGTCTGGAGATTTTTCACTTATGTGCTAAGGAAGCAAACTCTTCAAACAATGAAATTAACTCTCCTGCAACGTCTAAATGAAAGACAGATAATAATTTGCTACCATTATGTGAAGTAGGAAACTTTAACCAAGTAGTCGGTGAGGTTACAATGCTCGGTGGCACACAAGAAAGTATACAACATTCATGTGTCGGATTGAACATCTCGCGTCTCTTCTTACAGTTATGTTCAGCAGTATTTTTCATTAGCGTAACAAGAAGTTGCAATTGTGGCAGCTGATAGCATATTAGTTCTTTTTTCAATAATCTACTGATTATTGGAGGGATATTAAATCATAACGCCTAATTCACTCAGTACCTGGGAAAGGGTTGAAGACCCTTCTCTCTGTCGACCTCTTCCTCCAACTCCCTATCTCCTGTTTACCTCTCTCTCTGTCCGGCTCCTACGTCACTCCCAACCCAGTTGGAGTTAGAGCCTGTATTATATCCTGAACTGCGTACAATTTGTACTTCTCATGTGAGAAGACAAGTTTAACACTTGGTGTTCCCAAACGTTTTCATAAACGATTTGCTGCCATAGTTGTCAGACATTCTGTCTCTCTTTCAAATGGTTCAGATGGTTCTGAGCACTATGGGACTTAATTTCTGAGGTCGTCAGTCCCCTAGCACTTAGAACTAGTTAAACCTAACTAACCTAAGGACATCACACACAACCATGCCCGAGGCAGGATTCGAACCTGCGACCGTAGTAGTCACGCGGTTCCAGACTGTAGTGCCCAGAACCGCTCGGCCACCTCAGCCGGTGCCTCTCTTTCGTCTGCAAGATTATACTGATGTCCAGTGAGATGGCACCAGTCTGTTTCGATGGTATATCCTTTGGAATCCAGACAACTGATCCATTAATCATACTAGTGCAAGGCGAGGGACTTTACGATGGCTAGTGTGATCAACTAACTCGTTCTCTTAGGTCTTCTCTTCTTTTTTTCTTTGGAACCACATGTAATGGTTGGTGTATGAAATTCCGGTAGAAGCTGCTTAAGACCTACTTCATAGAACATTACATGTCTTGTTCTACGACGAAAACCAGGAATGTTTAACAAAATGAGCCCCAATCCATCTCAACCGAGAGTGGTAGAGCAGCAGTAAGACGCAGGCCTCACATTCGGAAGAATGGCGATTCAAATCCCCTTCATGGCATTTAGATTTAAGTGGCCTGTGATTACCCCAACTCACTTAAGGCAAATGTCATGATGCTTCCTCTCTCAAGATCACAACCGATTTCCTACCCTGTCCTTCCACAAATCAAACATGTGCTACGTCTGCAATGAACACGTCGTCGAGGGCACTTTAAACTGAAGTCTTCCTTTCCTTGTCGTAACACTCAGTTAAGGGAACTCTTCCATATAATTGATTTAGACCTAACGTTTTGAGACCTTTGGAACATCACGTTTTATGAATACTAAGTATAAAAAATTGGAAACTGTACCGTGTTCAGTATTTGTGTCCTCGGATCCGTCCGCCGACGAGCCGTCGCTGCTGAGCGTTTTAAGGGCGAAGATTGGGCTGATATTGGGCTCGTCCTCTTCTGCAGCACCTCCTGCCCGAAGTAACGAATATGTCAGACGGTCGGCGTCGTAGTCTTCAAGATCGTCTCGTGCAATCGGCTTGTTGTCGTCTTGAGCCGTGGCGTGCGGCACGCAGAACACAACCAGGTAGGATCCTGCGAGCGCCAGCAGCAAGAGGCGTGACATCTCCTTGCCTGTGTGATGCGGAAGACTGTCTACACTTTCCAGCTAGACTGCCGTACTGTGAAGCCGTGAAGGAATCCCAACGTCTTTTATAACAACAGGGCGGTGTCAACTGGATACGTTATCGCTACTGGGAGGCAAATGTTTACATGTGCAGTTCAAACGTATGCTAGTAGAGTACAATCACCACAAATTATCTCTTACCATTTTACCGTAGTTGTTAATTCAAAACGTCTTGTTCTTTTGCCCTTTCATGCAACGGGATATTATTATCTAGTCTGTTATGTAAGGTGAACAAAAAACCCACGTCAAACGCTACAGCTTGTTTTATCTGTGATAAAATAGGATTCCACGTCTTGCTTAAAGGAAAACCTTTGCCTCTATTAATAATATCATCCGTCGGCGTATTTCAATTGATTCTCTCAATACACAATCCCAGTAACGGGAAGCTGAGGCAATAATTTGCGTCTCTTTGAAGGACATATTGTGCCCTTCATTAACACAAGCGTTCGGCAACGACTGATTTTTCCGGCTGGAGCAGACGTGTATGCCGTTGATATTCCACACATCGGTCTTGAACTGTACGAATAGACTGTCCAATGTAGGCCTTGCCGCAGTGACAGGGAATCTTGTGTACCCCAGGCTTCCTCAGTCCCAAATCATCTTTCTCCGTCCCAAGAAGGGATCTAGTTTTGGCCAAAGGCATAAAGACGCTTTTAATATCATATTTCCTGAGGACTCTTTAAATTTTCGAAGAAATGCTCCCCACGAAGGGTAAAAAGCAACAGATTTGAAAGTGTCCACCGTCGGTTCTCGTGGGGGTCCAAATGGAAAAGCACAAGCAATTTGGTGTTCAGTATACCCATTCGGCCTAAAGACAACCTTGAGGTGATCCAACTCCTGTTTCAAGTTATCGGAATCCGAAACAGCATAAGCCCCCTTGACCAGTGAGCGTAAAACTCCCAAGCGTTGATGTTGTGGATGACAACTTGTGGCATGGAGGTAGTGGTCCGATTGCGTAGGTTTTCGGTATACACTGTGGCCGAAAGTCTCATTTTCTTACTTATGTACTAAGTGTGTGTGTGTGTGTGTGTGTGTGTGTGTGTGTGTGTGTGTGTGCGTCGCGTCTGTTCTATCAGACACTACGATCCGAGGCAGACTGCCTTGTTAATCAATTAAATGTAGAAGGAAGAATGTCCAAGCTGTCGCAGAGCGTTAAAATTACAGCTACGGTGGCAGATGAAAATTTGTGCCTGACCACGTTCGAACCCAGATTTGTGGTGTCTTTTCTTTCGGACATGTCCGAAAGAACAGACACCACACATATACGTATATACAGGGTGTTTCAGGAATAATAGTAGGCACTTTAGCAGGTGGTAGTATTGACGAATTGCATAAAAATTCCATATAAATGTGTCCACTTATTATTGAGTACAGAGATACTGCTGTAAGTACGTAATTCTAGTAATCCGAGTCATATTGAATACAAAATGAGGTCATATTAAGGTAGTTGAATGTTCTAGCAATTACACTTTGATAATACCCATGTGAGTATTCCGATAGCCAAAAGAACCCGCTAGTGGGAAACCATCTGGAACTACACTACTATGAAACTGCAAGAACTCAAGACAATACGGAGACTCTTCCCTTCGCTAGGTAACCTCTTACTGTTATTTACGATTCTCTCTGTTCTAGGCATGATGCAAATGGAAACATTCATAATGCGCTTTCCGCTACTCTTGACAAACATCGTCAACTTGTAATCACTGCGAGTAACAACTGTGTGATGATAATGGTACAGGTTGTCAGTGGGTGCGATGGTGTTACGCTGTCAAACTGCTTACAATAACGTTAATGGCGGCGCACGTAATCTAAGTAAAGATAATGAGTATTCTGATTTAACGAAAATAGTACTCCAGTCTAGAGCTGCTAATGATACACTATAACTACAGAGATCATCGTGCTTGTATTACATTAATATTAATTTTGCAGTGAATTGCTTGACATGTATTGCCGTCGGCTATGCAGCTGAAATGGCTCACTACACAGGTACTCTACGTTGCACTTGGTTAAACAAAAAAAGAAAAAACAAAAACTGGCTCTGAGCACTATGGGACTCAACTGCTGTGGTCATCAGTTCCCTAGAACTGAGAACCACTTAAACCTAACTAACCTAAGGACGTCACACACATCCATGCCCGAGGCAGGACTTGAACCTGTGACCGTAGCAGTCGCACGGTTCCGGACTGCGCGCGTAGACACGCGACACCACCGCGGCCGGCGCACTTGGTTAAACGATCAGCTCGCTGCAATCCTGCTCGTACTGTCCATAAGTACTTGTACACTGACTGTTAGTTATTCGACTAAATATGTGCTAGAATCTGATTCGCATGTGTAAGAGATTGGTTAGCGCAATGGTTTAGCGTCATCACAAAGCAATGATTGAGGAATGGATGTCGTTGAAGTCTCGTTATATCAATGGCGAGTTAATGTTCGCATCTCACCCGTATTGCACAGAAAACAATTGCATCTTAAATATCGAAAACAAACGTCCACACTGTCGCAGGGCGTTGAAATACAGTAACGGGGTCAGAAGAATATTTGTGCTCGACTGGGGTTAAAACGTGGACACCTGCTTACAAGGCGGACGCGCTGACCATTTCACTTCGGGGACACAGCGGCCAACCTGCCTGCAGCTCCTATATACACACCTTTTTTTTTTTTTTTGTCATCAGTCTACTGGCTGGTTTGATGCGGCCCGTCACGAATTCCTTTCCTGTGCTAACCTCTTCATCTTGACGTATTCCAATCTCTGTTTTCCTCTACAGTTTTGGCCCTCTACAGTTCCCTCTAGTACCATGGAAGTCATTCCCTCATGTCTTAGCAGATGTCCTATCATCCTGTCCCTTCTCTGTATCAGTGTTTTCCACATATTCCTTTCCTCTCCTATTCTGCGTAGAACCTCTTCATTCCTTAACTTATCAGTCCACCTAATTTTCAACATTCGTCTATAGCACCACATCTCAAATGCTTCGATTCTCTTCTGCTCCGGTTTTCCCACAGTCCATGTTTCACTACAATACAATGCTGTACTCCAGACGTACATCCTCTGAAATTTCTTCCTCAAATTAACGCCAGTATTTGATATTAGTAGACTTCTCTTGGCCAGAAATGGCTTTTTTTGCCACAGCGAATCTGCTTTTGATGTATTCCTTGCTCCGTCCGTCATTGGTTGTTTTACTGCCTAGGTAGCAGATTTCTTTAACTTCATTGACATCGTGACCATCAATCCTGATGTTAAGTTTCTCGCTGTTCTCATTTCTACTACTTCTCATAACCTTCGTCTTTCTCCGATTTACTCTCAAACCATCATTGCTTCCTCGATGTACAGATTGAAGAGTAGGGGCGAAAGGCTACAGCCTCGTCTTACACCCTTCTTAATACGAGCACTTCGTTCTTGATCGTCCACTCTTATTATTCCCTTTTGGTTGTTGTACATATTGTATATGACACGTCTCTCCCTATAGCTTACCCATAGTTTTTTCAGTATCTCGAAGAGCTTGCACTATTTTATGCTGTGGAACGCTTTTTCCAGGTCGACAAATCCTATGAACGTGTCTTGATTTTTCTTCAGCCTTGCTTCCATTATTAGCCGTACTGTCAGAATTGCCTCTCTCATGCCTTTACTTTTCCTAAAGCCAAACTGATCGTCACCTAGCGCATTCTCAATTTTCTTTTCGATTGTTCTGTATATTATTCTTGTAAGCAGCTCCGATGCATGTGCTGTTAGGCTGATTGTGTGATAATTCTCGCACTTGTCAGCTCTTGCCATCTTCGGAATTGTGTGGATGATGCTTTTCCGAAAGTCAGATGGTATATCGCCAAACTCATATATTCTACACACCAACGTGAATAGTCGTTTTGTTGCCACTTCCCCTAATGATTTTAGAAATTCTGATGGAATGCTATCCATCCCTAATGCCTTATTTGACCGTAAGTCCTCCAAAGCTCTTTTAAATTTCGATTCTAATACTGGATCTCCTATCTCTTCTAAATCGACTCCTGTTTCTTCTTCTATCACATCAGACAAATCTTCACCCTCATAGAGACTTTCAATGTATTCTTTCCACCTATCTGCTCTCTCCTCTGCATTTAACAGTGGAATTCCCGTTGCACTCTTAATGTTACCACCGTTGCTTTTAATGTCACCAAAGGTTGTTTTGGCTTTCCTATATGCTGAGTCGAGTCTGTCCTTTCGACAATCATATCGTTTTCGATGTCTTCACATTTTTCCTGCAGCCATTTCGTCTTAGCTTCCATGCACTTCCTATTTATTTCATTCCTCAAAAACTTGTATTTCTGTATTCCTGATTTTCCCGGAACATGTTTGTACTTCCTCCTTTCATCAATCAACTGAAGTATTTCTTCTGTTACCCATGGTTTCTTCGCAGCTACCTTCTTTGTACCTATGTTTTCCTTCCCAACTTCTGTGATGGCCCTTTTTAGAGATGTCCATTCCTCTTCAACTGTACTGCCTACTGCGCTATTCCTTATTGCTGTATCTATAGAGGTAGAGAACTTCTCGCCATTTCTTAGAACTTCCGTATCCCACTTCTTTGCGTATTGATTCTTTGTGACTAATGTCTTGAACTTCAGCCTACTCTTCATCACTACTATATTTTGATCTGAGCCTATATCTGCTCCTGGGTACGCCTTACAATCCAATATCTGATTTCGGAATCTCTGTCTGACAATGACGTAATCTAATTGAAATCTTCCCGTATCTCCCGGCCTTTTCCAAGTATACCTCCTCTTCTTGTGATTTTTGAACAGGGTATTCGCTATTACCAGCTGAAACTTGTTACAGAACTCAATTAGTCTTTCTGCTCTTTCATTCCTTGTCCCAAGTCCATATTCTCCTGTAACCTTTTCTTCTACTCCTTCCCCTACAACTGCATTCCAGTCGCCCATGACTATTACATTTTCGTCCCCCTTTACATACTGCATTACCCTTTCAATATCCTCATACACTTTCTCTATCTGTTCATCTTCATCTTGCGACGTCGGCATGTATACCTGAACTATCGTTGTCGGTGTTGGTCTGCTGTCGATTCTGATTAGAACAACCCAGTCACTGAACTGTTCACAGTAACACACCCTTTGCCATGCCTTCCTATTCATAACGAATCCTACACCTGTTAAACCATTTTCTGCTGCTGTTGATGTTACCCGACCTCATCTGACCATAAATTCTTGTCTTCCTTCCATTTCACTTCACTGACCCCTACTATATCTAGATTGAGCCTTTTCATTTCCCTTTTTAGATTTTCTAGTTTCCCTACCACGTTCAAGCTTCTGACATTCCACGCCCCGACTCGTAGAACGTTATCCTTTCGTTGATTATTCAATATTTTTCTCCTGTTAACCTCCCCCTTGGCAGTCCTCTCCCGGAGATCCGAATGGAGGACTATTGCGGAATCTTTTGCCAATGGAGAGATCATCATGACACTTCTTCAACTACAGGCCACATGTCCTGTGGATACATGTTACATGTCTTTAATGCAGTGGTTTCCATTGCCTTCTGCATCCTCATGTCGTTGATCATTGCTGATTCTTTCGCCTTTAGGGGCAATTTCCCACCCATAGGACAAGAGAGTGCCCTGAACCTCTATCCGCTCCTCCGCCCTCTTTGACAAGGCCGTTGGCAGAATGAGTCTGACTTCTTATGTCGGAAGTCTGTCGGCGGCCAATGCTGATTATTTATCAAAATTTAGGCAGTGCCGGGATCGAACCCGGGAACGAAGACATTTTGATTATGAATAAAAGACGATACCCCTATACCACGGGTACGGTACCGCCTCAATTTGACGCAACTTCCCATCTTTGCTACATACCACACACGCGGTAACCCGCCGACCATTATTCTACTCGTTCGCAGCCACGCTGTATTCCCGCCAGGGTTTGAACGATGACGTGCGTCTAGCACTAAAAATTTTCGATGATACATCGAGTCCTGAAAAATTATACGGGATGTTTCAGGAAATTGCAGAAAAAATGCCACATAACATGTGTCCAATTTTTATTGAGTACATTCAGCTGGTTTCAATGCATTTTCGTTTCGCTTGTTGGACCTCACAGGACTCTGTTGTCTACACATCTTTGAAAATGATCTCCCAGCATTATTGGAGTTAGCATAGCAACTGAACTCAACTGTGTAAAATCCTAAGCGACCAAACTGCTGAGGTCATCGGTCCCTAGACTTACACACTACTTAAACTAACTTATGCTAAGGACAACACATACACCTACGCTCGCGGGAGAACTCGAACCTCCTGCGAGAGGAGCCGCGCAATCCGTGACACTGCGCCTCAAACCACGCGGCCACATCGCGCGATCCTCATTTGCAATGCATTGAATTTTTTAGGATTACGTACTTACAGCAGTAAAATTGGTCACATTTACATGGATTTTTTTATGCATGTTCGAAAGAAAAGACACCACAAACCCTGGTTCGAACCTGGTCAGGCACAAATTTTCATCTGCCGTCTTAGCTGTAATTTTAACGCCCTGCGACAGCCTGGCCATCCTTTCTTCGACATTTAATTGATTAACCTGCTTCTTTCTGCCTCAGCCTATACTAAAGCAGTGAGTGACTTCTTGATACTTCACTCGATGTACTAGTGCCTGCCGCTGTGACCGAACGGTTCTAGGCGTTTCAGTTCAGAACCGCACTGCTGCTACGGTCACAGGTTCGAATCCTGCCTCCTGCATGGTTGTCTGTGATGTCCTTAGGTTAGTTAGGATTTAGTCTATGGGACTTATGACCACTTTTGGATATACTACTGCAACTGTGGCCAATGATTCAAATCCCGCTGGAAAAGTATATTTGCTCCGCCACTACTGTCATTGAAACTGATCACAACGAAATTGTAGGAATACTATGAAACCCTTAAGTTCATACTATGGTGCTGTGCAGATGAAAAAAGTAGTTTCTCATAATTATCAGATGGCAGATGGAGTTCGCCAGATTCCACTAATTACGACTGCTTTGTTAATTGTTGGTTCCCAGGCGCTTTTCTGCCGCTTATTGTAACTATCTTTTGAATGTTAGAGCCCCGCGGGATTAGCCGAGCGGTCAGGGACGCTGCAGTCATGGACTGTGCGGCTGATCCCGGTGGAGGTTCGGGTCCTCCCTCAGGGATGGGTGTGTGTGTTTATCCTTAGGATAATTTAGATTAAGTAGTGTGTAAGCTTAGGGACTGATGACTTTAACAGTTAAGTCCCATAAGATTTCACACACATTTGAACATTTTTTGAATGTTAGAGCTGGAAGAATAGAAACATCAGATTTTCGCCATATGGGATATTCGAAGTCAACTTAAGTCTTCACGTTTCTAGCAACGGCAGAATATCCGTCCGATAAACTGACAACAAGAAGCCAGGTCATGCCTGTCTTCTGGCGGTGTGTCAATGTCAGTGACCTGAATAACAATATTGTATGGGAAAGATAGGTTGACAACTCAATCACTGGAGAAGCTCCAAAATTCTGAATCGCGTCTGGTGAACATGCTTTCATGGTTTCGGTCCGATTAAGACAATAAAACATAAATAATTTCGTAGTTATTAAATTATGACTTTTCGTTTGCACTTAGTAGGTCGATGTTTCCAAGTAATTACACCCGAGCCCCTAAACCCAGTTAGAGAAATGCGAATAAGACTCATTGACAGATAATGGGGATATTCCGACTCTTGCCACCCACAACTTTGAGACGAAGCTATAGTCACTTCCGAGGTCACTCACAGTACACATCAGCTGGTATCCTTCCTGGTAGTATAACAAATATTGCAACTACGCAGTATATGTATCGCAACTCGGTGACCGACGATTTACTTCCTTGATGGTACAGAATTATCCTGCTAAATTCACTTGATATTATCATTTTTTGAATCCACGAACGTCGTTCCACACGGGAAATACAATTACTCTTGCCTCTTGTGTTGTGATTTATATGTCATAATGCTTACCGGGCCTATGAGTAAGACAAATATGCCCCACCTTTCCGCGAGCTCCGAGGTAAAGTGCTTGCTTACCAGGTGCAGTTTGCTATCGCTCCTCTTTCGAGATTCGCTGGAAGCCAGGTTTTTAACTCTTTTTGTAGCTGAGTTACAAGCAAGCAGGACGGCCGGCGGTCAGTTTTTATGTCAAAGACAATACATAGTAAAGCTAAACATTTTACCCAACATCAGAGGTCAAGCTCATTCTCGTTGTGCGGCACATTACAAAGTAAATATTTTCAGCCGCCAGATGGTTCAAGCGAACGGCCTACATCGAATATGATCTGCCGTATAATTTTAATGTGGAGCAGTAACTCCCTCCCATAAATATTATAATATTGCAGACTAAATATTTGACATTATAAGACGCATTATCACTAACACTAAACGTTAGTGGGTATGAAGAACGTGTATCGTGAATCACATGACACTACATTTACAATACGATCTTTTAAAAGTAATCAAACCTGCAATTGATATGTGTGCAGAAGAACGATATTAATGCAATATAAATTATGTAAACCATTGCTGGAGGTAATGCTAAAAGCTTAACATTCTTGTACAGAATTTATCTGCAGTAGAAATAATATCCTTATCTTAAATTTATATGCAGTAAAACAGTTAATAATGCTTACTACAGAAAAATGTGTATTATATGTGTACTTCTGGCCAGAAATTAGACGAAAAGAAAGCCAAAGCACCAACAGTTGCTTACTATGTACAATGAGAGGCGCATAATTGCAAGAGTGGCAAACTACAGCAACCCCTCATGACAGGCACATCCACCACTATGTTTACATGAGAATAAAACAAAACCCAAAGCAAGTATTACTATATGGGAAAGTGATGCCAGCGGAAACCTCTTCAGTTATCACGTTAACAGTCGCTCAACGTCAAAGTTATGCAAGAGCAAAAATCCAATACCGCAAGCAAACAGTTCCAGTGTGCAAAACAGCACATTGAAAACACTGCCGTATATGCCAGAATATAAAAAAGATTTGTTACTCTAACACCAAAATGATAATTTTCTGTAATTGTATGGGAAACTGATCACAGGTATCTGTGACAAGTGCGATTATACTTGATAAAGTAGGATAATATTCTCCACATTGAGCATTAAGCGGCATAGGCGCGAGTCGTGTAGGTTCACTCGTTTCAACATAAAGAGTTTCCAAGGGGGGGGGAAGGGGGGGGGGGTAACTTCCGGGTTGATGCAAAAGTCATTCCCATAGTCGGCAGTGGCTACAAAATCATTCTCGGGTTTGATTTCATGGTTGAAGATTATGCCAAAGTGGCTTGGAACGGTGTATGGTAGTGCCAGATGGAATACCGTTTCATCTTGATTCTACGGACGGAAAACCATACTGCCGCAAGGAACACTCAAAAGGTCAGGTTGGCGCCTAAATTATGTACAAGGTGCCTGAAAATAAACTGTAGGCGTATTGGAAAATTAATTTCAAATGTTCAAATTATCCAAAGGACCCACACCATCACCCATGCCGGAGGGAGGGTTCTAACCTCCGACGGGACCGAAAATTAATCTGTGTCGATGTAAAATCTCTTGTGTCAGCGGATATTTTGTGTGGTGTTGAAGCTTTGTCTGAATACATGCTTAGTGAAATGTTTTGCGCGATGCAGTTTATTCTGTGAGAAATTGGAGAAAGCAAGGCAGTGCTTAACAGTATTGATAACTTTAGTCCTGAGTAAGTGTAGTTATCATGTGGCACCCTGATAGTTGATTTAGAAATACAAGATGAAGACGAATTGGACAGCGATTTTACAGCAAAATATCCGTACAACATCGGGACAGTCTATCAGTTTCACCCTACTAAGAGATAAACCGTCACACCTAGAGAGTCAGAACAGGACAACATGGAGAATCTCTCAGAAGAATACGTAGGGTCGTTTAATCCTCCTGGAACATTGCCTGCCATGTCACTACCTCTACATCATATCACCATTCGAAACGAAACGCCTGTTGCAAGAAACTGTATCGAGTTCCACAACACATGCAGATCGTCATAGAAGAATTATAGGTCAACAACTTCTAGGTGGTGGAAATGCATAGGCTTTCGCAGCCAGAGTCAGTTAACATAAGAGTTTCCTGAATAAGGTACACATCATAATTTAAAAGAGTATTGTGACTGAGGACGTCAGGATGAGATGTACACTTAGGATGGAATGTCAAGGCCCTTATAATCTCATTCCTTAAACACAACAACTACCAAATCGATAAATTAACAATTTATTCAAAGACAATATTTCTAAAACAGCTAAGAGACAATCAACACGTAGCCATGTTTAAGACAGTACCAAAATATCACAGATATTTTGCTACTCAAGCAAGGCAGCAAATGACAATTACCAAAACGGACTTAAAAAGATGAGCCACAGAGATTTACATTCATAAAGGAACAATAAATTACAGTTAGAAAGTGATTTAAAGAAATGAGGCACAGATAATTTATTTAAAGGAACATTAATTTGCAATATGAAAGTGATTTATGAAACGCACACCTTGTAACCCAAATAACACAAACAGCATGAGAAGTTACTATTTAATACAATTCCAAAGCAAATATAAAACCTATACCTTTTTAAAATATACATGAAACACTTTAAATATTTACCAAACACGCAGTGACGCCAGGCTGCCCTGGGCAAAAGGTGACTGCAGCAGACTAGCCGTCAAAAACAACACGTAAAACCTGAGGCCCAACCAAGAGTCACTTCCCATTAGACGGCACGTCACAGCTTCTGTGCACCGAAGCTGAACGTGGCGCTGCTCCCACACACCTCAACTCGCAGAAAACTGGAACACAAACTGATCGCAGAAGACACGGCAAACACCAACCTGACCTCAATTATTGTAAGTAATCAATAAATAACAAATAAATGAATACTAATTGTTCTTTTACCAATACTGCGCGAGTGCATTCAAATAAATGCACACGTATAAAATACAAGCCTTTACTAATAACTGAGTGAGTGCTTTCAAATAAATTAACGTATATAAAGGAACTACATATAGATGACTAGCTTTACAGAATACAAGTCTTTACTAATAACTGAGTATGTGCTTCCAATAGAAGTGACCCAAATTTTACAGAAATATACAAGGAACGTCGATTTGATAGCATTCAAAATACACTGAAAATCTCATACAGGCAATACATAAATTTCATATATATATATATATATATATATATATATATATATATATATATATATATATATATATATATGAAATGAAAGTAACTGGTGGTCTCTATGGCGTTACACACTCTGCAGGCTGCTCTTACTTCAAGAACATGCACGAGGGCATTTCGAAAAGTAAAGATACAATGGCTTGCACTCCTTAAACAGAACATTTATTTAGAAAACGACAGTTACATCTTATTAACTGGATTATTTGTTATTTTTCGACATAATCACACTCGTTATCCAAACATTTGTTAAGTCGGTGCACAAGCTTTTCTGTCCCACAGTTGTAGAAGGTTGCCGCCTGTTGTCAGAACCACATTTCAAATTCATCTGTGATCTCTTCATCGCCGTAGAGAGATTTTCCACCAAGATCTGACTTCAGGTAACTGAAGACATGGAAATCGGTGGGCGCAAGGTCTGGGCTGTATGGCGGATGGTCCAATATGTCCCATTTGAATTGTTTGAGTAGTGCTTTGGTCACGAGCGCTGTGTGAGGCCGAGAGTTTTCATGAAGCAAGCGGACTCCACTTGTCAGCATTCCCCAGCGTTTGTTTTGAATTGCCCTTCGAAGACGTTTCAATACTGGATATATGCAGCAGCATTAATGGTCGTTCCAGGAGGCATAAATTCCAACAGAAGAATGCCTTGTCTGTCCCAGAAAACAGAGGCCATCATTTACTTCGCTGAAATCGACGTTTTGCACTGCTTGGCTTTTGGTGAATTCGAATGGCGCCATTGCATTTAATGTTGCTTGGATTCAGTTGTATGAAATAAACCCACGTCTCGTCACCTGTCACAATGTGATCAAGGAACTCATCACCTGCTTCAGCATAGCGTGTGAGGTAGTCGAGTGCAAAGCCCATCTTTTTGTGTTCTTCTGTTAACAGTTTTGGATCCCAGCGCCCACACAATTTCCTTGTACCCTAACTTGAGTGTCGCAACGTCATAAAGGGTTGCCAGTGACACGTCTGGTATGATCTGATGCAATTCTTTCAATGTGAGATGTTTATTCGCACGAATTGCTTCCTCCGTTCTCCGAAGAAGGACTTTAGTGATCACAGATGGCCGAACTGTTCTTTGTTCATCATGACCATCGGTCCTACCTTCAGAGAAATGACGACACCATTTCGTTACATTTTGTCATTTCATAATGTTTCCATAAACAAAAACAATTTCTTCGTAAATATCCACTGGTCGCTGACCTTTTGCACGAAGTAAACGTATGGCGGAGCCCACTTTGCATATGGCGGGATTCTGAATTGGCGCAGCCATTTTAAACACGACCTACTCCAACCAGAAGCAACGTTCAACTGCCGAACGACCGCGAGGAGAAAGCTAACGGTTCAAGGCTAACACCAGTGTTGCCAACTTTCTCGCCAAAACTCTTCAGTTCCTCTGGCTTACGGTATATCTTTACTTTCCGAAATAACCTCGTACATTAGGGCAAACAAGCAAAAAATAACCTCGCTGCAACGCAAATCGTTGAACGAAACGAAGGCACCAAAATCAGCCCACCTTCGATGGAGACCGTTGTTCGAGATGGTCTCCAAGGATGGGTCTCTCCGAGAATACAGACACCAAAGCAATGCAACGAACAGACCCGAAATTGACATTAGGCAGGTCCACGCAAACTCGCGACCACCTTACGAGGTAGACCGCCGTGCTGCTGCTGGCCGAGCACACGTGTTTTCCTCTTTCGTCCCCGAAAGCACGTCCTTGCACCTCGTAGCGAGTCCTACACCAACTGCCCAGAACGCCAAACACCTGCGAGTTCACAACAGGGGCAAATATCCTGGTACAGCTGCGTAATCGATAGTGTCGCTCCATGACCTGTTTTGTCAGAAAAGAGGCACCACGACTCAACTGAACAAGAGAAACCAATGTTTCGGTCACAGTTACAGTGGCCATATTCTGAGACTAGTGGCGTGTTCCGTATGTGTATTACAATAAAGTTCCCACTACCTCTGCCTTAAGAGACCAATAACGGCAACGATCTTTTTAAAAACTGTGACGTAATATCATGCAGTATTGACAAAATATAAGGGACTCTGCACAACCAAAACGAAGCAGTAGACCTGGATGAAGACCACTGTAATCATGGTCAAAACGCTGGTTCACCAGTATAGTACCTTTTTTTTTTTTGCCTGTCGACTTGGTAACATAAAAAAGAAACTCTTTATGTAAAATTCTAGGTTGGATCATGGAAAGAAATAATAATCCCTGGTCAACATCTGTTGTCACAGTACCCAGAAAAGCAGAACAGCATATCAATTCCATTGTGACTATTGTTATTTAAAGCAGAAAAGAGTATCAGACGTCTACTCAATGCCGAATACAGCAGAAATCTTAGATAATCTGAGTCAGTGTTGTTATTTCACAACTGTGGGACTTTGAAGTGAGTACCATCAATTTTTATTACATGTAATATTTGAAGAGCTCCCAGAGATAACATTCTTAATCCCAACTGATCATAAATTAATATTTTCACATGCCTTTTGGGCTGAAAAACGAACCTGCTACTTTCCAGCTACTGTTGGATGGCGTATTCCCAGGATTAAAATTTAAGAGGTGTATGGTCTATTCTGATGATATGATTTTTTCTCCACAAAGATACCAGCAACGTACAGTCACTATGTATATGCGACATTTCTTTTTACAGCACATGTCCAACACATGCGCCATATTATCAGTCAAAAGGTGCCCGCACTAATCCGCGACTTGATGAGGCCATCAAAAAGTTTCTGACACCCTCCAGAGTAAAGGAATCACAGCGATCTATCGAAAATTCGTTCCAAAATCCGTGGAAGTTGTAAGACCCCTCACAGTGTTGTTAAGGAAAGGAATAAAGTTTATGAGCCATACGTGAAATTCTATTTCTCAGCCACGGTTTCGTCTATTTCAAACTTTTCATACAGGCTAAAAAAAACGTAAATGTCATATGAGTTTGGCCTCCCATCAGGTAGACCATTAGCCGGGTGTAAGTCTTTCGATTTGAAGCCACTTCGGCGACTTGCGCGTCGATGGGGATGAAATGAAGATGATTAGAACTCAACACCCAGTCCCTGAGCGGAGGAGACTTGCTGGGCCGCAGCAAGGGCTTGCTAGCTGTGGATGTGTGCTCGCTGTATTTGGATGGTGTACGTATAATGTGGGCAGTGTGTCTAGGCCTACTGAAGAGTCCCCAGTTCCATCTTTCTGTGCGATGCTGAGGCATACTCTGGAGTTTCGATAGGCCTGGTTCCTGCTTCTAAGATTGGTGGACATGCACACATACCTCTTCTGTAATTCTTCTGGGTCAATCGCAGGAATGACAGTGAGCAGCAGGTGGTTAATGGTAAGTGTGTGAGGTAGCTTGAGAAAACCCCGGTGCTTCGTTAGTGAACTTCGTTTGACATTCTAGCTGTAAGCTGTCCTCATTTATTCTTTTGGACATTATTTGGCCGATGCCTTTTACATGGATCAGTATCCTGGTATTGTAGCAACTATTCAAGAGGGATTTGTTTTCTGTGCTCTACTGGTGCATGTATTTTACTTAATGTGCAGATATTGGCTTTCATGTCCACTACCAGTTCATGTCTTTAGGTTATAAGTAGTTTTAAGTTTTTCAACAATTATCTACAAGTCTTGGTCCAAAAGAACTTGAGTTTACGTGCACTACCATTGTGTGCTTTTTTTTTCTTAAGACACTTTTAACTTTTTGTCAGTTAAGGCTCTAGTTTATGTAATGATGCAAATTTCATCTGTTTTTAACTACTTACATGCTGAAAGGACTTAGTTGTCCGCCTTCATTTTCTCTGTTATGATTCAGCCCTTGTTCTATTTACCAATTATGTTATGTAAATTTAATCTATTTTCCATTTTTATGTCCTAGAAACTTTACTGAATTGAGGAACCATTCAGGGTGTGGGCCAAGATCGAGCCATTTACCATGCCTTATTTAATATTTGATTTTGAGGCCAGTTATTCTGGATTTATACTTGTTTAAGTGCGTTGGTTAATTTACTAATACCCACATTTTATTTATCCAAGCTGCCCACCATTTCAGTTTCATTTATCATCAGATTGTAAAGCAGCATTTCTAAAACTCAAAAATTTACTAATTGCTAGGCAAGTTCTCCCTTTCTAGTTTATCAGAATGCATCCAGACAGCTTGACAGGGTGGAAAAGAATTATCAGACAACTGAGAAAGAAATACATTCGGAATAATGTATTTCCAGTGTTATTCATACCGATGACGTTTAAAGGTAATAATTGACTATGTAGCACTCAAATGATTATTAGGACCTAAGGGTCCAATTATTAATGGGCATTGCATCTCAGAGCATTTGATTTTGGAGTAATACATCATCCAGGAATGCTGTATGCAAATGTACATAGTATGAGTGACAAAGTATGCACCATGGGCTCCACTGGCATACACGAGGAGGAGTGGGAGGAAGCACAAACCCAATCGCTCAGACTGTTTTTCGTTTGGCAGCCAGCTGCCGTTCACCGTAGAAGATGGAATGTTTCAAAGAAAGACAAGTTTCAAGCTATAACTCGTTGAACAAGAACATCATCATAGACCGCTCGGCTAATCCCGCCAGAGTACAAATGCCTGGTTGAACATCGGGGCACTCGACCAGGCCAGCAATTTGTCGCCGTCTCGAGAGTATGACGCGAGGAACCACCTATGTGAACTCTCGCCTAGGTATCACCCTGAATTTTAATCCCCTCTTGAGCCTTTCCTTTATTTCCGACATTGCTCCCTCAATGTACTGTTTTAACAGTAAGGAAGAAATGCCGAATGCCTACGCTACGGCTTGCTGTGTTGTCCTAATCATCATCGTTTCACCCCCATCGACGCGCAAGTCGCCAAAGTGGCGTCAAATTGAATGACTAGCACCAAGCCAACGGTCTACCCGACGGGAGGCCGTCGTCACACGACACGACATTATTATTACCATTTTTAAACCCATCAATTCATTCTTGGGCTTCCACTCTTATCTTTCCTCTTCGTTCTTGTACATATTGTATATAACCTATCTTTCCGTATTGCATACACCTATTTACATGAGAATTTCGATTATTATACAACATTTTACGTAATCTAAAGCTGTTTCTGTTGACAAATCATATCAAAGTTTCTTTTTTTCTCTTAACGTTTACTTCCATTATAAAGCGAAAATTAAGAACTACCTCTTTGGCGCTTTCACCTTTCCTAAAGCCAAGCTGATCATTCTGCAACAGATTTTTTTCCGTTTTTCTGTACATTATTCTTGACAGTACTTGAATTTATGATCTGTTGAAGCTGATTATGCCTTAGTTGTCGCATTCATCTGCCTTTGATATCTTCTGGATTGTGTCAATGTTTTTCAAAGTCAGACGGTATGTTTCCAGACCCATAGATTCATATGGTTTGGATGTGACAAGCTCGAACACATTTTGGTCATACTGTCTGATGTTTTGGTCGATGCCTACCATCACATAAGAATGCGTGGAGGGAATCAATCCCAAAAGCTGCAAGTAACTCCAGGCTCAGTCGTTTAGGTTATTTCATTGTCGGGACTTATAGAGGAGTCTGTGTTTCCTCAAACTATTCTAAAAACAAAATAGTTTGATCATAGTTTCATGAAAATATACGAAAGTATGCGACATTGTTCGTGGTCTTGGGTTTCGTTGTTCATATTGTCTGTGGTGCTTCGCAAGAAAACAAGGGGTTTAAGGCCCCTCCATGAGAAACGTGACCAGACCTTAACACCACCGCTTCCAAATTTTACTGTTGGCACTACACACGCTAGCAGATTACGTTCAGCGGGCATTCGCCATACCGGCACCCTGCCATCGGATCGCCACATTATATACCGTGATTCGTCACCCCACACGTTTCTCCGCAGTTCAGTTGTCCATGTTTAAGATCCTTACACTAAGCGAAGCGTCGTTTGGCATTTACCGGTGTGATTTGTGGCTTATTAGCACCCGCTCGACCATGAAATCCAAGTATTCTCACCTGTCATCTGTCACAGTAATTGCACTGGATCGTGACGCAGTTTGGAAGTCCTGTGTGATGGTCTGGGTAGATGTCTACCTATTACACAATACGATCCTCTTCAACTGTCGGCGGTCTCTGTTAGTCAGCAGACGAGGTCGGCATGTACGCTTTTGTGCTGTATATGTCCCTTCATATTTCCACTTCACTACCACATCCGTCGGAAACAGTGGACCTAGGAGTGTTTAGGAGTGTGGAAATCTCGCTTTAGACGTATGACACAACTGACGCCCAATCACCTGACCACTTTCGAAGTCCGTGAGTTCCGCGGAGCGCTCCATTCTTCTCTCTCACGACGTCTAATTTCTACTGAGGTCGCTTATATGGAGTACTTGGAAGCAGGTGGCAGCACAATGCACCTAATATAAAATGCATATGTGTTTCCGGCGATTCCGGGTACTTTTGATCACATAGTGCGTGAAAAATACAGCAAAGCCAGTGGGTGGACCGGAAATTGCATTCCTGCAGTCTATATCCACGTCACACTCCGAAAACCACCTGACGGTGTGTGGCGAAGGGTACTTCTGGTACCAATCACTAATCACCCTTCCCTGTTCCACCAGCGAATGGCGCTCGGGAAGATTGATTGCCGATAAGCCTCAGCAATAGCTCCAATTCCTCGAATTTCCTCGTCGTGGTCATTTCTTGGTAAGTATGTGGGAGGAAGTGTTATGTTATCTGAGAAAGAGCTCTCTCTAAATTTCGATGGTAAATCTCTCCGTGATGCACAACGCATCTCTTGTAGCACTTTCCACTGGAGTTTGCTGACCAAACGATATTCTGACGTCGCTCTTCGTGAAATCTTCTCTCTCTCTCTTCTACCAGTCCTGCCTGATACGGATCCCAAACTGACGAAAACTCCTTAAGAATCGCTCGAACAAGCACCGTGTAAGCCACCTCCTTTGTGGATGAGTTACGATTCTTCGTATGAATCTCAGTTTGGAGTCTGATTTTCATAACATTTGTTTTATAGGATCGTTCCAAGTAAGGTCGCCCTGAATAGTTGTTCCTAAATATTTTACGGTAGTCACTGCTTTCAGAAAATTCCCTCGAGCATGTGTGTGTATGTTGCCCTTAGCGTATGTTAAAGTTAGATTAAGTGGTGTGTAAGCCTAGGGACCGATGACCTTAGCAGGTTGGCCCCATATGAAGTTACCACCAAATCAAACTGTCATCAATAGAGCAGTTGTACAGTAGTGGATTTCTTTCCTGTGTATGTGCAATATGATACATTTATTTACGTTCAGGGTGCTTGATATGGCAGGAGAGCTTGATATGGTCAGACGTTTCCCAAAGCAAGCGTCGTTGGCCACACAGACCAGGTCGTTACAATTAAATTGCAGCCACTCGCCGAGATCCATTATAGGCAGTAATTATCGTATGGCAGCGAAACTTGGTAAATATTATAATGTATTAACGCGGAACCAATGTACTCTGGAAAAGTATTAGTTCCAATATCAGCCAACAGGTACAAATCTGCCAGTGTCTATGCAAGGAAGACGTATAAAATGTTTAGATGCGTAATGGATTAGGAATAGGACGTTAGCAGAAAATATCAAAGAAGTGAGAAACGGTTAATCTTAAATTTATTATAAACCACCATTTACACAGTTGTTCAATAAGAGCACTGGAGACGTCAACAAGATGCTGCAACCGTAAGACGACGTAATCAACAGTTGCTCGCAGCAGTTCCGATGGAATCTCAGAGACGCGTTCCTGTATACTAGCCTTCAGATCTGGTAGAGACCGAATGTCTCCCTGGGAAACGTATTCTTTTAGATATCGTCAGAGGTAAAGTCATATGTTACAGATCAGGTGATCTCGATGACCACACCTCTGGAAAAACTCTGGAGATTACACGTTCGTGGGAGGCTGCATTAAGCGGATCTTCCCCTGTGCAACGACATAAGGTGTTGCCCCATCTTGCATGAGAACAGTGGTTTCCACACAGCTCCACTCTTGTAAAGCAAGAATTTCAATTTGCACAAGGAGGTCTCGATAACGTGCAGATGTCACGGTACACCCGACAGGCCCTCTGCTTGTATTCTATTCGAAGAAAAACGGATCAAAAATACAGCTGCTTATGAATACATACCACTCAGTCACAAACTCCAAGTCCAGTGGCTTTTCCTGCACAACATGCGGTTTCAAAGTACAGCAAATTCGGCCGTTCGATGTATTCACGGCACCCTGCAGTGTAAAATGTGCCTCGTCTATCCATAGAATATTTCTCAGCCACATAGCATCAACTTCGATCCATGCCAGAAACTGAAGAGCAAATTCCCAACGTTGCTGCAGATCATGAGTTGTCAGTTGTGCCGTGCATTGTAGCCGTGGGGTGTAGGGCGCACTGAAGTCGTTCGCGCGGCTCTCCCCGTCGGAGGTTCGAGTCCTCCTTCGGGCATGGATGTGTGTGTTGTGCTTAGCGTAAGTAGGTTTAAGTTAGATTAAATAGTGTGTAAGCTTAGGGACCGATCACCTTCACCTCAGCAGTTTGGTCCCATAAGATCTTACCACAAATTTAAATTTTTAATTTTTGTTCACTTGCTGCACCCTGTGGATCCTGTACGGGAATCAGTGTAAAACGGCGCGTAAAACTTTCCGTAATGTGGACAACTCTCATAAGGCAGTGTAACGTCCCACATGAAACATTATAAATGATTGTGCTGGTAAACTTCTACGCGATTTGATTGTCAAACAGCTGACCAAAACTGAATGTACTCAGGCAGTCCTCTCTTGTTCTGATCAACACTAAACTGACACACACTGCAATACAGCGAGAGCCAGTATTGCCAGTTAAACAAAAGATTCTAACTACTGAAGGCATTGTAAGAAAATGAAAGATTTTGATAGAGGACAAACAATGTATTTACTTTAATAGTGTTCGAAAGTCATTATATATATCTGTTCCTGACATCGAGTCTTTACAGAATTCCTTTTTCTGGCGGACACACGTCCAGATCGTCCGCTTATAGTAACCTCTAAAAACTCTGGTATCTCTCTATCCATATCCACCACTGCTGGCGCCTCACATCCAACTGCCCAACAGTACAATAGCGAATGTTCCAACAATGCCAACCTGCCACTGTCTGCACACAGCACAGTCAGTGATTTTCATACAGAGCGCTACGTGGCGTTACCAACACAAAAACCTAAACAGCCTAATTACATATTCCCCATGCTCCCCACAAAACATTTTACAAACCGATTTGAGCAGTGGTCAGTACACATGTGGTAATTTTTTTTATATTTACGCTAATAATATATCAAATGCACACACTTATTAATACGCTGTTGGTCAAAAGCAAAAATTGTCCTCACAGTCATGATCATTCATCACAGTAGTAATCGCACTTTGTTTTTTAAGGGGCCACAACAGAGCAAACCTACAGCAGGGTTAGTCAAGTGTTGAAGAATATTGGTATGTAGGTCATCACAGAGCACGACCACAGTATTTCTTGTAGAGATTATGGTATTGGTTGGCCATCAAATGTGCAGACACACTGTAGTCCTTGTAAGAGATGGCCAGCAGCCATCTGTTGCCACTGTTCGGGTGCATAATCACCATCGAAGAGGCTTGCGGATGATATAACAAGTACATAAACCACCACTTGTGCCCTCACAAACTTTTTGGAATGTACTCAGAACCAAAACTGCTGTTAACCACTCCCTCGCTGAAATATCAACACACAAGCGAGCTTTAAAAGTCCCTTCTGTTCTTTAACTTCTCCCATATTGTGCAAATACTATGACCAACATAAACGTGTGCAGTAATCTTACCGTATAATTAATTGGAAGAACTGGTGTCTATACAATTTATGGCATAAGAATACAATTATAAAGATACAGCAAACATCATTAAAGAACATAGTAAAACACACAACATTTGTAGTAACACTGGCTTAACAAAAGAACATAAATAAACATACATCAGTGTTACAGGAATAATGACATAAGTAAATAAATAAAAAAAGTGTAATAAGCTTTCGAAACATTTACTTCACACATGAGCATTAAAAGAAAGCAGAACAGAATAAATAATGTCTAAACATCTCTACAAAGTAAACAACATAATATTAATGCAAATTATATGTGAGGATAACAGTGTTCCTCATCATAGTGAATGTAGCTTAGTTTTAGAAGAGAAAAAAATTCTATGAAACATCACACAGAGACAAGAAAACACAAATACACAAGGGCACACATACACATAGCGTAATAACACGAAAGGAAAGGACAGGGTTTGTTTTCAGTGTGACATATGGTTCTGCACTGCAACCCAAAGCTTCATTCCACAGATCTTTCCTCTTATTTCAACATTCGTTCCCGCAAAAAAAAAAAAAAAAAAAAAAAAAAAAAAAAAAAAAAAAATCCTATCTAAGCATACCTTCTCTATTTATATGTTCACATATGTCTTACCTCATCTTTTTTTTCCCTTTATCTTACCTCATCATTTGTTTCCAAGAAAGTCCTACCTAAACCTGTTGTTCCAAAACCCTACTTTTTCGTTTATATACTCTTTCAAAATAATAATTCTTCATTGTACACTACCTTTTCTGGCTAAACCCTTAACACAAACAGCATTGACAAAAAAATGCAAATTGGAAAAGTAAGCAGCAATTTATCTAAATTAGCAATGCCCGCCGAAGTGGGCGAGCGGTCCTAGCCGCTATAGTCTGGAGCCGCGCGACCGCTACGGTTGCAGGTTCGAATCCTGCCTCGGGCAGGGATGTGTGTGATGCCCTTAGATAAGTTAGGTTTAAGTAATTCTAAGTTCTAGGGACCTGATGACCTCAGATGTTAAGTCACTTAGTGCTCAGAGCCATTTGAACCATTTTTTTTTTTTTTACCAAAGCATATGCAACATTACAACTAATAGAAGGCAATGTGCAGCAACAAGAAAAATAAATCAGTAGTGTAACAGGTTTAATACAACGTAAAATTCAGTAGGACTATGCGTGGCAAACAGCAGCAGCAAATGCAATAAGTTATACCCAAATACAACAAAGCTCAAGCAGAAAAAGTATTCCAGTATTGATAGCCATGTCTAATACTTATGTCACATCTTAATACTAGAGTGATGCATCACAATAACTTACTCTACCAAACAAGTTACCAAGTTATGTTTGCAATTCCTGTGAGGGAAAATGTCTATTTGTGCTCCCTTTTGTAAGGAAAGTAAATCATAAAATTGTTATTTACTGGGTCTGTAGACAGAAAACATTTCTATTAGTACCTAAATTAAATTTTATTTTAACAAATGCTGCAGTGCAGTTAGAAACTAGGTATTTAAAAAATGAGCCAAGTATATACATTAAACAAAGCATGAAAAGTCATTCACTAGACATATGGCATCTCCTAAGGCAGTAAAAATGTCTCTCAACCAGAAAGACAGCAGTTACAATCACGTGTGTAGACATAAAATATTTCTGATCATTTCATTAGTCATTTTAGTAAATATCAGAAATTACGAGCTCCAAACTGCAATCATATGTTTTCAAGTATGAGTGCATTACGTCAAGGTCACCTTTCGGTTAGCATACTGGTACTCACGTTCACACACACACTCACCCTTCATAATGATCAATACCATATCTCGACGTCACAATACACATCGTCATCACAATAATAATAACTCCTCAGTCAGATCTCGAAAACGTCATAGCTTTCTTCAATAACCTAAAAACCTTTTAAAAAAATGCTCTCTGCTCTTTTCAATTAAGACATCTGCCGCAAATGTAATTCAAAAATCATTATCCCATACCAAAGACATCGTTCAAACCTCTCATAGTATTACAATGGTTCCAAAACAATATGAACAATTCACAAAGTACAGACGAAATACAATTTCATAACTGTTAAGTTATCTAACTGTATAACTGCATAAACCTGTGTCACTGATTTAGTTTAAAAAAAGTTTGTCTCTCAGTTAAATAATGAGATGTCTGTGTAATTCTGTGTTACAGAAATATGGTACTGATGTGTAAAATTGTATCAGCAAATACCATATTAGCTAGGGCTCCTAGCGCTCGCCACACGCTTTGTACACAATGTAAGCGTGTACCAACTGAGGATTAATGTAATTATGCCCTCAGGTGTTACAGATTACAGTGACACAATGAAATGTCTCACCGAAAATCTTCTTTGTATCTTTGTAATTCGAAAATATTTAAAAAAAGGTTTAAGTACAGAATTTAATCACTCAAATGCGTGACCTGTGGCGTTGTCAGTACTTCACGGTAAAAATGTGCCAAGTGTCGTAGTTATCGTCCGCTGTAAGCAAAGTTCTGCAAAATTCAATCTACTTACTTTGTTATAACCAAAAGTGAAAATGCTATGCATTTAGATATCGTAGTTATTACGTACATTCATGTGACCAAGAAAGCAGTGTACCTTAACACATTGTTGTGCTACAGAAAAGGCTGTCTCATTGTAGCTGTACCACAAAAGTTACTACTAAAACATATTTTACTTTCCAGAAGAATGTAGAAAAAAATGGTTCAAATGGTGCTGAGCACTATGGGACTCTACATCTGATATCATCAGTCCCCTAGACATAGAATTACATAAACCTAACTAACCTAAGGACATCACACACATCCATGCCCGAGCCAGGATTCGAATCTGCGACCGTAGCAATGGCGCGGTTCCGGACTGAAGCGCCTAGAACCGCTCGGCCACCGCAGCCAGCGAAGAATGTAGAAAAACTGTACTGATATAAGAGATACAGTCCAAAAGCAATAATATAAATTATGTCGCTCATTAATTGCGTCATGATATAATCGCGTAGCTGTCAAACAAACAAAATACTAAGTCATCTGTAATATCTCAAAAAGTACTTTAAATAAAGAATGTTTTTTCATGTAAACCAAAATGTTGCATTAAAGCCTCATTAGCAGTATATGTTCTAAGTATGTAAGCCTTATAGTCATTACATAATCATGCTACGGACAAGCAAGACAGTACACACAATAACATTGTGTCGTCTGTTCAGTATAACAACGCAATCGTAATTACTGACTAAATAAGTTCCCTAGGTTCTTGCCTGGATAGTTAATTTCAAAACATTGTTGCATGTTAACAGATTCTACGTGTGACAAAGCTTACTAGTAATGTGAAGTAGCAACCTTAAAGCAACGATTAATTGCGGGTTCATGTTGCGATGTCGACAGACGCTTCGGCCAACGAGTCCCCGAACTTTTGTCCACTGCCAGGAGTCCGTAGACATTCTCCAAGCACCTATGAATATCTGAGAGTCTATGGTTTTCCGCCAAAACTCAATGGCAGCTCTCTGCTTGGAATGCAGCTCCGTTACAGACACTATTGTGAAAGCTACGTATAGCGCCGCTACCTGTCAGAATGTCATGAAACTATTGGGTCTAAAGCTGGAACATTTCGCATTTTGTCAACTGAAACTGGCAGAGAAAAAGTTGTTCTGCTTTTCTCATTCAACGACCTTCGTATGTCAGCATTCTATGAGGAAGTGAAGTACTGCTATTTTTCTGGAGAAAAACAACAAATGTAGATCATTTTTTATTCATTTGTTACAATTGTGATACATAAGACATTAGAATCGTCGCACTGATGACCTACATCCACTGACTGTTCGCAGATGGGACAGCAGTCACTCGTTGTGTGTCCCGGCAGCCTTCGCCGCTGCTCTGCCAGCCTTCTTGGCAGCTGTCCTGGCTTTGGCGGCAGTCCTCAATTTCTGTGCTGTTCTGGCTTTGCCTGCTGTCCTGGCTTCGGCATGAGCTGCTGTCCTGGCGAGGTCGGAATGTGCAGCTGCTCCTTTCTGTGACGCTAAAAGGAACAAACGACGTTCCGTAGTTACAGCTCAAAATTGACAGCCAATCAAGCTCAACACCTATTACTTACCAAAAATAAGGAACCTTCTGATTACTCTGCAATTGACACTTGAGTATTTTGTAGTACATACGTACACTTATAGATTATCTCTCTACCATCACACTATAGAATAGCAGACTGGAAGACCTATCACTTAAATCACTCCGCTTCACTTCTTATTTCTCTTATTTTACCACAATAGTCGATTTTCCTATGTAGGTGGGAGTTAGCAGCATATTTTGGCTTTCGGACGAGAAATTTGTAATAAAATTTCGTGAAAATATCTCGCCACAATCAAAAATAAATTTCCTTAATGACTGTCATCCCAAATCACTTGCCAGAGTCATACAGTCTCTTCCACTTCGTGAAAACTGCTCTTTTTCGCTGCCCTTGATCAATCCTGTGTTGTAAGATCTCAAAACACTCAGAAATAGTCCAGAAGGGGACAGATAGGCGTGGTTCAGGCAGTCTTTTAGTAGGTCTGTTGCATCTTCTCAGTGTTCTGCCAGTAAAACGCACTCGTTGTTTCCCCATCTCTCAATAAACCGAAGTCGACCATTTGCCTTCCCTATCAAAGTTTTCAACATGCTGGCTCCATTTCATATCGCTTTTCAAAGATACGCTCAGAAATTTAAAAGGCGCTACTGTACCATACAGGGCACTGCTTAAGCTGTATCCGATCATTACAGATTTGCTTTTCCTTCGCATCCGCATTAACTTACATTTTTATGCATTTACAGCCAGCTCTCACTCACCACACCAACTGTCTAAGTCATCTTGTATCCTCCTACAGTCACTCGACTTCGACACCTTCCTGTACGCCACAGCACCATCAACATTGCTGTCCAACCTATTAGCTAGGTCATTTATGTATATTAAAAATAACAGCGGTCCTATCACACTACCGTGGCACTCCTGAGGATTCCATTCTTTTATACAGGTGTCACCTGCGCTTTTTTTCCAGTCGTTTGCGACTTTGCGCTGGTGGAGAGATTCGCGATAAATGCAAGTAAGGGGCCATTACTCAAGTCTTTTCACTTGTGACGTATTGTTCCTCAGGCGTCGTCATATGATGTACTACAGTCACTGGTCCAGCTCAGAAGTTCGTCGTATAATTGCTTATGATCAATTGGAATGTACTGCTGCGTATTTTCTAAGTCTTGATTTTTTGTATTTTAGTTCGTACGTGTCCTGATGGTAAGCAGGGTGTTTTGGTGGAGCAACAGGTTCTCGGAGATGTGCCACGAAGTATGTGTGACTCACTAACCCGTTGATACACATCAAACCGTTGACGAAAGCAACTCTGGCACTCGCATATGCAAACTGGAAGAAACTTCTGATTGCAAAGTTTTATCTCTAAAAATTTGGCTTGTTCCTCGTTTCTTCAGAAACTCTCGTCTTCTTATGATACTTTGCCCACCAGTCTTTAAAACCGAGAATTCCAGATGTGTGATCTTCAGTGACTGTAAGTTTTGCATGTTTTGTGCTGCTTTAAGGGATGTGCTGTGCTATTTGATGAACAGCCTGATTGAAACATATTCTGTTCATAAACTCTGCTTATGTGTAACAACGCTTACAACGATTTATATTCTACCTTCACACGCTAGCCATAGAATCACAGATATATTACCTGGTGATATATTCTCTAGGTAAAGAAAGTCATAGGTTGTCATAGTTCAGAAATTCCGAAAATGCAGTGGATGCGAAGGCTGTTGCACTCTCGGTTTAAAAGGGAATACACAAACCAAGACAGGCAAAGGTGAGGAAAGATTCATGCGTCTGTGAAAAGATCTACGCGCAAAGCATACAAGAACTACCACCGTCGTAAGTTAGCAAAAAGATCTGGACGAGAACCAGAGAAAATTCTATGCAAAATTGCTAAACAGGTCCAAGGCTTCCATCCAGTCACTTGTCGACCGGTGCGGTGTAGCAGCAGAAGATAGTGAAACGAAAGCCAAAGTTTGCACTCCCAACAATATCGCCAAATGTTCGGGTCTAAAAGGGTACATTTCAGTGACTTACGCCTATTTAAAACAAAATGTGATTTTCAGTTGCATGTTACAAGGTATACTCTGCAGCTTAGAGTTGTGTCTGTGACATTTAATTCACTTATGTTACCAAATATCAACACTTCTTTCAGTGTCTTCTTCCTATGAGATCAACCTTTTTAAACGGCCAATATTTTCTCATTTTAAAAGACCATAGCGTTGTATGTTTCTGTATTCATGAAATAACGTATACAGCAATTTTTCTTCTGTAACAGGTTTTTTAAAATTTTATGGTAAGTTGATTTTTTTTGACTTACGCTCTATTTAAAAAACACCGAATTATAGTTATGGGTGCATTTGATCACTGAACTTTGATATATAGAGCGTTCATTGTAAATTACTGTACCGTTAACATCGGTCTGTGTGCTTAATGGCATGAAAAAGAATCCATGTCTGGAGATTTATCACTTATGTGCTAAGGGAGCAAACTCTTCAAACAATGAAATTAACTCTCCTGCAACGTCTAAATGAAAGACAGATAATAATTTCCTACGATTATGTGAAGTAGGAAACTTTAACCAAGTAGTCGGTGGGGTAACAGTGCTTGGTGGCACACAAGAAAGTATACAACATTCATGTGTCGCAATGAACATCACGCGTCTCTTCTTACAGTTATGTTCAGCAGTCTTTTTCATTAGCGTAACAAGAAGTTGCAATTGTGGCAGTTGACAGCATATTAGTTCTTTATTCACTAATCTACTGATTATTGAAAGGATATTAAATCATAACGCCTCATTCACTTAGTACCTGTGAAAGAGTTGAAGACCCTTCTCTCTGTCGACCTCTTCCTCCAACTCCCTGTCTCCTGTTTACCTCTCTGTCTGTCCGGCTCCTACGTCACTCCCAACCCAGTTGAAGTTAAAGCCTGTATTATATCCTGAACTGCGTACAATTTCTACTTTTCTTGTGAGAAGACAACACTTGGTGTTCCCAAACGCTTTCATAAACGATTTGCTGCCATAGTTGTCAGACATTCTGTCTCTCTTTCAAATGGTTCAGATGGTTCTGAGCACTATGGGACTTAACTTCTGAGGTCGTCAGTCCCTTAGAACTTAGAACTACTTAAACCTAACTAACCTAAGGACATCACACACAACCATGCCCGAGGCACGATTCAAACCTGCGACCGTAGCGGTCACTCGGTTCCAGACTGTAGTGCCTAGAACCGCTCGGCCACCTCGGCCGGCGCCTCTCCTTCGTCTGCAAGATTATACTGAGGTCCAGTGAGATGGCACCAGTCTGTTTCGATGGTATATCCTCTGGAATCCAGACAACGGATCCATTAATCATACTAGTGGAAGGCGAGGGACTTTACGATGGCTAGTGTGATCAACTAACTCGTTCTCTTAGATCATCTCTTATTTTTTTCTTTGGAACTACATGTAATGGTTGATGTATGAAATTCCGGTTGAAACTGCTCAAGACCTACTTCATAGAACATTACATGTCTTGTGCTACGATGAAAACCAGGAATGAGGCAACGTTTTATGCATCAAGACAAAAACATGTACTGTTGCGAGTCACCGCTATGAGGTGAAATAGTACACGTAAAAATGTGAACACCATGTTGGTGCCTAAATTCACATTTTCCTTGTGTTATAAGCGAGTTTTGTTAAACTGAACGTTGTTTTTGCAGTAATTTCATTAAATTATCGAATGATTTTTGAATTACCAATTGATTTAGTGTCGGCATAATTCGAGCCAGCCGCCGAGGTTATACGATAAATACTAAATTTTAGAGAAATGTTTTAGAATTACAAGGTGAAAGCTAAATATTTTGTGGCTACTTTTATGTACATTTAAAAGTTAAATAATAAACTTGCATTCTACTGCCTATCATCTTAAGCCCCAATCCTTAAAGACATTCCGAGCAACATACACCGTGACTGATAATACCCGATTGAATCTACTTAATTTATTTGTTTGTACATCTCAACCGAGACTGGTAGAGCAGCAGTAAGACGCAGACCTCACATTCGGAAGAATGGCGACTCAAATCCCCTTCGTGGCATTTAGATTTAAGTGGCCTGTGATTACCCCAACTCACTTAAGGAAAATGTCATGATGCTTCCTCTCTCAAGATCACAACCGATTTCCTACCCTGTCCTTCCACAAATCAAACATGTGCTACGTCTGCAATGAACACGCCGTCGAGGGCACTTTAAACTGAAGCCTTCCTTTCCTTGTCGTAACACGCAGTTAAGGGAACTGTCCCATATAATTGATTTAGACCTAAAGTTTTGAGACCTTTTGAACATCACGTTTTATGAATACTAAGTATAAAAAATTGGAAACTGTACCGTGTTCAGTATTTGTGTCCTCGGATCCGTCCGGCGACGAGCCGTCGCTGCTGAGCGTTTTAAGGGCGAAGATTGGGCTGATATTGGGCTCGTCCTCTTCTGCAGCACCTCCTGCCCGAAGTAACGAATATGTCAGACGGTCGGCGTCGTAGTCATCAAGATCGTCTCGTGCAATCGGCTTGTTGTCGTCTTGAGCCGCGGCGTGCGGCACGCAGAACACAACCAGGTAGGATCCTGCGAGCACCAGCAGCAAGAGACGTGACATCTCCTTGCCTGTGTGATGCGGAAGACTGTCTACACTTTCCAGCTAGACTGCCGTACTGTGAAGCCGTGAAAGAATCCCAACGTCTTTTATAGCAACAGGGCGGTGTCAACTGGATACGTTATCGCTACTGGGAGGCAAATGTTTACATGTGCAGTTCAAACGTATGCTAGTAGAGTACAATCAACACAAATTATCTCTTACCATTTTACCGTAGTTGTTACTTCAAAAGGTCTTGTTCTTTTGCCCTTTCATGCAACGGGATATTATTATCTAGTCTGTTATTTAAGGTGAACAAAAAACACACGTCAAACGCTACAGCGCGGTCTTTTCCCACTAACAGTACAAAAATGTGTGATAGCGTAGATTTTCCCGACGTATCAAGTACTGACGATTTTCACGGGGTTGCAGCCTGAGGACAACACGATATTTCTTCGGACGATCTGGCCGCCATCTTCAGCTGAGGTTGAGTGCACAATCACGCCGGAACTGAAGAGACCTCAGATTCGGCGCCTCCTTTATGCCGCGGGTACTGGCCGTTGCGCGTGCGCGAGCAACGGATGAGCTGCCCTCTGTGAGGCGAAGAAATTGCAGCGGCGCCAGCTGTGAAAACTGTCAAAAGCGAGGAACTGCAAAATTAAAATGCAATCGGTCGGAAACCAGACCGTTGTTGTTTTATCTGTGATAAAATAGGATTCCACGTCTTGCTTATAGGAAAACTTTTGTCTCGATTAATAATATCATCGGACAGTCGTATTTCGATTGATTCTTTTAATACATAATCCCAGTTACGGGTAGCCGAGGCAATAATTTGCGTCTCTTTGAAGGACATATTGTGCCCTTCATTAAGACAAGCGTTCGGCAACGACTGATTTTTCCGGCTGGAGCAGACGTGTATGCCGTTGATGTTCCACACATCGGTCTTGAACTGTACAAATAGACTGTCCAATGTAGGCCTTGCCGCAGTGCCAGGGAATCCTGTATACCCCAGGCTTCCTCAGTCCCAAATCATCTTTCACCGACCCAAGAAGGGATCTAGTTTTGGCCAAAGGCATAAAGACGCTTTTAATACCTTTTTTCTGAGGATTCTTTAAATTTTCGAAGCAATGCTTCCCACGAAGAGTAAAAAGCAACAGATTTGGAAGTGTCCACCGTTGGTTCTCGTGGGGGTCCAAATGGAAAAGCACAAGTAATTTGGCGATCAGTATACCAATTCTGCCTGAAAACAACATTGAGGTGATCCAACTCCTGTTTCAAGTTATCGGAATCCGAAACAGCATAAGCCCCCTTGACCAGTGTGCGTAAAACTCCCAAGCGTTGATGTTGTGGATGACAACTTGTGGCATGGTGGTAGTGGTCCGATTGCGTAGGTTTTCGGTATACACTGTGGCCGAAAGTCTCATTTTCTTTCTTATGTACTAAGTGTGTGTGTGTGTGTGTGTGTGTGTGTGTGTGTGTGTGTGTGTGTGTGCGTCGCGTCTGTTCTATCAGACACTACGATCCGAGGCAGACTGCCTTGTTAATCAATTAAATGTAGAAGGAAGAATGTCCAAGCTGTCGCAGAGCGTTAAAATTACAGCTACGGTGGCAAATGAAAATTTGTGCCTGACCAGGTTCGAACCCGGATTTGTGGTGTCTTTTCTTTCGGACATGTCCGAAAGAACAGACACCGCACATTTACGCATATAGAGGGTGTTTCAGGAATAATAGTAGGCAGTTTAGCAGGTGGTAGTATAGACGAATTGCATAAAAATTCCATATAAATGTGTCCACTTATTATTGAGTACAGAGATACAGCTGTAAGTACGTAATCCTAGTAATCCGAGTCATATTGAATCCAAAATGAGGTCATATTAACGTAGTTGAATGTTCTAGCAATTACACTTTGATAATACCCATGTGAGTATTCCGATAGCCAAAAGAACCCGCTAGTGGGAAACCATCTGGAACTATATTACTATGCAAGAACTCAAGACAATACGGAGACTCTTCCCTTGGCTAGGTAACCTCTTACTGTTATTTACGATTCTCTCTGTTCTAGGCATGATGCAAATGGAAACATTCATAATGCGCTTTCCGCTACTCTTGACAAACATCGTCAACTTGTAATCACTGCGAGTGACAACTATGTGATGATAATGGTACAGGTTGTCAGTGGGTGCGATGGTGTTACGCTGTCAAACTGCTTACAATAACGTTAATGGCGGCGCACGTAATCTAAGTATGGATAATGAGTATTCTGATTTAACGAAAATAGTACTCCAGTCTAGAGCTGCTAATGATACACTATGACTACAGAGATCATCGTGCTTGTATTACATAAATATTAATTTTGCAGTGAATTGCTTGACAAGTATTGCCGTCGGCTATGCAGCTGAAATGGCTCACTACACAGGTAGTCTACGTTGCACTTGGTTAAACAAAACAAAAACAAAAAAATGGCTCTGAACACTATGGGACTCAACTGCTGTGGTCATCAGTCCACTAGAACTTAGAACCACTTAAACCTAACTAACCTAAAGAATTTCACACACATCCATGGCCGAGGCAGAATTAGAAACTGCGACAGTAGCAGTCGGACGGTTCCGGACTGCGCACCTAGAACCGTGAGACCACCGCGGCCGGCGCACTTGGTTAAACGATCAGCTCACTGCAATCCTGCTTCTACTGTCCATAAGTACTTGTACACTGACTGTTCGTTATTCGCCTAAATATGTGCTAGAATCTGATTCGCATGTATAAGAGATTGGTTAGCGCAATGGGTTAGCGTCATCACAAAGCAATGACTAAGGAATGGATGTCGTTGAAGTCTCGTTATATCAATGGCGAGATAACTGATCGCATCACACCCGTATTGCACAGAAAACAATTGCATATTAAATATCCAAAACAAACGTCCATACTGTCGCAGGGCGTTGAAATACAGTAACGGTGGCAGAAGAATATTTGTGATCGACCGGGGTTCAAACGTGGACATCCTGCTTACTAGGCGTACGCGCTGACCATTTCACAAACGCGACACAGCGGCCAACCTGCCTGCAGCACCTATGTACACACCCTCCTAGTCAGACGCAAATTCCCATCTTTGCTGCATACCACACACGCGGTACCCCGCCGACCATTATTCCACTCGTTCGCAGCCACACTGTATTCCCGCCAGGGTTTGAACGATGACGTGCGTCTAGCACTAAAAACTTTCGATGGTACATCGAGACCTGAATAATTATACGGGATGTTTCAGGAAATTGCAGAAAAAATGAAACATAACATATGTCCAATTTTTATTGAGTACATACAGCTGGTTTCAATGCATTTTCGTTTCGCTTGTTGGTCCTCACAGGACTCTGTTGTCTACACATCCTTGAAAATGATCTCCCAGCATTATTGGAGTTAGCACAGCAATTGAACTCAACTCTGTAAAATCCTAAGCGGCCAAACTGCTGAGGTCATCGGTCCCTAGACTTACACTCTACTTAAACTAACTTATGCTAAGGACAACACAAACACCCACACCCGCGGGAGGACTCGAACCTCCGGTGGGAGGATCCGCGCAATCCGTGACACGGCGCCTCATACCACGCGGCCACATCGCGCGGCCTGGTGTTATAAAGGAAAGTCTAAAGGGCATTGAAGATGGTGGGGTAATTTTTGAAAATAAACTGTGAATGTCCTCATTTGCCATTGCATTGAGTTTTTTAGGATTACGTACTTACAGCAGTATCTCTGTACTCAATTAAAATTGGTCACATTTATTTGGATTTTTTATGCATTTCCGAAAAAAAGACACCACAAACCCTGGTTCGAACCTGGTCAGGCACAAATATTTGATCTGCCGTCTTTAATTTTAACGCCCTGCGACAGCCTGGCCATCCTTTCTTCGACATTTAATTGATTAACCTGCTTCTTTCTGCCTCAGCCTATACTAAAGCAGTGAGTGACTTCTTGATACTTCACTCGATGTACTAGTGCCTGCCGCTGTGACCGAACGGTTCTAGGCGTTTCAGTTCAGAACCGCACTGCTGCAGGTTCGAATCCTGCCTCCTGCATGGTTGTCTGTGATGTCCTTAGGTTAGTTAGAATTTAGTCTATGGGACTGATGACCTCAGATGTTAAGTCCAATAATGCTAGAGCCATATGAACCACTTTTGGATATACTACTGCAACTGTGGCCAATGATTCAAATCCCGCTGGAAAAGTATATTTGCTTCTCCACTACTGTCATTGAAACTGATCACAACGAAATTGTAGGAATCCTACGAAACCCCTAAGTTCATACTATGGTGCTGTGCAGATGAAAAAAGTAGTTTTTCATAATTATCAGATAACAGACGGAGTTTGCCAGATTCCACTAATTACGACCGCTTTGTTAATTGTTGGTTCACAGGCGCTTTTCTGCCGCTTATTGTAACTATCTTTTGAATGTTAGAGCAGCGCGGGATTAGCTGAACGGTCTGGGACGTTGCTGATCCCGGTGGAGGTTCGAGTCCTCCCTCGGGCATGGGTGTGTGTGTTTGTCCTTAGGATAATTTAGATTAAGCACACATCAGCTGGTATCCTTCCTGGTAGTGTAACAAACACTGCATCTACGCAGTATATGTATCGCAAATCTGTGACCGATGAGTTACTTCCTTGATGGTACAGAATTATCCTGCTAAATTCCCTTGATATTATCATTTTTTGAGTTCACGAACGTCGTTCCACACGGGAAATACAACTACTCTTGCCTCTTGTGTTGCGATTTATCTGTCATAGTGGCTACATGGCCTATAAGTAAGACATATAAGCCCCACCTAAGCTCCGAGGTAAATTGCTTGCTTACCAGGTGCAGTTTGCTATCGTTCGCCTTTCGAGATTCGCTGGAAGCCAGGTTTTTAACTCTTTTTGTAGCTGAGCCACAAGCAGGCAGGTAGAAACTCAATAAGGCAATCTTAAGACAACGCTCGAGCAAAAGTCGTCTTCGTACTTTCAGTACCCCTTAGTGTCAGAGAGAAACCCTTATGGAACTGCTGATATTCATAATGCCACTTTTGTTTTTTTCCGACATATTTTATGTTGTTGTGAATACGTAATTTTATCTGTTGGACGGGTTACTCCTGTAACTGAAATATCAGATCTGAAGATGGTTCTGAACGAACCGAAACCGGTCATATGAATAAAAAAAAAAAAGAAATTGCAATCAAGACGGTTTTTAAGTAACATATAAAATCACAGATTGCTGTTGTCCCATAAGACATTATGTCTGTTTTTGCAAAAAAAAATTGGGAAAATATAAAATCAACGTACAGGCCGCCCTTTTTTTACATGAATAAAGTATATGACAATACATGTTACGGGCGGGAGTGAAATCGAAGTCATCATCTACAACACAATCCCCGCAGCACGCGATGTCGCATCATGAATATGGCAACCAGCCATATAATCTTCACCATATCTGCCATTGTGGGCGGCGCGTATTTCTTTTGCATCGACCACATCTGCCATTGTGGGAGGAAAAGTAAGTCCTGTATTTCGTATGACTCCGTATGAGCTCGTGTTGTTCTTGTTAATACATCCAATAATCCATCACGGGCTTAATATCGTAAGATCCAATTGACGGCATACGTCTTTTGCTTGGAAAAAAAGTCGTGTCCGGTAGATAAAGCACATCTGATGTCATTTCTGTGTAGTTTGTGCGCCGAAGGAAGGCCAGTATTCGAAGCATCAGCATCCAGAGTCCCCCGATGCTCCACACACTAAACCATGTCCTTCCGTTGCTAACAGTCCACAGTTTGTGCAAAGAGGAGAATCGACCACATTAATTGTATGTAATCGACTCCTGGTCACAAGTTTACGGTTTATGAGAATATACCACATCGATCTCGCTGCTGTTGACAGTAATGGAGTATGCACTGCACACCAAATTTGCTTCCAACTTCTCGTTGGGTATTTGAATTCCATTTTGTTGCGGCCATGGTGATCCATCAAGCACCGACAGATATCCCGAGTCGGGGGTATTCTCGTCGAAGTTACTTTCAGACGAACATAACTATAATCAAGAAGAAATGAAGCAATGTGTGCAAGAGAAGGAGAAATGTTGCCCAGCGCTATCGGGGATTCGTACGAAGGCGGAACAAGTACATCTATCAGAGCTGATGTTACGGTATGGCCTATTTTGTATCATAGCTCGCATGTAAAGCGCCAAAGCTTTGTTTGGCACGTTTGTGAGGTTGAGGCTACTGTTCCGGATCTGTAGGGTTAGCGTGTCATGTTTGATCTTCAATAACATCCCAGTACTAACGTAATAACTAAAGGCAGCCATAAAGCGGTCTGCAATACCCTTCGGTATTGGTAGGATCTGCGATAAATGGGGCAGTATTCAAGCTAGGTGAACGTTGGTGAATGCCACCCGTTGGATCATGTCAAAGGCTCTCAGTGAGTTGTTGTGTATCGTCAGATGAACATTCTGCAGAAGCCGCCGAGAACTCAACGCCGCCGACCGCCGTGGTGAACGGGTAAATGTGATCTCCGGACATCTCAGCGATTTCACCGTCTGAAACTGTCCCGGTACGTCTTCCAGACCTCGTCTAATGTGCATAATTTTGGAGTTCGTCATGTTAACAATACTGCCTTCCGCTGTCCCTTAAGAGTTTAGATGTTCGGCAGCCTGACACACTTCATGTCCTGATCTGACAAGAATGATCACGTCGTCCGGATATGCGCGACAAACGAAAGAGTTCTCATTAAGCGCTATCCCAGTAAGTGAGTGCTTCATAACAAACATTAGCGAATAGAGTGCTATCGCAAACAGCATCATGGAGAGTGGGCACCCTTGTCGAACTGAGCTATTAGTGGGAATCGAGCCCGCTTCCAGACCGTTTACAATCACCTTCGATGTAGCCCCTCGTATTAGCCTCATAACGATGGAGGTGAAAACAGGTGGAACCGCCAAGAAGTCATGGTTTATGCTGTCGGACGCACAATCGAAGTCCACAGATATAATCGCTGCTCGTATTCTACACGTTTCCGCAAGGGCGATAACGTCACGGTACTCACTCAAAGCCGAGGAGACGTTGCTTCATCCCCCAAGCAAGCCTGTCCAGAGGATATGTCTTCCCCCACACGACGGTCCATCGGTGTTCCGGCATATACGTGGCGGAAATGCTCTAAAAATTCATTTGCAGTCTCGTTGTAGTTGTCATTGTTCCGAGTGAGACGAGGTGTAGGAGATGTGTCCATGTTGTTGTTGTTGTCTTCAGTCCTGAGACTGGTTTGATGCAGCTCTCCATGCTACTCTATCCTGTGCAAGCTGCTTCATCTCCCAGTACCTACTGCAACCTACATCCTTCTGAATCTGCTTAGTGTACTCATCTCTCGGTCTCCCTCTACGATTTTTACCCTCCACGCTGCCCTCCAATGCTAAATTTGTGATCCCTTGATGCCTCAAAACATGTCCTACCAACCGATCCCTTCTTCTAGTCAAGTTGTGCCACAAACTTCTCTTCTCCCCAATCCTATTCAATACCTCCTCATTAGTTACGTGCTCTATCCACCTTATCTTCAGTATTCTTCTGTAGCACCACATTTCGAAAGCTTCTATTCTCTTCTTGTCCGAACTAGTTATCGTCCATGTTTCACTTCCATACATGGCTACACTCCAAACAAATACTTTCAGAAACGACTTCCTGATACATAAATCTATATTCGATGTTAACAAATTTCTCTTCTTCAGAAACGCTTTCCTTGCCATTGCCAGTCTACGTTTTATATCCTCTCTACTTCGACCATCATCAGTTATTTTACTTCCTAAATAGCAAAACTCCTTTACTACTTTAATTGTCTCATTTCCTAATCTAATTCCCTCAGCATCACCCGATTTAATTTGACTACATTCCATTATCCTCGTTTTGCTTTTGTTAATGTTCATCTTATATCCTCACTGTCCATTCCGTTCAACTGCTCTTCTAAGTCCTTTGCCGTCTCTGACAGAATTACAATGTCATCGGCGAACCTCAAAGTTTTTATTTCGTCTCCATGAATTTTAATACCTACTCCAAATTTTTCTTTTGTTTCCTTTACTGCTTGCTCAATATACAGATTGAATAACATCGGGGAGAGGCTACAACCCTGTCTCACTCCCTTCCCAACCACTGCTTCCCTTTCATGCCCCTCGACTCTTATGACTGCCATCTGGTTTCTGTACAAATTATAAATAGCCTTTCGCTCCCTGTATTTTACCCCTGCCACCTTTAGAATTTGAAAGAGTGTATTCCAGTCAACATTGTCAAATGCTTTCTCTAAGTCTACAAACAAAAACAAAACTCTACCAGCTGGTGAGCAAGATGTATGAGACAGGCAAAATACCCTCAGACTTCAAGAAGAATATAATAATTCCAATCCCAAAGAAAGCAGGTGCTGACAGATATGAAAATTACCGAACTATCAGTTTAATAAGCCACGGCTGCAAAATACTAACGCGAATTCTTTACAGACGAATGGAAAAACTGGTAGATGCAGACCTCAGGGAGGATCAGTTTGGATTCCGTCGAAATGTGTCCATGTACTTCCTGGAATTCAGGAATGTAAATTTCCTGTACCATTTTGGAGCATTGTGTGTCTGAGGAACCTTTTGCGCACGGTAATTTGACACATTTTCATTGTTATATTAAGGTGAAAGTTAAGATGTTTTTAGAAGAAGTTCGTTCCGGACTTGAATTTATGTGTGGTAGTATTAATGGAGTGTTTGATGTTCAAAATTGTAGGAGTCCGGTAGTAACGTTTATGTTCCCGCGACACATGGTGCATCGAAGTACGTTCCCCAGTGATGGTGTCGAGACATCTTGCCCATATTGCGATGCCACCCAGTCGTCGTCGCGTGATCGAGAGGATTTGTGATTTGACATGATGTTCCGCTGACAGCACCTGGAAGGACATCTCACAAAGCATGGTGTAATAATAATCAAGGGTCTCTCTTTGACATCTCATCTGATCCCGCCCATACTGTATTAGAGCTCTTCTTATTGCTGGCTTAGTACACTGATGATCAGCACGGAGTACGGAGGCATATGTTGGTAGACGACTTTGACATGTGGCTCATACCTTCGCGACCCTCTGACGACATTCGGGGTCCGCTAAAAGTGGCGAATTGAGCTTCCATATCCCGCGGCTTCTCCATACACTTTGCCGATCGAGTTATATAGTAAAAATGTAAGCCAAATGATCAGTAAATGCCGCAGGCCATCGTTCCGCGTCGACCACCTTATCCCGTAGGCCCACCGAAACATATATTCGATCACGTCTGCCCGCCGAGTGACTGGTAAAATACACTCCTGGAAATTGAAATAAGAACACCGTGAATTCATTGTCCCAGGAAGGGGAAACTTTATTGACACATTCCTGGGGTCAGATACATCACATGATCACACTGACAGAACCACAGGCACATAGACACAGGCAACAGAGCATGCACAATGTCGGCACTAGTACAGTGTATATCCACCTTTCGCAGCAATCCAGGCTGCCATTCTCCCATGGAGATGATCGTAGAGATGCTGGATGTAGTCCTGTGGAACGGCTTGCCATGCCATTTCCAGCTGGCGCCTCAGTTGGACCAGCGTTCATGCTGGACGTGCAGACCGCGTGAGACGACGCTTCATCCAGTCCCAAACATGCTCAATGGGGGACAGATCCGGAGATCTTGCTGGCCAGGGTAGTTGACTTACACCTTCTAGAGCATGACACGTCTCCATTCGGCTCTACATTCACGCCTGTCGCGACACCACTGGAGGCGGGCTGCACGATGTTGGGGCGTGAGTGGAAGACGGCCTAACGGTGTGCGGGATCGTAGCCCAGCTTCATGGAGACGGTTGCGAATGGTCCTAGCTGATACCCCAGGAGCAACAGTGTCCCTAATTTGCTGGGAAGTGGCGGTGCGGTCCCCTACGGCACTGCGTAGGATCCTACGGTCTTGGCGTGCATCCGTGCGTCGCTGCGGTCCGGTCCCAGGTCGACGGGCACGTGCACCATCCGCCGACCACTGGCGACAACATCGATGTACTGTGGAGACCTCACGCCCCACGTGTTGAGCAATTCGGCGGTACGTCCACCCGGCCTCCCGCATGCCCACTATACGCCCTCACTCAAAGTCCGTCAACTGCACATACGGTTCACGTCCACGCTGTCGCATGTTAAAGACTGCGATGGAGCTCCGTATGCCACGGCAAACTGGCTGACACTGACGGCGGCGGTGCACAAATGCTGCGCAGCTAGCGCCATTCGACGGCCAACACCGCGGTTCCTGGTGTGTCCGCTGTGCTGTGCGTGTGATCATTGCCTCACGGTTCCTATGAATCTTGTCCCAGGTGTCACATAATTGCAGGTCCCAGAATAGCATTTGCAGTTCATGACAGGTAATGTGGAGTCTGGTCTTTTTGGGCTAAAACACAATTGAAGTCACCACCTATAACAAAATGATACAATCTGCCGGTTAATAAGGCCACAATCTCTTCTGAATATCTCGCACGCGCCCGACTGTTGTCTGTGCCAGAAGGGGCATAAACATTGAGAATACGAATTGAAACGTCCCCTTTGAACATTTATACATGATTGTGCTTAAAGTGACACACAATAATTTTAGCGCAACGCAATCTGACTTTCAAAAATCCCTGCAAAAGAATGGCACTGACTAACATTAACCTACACGTTTCACAAATCACTTACCTCACAAAAATCTTCGGTGCTCGAACTACTGCAATGCAGCGAGCGCCACTACTGCTAACTAAATAAAAGATTCAAACTACTGAAGACACTAACTACTGATAGGCATAGTTAGCAAATGAAAGATTTTGATAGACAACAAACAATGTATTTACCTCAATAGTGTCCAAAAGTGATAATGTATATCGCAGTTCAGTGCATCCCGTCTTACAAATTTCAAAACTCCGCCATCTCTCTCCCCACATCCACCACTGCTGGCGGCTCACCTCCAACTGCTCGACGCTACGCGCTGTTAACATCCATCTGCCCAACGCTACAATGGCGAGTATTACAACAATGCCAACCAGCCACAGACTGCACACAGCACACCCAGTGATCTTCATACAGAGCGTTACGTGGCGTTACCAATAAAAAAAACCTAGACAGCCTGCTTACAGAATTCCATTAAGAGTTATCGCCATTTCTCGAGCCGAAGGCAGATTAAGCCAGGTCACGAAGCGGAATCCAGTCCAGGACAAATATCGTCGTTTTGATTTGACTTTTTCTGTTACTGAAAATCCAGTCGGTCAATGTTGGTTGACTGTTGCTATAATTCGTATTGATACTACTACTAAGTTTACAGCTACGTCTTTGGAGCAGATACCTCCTCATGATGTTCCCAGTTACCAGACGTTCATTATCACTATGACTCAAGTTCGTGGTGTTGGAGAAACATCAACAATTTTTTTATTGATAAACCATTGTGTTAGGACAAGGAAGTCTTGTAAACTATTGCATGATGATTATATTCCTATTTTGGTTTGTGGTAGAGGTGTTGATATGAAATGTAAAATAGTTGGTGATACGACTATATATAATAGTATGTAGTAAATATTATTTATTTATTAAATTATATTTTTTTATTTTAATATACACATGAAAGCAAATAAAGAGACCTGTTGGGTCAGCATGAATTACCCATCCCAAACAACCCATTCTTCAATACTTGTGTTATAATTTGTGTTTAGTGTGCACTGCGCACGAATTTTGAATTGAGTTTGGCTGTGTGCCAGAGGCTGGTGGCTCTAGTTTTAACAAGCCGCCAGGCACAGATTTTTCAAACATGACCTTGGACAGGAGCCAACTTGTTCGTGCAAATGTTTACTGTGGCTATAAATAGCGTGTTTCCTGTAGCTGACACGTAGTCAGCAGTATGCCTCGTCGCAGGGTACATCGTGTCTTCCGATGGAGGCCTACTATTTACAAATCTATTTTGGATGTGGAGACTGAGTATAACATGAACGTTTGTTCGTCCATTTTGATTTATGTCTACAGCCACTGATGTTTATATACAATGACACATGTTTGCAAGAGCAACTCGCACCTGTTGGACACCATTGAGAACTGGATACATGCTAAAACATGCCCAGTGTTCGGCTGTATGACTAATAACTCTGCCGTATGGCTGGACTTATTCAATGACCAATGATTTGGGTACCTCGAAAAGCAGCTCGAAGATTCGAATCGTACGCACGCCCAGGCCCAAATGAGCTACTGTAACTTTGCTAGTATGAGCATTGGAGTGTTGGAACTGCAATCCTCATGTGGCGGCATCACTGGTTCTATAGCATACTGCGTCGTCAATCATCTTTACGTAAAGAGTGCAATGCACATTGATAAATGAATTCTGATAATGTCTTTGTAATTAAGATGCACTTCGTCCCTCAAGAAACGTTCGATTTCGAAAGCCTTCGGCCTAGTATAATCATTATTTCGGAAATTGTGTGCCATTGTGTTCGATTCAGATAGTAACACATGCGAGTAACGACGGTGTGAACACCGCTTCTTCCGCGAACTTTCGCAGCCAGGAAGTAAACAAGTACTTGCTGCATGCTGGCAAAGGCTGACTGTCACTAACCCACGGACTCACCCAACACAATGACATTTCGGAAGTAGACAAAACTTCCTTCTGACACTTCTGCATCTAACAGTGTTGCCAGATTGTGAAGATGGTAGAACTTGGTGTTGTCAGGCACGGTCGGTTTTATTGGCCACATTAACTGAACGACCCAGACTTAGTCTCTGTGGTGGCCGGCCGGCGGTCAGTTTTTATGTCTAAGACTGTACATAGTAATGCTAAACGTTTTACCCAACATCTGAGGTCAAGGTCATTCTCGTTGTGCGGCGCATTACAAAGTAAATATTTTCAGCCGCCAGATGGTTGAAGCGAACGGCCTACATCGAATATGATCTGCAATATAATTTTAATGTGGAGCAGTAATTCCCTCCCATAAATATTATAATATAGCAGCCTAAATACTTGGCATTTTAAGACGCATTATTACTAACAGTAAACAGTAGTGGGTATCAAGAACGTGTATCGTGTATCAAATGACATTACGTTTACAATACGATCTTTTAAAAGTAATCAAACCTGCAACTGATACGTGTGCAGAGGAAAGATATGAATGCAATATTCATTATGTAAACCATAACTAACAAATTACTTAAATAGGGGGAAAAGGATCTTTATTTTCAGGCAGGGAGAAGAAAGAAATCCTTCACATGATATCCTAGACAGAGAATCACGTAAAAAACAGCAATGACTGTCATAAAAATAATCACAGTAAATAGGATTGACAATGAAACTTCCTGGCAGATTAAAACTGTGTGCCCGACCGAGACTCGAACTCGGGACCTTTGCCTTTCGCGGGCAAGTGCTCTACCATCTGAGCTACCGAAGCACGACTCACGCCCGGTACTCACAGCTTTACTTCTGCCAGTATCCGTCTCCTACCTTCCAAACTTTACAGAAGCTCTCCTGCGAAACTTGCAGAACTAGCACTCCTGAAAGAAAGGATATTGCGGAGACATGGCTTAGCCACAGCCTGGGGGATGTTTCCAGAATGAGATTTTCACTCTGCAGCGGAGTGTGCTCTGATATGAAACTTCCTGGCAGATTAAAACTGTGTGCCCGAGCGAGCCTCGAACTCGGGACCTTTGCCTTTCGCGGGAAAGTGCTCTCCCATCTGAGCTACCGAAGCACAACTCACGCCCGGTACTCACAGCTTTACTTCTGCCAGTATCCGTCTCCTACCTTCCAAACTTTACAGAAGCTCTCCTGCGAAACTTGCAGAACTAGCACTCCTGAAAGAAAGGATATCGCGGCAATGCAGTAATGACAAAATATAAAGGACTCTGCACAACCAAAACGAAGCAGTAGACCTGGAAGAAGACCACTGTAATCATGGTCAAAACGCTGGTTTCTCTAGTAAGGTATCTTTTCTTTTGGGTGTCGACTTGGTAACATAAAAAAGAAACTCTTTATGTAAAATTCTAGGTTGGATCATGGAAAGAAATAATAATCCCTGGTCAACATCTTTTGTCACAGTACCCACAAAAGCAGAACAGCATATCAATTCCATTGTGACTATTGTTATTTAAAGCAGAAAAGAGTATCAGACGTCTACTCAATGCCAAATATAGCAGATATCTTAGATAATCTGAGTCAGTGTTGTTATTTCACAACTGTGGGACTTTGAAGTGAGTACCATCAATTATTATTAGCTTTAATATTTGAAGAGCTCCCAGCGATAACATTCTTAATCCCAACTGATCATAAATTAATATCTTCACATGCCTTTTGCGCTGAAAAACGCACCTGCTACTTTCCAGCTGCTGTTAGATAGCGTATTCCCAGGATTAAAACTTAAAAGGTGTATGGTCTATTCTGATGATATGATTTTTTCTCCACAAAGGTACCATTTCTCCACAAAGATACCAGCAACCTACAGTCACTATGTTTATGTGAAGTTTTGGATCGTTCATGTGCACTATGGTTCAGCATTAGCCTGTAAATGTGTCATTACTTTTTACAGCACATGTCCAACACTTGCGCCATATTATCAGTCAAAACGGTGCCCGCACTAATCCCCGACTTGATGACGCCATCACAAATTTTCTGCCACCCACTAGAGTAAAGGAATCACAGTCATATCTAGGCCCGACCAATTTCAATCGAAAATCCGTTCCAAAATTCGTGGAAGTTGCAAGACCCCTCACAGTGCTGTTAAGGAAAGGAATAAAGTTTATGAGCCATACGTGCAATGCTATTGATGTACCTATCATTTCTCAGCCACTGTTTCGTCTATTTCAAACTTTTCATACAGGCTAAATAAAATGTAAATGTCGTATGAGAAAGGCCTCCCGTCAGGTAGACCATTAGCCAGGTGCAAGTCTTTCGATTTGAAGCCACTTCGGCGACTTGCGCGTCGATGGGGATGGTGTACGTATAATGTGAGTCCCCAATTCAGTTCCATCTGTCTGTGCGATGCTGAGGCATACTCTGGAGTTTCGATAGGCCTGGTTCCTGCTTCTAAGATTGGTGGACATGCACACATACCTCGTCTGTAATTCTTCTAGTTCAATCGCAGGAATGACAGTGAGCAGCAGGCGGTTAATGGTAAGTGTGTGCGGTAGCTTGAGAAAACCCCTGTGCTTCGTTAGTGAACTTCGTTTGACTTCTTGCTGTAAGCTGTCCTGATTTATTCTTTTGGACATTATTTGGCCGATGCATTTTACATGGATCAGTATCTTGGTATTATACATGTGATTAAGTTAAATTTTGAGGGTATTGTAGAAACTATTCGAGAGGGATTTGTTTTCTGTGCTCTATTGCTGCATGTATTTTACTTAATGTGCAGATATTGGTTTTCATGTCCACTACCGGTTCATGTCTTTAGGTTATAAGTAGTTTTCAGTTTTTCAATAATTATCTACAAGTCTTGGTCCAAAAGGACTTGAGTTTACTTGCACTACCATTGTGTGCTTTTTCTTTTTTCTTAAGACACTTTTAACTTATTGTCAGTTCATCTGTTTTTAGCTACTTACATGTTGAAAGGACTTAGTTGTCCGCCTTCATTTTCTCTGTTATGATTCAGCCCTTGTTCTATTCACCAATTATGTTATGTAAATTTAATCTATTTTCCATTTGTATGTAATAGAAACTTTACTGAATTGAGGAACCATTCAGCGTGTGCACCGAGATCGAGCCATTTACCATGACTTATTTAATATTTGATTTTCGGCCCAGTTATTCTGGATTTATACTTGTTTAAGTATGTTGGTTGATTTACTAATACTCACATTTTATTTATCCTAGCTGCCCACCATTTCAGTTTCATTTGTCATCAGATTGTGAAGCAGCATTTCTAAAACTCAAAAATTTACTACTTACTAGTCCAGTTCTTCCTTTTCTAGTTTATCAGAATGCATCCAGACAGCTTGACAGGGTGGAAAAGAATTATCAGACAACTGAGAAAGAAATACATTCGAAATAATGTATGTCCAGTGTTATTCGTACAGATGACGTTTAAAAGTAATAATTGACTATTTAGCACTCTCTTGCCTTGCATCTCAGAGCATTTGATTTTGGAGTAATACATCATCCAGGAATGCTGTATGCAAATGTACATAGTGTCAGTGACAAAGCATGCACCATGGGCTCCACTGGCATACACGAGGAGGAGTGGGAGGAAGCACAAACCTAATCGCTCAGACTGTTTTTCGTTTGCCAGCCAGCTGCCGTTCACCGTAGAAGATGGAATGTTTCACAGAAAGACAAGCTATATCTCGTAGAACAAGAACATCATAATAGACCGCTCGACTAATCCCGCCAGACTACAAATGCCTGGTTAAACATCGGGTCACTCGACCAGGCAGGCCGTCGTCACACGACATTATTACCCTTGTTGAACCCAGCAATCCATTCTTGGGTTTCCATTCTAATCTTTCCTCTTCGTTCTTGTACATATTGTATATAACCTATCTTTCCGTATTGCTTACACCTACTTACATGAGAATTTCGATCATTACACAAAATTTTAAGTAATCTAAAGCTGTTTCTGTTGACAAATCAAATCAAAGTTTCTTTATTTCTCTTAATGTTTACTTCCATTATAAAGCGAAAATAAAGAACTACCTCTTTGGCGCTTACACCTATCCTAAAGCCAAACTGATAATTCTGCAACAGATTTTTTTCCGTTTTTCTGTATATTATTCTTGACAGTACTTGAATTTATGATCTGTTGAAGCTGATTATGCCTTAGTTGTCGCATTCATCTGCCTTTGATATCTTCTGGATTGTGTCAATGTTTTTCAAAGTCAGACGGTATTAGATTCATGTGGTTTGGATGTCACAAGCTCGAACACATTTTGATCATACTGTCTGATGTTTTGGTCGATTCCTACCATCACATAAGTATGCGTGGCGGGGAATCAATCCCAAAAGCTGCAAGTACCTACAGGCTCTGTCGTTTAGGTTTTTTCATTGTTGGGACTTAAAGAGGAGTCTGTGTTTCCTCAAACTATTCTAAAAACAAAATAATTTGATCATCGTTTCATAGAAATATACGAAAGCATGCGACATTGTTCGTGGTCTTGGGTTTCGTTGTTCATGTTGTCTGTGGTGCTTCGCAAGAAAACGAGGGATGTAAGGCCCCTCCATGAGAAACCTGACCAGACCGTAACACCACCGCTTCCAAATTTTACTATTGGCACTACACACACTAGCAGATTACGTTCAGCGGGCATTCGCCATACCGACACCCTGCCATCGGATCGCCACATTATATACCGTGATTCGTCACCACACAATTTTCTCCGCAGTTCAGTTGTCCATGTTTAAGATCCTTACACCAAGCCAAGCGTCGTTTGGCATTTACCGGTGTGATTTGTGGCTCATTAGCACCCGCTCGACCATGAAATCCAAGTATTCTCACCTGTCACCTGTCATAGTAATTGCACTGGATCGTGATGCAGTTTGGAATTCCTGTGTGACGGTCTGGGTAGATGTCGGCCTATTACACATTACAATCCTCTACAACTGTCGGCAGTCTCTGTCAGTCAACAGACGAGGTCGGCATGTACGCTTTTGTGCTGTACGTGTCCCTTCACGTTTCCACTTCACTACCTCATCGGAAACAGTGGACCTAGGAGTGTTTAGGAGTGTGAAAATCTCGCCTTAGACGTATGACACAAGTGACACCCAATCACCTGACCACTTTCGAAGTCCGTGAGTTCCGCGGAGCGCCCCATTCTTCTCTCTCACGACGTCTAATTTCTACTGAGGTCGCTTATATGGAGTGCCTGGCAGCAGGAGGCATCACAATGCACCTAATATGAAAAGCATATGTGTTTGGGGCGATTCCGGGTACTTTTGATCACAGAGTGCGTGAAAAATATTGCAAAGCCAGTGGGAGCACCTGAAATTGCATTCCTGCAGTCTACATCCACATCATACTCCGAAAACCACCTGACGGTGTGTGGTGAAGGGTACTTCTGGTACCAATCACTAATCACCCTTCCCTGTTCCACCAGCGAATGGCGCTCGGGAAGATTGATTGCCGATAAGCCTCAGCAATAGCTCCAATTCCTCGAATTTCCTCGTCGTGGTCATTTCGTGGTAAGTATGTGGGAGGAAGTGTTATGTTATCTGAGATAGAGCTCTCTCTAAATTTCGATGGTAAATCTCTCCGTGATGCACAACGCATCTCTTGTAGCACTTTGCACTGGAGTTTGCTGACCAAACGATATTCTGACGTCGCTCTTCGTGAAATCTTCTCTCAGGCTGCTTATGAATCCATACCACACAGTCACAAACTCCAAGTCCAGTGGCTCTTCCTGCACAACGTGCGGTTTAAAAGTACAGCAAATTCGGCCGTTCGGTGTATTCACGGCACCTTGCAGTGTAAAATGTGCCTCGTCAATCCATAGAATATTTCTCAGCCACATAGCATCAACTTCGATCCATGCCAGAAACCGAGGAGCAAATTCCCAACGTTGCTGCAGATCATGAGTTGTCAGTTGTGCCGTGCATTGTAGCTGTGGGGTGAAGGGCGCACTGAAGTCGTTCGCGCGGCTCTCCCCGTCGGAGGTTCGAGTCCTCCTTCGGGTATGGATGTGTGTGTTGTGCTTAGCGTAAGTAGGTTTAAGTAAGATTAAATAGTGTGTAAGCTTAGGGACCGATCACCTTCACCTCAGCAGTTTGGTCCCATAAGATCTTACCACAAATTTAAATTTTTAATTTTTGTTCATTTGCTGCACCCTGTGGATCCTGTACGGGTATCAGTGTAAAACGGCGCTCAAAACTTTCCGTAATGTGCACAACTCTCGTAAGACAGTGTAACGTCCCATATGAAACATTATAAATGATTGTGCTGGTAAACTTCTACGTGATTTGATCGTCAAACAGCTGACCAAAACTGAATGTACTCAGGCAGTCCTCTCTTGTTCTGATCATCACTAAACTGACACACTCTGCAATAGTGCGAGAGTTAGTATTGTCAGCTAAACATAAGATTCTAACTACTGAAGGCATTGTTAGAAATTGAAAGTTTTTGATAGAGGACAAACAATGTATTTACTTTAATAGTGTTCGAAAGTCATTATATATATATATATATATATATATATATATATATATATATATATATATATATATATATATATATATCTGTTCATGACATCGAGTCTTTACAGATTTCCTTTTTCTGGCGGACACACGTCCAGATCGTCCGCTTATAGTAACCTCTCAAAACTCTGGCCTCTCTCTATCCACATCACCACTGCTGGCGCCTCACATCCAACTGCCCAACACTACAATAGCGAATGTTCCAACAATGCCAACCTGCCACAGACTGCACACAGCACAGTCAGTGATTTTCATACAGAGCGCTACTTGGCGTTACCAACAGAAAAACCTAAACAGCCTAATTACATGGTCCCCATGCTCCCCACAAAACATTTTACAAACCGTTTTGGGCAGTGGTCAGTACACATGTGGTAATTTTTTTTATATTTACGCTAGTAATATATCAAATGCACACACTTATTAATACGCTGTTGGTCAAAAGCAAAAAATTGTCCTCACAGTCATGATCATTCATCACAGTAGTAATCGCACTTTGTTTTTTAAGGAGCCACAACAGAGCAAATCCACAGCAGGGTTAGTCAAGTGTTGAAGAATATTGGTATGTAGGTCATCACAGAGCACGACCACAGTATATCTTGTAGAGATTATGGTATTGGTTGGCCATCAAATGTGCAGACAAACTGTAGTCCTTGTGAGAGAAGGCCAGCAGCCATCTGTTGCCACTGTTCGGGTGCACAATCACCATCGAAGAGGCTTGCGGATGATATAACAAGTACATAAACCACCACTTGTGCCCTCACAAACTTTTTGGAATGTACTCAGAACCAGCACTGAGTTAACCACTCCCTCGCTGAATTATCAACACACAAGCGAGCTTTAACAATCCCTTCTGTTCTTTAACTTCTCACATGTTGTGCATATACTATGACCAACATAAACGTGTGCAGTAATCTTACCATATAATTAATTGGAAGAACTGGTGTCTATACAATTACAAATTTATGGCATAAGAATACAATTATAAAGATACAGCAAACATCATTAAAGAACATAGTAAAACACACAACATTTGTAGTAACACAGGCTTAACAAAAGAACATAAATAAACATACATCAGTGTTACAGGAATAATGACATAAGTAAATAAACAGAAAAAGTGAAATAAGCTTTTGAAACATTTACTTCACACATGAGCATTAAAAGAAAGCAGAACAGAATAAATAATGTCTAAACATCTTTACAAAGTAAACAACATAATATTAATGCAAATTATATGTGAGGATAACAGTGTTCCTCATCATAGTGAATGTAGCTTAGTTTTAGAAGAGAAAAAAAATTCTATGAAACATCACACAGAGACAAGAAGAACACAAATACACAAGGGTTCACATACACATAGGGTAATAACACGAAAGGAAAGGACAGGGTTTGTTTTCAGTGTGACATATGGTACTGCAATGCAATCCAAAACTTCATACCACAGATCTTTCCTCTTATTTCAACATTCGTCCCCACCCACCCCCCCCCCCCACCCAAGAAAAAAAACCTATCTAAGCATGCTTTCTGTATTTATATGTTCACATATGTCTTATCTCATTAATTATTTTCCATAATCTTACCTCATCATTTGTTTCCATGAAAATCCTACCTAAACCTGTTGTCCCTAAACCCTACTTTTTTCGTTTATATACTCTTTCAAAATAATAATTCTTCATTGTACACTACCTTTTTTGGCTAAACCCTTAACACAAACACCAATGACAAAAAATGCAAATTGGAAAAGTAAGCAGCAATTTATCTAAATTAGGGAAGCCCGCCGAAGTGGGCGAGCAGTCCTAGACCGCTATAGTCTGGAGCCGCGCGACTGCTACGGTTGCAGGTTCGAATCCTGCCTCGGGCAGGGATGTGTGTGATGCCCTTAGATAAGTTAGGTTTAAGTAATTCTAAGTTCTAGGGACCTAATGACCTCAGATGTTAAGTCACATAGTGCTCTGAGCCATTTGAGTCTCTTTTTTTTTTTTTTTTTTTTACCAAAGCAGATGCTACATTACAACTAATAGAAGGCAATGTGCAGCAACAAGAAAAATAAATCAGTAGTGTAACAGGCTTAATACAACGTAAAATTCAGTAGAACTATGCGTGGCAAACATCTGCACCAAATGCAATAACTTATACTTAAATATAAAAAAATTCAAGCAGAAAAAGTATTACAGAATAGATAGCCATGTCTAATACCTATGTCACATCTTAATACTAGAGTGATGCATCACAATAACTTACTCTTCCAAACAAGTTACCAAGTTATGTTTGCAATTCCTGTGAGGGAAAATGTCTATTTGTGCTCCCTTTTGTAAGGAAAGTACATCATAAAATTATTTACTGGGTCTGTACACAGAAAACATTTCTATTAGTACGTCTATTAAATTTTATTTTAACAAATGCTGCAGTGCAGGTAGTAACTAGATATTAAAAAAATGAGGCAAGTATATACATTAAACAAAGCATGAAAATTTATTCACTAGACATATTGCATCTCCTAAGGCAGTAAAAAAATCTCTCAACCAGAAAGACAGCAATCACAATCACGTGTGTAGACATAAAATATTTCTGATCATTTCATTAGGCATTTTAGTACATATGAGAAATTACCAGCTCCAAACTGTAATCATATGTTTTCAAGTATGAGTGCATTACGTCAAGGTCACCTTTCTGTTAGCATACTAGTACTCACATTCACACACACACTCACCCTTCATAATGATCAATACCATATCTCGACGTCACAATACACATCGTCATCACAATAATAATATCATAACTCCTCAGTCAAATCGCGAAAACGTCATAGCTTTCTTCAATAATCTCAAAACCTATTAAAAAATGCTCTCTGCTCGTTTCAATTAAGACATCTGCCGCAAATGTGCTTCAAAAATCATGATCCCATACCAAATACATCATTCAAAGCTCTCATAGTATTACAATGGTTCCAAAACAATATGAACAATTCACAAAGTACAGACGAAATACAATTTCATAACTGTGAAGTTATCTGTGTAACTGCATAAACTGTGTTACTGATTTAGTTTAAAAAAAGTTTGTCTCTCTGTTAAATAATGAGATATCTGTGTAATTCTGTCAGAGAAATATGGAACTGATGTGTAAAATTGTATCAGCAAATACCATATAAGCTAGGGCTCCTAGCGCTTGCCGCACGGTTTGTACACAAAGTAAGCGTGTACCCGTGAGGATTAATGTAATTATGCCCTCAGGTGTTACAGATTACAGCAACAGAATGAAATGTCTCACCGAAAACCTTCTTTGTATCTTTGTAATTCGAAAATCTTTAAAAAAAGATTTAAGTACAGAATTTAATCACTCAAATGCGTGACCTGTGGAGTTGTCAGTACTTCACGGTAAAAATGTGCCAAGTGTCGTAGTTATCGTCCGCTGTAAGGAAAGTTCTGCAAAATTCAATCTACTTACTTTGTCATAACCAAGAGTGAAAATGCTATGCATATAGATATCGTAGTTATTTCGTACATTCATGTGACCAAGAAAGCACTGTACCTTAACACATTGTTATGCTACAGAAAAGGCTGTCTCATTGTAGCGGTACCACAAAAGTTACTACTAAAACATATTTTACTTTCCAGAAGAATGTAGAAAAAATGGTTCAAATGGCGCTGAGCACTATGGGACTCAACATCTGATGTCATCAGTCCCCTAGACTTAGAATTACTTAAACCTAACTAACATCACACACATCCATGCCCGAGCCAGGATTCGAATCTGCGACCGTAGCAATGGCGCGGTTCCGGACTGAAGCGCGTAGAACCGCTCGGCCACCGTAGCCAGCGAAGAACGAAGAAAAACTGTACTGATATAAGAGATACAGTCCAAAAGCAATAATATAAATTAAAACACCTATTAATTGCGTCATGATATAATCGCGTAGCTGTCAAACAAACAAAATAGTAAGTCATCTGTAATATCTCAAAAAGTACATTAAATAAAGAATGTTTTTTCAAGTCAACCAAAATGTTGCATTAAAGCCTCATTAGCAGTATATGTTCTAAGTATGTAAGCCTTATAGTCACTACATAATCATTCTATTGACAAGCAAGACAGTACACACAATAACACTGTGTTGTCTGTTCACTATAACAACGCATTCGTAATTACTGTCTAAATAAGTTCCCTAGGTTCTAGCCTGGATAGTTAATTTCAAAACATTGTTGTATGTTAACAGATTCTACGTGTGACAAAGCGTACTAGTAATGTGAAGTAGCAACCTTAAAGCAACGATTAATTGCGCAACCATGTGGCGATGACGACAGACGCTTTGGCCAACGACTCCCCGAACGTTTGTCCACTTCCGGGAATCCGTAGATATTCTCGAAGCACTTATGAATATCTGAGATTCTATGGCATTCCGCCAAAACTCAATGACAGCTCTCTACTTGGAATGCACCTCCGTTACAGGCACAGTTGTGAAAGCTACGTATAACTCCACTACCTGTCATAATGTCATGAAACTATTGGGTCTAAAGCTGGAACATTCCGCATTTTGTCAACTGAAACCGGCATAGAAAAAGTTGTTCTGCTTTTCTCATTCAACGACCTTCGTATGTCAGCATTCTATGAGGAAGTGAAGTACTGCTATTTTTCTGGAGAAAAACAACAAATGTAGATCATTTTTTATTCATTTGTTACAATTGTGATACATAAGACATTAGAATCGTCGCAGTGATGACCTACATCCACTGACTGTTCGCAGATGGGACAGCAGTCACTCGTTATGTGTCCCGGCAGCCTTCGCCGCTGCTCTGCCAGCCTTCTTGGCAGCTGTCCTGGCTTTGGCGGCAGTCCTCAATTTCTGTGCTGTTCTGGCTTTGCCTGCTGTCCTGGCTTCGGCATGAGCTGCTGTCCTGGCGAGGTCGGCATGTGCAGCTGCTCCTTTCTGTGACGCTAAAAGGAACAAACGACGTTCGGTAATTACAGCTCAAAATTGACAGCTAATCAAGCTCAACACCTATTACTTACCAAAAATAAGGAACCTACTGATTACTCTGCAATTGACACTTGAGTGTTAAGTAGTACATACGAAAACTTATAGATTATCTCTCTACCATTCCACTCTAGAATAGCAGACTGGATGACCTATCACTTAAATCACTCCGCTTCACTTCTTATTTCTCTTATTTTACCACAATAGTCGATTTTCCTATGTAGGTGGGAGTTAGCAGCATATTTTGGCTTTCGGGCGAGAAAGTTTGTAATCAAATTTCGTGAAAGTATCTCGCCACAATCAAAAATGGATTTCCTTAATGACTGTCATCCCACCTCGCATGCAAGAGTCGTACAGTCTCTTCCACTTTGTGAAGACTGCTCTTTTTCGCTGCCCTTCATCAATCGTGTGTTGTAAGATCTCAAAACACTCCGAAATAGTCCAGAAGGGGACAGATAGGCGTGGTTCAGGCAGTCTTTTAGTAGGTCTGTTGCATCTTCTCAGTGTTCTGCCAGTACAACGTTCTCGTTTTCCCTTCTCTCAATAAACCAAAGTCGACCATTTGCCTTCCCTATCAAAGTTTTCAACATGCTAGTTCCATTTCATATTGCTTTTCAAAGTTACGCTCAGAAATTTAAAAGGCGCTACTGTACCATACAGGGTAATGCTTAAGCTGTATCCGATCATTACAAATTTCCTTTTCCTACGCACCTGCATTAACTTACATTTTTGTGCGTTTACAGCTAGCTCTCATTCATCACACCAACTGGCTAAGTCATCTTGTATCCTCCTACAGTCACTCAACTTCGACACCTTCCTGTACGCCACAGCACCATAAGATTGCTGCCCATCGTGTCAGCATATTAAAAATAACCCCGGGCCTATCACACTACTGTGGCGCTCCTGACGATTCCATTGTCTCTGATGAATACTCGCAGTCGAAAACAACCTACTGATTTTATTATTTAAGAAGCCTTCGAGCCACTCACTTTTTCCATGCGCTCGTGCCTTCGTATATTCGGAAATATAGAAATTTGGAATCAACGTGTTGCTCTTCATCCTTAGGTCACAGTTTATCGTGTGAGGAAAGATCAAGCTGCTTCTCGCTCGATCAATGCTTTCTAAAACTGTGCTGATTCTTGGACATAAGCTTTTCGATCTCTACGAAATTTATTATGTTCAAACTCAGATCATGTTCAGACAGTATGCACCAATCGAGAGTATTAGTCCGTAATTTTGCGTTTCCGTTCTTTTACCCTTCTTTTATATAGGTGTCACCTGCGCTTCTTTTTCAGTCGTTTGCGACTTTGCGGTGATGGAGAGATTCGCGATAAATGCAAGTAAGGGGCCATAACTCAAGTCTTTTCACTTGTGACGTATTGTTCCTCAGGCGTCGTCAAATGATGTACTACAGTCACTGGTCCAGCTCAAAAGTTCGTCGTATAATTGCTTATGATCATTTGGAATGTACTGCTGCGTATTTTCTAAGTCTTGATTTTTTGTATTTTAGTTCGTACGTGTCCTGATGGTAAGCAGGGTGTTTTGGTGGAGCAACAGGTTCTCGGAGATGTGCCACGAAGAATGTGTGACTCACTAACCCGTTGATACACATCAAACCGTTGACGAAAGCAACTCTGGCACTCGCATATGCAAAGTGGAAGAAACTTCTGATTGCAAAGTTTTATCTCTAAAAATTTGGCTTGTTCCTCGTTTCTTCAGAAACTCTCGTCTTCTTATGATACTTTGCCCACCAGTCTTTAAAATGCAGAATTCCAGATGTGTGAACTTCAGTGACTGTAAGTTTTGCATGTTTTGTGCTGCTTTATGGGATGTGCTGTTCTATTTGATGAACAGATAACATCCTGATTAGCACTGACTTACGGCCTTTAAAACAGCCTGATCGAAACATATTCTGTTCATAAGCTCTGCTTATGTGTAACAACGCTTACAACGATTTATATTCTACCTTCACACGCTAGCCATAGAATCACAGATATATTACCTGGTGATATATTCTCTAGGTAAAGAAAGTCATAGGTTGTCATAGTTCAGAAATTCCGAAAATGCAGTGGATGCGAAGGCTGTTGCACTCTCGGTTTAAAAGGGAATACACAAACGAAGACAGGCAATGGTGAGGAAAGATTCATGCGTCTGTGAAAAGATCTAGGCGCAAAGCATACAAGAACTACCACCGTCGTAAGTTAGCAAAAAGATCTGGACGAGAACCAGAGAAAATTCTATGCAAAACCGCTAAACAGGTCTAAGGCTTCCATCCAGTCACTTATTGACCGGTCCGGTGTAGCAGCAGAAGATAGTGAAACGAAAGCCAAAGTTTTAATTTCGTCGTATCCCTCTTTTTCGCGTCTCGTCTTTAGTATAACTATAAATAAATTCAGCACACACATTTAGCTCCTAATAAACACACCACAAACTCGGGAGACACGAGGCACGCGGCAGCCACCTCTTCAACTGTTTGCACTCACAACAGTATCGCCAAATGTTCAGGTCTGAAAGTGTACATTTCAGTGACTTACGCCCTTTTAAAACAAAATGTGATTTTCAGTTGCATGTTACAAGGCGTACTCTGCAGCTTAGAATTGTGTCTGTGACATTTAACTCACTAATGTTACCTAATATCAACACTTCTTTTAGTGCCTACTTCCTATGAGATCAACCTTTTTAAAAGGCCAATATTTTCTCATTTTGAAAGACGATAGCGTTGTATGTTTCTGTATTCATGAAATAACGTATACAGCAATAAAAAGGGCACTTGTTCTACTTTCTTATTGCTGATATTTTTCTTCTGTAACAGGTTCTTTTTTAAATTTTATGGTATGTTTATTTTTTGACTTAGGCTCTATTTATAAAAATCACCGATTCATAGTTATGGGTGCGTTTGATCACTGAACTTTGATATATAGAGCGTTCATTGTAAATTACTGTACCGTTAACATCGGTCTGTGTGCTTAATGGCATGAAAAAGAATCCATGTCTGGAGATTTTTCACTTATGTGCTAAGGGAGCAAACTCTTCAAACAATGAAATTAACTCTCCTGCAACGTCTAAATGAAAGACAGATAATAATTTGCTACCATTATGTGAAGTAGGAAACTTTAACCAAGTAGTCGGTGAGGTAACAATGCTCGGTGGTACACAATAAAGTATACAACATTCATGTGTCGGATTGAACATCTCGCGTCTCTTCTCACAGTTATGTTCAGCAGTCTTTTCATTAGCGTAACAAGAAGTTGCAATGGTGGCAGTTGATAGCATATTAGTTCTTTATTCACTAATCTACTTATTATTGGAAGGGTATTAAATCATAATGCCTAATTCACTCAGTACCTGTGAAAGAGTTGAAGACCCTTCTCTCTGTCGACCTCTTCCTCCTACTCCCTATCTCTTGTTTACCTCTCTGTCTGTCCGGCTCCTACGTCACTCCCAACCCAGTTGGAGTTAGAGCCTGTATTATATCCTGAACTGCGTACAATTTGTATTTTTCATGTGAGAAGACAAGTTTAACACTTGGTGTTCCCAAAAGTTTTCATAAACGATTTGCTGCCATAGTTGTCAGACATTCTGTCTCTCTTTCAAATGGTTCAGATGGTTCTGAGCACTATGGGACTTAACTTCTGAGGTCATCAGTCCCCTAGAACTTAGAACTACTTAAACCTAACTAACCTAAGGACATCACACACAACCATGCCCGAGGCAGGATTCGAACCAGCGACCGTAGCGGTCACGCGGTTCCAGACTGTAGTGCCTAGAACCGCTCGGCCACCTCGGTCGGCGCCTCTCTTTCGTCTGCAAGATTATACTGAGGTCCAGTGAGATGGCACCAGTCTGTTTCGATGGTATATCCTTTGGAATCCAGACAACTGATCCATTAATCATACTAGTGGAAGGCGAGAGACTTTACGATGGCTAGTGTGATCCACTAACTCGTTCTCTTAGATCTTCTTTTTTTCTTTGGAACTACTTGTAATGGTTGGTGTATGAAATTCCGGTAGAAGCTTCTCAAGACCTACTTCATAGAACATTACATGTCTTGTTCTACGACGAAAACCAGGAATATTTAACAAAATGAGCCAACGTTTTATGCATCAAGACAAAAACATCTACTGTTGCGAGTCAGCGCTATGAGGTGAAATAGTACACGTAAAAATGTGACCACCATATTGGTGCCTAAATTCACATTTTCCTTGTGTTATAAGCGAGTTTTGTTAAACTGAACGTTGTTTTTGCAGTAATTTCATTAAATTACCGAATGATTCTCGAATTAGCAAATGATTTAGTGTCGGCATAATTCGAGCCGAGGTTATACGATAAATACTAAATTTTGGAGAAATGTTTTAGAATTACAAGGTGAAAGCTAAATATTTTGTGGCTACTTTTATGAACATTTGAAAGTTAAATAATAAACTTGCATTCTTCTGCCTATCATCTTAAGCCCCAATCCTCTTCATGGCATTTAGATTTAAGTGGCCTGTGACTACCCAAACTCATTTAAGGCAAATGCCATGATGCTTCCTCTCTCAAGATCACAACCAATTTCCTATCCTGTCCTTCCACAAATCAAACATGTGCTACGTTTGCAATGAACACGTCGTCGAGGGAACTTTAAACTGAAGTCTTCCTTTCCTTGTCGTAACACTCAGTTAAGGGAACTCTCCCATATAATTGATTTAGACCTAACGTTTTGAGACCTTTTGATCATCACGTTTTATGAATACTAAGTATAAAAAATTGGAAACTGTACCGTGTTCAGTATTTGTGTCCTCGGATCCGTCCGCCGACGAGCCGTCGCTGCTGAGCGTTTTAAGGGCGAAGATTGGGCTGATATTGGGCTCGTCCTCTTCTGCAGCACCTCCTGCCCGAAGTAACGAATATGTCAGACGGTCGGCGTCGTAGTCTTCAAGATCGTCTCGTGCAATCGGCTTGTTGTCGTCTTGAGCCGTGGCGTGCGGCACGCAGAACACAACCAGGTAGGATCCTGCGAGCACCAGCAGCAAGAGGCGTGACATCTCCTTGCCTGTGTGATGCGGAAGACTGTCTACACTTTCCAGCTAGACTGCCGTACTGTGAAGCCGTGAAGGAATCCAACGTCTTTTATAGCAACAGGGCGGTGTCAACTGGATACGTTATCGCTACTGGGAGGCAAATGTTTACATGTGCAGTTAAAACGTATGCTAGTAGAGTACAATCACCACAAATTATCTCTTACCATTTTACCGTAGTTGTTACTTCAAAAGGTCTTGTTCTTTTGCCCTTTCATGCAACGGGATATTATTATCTAGTCTGTTATATAAGGTGAACAAAAAACCCACGTCAAACGCTACTGCTTGTTTTATCTGTGATAAAATAGGATTCCACGTCTTGCTTAAAGGAAAACCTTTGTCTCTATTAATAATATCATCGGACAGACGTATTTCGATTGATTCTTTCAATACACAATCCCAGTAACGGGAAGCCGAGGCAATAATTTGCGTCTCTTTGAAGGACATATTGTGCCCTTCATTAAGACAACGACTGATTTTTCCTGCTGGAGCTGACGTGTATGCCGTTGATGTTCCACACATCGATCTTGAACTGTACGAATAGACGGTCCAATGTAGGCCTTGCCGCAGTGACAGGGAATCTTGTATACCCCAGGCTACCTCAGTCCCAAATCATCTTTCACCGACCCAAAAAGGGATCTAGTTTTGGCCAAAGGCATAAAGACGCTTTTAATATCATACACTGTGGCCGAAAGTCTCATTTTCTTTCTTATGTACTAAGTGTGTTAGTGTGTGTGTGTGTGTGTGTGTGTGTGTGTGTGTGTGTGTGCGTGTGTGTGTGTGGCGTCCGTTCTTTCGGACACTACGATCCGAGGCAGACTGCCTTGTTAATCAATTAAATGTAGAAGGAAGAATGTCCAAGCTGTCGCAGAGCGTTAAAATTACAGCTACGGTGGCAGATGAAAATTTGTGCCTGACCAGCTTCGAACCCGGATTTGTAATGTCTTTTCTTTCGGACATGTCCGAAAGAACAGACACCACACATATACGCACATACAGGGTGTTTCAGGAAGAATAGTAGAGAGTTTCGCAGGTGGTAGTATAGACGAATTGCATAAAAATTCCATATAAATGTGTCCACTTATTATTGAGTACAGAGATAAAACTGTAAGTATGTAAACCTAGTAATCCGAGTCATATCCAATCCAAAATGAGGTCATATTAAGGTAGTTGAATGTTCTAGCAATTACACTTTGATAATACCCATGTGAGTATTCCGATAGCCAAAAGAACCCGCTAGTGTGAAACCATCTGGAACTACATTACTATACAAGAACTCAATACAATACGGGGACTCTTCCCTTCGCTAGGTAACCTCTTACTGTTATTTACGATTCTCTCTGTTCTAGGCGTGATGCAAATGGAAACATTCATAATGCGCTTTCCGCTACTCTTGACAAACATCGTCAACTTGTAATCACTGCGAGTAACAACTGTGTGATGATAATGGTACAGGTTGTCAGAGGGTGCGATGGTGTTAGGCTGTCAAACTGCATACAATAACGTTAATGGCGGCTCACGTAATCTAAGTAAAGATAATGAGTAATCTGATTTAACGAAAATAGTACTCCAGTCTCGAGCTGCTAACGATACACTATGACTACTTAGATCATCGGGCAAGTATTAAATTAATTTTGCAGTGAATTGCTTGACATGTATTGCCGTCTGCTATGCAGCTGAAATGGCTTATTACACAGGTACTCTACGTTGCACTTAAACAAAAAACAAAAAAATGGCTCTGAGCACTATGCGACTCAACTGCTGTGGTCATCAGCGAATCGTATCATTGATATCTTTTCACCTTGTATTTTAATTCCACTCCTGAACATTTCTTTTATTTCCATCATTGCCTCTTCGATGTACAGATTGAAGAGTAGGGGCGAAAGGCTACAGCCTTGTCTTACACCCTTCTTCATACGAGCACTTCGTTCTTGATCGTCCACTCTTATTATCCCCTCTTGGTTGTTGTACATAATGTATATGACACGTCTCTCCCTATTGCTTACCCCTACTTTTTTCAGTATCTCGAACAGCTTGCACCATTTTATATTGTCGAACGCTTTTTCCAGGTCGACAAATCCTATGAATGTGTCTTGATTTTTCTTCAGCCTTGCTTCCATTATTAGCCGTAACGTCAGAATTGCCTGTCTCATGCCTTTACTTTTCCTAAAGCCAAACTGATCGTCACCTAGCGCATTCTGTTTTCTTTTCCATTCTTCTGTATATTATTCTTGTATGCAGCTCCGATGCATGAGCTGTTAAGCTGATTGTGCGATAATTCTCGCACTTGTCAGCTCTTGCCATCTTCGGGATTGTGTGGATGATGGTATATCGCCAGTCTCATATATTCTACACACCAACGTGAATAGTCGTTTTGTTGCCACTTCCCCTAATGATTTTAGAAATTCTGATGGAATGCTATCTACCCTTTCTGCCTTATTTGACCGTAAGTCCTCCAAAGCTCTTTTAAATTCCGATTCTAATACTGGATCCCCTATCTCTTCTAAATCGACTCCTGTTTCTTCTTCTATCACATCAGACAAATCTTCACCCTCATAGAGACTTTCAATGTATTCTTTCCACCTATCTGCCCTCTCCTCTGGATTTAACAGTGGAATTCCCGTTGCACTCTTAATGTTACCACCGTTGCTTTTAATGTCACCAAAGGTTGTTTTGACTTGACTATATGCTGAGTCTGTCCTTCCGACAATCATATCGTTTTCTATGTCTTCACATTTTTCCTGCATCCATTACCTCTTAGCTTCCCTGCACTTCTTATTTATTTCATTCCTCAGCGACTTGTATTTCTGCATTCCTGATTTTCCCAGAACATGTTTGTACTTCCTCCTTTCATCAATCAACTGAAGTATTTCTTCTGTTACCCATGGTTTCTTCGCAGCTACCTTCTTTGTACCATGTTTTCCTTCCCAAACTTCTGTGATGGCCCTTTTTAGAGATGTCCATTCCTCTTCAACTGTACTGCCTACTGCGCTATGCCTTATTGCTGTATCTATAGAGGTAGAGAACTTCAACCGTATCTCGACATTTCTTAGAACTTCCGTATCCTGACTAATATCTCGAACTTCAGCCTACTCTTCATCACTACTATATTGTGATCTGAGTCTATATCTGCTCCTGGGTACGCCTTACAATCCAATATCTGATTCGGAATCACTGTCTGACAATGATGTAATCTAATTGAAATCTTCCCGTATCTCCCGGCCTTTTCCAAGTATACCTCCTCTTCTTGTGATTCTTGAACAGGATATTCGCTATTACCAGCTGAAACTTGTTACAGAACTCAATTAGTCTTTCTCCTCTTTCATTCCTTGTCCCAAGCCCATATTCTCCTGTAACTTTTTGTTCTACTCCTTCCCCTACAACTGCATTCCAGTCGCCCATGACTATTAGATTTTCGTCCCCCTTTACATACTGCATTACCCTTTCAATATCCTCATACACTTTCTCTATCTATTCATCTTCAGCTTGCGACGTCGGCATGTATACCTGAAGTATCGTTGTCTGTGTTGGTCTGCTGTCGATTCTGATTAGAACAACCCAGTCACTGAACTGTTCACAGTAACACACCCTCTGCCCTACCTTCCTATTCATAACGAATCCTACACCTGTTAAACCATTTTCTGTTGCTGTTGATATTACCCGATACTCTCTGACCAGAAATCCTTGTCTTCCTTCCACTTCACTTCACTGACCCCTACTGTATCTAGATTGAGCCTTTGCATTTCCCTTTTCAGATTTTCTAGTTTCGCTACCACGTTCAAGCTTCTGACATTCCACGCCCCGACTCGTAGAACGTTATCCTTTCGTTGATTATTCAATCTTATTCTCATAGTAACCTCCCGCTTGGCAGTCCCCCCCCCCCTCCCCCGGAGATCCGAATGGGAGACTATTCCGGAATCAAACTTCCTGGCAGATTAAAACTGTGTGCCCGACCGAGACTCGAACTCGGGACCTTTGCCTTTCGCGAGCAAGTGCTCTACCAACTGAGCTACCGAAGCACGACTCAGGTCCGGTACTCACAGCTTTACTTCTGCCAGTATCCGTCTCCTACCTTCCAAATTTTACAGAAGCTCTTCTGCGAACCTTGCAGAACTAGCACTCCTGAAAGAAAGGATACTGCGGAGACATGGCTTAGCCACAGCCTGGGGGATGTTTCCAGAATGAGATTTTCACTCTGCAGCGGAGTGTGTGCTGATTTGAAACTTCCTGGCAGGTTAAAACTGTGTGCCCGACCGAGACTCGAACTCGGGACCTTTGCCTTTCGCGAGCAAGTGCTCTACCAACTGAGTTACCGAAGCACGACTCACGTCCGGTACTCACAGCTTTACTTCTGCCAGTATCCGTCTCCTACATTCCAAACTTTACAGAAGCTCTTCTGCGAACCTTGCAGAACTAGCACTCCTGAAAGAAAGGATACTGTCGGGCACACGGTTTTAATCTGCCAGGAAGTTTCATATCAGCGCACACTCCGCTGCAGAGTGAAAATCTCATTCTATTCCGGAATCTTTTGTCAATGAAGAGATCATGGTGACACTTCTTCAACTATAGGCCACATGTCCTGTGGATACACGTTCCGTGTCTTTAATACAGTGGTTTCCATTGCCTTCTGCATCCTCATGTCGTTGACCATTGCTGATTCTTCCGCCTTTAGGGGCAATTTCCCACCCATAGGACAAGAGGGTGCCCTCAACCTCTATCCGCTCCTCCGACCTCTTTGACAAGGCCGTTGGCAGAATGATGCTGACTTCTTATGCCGGAAGTCTTTCGGCCGCCAAAGCTGATTATTTATCAAATTTTAGGCAGTGGCAGGGATCGAACCCAAAACCGAAGACGTTTTGATCATGCATTAAAGACGCCACCCATAGACTACGGGTACAGTACCCCTGTAGTCAGACGCAAATTCCCATCTTTGCTGCATACCACACACGCGGTACCCCGCCGACCACTATTCCACTCGGTCGCAGCCACACTGTATTCCCGCCAGGCTTTGAACGATGACGTGCGTCTAGCACTAAAAACTTTCGATGGTACATCGAGACATGAATAATTATACGGGATGTTTCAGTAAATTGCAGAAAAAATGCCACATAACATGTGTCCAATTTTTTTTTGAGTACATACAGCTGGTTTCAATCCATTTTCGTTTCGCTTGTTGGACCTCACAGGACTCTGTTGTCTACACATCTTTGAAAATGATCTCTCAGCATTATTGGAGTTAGCATAGCAACTGAACTCAACTGTGTAAAATCCTAAGCGACCGAACTGCTGAGGTCATCGGTCCCTAGACTTACACACTACTTAAACTAACTTATGCTAAGGACAACACATACACCCACACCCGCGGGAGGACTCGAACCTCCGGCGGGAGGATACGCGCAATCCGTGACACGGCGCCTCAAACCACGCGGCCACATCGCGCGGCCTGGTTTTATGAAGGAAACTCTAAAGGGCATTGAGATGGTGGGGGAATTTTTGAAAATAAACTGTGAACGTCCTCATTTGCCATTGCATTGAGTTTTTTAGGATTACGTACTTACAGCTGTATCTCTGTACTCAATAAAAATTGGTCACATTTATATGGATTTTTTTATGCATGTCCGAAAGAAAAGACGCCACAAATCCGGGTTCGAACCTGGTCAGGCACAAATTTTCATCTGCCGTCTTAGCTGTAATTTTAACGCCCTGCGACAGCCTGGCCTTCCTTTCTTCGTCATTTAATTGATTAACCTGCTCTTTTCTGCCTCAGCCTATACTAAAGCAGTGAGTGAATTCTTGATACTTCACTGGATGTACTACTGCCGGCCGCTGTGGCCGAACGGTTCTAGGCGTTTCAGTTCAGAACCGCACTGCTGCTACGCTCGCAGGTTCGAATCCTGCCTCCGGCATGGTTGTCTGTGATGTCCTTAGGTTAGTTAGGTTTTAGTCTATGGGACTGATGACCTCAGATGTCAAGTCCCATAATGCTTAGAGCCATATGAACCACTTTTGGATATACTACTGCAACTGTGGCCAATGATTCAATCCCGCTGGTAAGTATATTTGCTCCTCCACTACTGTCATTGAAACTGATCACAACGAAATTGTAAGAATCCTATGAAACCCTTAAGTTCATACTATTGTGCTGTGCAGAAGAAAAAAGTAGTTTTTCATAATTACCAGATGACAGACGGAGTTCGCCAGATTCCACTAATTACGACTGCTTTGTTAAGTGTTTGTTCACCGGAGCTTGTCTGCCGCTTATTGTAACTATCTTTTGAATGTTAGAGACGCGCGCGATTAGCCGAACGGTCAGGGACGCTGCAGTCATGGACTGTGCGGCTGATCCCGGTGGAGGTTCGAGTCCTCCCTCAGGCATGGGTGTGTGTTTGTCCTTAGGATAATTTAGATTAAGTAGTGTGTAAGTTTAGGGACTGATGACCTTAACAGCTAAGTCCCATCAGATTTCACACACATTTGAAATTTTTTTGAATGTTAGAGCTGGAAGAATACAAACATCAGATTTTCGCCATATGGGATATTCGAATTCAACTTAAGTCTTCACGTTTCTAGCAAAGGCAGAATATACAACGGCAGAATATCCTTCAGAAAAACGGACAACAAGAAGCCAGGTCATGCCTGTCGTCTGGCGGGATTGTCAACGCCAGGACCTGAATAAAAGTATTGTATGGGAAAGATACGTTGCCAACTCAATCACTGGAGAAGCTCCAAAATTCTGAATCGCGTCTGGTGAACATGCTTTCATGGTTTCGGTCCGATTAAGACAATAAAACATAAATAATTTCGTAGTTATTAATTTATGACCTTTCGTTTGCACTTAGTAGGACGATGTTTCCAAGTAATTACACCCGAGCCTCTAAACCCAGTTAGAGAAATGCGAATAAGACTCACTGACAGATAATGGGGATATTCCGACTCTTGCCACCCACAACTTTGAGACGAAGCTATAGTCACTTCCAAGGTCACTCACAGTACACATCAGCTGGTATCCTTCCTGGTAGTATAACAAACATTGCAACTACGCAGTATATGTATCGCAACTCTGTGACCGACCAGATACTTCCTTGATGGTACAGAATTATCCTGCTAAATTCCCTTGATATTATCATTTTTTGAGTCCACGAACGTCGTTCCCCACGGGAAATACAACTACTCTTGCCTCTTGTGTTGCGATTTATCTGTCATAGTGGCTACTGGGCCTATAAGTAAGACATATATGCCCCACCTTTCCGCTAGCTCCGAGGTAAATTGCTTGCTTACCAGGTGCAAGTTGCTAACGTTCGCCTATCGAGATTCGCTGGAAGCCAGGTTTTTAACTCTTTTTGTAGCTGAGCCACAAGCAGGCAGGTAGAAACTCAATAAGGCAATCTTAAGACAACGCTCGAGCAAAAGTCGTCTTCGTACTTTCAGTACCTCTTAGTGTCAGAGAGAAACCCTTATGGAACTGCAGATATTCATAATGCCACTTTTGTTTTTTTCCGACACCATTAGTTTATTGAAAATGGTTCAAATGGCTCTGAGCACTATGGGACTTAACTTCTGAGGTCATCAGTCCCCTAGAACTTAGAACTACTGAAACCTAACTAACCTAAGGACATCACACACATTCATGCTCGATGCAGGAACCGAACCTGCGACCGTAAAGGTCTGGCGGTTCCAGACTGTGGCGGCTAGAGCCGCTCGGCCACCCTGGCCGGCCTACAATGGTTTAATGACGTCGTTAGATCCAGTAGGTTTCTACAGGGGTAGAACTGGTAAACTATTTTAGCACTGTCAGATTGTTTTACATTTTGTGGAAGAATATATTGTTGCTGATCAATTCCTCTTTGATAATTACTGTTATGTTCAATAAACTAAGCCTGCCGCGGTGGTCTCGCGGTTAAATCGCTCGGTCCGGAACCGCGTGACTGCTACAGTCGCAGGTGCGAATCCTACCTCGGGCATGGATGTGTGTGCTGTCCTTAGGTTAGTTAGGTTTAAGTAGTTCTAAGTTCTAGGGGACTGATGACCACAGATGTTAAGTCCCATAGTCCTCAGAGCCATTTGAACCAATCCAGTGTAGTTTGAATAGCATTTTCCTCTAGAAATGAATCGCCTTGACGGTTGATCGATCTAGAGCGGGAAAGGTAAAAGGTTACGAGTAACCTATCAGAATGAAAAGTGCCTGAGAGATGACTTCTCTATCAACACAAGTGCCTGAGATATCTCCTGGATAGTTTTGTTTCTAAAAATCAACAAAGTCGTTACCATGCAGTAGCACACGTGATATAAGTCCGCCGTTCGATTTTCTTAAACCGCGACCGAAAGGCGTCTCAATGGACAAACCCTTGGGGAAGAATTCGTAGTGCAAAACACACTTTTGGGGCTATTAGATGGAAAATATAGCGTTCACACTAGTCTTTGCTCGAGTTTACGTCTTTTGGTATGGTTCAGCCTTTCATTTCTTCTTAGGAAGCTAACGCTAAAGGTATCATAACTCGTCACCAGTAACAGTTGTTGTTGTTGTTGTCTTCAGTCCTGAGACTGGTTTGATGCAGCTCTCCATGCTACTCTATCCTGTGCAAGCTGCTTCATCTCCCAGTACCTACTGCAACCTACGTCCTTTTGAATCTGCTTAGTGTACTCATCTCTCGGTCTCCCTCTACGATTTTTACCCTCCACGCTGCCCTCCAACGCTAAATTTGTGATCCCTTGATGCCTCAAAACATGTCCTACCAACCGATCCCTTCTTCTAGTCAAGTTGTGCCACAAACTTCTCTTCTCCCCAATCCTATTCAATACCTCCTCATTAGTTACGTGATCTATCCACATTATCTTCAGTATTCTTCTGTAGCACCACATTTCGAAAGCTTCTATTCTCTTCTTGTCCAAACTAGTAATCGTCCATGTTTCACTTCCATACATGGCTACACTCCAAACAAATACTTTCAGAAACGACTTCCTGATACATAAATCTATATTCGATGTTAACAAATTTCTCTTCTTCAGAAACGCTTGCCTTGCCATTGCCAGTCTCCTTTTTATATCCTCTCTACTTCGACCATCATCAGTTATTTTACTTCCTAAATAACAAAACTCCTTTACTACTTGAAGTGTCTCATTTCCTAATCTAATTCCCTCAGCATCACCCGATTTAATTTGACTACATTCCATTATCCTCGTTTTGCTTTTGTTGATGTTCATCTTATATCCTCCTTTCAAGACACTGTCCATTCCGTTCAACTGCGTACTGCGTAGGAATGCTCAATGAGCGACCTGATAATGTTCAAGCAAAACTGCAGTAACAGTCACTCCGCTGATTTTTTGTCGTTTTGAATTAGTGCATGCAGTACACCTTCTGGACCTTGTCTGTTGAATGTAAATGTCGCATGATGGTTAAAGGTAATCCATCACTTTTATCAGTAGTCGAGACTTCCATAATGTGGAAAATCGTCCATGTCAGAACGATCTTTGCTGAAACAAGAATATCTTTTTCTGGAGTATCTTTCCCAAAAGCACTCACTCCACACACAGTTCAAATCTTTCGAGCTGTCTTCTCTGGATTCAACCCTCTATTATACCAAAAGTAAATATTGTGCTGCAGATGTTACACCATTTTCCACTTGCGACCCATTTTTACAACGCTAAACTGTAGTTCATGATGTTCAAGTCTGCAAAATCCAATGCTTAACTGCAAGATGATATCTAGAACTTCAAATTCGAAAATTGCAGTTGATACATACATTCACAGCGTCGCGCCGCGTTTTCACTTGAGCGGCACCCGATTTCAGGCGGCGGGTGGCGTCTGGCCGGTTGCCGATAGCCGCTGCAGCGCGAGGAAATACTAGAGCGTAAGCTGTTGTGATCGCGACGCACCCACAAGCTGTCCTGCGGAATTGTTTCTGGAAGTGTTAGTTATTACTGGTGGGTAGAATGTGAAGCCAATTATCTTCGATCTTCAGTCAGACTCATAAATTTAGACGAGGGCCGAAAAGCGACAAAACAAAAAATATAAAAAAATACACGCGACTGTAAGTTTAGTATTTGCAACTATTACAACTCTTTTTTAATAGCGAACGAAAGCAACTTGCACCTGGTAGGCAAGCACTTCAGCCTTTTTTTTCGTGGAACAGGAAGGCAGGGTAAACAAACAGCCGTATTCCTACAGTTGTGGTGTCCAAGAGATAAGAATAGTATCGAGACAGCAAGAACAATCGGGAAAATATAAAATATACGTAAAGGCCGCCCTTTTTTTCATGAATAAAGTATATGACAATCCATGTTACTGGCGAAAGTGAAATCGAAGTTAAAATCTACAACACAATCTCCGCAGCGCGCGATGTCGCATCATGAATCTGGCAACCAGCCATATTATCTTCACCATATCTGCCATTATGGGCGGCATGTATTTCTTCTGCATCGACCATTCGAAGGGCTATTATCTGAGGCGGTTTCGGTGTTTACCATCGTCTTTTATTTATTTTTTATTTTTTATATCACGTTAACATAATCCAGTCATACCTGGCGCCAACAGGTGGTGGCCAGTTGTCTTCTCAGTGTGACATATGCCAACACATTGGAACCGTGCAGTGCTGTCTCTAGTCGTTCTGCTCCAGGAGACTTCTCAGTTCTGGGACACCATAGCTGGTGGGGTGAGTTGTCAAAAACATTTCCTAAGAAATTGGAAAAGCAAGCCCTGTATTTCGTATGACTCCGTATGAGCTCGTGTTGTTCTTGATAATACATCCAATAATCCATCACGGGCTTAATATCGTAAGATCCAATTGACCGCATACGCCTTTGCTTGGAAAAAAAAGTCTTGTCCGGTAGATAAAGTACATCTCATGTCATTTCTGTGTAGTTTGTGCGCCGAAGAAAGGCCAGTATTCCAAGCGTCAGCTTCCAGAGTCCCCCGCTGCGCCACACACTAAACCATGTCCTTCCATTGCTAACAGTCCACAGTTTGTGCAAAGAGGAGAATCGACCACATGAATTGTATGTAATCGACTCCTGGTCACAAGTTTGCGGTTTATGAGAATCTACCACATCGATCTCGCTGCTGTTGACAGTAATGGAGTGTACACTGCACACCAAATTTGCTTCCAAGTTCTCGTTGGGTATTTGAATTCCATTTTGTTGCGGCCATGGTGATCCATCAAGCACCGACAGATATCCCGAATCGTGGGTATTCTCGTCGAAGGTACTTTCAGACGAACATAACTATAATCAACAAGAAATGAGGCAATGTGTGCAAGAGAAGGAGAAATGTTGCCCAGCGCTATCGGAGATTCGTACGAAGGCGGAACAAGTACTTCTATCAGAGCTGATGTTATGGTATGCCTTCGTTGTTGCCTATTTTGTATCATCTCTCGCATGTAAAACGCCAAAGCTTTGTTCGGCACGTTTGTGAGGTTGAGGCCACCGTTCCGGATCTTTAGGGTTAGCGTGTCATGTTTCATCTTAAATAACATCCCAGTACTAACGTAATAACTAAAGGCAGCCATAAGGCGGTCTGCAATATCCTTCGCTATTGGTAGGATCTGCGATAAATGGGGCAGTATTGAAGCTAGCTGAACGTTGGTGAATGCCACCCGTTGGATCATGTCAAAGGCTCTCAGTGAGTTGTTGCGTATGGTTAGACGAACATTCTGCAGAAGCCGCCGAGAACTCGCCGCCGCCGACCGCCCTGGTGAACGGGTAAATGTGATCTCCGGACATCTCAGCGATTTCACCGCGTGAAACGGTCCCGGTACGTCTTCCAGACCTCGTCTAATGTGCATAATTTTGGAGTTCGTCATGTTAACGATACTGTCTTCCGCTGTCCCGTAAGAGTCTAGATGTTCGACAGACTGACACTCTTCATGTCCTGATCTGACAAGAATGATCAGGTCGTCCGCATATGCGCGACAAACGAAAGAGTTCTCATTAAGCGCTATCCCAGTAAGTGAGTGCCTCATAACACACATAAGTGCCTAGAGTGCTATCGCAAACAGCATCATGGAGAGTGGGCACCCTTGTCGAACTGAGCTGTTAATGGGAATCGAGCACGCTTCCAGACCGTTTACAATCACCTTCGATGTGGCCCCTAGTATTAGCCTCATGACGATGGAGGTGAAAACAGGTGGAACCTGTGAGTAAGTGCTGCCTTATCTGTCTCTGTCAATGTCGTTTGCAGATGTTGCAATATGTCTTCCCCCACACGACGGTCCATCGGTGTTCCGTCATATAGGTGGCGGAAATACTCTAAAAAATTTGCAGTCTCGTTGTCGTTGTCGTTGTTCCGAGTGAGACGAGGTGTAGGAGATGTGTCCATGTACTTTCTGGAACTCAGGAATGTAAATTTCCTGCACCATCAGTACATCCACATCCGACGCGTATATCATGTCCCTAAACAATTGCTATTTCATGGGTGATGTAATGGTATTTACGTTCAATGTCCCTATTCTGTATGCCTGGATTCGAGTAGCTGCCATCTTCACATTATGTTAAAATGTCGCAATTTCCAAGTATCAATAGTCCCTTTGCACATATGCAGAGGGTCACCTGACGGACGTCACCCTGCAGCATTAGGTTTCTTGAGATGTGGATGGATAATAGTCCCCACCAAAGAAAGGGTCCGCATCAGTGATTTCTTCATCCTGCGCATCCCATTTGATATTATTGGGGTGCTCCAAAGTGCACTGTGCGGCGCTGATGTGTGGCATCTGTGGATCTTTCACAGCTTTAGACTCCGCCGCAGAATGGGCGTCGGGCCCCTGAGCATCAGCGGATGCGTTATCTGAACGACATGGCCTCTTTTCACTGTCCGAATTCATGTGGTCAGGGACATCCGAAGCTTGTGGTTCCAAGTCAGACAGGTCCATGTGTTAGACTCATCAGGGCTTCCAAGAAGAGAAGGGAGCGTCTCCGCATAGTTTAGTTGGTGTTTCTTACGGCTCAGGCTCTTTTGTTGGCAAATCTTTTATCTCCTGCTGCCTCGCCACAGCCACAACGCCCTGGGGCCGTTCCACTTCAGCTTAAATGCCTTGCGTGATGCTGTTATCCTCTTTCTCCACCATCTGCAGTGTCTGGGATTGGAGGTTGATCGGAGCCATGCCTTCTTCAGTGGGGGCCGAAGGCGACTCAATCACCGGCGTCGTTGGTTCGATAGTACGCTCCGACCTCGGCGTCACCTCCCCGTGAAGCGCCTTGACGTAAGTAAGCGGCAGTAACGTTGGTGTAGCCAGATTCTGGAAGTGTCCACTGGGGAGCTGTACGAGTCTCCTTGGCATACATGCAGGTCGAGGATGTCCTTCACCACCACACCCGGAGCATGTCTGGGGCTGTCCGTCACAGAAAATCATTAGCCGCATTACGGCCCGAAGCAGTAACTTAATATTTTACAGATACATTACACATAAAATATTTGAGTAAATATAAATCTGCATTACTCTCTGCAGTAGGTTACCCTCCATTTAACCTAACACCAAGAACCTAACATCACCTTTATTACCATTTTTTATTAAGAACACCACCCTTTCCAACTCCTGTATTATCTTACAAATACTTAAATGAATTATCACCTCCTTTATCAACCACTTCTTTAACAGAAACAGTTTTGTTAGGCATAGTTGGTGATATGACTGTATATAATAGTATTAATAAATATTATTTTTTATTAAATTGTAATCGGCTTTTTATTTTAATATACACATGACAGCAAATAAGGAGACCTGTTGGGTCAGCATGAATGACCCATCCCATCGGAAGAAATGATGTAAACTACCATGAGGCATGCTGCCGACTATGCCTATTTATAGCCACAGCCCGCATGGGCACAAACAAGTAGGAGCCTGTCCAAGGTCATGTAGAAACATCTTCAGCCGGCGACTCATTAAAACTAGAGTCGCCCGACTCGGCACACAGCCAGACTCAATTTAAACTTCACGCACAGTGCACATAAAACACACAAATTACAACACACGTATTGAAGAATGGGTTGTTTGGGATGGGTCATTCATGCTGACCCAACAGGTCTCCTTATTTGCTTTCAAGTGTAATTTAAAATAAAAAAACATTTACAATTTAATAAAAAAAATAATATTTATTAACTACTATTATATAAAGTCATATCACCAAATGTTTTACGTTTCAGATCAACAGCTTTACCACATACAAAAATACAAATATTATCATCATGCAATAGTTTACAAGACTTCCTTGTCCTAACACACAATTGTTTATCAATTAAAAAATTTGGCAATGTTTCTCCAATACTATGAACTTGAGACGTAGTGATCATGAACGTCCGGTAACTGAGAACATCATGAGGAGGTACCAGCTCCAAAGACGTAGCTGTGGACTTAGTAGTAGTATCAATACAAATTATTGCAACAGTCAACCAACATTGACCAACTGGATTGTCAATAGCAGAAAAAGTAAAATCAAAACGACCTCCTCGAAAAACAGTCTGTCTTTTAAGACGAAATCAAAATGGACAAACTGACGTTCATGTTATACTCAGTCTCCACATCCAAAATAGATTTATAAATAGTAGGCGATGAGGCATACTGCCCACTATGCGCCAGCTACCAGAAACACGCTATTTATGGCCATAGCTCACATGTGCACAAACAAGTTGGCCCACCCCATTCAAGGAGGTCGTTTTGATTTGACTTTTTCTGTTACTGAAAATCCAGTCGGTCAATGTTGGTTGACTGTTGCTATAATTCGTATTGATACTACTACTAAGTCCACAGTTACGTCTTTGGAGCAGATACCTCCTTGTGATGTTCGCGGTTACTGGACGTTCGTTATCACTATGTCTCAAGTTCGTGGTGTTGGAGAAACATCAACAAATTTTTTTATTGATAAACCATTGTGTTAGGACAAGGAAGTCTTGTAAACTATTGCATGATGATTATATTCCTATTTTTGTTTGTGGTAGAGGTGTTGATATGAAATGTAAAATAGTTGGTGATACGACTGTATATAATAGTATGTAATAAATATTATTTAATGATTAAATTATATTTTTTTATTTTAATATACACATGAAAGCAAATAAAGAGACCTGTTGGGTCAGCATGAATTACCCATCCCAAACAACCCATTCTTCAATACTTGTGTTATAATTTGTGTTTAGTGTGCACTGTGCACGAATTTTGAATTGAGTTTGGCTGTGTGCCAGAGGCCGGTGGCTCTAGTTTTAACAAGCCGCCGGGCACAGATTTTTCAAATGTGACCTTTGACAGGAGCCAACTTGTTCGTGCAAATGTGTACTGTGGCTATAAATAGCGTGTTTCCTGTAGCTGACGCGTAGTCAGCAGTATGCCTCGTCGCAGGGTACATCGAGTCTTCCGATGGAGGCCTACTATTTGCAAATCTATTTTGGATGTGGAGACTGAGTATAACATGAATGTTACTTCGTCCGCTTTGATTTATGTCTACAGCCACTGATGTTTATGTATGATGGCACATGTTTGTAAGAGCAGCTCGCACCTGTCGGACGCCATAGAGAACTGGATACATGCTAAAACATGCCCAGCGTTCGGCTGTATGACTAATAACTCTGGCGTATGGCTGGAGTGATTCAATGAGCAATGATATGGGTACCTCGAAAGGCAGCTCGAAGATTCGAAATGTACGCACACCCAGGCCCGAATGAGCTACTATAACTTTGCCAATATGACCATTGGAGTGTTGGAACAGCAATCCTCGTGTGGCGGCTTCACTGATTCTATAGCATGCTGCGTCGTCAATCATCTTTACGTAAAGAGTGCTACTCACGATTGATAAATGAATTCCAGTAATCTCTTTGTTATTAATAATAATTTGTTGTTAATAATAAATGGCTCCTTCTACCGACCCCCAGACTCTGATGATATAGTTGCGGAACAGTTCGTAGTAATAGACGGCAAATCATCGAGTAAAACTGAAGTGATATCAGGAGTTCCCGAGGGAAGCGTCCTGGGACCTCTGCTGTTCCTGATCTACACTCCTGGAAATTGAAATAAGAACACCGTGAATGCACTGTCCCAGGAAGGGGAAACTTTATTGACACATTCCTGGGGTCAGATACATCACATGAATCACACTGACAGAACCACAGGCACATAGACACAGGCAACAGAGCATGCACAATGTCGGCACTAGTACAGTGTATATCCACCTTTCGCAGCAATGCAGGCTGCTATTCTCCCATGGAGACGATCGTAGAGATGCTGGATGTAGTCCTGTGGAACCACTTGCCATGCCATTTCCACCTGGCGCCTCAGTTGGAATAGCGATCGTGTTGGACGTGCAGACTGCGTGAGACGACGCTTCATCCAGTCCCAAACATGCTCAATGGGGGACAGATCCGGAGATCTTGCTGGCCAGGGAAGTTGACTTACACCTTCTAGAGCACGTTGGGTGGCACGGGATACATGCGGACGTGCATTGTCCTGTTGGAACAGCAAGTTCCCTTGCCGGTCTAGGAATGGTAGAACGATGGGTTCGATGATGGTTTGGATGTACCGTGCACTATTCAGTGTCCCGTCGACGATCACCAGAGGTGTACGGCCAGTGCAGGAGATCGCTCCCCACACCATGATGGCGGGTGTTGGCCCTGTGTGCCTCGGTCGTATGCAGTCCTGATTGTGGCGCTCACCTGCATGGCGCCAAACACGCATACGACCATCATTGGCACCAAGGCAGAAGCGACTCTCATCGCTGAAGCCGACACGTCTTCATTCGTCCCTCCATTCACCCCTGTCGCGACACCACTGGAGGCGGGCTGCACGATGTTGGGGCGTGAGCGGAAGACGGCCTAACGGTGTGCGGGACCGTAGCCCAGCTTCATGGAGACGGTTGCGAATGGTCCTCGCCGATACCCCAGGAGCAACAGTCCATAATTTGCTGGGAAGTGGCGGTGCGGTCCCCTACAGCACTGCGTAGGATCCTACGGTCTAGGCGTGCATCCGTGCGCTGCTGCGGTCCGGTCCCAGGTCGACGGGCACGTGCACACTCCGCCGACCACTGGCGACAACATCGATGTACTGTGGAGACCTCACGCCCCACGTGTTGAGCAATTCGGCGGTACGTCCACCCGGCCTCCCGCATGCCCACTATATGCCCTCGCTCAAAGTCCGTCAACTGCACATACGGTTCACGTCCACACTGTCGCATGTTAAAGACTGCGATGGAGCTCCGTATGCCACGGCAAACTGGCTGACACTGACGGCGGCGGTGCACAAATGCTGCGCAGCTAGCGCCATTCGACGGCCAACACCGCGGTTCCTGGTGTGTCCGCTGTGCCGTGCGTGTGATCATTGCTTTTACAGCCCTCTCGCAGTGTCCCAAGCAAGTATGGTGGGTCTGACACACCGGTGTCAATGTGTTCTTTTTTCCATTTCCAGGAGTGTATATAGATGACCTGGGTGACAATCTGAGCAGTTCTCTTAGGTTGTTCATAGATGATGTTGTAATTTACCGTCTAGTAAGGTCATCCGAAGACCAGCATCAGTTGCAAAGCGATTTAGAAAAGATTGCTGTATGGTGTGGCAGGTGGCAGTTTACGCTAAATAACGAAAAGTGTGAGGTGATCCACATGAGTTCCAAAAGGAATCCGTTGGAATTCGATTACTCGATAAATAGTACAATTTTCAAGGCTGTCAATTCAACTAAGTACCTGGGTGTTAAAATTATGAACAACTTCAGTTGGAAAGACCACATAGATTATTTTGTGGGGAAGGCGAGCCAAAGGTTGCGTTTCATGGACAGGACACTTAGAAAATGCAACAAGTCCACTAAAGAGACAGCTTACACTACACTCGTTCGTCCTCTGTAAGAATATTGCTGTGCGGTGTGGGATCCTTACCAGGTGGGATTGATGGAGGGCATCGAAAGGGTGCAAAAAAGGGTAGCTCACTTTGTATTATCACCTAATAGGCGAGAGAGTGTGGCAGATATGATACACGAGTTGGGATGGAAGTCATTACAGCAAAGACGTTTTCGACGCGGCGAGACCTTTTTACGACATTTTAGTCACCAACTTTCTCTTCCGAATGCGAAAATATTTTGTTGAGCCCAACCTACACAGGTAGGAATGATCATCAAAATAAACTACGAGAAATCAGACCTCGAACAGAAAGGTTTAGGTGTTCGTTTTCCCCGCGCTCTGTTAGGGAGGGGAATGGTAGAGTAATTGTATTTTCAGTGGTTCGATGAACCCACTGCCAAGCACTTAAATGTGAATTGCACAGTAGTCATGTAGATGTAGATGCAGATGCACTTCGTCCCTCAAGAAACATTCGATTTCGAAAGCCTTCTGATCAGTAAACTCATTACAGAACGTGAACTGTATCGTGGTTTTACGGAAATTGTGTGCCATTGTGTTCGATTCAGATAGTAACACATGCTAGTAACGACGGTGTAAACACCGCTTCTTCCACGAACTTTCGCAGCCGGGAAGTAAACAAGTCCTTGCTGCATGCTGCCAAAGGCAGACTGTCACTAGGGCACAGCTCACCCAACACAATGACATCTCAGAAGTAGACAAAACTTCCTCCTGACACTTCCGCATCTAACAGTGTTGCCAGATTGTGAAGATGGTCGAACTTGGCGTTGTCAGGCGCGGTCGGTTTTATTAGCCACCTTAAGTGAATGGCCCAGACTTAGTCTCTGTGGCGGCCGGACGGTGGTCAGTTTTTATGTCAAAGACTGTACATAGTAAAGCTAAACATTTTACTCAACGTCAGAGGTCAAGACATTCTCGTTGTACGGCGCATTACAAAGTAAATATTTTCAGCCGCCAGATGGTTGAAGCGAACGGCCTACATCGAATATGATGTGCCGTATAATTTTAATGTGGTGCAGTAATCCCTTCCATAAATATTATAATAATGCAGCCTAAATATTTGACATTTTAAGACGCATTATTACTAACACTAAACGTTAGTGGGTATGAAGAATGTGTTTCATGAATCACATGACACTACATTTACAATATGATCTTTTAAAAGCAATCAAACCTGCAATTGATACGTATGGAGAAGAAAGTTATGAATGCAATATTAATTATGTAAACCATAACTAACAGATTACGTAAATAGGGAGAAAAGGATCTTTATTTTCAGGCAGGGAGAAGAAAGAAACCCTTCACACGATATTCTAGACAGAGAATCACATAAAAAAAACAGCAATGACAGTAATAAAAATAATCACAGTAAATAGGATTGACAATAATAATACACGATGTGACATGGCTGGAGGTACTGCTCAAAGCTTAACATTCATGTACAGAATTTATTTGCAGTAGAAATAATATTCTTACGTTAAATTTATATGCACTAAAACAATTAATAATACTTAATACAGAAAAATGTATATTATATGTCTACTTCTAACCTGTGGTCTAGGTGTAACGTCTTTGATTCATAATTTGCGTCTGACTATAGGGGTACTGTACCCGTAGTCTATGGGTGGCGTCTTTAATGCATGATCAAAACGTCTACGTTCCCTGATGCGATCCCCGCCACCGCCTAAATTTTGATACATAATCAGCTTTGGCAACCGAAAGACTTCGGGCATAAGAAGTTAGCCTCATTCTGCCAACTGCCTTGTCAAAGAGGGCGGATATGGAAGTGGGATATGGAAGTTCTAAGGAATGACGAGATACATTTGAAGTTCTCTAACGCTATAGATACAGCAATAAGGAATAGCTCAGTAGGCAGCACAGTTGAAGGGGAATGGACATCTCTAAAAAGGGCCATCACAGAAGTTGGGAAGGAGAACATAGGTACAAAGAAGGTAGCTCGAAGAAACCATGGGTAACAGAAGAAATACTTTAGTTGATTGATGAAAGGAGGACATGGACTGTGTGAAAACCGTAACAGAAGAGAATCGAAGCATTTGAAATGTGGTGCTATAGACGAATGTTGAAAATTAGGTGGACTGATGAGGTGAGGAATGAGGATGTTCTACGCAGAATCGGAGAGGAAAGGAATATGTGGAAGACACTGATAAGGAGAAGGGACAGGATGATAGGACATCTGCTAAGACATGAGGGAATGACTTCCATGGTACTAGAGGGAGCTGTAGAGGCAAAAACTGTAGAGGAAGACAGAGATTGGACTACGTCAAGCAAATAATTGAGGACGTAGGTTGCAAGTGCTACTCTGAGATGAAGAGGTTAGCACAGGAAAGGAATTAGTGGCGGGCCGCATCAAACCAGTCGGTAGACTGATGACCAAAAAACAAACTTCTGACTGAAATTTGTCGAAAACAAAACCAAAGCACCAACCGTTGCGTACGATGTACAATGAGAGGCGCATGATTACAAGAATGCTAAACCACAGCAGACCCCTCATGACAGGCACATCCACCACTATGTTTACATGAGAATAAAACAAATCCCAAAGCAAGTATTACTATACAGGAAAGTGATGAGAGCTTCATCACCGGAAACCTCTTCAGTTATCACGTTAACAGTCGCTCAACGTCAAAGTTATGCAAGAGCAAAAATCCAATACCGCAAGCAAACAGTTCCAGTGTGCAAAAAAGCACATTGAAAACACCACCGTATATGCCACAATTTCAAAAAACATTTGTTACTCTAACACAAAAATGATTATTTTATGTAATCTTATTGAATACTGATCACAGGTATCTGTGACAAGTGCGATTATACTTGATAAAGTAGGATAATATTCTCCACGTTTAGCATTAAGCAGCATAGGCGAGGGTCGTGTAGGTTCACTCGTTTCGACATAATAATTTTCCGAGGAGGGGAAAGGGGGGGGGGGCACTTCCGGGTTGATGCAAAAGTCATTCCAATAGTCGGCAGTGGCTACGAAATCATTCTTGGGTTTTATTTCCTGGTTGAACATTATGCCAAAGTGGATTGGAACGGTGTATGGTACTGCCGGTTGGTTTACCGTTTCATCTTGATTCTATTGCCGGAAAACCATACTGCCGCAAGGAACACTCAAGAAGTCAGGTTGGCGCCTAAATTATGTACAAGGTGCCTGAAAATAAACTGTAGGCATATTGGAAAATTAATCTCAAATGTTCAAATGTGTGTGAAATCTGGTGGGACTTAACTGCTAAGGTCATCAGTCCCTAAGCTTACTCACTACTTAACCTAAATTATCCTAAGGACAACACAAACACCAATGCCGGAGGGAGGGTTCAAACCTCCGACGGGATTGAAAATTAATCTGCATCGATGTAAAATCTCTTCTGCCAGTAGATTTTTGTGTGCTGTTGAAGCTTAGTCTGAATAAGGAGATTGGATAAAGTGAAATGTTTTGTGCGACGCAGTATTTCCTATGGGAAATTGGAGAAATCAAGGCAGTGCTGATAACTTTAGTCTTGAGTAAGTGTAGGTATCATGTGGCACCCTGATTTAGAAATACGAGATGAAGACGAATTGGACATCGATTTTACAGCAAAATATCCGTACAACATCGGGACAGTCTATCAGTTTCACCGTACTAAGAGATAAACCCTCCCCATGAACCATGGACCTTGCTGTTGGTGGGGAGGCTTGTGTGCCTCAGCGATACAGATGGCTGTACCGTAGGTGCAACCACAATGGAGGGGTATCTGTTGAGAGGCCAGACAAACGTGTGGTTCCTGAAGAGGGGCAGCAGCCTTTTCAGTAGTTGCAGGGGCAACAGTCTGGATGATTGACTGATCTGGCCTTGCAACATTAACCAAAACGGCCTTGCTGTGCTGGTACTGCGAACGGCTGAAAGCAAGGGGAAACTACAGCCGTAATTTTTCCCGAGGACATGCAGCTTTACTGTATGATTAAATGATGATGGCGTCCTCTTGGGTAAAATATTCCGTAGGTAAAATAGTCCCCCATTTGGATCTCCGGGCGGGGAATACTCAGGAGGACGTCGTTATCAGGAGAAAGAAAACTGGCGTTCTACGGATCGGAGCATGGAATGTCAGATCCCTTAATCGGGCAGGTAGACTAGAAAATCTAAAAAGGGAAATGGATAGGTTAAAGTTAGATATAGTGGGAATTAGTGAAGTTCGGTGGCAGGAGGAACAAGACTTTTGGTCAGGTGAATACAAGGTTATAAATACAAAATCAAATAGGGGTAATGCAGGAATAGGTTTAACAATGAATAAAAAATAGGAGTGCGGGTAAGCTACTACAAACAGCATAGTGAACGCATTATTGTGGCCAAGATAGACACAAAGCCCATGCCTACTACAGTAGTACAAGTTTACATGCCAACTAGCTCTGCAGATGATGAAGAAATTGATTAAATGTATGATGAGATAAGAGAAAATATTCAGGTAGTGAAGGGAGACGAAAATTTAATAGTCATGGGTGACTGGAATTGGTCAGTAGGAAAAGGGAGAGAAGGAAACATAGTAGGTGATTATGGATTGGGGCTAAGAAATGAAAGAGGAAGCCATCTGGTAGAATTTTGCACAGAGCATAACTTAATCATAGCTAACACTTGGTTCAAGAATCATAAAAGAAGGTTGTATACATGGAAGAAACCTGGAGATACTAAAAGGTATCAAATAGATTATATAATTGTAAGGCAGAGATTTAGGAATCAGGTTTTAAATTGTAGGACATTTCCAGGGGCAGATGTGGACTCTGACCACAATCTATTGGTTATGACCTGTAGGTTAAAACTGAAGAAACTTCAAAACGGTGGGAATTTAAGGACATGGGATCTGGATAAGCTGAAAGAACCAGAGGTTGTACAGAGTTTCAAGAAGAGCATAAGGGAACAATTGACAGGAATGGGGGAAAGAAGCACAGTAGAAGAAGAATGGGTAGCTCTGAGGGATGAAGTCGTGAAGGCAGCAGAGGATAAAGTAGGTACAAAGACGAGGGCTGCTAGAAATCCTTGGGTAACAGAAGAAATATTGAATTTAATTGATGAAAGGAGAAAATATAAAAATGCAGTAAATGAAGCAGGCAAAAAGGAATACAAACGTCTCAAAAATGAGATAGACAGGAAGTGCAAAATGGCTAAGCAGGGACAAATGTAAGGATGTAGATGCTTATCTCACTAGGGGTAAGATAGATACTGCCTACAGGAAAATTAAAGAGACCTTTGGAGGGAAGAGAACCACGTGTATGAATATCAAGAGCTCAGATGGCAACCCAGTTCTAAGCAAACAAGGGAAGGCACAAAGGTGGAAAGAGTATATACAAGGTTTATACAAGGGCGATGTACTTAAAGACAATATTATGGAAATGGAAGAGGATGTAGATGAAGACGAAATGCGAGATAAGATACTGCATGAAGAGTTTGACAGAGCACTGAAAGACCTGAGTCGAAACAAGGCCCCCGGAGTAGACAACATTCCATTAGAACTACTGACGGCCTTGGGAGAGCCAGTCATGAGAAAACTCTACCAGCTGGTGAGCAAGATGTATGAGACAGGCGAAATACCCTCAGACTTCAAGAAGAATATAATAATTCCAATCCCAAAGAAAGCAGGTGCTGACAGATGTGAAAATTACCGAACTATCAGTTTAATAAGTCACAGCTGCAAAATACCAATGCGAATTTTTTACAGACGAATGGAAAAACTGGTAGATGCGGACCTTAGGGAGGATCAGTTTGGATTCCTAGAAATGATGGAACACGTGAGGCAATACTGACCTTACGACTTATCTTAGAAGAAAGATTAAGAAAAGGCAAACCTACATTTCTAGCATTTGTAAACTTAGAGAAAGCTTTTGACAATGTTGACTGGAATACTCTCTTTCAAATTCTGAAAGTGGCAGGGATAAATATAAGGAGCGTAAGGCTATTTACAATTTGTACAGAAACCAGATGGCAGTCATAAGGGTCGAGGGGCATGAAAGGGAAGCAGTGGTTGGGAAAGCAGTGAGACAGGGTAGTAACCTCTTCCCGATGTTATTCAATCTATATATTGAGCAAGCAGTAAAGGAAACAAAAGAAAAATTTGGAGTAGGTATTAAAATTCACGGAGAAAAAGTAAAAACTTTGAGGTTCGTCGATGACATTGTAATTCTGTCAGAGACGGCAAAGGACTTCGAAGAGCAGTTGAACGGAATGGACAGTGTCTTGACAGGAGGATATAAGATGAACATCAACAAAAGCAAAACGAGGATAATGGAATGCAGTCAAATTAAATCGGGTGATGCTCAGGGAATTAGATTAGGAAATGAGACACTTAAAGTAATAAATGAGTTTTGCTATTTAGGAAGTACACTCCTGGAACTGGAGATAAGAACACATTGACACCGGTGTGTCAGACCCACCATACTTGCTCCGGACACTGCGAGAGGGCTGTACAAGCAATGATCACAAGCACGGCACAGCGGACACACCAGGAACCGCGGTGTTGGCCGTCGAATGGCGCTAGCTGCGCAGCATTTGTGCACCGCCGCCGTCAGTGTCAGCCAGTTTGCCGTGGCATACGGAGCTCCATCGCAGTCTTTAACACTGGTAGCATGCCGCGACAGCGTGGACGTGAACCGTATGTGCAGTTGACGGACTTTGAGCGAGGGCGTATAGTGGACATGCGGGAGGCCAGGTGGATGTACCGCCGAATTGCTCAACACGTGGGGCGTGAGGTCTCCACAGTACATCGATGTTGTCGCCAGTGGTCGGCGGAAGGTGCACGTGCCCGTAGACCTGGGACCGGACCGTAGCGACGCACGGATGCACGCCAAGACCGTAGGATCCTACTCAGTGCCGTAGGCGACCGCACCGCCACTTCCCAGCAAATTAGGGACTGTTGCTCCTGGGGTATCGGCGAGGACCATTCGCAACCGTCTCCATGAAGCTGGGCTACGGTCCCGAACACCATTAGGCCGTCTTCCTCTCACGCCCCAACATCGTGCAGCCCGCCTCCAGTGGTGTCGCGACAGGCGTGCTGCCTTGGTGCCAATAATGGTCGTATGCGTGTTTGTCGCCGTGCAGGTGAGCGCCACAATCAGGACTGCATACGACCGAGGCACACAGGGCCAACACCCGGCATTATGGTGTGGGGAGCGATCTCCTACACTGGCTGTACACCTCTGGTGATCGTCGAGGGGACACTGAATAGTGCACGGTACATCCAAACCGTCATCGAACCCATCGTTCTACCATTCCTAGACCGGCAAGGGAACTTGCTGTTCCAACAGGACAATGCACGTCCGCATGTTTCCTGTGCGACCCAACGTGCTCTAGAAGGTGTAAGTCAACTTCCCTGGCCAGCAAGATCTCCGGATCTGTCCCCCATTGAGCATGTTTGGGACTGGATGAAGCGTCGTCTCACGCGGTCTACACGTCCAGCACGAACGCTGGTCCAACTGAGGCGCCAGGTGGAAATGGCATGGCAAGGACTACATCCAGCATCTCTACGATCGTCTCCATGGGAGAATAGCAGCCTGCATTGCTGCGAAAGGTGGATATACACTGTACTAGTGCCGACATTGTGCATGCTCTGTTGCCTGTGTCTATGTGCCTGTGGTTCTGTCAGTGTGATCATGTGATGTATCTGACCCCAGGAATGTGTCAATAAAGTTTCCCCTTCCTGGGACAATGAATTCACGGTGTTCTTATTTCAATTTCCAGGAGTGTAAAATAACTGATGATGGTCGAAGTAGAGAAGATATAAAATGTAGACTGGCAATGGCAAGGAAAGCGTTTCTGAAGAAGAGGAAGTTGTTATCATCGAATATAGATTTATGTATCAGGAAGCCGTTTCTGGAAGTGTTTGTTTGGAGTGTAGCCATGTATGGAAGTGAAACATTGACGATAACTAGTTTGGACAAGAAGAGAATATAAGCTTTCGAAATGTGGTACTACAGAAGAATGCTGAAGATAAGGTGGATAGATCACGTAACTAATGAAGAGGTATTCAATAGGATTGGGGAGAAGACAAGTTTGTGGCACAACTTGACTAGAAGAAGGTATCGGTTGGTAGGACATGTTTTGAGGCATCAAGGGATCACAAATTTAGCATTGGAGGGCAACGTGGAGGGTAAATATCGTAGAGGGAGACATAGAGATGAATACACTAAGCAGATTCAGAAGGATGTAGGTTGCAGTAGGTACTGGGAGATCAAGAAGCTTGCACAGAATAGAGTAGCATGGAGAGCTGCATCAAACCAGTCTCAGGACTGAAGACGACATCAAAAACAACAACAAGAGATAAACCGTCACACCTAGAGAGTCAGGACAGGACAACATGGAGAATCTCTCAGAAGAATACGTAGGGTCGTTTAATCCTCCTGGAACATTGCCTGCCATGTCACTAGCTCTACATCATATTCCCCATTCGAAACGAAACGCCTGTTGCAAGAAACTGTATCGGCTTCCACAACACATGCACCCCGTCATGGAAGAATTGCAGGTCAACAACTTCTAGGTGGTGCAACTGCATAAGCATTCGCAGCCAGAGTCAGTTAACATAAGAGTTTCCTGAATAAGGTACACATCATAATTTAAAAGAGTATTGTGACTGAGGAAGTCAGGATGAGAAGTACACTTAGGATGGAATGTCAAGGCCCTTATAATGTCACTCCTTAAACACAACAACTACCAAATCAATATTTAACAATTTATTCAAAGACAATATTTCTAAAACAGCTAAGAGGCAATCAACTAGTGGCCATGTTTAAGACAGTAGAAAAATATCACAGATACTTTGCTTCTCAAGCAAGGTAACAAATCACAATTACCAAAACGGACTTAAAGATATGAGCCACAGAGATTTACATACATAAAGGAACAATAAATTACAGTTAGAAAGTGATTTAAAGAAATGCGGCACAGATAATTTATTTAAAGGAACAATTTTTGCAATGTGAAAGTGATTTATGAAACGCACTCCTTGTAACGCAAATAACACAAGCAGCATAAGACGTTACTATTTAATACAATTCATTCCCAAGCAAATGAAAAACCTATACCTTTTTTAAATATACATGAAACACGGTAAATATTTATCAAACAGGCAGTGACGCCAGGCTGCCCTGGGCAAAAGGTGACTGCAGCAGACTAGCTGTCAAAAACAACACCTAAAACCTGAGGCCCAACCGAGAGTCACTTCCCATTAGACGGCACGTCACAGCTTCTGTGCACCGAAGCGGAACGTGGCGCTGCTCCCACACAGCCCAACTCGCAGAAAACTGGAACACAAACAGACCGCAGAAGACACAGCAAACACCAACCTGACCTCAATTATTGAAAGTCAAGAGAACAATAAACAACAAATAAATGAATTCCAATTTTTCTTTTACCAATACTGCGTGAGTGCATTCAAATAAATGCACATGTATAAAATTCTATGCGCAAATGATTGCCTTTTACAGAATACAAGCCTTTCCTAATAACTGAGTGAATGCTTTCAAATAAATGAACGTATATAAAGGAACTACATATAAATGACTTGCTTTATGGAATACAAGTCTTTACTAATAACTGAGTAAGTGCTTCCAATAGAAGTGACCCAAACTTTACAGCAATATGCAAGGGACGTCGATTTGATAGCAATCAAAATACACTGAAAATCTCATACAGACAATACATAAACTTCTGGATACTGTCCCCAATATCCCAATATATATCTAAAGTAACTGCTGGTGGTCTCCATGGCGTTACACACTCTGCAGGCTGCTCTTACTTCAAGAACATGCACGAGGGCATTTCAAAAAGTAAAGATACAATGGCTCGCACTCCTTAAATAGAACATTTATTTAGAAAACGTCAGTTACATCTTATTAACTGGATTATTTGTTATTTTTCGACATAATCACCCCCGTTTTCCAAACATTTGTTAAGTCGGTGCACAAGCTTTTCTGCCCCACAGTTATATAAGGTTGCCGCCCGTTGTCAGAACCACATTTCAAATTCATCTTTGATCTCTTCATCGCCGTAGAGGGATTTTCCACCAAGATCTGACTTCAGGTAACGGAAGACATGGAAATCGGTGGGCGCAAGGTCAGGGCTGTGTGGCGGATGGTCCAAGATGTCCCATTTGAATTGTTTGAGTAGTGCTTTGGTCACGAGCGCTGTGTGAGGCCGAGAGTTTTCATGAAGCAAGCGGACTTCACTTGTCAGCATTCCCCTGAGTTTGTTTTGAATTGCCCTTCGAAGCCGTTTCAATAGTGGCAATATGCAGCAGCATTAATGGTCGTTCCAGGAGGCAGAAATTCCAACAGAAGAATGCCTAGTCTGTCCCAGAAAATAGAAGCCATCATTTACTTCTCTGAAATCGACGTTTTGCATTGCTTGGCTTTTGGTAAATACGAATGGCGCCATTGCATTGAATGTTGCTTGGATTCAGATGTATGAGATAAACCCACGTCTCGTCACCTGTCACAATGTGATCAAGGAACTCATCATCTGCTTCAGCATAGCGTGCGAGGTAGTCCAGTGCAAAGCCCATCTTTTTGTGTTCTTCTGTTAACAGTTTTGGATCCCAGCGCCCACACAATTTCCTGTACCCTAACTTGACTGTCACAACGTCATAAAGAGTTACCATTGACACGTCTGGTATGATCTGATGCAATTCCTTCAATGTGAGATATCTATTCGCACGAATTGCTTCCTCCGTTCTCCGAATAAGGACATCAGTGATCACAGATGGCCGACCTGTTCTTTTTTCCTCATGTACATCAGTCCTACCTTCAGAGAAATGACGACACCATTCCGTTACATTTTGTCGATTCATAATGTTCCCATAAACAGAAACAATTTCTTCGTGAATATGCACTGGTCGCTGTTCGTTTGCACGAAGTAAGCGTATGGTGGAGCCCACTTCGCATATGGCTACGCGCTGTTAGCATCCAGCCTCCGCTGCCCAACACTACAATGGCAGACAACAATGCAAACTAGCCACAGACTGCGCACAGCACAGCCAGTGATTTTTCATACAGAGCGCTATGTGGCGTTACCAATAAGAAAACCTAAACAGCCTACTTACATCTTTTTAAAAACTATGACGTAATATCATGCAGTAATGACAAAATATAAGGGACTCTGCACAACCAAAACGAAGCAGTAGACCTGGAAGAAGGCCACTGTAATCATGGTCAAAACGCTGGTTTCACCAGTATAGTACCTTTTTTTCGCCTGTCGACTTGGTAACATAAAAAAGAAACTCTTTATGTAAAATTCTAGGTTGGATCATGGAAGAAAATAATAATCCCTGGTCAACATCAGTTGTCACAGTACCCACAATAGCAGAACAGCATATCAATTCCATTGTGACTATTGTTATTTAAAGCAGAAAAGAGTATCAGACGTCTACTCAATGCCAAATATAGCAGATATCTTAGATAATCTGAGTGAGTGTTGATATTTCACAACTGTGGGACTTTGAAGTGAGTACCATCAATTATTATTAGCGGTAATATTTGAAGAGCTTGCAGAGATAACATTCTTAATCCCAACTGATCATAAATTAATATCTTCACATACCTTTATGGCTGAAAAACGCACCTGCTACTTTCCAGCTACTGTTGGATGGCGTATTCCCAGGATTAAAACTTAAGAGGTGTATGGTCTATTCTGATGATATGATTTTTTCTCCACAAAGATATCAGAGCGTACAGTCACTATGTTTATGTGAAGTTTTGGATCGTTTATATGCACTATGGTTCAGCATTAGCCTGTAAATGTGTCACTTCTTTTTACACCGCAAGTCCAACACATGCGCCATATTATCAGTGAAAACAGTGCCCGCACTAATCCGCGACTTGATGAGGCCATCAAAAATTTTCTGACACCCACTAGAGTAAAGGAATCACCGTCATATCTAGGCCCGACCAATTTCTATCGAAAATTTGTTCCAAAAATTGGGGAAGTTGCAAGACCCCTCATAGTCTTGTTAAGGAAAGAAGTAAAGCTTATGAGCCATACGTTCAATGTTATTGATTTACCTAACATTTCTCTGCCACGGATCGTCTGGTTCAGACTTTTTATACAGGCTAAATAAAATGTAAATGTCGTATGAGTAGGGCCTCCCGTCAGGTAGACCATTACCTGGTTGCAAGTCTTTCGATTTGAAGCCACTTCGGCGACTTGCGCGTCAATGGGGATGAAATGAAGATGATTAGGAGAACACAACACCCAGTCCCTGAGCGGAGGAGACTTGCTGGGCTGCAGCCAGGGCTTGCGAGCTGTGGATGTGTGCTCGCTGTATTTGGATGGTGTACGTATAATGTGGGCAGTGTATCTAGGCCTACTGGAGAGTCCCCACTTCCGTCTGTCTGTGCGATGCTGAGGCATACTCTGGAGTTTCGATAGGCCTGGTTCCTGCTTCTAAGATTGGTGGACATGCACACATACCTCGTCTGTAATTCTTCTGGGTCAGTCGCAGGAATGACAGTGAGCAGCAGGCGGTTAATGGTAAGTGTGTGCGGTAGCTTGAGAAAACCCCTGTGCTTCGTTAGTGAACTTCGTTTGACGTTCTTGCTGTAAGCTGTCCTGATTTATTCTTTTGGACATTATTTGGCCGATGTCTTTCACATGGATCAGTATCCTGGTATTATACATGTGCCTAAGTTAAATTTTGAGGGTATTGTAGCAACTATTCAAGACGGATTTGTTTTCTGTACTCTATTGGTGCATGTATTTTACTTAATGTGCAGATATTGGTTTTCATGTCCACTACCAGTTCATGTCTTTAGGTTATAAGTAGTTTTAAGTTTTTCAACAATTATCTAGAAGTCTTGGTCCAAAAGGACTTGAGTTTACTTGCACTACCATTGTGTGCTTTTTTTCCTTAAGGCACTGTTAACTTTTTGTCATTTAAGGCTCTAGTTTATTTAATGATGTAAATTTCATCTGTTTTTAACTACTTACATGCTGAAAGGACTTAGTTGTCCGCCTTCATTTTCTCTGTTATGATTCAGCCCTTGTTCTATTTACCAGTTATGTTATGTAAATTTAATCTATTTTCCATTCGTATGTCCTAGAAACTTTACTGAATTGAGGAACCATTCAGTGTGTGGGCCGAGATCGAGCCATTTACCATGCCTTATTTAATATCTGATTTTGAGGCCAGTTATTCTGGATTTATACTTGTTTAAGTATGTTGGTTAATTTACTAATACCCACATTTTATTTATCCAAGCTGCCCACCATTTCAGTTTCATTTGTCATCAGATTGTGAAGCAGCATTTCTAAAACTCAAAATTTTAGTAATTACTAGTCCAGTTCTTCCTTTTCTAGTTTATCAGAATGCATCCAGACAGCTTGACAGGGTGGAAAAGAATTATCAGACAACTGAGAAAGAAATACATTCGGAATAATGTACGTCCAGTGTTATTCATACAGATGACGTTTAAAAGTAATAATTGACTATGTAGCACTCTCTTGCCTTGTATCTCAGAGCATTTGATTTTGGAGTAATACGTCATCCAGGAATGCTGTATGCAAATGTACATAGTGTGAGTGACAAAGCATGCACCATGAGCTCCACTGGCATACACGAGGAGGAGTGGGAGGAATCACAAACCTAATCGCTCAGACTGTTTTTCGTTTGCCAGCCAGCTGCCGTTCACCGTAGAAGATGGAATGTTTCACAGAAAGACAAGTTTCAAGCTATATCTCGTAGATCAAGAACGTCATAACAGACCGCTCGACTAATCCCGCCAGACTACAAATGCCTGGTTAAACATCGGGTCACTCGACCAGGCAGGCCGTCGTCACACGACATTATTACCCTTGTTGAACCCAGCAATCCATTCTTGGGCTTCCATTCTTATCTTTCCTCTTCGTTCTTGTACATATTGTATATAACCTATCTTTCCGTATTGCGTACACCTACTTACATGAGAATTTCGATCATTATACAACATTTTACGTAATCTAAAGCTTTTTCTGTTGACAAATCATATCAAAGTTTCTTTATTTTTCTTAATGTTTACTTCCATTATAAAGCGAAAATTAAGAACTACCTCTTTGGTGCCATCACCTTTCCTAAATCAAAACTGCTCATTATGTAACAGATTTTTTCCGTTTTTCTGTATATTATTGTTGACAGTACTAGAAATTTATGATCTGTTGAAGCTGATTATGCCTTAGTTGTCGCATTCATCTGCCTTTGATATCTTCTGGGATTGTGTCAATGTTTTTCAAAGTCAGACGGTATGTTTCCAGGCCCATAGATTCATGTGGTTTGGATGTCACAAGCTCGAACACATTTTGGTCATACTGTCTGATGTTTTGGTCGATGCCTACCATCACGTAAGCATGCGTGGCGGGGAATCAATTCCAAAAGCTGCAAGTACCTCCAGGCTCAGTCGTTTAGGTTTTCTCAGTGTCGGGACTTATAGAGGAGTCTGTGTTTCCTCAAACTATTCTAAAAACAAAATAATTTGATCATCGTTTCAAGGAAATATACGGAAGCATGCGACATTGTTCGTGGTCTTGGGTTTCGTTGTTCATATTGTCTGTGGTGCTTCGCAAGAAAACAAGGCGTGTAAGGCCCTTCCATGAGAAACCTGACCAGACCTTAACACCACCGCTTCCAAATTTTACTGTTGGCACTACACACGCTATCAGATTACGTTCAGCGGGCATTCGCCATACCGGCACCCTGCCATCGGATCACCACATTATATACCGTGATTCGTCACTACACACGTTTCTCCTCAGTTCAGTTGTCCATGTTTAAGATCCTTACACCAAGCGAAGCGTCGTTTGGCATTTACCGGTGTGATTTGTGGCTTATTAGCACCCGCTCGACCATGAAATCCAAGTATTCTCACCTGTCACCTGACATAGTAATTGCACTGGATCGCGATGCAGTTTGGAATTCCTGTGTGATGGTCTGGGTAGATGTCTGGCTATTACACATTACGATCCTCTTCAACTGTCGGCGGTCTATGTCAGTCAACACACGAGGTCGGCATGTACGCTTTTGTGCTGTACTGTCCCTTCACGTTTCCACTTCACTACCACATCCATCGGAAACAGTGGACCTAGGAGTGTTTAGGAGTGTGGAAATCTCTCCTTAAAGGTATGACACAAGTGACACCCAATCACCTGACCACGTTCGAAGTCCGTGAGTTCCGCGGAGCGCCCCATTCTGCTCTCTCACGACGTCTAATTTCTACTGAGGTCGCTTATATCGAGTGCCTGGAAGCAGGTGGCAGCACAATGCACCTAATATGAAAAGCATATGTGTTTGCGGCGATTCCGGGTACTTTTGATCACATAGTGCGTGAAAAATACAGCCATGCCAGTGGGAAGACCGGAAATTGCATTCCTGCAGTCTATATCCACATCATACTCCGAAAACCACCTGACGGTGTGTGGCGAAGGGTACTTCTGGTACCAATCATTAATCACCCTTCCCTGTTCCACCAGCAAATGACGCTCGGGAAGATTGATTGCCGATAAGCCTCAGCAGTAGCTCCAATTCCTCGAATTTCATCGTCGTGGTCATTTCGTGGTAAGTATGTGGGAGGATGTGCTATGTTATCTGAGAAAGAGCTCTCTCTAAATTTCGATGGTAAATCTCTCCGTGATGCACAACGCATCTCTTGTAGCATTTTCCGCTGGAGTTTGCTGACCAAACGGTATTCTGACGTCGCTCTTCGTGAAATCTTCTCTCTCTCTTCTACCAGTCCTGCCTGATACGGATCCCAAACTTGCGAAAACTCCTCAAGAATCGATCGAACAAGCGCCGTGTAAGCCACCTCCTTTGTGGATGAGTTAAGATTCTTCGTATGAATCTCAGTCTGGCGTCTGCTTTTCCTAACATTTGTTTTATAGGACCGTTCCAACTAAGGTCGCCCTGGATAGCTGTTCCTAAATATTTTACGGTAGTTACTGCTTTCAGCAAATTCCCTCGGGCATGGGTGTGTATGTTGCCCTTAGCGTAAGTTAAAGTTAGATTAAGTAGTGTGAAAGCCTAGGGACCGATGACCTTAGCAGTTTGGCCCCGTATGAAGTTACCACCAAATTTCCAGTTAACTGCCATCAATAGAGCAGTTGTACAGTAGTGGATTTCTTTCTTGTGTATATGCAATATGATATATTTATTTACGTTCAGGGTGCTTGATATGGCAGTAGAGCTTGATATGGCCAGACATTTCCCACAGCAAGCGTCGTTGGCCACACAGACCAGGTCGTTACAATTAAATTGCAGCCACTCGCCGAGATCAATTATAGACAGTAATTATCGTATGGCAGCGAAACTTGGTAAATATTCTAATGTATTAAGGCGGAACCAATGTACGCTGGAAAAGTATTAGTTCCAATATTAGCCAACAGGTACAAATCTGGCAGTGTCTATGCAAGGAAGACGTAAAAAATGTTTAGATGCCTAATGGATTTGGAATAGGACGTTAGCAGAAAATATCAAAGAAGTGAGAAACGCTTAACCTTAAATTTATTATAAACCACCATTTACACAGTTGTTCAATATAAGCACTGGAGACGTCGACAAGATGCTGTAACCGTAAAACGACGTAATCAACATTTGCTCACAGCAGTTCCGATGGATTCTGAGCAACGCGTTCCTGTATACTAGCCTTCAGATCTGGTAGAGACCGAATGTCTCCCTGGGAAACGTATTCTTTTAGATATCGCCAGGGGTAAAAGTCATATGTTACAGATCAGGTGATCTCGATGGCCATGCCTCTGGAAAAACTCTGGAGATAACACGTTCGTGGGAGGCTGCATTAAGCGGATCTTCCCCTGTGCAACGACATAAGGTGTTGCCCCATCTTGCATGAGAACAGCGGTTTCACACAGCTCCACTCTTCTAAAGCAAGAATTGCAATTTGCACAAGGAGGTCTCGATAACGTGCACATGTCACGGTACACCCGACAGGCATGGATGTGTGTGTTGTGCTTAGCGTAAGTAGGTTTAAGTTAGATTAAATAGTGTGTAAGCTTAGGGACCGATCACCTTCACCTCAGCAGTTTGGTCCCATAAGATCTTACCATAAATTTAAATTTTTAATTTTCGTTCAGTTGCTGCACCCTGTGGATCCTGTACGGGTATCAGTGTAAAACGGCGCGCAAAACTTTCCGTAATGTGGAGAACTCTCATAAGACAGTGTAACGTCCCATATGAAACATTATAAATGATTGTGCTGGTAAACTTCTACGTGATTTGATCGTCAAACAGCTGACCAAAACTGAATGTACTCAGGCAGTCCTCACTTGTTCTGATCATCACTAAACTGACACACACTGCAATACAGCGAGAGCCAGTATTGCCAGCTAAACAAAAGATTCTAACTACTGAAGGCATTGTTAGAAAATGAAAGATTTTGATGGAGGACAAACAATGTATTTACTTTAATAGTGTTCGAAAGTCATTATATATATATGTTCATGACATCGAGTCTTTACAGATTTCCTTTTTCTGGCGGACACACGTCCAGATCGTCCGCTTATAGTAACCTCTCAAAACTCTGGCCTCTCTCTATCCACATCCACCACTGCTGGCGCCTCACATCCAACTGCCCAACACTACAATAGCGAATGTTCCAACAGTACCAACCTGCCACAGACTGCACACAGCACAGTCAGTGATTTTCATACAGAGCGCTACGTGGCGTTACCAACACAAAAACCTAAACAGCCTAATTACATGGTCCCCATGCTCCCCACAAAACATTTTACAAATCGTTTTGGGCAGTGGTCAGTACACATGTGGTAATTTTTTTATATTTACGCTAATAATATATCAAATGCGCACACTTATTAATACGCTGTTGATCAAAAGCAAACAATTGTCCTCACAGTCATGATCATTCATCACAGTAGTAATCGCACTCTGTTTTTTAAGGGGCCACAACAGAGCAAACCCACAGCAGGGTTAGTCAAGTGTTGAAGAGTATTGGTATGTAGGTCATCACAGAGCACGACCACAGTATTTCTTGTAGGGATTATGGTATTGGTTGGCCATCAAATGTGCAGACAAACTGTAGTCCTTGTAAGAGATGGCCAGCAGCCATCTGTTGCCACTGTTCGGGTGCACAATCACCATCGAAGAGGCTTGCGGATGATATAACAAGTACATAAACCACCACTTGTGCACTCACATACTTTTTGGAATGTACTCAGAACCAAAACTGCTGTTAACCACTCCCTCGCTGAATTATCAACACACAAGCGAGCTTTAACAGTCCCTTCTGTTCTTTAACTTCTCACATATTGTGCATATACTATGACCAACATAAACGTGTGCAGTAATCTTACCATATAATTAATTGGAAGAACTGGTGTCTATACAATTACAAATTTATGGCATAAGAATACAATTATAAAGATACAGCAAACATCATTAAAGAACATAGTAAAACACACAACATTTGTAGTAACACAGGCTTAACAAAAGAACATAAATAAACATACATCAGTGTTACAGGAATAATGACATAAGTAAATATATAGAAAAAGTTAAATAAGCTTTTGAAACATTTACTTCACGCATGAGCATTAAAAGAAAGAAGAACAGAATAAATAATGTCTAAACATCTTTACAAAGTAAACAACATAATATTAATGCAAATTATATGTGAGGATTACAGTGTTCCTCATCATAGTGAATGTAGCTTAGATTTAGAAGAGAAAAAAAATTCTATGAAACATCACACAGAGACAAGAAGAACACAAATACACAAGGGCACACATACACATAGCGTAATAACACGAAAGGAAAGGACAGGGTTTGTTTTCAGTGTGACATATGGTACTGCACTGCAACCCAAAACTTCATACCACAGATCTTTCCTCTTATTTCAACATTCGTTCCCGCAAAAAAAATATATATATATATATATATATATATATATATATATATATATATATATATACTATCTAAGCATTCCTTCTGTATTTATATGTTCACATATGTCTTACCTCATTATTTATTTTCCATTATCTTACCTCATCATTTGTTTCCAAGAAAATCCTACCTAAACCTGTTGTCCCTAAACCCTACTTTTTTCGTTTATATACTCTTTCAAAATAATAATTCTTCATTGTACACTACCTTTTTTGGCTAAACCCTTAACACAAACAGCAATGACAAAAAATGCAAATTGGAAAAGTAAGCAGCAATTTATCTAAATTAGGAAAGCCCGCCGAAGTGGGCGAGCGGTCCTAGCCGCTATAGTCTGGAGCCGCGCGACCGCTACGGTTGCAGGTTCGAATCCTGCCTCGGGCAGGGATATGTGTGATGCCCTTAGATAAGTTAGGTTTAAGTAATTCTAAGTTCTAGGGACCTAATGACCTCAGATGTTAAGTCACATAGTGCTCAGAGCCATTTGAATCATTTTTTTTTTACCAAAGCAGATGCAACATTACAACTAATAGAAGGCAATGTGCAGCAACAAGAAAAATAAATCAGTAGTGTAACAGGCTTAATACAACGTAAAATTCAGTAGGACTATGCGTGGCAAACAGCAGCACCAAATGCAATAACTCTTACATAAATATAACAAAGCTCAAGCAGAAAAAGTATTACAGAATAGATAGCCATGTCTAATACCTATGTCACATCTTAATACTAGAGTGATGCATCACAATAACTTACTCTACCAAACAAGTTACCAAGTTATGTTTGCAATTCCTGTGAGGGGAAATGTCTATTTGTGCTCCCTTTTGTAAGGAAAGTAAATCATAAAATTATTTACTGGGTCTGTAGACAGAAAACATTTCTATTGGTACCTCTATTAAATTTTATTTTAACAAATGCTGCAGTGCAGCTAGAAACTAGATATTAAAAAAACGAGGCAAGTATATACATTAAACAAAGCATGAAAGTCATTCACTAGACGTATGGCATCTCCTAAGGCAGTAAAAAAATCTCTCAACCAGAAAGACAGCAGTCACAATCACGTGTGTAGACATAAAATATTTCTGATCATTTCATTAGGCATTTTAGTACATATGAGAAATTACCAGCTCCAAACTGTAATCATATGTTTTCAAGTATGAGTGCATTACGTCAAGGTCACCTTGCTGTTAGCATACTGGTACTCACATTCAGACACACACACTCACCCTTCATAATGATCACAACCATATCTCGACGTCACAATACACATCGTCATCACAATAATAATATCATAGCTCCTCAGTCATATCTCGAAAACGTCATAGCTTTCTTCAATAATCTCAATCCCTTTTAAAAAAATGCTCTCTGCTCGTTTCAATTAAGACATCTGCCGCAAATGTACTTCAAAAATCATGATCCCATACCAAATACATCATTCAAAGCTCTCATAGTATTACAATGGTACCAAAACAATATGAACAATTCACAAAGTACAGACGAAATACAATTTCGTAACTGTGAATTTATCTAACTGTGTAACTCCATAAACTGTGTTACTGATTTAGTTTAAAGAAAGTTTGTCTCTATGTTAATTAATGAGATATCTGTGTAATTCTGTGTCAGAGAAATATGGTACTGATGTGTAAAATTGTATCAGCAAATACCATATTAGCCAGAGTTGCTAGCGCTTGCCACACGCTTTGTACACAATGTAAGCGTGTAGCCCTGAGGATTAATGTAATTATGCTCTCAGGTGTTACAGATTACAGCAACAGAATGAAATGTCTCACCGAAAACCTTCTTTGTATCTTTGTAATTCGAAAATCTTTAAAAAAAAGATTTAAGTACAGAATTTAATCACTCAAATGCGTGACCTGTGGCGCTAATCTGTGTGTCTAGCTGTAAGATAATTTTTGTCAGTACTTAACGGTAAAAATGTGCCAAGTGTCGTAGTTATCGTCCGCTGTAAGCAAAGTTCTGCAAAATTCAATGTACTTACTTGTCATAACCAAGAGTGAAAATGCTATGCATATAGATATCGTAGTTATTACGTACATTCATGTGACCAAGAAAGCAGTGTACCTTAACACATTGTTGTGCTACAGAAAAGGCTGTCTCATTGTAGCTGTACCACAAAAGTTACTACTAAAACATATTTTACTTTCCAGAAGAATGTAGAAAAAAATGGTTCAAATGGCGCTGAGCACTATGGGACTCTACATCTGATATCATCAGTCCCCTAGACATAGAATTACATAAACCTAACTAACCTAAGGACATCACACACATCCATGCCCGAGCCAGGATTCGAACCTGCGACCGTAGCAATGGCGCGGTTCCGGACTGAAGCGCCTAGAACCGCTCGCCCACCACAGCCAGCGAAGAATGTAGAAAAACTGTACTGATATAAGAGATACAGTCCAAAAGCAATAATATAAATTATGTCGCTCATTAATTGCGTCATGATATAATCGCGTAGCTGTCAAGCAAACAAAATACTAAGTCATCTGTAATATCTCAAAAAGTACATTAAATAAAGAATTTTTTTTTCAAGTAAACCAAAATGTTGCATTAAAGCCTCATTAGCAGTATATGTTCTAAGTATGTAAGCCTTATAGTCATTACATAATCATGCTACTGACAAGCAAGACAGTACACACAATAACACTGTGTCGTCTGTTCACTATAACAACGCATTCGTAATTACTGTCAAAATAAGTTCCCTAGGTTCTTGCCTGGATAGTTAATTTCAAAACATTGTTTCATGTTAACAGATTCTACGTGTGACAAAGCGTACTAGTAATGTGAAGTAGCAACCTTAAAGCAACGATTAATTGCGGGACCATGTTGCTATGACGACAGACGCTTCGGCCAACGACTCCCCGAACTTTTATCCACTTCCGGGAATCCGTAGACATTCTCGAAGCACTTATGAATATCTGAGATTCTATGGCATTCCGCCAAAACTCAATGACAGCTCTCTACTTGGAATGCACCTCCGTTACAGGCACAGTTGTGAAAGCTACGTATAGCTCCGCTACCTGTCAGAATGTCATGAAACTATTGGGTCTAAAGATGGAACATTCCGCATTTTGTCAACTGAAACCGGCCGAGAAAAAGTTGTGTTGCTTTTCTTATTCAACGACCTTCGTATGTCAGCATTCAATGAGGAAGTGAAGTACTGCTATTTCTCTGGAGAAAACAAAAAAAATCTACATTTTTTAAATGCTGCAATCATTTTTATTCATTTTTTACAATCGTGATACATAAGACGTTAGAATCATCGGAGTGATGACCTGCATCCACTGACTGTTCGCAGATGGGACAGCAGTCACTCGTTATGTGTCCCAGTAGCCTTCGCCGCTGCTCTGCCAGCCTTCTTGGCTGCTGTCCTGGCTTTGGCGGCAGTCCTCAATTTCTGTGCTGTTCTGGCTTTGCCTGCTGTCCTGGCTTCGGCATGAGCTGCTGTCCTGGCGAGGTCGGCATGTGCAGCTGCTCCTTTCTGTGACGCTAAAAGGAACAAACGACGTTCAGTAATTACAGCTCAAAATTGACAGCCAATCAAGCTCAAGACCTATTACTTACCAAAAATAAGGAACCTACTGATTACTCTGCAATTGACACTTGAGTGTTTTGTAGTACATACGAAAACTTATAGATTAGCTCTCTATCATTCCACTCTAGAATAGCAGACTGGAAGACCTATCACTTACATCACTCCGCTTCACTTTTTATTTCTCTTATTTTATCACAATAGTCGTTTTTCCTATGTAGGTGGGAGTTAGCAGCATATTTTGGCTTTCGGGCGAGAAAGTTTGTAATCAAATTTCGTGAAAATATCTCGCCACAATCAAAAATAAATTTCCTTAATGACTGTCATCCCACCTCGCTTGCAAGAGTCGTACAGTCTCTTCCACTTTGTGAATACTGCTCTTTTTCGCTGCCCTTCATCAATCGTGTGTTGTAAGATCTCAAAACACTCCGAAATAGTCCAGAAGGAGACAGATAGGCGTGGTTCAGGCAGTCTTTTAGTAGGTCTGTTGCATCTTCTCAGTGTTATGCCAGTAAAACGTACTCGTTTTCCCTTCTCTCAATAAACCAAAGTCGACCATTTACCTTCCCTATCAAAGTTTTCAACATGCTGGTTCCATTTCATATTGCTTTTCAAAGTTACGCTCAGAAATTTAAAAGCGCTACTGTGTCATGCAGGGCACTACTTAAGCTGTATCCGAACATTACAAATTTGCTTTTCCTACGCATCCGCATTAACTTACATTTTTATGCGTTTACATCTAGCTCTCATTCATCACACCAAATGGCTAAGTCATCTTGTATCCTCCTACAGTCACTCAACTTCGACACCTTCCTGTACGCCACAGCACCATCAACATTGCTGTCCATCCTGTCAGCTAGGTCATTTATGTATATTAAAAATAACAGCGGTCCTATCACACTACTGTGGCGCTCCTGATGATTCCATTGTCTCTGATGAACACTCGCAGTCGAAAACAACCTACTGGATTTATTAATTCAGAAGCCTTCGAGCCACTCACTTATTCCATACGCTCGTGCCTTCGTATATTCGGAAATATAGAAATTTGGAATCAACGTGTTGCTCTTTATCCTTAGTTCGCAGTTTATCATGTGAGGAGAGATCAAGCTGATTCTCGCTCGATCAATGCTTTCTAAAACTGTGCTGATTCTTGGACATAAGCTTTTCGATCTCTAGGAAATTTATTATGTTCAAACTCAGCTTATGTTCAAACATTATGCACCAATCGAGAGTATTAGTCCGTAATTTTGCGTTTCCGTTCTTTTACCCTTCTTTTATATAGGTGTCACCTGCGCTTTTTTTTCAGTCGTTTGCGACTTTGCGGTGATGGAGAGATTCGCGATAAATGCAAGTAAGGGGCCATAATTCAAGTCTTTTCACTTGTGACGTATTGTTCCTCAGGCGTCGTCATATGATATACTACTGTCACTGGTCCAGCTCAAAAGTTCGTCGTATAATTGCTTATAATCATTTGGAATGTACTGCTGCGTATTTTCTAAGTCTTGATTTTTTTGTATTTCAGTTGGTACGTGTCCTGATGGTAAGTAGGGTGTTTTGGTGGAGCAACAGGTTTTCGCAGATGTGCCACGCAGAATGTGTGACTCACTAACCCTTTGATACACATCAAACCGTTGACGAAAGCAACTCTGGCACTCGCATATGCAAAGTGGATGAAACTGCTGACTGCAAAGTTTTATCTGTAAAAATTTGGCTTGTTCCTCGTTTCTTCAGAAACTCTCGTCTTCTTATGATACTTTGTCCACCAGTCTTTAAAGTCCAGAATTCCAGATGTGTGAACTTCAGTGACTGTAAGTTTTGCATGTTTTGTGCTGCTTTATGTAATGTGCTGTGCTATTTCATGAACAGATAACATCCTGAGTAGCACTGACTTACGGCCTTTAAAACAGCCTGATTGAAACATATTCTGTTCATAAGCTCTGCTTATGTGTAACAGCGCTTACAACGATTTATATTCTACCTTCACACGCTAGCCATAGAATCACAGATATATTACCTGGTGATATATTCTCTAGGTAAAGAAAGTCATAGGTTGTCATAGTTCAGAAATTCCGAAAATGCAGTGGATGCGAAGGCTGTTGCACTCTCGGTTTAAAAGGGAATTCACAAGCGAAGACAGGCCTAGGTGAGGAAAGATTCATGAGTCTGTGAAAAGATCTACGCGCAAAGCATACAAGAACTACCACCGTCGTAAGTTAGCAAAAAGATCTGGACGAGAACCAGAGAAAATTATATGCAAAACCGCTAAACAGGTCTAAGGCTTCCATCCAGTCACTTGTTGACCAGTCCGGCGTAGCAGCAGAAGATGGTGAAACGAAAGCCAAAGTTTTTATTTCGTCGTATCCCTCTTTTCCGCGTCTCGTCTTCAGTATAATATAAATAAATTCAGCACCACACATTTAGCTCTTAATAAACACACCACAAACTCGGGAGACACGAGGCACGCGGCAGCCATCTCTTCAACTGTTTGCACTCACAACAGTATCGCCAAATGTTCAGGTCTGAAAGTGTACATTTCAGTGACTTACGCCCATTTAAAACAAAATGTGATTTTCAGTTGCATGTTACAAGGTATACTCTGCAGCTTAGAATTGTGTCTGTGACATTTAACTCACTAATGTTGCCTGATATCAACACTTCTTTCATTGCCTTCTTCCTATGAGATCAACCTTTTTAAAAGGCCAATATTTTCTCATTTTGAAAGACCATAGCGTTTTATGTTTCTGTATTCATGAAATAACGTATACAGCAATAAAAAGGGCACCTATTCAATTTTCTTATTGCTGATATTTTTCTTCTGTAACAGGTTTTTTAAAATTTTATGGTAAGTTGATTTTTTTGACTTAGGCTCTATTTAAAAAAAACGCTGATTCATAGTTACGGGTGCGTTTGATCACTGATATATAGAGCGTTCATTGTAAATTGCTGTACCGTTAACATCGGTCTGTGTGCTTAATGGCATGAAAAAGAATCCATGTCTGGAGATTTTTCACTTATGTGGTAAGGGAGCAAACTCTTCAAACAATGAAATTAACTCTCCTGCAACGTCTAAATGAAAGACAGATAATAATTTGCTACCATTATGTGAAGTAGGAAACTTTAACCAAGTAGTCGGTGAGGTAACAATGCTCGGTGGCACACAATAAAGTATACAACATTCATGTGTCGGATTGAACATCTCGCGTCTCTTCTTACAGTTATGTTCAGCAGTATTTTTCATTAGCGTAACAAGAAGTTGCAATTGTGGCAGTTGATAGCATATTAGTTCTTTTTTCAATAATCTACTGATTATTGGAGGGATCATAAATCTTAACGCCTAATTCACTCAGTACCTGTGAAAGAGTTGAAGACCCTTCTCTCTGTGGACCTCTTCCTCCAACTCCCTATCTCCTGTTTACCTCTCTGTCTGTCCGGCTCCTACGTCACTCCCAACCCAGTAGGAGATAAAGCCTGTATTATATCCTGAACTGCGTACAATTTGTACTTTTCATGTAAGAAGACAAGTTTAACACTTGCTGTTCCCAAACGTTTTCATAAACGATTTGCTGCCATAGTTATCAGACATTCTGTCTCTCTTTCAAATGGTTCAGATGGTTCTGAGCACTATGGGTCCTAACTTCTGAGGTCGTCAGTCCACTATAACTTAGAACTAGTTAAACCTAACTAACCTAAGGACATCACACACAACCATGGCAGAGGCAGGATTCGAACCAGCGACCGTAGCGGTCACGCGGTTCCAGACTGTAGTGCCTAGAACCGCTCGGCCACCTCGGCCGGCGCCTCTCCTTCGTCTGCAAGATTATACTGAGGTGCAGTGAGATGGCACCAGTCTGTTTCGATGGTATATCCTTTGGAATCCAGACAACGGATCCATTAATCATACTAGTGGAAGGCGAGGGACTTTAAGATGGCTAGTGTGATCAACTAACTCGTACTCTCAGATCTTCTCTTCTTTTTTTCTTTGGAGCTACATGTAATGGTTGGTGTATGAAATTCCGGTTGAAACTGCTCAAGACCTACTTCATAGAACATTACGTGTCTTGTTCTACGACGAAAACCAGGAATGTTTAACAAAATGAGCCAACGTTTCATGCATCAAGACAAAAACATCTACTGTTGCGAGTCACCGCTATGAGGTGAAATAGTACACGTAAAAATGTGACCACCATATTGGTGCCTAAATTCACATTTTCCTTGTGTTATAAGCGAGTTTTGCTAGACTGAACGTTGTTTTTGCAGTAATTTCATTAAATTACCGAATGATTTTTGAATTAGCAATTGATTTAGTGTCGGCATAATTCGAGCCAGCAGCCGAGCTTATACGATAAATATAAAATTTCAGAGAAATGTTTTAGAATTGCAAGGTGAAAGATACATATTTTTTGGCTACTTTTACGTACATTTAAAAGTTAAATTCTACTGCCTAACATCTTAAGCCCCAATCCTTAAGGACATTCCGAGCAACATACACCGTGACTGATAATACCCGATTGATTCTACTTAATTTATTTGTTTGTACATTTCAACCGAGAGTGGTAGAGCAGCAGTAAGACGCAGGCCTCACATTCGGAAGAATGGCCATTCAAATCCCCTTCATGGTTCCTCTCTCAAGATCACAAACGATTTCCTACCCTGTCGTTCCACAAATCAAACATGTGCTACGTCTGCAATGAACACGTCGTCGAGGGCACTTTAAACTGAAGTCTTCTTTTCCTTGTCGTGACACTCAGTTAAGGGAACTCTCCCATATAATTGATTTAGACCTAACGTTTTGAGACCTTTTGAACATCACATTTTATGAATACTAAGTATAAAAAATTGGAAACTGTACCGTGTTCAGTATTTGTGTCCTCGGATCCGTCCGGCGATGAGCCGTCGCTGCTGAGCGTTTTAAGGGCGAAGATTGGGCTGATATTGGGCTCCTCCTCTTCTGCAGCACCTCCTGCCCGAAGTAACGAATATGTCAGACGGTCGGCGTCGTAGTCTTCAAGATCGTCTCGTGCAATCGGCTTGGTGTCGTCTTGAGCCGTGGCGTGCGGCACGCAGAACACAACCAGGTAGGATCCTGCGAGCGCCAGCAGCAAGAGGCGTGACATCTCCTTGCCTGTGTGATACGGAAGACTGTCTACACTTTCCAGCTAGACTGCCGTACTGTGAATCCGTGAAGGAATCCCAACGTCTTTTATAGCAACAGGGCGGTGTCAACTGGATACGTTATCGCTACTGGGAGGCAAATGTTTACATGTGCAGTTCAAACGAATGCTAGTAGAGTACAATCATCACAAATTATCTCTTACCATTTTACCGTAGTTGTTACTTCAAAAGGTCTTGTTCTTTTGCCTTTTCATGCAACGGGATATTATTATCTAGTCTGTTATATAAGGTGAACAAAAAACCCACGTCAAACGCTACAGCTTGTTTTATCTGTGATAAAATAGGATTCCACGTCTTGCTTAAAGGAAAACCTTTGTCTCTATTAATAATATCATCGGACAGACGAATTTCGATTGATTCTTTCAATACACAATCCCAGTAACGGGAAGCCGAGGCAATAATTTGCGTCTCTTTGAAGGACCTATTGTGCCCTTCATTAAGACAACGACTGATTTTTCCGGCTGGAGCTGACGTGTATGCCGTTGATGTTCCACACATCGATCTTGAACTGTACGAATAGACTGTCCAATGTAGGCCTTGCCGCAATGACAGGGAATCTTGTATACCCCAGTCTTCCTCAGTCCCAAATCATCTTTTACCGACCCAAAAAGGGATCTAGTTTTGGCCAAAGGCATAATGACGCTTTTAATATCATACACTGTGGCCGAAAGTCTCATTTTCTTTCTTATGTACTAAGTGTGTTAGTGTGGGTGTGTGTGTGAATGTGTGTGTGTGTGTGTGTGTGTGTGTGTGTGTGTGTGTGTGTCTGTGCGGCGTCTGTTCTTTCGGACACTGCGATCCGAGGCAGACTGCCTTGTTAATCAATTAAATGTAGAAGGAAGAATGTCCAGGCTGTCTCAGAGCGTTAAAATTACAGCTACGGTGGCAGATGAAAATTTGTGCCTGACCAGCTTCGAACCCGGATTTGTAATGTCTTTTCTTTCGGACATGTCCGAAAGAACAGACACCACACATATACGCACATACAGGGTGTTTCAGGAAGAATAGTAGAGAGTTTCGCAGGTGGTAGTATTGACGAATTGCATAAAAATTCCATATAAATGTGTCCACTTTTTATTGAGTACAGAGATACAGCTGTAAGTACGTAATCCTAGTAATCCGAGTCATATCCAATCCAAAATGAGGTCATATTAAGGTAGTTGAATGTTCTAGCAATTACACTTTGATAATACCCATGTGAGTATTCCGATAGCCAAAAGAACCCGCTAGTGTGAAACCATCTGGAACTACATTACTATGAAACTGCAAGAACTCAAGACAATACGGAGACTCTTCCCTTCGCTAGGTAACCTCTTACTGATATTTACGATTCTCTCTGTTCTAGGCATGATGCAAATGGAAACATACATAAGGCGCTTTCCGCTACTCTTAACAAACGTCGTCAACTCGTAAACACTGCGAGTAACAACTGTGTGATGATAATGGTACAGGTTGTCAGTGGGTGCGATGGTGTTACGCTGTCAAACTGCTTACAATAACGTTAATGGCGGCGCACGTAATCTAAGTAAAGATAATGAGTATTCTGATTTAACGAAAATAGTACTCCAGTCTCGAGCTGCTAATGATACACTATGACTACTTAGATCATCGTGCAAGTATTATATTAATTTTGCAGTGAATTGCTTGACAAGTATTGCCGTCTGCTATGCAGCTGAAATGGCTCACTACACAGGTACTCTACGTTGCACTTGGTTAAATAAAAAAAATAATGGCTCTGAGCACTATGGGACTCAAATGCTGTGGTCATCAGTCCCCTAGAACGTAGAACCACTTAAACCTAACTAACCTAAAGACGTCACACACATCCATGCCCTAGGCAGGATTCGAACCTGTGACCGTAGCAGTCGCACGGTTCCGGACTGCGCGCGTAGACCCACGAGACCACCGCGGCCGGCGCATTTGGTTAAACGATCAGCTCACTGCAATCCTGTTTCTACTGTCCATAAGTACTTGTACACTGACTGTTCGTTATTCGACTAAATATGTGCTAGAATCTGATTCACATGTATAAGAGATTGGTTAGCGCAATGGGCTAGCGTCATCACAAAGTAATGACTAAGGAATGGATGTCGTTTAAGTCTCGTTATATCAATGGAGTGATAAATGTTCGCATCTCACCCGTATTGCACAGAAAACAAATTCATCTTAAATATCGAAAACAAACGTCCATACTGTCGCAGGGCTTTGAAATACAGTGACGTGGGCAGAAGAATATTTGTGCTCGACCGGGGTTCAAATTTGGAAACCTGCTTACTAGGCGGTTGCGCTGACCATTTCACTACGGGGACACGGCGGCCAACCTAAATGCAGCACCTATCTACACACCCTACTTTTTTTTTTTGTCATCTTCTACTGACTGGTTTGATGCGGCCCGCCACGAATTCCTTTCCTGTACTAACCTCTTCATCTTGACGTATTCCAATCTCTGTTTTCCTACAGTTTTTGCCTTCTACAGTTCCTTCTAGTACCATCGAAGTCATTCCCTCATGTCTTAGCAGATGTCCTATCATCCTGTCCCTTCTCCTTATAAGTGTTTTCCACATATTCCTTTCCTCTCCGATTCTGCGTAGAACCTCCTCATTCCTTACCTTATCAGTCCACCTAATTTTCAACATTCGTCTGTAGCACCACGTCTCAAATGCTTTGTTCCTCTTCTGTTCCGGTTTTCCCACAGTCCATGTTTCACTACCATACAATGCTGTACTCCAGACGTATATCCTCAGAAATTTCTTCCTCAAATTAAGGCCGGTATTTGATATTAGTAGACTTCTCTTGGCCAGAAATGCCTTTTTTGTCACAGCGAGTCTGCTTTTGATGTATTCCTTGCTCCGTCCGTCATTGGTTATTTTACTGCCTAGGTGGAAGAATTCCTTAACTTCATTGACATCGTGACCATCAATCCTGATGTTAAGTTTCTCGCTGATGTCATTTCTACTACTTCTCATTACCTTCGTCTTTCTCCGATTTACTCTCAAACCATACTGTGTACTCATTAGACTGTTCATTCCGTTCAGCAGATCATTTAATCATTCTTCACTTTCACTCACGATAGCAATGTTATCAGCGAATCGTATCACTGTTATCCTTTCACCTTGTATTTTAATTCCACTCCTGAATCTTTCTTTTATTTCCATCATTGCTGCTTCGATGTACAGATTGAAGAGTAGGGGTGAAAGGCTACAGCCTTGTCTTACACCCTTCTTAATACGAGCACTTCGTTCTTGATCGTCCACCCTTATTCTTCCCTCTTGGTTGTTGTACATACTGTATACGACCCGTCTCTCCCTATACCTTACCCCTACATTTTTTAGTATCTCGAACAGCTTGCACCATTTTATATTGTCGAACGCTTTTTCCAGGTCGACAAATCCTATGAACGTGTCTTGATTTTACTTTAGCCTTGCTTCCATTATTAGCCGTAACGTCAGAATTGCCCCACTCGTGCCTTTACTTTTCCTAAAGCCAAAGTGATCGTCACCTAGCGCATTCTCAATTTTCTTTTCCATTCTCCTGTATATTTGTAAGTAGGATGTTTAGGTTTTTTTTAATTGGTAACGCCGCCGCCACGTAGCGCTCTGTATGAAAATCACTGGCTCTGCCGTGTGCAGTCTGTGGCTGGTTGGCATTGTTGTAATAATCGCCATTGTAGTGTTCGGCAGCGGCAGCTGGATGCTAACAGCGCGTAGCGTTGCGCAGTTGGAGGTGAGCCGCCAGCAGTGGTGGACGTGGGGAGAGAGATGGAGGAGTTTTGAAATTTGTAAGAATATATATCAGTTCATGACACCAATTCTTACAAATTATATATATATATATATATATATATATATATATATATATATATATATATATATATTATGACTATTAAGGTAAATACATTGTTTGTTCTCTATTAAAACCTTTCATTAGCTAACTGTGCCTCAGTAGTTAGTGACTTCTGTAGTTTGAATCTTTTATTTAGTTGGCAGTAGTGGTGCTCGCTGTATTGCAGTAGCTTGAGTAACGAAGATTTTTGTGAGGTAAGTGATTTGTGAAACGTATATGTTAATGTTAGTCAGGGCCATTCTTTCGTAGGGATTTTTGGAAGTCAGATTGCGTTGCGCTAAAAATATTGTGTGCCAGTTTAAGCACAGTCTTGTATAATTGTTCAAAGGGGACGTTTCATATTATTCTTGTAAGCAGCTTCGATACATGAGCTGTTAAGCGGATTGTGTGATAATTCTCGCACTTGTCAGCTCTTGCCATCTTCGGAATTGTGTGGATGATGCTTTTCCGAAAGTCAGATGGTATATCGCCAGACTCATATATTCTACACACCAACGTGAATAGTCGTTTTGTTGCCACTTCCCCTAATGATTTTAGAAATTCTGATGGAATGCTATCCATCCCTAATGCCTTATTTGACCGTAAGTCCTCCAAAGCTCTTTTAAATTCCGATTCTAATACTGGATCCCCTATCTCTTCTAAATCGACTCCTGTTTCTTCTTCTATCACATCAGACAAATCTTCACCCTCACAGAGACTTTCAATGTATTCTTTCCACCTATCTGCTCTCTCCTCTGCATTTAACAGTGGAATTCCCGTTGCACTCTTAATGTTACCACCGTTGCTTTTAATGTCACCAAAGGTTGTTTAGGCTTTCCTATATGCTGAGTCGAGTCTGTCCTTCCGACAATCATATCGTTTTCGATGTCTTCACATTTTTCCTGCATCCATTTCGTCTTAGCTTCCATGCACTTCTTATTTATTTCATTCCTCAAAAACTTGTATTTCTGTATTCCTGATTTTCCCGGAACATGTTTGTACTTCCTCCTTTCATCAATCAACTGAAATATTTCCTCTGTTACCCATGGTTTCTTCGCAGCTACCTTCTTTGTACCTATGTTTTCATTCCCAAATCCTGTGATGGCCCTTTTTAGAGATGTCCATTCCTCTTCAACTGTACTGCCTACTGCGCTATTCCTTATTGCTGTATCTATAGAGTTAGAGAACTTCAAACGTATCTCGCCATTTCTTACAAACTCCGTATCCCACTTCTTTGCGTATTGATTCTTCATGACTAATGTCTTGAACTTCAGCCTACTCTTAATCACTACTATATTGTGATCTGAGTGTATATCTGCTCCTGGGTACGCCTTACAATCAAATATCTGATTTCAGAATCTCTGTCTGACGATGATGTAATCTAATTGAAATCTTCCCGTATCTCCCGGCCTTTTCCAAGTATACCTCCTCTTCTTGTGATTCTTGAACAGGGTATTCGCTATAACCAGCTGAAACTTGTTACAGAACTCAATTAGTCTTTCTCCTCTTTCATTCCTTGTCCCAAGCCCATATTCTCCTATAACCTTTTCTTCTACTCCTTCCCCTACAACTGCATTCCAGTCGCCCATGACTATTAGATTTTCGTCCCCCTTTACATACTGCATTACCCTTTCACTATTCTCATACACTTTAGCTATCTGTTCATCTTCAGCTTGCAACGTCCACTTGTATACCTGAACTATGGTTGTCGGTGTGGGTCTGCTGGCGATTCTGATTAGAACAACCCAGTCACTGAACTGCTCACAGTAACACACCCTCTGCCCTACCTTCCTATTCTTCCTTCCACTTCACTTCACTGACCCCCACTATATCTAGATTGAGCCTTTGCATTTCCCTTTTAAGATTTTCTTGTTTCCCTACCACGTTCAAGCTTCTGACATTCCACGCCCCGACTCGTAGAACGTTATCCTTTCGTTGATTATTCAATCTTTTTCTCATGGTAACCTCCCGCTAGGCAGTCCCCTCCCAGAGATCAGAATGGGGGACTATTCCGGAATCTTTTGCCAATGGAGAGATCATCATGACCCTTCTTCAACTACAGGCCACATGTCCTGTGGATACACGTTACGTGTCTTTAATACAGTGGTTTCCATTGCCTTCTGCATCCTCATGTCGTTGACCATTGCTGATTCTTCCGCCTTTAGGGGCAATTTCCCACCCATAGGACAAGAGGGTGCCCTCAACCTCTATCCGCTCCTCCGCCCTCTTTGACAAGGCCGACATCTTATGCCGGAAGTTTTCTGCCGCCAATGCTGATTATTTATCAAATTTTAGGCAGTGGCAGGGATCGAACCCAGAACCGAAGACGTTTTGATCATGCTTTAAAGACGCCACGCCACATCTTTGCTGCATACCACACACGCGGTACCCTGCCGACCTTTATTCTACTCGTTCGCAGCCACACTGTATTCCCGCCAGGGTTTGAACGATGACGTGCGTCTAGTACTAAAAACTTTCGATGGTACATCGAGACCTGAATAATTATACGGGATGTTTCAGGAAATTCCAGAAAAAATGCCTCATAACATATGTCCAATTTTTATTGAGTACATTCAGCTGGTTTCAATACATTTTCGTTTCGCTTGTTGGACCTCACAGGACTCTGTTGTCTACACATCTTTGAAAATGATCTCTCAGCATTATTGGAGTTAGCATAGTAACTGAACTCAACTGTGTAAAATCCTAAGCGACCAAACTGCTGAGGTCATCGGTCCCTAGACTTACACACTACTTAAACTAACTTATGCTAAGGACAACACATACACCCACGCCCGCGGGAGGACTCGAACCTCCGGCGGGAGGATCCGCGCAATCTGTGACACGGCGCCTCAAACCACGCGGCCACATCGCGCGGCCTGGTGTTATAAAGGAAACTCGAAAGGGCATTGAGATGGTGGAGGAATTTTTCAAAATAAACTGTGAACGTCCTCATTTGCCATTGCATTGAGTTTTTTAGGATTACGTACATACAGCTGTATCTCTGTACTCAATAAAAATTGGTCACATTTATATGGATTTTTTTATGCATGTCCGAAAGAAAAGACACCACAAACCCGGGTTCGAATCTGGTCAGGCACAAATTTTCATCTGCCGTCTTAACTGTAATTTTAACGCCCTGCGACAGCCTGGCCATCCTTTCTTCGACATTTAATTGATTAACCTGCTTCTTTCTGCCTCAGCCTATTTTAAAGCAGTGAGTGAATTCTTGATACTTCACTGGATGTACTACTGCCGGCCGCTGTGGCCGAACGGTTCTAGGCGTTTCAGTTCAGAACCGCACTGCTGCTACGGTCGCAGGTTCGAATCCTGCCTCCGGCATGGTTGTCTGTGATGTCCTTAGGTTAGTTAGGTTTTAGTTGATGGGACTGATGACCTCAGATGTCAAGTCCCAAAATGCTTAGAGCCATATGAACCACTTTTGGATATACTACTGCAACTGTGGCCAATGATTCAATCCCGCTGGAAAGTATGTTTGCTCCTCCACTACTGTCATTGAAACTGATCACAACGAAATTGTAGGAATTCTATGAAACCCTTAAGTTCATACTATGGTGCTGTGCAGATGAAAAAAGTAGTTTTTCATAATTACCAGATGACAGACGGAGTTCGCCAGATTCCATTAATTACGACTGCTTTGTTAATTGTTGGTTCACAAGAGCTTTTCTGCCGCTTATTGTAACTATCTTTTGAATGTTAGAGCCGCGCGGGATTAGCCCAACGGTCAGGGACGCTGCAGTCATGGACTGTGCGGCTGATCCCCGTGGAGGTTCGAGTCCTCCCTCAGGCATGGGTGGGTGTTTTTGTCCTTAGGATAATTTAGATTAAGTAGTGTGTAAGCTTAGGGACTGATGACCTTAACAGCTAGGTCCCATCAGATTTCACACACATTTGAAAATTTTTTGAATGTTAGAGCTGGAAGAATAGAAACATCAGATTTTCGCCGTATGGGATATTCGAATTAAACTTAAATCTTCACGTTTCTAGCAAAGGCAGAATATCCAACGGCAGAATATCCTTCAGAAAAACGGACAACAAGAAGCCAGGTCATGCCTGTCGTCTGGCGGGATTGTCAATGCCAGGACCTGAATAAAAGTATTGTATGGGAAAGATACGTTGCCAACTCAATCACTGGAGAAGCTCCAAATTCTGAATCGCGTCTGGTGAACATGCTTTCATGGTTTCGGTCCGATTACGACAATAAAACATAAATAATTTCGTAGTTATTAATTTATTACGTTTCGTTTGCACTTAGTAGGTCGATGTTTCCAAGTAATTACACCCGAGCCCCTAAACCCAGTTAGAGAAATGCGAATAAGACTCACTGACAGATAATGGGGATATTCCGAGTCTTGCCACCCACAACTTTGAGACGAAGCTATAGTCACTTCCAAGGTCACTCACAGTACACATCAGCTGGTATCCCTCCTGGTAGTATAACAAACATTGCAACTACGCAGTATATGTATCGCAGCTCTGTGACCGATGAGTTACTTCCTTGATGGTACAGAATTATCCTGCTAAATTTACTTGATATTATCATTTTTTGAGTCCACGAACGTCGTTCCACACGGGAAATACAACTACTCTTGTCTCTTGTGTTGCGATTTATCTGTCATAGTGGCTACTGGGCCTATAAGTAAGACATATATGCCCTACCTTTCCGCTAGCTCCGAGGTAAATTGCTTGCTTACCAGGTGCAAGTTGCTATCGTTCGCCTTTCGAGATTCGCTGGAAGCCAGGTTTTTAACTCTTTTTGTAGCTGAGCCATAAGCAGGCAGGTAGAACCTCAATAAGGCAATCTTAAGACAACGCTCGAGCAAAAGTCGTCTTCCTACTTTCAGTACCCCTTAGTGTCAGAGAGAAACCCTTATGGAACTGCAGATATTCATAATTCCACTTTTGTTTTGTTTTTTTCGACATATATTATGTTGTTTTGAATACGTAATTTTATCTGTTAACTGCCACATTTTCATAATACTTGAGTTTGATATAGGACATGAAGTACATACATACCTTTTCGGGGTCAAAAGTTGGTAATATCCTACCAATTCGTTTTAAAATAGGCACAGTCGTGTTACCGGCACTTAATGCTTTATTAAGGTAGACTGCCGTCTTGATGTTTCTCTACTATGTCGAATTTAATTTGTATTAGTATGGTGAACATTTTAATAGCGTTTGCCATTAGTTTATTGAAAATGGTTCAAATGGCACTGAGCACTGGGACTTAGAACTTAGAACTACTGAAACCTAACTAACCTAAGGACATCACAAACATTCATGCTCGATGCAGGAACCGAACCTGTGACCGTAAAGGACGGGCGGTTCCAGGCTGTGGCGCCTAGAGCCGCTCGGCCACCCTGGCCGGCCTACAATGGTTTAATGACATCGTTAGATCCAGTAGGTTTCTACAGGGGTAGAACTGGTAAACTACTTTAGCACTGTCAGATTGTTTTACATATTGTGGAAGAATATATTGTTGCTGATCAATGTCTCTTTGATAATAACTGTTATGTTCAATAAACTAAGCCTGCCGCGGTGGTCTCGCGGTTAAATCGCTCGGTCCGGAACCGCGTGACTGCTACAGTCGCAGGTGCGAATCCTACCTCGGGCATGGATGTGTGTGCTGTCCTTAGGTTAGTTAGGTTTACGTAGTTCTACGGTCTAGGGGACTGATGACCACAGATGTTAAGTCCCATAGTCCTCAGAGCCATTTGAACCAATCCAGTGTAGTTTGAAGAGCATTTTCGTCTAGAAATGAATCGCCTTGACGGTTGTTCGATCTAGATCGGGAAAGGTAAAAGGTTACGAGTAACCTATCAGAGGGAAAAGTGCCTGAGAGATGACTTCTCTATCAACACAAGTGCCTGAGATATCCCCTGGATACTTTTGTTTCTAAAAATCAACAAAGTCGTTACCATGCAGTACCACACGTGATGTAATTCCGCCGTTCGATTTTCTTACACCGCGACCGAAAGGCGTCTCAATGGACAAACCCTTGGGGAAGAATTCGTAGTGCAAAACACACTTTTGGGGCTATTAGATGGAAAATATTGCGTTCACACTACTCTTTGCTCGAGTTTACGTCTTTTCGTATGGTTCAGCCTTTCATTTCTTCTTAGGAAGCTAACGCTAAAGGATCATAACTCGTCACCAGTAACAGTACTGCGTAGGAATGCTCAATGAGCGACCTGATGATGTTCAAGCAAAACTGCAGTAACAGTCACTCCGCTGATTTTTTGTCGTTTTGAATTAGTGCATGCAGTACACCTTCTGGACCTTGTCTGTTGAATGTAAATGTCGCATGATGGTTAAAGGTAATCCATCACTTTTATCAGTAGTCGAGACTTCCTTAATGTGGAAAATCGTCCACGCCAGAACGATCTTTGCTGAAACAAGAATATCTTTTTCTGGAGTATTTTTCCCAAAAGCACTCACGCCACACACAGTTCAAATCTTTCGAGCTGTCTTCTCTGGATTCAACCCTCTATTATACCAAAAGTAAATATTGTGCTGCAGATGTTACACCGTTTTCCACTTGCGACCCAATTTTACAACGCTAAACTGTAGTTCATGATGTTCAAGTCTGCAAAATCCAATGCTTAACTGCAAGATGATATCTAGAACTTCAAATTCGAAAATTGCAGTTGATACATACATTCACAGCGTCGCGCCGCGTTCACTTGAGCGGCACCCGATTTCAGGCGGCGGGTGGCGTCTGGCCGGTTGCCGATAGCCGATGCAGCGCGAGGAAATACTCGAGCGTAAGCTGTTGTGATCGCGACGCACCAACGAGATGTCCTGCGGAATTGTTTCTGGAAGTGTTAGTTATTACTGGTGGGTAGAATGTGAAGCCAATTATCTTCGATCTTCAGTCAGACTCATAAATTTACACGAGGGCCGAAAAGCGACAAAACAAAAAATATAAAAAAAATACTGCTGGACCCAAACACGCGACTGTAAGTTTAGTATTTGCAACTATTACAACTTTTTTTAATAGCGAACGAAAGCAACTTGCACCTGGTAGGCAAGCACTTCAGCCTTTTTTTTTCGTGGAACAGGAAGGCAGGGTAAACAAACAGCCGTATTCGTACAGTTGTGGTGTCCAAGAGATACGAATAGTATCGAGACAGCAAGAACAATCTGGAAAATATAAAATCTACGTACAGGCCGCCCTTTTTTACATGAATAAAGTATATGACAATCCATGTTACTGGCGAAAGTGAAATCGAAGTTATAATCTACAACACAATCACCGCAGCGCGCGATGTAGCATCATGAATCTGGCAACCAGCCATATAATCTTCACCATATCTGCCATTATGGGCGACATGTATTTCTTCTGCATCGACCATTCGAAGGGCTATTATCTGAGGCGGTTTCGGTGTTTACCATCGTCTTTTATTTATTTTTTTTATTTTTTATATCACATTAACATAATCCAGTCATACCTGGCGCCAACAGGTGGTGGCCAGTTGTCTTCTCAGTGTGACATATGCCAACACATTGGAACCGTGCAGTGCTGTCTCTAGTCGGTCTGCTCCAGCAGTCTTCTCAGTTCTGGGACACCCCAGCTGGCGGGTGAGTTGTCAAAAACACTTCCTAAGAAATTGGAAAAGCAAGCCCTGTATTTCGTATGACTCCGTATGAGCTCGTGTTGTTCTTCTTAATACATCCAATGTAATATCTTATGATCCAATTGACCGCATACGTCTTTTGCTTGGAAAAAAAGTCTTGTCCGGTAGATAAAGTACATCCGATGTGATTTCTGTGTAGTTTGTGCGCCGAAGGAAGGCCAGTATTCCAAGCGTCAGCTTCCAGAGTCCCCCGCTGCGCCACACACTAAACCATGTCCTTCCGTTGCTAACAGTCCACAGTTTGTGCAAAGAGGAGAATCGACCACATGAATTGTATGTAATCGACTCCTGGTCACAAGTTTACGGTTTATGAGAATCTACCACATCGATCTCGCTGCTGTTGACAGTAATGGAGTGTACACTGCACACCAAATTTGCTTCCAAGTTCTCGTTGGGTATTTGAATTCCATTTTGTTGCAGCCATGGTGATCCATCAAGCACCGACAGATATCCCGAGTCGTGGGTATTCTCGTCGAAGGTACTTTCAGACGAACATAACTATAATCAACAAGAAATGAGGCAATGTGTGCAAGAGAAGGAGAAATGTTGCCCAGCGCTATCGGGGATTCGTACGAAGGCGGAACAAGTACTTCTATCAGAGCTGATGTTATGGTATGCTTTCGTTGTTGCCTATTTTGTATCATCTCTCGCATGTAAAACGCCAAAGCTTTGTTCGGCACGTTTGTGAGGTTGAGGCCACCGTTCCGGATCTTTAGGGTTAGCGTGTCATGTTTGATCTTAAATAACATCCCAGTACTAACATAATAACTAAAGGCAGCCATAACGTGGTCTGCAATATCCTTCGCTATTGGTAGGATCTGCGATAAATGGGGCAGTATTCAAGTTAGGTGAACTTTGGTGAATGTCACCCGTTGGATCATGTCAAAGGCTCTCAGTGAGTTGTTGCGTATCGTAAGACGAACATTCTGCAGAAGCCGCCGAGAACTCGCCGCCGCCGACCGCCCTGGTGAACAGGTAAATGTGATCTCCGGACATCTCAGCGATTTCACCGTCTGAAACGGTCCCGGTACGTCTTCCAGACCTCGTCTAATGTGCATAATTTTGGAGTTCGTCATGTTAACGATACTGCCTTCCGCTGTCCCGTAAGAGTCTAGATGTTCGACAGACTGACACTCTTCATGTCCTGATCTGACAAGAATGATCAGGTCGTCCGCATATGCGCGACAAACGAAAGAGTTCTCATTAAGCACTATCCCAGTAAGTGAGTGCCTCATAACACACATAAGCGACTAGAGTGCTATCGCAAACAGCATCATGGAGAGTGGGCACCCCTGTCGAACTGAGCTGTTAAAGGGAATCGTGCCCGCTTCCAGACCGTTTACAATCACCTTCGATGTGGCCCCTCGTATTAGCCTCATGACGATGGAGGTGAAAACAGGTGGAACCGCCAAGAAGTCATGGTTTATGCTGTCGGACGCACAATCGAAGTCCACAGATATCATCGCTGCTCGTATTCTACACGTTTCCGCAAGGGCGATAACGTCACGGTACTCACTCAAAGCCGAGGAGACGTTGCTTCGCCCCCCCAAGGCAAGCCTGACCAGAGGATATTTTCCTGGATATCGCCAGTTTGATACGAGACTCTGATAGTAGTGCAAAGATTTTGTAGTCGGTGTTTAGCAAAGTGAGAGTCTGATATTGATTAACCCTGAGACTCCCCGCCATCTTCGGGCTGGGAAGAAGAACGCCCGTCACAAAATCCGACGGTAGGCGCATGTCAGGACGCATCGCCCCATTGTACATCGACATCCATGTGGCATCATCACGTCCACGGATTCTCGATAAAACTCTAACGTAATCCCATCTGACCCTGGTTATTTATGGGCCGCTCCTTTCTTCAATGCCACCTTTAAATCGTCTTCTGTGAGTAAGTGCTGCCTTATCTGTCTCTGTCAATGTCGTTTGCAGATGTTGCAATATGTCTTCCCCCACACGACGGTCCATCGGTGTTCCGTCATATAGGTGGCGGAAATACTCTAAAAAATTTGCAGTCTCGTTGTCGTTGTCGTTGTTCCGAGTGAGACGAGGTGTAGGAGATGTGTCCATGTACTTTCTGGAACTCAGGAATGTAAATTTCCTGCACCATCAGTACATCCACATCCGACGCGTATATCATGTCCCTAAACAATTGCTATTTCATGGGTGATCTAATGGTATTTACGTTCAATGTCCCTATTCTGTATGCCTGGATTCGAGTAGCTGCCATCTTCACATTATGTTAAAATGTCGCAATTTCACAGAATCGATAGTACCTTTGCACATATGCAGAGGGTCACCCGACGGACGTCACCCTGCAGCATTAGGTTTCTTGAGATGTGGACGGATGCTAGTCCCCACCAAAGAAAGGGTCCGCATCGGTGATTTCTTCATCCTGGCATCCCAGTTGATATTATTTGGGTGCTCCAAACTGCACTGTGAGGCACTGATGTGTGGCATCTGTGCATCTTTCGCAGCTATAGACTCTCCCGCAGAATGGGCGTCGAACCCCTGAGCATCAGCGGATGCGTTATCTGAACGACGTGGCATCTTTTCACTGTCCGAATTCATATGGTCAGGGACATCCGAAGCTTGTGGTTCCAAGTCAGACAGGTCCATGTGTTAGACTCATCAGGGCTTCCAAGAAGAGAAGGGAGCGTCTCCGCATAGTTTAGTGTTTCTTACGGCGCTTCAGCGACCGTTGTTTGTGGGCCCTAACCTCAGGCTCTTTTGTTGGCAAATCTTTTATCTCCTGCTCCCTCGCCACAGCCACAACGCCATGGGGCCTTTCCACTTCAGCTTAAATGCCTTGCCTGATGCTGTTATCCTCTTTCTCCACCATCTGCAGTGTCTGGGATTGGAGGTTGGTCGGAGCCATGCCTTCTTCAGTGGGGGCCGAAGGCGACTCAATCACCGGCGTCGTTGGTTCGATAGTACGCTCCGACCTCGGCGTCACCTCCCCGCGAAGCGCCGTGACGTAAGTCAGCGGCAGTAGCGTTGGTGTAGCCAGATTCCGGAAGTGTCCACTGGGGAGCTGCACGAGTCTCCTCGGCATACATGCAGGTCGAAGATGTCCTTCACCACCACACCCGGAGCATGTCTGGGGCTGTCCACCACAGAAAATCATTAGCCGCATCACGGCCCAAAGCAGTAACGTAATATTTTACAGATACATTACACATCAAATATTTCAGTAAATATAAATCTGCATTACTCTCTGCAGTAGGTTTCCCTTGAAACGTCCCCTTAGAAAAATTACACAAGAATGGTCTATGTGAAAGTCCTCTTTGAACAATTATACACGAATGTGCTTAAACTGACACACAATATCTTTAGCGCAACGCAATCTGACTTCCAAAAATCCCTACGAAAGAATGGCCCTGACTATCATTAACCTGTAGTTTCACAAATCACTTACCTCACAAAAATCTTCGTTGCTCAAGCTACTGCAATACAGCGAGCGCCACTACTTCCAGCTAAATAAAAGATTCAAACTACTGAAGGCACTAACTACTGATAGGCATAGTTAGCAAATGAAAGATTTCAATAGAGAACAAACAATGTATTTACCTCACTAGTCATAATATATATAGCAGTTCATGACACCAATTCTTACAAATTTCAAAACTCCACCATCTCTCTCCCCACGTCCACCACTGCTGGCGGCTCACCTCCAACTGTGCAACGCTACGCGCTGTTAGCATCCAGCTGCCGCTGCCCGACACTACAATGGCAGACAACAATGCAAACTAGCCACAGACTGCACATGGCACAGCCAGTGATTTTCATACAGAGCGCTATGTGGCGGCGGCGTTACCAATAAAAAACTTAAACAGCCTACTTTCATATCCCCCGTGCTCCCATAAAAAAATTTACAAATTGTTTTGGGCAGTGGCCAATACAGATTTGAAATTTTTTTCATAATTAGAATAACAAAGAAATGAAATGCACACACTTATCGATACAATGTTAGTCAAAAGCTAAAATTTTCTCACAGTCCATAAAGACAGTCCTGATCATTCATCAAAGTAAAATTTGCAGTGTTTTTCTCAAAGTCTGAGTAGTAAAAGAAAATGCACACGGAAGTAGTGGATTTCCATGCAGTCTTGAAGAAGTAGTGTTGTCCTTCCAACGAAAGACAGTGCTGACTCTTGACATGCAGACAGGTAATGGGCCACAACAGAAAAACCCACAGCAGAGTCAGTCGAAGTTTTAAAGAATATTGGTAGGTAGGTCGTTACAGAGTAGACCCATTGTAGTCCTGGTAGAGATTACGGTATTGGTGGGCCACCAGAAGTGCAGACCCAGTGCAGTCCTTGTAGAAATAATGGTATTGGTGAGTCATCAAAGGTGTAGACCCACTTCAGTCCTTGTAGAGATTATGGTATTTGTGGGCCACCAGAGGTGCAGACCCACTGCAGTCCTTGTAGAGATGGCTAGCAGCCATCTGTTGCGGCTGTGCAGGTGCACAATCACCATCGAAGAGTCTTGCGGAGAATATAGCAAGTCCATAAACCACCACTTGTGCACTCACAAATTTTTTGAAATGTCCTTTCAACCAGCAATGCTGTTATCCAGTCCCTTACTGAATTATTAACACACGTGCAAACACTATCAATCCCTACTTCTCACATATTGTCCATATACTACGACCAACAGAAACGTGTGCAGTGAAATGTAATTTACAAGTTACTTAATTTGATGAACTTGTGTCAATTACAATTTTATAACATAAGAATACAATAACAAAGGTACAAAATATATCATTAAAGAACATAACAATACAGATAACATTTGCAGTAGTACAGGCTTTACAAAAGAATCGAAATAGCAAATATGTCAGTGTTACAAAAATTACGACATAAGTACATACATAAAAGATCAGAATAACTTTTGAAACATTAACACATGAGCATTAAAACAGAACAGAATAAATAATTTATAAACATATTTACAAAGAAAACGACATATTATTAATGCAAATTGTATTTGAGGATAACAGTATTCCTCATCATAGTGAGTGTAGCTGAATATTAGAAAATTCTACAATATAAGTCTTATCAGATGAACATGTAAAGACAGGAAGAACATAAATACACAAGGGTACACAAACACATAGTGGGATAACACAAGGAAAGGACAGGGTTTGTTTTACTTCAGTATTTTGCAAACAAAACTTTCTTTACTTCTCGGAGATCTCCCTTCGTTCTTCATTATTTCCAAAAAGTCCTATCTATACCTGATTTCTGTACTTTTTTCATATAACTTCTCAATGCATTTCTTCCAATCCATCGCAAATCATTCTCTTATATAGGTTACCCCCTCTTAAGCTAACTTAAATCTACTGATCTCAGATGCTTAACTAAGGGATGAGGCAATGCAGCAGCACAAAACAATTCACATAAACAGCAATGTTAAAAAATGGAAATTGGCAAAAAAAAGGCAGCAATATTACAACTAATATAAGGCAATGCGCAGCAAACAAGAAAAATAAATCAGTAATAAAATTGGCTTAACCTAGTAATACAAAGTGACATTCAGTAGCACTATGAATGGCAAACAGCCGCAGCAAATGCTATAACTTATACCTAAACATGACAAAGCTCAATCAGAAAAAATGTTACACTAAAGACAACAATGCAGATAAGGACAATGTCTATTCACATCTTAATGTCTATGCAATTAAAGTGGTGCACCACAAAAATTTATTGTAAAAAAATATTACCATGTACTTGAAAAGACAATTCTGTATACAATTTCTGTGAAGGGAAATGTCTTTTTTTGCTACTTCGTTTTTTTTAAGTACATCATAAAGTTATTATTTACTGGATCTGTAGGCATAAAATATTTATATTAGTACATCCATAAAATTTATTTTAACCAATGCTTCAGTGCAGTTAGAAACTAGATATTAAACAAAATGAGTAACTAAATGCATAAAGCAAGCCACATGGCATTTCTCTCAACTAGCAGGACAATAGCCATTAAATGTTTCTCGTCGTTTCATTAGGCATTTTAGTAAATATCATAAATTAAGAGCTCCACAGTGTAATCATATGTTTTCAAGTTTGGGCGTGTAGTATTTGAGATGCTTTCTACAAAGGAATCTCAATAGTGATGATAATGACCTTTTTTTTCTCCACCTGTGCCTCTGACAGGCACACACTAATGGCTTTCTTTTGTCAGGTGGTTGTCGCGCAGCTGGGTGCCCACTACGCATTACATGCAGGTGGTCACTTAACTGTCTTATCGAAATATTTACGACACCAGTTTCCGCTACAGTGGCAGGCTCATATAAAAAAATTCACAGGTCAAGAATTTGCGTTACAAATATGAAGAAACAAAATCCTTTAAATAGAATAGTGTCCAAATAATTTTCGCCAGCATAGTGATACATTCACGCATATACACTCATTTCATAACTCTTAAAGTACGATTCTCGGTTTCCAACATCCTTTTTCACAAATCAGAGTCCCTAACCACTACTCATTATTTCTTACCTTATTACACATATATATATTCGTCGACACTTCTTCAATATTTCATCAAAACAGATACGTAGCATAACCAAATAACTCATATAGCATCAGCTTAAACATACCTCAGCAGCATAATTCACATCGTCATCGTAATAGTAACATCGTAACACCACAGTCAAATTCTCAAAATCTCTGTAGCTTCCTCCAATAATTTCAAAACCTAAAAAAAAAATTCTCTGCTCATGTCAAAAGTGTCATCTGCCTCAAACGTACTTTAAAAATCGTGATCCCATACCAAATATGTCATTCAAAGCTCTCATAGTATCACAATGGTTCCGAAAAAATATGAACAGTTCACAAAGAACAGACAAAATACAATTTCATAGGTGTTAAATCATCCAACTGTGTAATTGCGTAAACATGTGTCACTGATGATGTAGTAAAAAAAATATTTATCTCTCAGTTAAATGACCAGATAGCTGTGTAATTTATGTGTTAGAGAAATATGGTACCGATGTGTAAAGTTGTATAGGCAAATACCATATTAGCTAGGGTTCCTTGTGCTTGCCAAACACATGGTACACAAAGTAGACGTGTACCCCCCTGAGGATTAATGTAATTATATAATCAGGTGTTACAGATTACAGCCATAGAATTAAATGTATCACGAAAAACTTTTTTTGTAATTCAACAATCTTGAAAAATAAATGGTTTAAGTACCAAATTAATCACTCAAATGCGTGCCCTGTAGTGCTAAATGTGCGTTTTGCTGTAAGATAATTCTGTGGAACTGTCGGTCGTAGCTATCGTCCTCTGTAAGCAGAGTTCTGCTGAAGTCAATGTACTTACCTCATCATAAACGAAAGTGAAATGCTTTCCGTATAGATATCGTAGTTATTACGTACCTTACCGTGATCAAGAAAGTGCTATAATGTAACGTATTGTTGTGCTACGATAAAGGCTGTCTCATTGTAGCTATACCACTAAGTTACTACTAAAACATGTTTTCCTTTCCAGAAGAATTCAGAAAAACCGTGCAGATATAAAACAGATACAGTGCAAAAGCAACATTGTAAATTGTCACTCATTAGTAGCGTCGTGATAAAATCGTGTAGCTGTCACATAAACTAACCACTGTATCATCTGGTATCTCACAGAAAGTACTTTAAATCCAGAATGTATTTTCAAGTAAACCAAAATGTTGCATTAAAATCTCATTAGCAATATTTGTTCTAAGTATGTAAGCCTTATAGTCGTTACGTAATCGTGCAACTAACAAGCAAGAATGTACAAATAACAACATTGTGTCGTCTGTTCACTATAACAGTGCATTCGTAATTTCTGTTTAAAAATGTTCCCTAGGTTCTAGACTGTATAGTTAACTTCAAAACATTGTTGCATGTTAACAGTTTCTCAGTGTGACAAAACATACTACAAATGTGAAGTGAAATGTTTTATGGCAAAGACAAACTTAAAAAGCAGATTATCTCTTAATAAACGGTTTTACATGTAAAATGTGGTGTAAACCTTTACTCTTCCTAGTACGCAGACTGTCAACTGAAAAGCAATTATCATGTGGTTACGTCGGTAAGGAACACTGGAATTTTGCTCAAGGTTAGCTTAAGTTATTTTTCTCTGAGCCCGCCGGCGCACGCGGCTGCCTGCGGTGTGAGTCATTGTCTATTTCTTTGTTGGCGCGCGTCCTTATTGGGATTAGGAGACCTAACTTCTACAAATTCACCTTGCCGAGAGGGCCCCGCCCTGTTTGAAGCTCGCCAGTTGTGATGGAATTCAGGTCTGTCGTTTTGTTGGTAGTTTCTGTAATTTCTTTCTTGTCGGTTAAGTGGTGGAGAATTTCTCCCTGAATCGTAACTGCGAGCTGAACTGTTGTGTCTGAAGTTACTCTGTCTCCCTTGATAGTAATTGTTTTGGCTCTCATATTGTCTGTTTCTACGATTGTCTCTGTTATAATCATTACTACCGAAATGCGATATTTTTCTGTAACTATTACTCTGCCAGCGGTTGTCATACGGGTGGTGGCTGTTTTTGTCACGATTTGTATTGTGAGAATAGCCTTGTCGTGTCCAGTTATTATTTTTTTCATCGCGGAATTGCGACGGATGTGACCTGTAATTGTTGTGTTCCTATTTTCGCGTTCCGCGGTTGTCAGTGTCAATTTCTAATTCTTGTAAGAGTCCCTGAAAAGCTTCAATGTCGTCTTTGCAACGGCCTGCCAAAATAATATTCCGTAAATGTTCAGGCAATTTGATTAAGCAAATGCGGATGAGTTCTGACGGGCTGTATGGGTTTGACAGGTACTGATTCTTGTGCAACATGTCTTCAAAATATTTCACAAGACTGGAAAATTCAGATTGTTCGAAATGTTTCATCATCATGATGCCATGTTTTACTCGGTCTTGTGTGGCTTGGGACCAATATGCTGAGAGGAAGGCATGGTAAAATTCTCCTTCACTGTGGCAATCGTGAATGACAGATCGCATTCTTACAGCTGGTTCATTCTCTAAGAAGCCACACATAAATTCTAATCTGTGCTCTAGTGACCAGTTGGGAGGGAAACAATGAGAGAATTGATGGAGCCACGCTTGTGGATGAATGTCGTTGCCAGAATTCTTAAATGTTTTGAATTTACGTGTAGTAATGAACAGCTTATAGTCAAAATCATCGTGTCGGCGGGTAGCATATCGGTCATTGTTACGTCGTGTCGGCGGTTCCATCTCAGAATTCGGTGTACCTTGCCAATTTCTTTCATAATTTCCGAAGTGCCCTGTGTTATTATTTTGTGGCTGTTCCGTATTTCTATGTCCCTCTTCCCGTATTGGAGCACGAGTGTCCTCTGAAATACGTAATTGTTGTATTACCTGTGTCAGCTGATCTTGTACTTCCCGGATTTCTCTTTGGTGTTGCGTACTAATTTGATTCAGACTTTGTTTGAATTTCCTAATTTGTTCGCACTCTTCTGTGTCATTAAAGACTACCGGTTTTGTGTCATTCAAATTATCATCTACCTTCGTAGATAAATTATTTAGCTGATCCGAAAGTTCAACTACTTTCTCTGATAATGAACTAATGTCCTCCATGTGTCTTTCTGAACCAATTTTCAGAGTATCTACTGTGTCCTTTAAGTTTTCTTGCGTTTTTGCAAGTTGCGTAACCGAATCGGTAGATGCAACTGAGTCAATTTTAGCTTGCAAGGTCTCATGATTTTCATGAACAATTGTTTGCAGTTCTTTTATGGCTGCTTCGTGATTCTGTAATGCATTTTCATGCCGCGAAAAAATAGGTTGGAAATGCTCACAAATTTGTGTTTTTACGTCATTACAGACTTTTTGACATTTCGATTCGATTTTATGTAATTCAGTAGTTAAACCTTCACGTGTTTGTTTAAGTGTATGTTCCACTGAGTCTAACTTTTGAAGCTTTTGCTCCATTGCGTCTAACTTTTGCTCTGTTTGTCTCTGATTTTGTTCCATTGTGTCTAACTTTTGCTGTGTTTGTCTCTGATTTTGTTCCATTGTGTCTAACTTTTGAAGATTTTGTTCCATTGTGTCTAACTTTTGAAGCTTTTGTCCCATTTGTTTCTGATTTTGTTCCATTTGTTTCTGATTTTGTTCAAGCGTTGTGTCTAACTTTTGTAGCCTTTGTCCCATTTGTTGCATTAACTGTAATAACAGTGCACTGGTGTCTGAAACATGTTCCTCAGTGCTTTTCGGCAGTGCATTTGAACCGGCAATATTCGCATTTTGAAAAGCAGAAAATGTGTCTTGATTTATTTGAGAAAACGGTGAGGACGCAAAATCTGAATCTACAGTATTTGCAAGATTGTGTCCTGTCATTCCGGAATCCTGAGGCGAGCTGTTGCCGACCGATCGATCGATAACGCTTCCCTGTTCACTAATTGTTTCACTGCCTACACCATTATTTGCAACCCGCTCCATTTCCCTATACACAGTTACCAAATTACTACTTTGAACATTAGTTAATTCATTACATGGTGGCGCTAACACACTGCTTTCGTCTTCACTGTCATTTCTCAGTTTACTTTGGAACCTAGTATTACGTTTTTCACACGCCATTATTGTCACAATTTTTCACACGACAACACAGAAAAACACAATTTGAAGAACAAAAATAAGAGAACACATTAACATAGCACTGAAAATAATATCTAGTTAATTGCAAGCGCAGCTGCGAAATACTTCGTGCAAAACTACATGCATGACACAACTATTTTACTGTACAACAATGAAAGACTGCAACTACAAAGGAAATTCTCTCTATGATTACGCACTAGCAATAAACAAAATCTACATTAATTACACAAACTACAAGAAAAAATCTGAAGATTCCAGTGAGGTATCCTCGGCTAAGGGTCGACGTATGAAACGTCCCCTTAGAAAAATTGTACACGACTGGTCTATGTGAAACGTCCTCTTTGAACAATTATACACGAATGTGCTTAAACTGACACACAATATCTTTAGCGCAACGCAATCTGACTTCCAAAAATCCCTACGAAAGAATGGCCCTGACTATCATTAACCTATAGTTTCACAAATCACTTACCTCACAAAAATCTTCGTTGCTCAAGCTACTGCAATACAGCGAGCGCCACTACTGCCAGCTAAATAAAAGATTCAAACTACTGAAGGCACTAACTACTGATAGGCATAGTTAGCAAATGAAAGATTTTAATAGAGAACAAACAATGTATTTACCTCACTAGTCATAATATATATAGCAGTTCATGACACCAATTCTTACAAATTTCAAAACTCCGCCATCTCTCTCCCCACATCCACCACTGCTGGCGGCTCACCTCCAACTGCGCAACGCTACGCGCTGTTAGCATCCAGCTGCCGCTGCCCGACACTACAATGGCAGACACCAATGCAAACTAGCCACAGACTGCACATGGCACAGCCAGTGATTTTCATACAGAGCGCTACGTGGCGGCGGCGTTACCAATAAAAAACATAAACAGCCTACTTACACCCTCCATTTAACCTAACACCAAGAACATAACATTACCTTTATTACCATTTTGTATTAAGAACACCACCCTTTCCAACTCCTGTATTATCTTCCAAATACTTAAATGAATTATCACCTCCTTTATCAACCACTTCTTTAACCGAAACAGTTTTGTTAGGCATAGTTGGTGATATGACTGTATATAATAGTATTAATAAATATTATTTTTTTATTAAATTGTAATCGGCTTTTTATTTTAATATACACATGACAGCAAATAAGGAGACCTGTTGGGTCAGCATGAATGACCCATCCCATCGGAAGACATGATGTAAACTACCACGAGGCATGCTGCCGACTATGCCTCAGCTACCGGAAATGCGCTGTTTATAGCCACAGCCGGCATGGGCACAAACAAGTAGGAGCCTGTCCCAGGTCACGTAGAAACATCTTCAGCCGGCGACTCATTAAAACTAGAGTCGCCCGACTCTGGCACACAGCCAGACTCAATTTAAACTTCGCGCACAGTGGACATAAAACACACAAATTACAACACACGTATTGAAGAATGGGTTGTTTGGGATGGGTCATTCATGCTGACCCAACAGGTCTCCTTATTTGCTTTCAAGTGTATATTAAAACAAAAAACATTTACAATTTAATAAAAAAATAATATTTATTAACTACTATTATATAAAGTCATATCACCAACTGTTTTACATTTCAGATCAACACCTCTACCACATACAAAAATACAAATATTATCATCATGCAATAGTTTACAAGACTTCCTTGTCCTAACACACAATAGTTTATCAATTAAAAAATTTGGCGATGTTTCTCCAATACTATGAACTTGAGACATAGTGATCATGAACGTCCGGTAACTGAGAACATCATGAGGAGGTACCAGCTCCAAAGATGTAGCTGTGGACTTAGTAGTAGTATCAATACAAATTATTGCAACAGTCAACCAACATTGACCAACTGGATTGTCAGTAGCAGAAAAAGTAAAATCAAAACGACCTCCTCGAAAAACAGTCTGTCCTTTTAAGACATCAATCAAAACGGACAAACTGACGTTCATGTTATACTCAGTCTCCACATCCAAAATAGATTTATAAATAGTAGGTGATGAGGCATACTGCCCACTATGCGCCAGCTACCAGAAACACGCTATTTTTGGCCACAGCGCACATGCGCACAAACAAGTTGGCCCACCCCATTCAAGGAGGTCGTTTTGATTTGACTTTTTCTGTTACTGAAAATCCAGTCGGTCAATGTTGGTTGACTGTTGCTATAATTCGTATTGATACTACTACTAAGTCCACAGTTACGTCTTTGGAGCAGATACCTCCTCGTGATGTTCGTGGTTACTGGACGTTCATTATCACTATGTCTCAAGTTCGTGGTGTTGGAGAAACATCAACAAATTTTTTTTATTGATAAACCATTGTGTTAGGACAAGGAAGTCTTGTAAACTATTGCATGATGATTATATTTCTATTTTGGTTTGTGGTAGAGGTGTTGATATGAAATGTAAAATAGTTGGTGATATGACTGTATATAACAGTATGTAATAAATATTATTTATTTATTAAATTATATTTTTTTATTTTAATATACACATGAAAGCAAATAAAGAGACCTGTTGGGTCAGCATGAATTACCCATCCCAAACAACCCATTCTTCAATACTTGTGTTATAATTTGTGTTTAGTGTGCACTGCGCACGAATTTTGAATTGATTTTGCCTGTGTGCCAGAGGCCGGTGGCTCTAGTTTTAACAAGCCGCCAGGCACAGATTATTCAAATGTGACCTAGGACAGGAGCCAACTTGTTCGTGCAAATGTGTACTGTGGCTATAAATAGCGTGTTTCCCATAGCTGACGCGTAGTAAGCAGTATGCCTCGTCGCAGGGTACATCATGTCTTCCGATGGAGGCCTACTATTTACAAATCTATTTTGGATGTGGAGACTGAGTATAACATGAACGTTACTTCGTCCGCTTTGATTTATGTCTACAGCCACTGATGTTTATGTATGATGACACATGTTTGTAAGAGCAACTCGCACCTGTCGGACGCCATTGAGAACTGGATACATGCTAAAACATGCCCAGCGCTCGACTGTATGACTAACAACTCTGCCGTATCGCTGGACTGATTCAGTGACCAATGATTTGAGTACCTCGAAAGGCAGCTCGAAGATTCGAATCGTACGCACGCCCAGGCCCGAATGAGCTATTATAACTTTGCCAATATGACCATTGGAGTGTTGGAACAGCAATCCTCGTGTGGCGGCTTCACTGATTCTATAGCATGCTGCATCGTCAATCATCTTTACGCAAAGAGTACTACTCACGATTGATAAATGAATTATACTAATCTCTTTGTTATTAATAATAATTTGTTGTTAATAATAATTGGCTCCTTCTACCGACCCCCAGACTCTGATGATATAGTTGCGGAACAGTTCAGAGAAAATTTGAGTCTCATAACAAATAAATACCCCACTCATACGGTTATAGTTGGTGGGGACTTCAACCTTCCCTCGATATGTTGGCAAAAATACTTGTTCATAGCCGGTGGTAGGCAGAAAACATTTTCCGAGATTGTCCTAAATGCTTTCTCCGAAAATTATTTCGAGCAGTTAGTCCACGAACCCACGCGAATTGTAAATGGTTGAGAAAACATACCTCCTAGCCACAAACAATCCAGAGCTGATAGAGAGCATCATGACTGATATAGGGATTAGTGATCACAAGGTCGTTGTAGCTAGGCTGAATACCGTTTCTTCCAAACCTACCAGAAACAAACGCAAAATAATTTTATTTAAAAAAGCGGATAAAGTGTTATTAGAAGCCTTCCTAAGAGACAATCTCCATTCCTTCACAACTGACTATGCAAATGTAGACGAGATGTGGCTCAAATTCAAAGATATAGTAGCAACAGCAATTGAGAGATTCATACATCATAAATTGGTAAGAGATGGAACGGATCGCACGTGGTACACAAAACAGATCCGAACGCTGTTGCAGAGGCAACGGAAAAAGCATGCGAAGTTCATAAGGACGCGAAATCCCAAAGATTGGCTAAAATTTACAGACGCGCGAAATCTGGCACGGACTTCAATGCCAGATGCCATTACTAGGTTCCACAACGAAACATTGTCTCGAAATTTGGTAGAAAATGTAAAAAAATTCTGGTCGTATGTAAAGTACACAAGCGGCAAGACGCAGTCAATACCTTCGCTGCGCAGTGCCGATGATACTGTTACCGACGACCGTGCCGCTAAAGCGGAGTTATTGAACGCAGTTTTCCGAAATTCCTTCACCAAGGAAGACGAACGGAGTATTCCAGAATTTGAAACACGAACAGATGCTAGCATGAGTTTCTTAGAAGTAGATACCTTAGGGGTTGCGAAGCAATGCAAATCGCTTGATACAGGCAAGTCTTCAGGTCCAGATTGTATACCGATTAGGTTCCTTTCAGATTACGCTGATACTATAGCTCCCTACTTAGCACTCATATACAACCGCTTGCACACTGATAGATCTGTACCTACATAATGGAAAATTGGGCAGGTCGCACCACTGTTTATAAGGGTAGTAGGAGTAATCCATCTAACTACAGACCTATATCATTGTAGTCGGATGCAGTAGGGTTTTGGAGCATATACTGTATTCAAACATTGTGAAACACCTCGAAGGAAACGATCTATTGATACATAATCAGCATGGTTTCAGAAAACATCGCTCTTGTGCAACGCAGCTAGCTCTTTATTCACATGAAGTAATGGCCGCTATCGACAGGGGATCTCAAGTTGATTTTGTATTTCTAGATTTCCGGAAAGCTTTTGACTCTGTTCCTCACAAGCGACGTCTAATCAAGCTGTGGGCCTATGGGGTATCGTCTCAGTTGTGCGACTGGATTTGTGATTTCCTGTCGGGAAGGTCGCAGTTCGTAGTAATAGACGGCAAATCATCGAGTATAACTGAAGTGATATCAGGTGTTCCCCAGGGAAGCGTCCTGGGACCTCTGCTGTTCCTGATCTATATAGATGACCTGGGTGACAATCTGAGCAGTTCTCTTAGGTTGTTCGCAGATGATGCTGTAATTTACCGTCTAGTAAGGTCATCCGAAGACCAGTATCAGTTGCAAAGCGATTTAGAAAAGATTCCTGTATGGTGTGTCAGGTGGCAGTTGACGCTAAATAACGAAAAGTGTGAGGTGATCCACATGAGTTCCAAAAGAAATCCGTTGGAATTCGATTACTCGATAAATAGTACAATTCTCAAGGCTGTCAATTCAACTAAGTACCTGGGTATTAAAATTACGAACAACTTCAGTTGGAAAGACCACATAGATTATTTTGTAGGGAAGGCGAGCCAAAGGTTGTGTTTCATGGACAGGACACTCAGAAAATGCAACGAGTCCACTAAAGAGACAGCTTACACTAACTCGTTCGTCCTCTGTAAGAATATTGCTGCGCGGTGTGGGATCCTTACCAGGTGGGATTGACGGAGAGCATCGAAAGGGTGCAAAAATGGGCAGCTCGTTTTGTATTATCACGTAATAGGGGAGAGAGTGTGGCAGATATGATACACGAGTTGGGATGGAAGTCACTACAGCAAAGACGATTTTCGACGCGGCGAGACCTTTTTACGAAATTTCAGTCACCAACTTTCTCTTCCGAATGCGAAAATATTTTGTTGAGCCCAACATACATAGGTAGGAATGATCATCAAAATAAACTACGAGAAATCAGACCTCGAACAGAAAGGTTTAGGTGTTCGTTTTCCCCGCGCGCTGTTATGGAGGGGAATGGTAGAGTAATGGTATTTTCAGTGGTTCGATGAACCCTCTGCCAAGCACTTAAATGTGAATTGCAGAGTAGTCATGTAGATGTAGATGTAGATGCAGATGCACTTCGTCCCTCAAGAAACGTTCGATTTCGAAAGCCTTCTGATCAGTAAACTCATTACAGAACGTGAACTGTATCGTGGTTTTTCGGAAATTGTGTGCCATTGTGTTCGATTCAGATAGTAACACATGCTAGTAACGACGGTGTAAACACCGCTTCTTCGGCGAACTTTCGCAGCCGGAAAGTAAACAAGTCGTTGCTGCATGCTGCCAAAGGCAGACTGTCACTAGGCCACAGCTCACCCAACACAATGACATCTCGGAAGTAGACAAAACTTCCTCCTGACACTTCCGCATCTAACAGTGCTGCCAGATTGTGAAGATGGTCGAACTTGGCGTTGTCAGGCGTGGTCGGTTTTATTAGCCACCTTAAGTGAATGACCCAGACTTAGTCTCTGTGGCAGCCGGACGGTGGTCAGTTTTTATGTCTAAGACTGTACATAGTAAAGCTAAACATTTTACTCAACGTCAGGGGTCAAGACATTCTCGCTGTACAGCGCATTACAAAGTAAATATTTTCAGCCGCCAGATGGTTGAAGCGAGCGGCCTACATCGAATATGATGTGCCGTATAATTTTAATTTGGAGCAGTAATCCCTTCCATAAATATTATAATAATGCAGCCTAAATATTTGACATTTTAAGACGCATTGTTACTAATACTAAACGTTAGTGGGTATGAAGAACGTGTATCGTGAATCACATGACACTACATTTACAATATGATCTTTTAAAAGCAAACAAACCTGCAATTGATACGTGTGCAGAAGAAAGTTATGAATGCAATATTAATTATGTAAACCATAACTAAAAGATTATGTAAATAGGGGGAAAAGGATCTTTATTTTCAGGCAGGGAGAAGAAAGAAACCCTTCACATGATATCCTAGACAGAGAATCACATAAAAAAACAGCAATGACAGTAATAAAAATAATTACAATAATAATACACGATGTGACATGGCTGGAGGTACTGCTCAAAGCTTAACATTCATGTACAGAATTTATTTGCAGTAGAAATAATATTCTTACGTTAAATTTATATGCACTAAAACAGTTAATAATACTTTATACTGAAAAATGTATATTATATGTCTACTTCTCACCTGTGGTCTAGGGGTAACGTCTTTGATTCATAATTTGCGTCTGACTGCAGAGGTACTGTACCCGTAGTCTATGGGTAGCGTCTTTAATGCATGATCAAAACGTCTACGTTCCCTGATGCGATCCCCGCCACTGCCTAAATTTTGATAAATAATCAGCTTTGGCGGCCGAAAGACTTCCGGCATTAGAAGTCAGCCTCATTCTGCCAACTGCCTTGTCGAAGAGGGCGGATATGGAAGTGGGATATGGAAGTTCTAAGGAATGACGAGATACGTTTGAAGTTCTCTAACGCTGTAGATACAGCAATAAGGAATAGCTCAGTAGGCAGCACAGTTGAAGGGGAATGGACATCTCTAAAAAGGGCCATCACAGAAGTTGGGAAGGAAAACATAGCTACAAAGACGGTAGCTGCGAAGAAACCGTGGGTAACAGAAGAAATACTTCAGTTGATTGATGAAAGGAGGACATGGACTGTGTGAAAACCGGAACAGAAGAGAATCGAAGCATTTGAAATGTGGTGCTATAGACGAATGTTGAAAATTAGGTGGACTGATGAGGTGAGGAATGAGGAGGTTCTACGCAGAATCGGAGAGGAAAGGAATATGTGGAAGACACTGATAAGGAGAAGGGACAGGATGATAGGACATCTGCTAAGACATGAGGGAATGACTTCCATGGTACTAGAGGGAACTGTAGAGGGCAAAAACTGTAGAGGAAGACAGAGATTGGACTACGTCAAGCAAATAATTGAGGACGTAGGTTGCAAGTACTACTCTGAGATGAAGAGGTTAGCACAGGAAAGGAATTAGTGGCGGGCCGCATCAAACCACTCGGTAGACTGATGACCAAAAAACAAACTTCTGGCTGAAATTTGACGAAAACAAAACCAAAGCACCAACCGTTGCGTACGATGTACAATGAGAGGCGCATGATTACAAGAATGCCAAACCACAGCAGACCCCTCATGACAGGCACATCCCCCACTATGTTACATCAGAATAAAACAAATCCCAAAGCAAGTATTACTATATGGGAAAGTGATGCGAGCTTCATCACCAGAAACCTCTTCAGTTATCACGTTAACAGTCGCTCAACGTCAAAGTTATACAAGAGCAAAAATTCAATACCGCAAGCAAACAGTTCCAGTGTGCAAAAAAGCACATTGAAAACACCACCGTATATGCCACAATTTCAAAAAAACATTTGTTACTCTAACACAAAAATGATTATTTTCTGTAATCTTATTGGATACTGATCACAGGTATCTGTGATAAGTGCGATTATACTTGATAAAGTAGGATAATATTCTCCACACTGAGCATTAAGCTGCATAGGCGCGGGTCGTGTAGGTTCACTCGTTTCTACATAATAATTTTCCGAGGGGGGGAAAGGGGGGGGGAAACTTCCGGGTCGATGCAAACGTCATTCCAATAGTCGGAGTGGCTACGAAATCATTCTTGGGTTTTATTTCCTGGTTGAACATTATGCCAAAGTGGCTTGGAACGATGTATGGTACTGCCGGTTGGTTTACCATTTCATCTTGATTCTATGGCCAGAAAACCATACTGCCGCAAGGAACACTCAAGAAGTCAGGTTGGCACCTAAATTATGTACAAGGTGCCTGAAAATAAACTGTAGGCATACTGGAAAATTAATCTCAAATGTTCAAATGTGTGTGATATCTTATGGGACTTAACTGCTAAGGTCATCAGTCCCTAAGCTTACTGACTACTTAACCTAAATTATCCTAAGGACAACACAAACCCCAATGCCGGAGGGAGGGTTCAAACCTCCGAAGGGATTGAAAATTAATCTGCATCGATGTAAAATCTCTTCTGCCAGCAGATTTTTGTGTGCTGTTGAAGCTTAGTCTGAATAAGGAGAATTGGATAAAGTGAAATGTTTTGCACGACGCAGTTTATCCTATGGGAAATTGGAGAAATCGAGGCAGTGCTCATAACTTTAGTCCTGAGTAAGTGTAGCTATCATGTGGCACCCTGATAGTTGATTTAGAAATACGAGATGAAGACGAATTGGACATCAATTTTACAGCAAAATATTGGTGCAACATCGAGACAGTCTATCAGTTTCACCCTACTAAGAGCTAACCCCCCCCCCCCATGAACCATGGACCTTGCCGTTGGTGGGGAGGCTTGTGTGCCTCAGCGATACAGATGGATGTACCGTAGGTGCAACCACAATGGAGGGGTATCTGTTGAGAGGCCAGACAAACATGTGGTTCCTGAAGAGGGGCAGCAGCCTTTTCAGTAGTTGCAGGGGCAACAGTCTGGATGATTGACTGATCTGGCCTTGCAACATTAACCAAAACGGCCTTGCTGTGCTGGTACTGCGAACGGCTGAAAGCAAGGGGAAACTACAGCCGTAATTTTTCCCGAGGACACGCAGCTTTACTGTATTATTAAATGATGATGGCGACATCTTGGGTAAAATATTCCGGAGATAAAATAGTCCCCCATTTGGATCTCCGGCGGGGACTACTCAGGAGGACGTCGTTATCAGGAGAAAGAAAACTGGCGTTCTACGGATCGGAGCATGGAATGTCAGATCCCTTAATCGGGCAGGTAGGCTAGAAAATTTAAAAAGTTAGATATAGTGGGAATTAGTGAAGTTCGGTGGCAGGAGGAACAAGACTTTTGGTCAGGTGAATACAGGGTTATAAATACAAAATCAAATAGGGGTAATGCAGGAATAGGTTTAATAATGAATAAAAAAATAGGAGTGCGGGTAAGCTACTACAAACAGCATAGTGAACGCATTATTGTGGCCAAGATAGACACAAAGCCCATGCCTACTCCAGTAGTACAAGTTTATATGCCAACTAGCTCTGCAAATGATGAAGAAATTGATGAAATGTATGATGAGATAAAAGAAATTATTCAGGTAGTGAAGGGAGACGAAAATTTAATAGTCATGGGTGACTGGAATTGGTCAGTAGGAAAAGGGAGAGAAGGAAACATAGTAGGTGATTATGGATTGGGGCTAAGAAATGAAAGAGGAAGCCATCTGGTAGAATTTTGCACAGAGCATAACTTAATCATAGCTAACACTTGGTTCAAGAATCATAAAAGAAGGTTGTATACATGGAAGAATCCTGGAGATACTAAAAGGTATCAAATAGATTATATAATTGTAAGGCAGAGATTTAGGAATCAGGTTTTAAATTGTAGGACATTTCCAGGGGCAGATGTGGACTCTGACCACAATCTATTGGTTATGACCTGTAGGTTAAAACTGAAGAAACTGCAAAACGGTGGGAATTTAAGGACATGGGATCTGGATAAGCTGAAAGAACCAGAGGTTGTACAGAGTTTCAAGGAGAGCATAAGGAAACAATTGACAGGAATGGTGGAAAGAAACACAGTTGAAGAGGAATGGGTAGCTCTGAGGGATGAAGTCGTGAAGGCAGCAGAGGATAAAGTAGGTAAAAAGACGAGGGCTGCTAGAAATCCTTGGGTAACAGAAGAAATATTGAATTTAATTGATGAAAGGAGAAAATATAAAAATGCAGTAAATGAAGCAGGCAAAAAGGAATACAGACGTCTCAAAAATGAGATAGACAGGAAGTGCAAAATGGCTAAGCAGGAATGGCTAGAGGACAAATGTAAGGATGTAGAGTCTTATCTCTCTTATCTCACTAGGGGTCAGATAGATACTGCCTACAGGAAAATTAAAGAGACCTTTGGAGGGAAGAGAACCACGAGTATGAATATCAAGAGCTCAGATGGCAACCCAGATCTAAGCAAACAAGGGAAGGCACAAAGGTGGAAAGAGTATATAGAAGGTTTATACAAGGGCGATGTACTTAAAGACAATATTATGGAAATGGAAGAGGATGTAGATGAAGACGAAATGGGAGATAAGATACTGCAAGAAGAGTTTGACAGAGCACTGAAAGACCTGAGTCGAAACAAGGCCCCCGGAGTAGACAACATTCCATTAGAACTACTGACGGCCTTGGGAGAGCCAGTCATGACAAAACTCTACCAGCTGGTGAGCAAGATGTATGAGACAGGCGAAATACCCTCAAACTTCAAGAAGAATATAATAATTCCAATCCCAAAGAAAGCAGGTGCTGACAGATGTGAAAATTACCGAACTATCAGTTTAATAAGTCACAGCTGCAAAATACTAACGCGAATTCTTTACAGACGAATGGAAAAACTGGTAGATGCGGACCTTGGTGAGGATCAGTTTGGATTCTGTAGAAATGATGGAACACGTGAGGCAATACTGACCTTACGACTTATCTTAGAAGAAAGATTAAGAAAAGGCAAACCTACATTTCTAGCATTTGTAAACTTAGAGAAAGCTTTTGACAATGTTGACTGGAATACTCTCTTTCAAATTCTGAAAGTGGCAGGGATAAATACAGGGAGCGTAAGGCTATTTACAATTTGTACAGAAACCAGATGGCAGTCATAAGGGTCGAGGGGCATGAAAGGGAAGCAGTGGTTGGGAAAGCAGTGAGACAGTGTTGTAGCCTCTTCCCGATGTTATTCAATCTATATATTGAGCAAGCAGTAAAGGAAACAAAAGAAAAATTAGGAGTAGGTATTAAAATTCATGGAGAAAAAGTAAAAACTTTGAGGTTCGCCGATCACATTGTAATTCTGTCAGAGACGGCAAAGGACTTGGAAGAGCAGTTGAACGGAATGGACAGTGTCTTGAAAGGAGTATATAAGATGAACATCAACAAAAGCATAACGACGATAATGGAATGCAGTCAAATTAAATGAGGTGATGCTGAGGGAATTAGATTAGGAAATGAGACACTGAAAGTAGTAAATGAGTTCTGCTATTTAGGAAGTACACTCCTGGAAATGGAAAAAAGAACAGATTGACACCGCTATGTCAGACCCACCATACTTGCTCCGGACACTGCGAGAGGGCTGTACAAGCAATGATCACACGCACGGCACAGCGGACACACCAGGAACCGCGGTGTTGGCCGTCGAATGGCGCTAGTTGCGCAGCATTTGTGCACCGCCGCCATCAGTGTCAGCCAGTTTGCCGTGGCATATGGAGCTCCATCGCAGTCTTTAACACTGGTAGCATGCCGCGACAGCGTGGACGTGAACCGTATGTGCAGTTGACGGACTTTGAGCGAGGACGTATAGTGGGCATGCGGGAGGCCAGGTGGACGTACCGCCGAATTGCTCAACACGTGGGGCGTGAGGTCTCCACAGTACATCGATGTTGTCGCCAGTGGTCGGCGGAAGGTGCACGTGCCCGTCGACCTGGGACTGGACCGCAGCGATGCACGGATGCACACCAAGACCGTAGGATCCTACGCAGTGCTGTAGGGGACCGCACCGCCACTTCCCATCAAATTAGGGACACTGTTGCTCCTGGGGTTTCGGCCTGGACCATTCGCAACCGTCTCCATGAAGCTGGGCTATGATCCCGCACACCGTTAGGCCGTCTTCCGCTCACGCCCCAACATCGTGCTGCCCGCCTCCAGTGGTGTCGCGACAGGCGTGAATGGAGGGACGAATGGAGATGTGTCGTCTTCAGTGATGAGAGTCACTGCTGCCTTGGTGCCAATGATGGTCGTATGCGTGTTTGGCTCCGTGCAGGTGAGCGCCACAATCAGGACTGCATACGACCGAGGCACACAGGGCCAACACCCGGCATCATGGTGTGGGTAGCGATCTCCTACACTGGCCGTACACCTCTGGTGATAGTCGAGGGGACACTGAATAGTGCATGGTACGTCCAAACCGTCATCGAACCCATCGTTCTACCATTCCTAGACCGGCAAGGGAATTTGCTGATCCAACAGGACAATGCACGTCCCCATGTATCCCGTGCCACCCAACGTGCTCTAGAAGGTGTAAGTCAACTACCCTGGCCAGCAAGATCTCCGGATCTGTCCCCCATTGAGCATGTTTGGGAGTGGATGAAGCGTCGTCTCACGCGGTCTGCACGTCCAGCACGAACGCTGGTCCAACTGAGGCGCCAGGTGGAAATGGCATGGCAAGCCGTTCCACAGGACTACATCCAGCATCTCTACGATCGTCTCCATGGAAGAATAGCAGCCTGCATTGCTGCGAAAGGTGGATATACACTGTACTAGTGCCGACATTGTGCATGCTCTGTTGCCTGTGTCTATGTGCCTGTGGTTCTGTCAGTGTGATCATGTGATGTATCTGACCCCAGGAATGTGTCAATAAATGTTCCCCTTGCTGGGACATTGAATTCACGGTGTTCTTATTTCAATTTCCAGGAGTGTAAAATAACTGATGATGGTCGAAGTAGAGAAGATATAAAATGTAGACTGGCAATGGCAAGGAAAGCGTTTCTGAAGAAGAGGAAGTTGTTAACATCGAATATAGATTTATGTATCAGGTAGCCGTTTCTGAAAGTGTTTGTTTGGAGTGTAGCCATGTGTGGAAGTGAAACATGGGCGATAACTAATTTGGACAAGAAGAGAATATAAGCTTTCGAAATGTGGTACTACAGAAGAATGCTGAAGATAAGGTGGATAGATCACGTAACTAATGAAGAGGTATTCAATAGGATTGGGGAGAAGAGAAGTTTGTGGCACAACTTGACTAGAAGAAGGTATCGGTCAGTAGAACATGTTTTGAGGCATCAAGGGATCACAAATTTAGCATTGGAGGGCAGCGTGGAGGGTAAAAATCGTAGAGGGAGACCTAGAGATGAATACACTAAGCAGATTCAGAAGGATGTAGGTTGCAGTAGGTACTGGGAGATCAAGAAGCTTGCACAGAATAGAGTAGCATGGAGAGCTGCATCAAACCAGTCTCAGGACTGAAGACGACATCAAAAACAACAACAAGAGATAAACCGTCACACCTAGAGAGTCAGGACAGGACAACATGGAGAATCTCTCAGAAGAATACGTAGGGTCGTTTAATCCTCCTGGAACATTGCCTGCCATGTCACTAGCTCTACATCATATTCCCCATTCGAAACGAAACGCCTGTTGCAAGAAACTGTATCGAGTTCCACAACACATGCACCCCGTCATGGAAGAATTACAGGTCAACAACTTCTATGTGGTGCAACTGCATAAGCATTCGCAGCCAGAGTCAGTTAACATAAGAGTTTCCTGAATAAGGTACACATCATAATTTAAAAGAGTATTGTGACTGAGGAAGTCAGGATGAGAAGTACACTTAGGAGGGAATGTCAAGGCCCTTATAATGTCACTCCTTAAACACAACAACTACCAAATCGATAAATTAACTATTTATTCAAAGACAATATTTCTAAAACAGCTAAGAGACAATCAACGCATTACCATGATTAAGACAGTACCAAAATATCACAGATACTTGGCTTCTCAAGTAAGGTAGCAAATCACAATTACCAAAATGGACTTAAAGAGATGAGCCACAGAGATTTACATACATAAAGGAACAATAAATTACAGTTAGAAAGTGATTTAAAGAAATGCGGCACAGATAATTTATTTAAAGGAACAATTTTTGCAATGTGAAAGTGATTTATGAAACGCACTCCTTGTAACGCAAATAACACAAGCAGCATAAGACGTTACTATTTAATACAATTCATTCCCAAGCAAATAAAAACCTATATCTTTTTTAAATATACATGAAACATGCTAAATATTTACCAAACAGGCAGTGACGCCAGGCTGCCCTTGGGCAAAAGGTGACTGCAGCAGACTAGCCGTCAAAAACAACACCTAAAACCTGAGGCCCAACCGAGAGTCACTTCCCATTAGACGGCACGTCACAGCTTCTGTGCACCGCAGCGGAACGTGGCGCTGCTCCCACACACCCCAACTCGCAGAAAACTGGAACACACACAGACCGCAGAAGACACAGCAAACACCAACCTGACCTCAATTATTGAAAGTCAAGAGAACAATAAACAACAAATAAATGAATTCCAATTTTTCTTTTACCAATACTGCGTGAGTGCATTCAAATAAATGCACATGTATAAAATTCTATGCGCAAATGATTGCCTTTTACAGAATACAAGCCTTTCCTAATAACTGAGTGAATGCTTTCAAATAAATGAACGTATATAAAGGAACTACATATAGATGACTAGCTTTACAGAATACAAGTCTTTACTAATAACTGAGTAAGTGCTTCCAATAGAAGTGACCCAAACTTTCACCAATATACAAGGGACGTCGATTTGATAGCAATCAAAATACACTGAAAATCTCATACAGACAATACATAAACTTCGGGATACTGTCCCCAATATATATGTAAAGTAACTGCTGGTGGTCTCCATGGCGTTACACACTCTGCAGGCTGCTCTTACTTCAAGAACATGCACGAGGGCATTTCAAAAAGTAAAGATACAATGGCTCGCACTCCTTAAATAGAACATTTATTTAGAAAACGTCAGTTACATCTTATTAACTGGATTATTTGTTATTTTTCGACATAATCACCCCCGTTTTCCAAACATTTGTTAAGTCGGTGCACAAGCTTTTCTGCCCCACAGTTATATAAGGTTGCCGCCCGTTGTCAGAACCACATTTCAAATTCATCTTTGATCTCTTCATCGCCGTAGAGGGATTTTCCACCAAGATCTGACTTCAGGTAACGTAAGACATGGAAATCGGTGGGCGCAAGGTCAGGGCTGTGTGGCGGATGGTCCAAGATGTCCCATTTGAATTGTTTGAGTAGTGCTTTGGTTACGAAAGCTGTGTGAGGCCGAGAGTTTTCATGAAGCAAGCGGACTCCACTTGTCAGCATTCCCCTGCGTTTGTTTTGAATTGCCCTTCGAAGCCGTTTCAATAGTGGCAATATGCAGCAGCATTAATGGTCGTCCCACGAGGCATAAATTCCAACAGAAGAGTGCCTTGTCTGTCCCAGAAAACAGAAGCCATCATTTACTCCGCTGAAATCGACGTTTTGCATTGCTTGGCTTTTGGTGAATACGAATGGCGCCATTCCATTGAATGTTGCTTGGATTCAGATGTATGAGATAAACCCACGTCTCGTCACCTGTCACAATGTTATCAAGGAACTCATCATCTGCTTCAGCATAGCGTGTGAGGTAGTCGAGTGCAAAGCCCATCTTTTTGTGTTCTTCTGTTAACAGTTTTGGATCCCAGCGCCCAAACAATTTCCTGTACCCTAACTTGACTGTCACAACGTCATTAAGAGTTACCATTGACATGTCTGGTATGATCTGACGCAATTCTTTAAATGTGAGATATCTATTCGCACGAATTGCTTCCTCCGTTCTCCGAAGAAGGACATCAGTGATCACAGATGGCCGACCTGTTCTTTTTTCGTCATGAACATCGGTCCTACCTTCAGAGAAATGACGACACCATTTCGTTACATTTTGTCGATTCATAATGTTCCCATAAACAGAAACAATTTCTTCGTCAATATGGACTGGTCGCTGTTCTTTTGCACGAAGTAAGCGTATGGTGGAGCCCACTTCGCATGTGGCTACGCGCTGTTAGCATCCAGCTGCCGCTGCCCGACACTACAATGGCAGACAACAATGCAAACCAGCCACAGACTGCGCACAGCACAGCCAGTGATTTTTCATACAGAGCGCTATGTAGCGTTCCCAATAAGAAAACCTAAACAACCTACTTACATCTTTTTAAAAACTGTGACGTAATATCATGCAGTAATGACAAAATATAAGGGACTCTGCACAACCAAAACGAAGCAGTAGATCTGGAAGAAGGCCACTGTAATCATGGTCAAAACGCTGGTTTCACCATTATAGTACCTTTTTTTACCTGTCGACTTGGTAGCATAAAAAAGAAACTCTTTATGTCAAATTCTAGGTTGGATCATGGAAAGAAATAATAATCCCTGGTCAACATCAGTTGTCACAGTACCCACAATAGCAGAACAGTATATCAATTCCATTGTGACTATTGTTATTTAAAGCAGAAAAGAGTATCAGACGTCTACTCAATGCCAAATATAGCAGATATCTTAGATAATCTGAGTGAGTGTTGATATTTCACAACTGTGGGACTTTGAAGTGAGTACCATCAATTATTATTAGCGGTAATATTTGAAGAGCTCCCAGAGATAACATTCTTAATCCCAACTGATCATAAATTAATATTTTCACATGCCTTTTGGGCTGAAAAACGCACCTGCTACTTTCCAGCTACTGTTGGATGGCGTATTCCCAGGATTAAAACTTAAGAGGTGTATGGTCTATTCTGATGATATGATTTTTTCTCCACAAAGATATCAGCAACGTACAGTCACTATGTTTATGTGAAGTTTTGTATCGTTTATGTGCAGTATGGTTGAGCATTAGCCTGTAAATTTGTCATTTCTTTCTACAACAAATCCAACACATGCGCCATATTATCAGTCAAAACGGTGCCCGCACTAATCACCGACTTGATGAGGCCATCAAAAATTTTCTGACACCCACTAGAGTAAAGGAATCACAGTCATATCTAGGCCCGACCAATTTCTATCGAAAATTTGTTCCAAAATTCGGGGAAGTTGCAAGACCCCTCACAGTGTTGTTAAGGAAAGAAGTAAAGCTTATGAGCCATACGTGGAATGTTATTGATTTACCTAACATTTCTCAGCCACGGATCGTCTGGTTCAGACTTTTTATACAGGCTAAATAAAATGTAAAAGTCGTATGAGAAAGGCCTATCGTCAGGTAGACCATTAGCAGGGTGCAAGTCTTTCGATTTGAAGCCACTTCGGCGACTTGTTCGTCGATGGGGATGAAATGAAGATGATTAGGAGAACACAACACCCAGTCCCTGAGTGGAGGAAATCTCCGCTCCTGCAGAGAATCGAACCTGGGTCCTTAGGTTTCACATAGCACTGCTGCATCCTACCGCTTCTCAGCCACTCAGCTCCCGGGAGCGGACAGACAGGGGCTGTCTGCAAGAGATCGAGTAACTCGGCAGGAGACTTGCTGGGCCGCAGCAAGGGCTTGCTAGCTGTGGATGTGTGCTCGCTGTATTTGGATGGTGTACGTTTAATGTGGGCAGTGTGTCTAGGCCTACTGAAGAGTCCCCAGTTCCTTCTGTCTGTGCGATGCTGAGGCATACTCTGGAGTTTCGATAGGCCTGGTTCCTGCTTCTAAGATTGGTGGACATGCACACATACCTCGTCTGTAATTCTTCTGGGTCAGTCGCAGGAATGACAGCAGCTGGCGGTTAATGGTAAGTGTGTGCGGTAGCTTGAGAAAACCCCTGTGCTTCGTTAGTGAACTTCGTTTGACGTTCTTGCTGTAAGCTGTCCTGATTTATTCTTTTGGACATTATTTGGCCGATGTCTTTCACATGGATCAGTATCCTGGTATTATACATGTGCCTAAGTTAAATTTTGAGGGTATTGTAGCAACTATTCAAGAGGGATTTGTTTTATGTACTCTATTGGTGCATGTATTTTAGTTAATGTGCAGATATTGGTTTTCATGTCCACTACCAGTTCATGTCTTTAGGTTATAAGTAGTTTTAAGTTTTTCAACAATTATCTACAAGTCTTGGTCCAAAAGGACTTGAGTTTACTTGCACTACCATTGTGTGCTTTTTTTTCTTAAGACGCTTTTAACTTATTGTCAGTTCAGGCTCTAGTTTATTTAATGATGTAAATTTCATCTGTTTTTAACTACTTACATGTTGAAAGGACTTAGTTGACCGCCTTCATTTTCTCTGTTATGATTCAGCCCTGGTTCTATTTACCAATTTTGTTATGTAAATTTAATCTATTTTCCATTTGTATGTCCTAGAAACATAACTGAATTGAGGAACCATTCAGTGTGTGGGCCGAGATTGAGCCATTTAAAATGACTTATTCAATATTTGATTTTCGGCCCAGTTATTCTGGATTTATACTTGTTTAAGTATGTTGGTTGAGTTACTAATACTCACATTTTATTTATCCTAGCTGCCCACCATTTCAGTTTCATTTGTCATCAGATTGTGAAGCAGCATTTCTAAACTTCAAAAATTTACGAATTACTAGTCCAGTTCTTCCTTTTCTAGTTTATCAGAATGCATCCAGACAGCTTGACAGGGTGGAAAAGAATTATCAGACAACTGAGAAAGAAATACATTCGGAATAAAGTATGTCCAATGTTATTCATACAGATGACGTTTAAAAGTAATAAATGACTATGTAGCACTCTCTTGCCTTGCATCTCAGAGCATTTGATTTTGGAGTAATACATCATCCAGGAATGCTGTATACAAATGTACGTAGTGTAAGTGACAAAGCATGCACCATGAGCTCCACTGGCATACACGAGGAGGAGTGGGAGGAAGCACAAACCTAATCGCTCAGACTATTTTTCGTTTGCCAGCCAGCTGCCGTTCACCGTAGAAGATGGAATGTTTCACAGAAAGACAAGCTATATCTCGTAGAACAAGAACATCATAACAGACCGCTCGGCTAATCCCGCCAGACTACAAATGCCTGGTTAAACATCGGGGCACTCGACCAGGCCAGCAATTTGTCGCTGTCTCTAGAGTATGATGCGAGGAACCACCTATGTGAACTCTCGCCTAGGTATCCCCCTGAATTTTAATCCCCTCTTGAGCCTTTCCTTTATTTCCGTCATTGCTTCCTCAATGTACTGTTTTAACAGCAAGGAAGAGATGCCGAATGCCTACGCTACGGCTTGCTGTGTTGTCCTAATCATCATCGTTTCACCCCCATCGACGCGCAAATCGCCAAAGTGGCGTCAAATCGAAAGACTTGACCAGGCGAACGGTCAACCCGACGGGAGGCCGTCGTCACACGACATTGTTATTACAATTTTTAAACCCATCAATTCATTCTTGGGCTTCGATTCTTATTTTTCCTCTTCGTTCTTGTACATATTGTATATAACCTATCTTTCCGTATTGCATACACCTACTTACAGGAGAATTTCGATCATTATACAACATTTTACGTAATCTAAAGCTGTTTCTGTTGACAAAACATATCAAAGTTTCTTTATTTTTCTTAATGTTTATTTCCATTATAAAGCGAAAATTAAGAACTACCTCTTTGGTGCCATCACCTTTCCTAAAGCCAAACTGATCATTCTGTAACAGATTTTTTTCCGTTTTTCTGTATATTATTCTTGACAGTACTTGAATTTATGATCTGTTGAAGCTGATTATGCCTTAGTTGTCGCATTCATCTGCCTTTGATATCTTCTGGATTGTGTCAATGTTTTTCAAAGTCAGACGGTATGTTTCCAGGCCCATAGATTCATATGCTCAGTCATTTAGGCTTTCATTTGATCATCGTTTCATGGAAATATACGAAAGCATGCGACATTGTTCGTGGTCTTGGGTTTCGTTGTTCATATTGTCTGTGGTGCTTCGCAAGAAAACAAGGGGTGTAAGGCCCCTCCATGAGAAACGTGACCAGACCTTAACACCACCGCTTCCAAATTTTACTGTTGGCACTACACACGCTAGCAGATTACGTTCAGCGGGCATTCGCCATATCGACACCCTGCATTCGGATCGCCACATTATATACCGTGATTCGCCATCCCACACAACGTTTCTCCACGTTCAGTTGTCCATGTTTAAGATCCTTACACCAAGCGAAGCGTCGTTTGGCATTTACCGGTGTGATTTGTGGCTTATGAGCAGACGCTCGACCATGAAATCCAATTTTCTCACCTGTCACCTGTCATAGTACTTGCAGTGGATCGCGATTCAGTTTGGAATTCCTGTGTCATGGTCTGGGTAGATGTCTCCCTATTACACATTACAAACCTCTTCAACTGTCGGCGGTCTCTGTCAGTCAACAGACGAGGTCGGCATGTACGCTTTTGTGCTGTACTGTCCCTTCACGTTTCCACTTCACTACCACATCCATCGGAACAGTGGACCTAGGAGTGTTTAGGAGTGTGGAAATCTCTGCTTAGAGGTATGACACAAGTGACACCCAATCACCTGACCACGTTCGAAGTCCGTGAGTTCCGCGGGGCGCCCCATTCTTCTCTCTCACGACGTCTAATTTCTACTGAGGTCGCTTATATCGAGTGCCTGGTAGCAGGTGGCAGCACAATGCACCTAATATGAAAAGCATATGTGTTTATGGCGATTCCGGGTACTTTTGATCACATAGTGCGTGAAAAATACAGCAATGCCAGTGGGTGGACCGGAATTTGCATTCCCGCAGTCTATATCCACATCATACTCCGAAAACCACCTGACGGTGTGTGGCGAAGGGTACTTCTGGTACCAATTCCCAAATCACCCTTCCCTGTTCCACCAGCGAATGACGCTCGCGAACAATGATTGCCGATAAGCCTCAGCAATAGCTCCAATTCCTCGAATTTCCGCGTGGTCATTTCGTGGTAAGTATGTGAGACGAAGTGCTATGTTATCTGAGAAAGAGCTCTCTCTAAATTTCGATGGTAAATCTCTCCGTGATGCACAACGCATCTCTTGTAGCATTTTCCGCTGGAGTTTGCTGACCAAACGATATTCTGACGTCGCTCTTCGTGAAATCTTCTCTCTCTCTTGTACCAGTCCTGCCTGATACGGATCCCAAACTGAGGAAAACTCCTCAAGAATCGATCGAACAAGCGCCGTGTAAGCCACCTCCTTTGTGGATGAGTTAAGATTCTTCGTATGAATCTCAGTCTGGCGTCTGCTTTTCCTAACATTTGTTTTATAGGTTCGTTCCAAGTAAGGTCGCCCTGGATAGTTGTTCCTAAATATTTTACGGTAGTCACTGCTTTCAGCAAATTCCCTCGGGCATGGGTGTGTATGTTGCCCTTAGCGTATGTTAAAGTTAGATTAAGTAGTGTCTAAACTTTAGCAGTTTGGCCCCGTATGAAGTTACCACCAAATTTCCAGTTAACTGTCATCAATAGAGCAGTTGTACAGTAGTGGATTTCTTTCTTGTGTATATGCAATATGATATATTTATTTACGTTCAGGGTGCTTGATATGGCAGTAGAGCTTGATATGGCCAGACATTTCCCACAGCAAGCGTCGTTGGCCACACAGACCAGGTCGTTACAATTAAATTGCAGCCACTCGCCGAGATCAATTATAGACAGTAATTATCGTATGGCAGCGAAACTTGGTAAATATTCTAATGTATTAAGGCGGAACCAATGTACGCTGGAAAAGTATTAGTTCCAATATTAGCCAACAGGTACAAATCTGGCAGTGTCTATGCAAGGAAGACGTAAAAAATGTTTAGATGCTTAATGGATTAGGAATAGGACGTTAGCAGAAAATATCAAAGAAGTGAGAAACGGTTAACCTTAAATTTATTATAAACCACCATTTACACAGTTGTTCAATATGAGCACTGGAGACGTCGACAAGATGCTGCAACCGTAATACGACGTAATCAACAGTTGCTCGCAGCAGTTCCGATGGAATCTGAGCAACGCGTTCCTGTATACTAGCCTTCAGATCTGGTAGAGACCGAATGTCTCCCTGGGAAACGTATTGTTTTAGATATCGCCAGGGGTAAAAGTCATATGTTACAGATCAGGTGATCTCGATGGCCATGCCTCTGGAAAAACTCTGGAGATAACACGTTCGTGGGAGGCTGCATTAAGCGGATCTTCCCCTGTGCAACGACATAAGGTGTTGCCCCTTCTTGCATGAGAACAGCGGTTTCCACACAGCTCCACTCTTCTAAAGCAAGAATTGCAATTTGCACAAGGAGGTCTCGATAACATGCAGATGTCACGGTACACCCGACAGGCCCTCTGGTTGTATTCTATTCGAAGAAAAACGGATCAAAAATACAGCTGCTTATGAATCCATACCACACAGTCACAAACTCCAAGTCCAGTGGCTTTTCCTGCACAACATGCGGTTTGAAAGTACAGTAAATTCGGCCGTTCGGTGTATTCACGGCACCTTGCAGTGTAAAATGTGCCTCGTCAATCCATAGAATATTTCTCAGCCACATAGCATCAACTTCGATCCATGCCAGAAACTGAAGAGCAAATTCCCAACGTTGCTGCAGATCATGAGTTGTCAGTTGTGCCGTGCATTGTAGCCGTGGGGTGTAGAGCGCACTGAAGTCGTTCGACGGGTCTCCCCGTCGGAGGTTCGAGTCCTCCTTCGGGCATGGATGTGTGTGTTGTGCTTAGCGTAAGTAGGTTTAAGTTAGATTAAATAGTGTGTAAGCTTAGGGACCGATCACCTTCACCTCAGCAGTTTGGTCCCATAAGATCTTACCACAAATTTAAATTTTTAATTTTCGTTCAGTTGCTGCACCCTGTGGATCCTGTACGGGTATCAGTGTAAAACGGCGCGCAAAACTTTCCGTAATGTGGACAATTCTCATAAGACAGTGTGACGTCCCATATGAAACATTATAAATGATTGTGCTGGTAAACTTCTACCTGATTTGATCGTCAAACAGCTGACCAAAACTGAATGTACTCAGGCAGTCCTCTCTTGTTGTGATCATCACTAAACTGAAACACACTGCAATACAGCGAGAGCCAGTATTGCCAGCTAAACAAAAGATTCTAACTACTGAAGGCATTGTTAGAAAATGAAAGATTTTGATAGAGGACAAACAATGTATTTACTTTAATAGTGTTCGAAAGTCATTATATATATATATATATATATATATATATATATATATATATATATATATATATATATGTTCATGACATCGAGTCTTTACAGATTTCCTTTTTTCTGGCGGACACACGTCCAGATCGTCCGCTTATAGTAACCTCTCAAAACTCTGGCCTCTCTCTATCCACATCCACCACTGCTGGCGCCTCACATCCAACTGCCCAACACTACAATAGCGAATGTTCCAACAATGCCAACTTGCCACAGACTGCGCACAGCACAGTCAGTGATTTTCATACAGAGCGCTACTTCGCGTTACCAACACAAAAACCTAAACAGCCTAATTACATGGTCCCCATGCTCCCCACAAAACATTTTACAAACCGTAAAAAAAGATAAAAATATACTATCTAAGCATGCCTTCTGTATTTATATGTTCACATATGTCTTATCTCATTATTTATTATCCATTATCTTACCTCATCATTTGTTTCCAAGAAAGTCCTACCTAAACCTGTTGTCCCTAAACCCTACTTTTTTCGTTTATATACTCTTTCAAAATAATAATTCTTCATTGTACACTACCTTTTTTGGCTAAATCCTTAACACAAACAGCAATGAGAAAAAAATGCATATTGGAAAAGTAAGCAGCAATTTATCTAAATTAGCAAAGCCCGCCAACATGGGCGAGCGGTCCTAGCCGCTATAGTCTGGAGCCGCGCGACCGCTACGGTTGCAGGTTCGAATCCTGCTTCGGGCAGGGATGTGTGTGATGCCCTTAGATGTTAAGTCACATAGTGCTCAGAGCCATTTGACCCTTTTTTTTATCAAAGCAGATGCAACATTAGAACTAATAGAAGGAAATGTGCAGCAACAAGAAAAATAAATCAGTAGTGTAACAGGCTTAATACAACGTAAAATTCAGTAGGACTATGCGTGGCAAACAGCAGCACCAAATGCAATAACTCATACCTAAATATAACAAAGCTCAAGCAGAAAAAGTATTACAGAATAGATAGCCATGTCTAATACCTATGTCACATCTTAATACTAGAGTGATGCATCACAATAACTTACTCTACCAAACAAGTTACCAAGTTATGTTTGCAATTCCTGTGAGGGAAAATGTCTATTTGTGCTCCCTTTTGTAAGGAAAGTAAATCATAAAATTATTTACTGGGTTTGTACACAGAAAACATTTCTATTAGTACGTCTATTAAATTTTATTTTAACAAATGCTGCAGTGCAGGTAGTAACTATATATTTAAAAAATGAGGCAAGTATATACATTAAACAAAGCATGAAAAGTCATTCACTAGACATATGGCATCTCCTAAGGCAGTAAAAAAATCTCTCATCCAGAAAGACAGCAATCACAATCACGTGTGTAGACATAAAATATTTCTGATCATTTCATTAGGCATTTTAGTAAATATCAGAAATTACCAGCTCCAAACTGTAATCATATGTTTTCAAGTATGAGTGCATTACGTCAAGGTCACCTTTCTGTTAGCATACTAGTACTCACATTCACACACACACACTCACCCTTCATAATGATCACAACCATATCTCGACGTCACAATACACATCGTCATCACAATAATAATATCATAACTCCTCAGTCAAATCTCGAAAACGTCATAGCTTTCTTCAATAATCTCAATACCTTTTTAAAAAATGCTCTCTGCTCGTTTCAATTAAGACAAGTGCCGCAAATGTACTTCAAAAATCATGATCCCATACCAAATACATCATTCAAAGCTCTCATAGTATTACAATGGTTCCAAAACAATATGAACAATTCACAAAGTACAGACGAAATACAATTTCATAACTGTGAATTTATCTAACTGTGTAACTGCATAAACTGTGTTACTGATTTAGTTAAAAGAAAATTTGTCTCTATGTTAAATAATGAGATATCTGTGTAATTCTGTGTCAGAGAAATATGGTACTGATGTGGAAAATTGTATCAGCAAATACCATATTAGACTGGGTTCCTAGCGCTTGCCACACGTTTTGTACACAAAGTAAGCGTGTACCCCTGAGGATTAATGTAATTATGCCCTCAGGTGTTACAGATTACAGCAACAGAATGAAATATCTAACCGAAAACCTTCTTTGTATCTTTGTAATTCGAAAATCTTTAAAAAAAGATTTAAGTACAGAATTTAATCACTCAAATGCGTGACCTGTGGCGCTAATCTGTGTGTCTAGCTGTAAGATAATTTTTGTCAGTACTTAACGGTAAAAATGTGCCAAGTGTCGTAGTTATCGTCCGCTGTAAGCAAATTTCTGCAAAATTCTATGTACTTACTTTGTCATAAGCAAGAGTGAAAATGCTATGCATATAGATATCGCAGTTATTACGTACATTTATGTGACCAAGAAAGCAGTGTACCTTAACACATTGTTGTGCTACAGTAAAGGCTGTCTCACTGTAGCTGTACCACAAAAGTAACTACTAAAACATATTTTACTTTACAGAAGAATGTAGAAAAAAATGGTTCAAATGGCGCTGAGCACTATGGGACTCTACATCTGATGTCATCAGTCCCCTAGACATAGAATTACATAACCCTAACTAACCTAAGGACATCACACACATCCATGCCCGAGCCAGGATTCGAACCTGAGACCGTAGCAATGGCGCGGTTCCGGACTGAAATGCCTAGAACCGCTCGGCCACCGCAGCCAGCGAAGAATGTAGAAAAACTGTACTGATATAAGAGATACAGTCCAAAAGTAATAATATAAATTATGTCGCTCATTAATTGCGTCATGATATAATCGCGTAGCTATCAAACAAACAAAATACTAAGTCATCTGTAATATCCCAAAAACTACTTTAAATAAAGAATGTTTTTTCAAGTAACCCAAAATGTTGCATTAAAGCCTCATTAGCAGTATATGTTCTAAGTATGTAAGCCTTATAGTCATTACATAATCATGCTACTGGCAAGCAAGACAGTACACACAATAACACTGTGTCGTGTGTTCACTACAACAACGCATTCGTAATTACTGTCTAAATAAGTTCCCTAGGTTCTTGCCTGGATAGTTAATTTCAAAACATTGTTGCATGTTAACAGATTCTACGTGTGACAAAGCGTACTAGTAATGTGAAGTAGCAACCTTAAAGCAACGATTAATTGCGGGACCATGTTGCGATGTCGACAGACGCTTCGGCCAACGACTCCCCGAACTTTTGTCCACTGCCGGGAGTCCGTAGACATTCTCCAAGCACCTATGAATATCTGAGAGTCTATGGTTTTCCGCAAAACTCAATGACAGCTCTCTACTTGGAATGCACCTCCGTTACAGGCACAGTTGTGAAAGCTACGTATAGCTCCGCTACCTGTCAGAATGTCATGAAACTATTGGGTCTAAGGCTGGAACATTCCGCATTGTGTCAACTGAAACCGGCCGAGAAAAAGTTGTGCTGCTTTTCTCATTCAACGACCTTCGTATGTCAGCATTCTATGAGGAAGTGAAGTACTGCTATATCTCTGGAGAAAACAAAAAATGTAGATTTTTTAAATGCTGCAATCATTTTTTATTCATTTGTTACAATTGTGATACATAAGACATTAGAATCGTCGCAGTGGTGACCTACATCCACTGACTGTTCGCAGATGGGACAGCAGTCACTCGTTGTGTGTCCCGGCAGCCTTCGCCGCTGCTCTGCCAGCCTTCTTGCCAGCTGTCCTGGCTTTGGCGGCAGTCCTCAATTTCTGTGCTGTTCTGGCTTTGCCTGCTGTCCTGGCTTCGGCATGAGCTGCTGTCCTGGCGAGGTCGGCATGTGCAGCTGCTCCTTTCTGTGACGCTAAAAGGAACAAACGACGTTCAGTAATTACAGCTCAAAATTGACAGCCAATCAAGCTCAAGCCCTATTACTTACCAAAAATAAGGAACCTACTGATTACTCTGCAATTGACACTTGAGTGTTTTGTAGTACATACGAAAACTTATAGATTATCTCTCTACCATTCCACTCTAGAATAGCAGACTGGAAGACCTATCACTTAAATCACTCCGCTTCACTTCTTATTTCTCTTATTTTATCACAATAGTCGTTTTTCCTATGTAGGTGGGAGTTAGCAGCATATTTTGGCTTTCGGGCGAGAAAGTTTGTAATCAAATTTCGTGAAAATATCTCGCCACAATCAAAAATGGATTTCCTTAATGACTGTCATCCCACCTCGCTTGCAAGAGTCGTACAGTCTCTTCCACTTTGTGAAGACTGCTCTTTTTCGCTGCCCTTCATCAATCGTGTGTTGTAAGATCTCAAAACAATCCGAAATAGTCCAGAAGGAGACAGATAGGCGTGGTTCAGGCAGTCTTTTAGTAGGTATGTTGCATCTTCTCAGTGTTATGCCAGTAAAACGTACTCGTTTTCCCTTCTCTCAATAAACCAAAGTCGACCATTTGCCTTCCCTATCAAAGTTTTCAACATGCTGGTTCCATTTCATATTGCTTTTCAAAGTTACGCTCAGAAATTTAAAAGCGCTACTGTGTCATGCAGGGCACATTGCTGTCCATCCTGTCAGCTAGGTCATTTATGTATATTAAAAATAACAGCGGTCCTATCACACTACTGTGGCGCTCCTGACGATTCCATTGTCTCTGATGAACACACGCAGTCGAGGACAACCTACTGGATTTATTATTTAAGAAGCGTTCGAGCCACTCACTTGTTCCATACGCTCGTACCTTCGTATATTCGGAAATATAGAAATCTGGAATCAACGTGTTGCTCTTCATCCTTAGGTCGCAGTTTATCATGTGAGGAAAGATCAAGCTGCTTCTCGCTCGATCAATGCTTTCTAAAACTGTGCTGATTCTTGGACATAAGCTTTTCGATCTCTAGGAAATGTATTATGTTCAAACTCAGCTTATGTTCAAACATTATGCACCAATCGAGAGTATTAGTCCGTAATTTTGCGTTTCCGTTCTTTTACCCTTCTTTTATATAGGCGTCACCTGCGCTATTTTTTCAGTCGTTTGCGACTTTGCGGTGATGGAGAGTTTCGCGATAAATGCAAGTAAGGGGCCATAACTCAAGTCTTTTCACTTGTGACGTATTGTTCCTCAGGCGTCGTCATATGGTGTACTACAGTCACTGGTCCAGCTCAAAAGTTCGTCGTATAATTGCTTATGATCATTTGGAATGTACTGCTGCGTATTTTCTAAGTCTTGATTTTTTGTATTTTAGTTTGGTACGTGTCCTGATGGTAAGTAGGGTGTTTTGGTGGAGCAACAGGTTTTCGCAGATGTGCCACGAAGAATGTGTGACTCACTAACCCGTTGATACACTCAAACCATTGACGAAAGCAACTCTGGCACTCACATATGCAAAGTGGATGAAACTGCTGACTGCAAAGTTTTATCTGTAAAAAATTGGCTTGTGCCTCGTTTCTTCAGAAACTCTCGTGTTCTTATGATACTTTGTCCACCAGTCTTTAAAGTCCAAAATTCCAGATGTGTGAACTTCAGTGACTGTAAGTTTTACATGTTTTGTGCTGCTTTATGGAATGTGCTGTTCTATTTGATGAACAGATAACATCCTGAGTAGCACTGACTTACGGCCTTTAAAACAGCCTGATTGAAACATATTCTGTTCGTAAGCTCTGCTTATGTGTAACAACGCTTACAACGATTTATATTCTACCTTCACACGCTAGCCATAGAATCACAGATATATTACCTGGTGATATATTCTCTAGGTAAAGAATGTCATAGGTTGTCATAGTTCAGAAATTCCGAAAATGCAGTGAATGCGAAGGCTGTTGCACTCTCGGTTTAAAAGGGAATTCACAAGCGAAGACAGGCAAAGGTGAGGAAAGGTTCATGCGTCTGTAAAAAGATCTAGGCGCAAAGCATACAAGAACTACCACCGTCGTAAGTTAGCAAAAAGATCTGGACGAGAACCAGAGAAAATTCTATGCAAAATCGCTAAACAGGTCTAAGGCTTCCATCCAGTCACTTGTTGACCGGTCCGGTGTAGCAGCAGAAGACAGTGAAACGAAAGCCAAAGTTTGCACTCCCAACAATATCGCCAAATGTTCGGGTCTAAAAGGGTACATTTCAGTGACTTACGCCTATTTAAAACAAAATGTGATTTTCAGTTGCATGTTACAAGGCATACTCTGCAGCTTAGAATTGTGTCTGTGACATTTAACTCACTAATGGTACATGATATCAACACTTCTTTCAGTGCCTTCTTCCTATGAGATCCACCTTTTTAAAAGGCCAATATATTCTCATTTTGAAAGACCATAGCGTTTTATGTTTCTGTATTCATGAAATAACGTATACAGCAATAAAAAGGGCACCTATTCAATTTTCTTATTGCTGATATTTTACTTCTGTAACAGGTTTTTTTTTTAAATTTTAAGGTAAGTTGATTTTTTTGACTTAGGCTCTATTTAAAAAAACACCGATTCATAGTTATGGGTGCGTTTGATCACTGAACTTTGATATATAGAGCGTTGATTGTACATTACTGTACCGTTAACATCGGTCTGTGTGCTTAATGGCATGAAAAAGAATCCATGTCTGGAGATTTTTCACTTATGTGGTAAGGGAGCAAACTCTTCAAACAATGAAATTAACTCTCCTGCAACGTCTAAATGAAAGACAGATAATAATTTGCTACCATTATGTGAAGTAGGAAACTTTAACCAAGTAGTCGGTGAGGTAACAATGCTCGGTGGCACACAATAAAGTATACAACATTCATGTGTCGGATTGAACATCTCGCGTCTCTTCTTACAGTTATGTTCAGCAGTATTTTTCATTAGCGTAACAAGAAGTTGCAATTGTGGCAGTTGATAGCATATTAGTTCTTTTTTCAATAATCTACTGATTATTGGAGGGATCATAAATCTTAACGCCTAATTCACTCAGTACCTGTGAAAGAGTTGAAGACCCTTCTCTCTGTGGACCTCTTCCTCCAACTCCCTATCTCCTGTTTACCTCTCTGTCTGTCCGGCTCCTACGTCACTCCCAACCCAGTTGGAGTTAGAGCCTGTATTATATCCTGAACTGCGTACAATTTGTACTTTTCATGTGAGAAGACAAGTTTAACACTTGCTGTTCCCAAACGTTTTCATAAACGATTTGCTGCCGTAGTTGTCAGACATTCTGTCTCTCTTTCAAATGGTTCAGATGGTTCTGAGCACTATGGGTCTTAACTTCTGAGGTCGTCAGTCCACTATGACTTAGAACTACTTAAACCTAACTAACCTAAGGACATCACACACAACCATGCCCGAGGCAGGATTCGAACCTGCGACCGTAGCGGTCACGCGGTTCCAGACTGTAGCGCCTAGAACCGCTCGGCCACCTCGGCCGGCGCCTCTCCTTCGTCTGCAAGATTATACTGAGGTGCAGTGAGATGGCACCAGTCTGTTTCGATGGTATATCCTTTGGAATCCAGACAACGGATCCATTAATCATACTAGTGGAAGGCGAGGGACTTTAAGATGGCTAGTGTGATCAACTAACTCGTACTCTTAGATCTTCTCTTCTTTTTTTGTTTGGAGCTACATGTAATGGTTGGTGTATGAAATTCCGGTTGAAACTGCTCAAGACCTAGTTCATAGAACATTACATGTCTTGTTCTACGACGAAAACCAGGAATGTTTAACAAAATGAGCCAACGTTTTTTTATGGTTCAAATGGCTCTGAGCACTATGGGACTCAACTGCTGTGGTCATTAGTCCCATAGAACTTAGAACTACTTAAACCTAACTAACCTAAGGACATCACACACATCTATGCCCGAGGCAGGATTCGAACCTGCGACCGTAGCAGTCGCACGGTTCCGGACTGCGCGCCTAGAACCGCGAGACCACCGCGGCCGGCCAACGTTTTATGCATCAAGACAAAAACATCTACTGTTGCGAGTCACCGCTATGAGGTGAAATAGTACACGTAAAAATGTGACTACCATATTGGTGCCTAAATTCACATTTTCTTTGTGTTATAAGCGAGTTTTGCTGGACTAAACGTTGTTTTTGCAGTAATTTCATTAAATTACTGAATGATTTTTGAATTATCAATTGATTTAGTGTCGGCATAATTCGAGCCAGCAGCCGAGCTTATACGATAAATATAAAATTTCAAAGAAATGTTTTAGAATTACAAGGTGAAAGCTAGATTTTTTTGGCTACTTTTACGTACATTTAAAAGTTAAATTCTACTGCCTAACATCTTAAGCCCCAATCCTTAAAGACATTCCGAGCAACATACACCGTGACTGATAATACCCGATTGATTCTACTTAATTTATTTGTTTGTACATTTCAACCGAGAGTGGTAGAGCAGCAGCAAGACGCAGGTCTCACATTCGGAAGAATGGCCATTCAAATCCCCTTCATGGCATTTAGATTTAAGTGGCCTGTGATTACCCCAACTCACTTGAGGCAAATGTTTGGATGGTTCCTCTCTCAAGATCACAACCGATTTCCTACCCTGTCGTTCCACAAATCAAACATGTGCTACGTCTGCAATGAACACGTCGTCGAGGGCACTTTAAACTGAAGTCTTCTTTTCCTTGTCGTGACACTCAGTTAAGGGAACTCTCCCATATAATTGATTTAGACCTAACGTTTTGAGACCTTTTGAACACCACGTTTTATGAATACTAAATATAAAAATTTGGTAACTGTACCGTGTTCAGTATTTGTGTCCTCGGATCCGTCCACCGACGAGCCGTCGCTGCTGAGCGTTTTAAGGGCGAAGATTGGGCTGATATTGGGCTCGTCCTCTTCTGCAGCACCTCCTGCCCGAAGTAACGAATATGTCAGACGGTCGGCGTCGTAGTCTTCAAGATCGTCTCGTGCAATCGGCTTGTTGTCGTCTTGAGCCGTGGCGTGCGGCACGCAGAACACAACCAGGTAGGATCCTGCGAGCGCCAGCAGCAAGAGGCGTGACATCTCCTTGCCTGTGTGATACTGAAGACTGTCTACACTTTCCAGCTAGACTGCCGTACTGTGAAGCCGTGAAAGAATCCAACGTCTTTTATAGCAACAGGGCGGTGTCAACTGGATACGTTATCGCTACTGGGAGGCAAATGTTTACATGCGCAGTTCAAACGTATGCTAGTAGAGTACAATCACCACAAATTATCTCTTACCATTTTACCGTAGTTGTTACTTCAAAAGGTCTTGTTCTTTTGCCTTTTCATGCAACGGGATATTATTATCTACTCTGTTATATAAGGTGAACAAAAAGCCCACGTCAAACGCTACAGCTTGTTTTATCTGTGATAAAATAGGATTCCACGTCTTGCTTAAAGGAAAACCTTTGTCTCTATTAATAATATCATCGGACAGACGAATTTCAATTGATTCTTTCAATACACAATCCCAGTAACGGGAAGCCGAGGCAATAATTTGCGTCTCTTTGAAGGACATATTGTGCCCTTCATTAAGACAACGACAGATTTTTCCTGCTGGAGCTGACGTGTATGCCGTTGATGTTCCACACATCGATCTTGAACTGTACGAATAGACTGTCCAATGTAGGCCTTGCCATAGTGACAGGGAATCTTGTATATCCCAGGCTTCCTCAGTCCCAAATAATCACCGATCCAAGAAGGGATCTAGTTTTGTCCAAAGGCATAAAGACGCTTTTAATATCATATATCCTGAGGATTCTGGAAATTTTCGAAGAAATGCTTCCCACGAAGTGTAAAAAGCAACAGATTTGGAAGTGTCCACCGTCGGTTCTCGTGGGGGTTCAAATGGAAAAGCACGAGTAATTTGGTGATCAGTATACCCATTCTGCCTGAAGACAACCTTGAGGTGATCCAACTCCTGTTTCAAGTTATCGGAATACGAAACAGCATAAGCCCCCTTGACCAGTGTGCGTAAAACTCCCAAGCGTTGATGTTGTGGATGACAACTTGTGGCATGGAGGTCGTGGTCCGATTGCGTAGGTTTTCGGTATACACTGTGGCCGAAAGTCTCATTTTCTTTCTTATGTACTAAGTGTGTGTGTGCGTGTGTGTGTGTGTGTGTGTGTGTGTGTGTGTGAGTGTGTGTGTGTGTGTGTGTGTGTGTGTGTGTGTCTGTGTGGCGTCTGTTCTTTCGGACACTACGATCCGAGGCAGACTGCCTTGTTAATCAATTAAATGTAGAAGGAAGAATGTCCAGGCTGTCGCAGAGCGTTAAAATTACAGCTACGGTGACAGATGAAAATTTGTGCCTGACCAGCTTCGAACCCGGATTTGTAATGTCTTTTCTTTCGGACATGTCCGAAAGAACAGACACCACACATATACGCACATACAGGGTGTTTCAGGAAGAATAGTAGAGAGTTTAGCACGTGGTAGTATTGACGAATTGCATAAAAATTCCATATAAATGTGTCCACTTTTTATTGAGTACAGAGATACAGCTGTAAGTACGTAATCCTAGTAATCCGAGTCATATCCAATCCAAAATGAGGTCATATTAAGGTAGTTGAATGTTCTAGCAATTACACTTTGATAATACCCATGTGACTATTCCGATAGTCAAAAGAACCCGCTAGTGTGAAACCATCTGGAACTACATTACTATGAAACTGCAAGAACTCAAGACAATACGGGGACTCTTCCCTTTGCTAGGTAATCTCTTACTGTTATTTACGATTCTCTCTGTTCTAGGCGTGATGCAAATGGAATCATTCATAAGGCGCTTTCCGCTACTCTTAACAAACGTCGTCAACTCGTAAACACTGCGAGTAACAACTGTGTGATGATAATGGTACAGGTTGTCAGTGGGTGCGATGGTGTTACGCTGTCAAACTGCTTACAATAACGTTAATGGCGGCGCATGTAATCTAAGTAAAGATAATGAGTATTCTGATTTAACGAAAATAGTACTCCAGTCTCGAGCTGCTAATGATACACTATGACTACTTAGATCATCGTGCAAGTATTATATTAATTTTGCAGTGAATTGCTTGACAAGTATTGCCGTCTGCTATGCAGCTGAAATGGCTCACTACACAGGTACTCTACGTTGCACTTGGTTAAACAAAAACGAAAAAATGGCTCTGAGCACTATGGGACTCAAATGCTGTGGTCATCAGTCCCCTAGAACGTAGAACCACTTAAACCTAACTAACCTAAAGACGTCACACACATCCATGCCCGAGGCAGGATTTGAACCTGTGACCGTAGCAGTCGCACGGTTCCGGACTGCGCGCGTAGCCCACGAGACCACCGCGGCCGGCGCACTTGGTTAATCGATCAGCTCACTGCAATCCTGCTTCTACTGTCCATAAGTACTTGTACACTGACTGTTCGTTATTCGACTAAATATGTGCTAGAATCTGATTCGCATGTATAAGAGATTGGTTAGCGCAATGGGTTAGCGTCATCACAAAGCAATGACTAAGGAATGGATGTCGTTGAAGTCTCGTTATATCAATGGCGTGATAAATGTTCGCATCTCACCCGTATTGCACAGAAAACAAATTCATCTTAAACATCGAAAACAAACGTCCATACTGTACCAGGGCTTTGAAATACAGTAACGGGGGCAGAAGAATATTTGTGCTCGACCGGGGTTCAAACGTGGAAACCTGCTTACTAGGCGGACGCGCTGACCATTTCACTACGGGGACACGGCGGCCAACCTGAATGCAGCACCTATCTACACACCCTGCTTTTTTTTGTCATCAGTCTACTGACTGGTTTGATGCGGCCCGCCACGAATTCCTTTCCTGTGCTAACCTCTTCATCTTGACGTATTCCAATCTCTGTTTTCCTCTACAGTTTTTGCCCTCTACAGTTCCCTCTAGTACCATGGAAGCCATTCCCTCATGTCTTAGCAGATGTTCTATCATCCTGTCCCTTCTCCTTATCAGTGTTTTCCACATATTCCTTTCCTCTCCGATTCTGCGTAGAACCTCCTCATTCCTTACCTTATCAGTCCACCTAATTTTCAACATTCGTCTGTAGCACCACGTCTCAAATGCTTTGATTCTCTTTTGTTCCGGTTTTCCCACAGTCCATGTTTCACTACCATACAATGCTGTACTCCAGACGTACATCCTCAGAAATTTCTTCCTCAAATTAAGGCCGGTATTTGATATTAGTAGACTTCTCTTGGCCAGAAATGCCTTTTTTTGCCACAGCGAGTCTGCTTTTGATGTCTTCCTTGATCCGTCCGTCATTGGGTATTTTACTGCCTAGGTGGCAGAATTCCTTAACTTCATTAACATCGTGACCATCAATCCTGATGTTAAGTTTCTCGCTGTTCTCATTTCTACTACTTCTCATTACCTTTGTCTTTCTCCGATTTACTCTCAAACCATACTGTGTACTCATTAGACTGTTCATTCCGTTCAGCAGATCATTTAATCATTCTTCACTTTCACTCAGGATAGCAATGTTATCAGCGAATCGTATCACTGTTATCCTTTCACCTTGTATTTTAATTCCACTCCTGAATCTTTCTTTTATTTCCATCATTGCTGCTTCGATGTACAGATTGAAGAGTAGGGGTGAAAGGCTACAGCCTTGTCTTACACCCTTCTCAATACGAGCACTTCGTTCTTGATCGTCCACTCTCATTATTCCCTCTTGGTTGTTGTACATATTGTATATGACACGTCTCTCCCTATAGCTTACCCCTACTTTTTTCAGTATCTCGAACAGCTTGCTCCATTTTATGCTGTCGAACGCTTTTTCGAGGTGGACAAATCCTATGAACGTGTCTTGATTTTTCTTTAGCTTTGCTTCCATTATTAGCCGTAACGTCAGAATTGCCCCACTCGTGCCTTTACTTTTCCTAAAGCAGAACTGATCGTCACCTAGCGCATTATCAATTTTCTTTTCGATTCTTCTGTATATTATTCTTGTAAGCAGCTTCGATGCATGAGCTATTAAGCTGTTTGTGCGATAATTCTCGCACTTGTCAGCTCTTGCCGTCTTCGGAATTGTGGGGATGATGCTTTTCCGAAAGTCAGATCGTATGTCGCCAGACTCATATATTCTACACACCAACGTGAATAGTCGTTTTGTTGCCACTTCCCCTAATGATTTTAGAAATTCTGATGGAACGCTATCCATCCCTAATGCCTTATTTGACCGTAAGTCCTCCAAAGCTCTTTTAAATTCCGATTCTAATACTGGATCCCCTATCTCTTCTAAATCGACTCCTGTTTCTTCTTCTATCATATCAGACAAATCTTCACCCTCACAGAGACTTTCAATGTATTCTTTCCACCTATCTGCTCTCTCCTCTGCATTTAACAGTGGAATTCCCGTTGCACTCTTAATGTTACCACCGTTGCTTTTAATGTCACCAAAGGTTGTTTAGGCTTTCCTATATGCTGAGTCGAGTCTGTCCTTCCGACAATCATATCGTTTTCGATGTCTTCACATTTTTCCTGCATCCATTTCGTCTTAGCTTCCATGCACTTCTTATTTATTTCATTCCTCAAAAACTTGTATTTCTGTATTCCTGATTTTCCCGGAACATGTTTGTACTTCCTCCTTTCATCAATCAAGTGAAGTATTTCTTCTATTACCCATGATTTCTTCGCAGCTACCTTCTTTGTACCTACGTTTTCCTTCCCAACTCCTGTGATGGCCCTTTTTAGAGATGTCCATTCCTCTTCAATTGTACTGTCTACTGCGCTATTGCTTATTGCTGTATCTATAGAGTTAGAGAACTTCAAACGTATCTCGCCATTTCTTACAACTTCCGTATCCCACTTCTTTGCTTATTGATTCTTCCTGACTAATGTCTTGAACTTCAGCCTACTCTTCATCACTACTATATTGTGATCTGAGTCTATATCTGCTCCTGGGTACGCCTTACAATCCAATATCTGATATCGGAATCTCTGTCTGACAATGATGTAATCTAATTGAAATCTTCCCGTATCTCCCGGCCTTTTCCAAGTATACCTCCTCTTCTTGTGATTCTTGAACAGGGTATTCGCTATTACCAGCTGAAACTTGTTACAGAACTCAATTAGTCTTTCTCCTCTTTCATTCCTTGTCCCAAGCCCATATTCTCCTGTAACCTTTTCTTCTACACCTTCCCCTACAACTGCATTCCAGTCGCCCATGACTATTAGATTTTCGTCCCCCTTTACATACTGCATTACCCTTTCAATAAGCTCATACACTTTCGCTATCTGTTCATCTTCAGCTTGCGACGTCGACATGTATACCTGAACTATCGTTGCCGGTGTTGGTCTGCTGTCGATTCTGATTAGAACAACCCGGTCACTGAACTGTTCACAGTAACACACCCTCTGCCCTACCTTCCTATTCATAACGAATCCTACACCTCTTAAACCATTTTCTGTTGCTGTTGATATTACCCGATACTCATCTGACAAGAAATCCTTGTCTTCCTTCCACTTCACTTCACTGACCCCCACTATATCTAGATTGAGCCTTTGCATTTCCCTTTTCAGATTTTCTAGTTTCCCTATCACGTTCAAGCTTCTGACATTCCACGACCCGACTCGTAGAACGTTATCCTTTCGTTGATTATTCAATCTTTTTCTCACGGTAACCTCCCGCTAGGCAGTCCCCTCCCGGAGGTCCGAATGGGGGACTATTCCGGAATCTTTTGCCAATGGAGAGATCATCGTGACCCTTCTTCAACTACAGGCCACATGTCCTGTGGATACACGTTACGTGTCTTTAATACAGTGGTTTCCATTGACTTCTGCATCCTCATGTCGTTGATCATTGCTGATTCTTCCGCCTTTAGGGGCAATTTCCCACCCATAGGACAAGAGAGTGCCCTGAACCTCTATCCGCTCCTCCGCCCTCTTTGACTAGGCCGTTAGCAGAATGAGGCTGACTTCTTATGCCGGAAGTCTTTCGGCCGCCAATGCTGATTATTTATCAAAATTTAGGCAGTGGCGAGGATCGAATCTGGGAACGAAGACATTTTGATTATGAATATAAGACGCCATCCATAGACTACGGGTACAGTACCCCCGTAGTCAGACGTAAATTCCCATCTTCGGTGCAATTAGACGCAACTTCCCATCTTTGCTACATACCACACACGCGGTACCCTGCCGACCATTATTCCACTCGGTCGCAGCCACACTGTATTCCCGCCAGGGTTTGAACGATGACGTGCGTCTAGCACTAAAAACTTTCGATGGTACATCGAGACCTGAATAATTATACGGGATGTTTCAGGAAATTCAGAAAAAATGCCACATAACATGTGTTCAATTTTTATTGAGTACATACAGCTGGTTTCAATGCATTTTCGTTTCGCTTGTTGGTCCTCACAGGACTCTGTTGTCTACACATCTTTGAAAATGATCTCCCAGCATTATTGGAGTTAGCATAGCAACTGAACTCAACTGTGTAAAATCCTAAGCGACCAAACTGCTGGGGTCATCGGTCCCTAGACTTACACACTACTTAAACTAACTTATGCTAAGGACAACACATACACCCACACCCGCAGGAGGACTCGAACCTCCGGCGGGAGGATCCGCGCAATCCGTGACACGGCGCCTCATATCACGCGGCCACATCGCGCGGCCTGGTGTTATAAAGGAAAGTCTAAAGGGCATTGAAGATGATGGGGAAATTTTTGAAAATAAACTGTGAACGTCCTCATTTGCCATTGCATTGAGTTTTTTAGGATTACGTACTTACAGCTGTATCTCTGTACTCAACCCGGGTTCGAACCTGGTCAGGAACAAATTTTCATCTGCCGTCTTAGCTGTAATTTTAACGCCCTGCGACAGCCTGGCCGTTCTTTCTTCGACATTTAATTGATTAACCTGCTTCTTTCTGCCCCAGCCTATACTAAAGCAGTGAGCGAATTCTTGATACTTCACTGGATGTACTACTGCCGGCCGCTGTGGCCGAACGGTTCTAGGCGTTTCAGTTTAGAACCGCACTGCTGCTACGCTCGCAGGTTCGAATCCTGCCTCCGGCATGGTTGTCTGTGATGTCCTTAGGTTAGTTAGGTTTTAGTCTATGGGGCTGATGACCTCAGATGTTAAGTCCCATAATGCTTAGAGCTATATGAACCACTTTTGGATATACTACTGCAACTGTGGCCAATGATTCAATCCCGCTGGAAAGTATATTTGCTCCTTCACTACTGTCATTTAAACTGATCACAACAGAATTGGAGGAATCCTATGAAACCCTTAAGTTCATACTATGGTGCTGTGCAGATGAAAAAAGTAGTTTTTCATAATTACCAGATGACAGACGGAGTTCGCCAGATTTCACTAATTACGACTGCTTTGTTAATTGTTGGTTCACAGGCGCTTTTCTTCCGCTTATTATCTTTTGAATGTTAGAGCCCCGCGGGATTATCCGAACGGTCAGTGACGCTGCAGTCATGGACTGTGCGGCTGATCCCGATGGAGGTTCGAGTCCTCCCTCAGGCATGGGTGTGTGTGTTTGTCCTTAGGTTAATTTAGATTAAGTAGTGTGTAAACTTAGGGACTGATGACTTTAACAGTTAAGTCCCATAAGATTTCACACACATTTGAACATTCTTTGAATGTTAGAGCTGGAAGAATAGAAACATCTGATTTTCGCCATATGGGATATTCGAAATCAACTTCAGTCTTCACGTTTCTAGCAAGGGTAGAATATCCGTCCGATAAACTGACAACAAGAAGCCAGGTCATGCCTGTCTTCTGGCGGGTGTGTCAATGTCAGTGACCTGAATAACAATATTGTATGGGAAAGAAACGTTGCCAACTCAATCACTGGAGAAGCTCCATAATTCTGAATCGTGTCTGGTGAACATGCCTTCATGGTTTCGATCGGATTAAGACAGTAAAACATAAATAATTTCGTAGTTATTAATTTATGACGTTTCGTTTGCACTTAGTAGGTCGATGTTTCCAAGTAATTACACCCGAGCCCCTAAACCCAGTTAGAGAAATGCGATTAAGACTCATTGACAGATAATGGGGATATTACGACTCTTGCCACCCACAACTTTGAGACGAAGCTATAGTCACTTCCGAGGTCACTCACAGTACACATCATCTGGTATCCCTCCTGGTAGTATAACAAACACTGCAACTACGCAGTATATGTATCGCAACTCTGTGACCGACGAGTTACTTCCTTGATGGTACAGAATTATCCTGCTAATTTCCCTTGATATTATCATTTTTTGAGTCCACGAACGTCGTTCCACACGGGAAATACAACTACTCTTGCCTCTTGTGTTGCGATTTATCTGTCATAGTGGCTACTGGGCCTATAAGTAAGACATATATGCCCCACCTTTCCGCTAGCTCCGAGGTAAATTGCTTGCTTACCAGGTGCAGTTTGCTATCGTTCGCCTTTCGTGATTCGCTGGAAGCCAGGTTTTTAACTCTTTTTGTAGCTGAACCACAAGCAGGCAGGTGGAAACTCAATAAGGCAATCTTAAGACAACGCTCGAGCAAAAGTCGTCTTCCTACTTTCAGTATCCCTTAGTGTCAGAGAGAAACCCTTATGGAACTGCAGATATTCATAATTCCACTTTTGTTTTGTTTTTTTTCGACATATGTTATGTTGTTTTGAATACGTAATTTTATCTGTTAACTGCCACATCTTCATAATACACTCCTGGAAATGGAAAAAAGAACACATTGACACCGGTGTGTCAGACCCACCATACTTGCTCCGGACACTGCGAGAGGGCTGTACAAGCAATGATCACACGCACGGCTCAGCGGACACACCAGGAACCGCGGTGTTGGCCGTCGAATGGCGCTAGCTGCGCAGCATTTGTGCACCGCCGCCGTCAGTGTCAGCCAGTTTGCCGTGGCATACGGAGCTCCATCGCAGTCTTTAACACTGGTAGCATGCCGCGACAGCGTGGACGTGAACCGTATGTGCAGTTGACGGACTTTGAGCGAGGACGTATAGTGGGCATGCGGGAGGCCAGGTGGACGTACCGCCGAATTGCTCAACACGTGGGGCATGAGGTCTCCACAGTACAGCGATGTTGTCGCCAGTGGTCGGCGGAAGGTGCACGTGCCCGTCGACCTGGGACGGGACCGCAGCGACGCACGGATGCACGCCAAGACCGTACGATCCTACGCAGTGCCGTAGGGGACCTCACCGCCACTTCCCAGCAAATTAGGGACATTGTTGCTCCTGGGGTATCGGCGAGGACCATTCGCAACCGTCTCCATGAAGCTGGGCTACGGTCCCGCACACCGTTAGGCCGTCTTCCGCTCACGCCCCAACATCGTGCAGCCCGCCTCCAGTGGTGTCGTGACAGGCGTGAATGGAGGCACGAATGGAGACGTCTCGTCTTCAGCGATGAGAGTCGCTTCGCCTTGGTGCCAATGATGGTCGTATGCGTGTTTGGCGCCGTGCAGGTGAGCGCCACAATCAGGATTGCATACGACCCAGGCACACAGGGCCAACACCCGGCATCATGGTGTGGGGAGCGATCTCCTACAGTGGCCGTACACCTCTGGTGATCGTCGAGGGGACACTGAATAGCGCACGGTACATCCAAACCGTCATCGAACCCATCGTTCTACCATTCCTAGACCGGCAAGGGAACTTGCTGTTCCAACAGAACAATACACGACCGCATGTATCCCGTGCCACCCAACGTGCTCTAGAAGGTGTAAGTCAACTACCCTGGCAGCAAGATCTCCGGATCTGTCCCCCATTGAGCATGTTTGGGAGTGGATGAAGCGTCGTCTCACGCGGTCTGCACGTCCAGCACGAACGCTGGTCCAACTGAGGCGCCAGGTGGAAATGGCATGGCAAGCCGTTCCACAGGACTACATCCAGCATCTCTACGATCGTCTCCATGGGAGAATAGCAGCCTGCATTGCTGCGAAAGGTGGATATACACTGTACTAGTGCCGACATTGTGCATGCTCTGTTGCCTGTGTCTATGTGCCTGTGGTTCTGTCAGTGTGATCATGTGATGTACCTGACCCCAGGAATGTGTCAATAAAGTTTCCCCTTCCTGGGACAATGAATTCACGGTGTTCTTATTTCAATTTCCAGGAGTGTACTTGAGTATGATACAGGACATGAAGTACATACATACCTTTTCGGGGTCAAAAGTTGGTAATATCCTACCAATTCGTTTTAAAATAGGCACAGTCGTGTTACCGGCACTTAATGCTTTATTAAGGTAGACTGCCGTCTTGATGTTTCTCTAATAAGTCGAATTTAATTTCTATTAGTATAGGGAACATTTTAATAGCGTTTGCCATTAGTTTATTGAAAATGGTTCAAATGGCTCTGAGCACTATGGGACTTAACATCTGTGGTCATCAGTCCCCTAGAACTTAGAACTACTTAAACCTAACTAACCTACGGACAGCACACACATCCATGCCCGAGGCAGGATTCGAACCTGCGACCGTAGCAGTCACGCGGTTCCGGACCGAGCGATTTAACCGCGAGACCACCGCGGCCAGCTTAGTTTATTGAACATAACAGTAATTATCAAAGAGAAATTGATCAGCAACAATATATTCTTCCACAATATGTAAAGCAATCTGACAGTGCTAAAGTAGTTTACCAGTTCTACCCCTGTAGAAACCTACTGGATCTAACGATGTCATTAAACCAGTGTAGGCCGGCCATGGTGACCGAGCGGTTCTAGGCGCCACAGTTTGGAACCGCCCGACCTTTACGGTCGCAGATTCGTTTCCTGCATCGGGAATGAATGTGGGTGATGTCCTTACGTTAGATAGGTTTCAGTAGTTCTACGTTCTAGGGAACTGATGACCTCAGAAGTTAAGTCCCATAGTCCTCAGAGCCATTTGAACCAATCCAGTGTAGTTTGAAGAGCATTTTTGTCTAGAAATGAATCGTCTTGACGGTTGATCGATCAAGAAAGGGAAAGGTAAAAGGTTACGAGCAACCAAGCATAGGGAAAAGTGCCTGAGAGATGATTTCTCTATCAACACAAGTGCCTGAGATATCCCCTGGATAGTTTTGTTTCTAAAAATCGACTAAGTCGTTACCATGCAGTAGCACACGTGATATAATTCCGCCGTTCGATTTTCTTACACCGCGACCGAAAGGTGTCTCAATGGACAAACCCTTGGGGAAGAATTCGTAGTGCAAAACACACTTTTGGAGCTATCAGATGGAAAATATTGCGTTCACACTACCCTTTGCTCGAGTTTACGTGTTTTGGTCGGGTTCAGCCTTTCATTTCGTCTTACGAAGCTAACGCTAAAGGTATCATAACTCGTCACCAGCAACAGTACTGCGTAGGAATGCTCAATGAGCGACCTGATGATGTTGAAGCAAAACTGCAGTAACAGTCACTCCGCTGATTTTGTCGTTTTGAATTAGTGCATGCAATACACCTTCTGGACCTTGTCTGTTGAATGTAAATATCGCATGATGGTTAAAGGTAATCCATCACTTTTATCAGTAGTCGAGACTTCCTTAATGTGGAAAATCGTCCATGCCACAACGATCTTTGTTGAAACAAGAATATCTTTTTTTGGAGTATTTTTCTCAAAAGCACTCACTCTACACATAGTTCAAATCTTTCGAGCTGCCTTCTCTGGATTCACCACACTGTTATACCAAAAGTAAATATTGTGCTGCAGATGCTACACCGTTTTCCACTTGCGACCCAATTTTACAACGCTAAACTGTAGTTCATGATGTTCAAGTATGCAAAATCCAATGCTTAACTGCAAGATGATATCTAGAACTTCAAATTCGAAAATTGCAGTTGATACATACATTCACAGCGTCGCGCCGCGTTCACTTGAGCGGCACCCGATTTCAGGCGGCGGGTGGCGTCTGGCCGGTTGCCGATAGCCGATGCAGCGCAAGGAAATACTAGAGCGTAAGCTGTTGTGATCGCGACGCACCCACGAGCTGTCCTGCGGGATTGTTTCTGGAAGTGTTAGTTATTACTGGTGGGTAGAATGTGAAGCCAATTATCTTCGATGTTCAGTCAGACTCATAAATTTAGACGAGGGGAGAAAAGTGACAAAACTAAAAAAAATACTGATGGACGCGAACATGCGACTGTAAGTTTAGTATTTGCAACTGTTACCAATTTTTTTTAATAGCGAACGAAAGGATCTTGCACCTGGTAGGCAAGCACATCACCCTTTTTTTTCGTGGAACAGGAAGACAGGATAAACAAACAGCCTTATTCGTACAGTTGTGGTGTCCAAGGGATAAGAATAGTATCGAGACAGGAAAAAGAATTGGGAAAATATAAAATCAACGTACAGGCCGTCTTTTTTTTACACGAATAAAGTATATGACAATCCATGTTACGGGCGCGAGTGAAATCGAAGTTATCATCTACAACACAATCCCCGCAGCACGCGATGTCGCATCATAAATCTGGCAACCAGCCATATAATGTTAACCATATCTGCCATTGTGGGTGGCATGTAGTTCTTCTGCATCGACCACATCTCCCATTGTGGGACGAAAAGTAAGTCCTGTATTTCGTATGACTCCGTATGAGGTCGTGTTGTTCTTGTTAATACATCCAATAATCCATCACGGGCTTAATATCGTAAGATCCAATTGACCTCATACGTCTTTTGCTTGGGAAAAAGTCTTGTCCGGTAGATAAAGCACATCTGATGTGATTTCTATGTAGTTAGTCCGCCGAAGGAAGGCCAGTATTCCAAGCGTCAGCTTCCAGAGTCCCCCGCTGCGCCACACACTAAACCATGTCCTTCCGTTGCTAACAGTCCACAGTTTGTGCAAAGAGGAGAATCGACCACATGAATTGTATGTAATCGACTCCTGGTCACAAGTTTACGGTTTATGAGAATCTACCACATCGATCTCGCTGCTGTTGACAGTAATGGAGTATGCACTGCACACCAAATTTGCTTCCAAGTTCTCGTTGGGTATTTGAATTCCATTTTGTTGCGGCCATGGTGATCCATCAAGCACCGACAGATATCCCGAGTCGGGGGTATTCTCGTCGAAGGTACTTTCAGACGAACATAACTATAATCAACAAGAAATGAGGCAATGTGTGCAAGAGAAGGAGAAATGTGGCCCAGCGCTATCGGGGATTCGTACGAAGGCGGAACAAGTACATCAGAGCTGATGTTATGGTATGGCCTATTTTGTATCATCTCTCGCAGGTAAAGCGCCAAAGCTTTGTTTGGCACGTTTGTGAGGTTGAGGCTACTGTTCCGGATCTGTAGGGTTAACGTGTCATGTTTGATCTTAAATAACATCCCAGTACTAACGTAATAACTAAAGGCAGCCATAAGGCGGTCTGCAATATCCTTCGCTATTGGTAGGATTTGCGATAAATGGGGCAGTATTCAAGCTAGGTGAACGTTGGTGAATGCCACCCGTTGGATCATGTCTAAGGCTCTCAGTGAGTTGTTGCGTATCGTCAGACGAACATTCTGCAGAAGCCGATCTCCGGACATCTCAGCGATTTCACCGTCTGAAACGGTCCCGGTACGTCTTCCAGACCTCGTCTAATGTGCATGATTTTGGAGTTCGTCATGTTAATGATACTGCCTTCCGCTGTCCCGTAAGAGTCTAGATGTCCGACAGCCTGACACTCTTCATGTCCTGATCTGACAAGAGTGATCAGGTCGTCCGCATATGCGCGACAAACAAAAGAGTTCTCATTAAGCGCTTTCCCAGTAAGAGAGTGCCTCATAACACACATAAGCGACTAGAGTGCTATCGCAAACAGCATCATGGAGAGTGGGCACCCTTGTCGAACTGAGCTGTTAATGGGAATCGAGCACGCTTCCAGTCCGTTTACAATCACCTTCGATGTAGCCCCTCGTATTAGCCTCATAACGATGGAGGTGAAAACAGGTGGAACCGCCAAGAAGTCATGGTTTATTCTGTCGGACGCACAATCGAAGTCCACAGATATCATCGCTGCTCGTATTCTACACGTTTCCGCAAGGGCGATAACGTCACGGTACACACTCAAAGCCGAGGAGACGTTGCTTCGCCCCCCAACGCAAGCCTGACCAGGGGATATTGTCCTGGATACCGCCAGTTTGATACGAGACTCTGTTAGTAGTGTAAAGATTTTGTAGTCTGTGTTTAGCAAAGTGAGAGGCTGATATTGATTAACCCTGAGACTCCCCGTCATCTTCGGGCTGGGAAGAAGAATGCCTGTCACAAAATCCGACGGTAGGCGCATGTCAGGACGCATCGCCTCATTGTACATCGACATCCATGTGGCATCATCACGTCCACGGATTCTCGATAAAACTCTAACGTAATCCCATCTGACCCTGGTTATTAATGGGCTGCTCCTTTCTTGAGTGCCACCTTTATATCGTCTTCTGTGAGTGGCTCCATAAGGTTTGCCTTATCTGTCTCTGTGAATGTCGTTTGCAGATGTTGCAATATGGCTTCCCCCACACGACGGTCCATCGGTGTTCCGGCATATAGGTGGCGGAAATGCTCTAAAAATTCATTTGCAGTCTCGTTGTCGTTATCGTTGTTCGGAGTGAGACGAGGTGTAAGAGATGTGTCCATGTACTTCCTGGAATTCAGGAATGTAAATTTCCTGCACCATTTTGGAGTATTGTGTGTCTGAGTAACCTTTTGCGCAAGGTAATTTGACACATTTGCATTGTTATATTATGGTGAAAGTAAAGATGTTTTTAGAAGAAGTCCGTTCCGGACTTGAATTTATGTTTGGTAGTATTAATGGAGTGTTTGAAGTTCGAAATTGTATTAGTGCGATGGTAAAGATTACGTTCCCGCGACATATGGTGCATCGAAGTACGTTCCCCAGTGATGGTGTCGAGACATCTTGCCCGAATTGGGATGCCACCCAGTCGTCGTGTGATCGAGAGGATTTGTGCCTTCACACGATGAACTTCCGCTGACGGCACCTGGAATGACATCTCAGAAAGCATGGTGTAATAATAATCAAGGGCCTCTCTTTGCCATCTCGTCTTATCCCGCCCATACTGTATTAGAGCTCTTCATATTGCTGGCTTAGTACACTGATGATCAGCACGGAGTACGGAGGCATTCGTTGGTAGACGACTTTGACATGTGGCTCATACCTTCGTGACCCTCTGACGACATTCAGGGTCCGCCAAAAGTGGCGAATTGAGCTTCCTTGTCCCGCGGCTTCTCCATACACTTTGCGGAGGGAGTTACATAGTAAAAATGTAAGCCAGATGATCAGTAAACGCCGCAGGCCACCGTTCCGCGTCGACCACCTTATCCCGTAGGCAAACCGAAACATATATTCGACTCTTCTGCTCGCCGAGTGACTGGTAAAATAAGTGTATCCCTCACGGTTCCTATGAATCTTGTCCCAGGTGTCACATAATTCCAGGTCCCAGAACGGCATTTGCAGTTCACGACAGGTAATGTAGAGTCTGGTCTTTTTGGGCTAAAACACAACTGAAGTCACCACCTATAACAAAATGATCCAATCCGCCGGTTAATAAGGCCACAATCTCTTCTGAATATCTCGCACGCGCCCGACTGTTGTCTGTGCCAGAAGAGGCATAAACATTGAGAATACGAATTGAAACGTCCCCTTTGAACAATTATACATGATTGTGCTTAAACTGACACACAATAATTTTAGCGCAACGCAATCTGACTTTCAAAAATCCCTACAAAAGAATGGCACTGACTAACATTAACCTACACGTTTCACAAATCACTTACCTCACAAAAATCTTCGGTGCTCGAACTACTGCAATGCAGCGAGCGCCACTACTGCTAACTAAATAAAAGATTCAAACTACTGAAGACACTAACTACTGATAGGCATTGTTAGCAAATGAAAGATTTTGATAGAGAACAAACAATGTATTTACCTCAATAGTGTCCAAAAGTGATAATGTATATCGCAGTTCAGTGCATCCCGTCTTACAAATTTCAAAACTCCGCCATCTCTCTCCCCACATCCACCACTTCTGGCGGCTCCCCTCCAACTGCGCGACGCTACGCGCTGTTAACATCCATCTGCCCAACGCTACAATGGCAAGTATTACAACAATGCCAACCAGCCACAGACTGCACACCGCACACCCAGTGATCTTCATACAGAGCGCTACGTGGCGTTACCAATAAAAAAAACACAAACAGCCTACTTACAGAATTCCATTAACAGTTATCGCCATTTCTCGTGCCGAAGGCAGAGTAACCCAGGTCACGAAGCGGAATCCCGTCCAGAACAAATATCGTCGTTTTGATTTGACTTTTTCTGTTACTGAAAATCCAGTCGGTCAATGTTGGTTGACTGTTGCTACAATTCGTATTGATACTACTACTAAGTCTACAGCTACGTCTTTGGAGCAGGTACCTCCTCGTGATGTTCGCGGCTACCAGACGTTCATGATAACTATGTCTCGTGTTTGTAGTGTTGGAGAAACATCGACAATTTTTTTTATTGATAAACCATTGTGTTAGGACGAGGAAGACTTGTAAAGTATTGCATAAAGATAATATTTCTATTTTTGTTTGTGGTAGAGGTGTTGATATGAAATGTAAAATAATTAGTGATACGACTTTATATAATAGTATGTAATAAATATTATTTATTCTTTAAATTATATTTTCTTAATTTTAATATACACGTGAAAGCAAATAAATTCAGCATGAATGACCCGTCCCAAACAACCCATTCTTCAATACTTGTGTTGTAATTTGTGTTTAGTGTGCACTGCGCACGAATTTTGAATTGAGTTTGCCTGTGTGCCAGAGGCCGGTGGCTCTAGTTTTAACAAGCCGCCAGGCACAGATTATTCAAATGTGACCTAGGACAGGAGCCAACTTGTTCGTGCAAATGTGTACTGTGGCTATAAATAGCGTGTTTCCCATAGCTGACGCGTAGTAAGCAGTATGCCTCGTCGCAGGGTACATCATGTCTTCCGATGGAGGCCTACTATTTACAAATCTATTTTGGATGTGGAGACTGAGTATAACATGAACGTTACTTCGTCCGCTTTGATTTATGTCTACAGCCACTGATGTTTATGTATGATGGCACATGTTTGTAAGAGCAACTCGCACCTGTCGGACGCCATTGAGAACTGGATACACCCTATAACTTGCCCAGCGTTCGGCTGTATGACTAATAACTCTGCCGTATGGCTGGACTGATTCAATGACCAATGATTTGGGTACCTCGAAAGGCAGCTCGAAGATTCGAATCGTACGTACACCCAGGCCCGAATGAGCTACTATAACTTTGCCAATATGACCATCGGAGTGTTGGAACTGCAATCCTCGTGTGGCGGCTTCACTGATTCTATAGCAAGCTGCGTCGTCAATCATCTTTACGTAAAGAGTGCTACTCACGATTGATAAATGAATTATACTAATCTCTTTGTTATTAATAATAATTTGTTGTTAATAATAATTGGCTCCTTCTACCGACTGCCAGACTCCGATGATATAGTTGCAGAACAATTCAGAGGAAATTTGTGTCTCGTAACAAATAAATACCCCACTCATACGGTTATAGTTGGTGGGGACTTCAACCTTCCCTCGATATGTTGGCAAAAATACTTGTTCATAACCGGTGGTAGGCAGAAAACATTTTCCGAGATTGTGCTAAATGCTTTCTCCGAAAATTATTTCGAGCAGTTAGTCCACGAACCCACGCGAATTGTAAATGGTTGAGAAAACATACTTGACCTCTTAGCCACAAACAATCCAGAGCTGATAGAGAGCATCATGACTGATATAGGGATTAGTGATCGCAAGGTCGTTGTAGCTATGCTCAATACCATTTCTTCCAAATCTACCAGAAACAAACGTAAAATAATTTTATTTAAAAAAGCGGATAAAGTGTCACTACAAGCCTTCCTAAGAGACAATCTCCATTTCTTCCGAACTGACTATGCAAATGTAGATGAGATGTGGCTCAAATTCAAAGATATAGTAGCAACAACAATTGAGAGATTCATACCTCATAAATTGGTAAGAGATGGAACGGATCGCACGTGGTACACAAAACAGATCCGAACGCTGTTGCAGAGGCAATGGAAAAAGCATGCGAAGTCCATAAGGACACGAAATCCTGAAGATTGGCTAAAATTTACAGACGCGCGAAATCTGGCACGGACTTCAAAGCGAGATGCCTTCAATAGGTTCCACAACGAAACATTGTCTCGAAATTTGGTAGAAAATCCGAAGAAATTCTGGTCGTATGTAAAGTACACAAGCGGCAAGACGCAGTCAATACCTTCGCTGCGCAGTGCCATTGGTACTGTTACTGACGACTGTGCCGCTAAAGCGGAGTTATTGAACGCAGTTTTCCGAAATTCCTTCACCAGGGAAGACGAATGGAGTATTCCAGAATTTGAAACACGAACAGCTGCTAGCATGAGTTTCTTAGAAGTAGATACCTTAGGGGTTGCGAAGCAACTCAAATCGCTTGATACGGGCAAGTCTTCAGGTCCAGATTGTATACCGATTAGGTTCCTTTCAGATTACGCTGATACAATAGCTCCCTACTTAGCACTCATATACAACCGCTTGCTCACCGATAGATCTGTACCTACAGATTGGAAAATTGCGCAGGTCGCACCAGTGTTTAAGAAGGGTAGTAGGAGTAATCCATCTAACTACAGACCTATATCATTGACTTCGGTTTGCAGTAGAGTTTTGGAGCATATACTGTATTCAAACATTATGAATCACCTCGAAGGAAACGATCTATTGATACATAATCAGCATGGTTTCAGAAAACATCGCTCTTGTGCAACACAGCTAGCTCTTTATTCACATGAAGTAATGGCCGCTATCGACAGGGGATCTCACGTTGATTCCATATTTCTAGATTTCCGGAAAGCATTTGACACTGTTCCTCACAAGCTACTTCTAATCAAGCTGCGGGCCTATGAGACAATGTCTCAGTTGTGCGACTGCATTCGTGATTTCCTGTCGGGAAGGTCGCAGTTCGTAGTAATAGACAGCAAATCATCGAGTAAAACTGAAGTGATATCAGGTGTTCCCCAGGGAAGCGTCCTGGGACCTCTGCTATTCCTGATCTATATAGATGACCTAGGTGACAATCTGAGCAGTTCTCTTAGGTTGTTCGCAGATGATGCTGTAATTTACCGTCTAGTAAGGTCATCTGAAGACCACTATCAGTTGCAAAGCGATTTAGAAAAGATTGCTGTATGGTGTGTCAGGTGGCAGTTTACGTTAAATAACGAAAAGTGTGAGGTAATCCAGATGAGTTCCAAAAGAAATCCGTTGGAATTCGATTACTCGATAAATAGTACAATTCTCATGGCTGTCAATTCAACTAAGTACCTGGGCGTTAAAATTATGAACAACTTCAGATGGAAAGACCACATAGGTAATATTGTGGGAAAGGCGAGCCAAAGGTTGTGTTTCATGGACAGGACATCAAAAGGGTGCAAAAAATGGCAGCTCGTTTTGTATTATTACGAAAAAGGGAAGAGAGTGTGGCAGATATGATACGCGAATTGGGATGGAAGTCATTACAGCAAAGACGTTTTTCGTCGCCGCGAGATCTTTTTACGAAATTTCAGTCACCAACTTTCTCTTCCGAATGCGAAAATATTTTGTTGAGCCCAACCTACATAGGTAGGAATGATCATCAAAATAAAATACGAGAAATCAGAGCTCGATCAGAAAGGTTTAGATGTTCGTTTTCCCTGCGTGCTGTTAGGGAGGGGAATGGTAGAGAGATAGTATGATTGTGGTTCGATGAACCCTCTGCCAAGCACTTAAATGTGAATTGCAGAGTAGTCATGTAGATGTAGATGTAGATGTAGATGCACTTCGTCCCTCAAGAAACGTTCGATTTCGAAAGCCTTCTGCCTAGTAAACTCATTACAGAACGTGAACTGTATCGTGGTTTTTCGGAAATTGTGTGCCATTGTGTTCGATTCAGATAGTAATACATGCGAGTAACGACGGTGTAAACACCGCTTCTTTCGCGAACTTTCACAGCCGGAAAGTAAACAAGTCCTTGCTGCATGCTGCCAAAGGCAGACTGTCACTAGGCCACGACTCACCCAACACAATGACATCTCGGAAGTAGACAAAGCTTCCTCCTGACACTTCCGCATCTAACAGTGTTGCCAGATTGTGAAGATGGTCGAACTTGGCGTTGTTAGGCGCAGGCGGTTTTATTGGTCACCTTAAGTGAATGACCCAGACTTAGTGTCTGTGGCGGCCCGCCGGCGGTCAGTTTTTATGTCTAAGACTGTACATGGTAAAGCTAAACATTTTACCCAACATCTGGGGTCAAGACATTCTCGTTGTACGGCGCATTACAAAGTAAATATTTTCAGCCGCCAGATGGTTGAAGCGAACAGCCTACATCGAATATGATCTGCCGTATAATTTTAATGTGGAGCAGTAATCCCTTCCATAAATATTATAATAATGCAGCCTAAATATTTGACATTTTAAGATGCATTATTACTAACACTAAACGTTAGTGGGTATGAAGAATGTGTATCGTGAATCACATGACACTACATTTACAATATGATCTTTTAAAAGCAATCAAACCTGCAATTGATATGTGTGCAGAAGAAAGTTATGAATGCAATATTAATTATGTAAACCATAACTAAAAGTTTACATAAATAGGGGGAAAAGGATCTTTATTTTCAGGCAGGGAGAAGAAAGAAACCCTTCACATGATATCCTAGACAGAGAATCACATAAAAAAACAGCAATGACAGTAATAAAAATAATTACAATAATAATACACGATGTGACATGGCTGGAGGTACTGCTCAAAGCTTAACATTCATGTACAGAATTTATTTGCAGTAGAAATAATATTCTTACGTTAAATTTATATGCACTAAAACAGTTAATAATACTTTATACTGAAAAATGTATATTATATGTCTACTTCTCACCTGTGGTCTAGGGGTAACGTCTTTGATTCATAATTTGCGTCTGACTGCAGAGGTACTGTACCCGTAGTCTATGGGTGGCGTCTTTAATGCATGATCAAAACGTCTACGTTCCCTGATGCGATCCCCGCCACTGCCTAAATTTTGATAAATAATCAGCTTTGGCGGCCGAAAGACTTCCGGCATTAGAAGTCAGCCTCATTCTGCCAACTGCCTTGTCGAAGAGGGCGGATATGGAAGTGGGATATGGAAGTTCTAAGGAATGACGAGATACGTTTGAAGTTCTCTAACGCTGTAGATACAGCAATAAGGAATAGCTCAGTAGGCAGCACAGTTGAAGGGGAATGGACATCTCTAAAAAGGGCCATCACAGAAGTTGGGAAGGAAAACATAGCTACAAAGAAGGTAGCTGCGAAGAAACCGTGGGTAACAGAAGAAATACTTCAGTTGATTGATGAAAGGAGGACATGGACTGTGTGAAAACCGGAACAGAAGAGAATCGAAGCATTTGAAATGTGGTGCTATAGACGAATGTTGAAAATTAGGTGGACTCATGAGGTGAGGAATGAGGAAGTTCTACACAGAAACGGAGAGGAAAGGAATATGTGGAAGACACTGATAAGGAGAAGGGACAGGATGATAGGACATCTGCTAAGACATGAGGGAATGACTTCCATGGTACTAGAGGGAGCTGTAGAGGGCAAAAACTGTAGAGGAAGACAGAGATTGGAATACGTTAAGCAAATAATTGAGGACGTAGGTTGCAAGTACTACTCTGAGATGAAGAGGTTAGCACAGGAAAGGAATTCGTGACGGGCCGCATCAAATCAGTCAGTAGACTGATGACCAAAAAAAAAAAAATTTCTGGACAGAAATTTGACGAAAACAAAACCAAAGCACCAACAGTTGTGTACGATGTACAATGAGAGGCGCATAATTACAAGAGTGGCAAACCACAGCAGACCCCTCATGACAGGCACATCCACCACTATGTTTACATGAGAATAAAACAAATCCCAAAGCAAGTGTTACTATATGGGAAAGTGATGCCAGCTTCATCACCGGAAACCTCCCCAGTTATCACGTTAACAGTCGCTCAACGTCAAAGTAATGCAAGAGCAAAATCCAATACCGCAACCAAACAGTTCCAGTGTGCAAAAAAACACATCGGAAACACCAGCGTATATGCCACAATTTCAAAAACATTCGTTACTCTAACACAAAACAAATGTTTTTAAAATTGTGGCATATACGGTGGTGTTTTCAATGTGCTTGTGTTGTTACTCTAACACAAAAATCCCCCCCATGAACCATAGACCTTGACGTTGGTGGGGAGGCTTGCATGCCACAGCGATACAGATGGCCGTACCGTAGGTGCAACCACAACAGAGGGGTATCTGTTGAGAGGCCAGACAAACATGTGGTTTCTGAAGAGGGGCAGCAGCCTTTTCAGTAGTTGCAGGGGCAACAGTCTGGATGACTGACTGATCTGGCCTTGCAACATTAACCAAAACGGCCTTGCTGTGCTGGTACTACGAACGGCTGAAAGCAAGGGGAAACTACAGCTGTAATTTTTCCCGAGGACATGCAGCTTTACTGTATGATTAAATGATGATGGCGTCCTCTTGGGTAAAATATTCCGGAGGTAAAATAATCCCCCATTTGGATCTCTGGGCGGGGACTACACAGGAGGACGTCGTTATCAGGAGAAAGAAAACTGGCGTTCTACGGATCGGACCATGGAATGTCAGATCCCTTAATCGGACAGGTAGGCTAGAAAATTTAAAAAGGGAAATGGATAGGTTAAAGTTAGATATAGTGCGAATTAGTGAAGTTCGGTGGCAGGAGGAACAAGACTTTTGGTCAGGTGAATACAGGGTTATAAATACAAAATCAAATAGGGGTAATGCAGGAATAGGTTTAATAATGAATAAAAAATAGGAGTGCGGGTAAGCTACTACAAACAGCATAGTGAATGCCTTATTGTGGCCAAGATAGACACAAAGCCCATGTCTACTAGAGTAGTACAAGTTTATATGCCAACTAGCTCTGCAGATGATGAAGAAATTGATTAAATGTATGATGAGATAAAAGAAATTATTCAGGTAGTGAAGTGAGACGAAAATTTAATAGTCATGGGTGACTGGAATTGGTCAGTAGGAAAAGGGAGAGAAGGAAACATAGTAGGTGATTATGGATTGGGGCTAAGAAATGAAAGAGGAAGCCATCTGGTAGAATTTTGCACAGAGCATAATTTAATCATATCTAACACTTGGTTCAAGAATCATAAAAGAAGGTTGTATACATGGAAGGATCCTGGAGATACTAAAAGGTATCAGATAGATTATATAATGGTAAGAGAGAGATTTAGGAACCAGGTTTTAAATTGTAAGACATTTCCAGGGGCAGATGTGGACTCTGACCACAATCTATTGCTTATGACCTGTAGATTAAAACTGAAGAAACTGCAAAAAGGTGGGAATTTAAGGAGATGGGACCTGGATAAACTGAAAGAACCAGAGGTTGTACAGAGTTTCAGGGAGAGCATAAGGAAACAATTGATATAAATGGGGGAAAGAAATACAGTAGAAGAAGAATGGGTTGCTTTGAGAGATGAAGTAGTGAAGGCAGCGGAGGATCAAGTAGGTAAAAAGACGAGGGCTAGTAGAAATCCTTGGGTAACAGAAGAAATATTAAATTTAATTGATGAAAGGAGAAAATTTAAAAATGGAGTAAATGAAGCAGGCAAAAAGGAATACAAACGTCTCAAAAATGATATAGACAGGAAGTGCAAAATGGCTAAGCAGGGATGGCTAGAGGACAAATGTAAGGATGTAGAGGCTTATCTCACTAGGGGTAAGATAGATACAGCCTACAGGAAAATTAAAGAGACCTTTGGAGAGAAGAGAACCACGTGTATGAATATCAAGAGCACAGATGGCAACCCAGTTCTAAGCAAACAAGGTGAAACCTTCCCGTCTAATATTGGATGAACGTTTGCTTGCTGACTGAACGCTGCGTCTCTTAAAATCTTTTAACTGCTGCTCTGTCAAGACTACCTGCTGATTATTACGACGAAACATAAAATGTGTTGTCGCCGTGGCCCTCAGTCGTTACCTGAAATTATTAAGACTGATTCTTACCTTTAATTATTTATACTGGATCGCCATCTGACTGCTACAGCAAACTGTGGAATGAATATACTTACTTCTCTTTAACATAATTATAAGCTGCTGGTGGAGTTTCATAATACTTTGTGACTGTAATTCTTTAAGTTGAAGTTAATTTAGATTTGATAAAAGCTGAAGCTCAGTTTAGACTTTTCTTTTAAGATAACAATAAATTCCGTAAAGCATTTACGTGAATGATTTTGGGATAGAAAATTCTTAATGCATTTAATCTGGTAGAAGTTAACTATATTCTGAGAACGATCTTGACAAACAATTACAAGGGGTATAGTTCTTTACAAAAATTCTTAAAAAGTAGCGTTGCGCTACATACCTAATTTTCCATCAAAATTACATAACTATATTCTGAGAACGATCTTGACAAACAATTACAAGGGGCATAGTTCTTTACAAAAATTCTTAAAAACTAGCATTGCGCTACATATAGCGAGTGGCTGGCGAGCACACCGCTTCTTTCAAAGTGTTAATGCATACCTCGCTTACAGCGACCTCCTCTCATGTCTCGCTAGCTACGACTGCCTCGTCTCACATCTTACTCGCAACTGCTCGCTTCCAACGCTCAATGCTACAAAAGTGCGGTCTCGCCGCCAACAATGGTTTTTGGTGCAGACAATCCCTGCTACCATTACAGATGTATTACTGCGCGCTGTTTCCCGCTCTTTCTCAAAATGTATCTATGCGCGGTTTCCCGCTCTTTCTCAATAATACACAATGCAATGTAATTAACAAAACAATTTAAATAAGAAACAGTTCAGATAATTACATGCTAAAACAGTTTAAATACGCCTATTACATAATTACATATGCCGCTACTCGGCTTTCTTAAAATTTTACTACGTTGTTGAGTCATATGGACTCAACATAAGTATAAAATTTGATTATAGAAAATAGTTTGAACAAAGTGTGTACACAAATGCTGTCATACGAAATGATTTGTCTATCTCTAATAAAGAGAATATGTAAATAGAAAGGGTTTTAGTAGGAATTGTACATCAAGTAAAATTTGGTTCCCTTAAATTTAACAACAAGAATAAGAGTAAATGTAAAAATCAATATACAGATCATATGAAGCAATTGAAAGTTTACATTATGAAACATTTAATTCAAATTGGCATCTCTTAGTACCGCAATTAAGGAAGGTACAAAAGGAATTGGATAGCATGGTCAAAGCACTGGCAACTGTCTGTGAATGCACTCAAAAGTCTGTTCCTTTCCCTCACATAGCACAACACCAGGTTTCGCCATGTGGTTCCATCATCGCCTTGCTCCATAGTTTTAGTGTACCCAAACACTAAGTACGTCGTCGAATAGCCTGAGTTGCCGCAGCCACATCAGGATTAAGTTCCATCTCCAATGGTCCATTAAGGTTGGTGGTGTGCATCTTGGTATGCAAACACCTATTGTTGTACATCATACTGTGGTGTGTATCTAGGTATGCAGGCACCAATTGACATACATCGGGCTGTGGTGTGCATCTAGGTATGCAAACACCTCGTCGAGAACATCATTGGTTGAAGTCCCGTGTTTCACAATTCACTGATTCTGTGCTCAATAACCATGGGGATGCACAGGAATTAAGGTACGGGTAAAATTGTTTTGGCAATGGGTTCACGGACATTGTTGGTACCATAATTTGACTACCAAATAATTTTCCCTATGACAAAATATGTTGTGTCGTAATTTGTAACAATATGTAGTTTTAATTTAAGAATTCTTCCAGAAAATTATTCCCATATATAAAAGACATAAAAGTTCCTACTTATTCAGTATTTGATAGTATACAGATTTGTTATAGAGAAGTACATTATTACTTATTCTGTATTTACATATCTTAGTTTCTTACATCATTAATTATAAATTTTGTTGACAATGCATTTCTTGACTTACTGTCCTAAAATTTTATCTTCCATTCAGGGGTGTAGTCGTCAGTTATGAGTCGTCAAATGTCAGGTCATAATATACAATAAAATTACTGTCATAAAATTATTTAAAGTATTCTTTTGCAGCTGAAAATTAAGGTAAACATTATTCTGGTTAGACATTGTAATGTGTGGTCCCCATCCATAGTGTTGCAATGTGTCACATGCTAGCAAAATTATTTCTTAACATTATACATTTCTTATATACTAACATAACATACACATTCTTCTTCTGCATCTGTGTCAACTCTCTGCATAACCTGTTATAAACATTCAGCATTAATTAACGTCAGCGCACGGCATGACTTATTATAAAACATTAAGTATTAATTATCGTCAGTGCACGGCATGACTTCAATAAACATCTTCTGGTACTTCTCGTCCGCTCCTGGCATGACCTATAAAACACTTTATCATAATATTAACTGCTGCAAAATCACGTCAGCTCCCGGCATGACCTATAAAATTTATGTAATGACAATTAGCGTCAGCTATCTGCGTGACCTAAAGATTCACATCCTTATTCTAACTAAAACTACGTTTCATTTTGATGACGTGTGACAACAATGCTGCATTCTGGAATAAAGAGTACATGTTAATGTTACCACTAAAATAATTGATTAATGAACGATCTATATTATCAGTTTAGCTATTGCAAAAATCGACATTTTCTTAAGTAATTATATCATGTTATAAAAAAAATTTCTTTCATTTATGAGCTCTCAGTGCACAAATTCATACGTCGTGTCGTTGTCTGCATGTTCTCTTTAAGTTAGGAAATGTTTCTCGTGTTTTTATTTGTCTTGGCTGGCGTAGCATCATTAAGTACTGCTGTGTTCTTTAAGGTACGGTGAAATATTAACGGCCCGCTGCGTGTCGCGGCTTTGTTTGTTACTGAAGCGCGCTGAAACTACCATTGTTGCATACTTACGTGTCACGCCGTTCTTTCGTCAGCTGAAATGCAAAAATTTAAGTCAAGAAATGTTTCACGTTGGATACATGATGATTCCCTAATGATTTCTTCTTACGTAGCGTTTCCACATGCACTACATTAGCGTGTGGAATATTACGAACTCTGTAAGGGCCTGCATACAGAAGTTCGAATTTACGGCATCTGTGCTTACCTTTGTTGGAAAGAAAATGAGTGCGAATCAGTACTTTGTCGCCAATCTCGTACTTCTGTAGTCGACTTACCTGCTTCTGTTGTTTCTTCCGCCGATCTGCAGCTCTTTTAGTGTTTGCTAATGCTGTGTCTATTATTTCACAATGTCGAAGCCTACGCGTCTTAGGAAAAGTAATTAGTTCGGTAATTTTGTTCGGTGGGTCTTTATTTGTCAGTATTACGGTTGGTGATAGCATCGTAGATTCATTGGGTATTGCATTTATCACTTCTTGAAACTGTAAAATATATTTATCCCATGTTGTATGTCTTTTATGACAATAAATTCTGCATAACTTCCCGATCTCTTTCATTATTCTTTCTGATGGGTTGGAAGAACTGTGATATCTTGATATGTAAATAGGTGTTATGTTCTTACTTTCTAACATTTTCTTCCATACGTCTGACCTAAACTTCGGACCGTTATCCGAAATAACCTTCTGTGCACGTCCTACTACTGATAGAAAATCTCTTACAAACGCTCTTGATACTGTTCTTGCTGTTGCTTTCCTTAGTGGAGAAAATGTTACAAATTTGGATGTTAGTTCTACAGCTACAAAAATATAACTATAACCATTATTTGTTCTGGGGATTGGACCGAAAAGATCCACTGCTGCCATGTGTCTTAACTTAACCGGTATGATGGGATACAATGGTGGAATGTGTGACACTGTTGATGATTTAGCTTTTTGACATATCTTGCATGATGCTATTACTTTTCTTATATGTTTTTCCATGTTATTAAAGTGGCAATTTTGTCGCAGAATCAGAAAGCATTTCCTCGCTCCGTAGTGTCCATAACTTAGATGTGTATACCATATCAGTTTATTTACGATCCCTTCCGGAATGCATAAAAGCCAATTATTACCGTCTCGGTATGATCGAATAAAGAGTATATTTTGATGTACAGTGTAATGAAGTCTGACTTTAGCGTTACTTCTGTCTTTCCAAAGCGTTACAATCTCTTTCAGTGTTTCATCTTTCTGCTGTTCTCTCTCTATATCCTGTAATGCTGCTGATATAAAGTTTTCGAAAGCTACTTGTTTAATATACATAATACTATGGTTGTTGTAGCAAAAGGTATTTTCTTTCTCCATGCGTTTATTGTGAATGGACCTCGACAATGCGTCGGCAACAGTATTCTGCGTGCCTGGAATGTGTATAATGGTAAAATCAAAATCTTGTAAGTATAATTTCCAGCGGCTTAATCTATCGTGCGTAAGTTTTGCTGACAATAAAAACTGGATTGCTCGGTGATCGGTATATATTGTTGTATGTCGGCCATATAGAAAATGACGGAATCGCTTAAAAGCGTAAATTACACATAGTGTCTCTAATTCTGTTACAGAATAATTGCGCTCTGCTGGAGAAAGTATCCTGCTTGCAAAAGCAATGTGTTTCACGACTGTCTTATCTTCTTCCTTTATTTCTTGGAAAATATGTACTCCTAGTGCTGTAGTTGAACTATCTGTTGCAACGGAAAAGTTTTGTGTTGGGTCAGGGTGTGATAACAAAGGTGCTTTTAATAATGCTTCTTTCAAGTTCTCGAATTCAGCTTCAACGTCTTCATTCCATGACCAAAGTGTGTTTTTACTTGTAAGCTGGTATAGCAAGGGCGTGTCTAATGCTTTGTAGTGGATAAATTTTCTAAAATAATTGATAAGACCTAAAAAGCTCCGAAGTTCCTTTTTGTTTGTTGGCACGTCGATGTCTTTCAGTGCTTGCAATTTGTCAGGGTCTGGTGCGATACCTGTTTGTGAGATAATGTGCCCTAGAAATTTTATTGACGCTTTACCAAATTCAGATTTACGCAAGTTTATAGTTATACCATTCTGCTCGAATGTATTCAGTAATTGTTGAAGAGTATGATTGTGTTGTTCCCAGTTTTCTGCTGCAATTAAAATGTCATCGACATATGTAGTAATTTTTTTTTTCAGATCTTGTGGTAGAATAGTATTCATGCCTCGTATAAAGGCGGCAGACGAAATCGTTAGTCCAAACGGAAGTTTACAAAATTGATAGCATTCCCCAAATCAAAGAAATGCCGTATATTTTCGGCAATTTGGGTGTAGTTGGATTTGCCAAAACCCTGATTTGAGGTCGAGAGTAGTATAAATGGAGGTGCCATGAAATTTTTGCAGTAACTCTTCTAACGTCTGTGGTCGGTCGGTTTCTGTAATGATTATTTTATTAACTTGACGTGAATCTAAAACTAAACGTAGTGATCCATCCTTCTTTTCAACAATGTGTAGTGGATTTATATATTGGCTGGCTGCTGGTTCTATTATTCCTTGATCGATCATTGCTCGTAATTCTTTCTTAACTGCTTCTGTGTGTATGTGTGGGATTGGATAATGCTTTGCTTTGAAAGTCTCGTGTGGTTTCACCTGAAATTCGTACATAAATCCTGTCATTGTTCCTGGAACATTGGCAAAAACTGCTTTGTGTTGTACCAGAATATTTTCAAGTTCTGTGCGTTCTGCGTCGCATTTTGCTACACTATTGTCTACCTTGCGTGTAATTGTCTCGAACATATTGTACTCCTGTTCCTCTACCAAGTCATTATTAAGTGTGTTCGTGTATAGTGCGATATAACAATCGTTATCTTGAGAATCAGTAATAATCTCGATCCTGTGCATATTTTGTTCTTTGGAGGATACTGTGTTTTGAAATCTTACGATCACTTCCCTGTTTTCCTTTTGTAGTGTGAGGTATGACGATTTGAAGTCAATCTTCGCATCGTACTGAACAAGAAAATTTATTCCTAATATCATGTCTGTTGTTAAATTCGGAACTATCCAACAATCACTGTGGAACGTTTCCCCTGCAAAAACAAATGTTAATTGTGTCTGTCTTTTAACTTCAATGCCTTTTCCTGCAAAAGCTCCCTTGACCTTCGTTCTGTTTAAAGGAAATACTGGGTAATCATTATTGCTATTGCATCTGTTAAATGTGTCTTCGTTAATTACGCACATAGGTGAACCTGAATCAATTATCGCTAAAATATTGTGCGACTGTAAATTTATCTCTATTATTGGGTGATATATTGTTTTCTGTAGGATTGGTTTTTCCTGTAACAATGTGTCTCTCACGTCGTCAAATGTAATGGCATTTTCGGTCGTTATGTTTTCTGTGTGTGATTTCATAGTATCGACATTAAGAGATTCATTGCAGGTTTTCTCTAGTCATAATTCTTCCGATATGTGATTTTCAGCTTGGGAGTTTGGTATGTGTTCTATCAACTGTACAGTTCTGCCGTTTTGATTATTAGCAGTGTCTGGTGGATGAAATCTGGTGTCTGGTACATTCATACGGTAACGCAGCTGTTGGGCCCTGTTGTAGTTTCCGTTAAAATTGTCATTGTGGAACGTCCTCGGCGGTCTGTGTTCGTTTTCTTTTCTCCTGTCGTTATAACTGTGACTGTACGGCAGCCCACCTGCACCCCGTAGAAACGTTTGTTTTTGTTCATTTTGCGGTCGACCCGCGTAATGGCCTTCCCCGGTCGCATTATCTGAGCGATGATTCATATGGAAATTTGACCTATTCGGTTGCGTGTTAAGTCTCGGATTCTGTTGCTGTCCTGAATATAAATTTACCGTGTCAGTATAATGTTTTTCATTACTCCTGTTTTCGTTGTCATTTTCGCTGCGAAAGCGTTTACTCGGATTGTTATTACCAAATCGTGTTTGTTCAAAAGTAGCTGAGTTTGTTTGTTTTCCGTTCTGTCGTGAAAAATTTTTGTTAACAAATGCGTAGTCTGCCTGGTGTGCTTCTAATAGTTGTAAGATGTCTCTAAAAGCGGATACATTGTCCTTTTGTTGCCCTGTCAGTAATGACACTTTCAAAGCTCTGGGCAGTTTTGAAATGCAAAGCTGTATTAATGCCGATTGACTGTATGGCTCGTTGAGGTACTGGTTCTGTTCCACCATGTACTCGAAAAATTGTGTGATTGTTGGAAAGGTAGAATTTTCAAAGTTTGGCAAACTAAGTAGCCGATCTTTGATGCTGTTTTGTGTAGTGTCAGACCAATATGCTGATAAAAATGCTTCCTCAAATGCTTCTACGGAAAAACATTGTCTAGCAATTGGTCGCATTCGTCGTGCTGGTTCTCCTTCAAGAAAACTGACAATAAATTCTAACTTATGTTGTACTGGCCATGATGGTGGAAGTGCTCCCCTGAACTGTTGGATAAAATCCAACGGATGTATTTGCGCCCTGTCGTTTTTAAATGTTTTAAACTTTCTAACTGAAAGAAAATGTTTGTGATCAAAACTGTCATGTCTGTGTGTGTAAGTGTTGTCGTATTGTCTTGAATATGGATTCGGGTGTCTTTCTTCCTGGGTAAAATCTCTTACTCTCTGAAATCTACCAACATTATATGTATTATGGATCTGAGGCATTTCGTAACGGTGTGTGTTCTGTTGAAAATGATTATGTGCGGCGGTTTCTTGTGCGTCCGCTATCTCTTGCTGTAGAGAATTTATTTGCTGATGCAATGAATCATTACGCGATTTTAGATCTGTGATAGTTTGTTGTATATTTGTCAATGGCGTGTTATTACTATTAGAGTTCTGTTGCACTGGGACTGGTGCAGTGTCGTCTGATCTCTCGTCATTGTTAGTATCTAAAAGATCTATTCTTGTAGTGAGTTCATTGATCTTTTCTGTCAGTTCGTTTCGTAATTTACGGTTGCTTTTGGTGACTTTCTTAAAATCTGCCTTTAAATTTTCTGTGTCATGGTTAATTTCTATGTGTTCTATTTTGTCAGTTAGTGTCTGAACGTCCTCTGTTAATTTATCTTTAACATTCTGGATTTCAGTGTCTGTAGAAGTTTTCACATCGATTGTCTGTGTTTGGATTTCTGTAAGCCTGTCTTGTATTTGATTATTTGTTTCTTTGACCGTTTCGATTTCTTCCGAGATCGACTGTATGTGACTGTCTACATATGTTTTGCCCTGGGCAAACACTTTCTTTTTGTCGTCCTGACGCTGTTTAGTGATTGTTTGTAGTAATTCTTTTCGTTCTTTATCCTGCGATCGCACCAGTTTACGGTGACGTATCAAACAGTTTTCTGTGTGATTGTTAAAACGTTCATCAATCTGAGCGTTTTGTTTAGCAAAGTTTTCTGTCATTGTTTCCCGTATACTAACTGCAAATGTTGCTTGGTTATCGGATATTTCTTGAATTTTGTCGCGTAATTCTTGTGTTGATTGTGAACATTTTTCAGCGACTGTTTGAATTTCTACTTTGATTTCGTGTTTTAGATTTTGGTACATGTTGTCTAATTTCTGATCTGTGTGTGCGTGTTCTGCCTTAATTTCGTTTTTTAGATCTTGTGACCTTTTTTCTAATTCTTGTAACCCTCTGTTAAAGTTTTGATTCATGTCTTGTCTCATTTGTAGCAAAAATGCCATTATTGGATCCGTTTCGGATTGACTTCTGTGTGTATTTGTATTCGTTGTTAAAGGCTGTAGATCTGTGTTCATTTGAACATCCTCAGATGATTGTGACTGCGTCACGTTTTCCGTAATTTCGGAATTTTGGTCATGAGAACTGTTGGATCTGCTACGCAGGTTGTGTAGCTGTGTACCATTTGAATCTAAATCAGTGCTTAATGGAGTCTCTCTGTCTGACTGCATTGTAGTGGTTTCGTTACTGAAACTGTTATGTCTACTATGCGGAATTTGTGACTGTGTACCGTCTGTTGCATTTAATGCCAAATTATTTTGCACTACCGTTTCATTGTCTGTGGGCATTTCTGAAGTTACTTGTTCGTTAAACGCTTCCATATTGTTACAGTTATTAAATGTCTGTTCACCTAACGTTTCAGAATCAGGGTTTTCACACGTGTTATTACTGCCTATTCCAGAAAAGAATCTCTCGTCAGTATTTTGTACAGTTTTATCAGTTTGAGAACGAGTAATTATTCTGCGGGACATTGTCTATAATCATCACACGCAACAAAATATATCACTGTTCAAAGCGGATTCAACACTGAACAAACACTTTTCAACGCCGAATCAATAAAGCAAACAGAATTGCCGATGACCTGTGAATAAAAGTTATACACTTTAGTATATGCGTTGCGCCACTTAACAGTAACTTATTCACACTATTATCAAAGTCAGTATATTCATATCCACAGTAGATTCACTAAAATGTCGTACTGAATGGATATCGCCAAGTGAAACCTTCCCGTCTAATATTGGATGAACGTTTGCTTGCTGACTGAACGCTGCGTCTCTTAAAATCTTTTAACTGTTGCTCTGTCAAGACTACCTGCTGATTATTACGACGAAACATAAAATGTGTTGTCGCCGTGGCCCTCAGTCGTTACCTGAAATTATTAAGACTGATTCTTACCTTTAATTATTTATACTGGATCGCCATCTGACTGCTACAGCAAACTGTGGAATGAATATACTTACTTCTCTTTAACATAATTATAAGCTGCTGGTGGAGTTTCATAATACTTTGTGACTGTAATTCTTTAAGTTGAAGTTAATTTAGATTTGATAAAAGCTGAAGCTCAGTTTAGACTTTTCTTTTAAGATAACAATAAATTCCGTAAAGCATTTACGTGAATGATTTTGGGATAGAAAATTCTTAATGCATTTAATCTGGTAGAAGTTAACTATATTCTGAGAACGATCTTGACAAACAATTACAAGGGGTATAGTTCTTTACAAAAATTCTTAAAAAGTAGCGTTGCGCTACATACCTAATTTTCCATCAAAATTACATAACTATATTCTGAGAACGATCTTGACAAACAATTACAAGGGGCATAGTTCTTTACAAAAATTCTTAAAAACTAGCATTGCGCTACATATAGCGAGTGGCTGGCGAGCACACCGCTTCTTTCGAAGTGTTAATGCATACCTCGCTTACAGCGACCTCCTCTCATGTCTCGCTAGCTACGACTGCCTCGTCTCACATCTTACTCGCAACTGCTCGCTTCCAACGCTCAATGCTACAAAAGTGCGGTCTCGCCGCCAACAATGGTTTTTGGTGCAGACAATCCCTGCTACCATTACAGATGTATTACTGCGCGCTGTTTCCCGCTCTTTCTCAAAATGTATCTATGCGCGGTTTCCCGCTCTTTCTCAATAATACACAATGCAATGTAATTAACAAAACAATTTAAATAAGAAACAGTTCAGATAATTACATGCTAAAACAGTTTAAATACGCCTATTACATAATTACAAAGGGAAGGCACAAAGGTGGAAAGAGTATATAGAGGTTTATACAAGGGCGATGTACTTGAGGACAATATTATGGAAATGGAAGAGGATGTAGATGAAGACGCAATGGGAGATAAGATACTGCGTGAAGAGTTTGACAGACCTGAGTCGAAACAAGGCGCCCGGAGTAGACAACATTCCATTAGAACTACTGACGGTCTTGGGAGAGTCAGTCATGACAAAACAGTACCAGTTGGTAAGCAAGATGTATGAGACAGGCGAAATACCCTCAGACTTCAAGAAGAATATAATAATTCCAATCCCAAAGAAAGCAGTTGCTGACAGATGTGAAAATTACCGAACTATAAGACACAGCTGCAAAATACTAACGCGAATTCTTTACAGACGAATGGAAAAAATGGTAGATGCGGACTTCGGGGAGGATCAGTTTGGATTCCGTAGAAATGTTGGAACACGTGAGGCAATACTGACCTTACGACTTATCTTAGAAGAAAGATTAAGAAAAGACAAACCTACATTTCTAGCATTTGTAGACTTAGAGAAAGCTTTTGACAATGTTGACTGGAATACTCTCTTTCAAATTCGGAAAGTGGAAGGGGTAAAATACAGGAGCGAAAGGCTATTTGCAATTTGTACAGAAACCAGATGGCAGTTATTAGAGTCGAGGGGCATGAAAGGGAAGCAGTGGTTGGGAAAGGAGTGAGACAGGGTTGTAGCCTTTCCCCAATGTTATTCAAACTGTATATTGAGCAAGCAGTAAAGGAAACAAAAGAAAAATTTGGAGTAGGTATTAAAATTCATGGAGAAGAAGTAAAAACTTTGAGGTTCACCGATGACATTATTAATTCTGTCAGAGACGGCAAAGGACTTGGAAGAGCAGTTGAACGGAATGGACAGTGTCTTGAAAGGAGGATATAAGATGAACATCAACAAAAGCAAAACGAGGATAATGGAATGTAGTCAGATTAAACCGGGTGATGCTGAGGGAATTGGATTAGGAAATGAGACACTTAAAGCAGTAAAGTAGTTTTGCTATTTGGGGAGCAAAATAACTGATGATGGTCGAAGTAGAGAAGATATAAAATGTAGTCTGGCAATGGCCAGGAAAGCATTTCTGAAGAAGAGAAATTTGTTAACACCGAATATAGATTTATGTATCAGGATGTCGTTTCTGAAAGTATTTATTTGGAGTGTAGCCATGTATGGAAGTGAAACATGGACGATAACTAGTTTTGACAAAAAGAGAATATAAGCTTTCGAAATGTGGTGCTACAGAAGAATGCTGAAGATAAGGTGGATAGATCACATAACTAATGAAGAGGTATTGAATAGGACTGGGGAGAAGAGAAGCTTGTGGCACAACTTGACTAGAAGAAGGGATCGGTCAGTAGAACATGTTTTGAGGCATCAAGGGATCACAAATTTAGCATTGGAGGGCAGCGTGGAGGGTAAAAATCGTAGAGGGAGACCTAGAGATGAATACACTAAGCAGATTCAGGAGGATGTAGGTTGCAGTAGGTACTGGGAGATCAAGAAGCTTGCACAGGATAGAGTAGCATGGAGAGCTGCATCAAACCAGTCTCAGGACTGAAGACAACATCAAAAACAACAACAAGAGATAAACCGTCACACCTAGAGAGTCAGGACAGGTCAACATGGAGAATCTCTCAGAAGAATACGTAGGGTCGTTTAATCCTCCTGGAACATTGCCTGCCATGTCACTACCTCTACATCATATTACCATTCGAAACGAAACGCCTGTTGCAAGAAACTGTATCGAGTTCCACATCACATGCACCCCGTCATGGAAGAATTACAGGTCAACAACTTATAGGTAGTGCAACTGCATAAGCATTCGCAGCCAGAGTCAGTTAACATCAGAGTTTCCTGAATACGTTACACATCATAATTTAAAAGAGTATTGTGACTGAGGAAGTCAGGATGAGTACACTTAGGAGGGAATGTCAAGGCCCTTATAATGTCACTCCTTAAACACAACAACTACCAAATCGATAAATTAACTATTTATTCAAAGGCAATATTTCTAAAACAGCTAAGAGACAATCAACACATGACCATGATTAAGACAGTACCAAAATATCACAGATACTTTGCTTCTCAAGAAAGGTAGCAAATAACAATTACCAAAATGGACTTAAATACATGAGTCATAGAGATTTACATACATAAAGGAACAATAAATTACAGTTAGAAAGTGATTTAAAGAAATTTGGCACAGATAATTTATTTCAAGGAACATTAATTTGCAACGTGAAAGTGATTTATGCAAGCACACCTTGTAACTCAAATATCACAAGCAGCATAAGAAGCTACTATGTAATACAATTCATTCCCAAGCAAATGAAAAACCTATACCGTTTTTAAATATACATGAAACACGGTAAATATTTATCAAACAGGCAGTGACGCCAGGCTGCCCTGGGCAAAAGGTGACTGCAGCAGACTAGCTGTCAAAAACAACACCTAAAACCTGAGGGCCAACCGAGAGTCACTTCCCATTAGACGGCACGTCACAGCTTCTGTGCACCGAAGCGGAACGTGGCGCTGCTCCCACACAGCCCAACTCGCAGAAAACTGGAACACAAACAGACCGCAGAAGACACTTCAAACACCAACCTGAAATCAATTGATATAAGTCAAGAGATCAATAAACAACAAATAAATGAATACCAATTGTTCTTTTACCAATACTGCGCGAGTGCATTCAAATAAATGCACATGTATAAAATTCTATGCACAAATGATTGCCTTTTACAGAATACAAGCCTTTACTAATAACTGAGTGAGTGCTTTCAAATAAATGAACGTATATAAAGGAACTACATATAGATGACTAGCTTTACAGAATACAAGTCTTTACTAATAACTGAGTAAGTGCTTCCAATAGAAGTGACCCAAACTTTACACCAATATACAAGGGACGTCGATTTGATAGCAATCAAAATACACTGAAAACCTCATACAGACAATACATAAACTACTGGATACTGTCCCCAATATATATGTAAAGTAACTGCTGGTGGTCTCCATGGCGTTCGAAAAGTAAAGATACAATGGCTCGCACTCCTTAAATAGAACATTTATTTAGAAAACGTCAGTTACATCTTATTAACTGGATTATTTGTTATTTTTCGACATAATCACCCCCGTTATCCAAACATTTGTTAAGTCGGTGCACAAGCTTTTCTGTCCCACAGTTATAGAAGGTTGCCGCCTGTTGTCAGAACCACATTTCATATTCATCTTTGATCTCTTCATCGCCGTAGAGGGATTTTCCACCAAGATCTGACTTCAGGTGACTGAAGACATGGAATTCGGTGGGCGCAAGGTCTGGGCTGTGTGGTGGATGGTCCAATATGTCCCATTTGAATTGTTTGAGTAGTGGTTTGGTTACGAGCGCTGTGTGAGGCCGAGAGTTTTCATGAAGCAAGCGGACTCCACTTGTCAGCATTCCCCTGCGTTTGTTTTGAATTGCCCTTCGAAGACGTTTCAAAGTCTGGCAATATGCAGCAGCATTAATGGTCGTTCCAGGAGGCATAAATTCCAACAGAAGAATGCCTTGTCTGTCCCAGAAAACAGAAGCTATGATTTACTTCGCCGAAATCGACGTTATGCATTGCTTGGCTTTTGGTGAATACGAATGGCGCCATTGCACTGAATGTTGCTTGGATTCAGATGTATGAGATAAACCCACGTCTCGTCACCTGTCACAATGTGATCAAGGAACTCATCAGCTGCTTCAGCATAGCGTGTGAGGTAGTCGAGTGCAAAGTCCATCTTTTTGTGTTCTTCTGTTAACAGTTTTGGATCCCAGCGCCCACACAATTTCCTGTACCCTAACTTCACTGTCACAACGTCGTAAAGAGTTGCCATTGACACGTCTGGTATGACCTGATGCAATTCTTTCAATGTGCTTCCTCCGTTCTCCGAAGAAAGACATCAGTGATCACAGATGGCCGACCTGTTCTTTGTTCGTCATGAACATCGGTTCTACCTTCAGAGATATGACGACACCATTTCCTTACATTTTGTCGATTCATAATGTTCGCATAAACAGAAACAATTTCTTCGTGAAAATCCGCAGGTCGCTGACCTTTTGCACGAAGTAAACGTATGGCGGAGCCCACTTCGCATATGGCCGGACTCTGAATTGGAGCAGCCATTTTAAACACGACCTACTCAAACCGGAAGGAAAGTTCAACTGCCTAACGACGGCGAAGAGAAAGCTGACGGTTCAAGGCGAACAGCAGCGTTCCCAACATTCTCGCCAAAACTCTTCAGTTCCTCTGGCTTACGGTGTATCTTTACTTTCCCGAATAACCTTGTACATTAGGGCAAACAAGCAACAAATAAACTCGCTGCAACGCAAATCGTTGAACGAAACGAAGGCACCAAAATCACCCCACCTTCGATGGAGACCGTTGTTCGAGATGGTCTCCAAGGATGGGTCTCTCCGAGAATACAGACACCGAATCAATACAACGAACAGCACCCGGAATTGCCATTAGGCAGGTCCACCACAAACTCGCGACCACCTTACGAGGTAGACCGCCGTGCTGCTGCTGGCCGAGCACACGTGTTTTCCTCTTTCATCCCCGAAAGCACGTCCTTGCGCCTCGTAGCGAGTCCTACACCAACTGCCCAGAACGCCAAACACCTGCGAGATCACAATAGGGGCAAAGATCCTGGTACAGCTGGGTAATCGATAGTGTCGCGCCATGAGCTGGTTTGCCAGAAAAGGTGCACCACGACCCAACTGAACAAGAGAAACCAATGTTTCGGTCACAGTTACAGTGGCCATATTCTGAGACTAGTGGTGTGTTCCGTATGTGTATTACAATAAAGTTCCCACTACCTCTGCCTTAAGAGACCAATAACGGCAACGATCTTTCGTGACGTAATATCATGCAGTAATGACAAATTACAAGGGACTCTGCACAACCAAACCGAAGCAGTAGACCTGGAAGAAGGCCATGTAATCATCGTCAAAACGCTGGTTTCACCAATAAGGTATCTTTTTCTTTTGCGTGATGATTTGGTAACTCTTTATGTCAAATTCTGGGTTGGATCATGGAAAGAAATAATAATCCCTGGTCAACATCTGTTGTCACAGTACCCACAAAAGCTGAACAGCATATCAATTCCATTGCGACTATTGTTATTTAAAGTAGAAAATAGTATCAGACGTCTACTCAATGCCAAATATAGCAGAAATCTTAGATAATCTGAGTCAGTGTTGTTATTTCACAACTGTGTGAGTACCATCAATTATTATTAGCGGTAATATTTGAAGAGCTCCCAGAGATAACATTATTAATCCCAACTGATCATAAATTAATATCTTCACATGCCTTTTCGGCTGAAAAACGCACCTGCTACTTTCCAGCTACTGTTGGATGGCGTATTCCCAGGATTAAAACTTAAGAGGTGTATGGTCTATTCTGATGATATGATTTTTTCTCCACAAATATACCATTTCTCCACAATGATACCAGCAACGTACAGTCACTATGTTTATGTGAAGTTTTGGATAGTTTATGTGCAGTATGGTTCAGCATTAGCCTGTAAATGTGTCATTTCTTTTTACAACAAATCCAACACTTGCGCCATATTATCAGTCAGAACGGGGCCCGCGCTAATCCGCGACTTGATGAGGCCATCAAAAATTTTCTGACACCCACTAGAGTAAAGGAATCACAGTCATATCTAGGCCCGACCAATTTCTATCGAAAATTTGTCCCAAAATTCGGGGAAGTTGCAAGACCCCTCACAGTATTGTTAAGGAAAGAAGTAAAGTTTTTGAGCCATACGTGCAATGCTATTGATTTACCTAACATTTCGGATCGTCTGGTTCAGACTTTTTATACAGGCTAAATAAAATGTAAATGTCGTATGAGTAGGGCCTCCCGTCAGGTAGACCATTAGCCGGGTGCAAGTCTTTCGATTTGAAGCCACCTCGGCGACTTGCGCGTCGTTGGGGATGATTAGCAGAACACAACACCCAGTCCCTGGGCGGAGGAAATCTCCGCTCCTGCCGAGAATCGAACCTGGGTCCTTAGTTTTCACATAGCACTGCTGCATCCTACCACTTCTCAGCCACTCAGCTCCCGGGGGCGGAAAGACAGGGGCTGTCTGCAAGAGATCGAGTAACTCGACAGGAGACTTGCTGGGCCGCAGCCAGGGCTTGCTTGCTGTGGATGTGTGCTCGCTGTATTTGGATGGTGTACGTTTAATGTGGGCAGTATGTCTAGGCCTACTGAAGAGTCCCCAGTTCCGTCTGTCGGTGCGATGCTGAGGCATACTCTGGAGTTTCGATAGGCCTGGTTCCTGCTTCTAAGATTGGTGGTCATGCACACATACCTCGTCTGTAATTCTTCTGGGTCAGTCGCAGGAATGACAGTGAGCAGCAGGCGGTTAATGGTAAGTGTGTGCGGTAGCTTGAGAAAACCCCTGTGCTTCGTTAGTGAACTTCGTTTGACGTTCTTGCTGTAAGCTGTCCTGATTTATTCTTTTGGACATTATTTGGCCGATGTCTTTCACATGGATCAGTATCCTGGTATTATACATGTGCCTAAGTTAAATTTTGAGGGTATTGTAGCAACTATTCAAGACGGATTTGTTTTCTGTACTCTATTGGTGCATGTATTTTACTTAATGTGCAGATATTGGTTTTCATGTCCACTACCAGTTCATGTCTTTAGGTTATAAGTATTTTTAAGTTTTTCAACAATAATCAATAAGTCTTGGTCCAAAAGGACTTGAGTTTAATTGCACTACCATTGTGTGCTTTTTTTTCTTAAGACACGTTTAACTTTTTGTCTGTTAAGGCTCTAGTTTATTTAATGATGTAAATTTCATCTGTTTTTAACTACTTACATGTTGAAAGGACTTAGTTGTCCGCATTCATTTTCTCTGTTATGATTCAGCCCTTGTTCTATTTACCAATTTTGTTATGTAAATTTAATCTATTTTCCATTTGTATGTCCTAGAAACATAACTGAATTGAGGAACCATTCAGTGTGTGGGCCGAGATTGAGCCATTTACCATGCTTTATTTAATATTTGATTTTCAGCCCAGTTATTCTGGATTTATACTTGTTTAAGTATGTTGGTTGATTTACTAATACTCACATTTTATTTATCCTAGCTGCCCACCATTTCAGTTTCATTTGTCATCAGATTGTGAAGCAGCATTTCTAAAACTCAAAAATTTACTACTTACTAGTACAGTTCTTCCTTTTCTAGTTTATCAGAATGCATCCAGACAGCTTGACAGGGTGGAAAAGAATTATCAGACAACTGAGAAAGAAATACATTCGGAATAATGTGTTATTCATACCGATGACGTTTAAAGGTAGTAATTGACTATGTAGCACTCAAATGATTATTAGGACCTAAGGGTCCAATTATTAATGGGCCTTGCATCTCAGAGCATTTGACTTTGGAGTAATACATCATCCAGGAATGCTGTATGCAAATGTACATAGTGTCAGTGACAAAGCATGCACCATGGGCTCCACTGGCATACACGAGGAGGAGTGGGAGGAAGCACAAACCTAAATGCTCAGACAGTTTTTCGTTTGCCAGCCAGCTGCCGTTCACCGTAGAAGATGAAATGTTTCGCAGAAAGACAAGTTTCAAGCTATATCTCGTGGAACAAGAACATCATCATAGACCGCTCGGCTAATCCCGTCAGACTACAAATGCCTGGTTAAACATCGGGACACTCGACCAGGCCAGCAATTTGTCGCTGTCTCTAGAGTATGATGCAAGGAACCACCTATGTGAACTCTCGCCTAGGTATCCCCCTGAATTTTAATCCCCTCTTGAGCCTTTCCTTTATTTCCGTCATTGCTTCCTCAATGTACTGTTTTAACAGTAAGGAAGAAATGCCGAATGCCTACGCTACGGCTTGCTGTGTTGTCCTAATCATCGTCGTTTCACCCCATCGACGCGCAAGTCGCCAAAGTGCCGTCAAATCGAAAGACTTGCACCAGGCGGACGGCCTACCCGACGGGAGGCCGTCGCCACACGACACGACATTATTATTACCCTTTTTAAACCCAGCAATTCATTCTTGGGCTTCGATTCTTATTTTTCCTCTTCGTTCTTGTACATATTGTATATAACCTATCTTTCAGTATTGCATACACCTACTTACATGAGAATTTCGATCATTATACAACATTTTACGTAATCTAAAGCTTTTTCTGTTGACAAATCATATCAAAGTTTCTTTATTTTTCTTAATGTGTACTTCCAGTAAAAAGCGAAATTTAAGAACTATCTCTTTGGCGCCTTCACCTTTCCTAAAGCCAAACTGATCATTCTGTAACAGATTTTTTTCCGTTTTTCTGTATGTTATTCTTGACAGTACTTGAATTTATGATCTGTTGAAGCTGATTATGCCTTAGTTCTCGCATTCATCTGCCTTTGATATCTTCTAGATTGTATCAATGTCAGACGGTATGTTTCCAGATCCATAGATTCATATGGTTTGCATGCCACAATCTCGAACACATTTTGGTCATACTGTCTGATGTTTTGGTCGATGCCTACCATCACATAAGCATGCGTGGCGGGGAATCAATCCCAAAAGCTGCAAGTACCTCCAGGCTCAGTCGTTTAGGTTATTTCATTGTCGGGACTTAAAGAGGAGTCTGTGTTTCCTCAAACTGTTCTAAAAACAAAATAATTTGATCATCGTATCATGGAAATATGCGAAAGCATGCGACATTGTTCGTGGTCTTGTGTTTCGTTGTTCATATTGTCTGTGGTGCTTCGCAAGAAAACAAGGGGTCTAAGGCCCCTCCATGAGAAACGTGACCAGACCTTAAGACCACTGCTTCCAAATTTTACTGTTGGCACTACACACGCTAGCAGATTACGTTCAGCGGGCATTCGCCATACCGACACCCTGCCATCGGATCGCCACTTTATATACCGTGAATCGTCACCCCACACGTTCCTCCGCAGTTCAGTTGCCCATGTTTAAGATCCTTACACCAAGCGAAGCGTCGTTTGCCATTTACAGGTGTGATTTGTGGCTTATGAGCACACGCTCGACCATGAAATCCAAGTTTTCTCACCTGTCATCTGTCATAGTAATTGCACCGGATCCTGATGCAGTTAGGAATTCCTGTGTGATGGTCTGGGTAGATGTCTGCCTATTACACATTACGATCCTCTTCAACTGTCGGCGGTCTCTGTCAGTCAACAGACGAGGTCGGCATGTACGCTTTTGTGCTGTACGTGTCCCTTCACGTTTCCACTTCACTACCACATCGGAAGCAGTGGACCTAAGAGGGTTTAGGAGTGCAGAAATCTCGCCTTAGACGTATGACACAAGTGACACCCAATCACCTGACCACGTTCGAAGTCCGTGAGTTACGCCGAGCGCCCATTCTTCTCTCTCCCAACGTCAAATTTCTACTGAGGTCGCTTATATGGAGTGCCTGGCATCAGGTGGCAGCACAATGCACCTAATATGAAAAGCATATGTGTTTGGGGCGATTCCGGGTACTTTTAATCACATAGTGCGTGAAAAATACAGCAAAGCCAGTGGGTGGACCGGAATTTGCATTCCCGCAGTCTATATCCACATCATACTCCGGAAACCACCTGACGGTGTGTGGCGAAGGGTACTTCT